>NC_091282.1:621068117-622272760 GCF_032444005.1 Ranitomeya imitator
GACTGTCACTTTTAGCAAAAGTGACGTGACTTGCTATGGGTCTCCTTGTGAGAAACAAACAGGAGTCCGTTACCACCTGTAACAGTTGTCATCTGTTTTCTTTGTTCGCAATATGACATTTGTTTACCATGTGGGTAAGGTACACTGGCGCTGTGCCTTCGGATCACCAGTTTCCTTGGAAATAGGTTTACTTTTTGACCAAGGATATACAGGTGCTTCTCACAAAATTAGAATATCATCAAAAAGTTAATTTATTTCAGTTCTTCATTACAAACAGTGAAACTCATATATTATATAGAGTCATTACAAACAGAGAGATCTATTTCAAGTGTTTATTTCTTTTAATGTTGATGATTATGGCTTACAACCAATGAAAACCCAAAAGTCATTATCTCAGTAAATTAGAATACTTTATAACACCAGCTTGAAAAAATGATTTTAAAATCTGATATGTTGGCCTACTGAAATGTATGTTCAGTAAATGCACTCAATACTTGGTCGGGGCTCCTTTTGCATCAATTACTGCATCAATGCGGCGTGGCATGGAGGCGATCAGTCTGTGGCACTGCTGAGGTGTTATGGAAGCCCAGGTTGCGTTGATAGCAGCCTTCAGCTCATCTGCATTGTTGGGTCTGGTGTCTCTCATCTTCCTCTTGACAATATCCCATAGATTCTCTATGGGGTTAAGGTCAGGCGAGTTTGCTGACCAATCAAGCATAGTGATACTGTTGTTTGTATACCAGGTATTGGTACTTTTGGCAGTGTGGACAGGTGCCAAGTCCTGCTGGAGAATGAAATTTCTATCTCCATAAATCTTGTCAGCAGAGAGAAGCATGAAGTGCTCTAAAATGTCCTGGTAGACGGCTGTGCTGACTTTGGTCTTGATAAAACACAGTGGACATACACCAGCAGATGACGTAATTGGACCATTGTCAGTATGCTAAATAGCCTTAAATTCACCCAAAACGTATGACACCTGGAGATCCCACAGACTCCGCCAGATAGGACAGCTGAGCTGTCATTCACAATACTCACACCTCTGTCTCAGTTTCGGTGGTCGAACTGTCACTCACAATCGTCACTCGGCAAGCCCTCGATTCCAAAGGGCGACAGAGCTGTTCGTCACAGTGTCACAGTGTCCATACGACACAGTGATCAGTGGAATCATAACCGTTCCACTTCTTTTATTGCAGGGGGACCGGACCCCCAGGCTTCCCAGGAAACTTGTGATGATGATCAGTCTTCACTGCTCGAGCTGTCACCCAGAATCTCTGCTCCAGTCCATATCAATATCAATTGATGAGTTACTGGAGGAAATTTCTGACTTTTCGAGAATCAACAATCTTTTGTACATCGTACTGTAAACTTTCATTAACAGAAACCAGAGGAGGTGGGATTGAGAGAGACAAAGCTGAAGGGAAAAAATCCTATAGCAGTAATCTAGGGAATACAGTTTTATTCTAAAGGCCACCAGTTTAACTATACAAAATCTCAAAAGGGTCAAATAACTTTGTTGATGGCACTAATATTTTTGGATGACAGACAAACCTTTTCACATACTTTGAAAATGGACCTGCCTAACGTTTCCTAATAGTCTTTCGTCTCTGGTCAAGCTGAGCCATCCCAATATATTAAGAAAATATTCTGAAAAGTTCCCACGCTCGAGTTCATATGAGTTCATCCAGCAGAGGGCGCTGTCATGATCCCAATGGCAGGGGATCACAAAAGGACAAGCACAAAAAACAAAACAAGCTCTAGGGTGATGGAAACTGAGCTGACCGCGATCCTGAACCTCAACACACAACTAGCTGTAGCCGGGGAACGTGCCTACGATGATTCCTAGACGTCTCGCGCCAGCCGAAGAACTAACTTTCCCTATTAGAAGAAACACAGACCTCTCTTGCCTCCAGAGAAACACCCCACAGAAATAGCAGCCCCCCACATGTAATGACGGTGAAATGAGAGGAAAGCACATACGTAGTTATGAAAACAGATTCAGCAAAATGAGGCCCGCTAAAGCTAGATAGCAGAGGATACAAAAGTGAACTGCGCGGTCAGCGAAAAACCCTACAAAAAAAACCCATCCTGAAATTACTTGAACTCATGTTCCAACTCATGGAACATGAGGAGTAATATCAGCCCACTAGAGCAACCAGCAAAAAGGAATCACATATCTGCAAGCTGGACTAAGACAAAAATTAAGCAAAACGTGGAACAGGAAAATCAAAAACTTAGCTTGTCCTGAAGAATACAGAAGCGGGAAGCAGAGGTAACAAGACACACTGATTACATTGATAGCCGGCGAGGAAATGACAAGAAAGCCAGGTTAAATAGGAAACTCCCATATCCTGATAGAACAGGTGGACACCAGAGACCGCAGAGAACACAAGTCACCCAGTACCATCTGTAACCACCAGAGGGAGCCCAAAAACAGAATCCACAACAGTACCCCCCCCTTGAGGAGGGGTCACCGAACCCTCATGAGAACCACCAGGGCGACCAGGATGAGCCCTATGAAATGCACGGACCAAATCAGCAGCATGAACATCAGAGGCAACCACCCAAGAATTATCCTCCTGACCATAACCCTTCCACTTGACCAAATACTGGAGTCTCCGTCTGGAAACACGAGAATCCAAGATCTTCTCCACAACATACTCCAATTCTCCCTCCACCAGCACAGGAGCAGGAGGCTCAAGCGAAGGAACAACAGGTACCTCATACTTCCGCAACAACGACCGATGGAACACATTATGAATAGCAAACGATGCCGGGAGATCCAAACAAAACGACACAGGGTTAAGAATTTCCAAGATCCTATAGGGACCGATGAACCGAGGCTTGAACTTAGGAGAAGAGACCTTCATAGGAACAAAACGAGAAGACAACCACACCAAGTCCCCAACACGAAGTCGAGGACCCACGCGGCGACGGCGATTAGCAAACTGCTGAGACCTCTCCTGGGACAACTTCAAATTGTCCACCACATGACTCCAAATCCGATGCAACCTATCCACCACCATGTCCACTCCAGGACAATCAGAAGGCTCCACCTGACCAGAGGAAAAACGAGGATGAAACCCCGAATTACAAAAGAAAGGAGAAACCAAGGTAGCAGAACTAGCCCGATTATTAAGGGCAAATTCGGCAAGCGGCAAAAAGGTAACCCAGTCATCTTGATCAGCAGAAACAAAACACCTTAAATAAGTTTCCAAGGTCTGATTAGTTCGTTCCGTCTGGCCATTCGTCTGAGGATGGAATGCAGACGAAAAGGACAAATCAATGCCCATCTTAGCACAGAACGTCCGCCAAAATCTAGACACAAACTGGGATCCCCTGTCAGAAACGATGTTCTCCGGAATCCCATGCAAACGAACCACGTTCTGAAAAAACAGAGGGACCAACTCAGAGGAGGAAGGTAACTTAGGCAAGGGTACCAGATGAACCATCTTAGAAAAGCAGTCACACACAACCCAGATGACGGACATTTTTTGAGAGACAGGGAGATCCGAAATAAAGTCCATGGAAATGTGCGTCCCAGGCCTCTTCGGGATAGGCAAAGGTGACAATAATCCACTGGCCCGAGAACAGCAAGGCTTAGCCCGAGCGCAAACTTCACAAGACTGCACAAAAGAACGCACATCCCTCGACAAGGAAGGCCACCAAAAAGACCTGGCCACCAAGTCTCTAGTACCAAATATTCCAGGATGACCTGCCAACGCAGAAGAATGGACCTCGGAGATGACTCTACTGGTCCAATTATCCGGAACAAACAGTCTTTCAGGCGGACAACGATCAGGTTTATCCGCCTGAAACTCCTGCAAAGCACGTCGCAAGTCTGGGGAGACAGCCGACAAAATCACCCCATCCCTAAGGATACCAGTGGGCTCAGAATTTCCAGGGGAGTCAGGCACAAAACTCCTAGAAAGAGCATCCGCCTTCACATTCTTTGAACCTGGCAGGTATGAAACCACAAAATTGAAACGGGAGAAAAACAGTGACCAACGAGCCTGTCTAGGATTCAGACGCTTGGCAGACTCAAGGTAAATCAGATTTTTGTGATCAGTCAAGACCACCACACGATGTCTAGCACCCTCAAGCCAATGACGCCACTCCTCAAATGCCCACTTCATGGCCAAAAGCTCCCGATTACCAACATCATAATTCCGCTCAGTGGGCGAAAACTTTCTAGAAAAGAACGCACATGGCTTCATCACTGAGCAATCGGAGCTTCTCTGTGACAAAACCGCCCCCGCTCCAATCTCGGAAGCATCAACCTCAACCTGAAAAGGAAGCGAAACATCTGGCTGACGCAACACAGGAGCAGAAGAAAACCGGCGCTTAAGTTCCTGAAAGGCCTCCACAGCCGCAGGAGACCAATCAGCAACATCAGCACCCTTCTTAGTCAAATCCGTCAAAGGCTTAACAACACTAGAAAAATTAGTTATGAAACGACGATAAAAATTAGCAAAGCCCAAGAACTTCTGTAGACTCTTAAGAGATGTAGGCTGCGTCCAGTCACAAATAGCCTGAACCTTGACGGGATCCATCTCAATAGTAGAAGGGGAAAAAATATACCCCAAAAAAGAAATCTTCTGGACTCCAAAGAGACACTTTGAACCTTTTACAAACAAAGAATTGGCCCGCAGGACCTGAAACACCTTCCTGACCTGCTGAACATGGGACTCCCAGTCATCCGAAAAAACCAAAACATCATCCAAATACACAATCATAAATTTATCCAGATATTCACGGAAAATATCGTGCATAAAGGACTGGAAGACAGAAGGAGCATTAGAAAGTCCAAAAGGCATCACCAAATACTCAAAATGGCCCTCAGGCGTATTAAATGCGGTTTTCCACTCATCACCCTGCTTTATCCGCACAAGATTATACGCACCCCGAAGATCAATCTTAGTGAACCATTTAGCCCCCTTAATGCGAGCGAACAAATCAGTCAACAATGGCAAAGGATACTGATATTTAACTGTAATCTTATTCAAAAGACGGTAATCTATACAAGGCCTCAAGGAACCATCTTTTTTGGCCACAAAAAAAAAACCTGCTCCCAAAGGGGACGAAGATGGACGGATATGTCCCTTTTCCAAGGACTCCTTAACATAATCCCGCATAGCAGTATGCTCTGGCACTGACAGATTGAACCAACGACCTTTAGGAAATTTACTGCCAGGAATCAAATCTATAGCACAATCGCAATCCCTGTGAGGAGGAAGCGAATTGAGCTTAGGCTCCTCAAAAACCTCCCGATAATCAGACAAAAATACCGGAACCTCAGAAGGAGTAGATGAAGCGATAGAAATCGGAGGTGCATCATCATGAACCCCCTGACATCCCCAGCTTAACACAGACATCGTTTTCCAGTCCAAGACTGGGTTATGAGTTTGTAACCATGGCAGACCAAGCACTAAGACATCATGTAAATTATACAGTACCAGGAAGCGAATCACCTCCTGATGAACGGGAGTCATACGCATGGTCACTTGTGTCCAGTACTGAGGTTTATTCAAAGCCAAAGGTGTAGAGTCAATTCCTTTCAAAGGAATAGGGACTTCCAGAGGCTCCAGACTAAACCCACAGCGGTTGGCAAATGACCAATCCATAAGACTCAGGGCAGCGCCTGAATCCACATAGGCATCGACGGAAATGGCTGATAATGAACAAATCAGAGTCACAGACAGAATGAACTTAGACTGTAAAGTACTAATGGCAACAGACTTATCAACCTTTTTTGTGCGTTTAGAGCATGCTGATATAACATGAGCTGAATCACCACAATAAAAACACAACCCATTTTTCCGCCTATAGTTTTGCCGTTCACTTCTGGACTGAATTCTATCACATTGCATTGTCTCAGGTGCCTGTTCAGAAGACACCGCCAAATGGTGCACAGGTTTGCGCTCCCGTAAACGCCGATCAATCTGAATAGCCATAGTCATAGAGTCATTCAGACCTGTAGGCGCAGGGAACCCCACCATGACATCTTTAATGGCCTCAGAAAGGCCATCTCTGAATCTTGCAGCCAGGGCGCGCTCATTCCACTGAGTAAGCACCGACCATTTCCGAAATTTCTGACAATATATTTCTGCTTCATCTTGCCCTTGAGAGAGAGCCAATAAAGCTTTTTCAGCCTGAATCTCTAGGTTAGGTTCCTCATAGAGCAAACCCAATGCCAGAAAAAACGCATCCACATTGAGCAACGCAGGATCCCCTGGTGCCAATGCAAATGCCCAATTCTGAGGGTCACCCCGCAGGAAAGATATAACTATCTTGACTTGCTGAGCAGGGTCTCCAGAAGAGCGAGATTTCAAAGAAAGAAACAACTTGCAATTGTTCCTAAAATTCAGAAAACTAGATCTATCTCCAGAAAAAAACTCTGGGATAGGAATTCTAGGTTCAGACATAGGAGCATGTACAACAAAATCTTGTATATTTTGAACCTTAGCAGCAAGATTATTCAGGCTGGAAGCCAAACTCTGGACGTCCATGAAAAACAGCTGAGGTCAGAGCCATTCAAGGATTAAGAGGAGGTAAGACGCAGCCAGGCTGCAATTAAGGCTATGCAGCAAACTCTGAGGGGAAAAAAAAAAAAAAAAACTTCCTCAGACTACTTTTCCTCCTACTTCAGCCAATACGATTACCACTTTTTGGCCGGCTATACTGTCATGATCCCAATGGCAGGGGATCACAAAAGGACAAGCACAAAAAACAAAACAAGCTCTAGGGTGATGGAAACTGAGCTGACCGCGATCCTGAACCTCAACACACAACTAGCTGTAGCCGGGGAACGTGCCTACGATGATTCCTAGACATCTCGCGCCAGCCGAAGAACTAACTTTCCCTATTAGAAGAAACAGACCTCTCTTGCCTCCAGAGAAACACCCCACAGAAATAGCAGCCCCCCACATGTAATGACGGTGAAATGAGAGGAAAGCACATACGTAGTTATGAAAACAGATTCAGCAAAATGAGGCCCGCTAAAGCTAGATAGCAGAGGATACAAAAGTGAACTGCGCGGTCAGCGAAAAACCCTACAAAAAAACCATCCTGAAATTACTTGAACTCATGTTCCAACTCATGGAACATGAGGAGTAATATCAGCCCACTAGAGCAACCAGCAAAAAGGAATCACATATCTGCAAGCTGGACTAAGACAAAAATTAAGCAAAACGTGGAACAGGAAAATCAAAAACTTAGCTTGTCCTGAAGAATACAGAAGCGGGAAGCAGAGGTAACAAGACACACTGATTACATTGATAGCCGGCGAGGAAATGACAAGAAAGCCAGGTTAAATAGGAAACTCCCATATCCTGATAGAACAGGTGGACACCAGAGACCGCAGAGAACACAAGTCACCCAGTACCATCTGTAACCACCAGAGGGAGCCCAAAAACAGAATCCACAACAGGGCGCATCACCGTGACTCGAGGTAACTACAGTACATTCCATTCCCCTGCATTCCATTCATTCACCAAGTTTTACAGTCAGGAGCACAGCTGCATTAGCAGAGCTCCTAAGTGTAAAATGATTTAACCCCTTCAGATAGATTTACAGCGTGGGACAAGACTGAACGACGGAAGGTATGGAATATTGTTATTTGTTTTTTTAACTTTGTTTCAGGTGACAAGGGTCTCCAGGTGGATTAAGAGTATAATAAAATATTAAAACACTTTGTAATAATGTGTGTGTGTGTTTTATTAACCATTTCGTACTATTGAATTAATAATGGATAGGTGTCATAATTGACGCCTCTCCATTATTAACCTGGCTTAATGTCACCTTACAATAGCAAGGTGACATTAACCCTTCATTACCCCGTATCTCACCGCTACACAGGATTGGGAAGAGAGAGGCTAAGTGCCAGAATAGGCGCATCTTCCAGATGTGCCTTTTCTGGGGCCAGATGTTTCTAGCCAAGGGGGCATATAACCATGGACCCTCTCCAGGCTATTAATATCTTCCCTCAGTCACTGGCTTTCCCACTCTGGCGGAGAAAATTGTGCAGGAGCCCACGCCAATTTTTTCCAAGATTTAACCCTTTAATTTAATAGCTAGAGATCCCAAATTTGACACAAAAACACTTCTTACATTACTAAAGAGGAATATGTAATAAAAGAAGGGATATGAGATGGTTTACTGTATGTAAACCATGTCTCATATCCTGTCGGGTTTGTGAAGGAGATAGGAAAAGCCGGCAATTGAATTACCGGCTTTTCTGGTATCTGGCGCTGCATGAAATATACATATATATATCCACCGATAAAAAATGCAAGCAGGGCGGCACAGTCTCCAGTACAGAGGTTGTATCCAGACTGCTACCTCATACTAGGTGCTTAGCAGCGGTTAAAACATCCATGACATTTCTGACCTCGGGTGCTCCTCAGAAAACAGAAGGAAAACCAGCTGTATAATCCAAATATAAGAAAAAAGATGAGGGCACTAACCGGTCTTCATGAAATACAAAACTTTTATTGGCAACACATCCAGATAAAATTCATGGCCGGGAACGACGGAGCTGAAGCTCGTGTGAGCAGGGGAGAACAGGGACGACGGCCATTTCGCGCTGTGCTTGCGCTTCTACGGGTCAGTTAGTGCAAGGGCAAGACAGCGGAAATATAGTGCCGGCCATGACACCTCCCTCCACCACCAAATCCCTCCCACAACACTAAAATACACTTATGTTAAAAAGCACAATCTAAAACAACATAACGCAATATGCATTTCTAACAATTCGCGAATATAGGCTGAGACACAGAACCAAATTACTGAACTCCTACGAACAGTGCATATACACATATATACAAGAGCAATATCACATTCCATATACCGTTTACTTCGCAAACGGCAACTTGCTACATATACCAAGAACTACCTAAGTTAATCAGAGAAATATCGAAAGATCTACCCTGTCATTAAAGCCCAAAGGCCCCATCGCATTACTGCGCATGATCCATCTCGCCTCGGCTCTGAGGAGCAAGTTATCCAGATCACCTCTAGCCGGCAGAGTGACCTTCTCAATCCCCGCAAAGGTAAGACATTCTGCACTCCCCTCATGTCTCTCTCTCACATGGGCGATCAGGTGCGGCATCCCCTTTCCTACTACCACCGACCTGCAATGCTTCCGGAAACGGACATACAACGGCCGTATAGTCTTCCCTATGTAGTAATACCTGCAGGGACAAAAGACCACGTAAACTACGTGGTCCGTCCTGCAAGTGATAAAGTCGTTTACTACATGTGTCAGTGCTCCTATCCTTTATCAAAGGTATATTGATGATGTAGTAGTGGTCTGGGACAGCACAGAGGAGGCCTTTAATGATTTTGTATCACATTTGAATAGGAATAATAGATTTCATGCGTTTTTACCCTTGCGGATTTCTATTATGGAATGGGTGCAGAAACGCTTCAGATCCACAAAAATTATTGACATGGTCGTTTTTTCAATCTGTTGCGTTTTCAGTGCGGAATTTTCTGCACGATTCTCACAGCGTTTTTTCCCCCCATTGATTTACATTGTACTGTAAATCACTTGCAGATCTGCAGCGAATCTGCACAGAAAAAAATGCTGCGGATCCGCAGGAAATCCGCAACATGTGCACATACCGTAAACGTTTTTGGTCTGGATTGAGACAGAAGTTCATCAGAAACTATATACAGCTCTGGCAAAAATGAAGAGACCACCACATCAAAACCCTGTCATGGGCAGCCCAATCTCCAGACCTGAACCCCATTGAAAACCTCTGGAATGTAATCAAGAGGATGAGGGATAGTCACAAGCCATCAAACAAAGGGCTTGTTTTCACTTGCGAGGAACACGTCCGTGTCTCGCATGTGGAAACGAAGCTCTGGTGCCGGCACTCCGGAGCGGAGCGTGCAGCTGCATTTGTTGCTATGCGGCCGCATGCTCCACTCCGGAGTGCCGGCACTAGAGCTTCGTTTCCACATGCGAGACACGGACGTGTTCCTCGCAAGTGAAAACAAGCCCAAAGAAGGACTGATTAGATTTTTTGCGCCAGGAGCAGTGTGAAAGACTGGTGGAAAGCATGCCAAGACGCATGAAAGCTGCGATTAAAATTTATGGTTATTCCACAAACATTGATTTCTGAACTCTTCCTGAGTTAAAACATTAGTATTGTTGTTTCTAAATGATTATAAACTTGTTTTCTTTGCATTTTTTGATGTCTGAAAGCACTGAGTTTTTTTTTTCATTTTGACCATTTTTCTTTGTCATAAAAAAAATACAAAATTTATTGCTTGGAACTTCAGAGACGTTGTCAGAAGTTTATTGAATAAATGAACAATTTAAATTTTATGCAAAAATATACCTATAAAGAGAAATATCAGACAAACAACATTTTGCAGTGGTCTCTTAATTTTTGCCAGAGCTGTGTGTGTGTGTGTGTATATATATATATATATAAATTGTGGTTTTGATAGCCCATAAGGCTTTGTGCACACGCTGTGGATTTTGATGCAGATACACAGTGTTTTTGGACGTGCAAAATTGCATCAAATCCGCAGTGTAGTGCACAAGCAAAGTTAGTCAATGTGAAATTGAGAATTGGTGTGCACATGCTGCGGAAAAAAATGTGTAGTAGAAATAATGTCATAAAAGTGACACGGCAAACACATCTTGGCTCCTGAGCCGCCTGATGAATACTCCGATCAGCCTCTCCTGCTCTATTAGGCCGGCGTCACACTAGCGAGTTTTACGGACGTATGAGCGCAAAAAATACGTCCGTAAAACACGCATTACACACGGCCTAATTATTCTCTATGCCCCAGCTCCTATCTGCCGTATTTTACTGATCTGTATTATACGGCTTTCTACGGCCGTAGAAAATCGCAGCATGCTGCGTTTGTCACCATATTGCACAAAAAATTTGCCAATGAAAGTCTATTTACCTTCATTTGTGGTGATGTGCCCTCTGCTGGTTGTCCCTCGAGCGTGGGAACTTTCCTAGAAAGCTCCCAGGCTCGAGTTCATATGAGGACAACCAGCAGAGGGCGCATCACCGCGAATGAGGGTAAATATAGGTTATTGACCTACTTTACCTTCATTCCCCAGGGTTTTGCAGCCACGAGCACCGCTGCATTAGCAGAGCTCCTGGCTGTAAAATATTTTAACCCCTTCAGATGGATTTACATCGTGGGACGTTACAGATCTTCGGAAGGTATGTATATTGTTGGTTTATTATTTTTTCTTTGTTACAGAGCGAGGGTCTTCAGGTGGATTGAGAGTACAATAAAATATTACAACAACCTTTGTGTTTATTTCATTAAAATACTTTTTAATAATGTGTTTGTGTTTTTTTAACCCTTTACTACTGTTGGATTAATAATGGATAGGTGTCATAATTGACGCCTCTCCATTATTAATCTGGCTTAATGTCACCTTACAATAGCAAGGTGACATTAACCCTTCATTACCCCATATCCCACCGCTACACGGGAATGGGAAGAGAGTGGCCAAGTGCCAGAATAGGCGCATTTTCCAGATGTGCCTTTTCTGGGGTGGCTGGGGGCAGATGTTTTTAGCCAGGGGGGGGGGCAATAACCATGGACCCTCTCCAGGCTATTAATATCTGCCCTCAGTCACAGGCTTTACTACTCTGGCGGAGAAAATTGCACGGGAGCCCACGCCAATTTTTTCCGCCATTTAACCCTTAAATTTAATAGCTACAGAGCCCAAATTTTGCACATACACACTACTAACATTAGTAGTGTGGAATATGCAAAAAAAAAAGGGGATATGAGATGGTTTACTGTATGTAAACCATGTCTCATATCATGTCGGGTTTAGGAAGGAGATAGCAAAAGCCGGTAATTGAATTACCGGCTTTAAAGCTATCTCGCGGTGTATGAAATATTAATATATATACATATATGTGTCTACTGACATGTGTATATATATATATATATATATATATATATATATATATATATAGACAGTATATATTTTTTATGTTTTTTTAAACACATGGATCCATTGTAAATCCGTATGTTGCTTTTGCAAGCCTGCGAGAAAAACACGCAGTACGGATGCCATACGGATTACATACGGAGGATGCCATGCGCAAAATACGCTGACACACCCTGCCTACGGAGGAGCTACGGACCACTATTTTGGGGACTTTTCTGCGTATTACGGCCGTAATATACGGACTGAATTGTCTTACGCCGAGTGTGATGCCAGCCTGATTAGCGGCACCAGGCGTCGGCTGATGAGAGCAGTAGACCCATCTACTGACACCAGTGACCGGAGGTAAACTTTATACCTCACAGCTGCGCGCTCACGCTGTCTTTTCACAGCGTGGAAACGATGACTATCTGATCGGCGGTGGTGATTTCAACGCCAAATAGAAGCGCTGTTTGCAACTCTGTCATGCACATGACAGCGTGGCAAATAGTGGATGCTTGGGCCCCCCATTCAAGTGAATGGATTCAGGTCCGGATACTGTTCTGGTACCAGAACCCGAACTTTTTGTAACTGATCGGCCCGAACCAGCCGGAACTGAATATCTAGGTGTCCGACAATTTCTAGTTAAAAGTTGTCCAGCTATTTTTTTTTCTTTTTCATACAAAATTTACAAAATTATTTTTTTATGGACTACATCACATTTGAAGTCACTTTGAGGGGTCTTTATGACAGAAAATACCAAAAATTGGCACCATTCTAACAAGTGCACCCCTTAAGCTGCTCAAAACCACATTTAATATATTTGTTAACCCTTCAGGTACTTCACAAGAATTTTTGGAATGTGGGAAAAACAATGAACATTTAACTTTTTTTCACAAAAAATTATTTTAGATCAAAATTTTTTTATTTTCCAAAGGGTAACAGGAGAAATTAGACCCCAAAAGTTCTTGTCCAATTTGTCCTGAGTACACCGATACACCATATGTGGGGGTAAACCACTGTTTGGGCGCATGGCAGAGCTCAGAATAAAGGAGCGCCATTTGACATTTTCAACGTAAAATTGGCTGGAATTGAGATCGGACGCCATGTCACGTTTGGATAACCCCTGATGTGCCTAAACAGTGGAAGCCCCCCATATCTGAACCCAGTTTGGAAACTAGACCCCCCAAGGAACTTATCTAGATGTTTGGTGAGCACTTTGAACCCCCAGGTGCTTCACAGAAGTTTATAACGTTGAGCCGTGAAAATACTAAAATCATATTTTACTCACAAAAATGTTATTTAGCCCCAAATTTTGCATTTTCATAAGGGTAACCGGAGAAATTGCACCATACTATTTGTTGTGAAATTTCTCTTGAGTACACCGATACCCCATATGTAGGGTCATACTACTTCTGAGGCACAGTGCAAAGCTCAGAAGGGAAGAGGCGACATATTGGACTTCAGATTTTGCTGGAATTGTTTGAGGGGGCCATGACACATTGGCAGAGCCCCTGAGGTGCCAGAACAACAGAAACCTCCTATATGTGAACTCATTTTACAAACTTCACTCCCAATTAATTCATCTTGGGGTGTAATGATCATATTGTCCTCCTATGTGCCTCATAGAATTTTATACCACTGAGCCGTGAAGAAAGAATAAATTGCATTTTTATCACTAAAATGTTGTTTTATCCTCAAGTTATTCATTTTTTCTGTGGGCTAATAGGAATTTTTTTTAAACCAAACTAAGGTGCATCCTTTCCTTAGTGCGCCAATAGCCTACAAGTAATCGGGAAATATTTTTCAGGCACAGAGCAAAGCTCAGAAGGCAAGGAGCGCCAGATTTTACTGTTATGGTTTGCAGGCGCCGTAACCCATTGGGAGAGGTCATGAGGTGCCAGAACAGCAGAACCCCCCCATAAGTGACTCCATTTTACAAACTACGCCTCAATAAATTCATCTAGGGGTGCAGTGATCATATTGACACCATGGGTGTGTCACAGAATTGTATACCATTGGGCAGTGATGACAAAATACTCCCATTTTTACCACCAACATTTTGTTTTAGCCAAAGATTTTACATTTTAACATAAGAAGTGAGTAAAAATGGCATCAAAATTTGTCCCACAATTTCTGAACATGGCAATACCCAATATGTGGCTGTACAGTGCTACTTAGCCATACAGAGAGACTCGGGAGGGACGGAGCGCTATTTGCGTATTCAAGTGAATTGGTCTGTGCACATGTCAGTGTTTCCACGGACTGTGTGTCCATGGGCAAATCACTGTGACATGTCTGTTTTTTAATGTCAGCACGGGCCATATAACGTCCCACACACATGCATAAACATTTCACACATTGCTGTCATCCATGTGACATTCATTGGCGCCAGGGAAGAAGCATTACAGAAAGCGCTGAAAGGTGACATTAGCCCCACAAATATTACCCCACTTGCCACAGCTACAGGGCAAGTGGTTAAAGCCTTGCAAAGTGCCAGAATTGGCGCATCTAATAGATGTCCCTTCTTTGGGCAGCTGCAGGCTCAATATCCATGGCCCCTTACCAGCCTGAGAATACCAGCCCCCAGCTGTGAGCTTTAGAGCAAGGCTGGTTGTCAAAAATGGGGGGACCCCTCGCCGTTTTTTTAAATTATTTTAATAATTAAAAGAACAGCTTGGGCCCCTTCTATTCTTGATAACCAACCTTGCTGAAGCTGACAGCTGAGGGTTGCAGCCCCCAGCTGTAAAATAGGGGGGAACCCAAGTCGTTATTTTAATTACTTTTATTTATAGCGCAGGAGCGGCAGATGAATTCTCCCATCCGCCGCTCCTGCTGTCACTGTTATTAGCAGCAGCAGGGATAGGCCAATGGGAGTAATAGTCCCATCAGCCGCCTGCTGTCTCTTTTATTACTTAAATGTAACTCTCATCATTCTCCCTTGCTCGTGCCGATCGCTGGCAGAGCAGTGGAGAATGAGAGCCATGTTCAGCACCTGGCGCCGGGGAACAGCGCTTACTGTAACGCTTCTTCCCTGGCCCCCGTCTTTGTGGTACTGATGCGGGACACAGATGCCACACGTGGTCTGCAAGTATTACACACACGGACACTGACATCTCCGGTACTGGAAATATCAGGATGAGGCGTTATAGCGGGTTTTTATGTTTGGCTGCTGTCACACGTTAAAAGACGCTTTTTATTGCAAAAAATTGTTTTCGCGTCACATTTTGAGAGCTATAATTTTTCCATATTTTGGTCCACAGAGTTATGTGAGGTCTTGTTTTTTGCAGGACGAGTTGATGTTTTTATTTGTATAATTTTCGGGCACGTGACATTTTTTGATTGCTTTCTATTCCGATTTTTGGGTGACAGAATGAGCAAAAACCAGCTATTCATGAATTTCTTTATTTTTGGGGGTGGGGGGTTATACCATTCTGTGTCATAAAATTTATCAAGCAGTTTTATTCGGGTCAGTACGATTACAGCAATATCTCATTTATATATTTTTTATGTTTTGGCGTTTTTATATAATAAAAGGTATTTTATAGAAAAAATAATTATTTTTGCATTGCTTTATTCTGAGAGCTATAACTTTTTTATTTTTCCGGTAATGGAGCTCTATGGCGGCTCGTTTTTTCCAGGACAAGATGATGTTTTCAGCGGTGTCATGTTTATATCCATTTTTTTGATCGAATGTATGATGATAAATTATTGTTTTTTTTCCTTTTTTTTAATGGGGTTATCTAAACCGGTTAGCTATTGGGACAGTTTTATAGGTCAGTTCGTTGCAGACGCGCCGATGCCAAATACGTTTACTTTTATTGTTTATATTTTTTTTCATTAAAATATTTATTTAGGGATAAAATTAATATTGATTAATTTATTATTATTTTTGATTTTTTTTTAAATAGTTTTACAATTATGTAAAAAATTGTTTTGACTTTTTTCTTTTTTACTTTGTCCAACTATGGGACAATAATTTTTTGCAGGCTGATCGCTTCTATAGTATGCAGATGAAGCAGCATCTGACAGGTAGACTTGGTGATCATGCCCTGCTTATGATCACCAAGTTTCCTAGCTCTGGTGACCCGGATGTCGTCAGGACAGCTTCCGCTCACCATGGCAACGATCAGGAGCCCTCGTCATGCCGCGAGGTCTTCGATCCAAAGGGGGGGGCTGTCAGCCCCTATGACAGCTTCCGGAATGCTGCGATCATGTTTGATCACAGCATTTCTGGGGTTAAAGTGTCGGGAGCAGTTTATAACTGCTCTTGGCACCTATAACCGGGTGTCAGCTGTCAGAATCAGTTGACACCCGGCGGCGATCGGCCGCCCACCCCCCTGTGATCGCCGCCGATCACTGAGATGTCCATGGTCAGATTGGCCCAAGTCACATGGACGGAATAGTACGTCTGATGTTAGAAAGGGGTTAATAGTGGACACAGTAGTAGCAGCCGACAGCTTCCTGCAGCGGCCGGGTGATCACCTGTTTTCAAGGGAATGAATATTCACTGATCTCCACTCCCATAGGCGCTCTACTTCCAGGCTCTAAAAAGGTTGTTCGGGAAGAATGAAAAAATATAGATGTTATAATATGTCACCAACTTATTCATTCCATGTCTAGAAGACTTGGTGGTGTCCTTAGCAGTCATAGAGGTCATACCAAATACTAGATGGAGTAGTTTTGATGTGGGGCGTATTCATTTGTGTGAAACTCCATCTTGTCAGCTTTTTTGGAAACTTTTCAGTGAGGTTTTAATTAAGATCTTACATTTTGAAGGGTCTGTAGTCACTTTATGTTGAGCACCGAAAAATTGTATTTATCTACTATATAAAGCTGAATGTATGTGTGTGTGTGTGTGTGTATGTGTGTGTGTATGTCCGGGATTGGCATCTG
This sequence comes from Ranitomeya imitator, assembly GCF_032444005.1. Lineage (NCBI taxonomy): Eukaryota > Metazoa > Chordata > Amphibia > Anura > Dendrobatidae > Ranitomeya > Ranitomeya imitator. The sequence continues at coordinate 621,084,931 of NC_091282.1, forward strand.
CACCGTCGCAGCTACAGCCACAAAATTTTGCACAGTCACACGTCTGGACCCCGAGAGCGTCATAGGCTATGTTGTGAGGCGAAATTTTAACCCCACGCTTTCCAATTCACCAAACAATTTTGCCCCTATCTACATAATGGGGAAAAAAGTGAAAGGAAAAGTGTTGGAGGCGTCGCAGCTACAGAAACAAAATTTTGCACAGTCACATGTCTGGACCCTGAAAGCGTCATAGGCTACGTTGTGAGGTGAAATTTTAACCCCGTGCTTTCCAATTCACCAAACAATTTTGCCCCTATCTACATAATGGGGAAAAAAGTGAAAGGAAAAGTGTTGGAAGCGTCGCAGCTACAGCAACAAAATTTGGCACAGTCACACGTCTGGACCCTGAGAGCGTCATAGGCTACGTTGTGAGGTGAAATTTTAACCCCGCGCTTTCCAATTCACCAAACACTTTTGCCCCTATCTACATAATGGGGAAAAAAGTGAAAGGAAAAGTGTTGGAGGCGTCGCAGCTACAGAAACAAAATTTTGCACAGTCACATGTCTGGACCCTGAGAGCGTCATAGGCTACGTTGTGAGGTGAAATTTTAACCCCGTGCTTTCCAATTCACCAAACAATTTTGCCCCTATCTACATAATGGGGAAAAAAGTGAAAGGAAAAGTGTTGGAGGCGTCGCAGCTACAGAAACAAAATTTTGCGCAGTCACACGTCTGGACCCCGAGAGCGTCATAGGCTGTGTTGTGAGGTGAAATTTTAACTCCGCGCTTTCCAATTCATCAAACTATTTTTCCCCTATCTACATAATGGGGAAAAGTGAAAGGAAAAGTGTTGGAGGCAAATTGACAGCTGCCAGATGTGAACAAGGGGGACTTAAAGAGTGAGAGCGATGGCGCCAAAGAGTATATACCGTACAGTTGCTAAGGTGGGACCCCGACATGGGATACTCACCACACACGGGGATATGAACACACACACAAAATGCGCCACACACTACTACGTGCTTGAACACATTTACCACCCTCAGCACACATTTCACCACACATACACCAACCTCTCCACATAAAAGTCGAAACACAAAAGTCGCCGCTCAAAATTCAACACGCGCAAAACTCGCCACATGCAAAAAATAGGCTCACGCAAAACTCGCCACAAGTGCAAAACTCACCTCATGGAAAACTCGCCACACGCAAAACTTGCACATGCGGAAAAATTGCCACATGCACAAAATTTGCAACACATGCAAAAGTTGCCTCACACAAAACTTGCACATACTCAAAAGGCAGCAGACATAAAACTCACCAAGCGCAAAACTCGCCATGCGCAAAACTTGCTGCACACAACTTGCTACACTAACCTGTCACATGCAACTCGACACACAAAAAGTTGCTACACGCATGTTGCCACACAAAACTCATCTCACAAAAGTCGCTACATGCATGTCGCCACACACAACTCAACACACACAACTTGACAAACGAAACTCGCCCTAAAACACACACAAGTCTGGTATTAGCCTTCAAAAATAAAATTCTGATTAATAAGCAGACAAACTACAAGAGCAACAAATGTACCATATAGGAAATACGACAGCTGTCAGTCACATAACCTGTCTATTATGTGTATGTGTGAGCTAATATATACTGCCAGGGGGAGGGCTTCCTGTTGGCTGGGGATTTATCAGACTGCCAATTTATCTTACAAATACTGAGGTAAAAATACTGAGCAAATAACGTGTTAACGAGGTCTAATACAGGAGATCACACAGGTATATACTATATACAGGGGAGATGACACACAGATATATACTATATACAGGAGAGATGACACACAGGTATATACTATATAAAGGAGGAGATGACATACAAGTACATACTATATACAGGAGGAGATGACATACAGGTATATACTATATACAGGAGGAGATGACACACAGGTATATACTATATACAGGAGCAGATTACCTACAGGTATATACTATATACAGGAGGAGATGACATACAGGTATATGCTATATATAGAAGATGACATACAGGTATATACTATATACAGGAGGAGATGACACACAGATATATACTATATACAGGGGAGATGACACACAGGTATATACTATATACAGGAGGAGATGGCATACAGGTATATACTATATAAAGGAGGAGATGACATACAGGTATATACTATATAAAGGAGGAGATGACATACAGGTACATACTATATACAGGAGGAGATGACACACAGATATATACTATATACAGGAGGAGATGACACACAGATATATACTATATACAGGGGAGATGACACACAGGTATATACTATATACAGGAGGAGATGACATACAGGTATATACTATATATAGAAGGAGATGACATACAGGTATATACTATATATAGGAGGAGATGACATACAGGTATATACTATGTATAGGAGGAGATGACATACAGGTATATACTATATATAGGAGGAGATGACATACAGGTATATACTATATACAGGGGAGATGACACACAGCAGGTATATACTATATACAGGGGAGATGACATACAGTTATATACTATATACAGGAGATGACATACAGGTGTATACTCTTTATAAGGGAGATGACAAACATGTATATACTGAGGTGAAAATGAGAGGTGTGAGGTGAAAATGAAAAGGGAGTGAGGGAAAATAGTGTAGTGATCGGAAAATGACAGATGTGAGGTCGAAATGACAAGTGTTAGGCGGGAATGAGAGGAGTGAGGGAGAAAATGAGAGTTGTGAGGGAGAAAATGAGAGATGTGAGGAGGAAAATTAAAGATGTGATTGGGAAAATGAGAGGCGTGATGGGAAAATAAGAGAAGTGACGTGCTATAACTAACCACAGATATTTACTATGCCCAGGCAACGCCGGGCTCTTCAGCTAGTCTAATATATAAAGCTGAATGTGTGTATGTGTGTGTGTATGTCCGGGATTGGCATCTGCACCGTCGCAGCTACAGCCAAAAATTTTTGCACAGTTACACGTCTGGACCCCGAGAGCGTCATAGGCTATGTTGAGAGGCGAAATTTTAACCCCGCGCGTTCCAATTCACCAAACTATTTTGCCCCTATCTACATAATGGGGAAAAAGTGAAAGGAAAAGTGTTGGAGGCAAATTGACAGCTGCCAGATGTGAACAAGGGGGACTTAAAGAGTGAGAGCGATGGCGCCAAAGAGTATATACCGTACAGATGCTAAGGTGGGGCCCCGACATGGGATACTCACCACACACGGGGATATGAACACACACAAAATGCGTCACACACTACCACGTGCTTGAACACATATCACCCTCAGCACACATTTCACCACACAAACACCAACCTCGCCACATAAACGTCGAAACACAAACGTCGCTGCTCAAAACTCGCCACGTGCAAAACTAGGCTCACGCAAAACTTGCCACACGTGCAAAACTCACCTCACGGAAAACTCGCCACACTCAAAACTTGCACACGCAGAAAAATTGCCACATGCACAAAAGTTGCAACACATGCAAAAGTTGCCTCACAGAAAACTTGCACATACTCAAAACAGGCTCTCGAATAAGTAGTAGAAGATTACTTCACATTACTTGGCCAATTTAGTTAAATCTGTGTGGAATATCTCTGGTGTTGAAATATATGTTGTAAAATGCTTCTTTTAGCTTAGTTTTTCCTTTTAATAATTACATTTCCATCTATTTGTTTTGTGGTTTTTTTTGTGCAGAATAAATTTTTGTTAACACATTCTATTTTGCTAACAGCAGTTATTAACCCGGGCGAAGCCGGGTAGTACAGCTAGTACATACATAAATACTGTATATCACACATCTACGTGTTACATATGATATGTAACAGCAATACAGCCTGGACTGATCAGTATTTCCTTTATTTACTTTATAGTTATTATTAGCGACTCTGAGGAGAATGTCGGTATGTACTGCACATTACCATTCCATGTTTCTTATCCCTGTCTCGTGGTAATCAGTATTAACCTTCCTGACAGCCCCATTTTTAACGTCTGACACGTCACTTTATGTGGTAACAACTTTGAAATGTTTCTGCTTCTGTCAGTGATTCTGAGATTGTGACTTTCTTTTTGTAAAACATTGTACCTGTTACTACTGGTAAATTTAGATTAATAAGGTTTGCTTTATTTATGAAATTATGACACAGTTTCTGAAAATTTAGAAAAATGTGCAATTTTTAAACCTAAAGGGATATTCCCATCTCAAAGATCCTACCCCAATATGTAGTAGGTGTAATAATAATATTAGCAGATACCTCCAATTAGAAATGTAGTATAGTTTTTTTATTCACTTTGTCTCTTTCCTCATGTTTAGGCATTGCAGGATCTTAGGTATCCATGGTTACGCCCACTGATGAAGTGACAGCTAGTTGCTAGTGGTCATATCTATGGATACCTAAGATCCTGCAATGCCTGCATATGAGGAATGAGACACATACTACATTTCTAATTGAAGGTATTTGCTAATATTATTATTACACCTACTACATATTGGGGTAGGTCTGGGTTGGAAGAAACGGTCTGGCCCCACTTCCTTCCTGCAGTTCGTGTCAAAAACAAAAGCCCATACCAGTTTTCTTGAGCAATTCCTTGGTCCAATAACTTGACCAGGTTCCAGCTCACTTTTATTCTGCCTTGTGACCCACAGGCATCCTACTGTGACCACAAGGCACTCCAGCGGATCTACTGAGCGCATCTTGGGGGACACCCTCCCATATGATACCTTTCACTGCCTCACAATTGCTATAAAACATTAGTCTCTGCTATACATGGGGCAATGCTGCGTTCAGGAGAAATTGCATAGTAAATTATGCAAGCAAAAATTGGGGGCTGAAGTACGATTTTTTTCTGAATGGAATTTGACTAAATGATTTTTTTTATGTTTTCATTAATTAATGTAAAGCCCCTCAAGTGTTAGCTAACTTCTTGTATAGTTTGAAGCCTCTATTCTTTAAACTGGGGTGACTTTTGAGAGGTTACAATAAAGAGGCCATTCAAAGTCACTTCAGAAGTGAGTAGGTCCCTAAAATGCTTTTTTTTTTACATTTCTTTAAAATATGAAAAATTGCTGTTAAAATATTAAGGATGTTTGACAATTCATGTCATCATAAAGTAGACATGTGGTAAAGGTGGCAGTGCGCTCTTTACCACTCAGTCTTTTTATTTTGTGATTCAGCATGTCTCAAGGTATATACACTGCTCAAAAAAATAATGGGAACACTTAAACAACAGAATATAACACCCAGTATATCAAACGTCTGTGAACTCAAACTGTCCACTTAGGAAGTGTTAGGGCTAGCGGAACGCACCGAGAAAATAGAGATGTTTATTATAAATGGTTCGTTCGTAGCCCGGGGTCCACCGTGCAGGAGGAACCTGCTGCTAGCGAATGGCGGCACTTTTTGGCGGTATAGACTAGCTCTGTTACTCCACAGAGTAGCCGTGAAAGGGAAGCACTGCGCCCTGTTAGCCTCACAGGAGCACAAGCTTACTGCCAAGCTGATAGCAGTCAGTGGTTATGCAACATGCAATCTCCTCACCGGAGAAGCCGGTATTCTAGGGGCTTATTTCAGCCGGGTTCCTGAACACACTCATACAATCTCCTCACCGGAGGTGCCGGTATTCTAGGGGCTTATTTCAGCCGGGTCCCTGAACACACTCATGCATAACCACAGTGGCGCAAAGCACATATATGAATTGACACTAGCGCATGGCCGTGCGGCCATGCGAGCCTTATATAGCTGCAGCAAGTAAAAGACCTTCCTAGAAGGACCAATGAGAGACTGCCATACCTGAGCATGTGACCCTAAATCTCCACTGAGAGATCTTGCCCTGGACATGCTGAGTGTGTGCAAAGCAGGACCTAGTCCTAGCACTTAAAGGACCTTACTGAAAGGACCAATGGACTTAACTGCAGTATCTGACCATGTGACCCTCGATCTCCACTGAGAGATCTTACTCAGGGCATGCTCAGAAGGAGAAAAGCAGGACTTAGACCCATAAGCGTCTGCTTGCCGCTGCCCAGCACTGACTTCAATGGCAGAAGCAGGAAAAGCAGCAGTAACTCTTTGTACAGAGTGGGACTGAGCAAGACGCTGGGACCGACGTCTCCGCTGAGCAGGCTCCACTGGGGCAGGAGAAGAATGGGAAACCGCAGCGGAGATGTCCCGAGATCCCCCCTGTGCAGAGGCGGCAACTCGACCCCTAACAGGAAGCAACACTGTTTGACAATCAATTTCACATGCTGTTGTGCAAATAGAATAGACAACAGATGGAAATTATTCGCAATTATCAAGACACACTCAATAAAAGAGTGGTTCTGCAGGTGGGTACCACAGACCACATCTCAGTACCAATGCTTTCTGGCTGTTGTTTTGGTCACTTTTGAATGTTGGTTGTGCTTTCACACTCGTGGTAGCATGAGACGGACTCTACAACCCACACAAGTGGCTCAGGTAGTGCAGCTCATCCAGGATGGCACATCAATGCGAGCTGTGGCAAGAAGACTTGCTGTGTCTGTCAGCATAGTGTCCAGAGGCTGGAGGCTCTAACTGGAGACAGGCCAGTACCCCAGGAGACGTGGAGGGGGCCATAGGAAGGCAACAACCCAGCAGCAGGACCGCTACCTTAGCCTTTGTGCAAGGAGGAACAGGAGGAGCTTTGCAAAATGACCTCCAGCAGGCCACAAATGTGCATGTGTCTGCACAATCGGTTAGAAACCAACTCCAAGAGGATGGTCTGAGTGCCCAACGTCCACAGATTGGGGTTGTGCTCACAGCCCAACACCGTGCAGAACGCTTGGCATTTGCCACAGGACACCAGGAGTGGCAAATTATTATTATTTATTATTATAGCGCCATTTATTCCATGGCGCTTTACATGTGAGGAGGGGCATACATAATAAAAACAAGTACAATAATCTTAAACAATACAAGTCACGACTGGTACAGTAGGAGAGAGGACCCTGCCCGCGAGGGCTCACAATCTGCAAAGGATGGGTGTGGATAGCGTAGGTGAGGGTAGAGCTGGTCGTGCAGTGTTTTGGTTACTGCAAGTTGTAGGTTTGTTGGAAGAGGTAGATCTTCAGGTTCTTTTTGAAGGTTTTGATGGTAGGTGAGAGTCTGATTTGTTGTGATAGAGCGTTCCAGAGTAGGGGTGATGCGCTAAAAAAATCTTGAATGCGATTGTGGGAAGAGGAGATAAGAGGGGAGTAGAGAAGGAGATCTTGTGAGAATCGGATGTTACGTGCAGGTAAGTACCAGGAGACGAGGTCACAGATGTATGGAGGAGACAGGTTGTTTATGGCTTTGTATGTCATGGTTAGGGTTTTGTACTGGAGTTTCTGGGTAATGGGGAGCCAGTGAAGGGATTGACAGAGGGGAGAGGCCGGGGAAAAGGTGGTTTAGTCGGGCAGCAGAGTTTAGAATAGATTGGAGAGGTGCGAGAATGTTCGAGGGGAGGCCACAGAGCAGGAGGTTGCAGTAGTCTAGGCGGGAAATGATGAGGGCATGGACTAGGGGTTTTGCAGATTCTTGGTTTAGGAATGTACGGATCTGTGAAACATTTTTGAGTTGAAGGCAGACGGAAGTGGAAAGGGCTTGGATATGTAGTTTGAAGGAGAGATCAGTGTCAAGGAGTACCCCAAGGCAGCGAGTTTGTGGGACTGGGGAGAGTGGGCAGACGTTTACTGTAATAGCTAGGTTCATTGGGGTGGTCGCGTGAGATGGTGGGAAAGGTGATGAATTCTGTTTTGTCCATGTTAAGTTTTAGAAATCTAGTGGAGAAGAAGGATGGAATAGCGCAGGGGTCCCCAACTCCAGTCCTCAAGGCCCACCAACAGGTCATGTTTTCAGGATTTCCTTTGCATTACACAGGTGATGCAATTATTACCTGGGCAAGACTAAGGAAATCCTGAAAACATGACATGTTGGTGGGCCTTGAGGACTGGAGTTGAGGACCCCTGGAATAGCGGACAGACATTGAGGGATTCTAGTTAGTAGGCTGGTGAAGCGGACAAACATTGAGGGATTGTAGTTAGTAGGCTGGTGGTATCTGGTCCAGGGATGTAGATCTGTGTGTCATCAGCATAGAGGTGATTGTTATGAACCGGTGACCTTGGAGCAGCATGAAAACTTTCACTGGAGTAGGTGGTCACTATACTGACCGCAAATCCTGATCTAAACACCGCAACTAGAAGTAGCCGTGGAGTGTACCTAACCAATCCTAGACACCTCGTCACAGCCGGAGGACTAAATACCCCTAAAGATGGAAATAGGAATACTATCTTGCCTCAGAGCAGATCCCCAAAGGATAGACAGCCCCCCACAAATATTGGCGGTGAGTCGGAGAGGAAAAAACATACACAGGCAGAAAAACAGGATTTAGCACAAGAGGCCACTCTAGCTAAAATAGGACAGGATAGGACAGAGTTCTGTGCGGTCAGTATTAAAACCCTTCAAAAATATCCACAGCAGAATATACAAAAACTTCCTACATCTAACTAATGACGTAGGAGCGTATATCTGCACCTCCAGCGAATCCTACAATCAGAGCAGGAATACAATCAAATACAAGCACACAGCCTGTGTGCCACAGAAAAAGAAACAGACACTTATCTTTGCTGAAATGGCCGCAAAGCAGGAGAAGCCAGACAGAGATCCATCATATCCCAAAAAACATTGACAACTGGCAAGGACTAATGAGTCCTGCAAGCCTAAATACCCCAGTCAGAACTGCAATTAGCAGATACACCTGTCCAAGACTGCAGCCCAGGAACACTTGCATTATCATCTGCTACCACCAGAGGGAGCTCAAAAGCAGAATTCACAACAGTACCCCCCCTTGAGGAGGGGTCACCGAACCCTCATCAGAGCCCCCAGGACGATCAGGATGAGCCAGATGAAAGGCACGATCCAAATCAGCAGCATGGACATCAGAGGGAAAAACCCAAGAATTATCCTCCTGGCCATAACCCTTCCATTTGACAAGGTACTGAAGCTTTCGCTTCGAAAAACGGGAATCCAAAATCTTCTCAACAACATATTCCAACTCCCCATCAACCAACACAGGGGCCGGAGGATCAACAGAGGGAACAACGGGCTCCACATATTTCTGTAACAAAGATCTATGGAAGACATTATGGATCGCAAAAGAGGCCGGAAGCGCCCGTCGAAAAGACACCGGATTAATAATCTCAGAAATCCTATAAGGACCGATAAACCGAGGCTTAAACTTAGGAGAAGAAACCTTCATAGGAACATGACGGGAAGACAACCAGACCAGATCCCCAACCCGAAGTCGGGAACCAAAACGCCGACGACGATTAGCAAAAACGTTGAGCCTCGTCTTGAGACAACACCAAATTATCCACCACATGAGCCCAGATCTGCTGCAACCTGTCCACTACAGAATCCACACTAGGACAGTCAGAAGGCTCAAGCTGCCCAGAAGAAAAACGAGGATAAAAACCAAAATTACAAAAGAAAGGCGAAACCAAGGTAGCCGAACTAGCCCGATTATTAAGGGCAAACTCGGCCAATGGCAAGAAAGCCACCCAATCATCCTGATCAGCAGACACAAAGCATCTCAAATACGTCTCCAAAGTTTGATTAGTTCGCTCGGTCTGACCATTTGTCTGAGGATGGAACGCAGAAGAAAATGACAAATCAATGCCCAGCCTAGCACAAAAGGCCCGCCAAAACCTAGAAACAAACTGGGAACCTCTGTCGGACACGATATTCTCCGGAATACCATGCAAACGGACCACATGCTGAAAAAACAGCGGAACCAAATCCGAAGAGGAAGGCAATCTAGGCAAAGGCACCAAATGAACCATCTTAGAGAACCGGTCACAAACAACCCAGATAACCGACATCCTTTGGGAAACCGGAAAATCGGAAATAAAATCCATAGAAATATGCGTCCAGGGCCTCTCAGGGACCGGCAATGGCAAAAGCAACCCACTAGCACGGGAACAACAAGGCTTGGCCCGCGCACAAGTCCCACAGGACTGCACAAAAGAACGCACATCACGCGACAAAGAAGGCCACCAAAAGGACCTACCAACCAAGTCTCTGGTACCAAAAATGTCAGGATGACCAGCCAACACCTAACAGTGAACCTCAGAAATCACTCTACTAGTCCATCTGTCAGGAACAAACAATTTCCCCACAGGATAGCGGTCAGGTTTATCAGCTTGAAATTCCTGAAGAACCCGTCGTAAATCAGGGGAAAAGGCAGAAAGGACCACCCCTTCTTTCAAAATACCGACCGGTTCCAAGACCTCAGGAGAATCAGGCAAAAAACTCCTAGAGAGGGCATCAGCCTTAATGTTCTTAGAACCCGGAAGGTACGAGACCACAAAATCAAAACGGGAAAAAAACAAGGACCATCGAGCCTGTCTAGGATTCAGCCGTTTAGCAGACTCGAGGTAAATCAAATTCTTATGATCAGTCAAGACCACAATACGGTGCTTAGCTGCCTCAAGCCAATGTCACCACTCCTCAAACGCCCACTTCATAGCCAACAACTCCCGATTGCCGACATCATAATTGCGTTCAGCAGGCGAAAACTTACGGGAAAAGAAGGCACACGGTTTCATTAAGGAACCAACAGGATCCCTCTGAGACAAAACGGCCCCTGCCCCAATCTCAGAAGCGTCAACCTCAACCTGAAACGGAAGAGAAATATCCGGTTGGCGCAACACCGGAGCAGAAGTAAATCGACGTTTAAGCTCCTGAAAGGCAGAGACAGCCGCAGAGGACCAATTCGCCACATCCGCGCCTTTCTTCGTCAAATCGGTTAAGGGTTTAACCACGCTGGAAAAATTAGCAATGAAACGGCGATAAAAATTTGCAAAACACAAAAATTTCTGAAGGTTCTTCACAGATGTGGGCTGAATCCAATCATGAATAGCCTGAACCTTCACCGGATCCATCTCTATAGATGAGGGAGAAAAAATAAAGCCCAAAAAGAGACCTTCTGCACCCCAAAGAGACACTTAGACCTCTTCACAAACAGGGCATTGTCACGAAGGATCTGAAATACCATCCTGACCTGTTCCACATGAGACTCCCAATCATCGGAAAAAATCAAAATATCGTCCAAATATACAATCAAGAACTTATCAATATAAGTCCGGAAGATATCATGCATGAAGGACTTATAAACAGATGGAGCATTAGTGAGCCCGAATGGCATCACAAGGTATTCAAAATGGCCTTCGGGCGTGTTAAACGCAGTTTTCTGTTTATGGTCTGGTGATTTAGGAGCGACATGTAACTAGCTCTGAGCAGGTGGTATCTATACTGACTGCAGTCCCTAAGCTCAACACAACACTAGAAATAGCCGTGGGATGCTCCTAACACTGCCTAGGCATCTCGTCACAGCCTAAGAGCTAACTACCCCTAAAGATAGAAGCAGGAAAACTATCTTGCCTTGAGAAAATCCCCAAAGGATAGATAGCCCCCCACATGTAATGACTGTGAGAGGAGAACGAAATGACATACGTAGTATGAAACAAGATTTAGCACAGGAGGCCACTTCTAGCTAGATAGGAATAGTACAGGAAAGAGCACTGCGGTCAGTAATAAAAACTAGAAAAAGTCTACCGCAGAGAAATGCAAAAATCTCCACACCTAACTAAAGGTGTGGAGGGCAAACTCTGCTGCCGAGAGCTTCCAGCTAGCTGAATAGATCCATACTGATAAGCTGGACAAAAGAGCAAAAACAAAGACAGTACTGAACAACAAAGTCCACAAAAGTGAGCTGCAAAAGGACAAGCAAGGACTTAGCTTAGCTGAACTGGTCAGCGTGTCAGGAAAATCCAAAGAGCAATACTCCAGGCTGGAACAATTGACAACTGGCATTGAATGAGGGCTAAGGCCAGACTAATATAGCCGAGCCCGAAAGACGATCAGTGAAAACAGCTGCAGAAGCTAAATCCAAGGAGCAGCCATACCACTCAAAACCACAGGAGGGAGCCCAAGAGCAGAACTCACAAAAATACTACTTACAACCACCGGAGGGAGCCCAAGAGCGGAATTCACAACAGTTTTCCATTCATCACCCTGCTTAATACGAACAAGATTATATGCCCCCCGAAGGTCAATCTTAGGAAACCAACTAGCTCCCTTAATCCTGGCAAACAAATCGGTAAGCAAAGGCAAAGGATATTGAAACTTGACCGTGATTTTATTCAAGAGGCCATAATCAATACAGGGTCTCAAAGAACCATCTTTTTTAGCAACAAAAAAGAACCCCGCTCCCAACGGTGAAGAAGATGGCCGAATATGCCCTTTCTCCAAAGACTCCTTAATATAGCTCCGCATGGCGGTATGTTCAGGCACAGACAGTTTGAAAAGTCGACCCTTAGGAAACTTACAGCCTGGAATCAAGTCAATAGCACAATCGCAGTCCCTATGCGGTGGAAGGAAGCTGGACTTGGGCTCATCGAATACATCCTGAAAATGAGACAAAAACTCGGGAATTTCAGAAGAGGAAGAAGAGGAGATTGACATCAAAGGAACATCATTATGAACCCCCTGACAACCCCAACTAGTCACAGACATGGACTTCCAGTCCAACACAGGATTATGTACCTGCAACCACGGAAAACCCAGCATGATAGCATCATGCAAATTATGCAACACCAGAAATCGACATTCTTCCTGATGGGCTGGCGCCATGCGCATGGTCACCTGTGTCCAAAACTGGGGCTTATTTTTAGCCAAGGGTGTAGCATCAATGCGCTTTAAAGGAATAGGGTTCTGCAAAGGCTGCAAGGAAAAACCACAACGCCTGGCAAACCCAAAGTCCATTAAGTTCAAGGCGGCGCCTGAATCCACTAACGCCATGACAGAAAATGATGACAATGAGCAGATCATGGACACAGATAACAGAAATTTAGGTTGTACAGTACTGATGGTAAATGAACTAACGATCTTCTTTGTCTGCTTAGGACAGACTGAAATGACATGAGAAGCATCGCCACAATAATAACACAACCCCTTTTGACGTCTGAGTCCTTGTCGTTCTGTTCTAGACAGAATCCTATCACACTGCATTGACTCAGAAATCTGCTCTGAGGACGACGCCACAGCGCGCACAGTTCTGCGCTCCCGCAAGCGCCAGTCAATCTGAATGGCCAGAGACATAGAATCACTCAGACCAGACGGCGTGGGAAACTGTTGTGAATTCCGCTCCTGGGCTCCCTCCGGTGGTTGTAAGTAGCATTTTTGTGAGTTCTGCTCTTGGGCTCCCTCCTGTGGTTTTGAGTGGTATGGCTGCTTCTTGGATTTAGCTTCAGCAGCTGTTTTCACTGATCGTCTTTCTGGCTCGGCTATATTAGTCTGGCCTTATCCCTCATTCAATGCCAGTTGTCAATTGTTCCAGCCTGGAGTCATTGCTCTTAGGATTTTCCTGACACTCTGACCAGTTCAGCAAAGCTAAGTCCTTGCTTGTCCTTTTGCAGTTCACTTGTTGTGGACTTTGTTGTTCAGCACTTTCTATGTTTTGCTCATTTGTCCAGCTTATCAGTATGTATCTATTCAGTTAAGCTGGAAGCTCTGGGCAGCAGAGTTTGCCCTCCACACCTTTAGTCAGGTGTGGAGATTTTTGCATTTCTCTGCGGTGGACTTTTTCTAGTTTTTATTACTGACCGCACAGCGTTCTGTCCTGTACTATTTCTATCTAGCTAGAAGTGGCCTCCTGTGCTAAATCTTGTTTCATACTACGTATGTCATTTCCTTCTCCTCTCACAGTCATTATTTGTGGGGGGCTAATCTATCCTTTTGGGATTTTCTCTGAGGCAAGATAGTTTTCCTGCTTCTATCTTTAGGGGTAGTTAGCTCTTAGGCTGTGACGAGGTGCCTAGGGAGAGATAGGAGCATCCCACGGCTACTTCTAGTGTTGTGTTGAGCTTAGGGACTGCGGTCAGTATAGTTACCACCTGCTCAGAGCTAGTTGCATGTCGCTCCTTAATCACCAGACCATAACAGTACAACTGGCCAAAAATAAGCTGAATGCAACTCAAAAGAAGGAAAAGAAAAAGAGTTCTGAGCCATTTTTTTTCCTTTAGTTTGTGTTGTCTTTTTCCTTCCTCTTAATCTCTGGGTGATTCAGGATTTGGATGCAGGCATGGATGTTCAGGGGTTGTTTTCTCGCGTGGATCAGCTTGCTGCAAGAGTACAGAGTATTCAAGATTATGTTGTTCAGAATCCGGCCTTAGAGCCTAGAATTCCTACTCCGGATTTGTTTTACGGGGATAGATCTAAGTTTTTGAACTTTAAAAATAACTGCAAATTGTTTTTTGCTCTGAAACCCCGTTCCTCTGGTGACCCCATTCAGCAAGTAAAGATAGTTATTTCTCTGCTGCGTGGTGACCCTCAGGACTGGGCATTCTCTCTCGAGTCAGGGGATCCGGCATTGCTCAATATAGATGCATTCTTTCAATCGCTCGGATTATTGTATGACGAACCTAACTCTGTAGAGCATGCTGAGAAAACACTATTGGCCCTGTGTCAGGGTCAGGAAGCCGCAGAATTATACTGCCAGAAATTTAGAAAATGGTCTGTGCTCACTAAATGGAATGAGGACGCTCTGGCAGCAATTTTCAGAAAGGGTCTTTCTGAAGCCCTTAAAGATGTTATGGTGGGGTTTCCCACGCCTGTAGGTTTGAGCGAATCTATGTCTCTGCCCATTCAGATTGATCGGCGCCTGCGCGAACGCAAAGTGGTGCACCATATGGCAGTGTCCTCTGAGCAGAGTCCTGAGCCCATGCAATGTGGTAGGATTTTGACTAGAGCGGAACAGAAGGGATACAGACGTCAGAATGGGCTGTGTTTTTACTGTGGTGATTCTGCTCATGCTATTTCTGATTGTCCTAAGCGTATTAAGAGGGTCGCTAGATCTGTTACCATTAGTACTGTGCAGCCTAAGTTTCTCCTGTCTGTGACCCTGATTTGCTCATTGTCATCTTTTTCTGTCATGGCATTTGTGGATTCAGGCGCTGCTCTGAACTTAATGGACTTAGAATTCGCTGTGGTTTTTCTTTGCAGCCTTTGCAGAGTCCCATACCCTTGAGGGGTATTGATGCTACACCATTGGCCAAGAATAAACCTCAGTATTGGACTCAGCTGACTATGTGCATGGCTCCTGCACATCAGGAAGATTGCCGTTTTCTGGTGTTGCATAATTTACCTGATGTTGTTGTACTGGGTTTTCCATGGTTACAAGTACACAATCCAGTGCTGGATTGGAAATCAATGTCTGTGACTAGTTGGGGTTGTCAAGGGGTACATAGTGACATTCCTTTAATGTCAATTTCCTCTTCCCCCTCTTCTGATGTTCCTGAATTTTTGTCAGATTTTCAGGATGTATTCGATGAGCCCAAGTCCAGTTCCCTTCCTCCACATAGGGACTGTGATTGTGCTATTGACTTGATTCCTGGCTATAAGTTCCCTAAGGGCCGACTTTTCAATCTGTCTGTGCCAGAGCATGCCGCCATGCGGAGCTATGTTAAGGAGTCTTTAGAGAAAGGGCATATTCGGCCGTCTTCGTCACCATTGGGAGCGGGATTCTGTTTTGTTGCCAAGAAGGATGGCTCCTTAAGACCCTGTATTGATTATCGCCTTCTTAATAAGATCACGGTCAAATTCCAATACCCTTTACCTTTGCTCTCTGATTTGTTTGCTCGGATTAAGGGGGCTAGTTGGTTTACCAAGATTGACCTTCGAGGGGCATATAATCTTGTTCGTATTAAACAGGGCGACGAATGGAAAACTGCATTTAATGCGCCCGAAGGCCATTTTGAATACCTGGTGATGCCTTTCGGGCTTTCTAATGCTCCTTCTGTATTTCAGTCCTTTATGCATGATATTTTCCGCAATTATCTTGACAAATTCTTGATTGTGTATTTGGATGATATTTTGATTTTTTCCAATGATTGGGAGTCTCATGTGAAGCAGGTCAGGATGGTATTCCAGATCCTTCGTGATAATGCTCTATTTGTGAAGGGGTCTAAGTGCCTGTTTTGAGTTCAGAAGGTCTCTTTTTTGGGGTTTATTTTTTCTCCTTCGTCTATAGAAATGGATCCTGTTAAGGTCCAAGCCATTCATGACTGGATTCAACCCACATCTGTGAAGAGCCTTCAGAAATGTTTGGGCTTTACTAATTTTTATCACCGTTTCATTGCCAACTTCTCTAGTGTGGTTAAACCTCTGACCGATTTGACGAAGAAAGGCGCTGATGTGACTAATTGGTCCTCTGAGGCTGTTGAGGCCTTTCAGGAGCTTAAACGCCGATTTACTTCTGCCCCTGTCTTGCGTCAGCCGGATGTTTCTCTTCCCTTTCAGGTTGAGGTTGACGCTTCTGAGATTGGGGCAGGGGCCGTTTTGTCACAGAGGAATTCTGATGGTTCCTTGATGAAGCCATGTGCCTTCTTTTCCCGAAAGTTTTCGCCTGCGGAACGCAATTATGATGTCGGCAATCGGGAGTTGTTGGCTATGAAGTGGGCATTTGAGGAGTGGCGACATTGGCTTGAGGGAGCCAAGCACCGCATTGTGGTCTTGACCGATCATAAGAATCTGATTTACCTTGAGTCGGCCAAGCGGCTGAACCCTAGACAGGCTCGATGGTCCCTGTTTTTCTCCCGTTTTGATTTTGTGGTCTCATATCTTCCAGAGTCTAAGAATGTTAAAGCGGATGCCCTCTCTAGGAGTTTTTTGCCTGATTCTCCTGGAGTCCTTGAGCCGGTTGGCATTCTTAGGGAAGGGGTGATTCTGTCTGCCATCTCCCCTGATTTGCGGCGGGCGCTTCGGGAGTTTCAGGCTGATAAACCTGACCGCTGTCCTGTGGGGAAGCTGTTTGTTCCTGATAGATGGACAAGTAAGGTAATTTCTGAGGTCCATTGTTCTGTGTTGGCCGGTCATCCTGGGATTTTTGGTACCAGAGATTTGGTTGCTAGGTCCTTTTGGTGGCCTTCCTTGTCGCGGGATGTGCGTTCTTTTGTGCAGTCCTGTGGGACTTGTGCCCGGGCTAAGCCTTGCTGTTCCCGCGCTAGTTGGTTGCTTTTGCCTTTGCCCGTCCTGGAGAGGCCTTGGACGCATATTTTCATAGATTTTATTTAGGATCTTCCTGTGTCCCAGAGGATGTCTGTTATCTGGGTGGTTTGTGACTGGTTCTCTAAAATGGTCCATTTGGTACCTTTGCCTAAATTGCCTTCCTCCTCTGATTTGGTTCCATTGTTTTTTCAACATGTGGTTCGTTTGCATGGCATTCCGGAGAATATTGTGTCTGACAGAGGTTCCCAGTTTGTTTCCAGGTTTTGGCGGGCCTTTTGTGCTAGGATGGGTATTGATTTGTCTTTTTCTTCGGCGTTCCATCCTCACATGACCCCCAGGCTGCAGCCGCCGCTCATTTCTGCCGACGTCACGTCAATTTCCAGGCTCTGAAAATTGACGTGACGTCAGCAGCAGGCGTGACCAGCCCCCACAGTCAGCAGTCACTCAGCAAGAGTGACTGGGCTGTGGGCGGTGCTGGGGGCTGCCTGCAGGGCTGTGCTGGGGGCGGGCGGGGCTGTGTGTGTTCACTTCTGCTGGGATCTGCGGGCGGGGCTGTGCTGCAGTGAGCGGTCGCCGGGGCTCTGGCGGCCGGTGTTTGTGCTGCGGTCGGTGAGCGGTCGCCGGGGCTCTGGCGGCCGGTGTTTGTGCTGCGGTCGGTGAGCGGTCGCCGGGGCTCTGGGGGCCGGTGTTTGTGCTGCGGTCGGTGAGCGGTCGCCGGGGCTCTGGGGGCCGGTGTTTGTGCTGCGGTTGGTTGGTGAGCGGTCGCCGGGGCTCTGGCGGCCGGTGTTTGTGCTGCGGTCGGTGAGCGGTCGCCGGGGCTCTGGGGGCCGGTGTTTGTGCTGCGGTCGGTGAGCGGTCGCCGGGGCTCTGGCGGCCGGTGTTTGTGCTGCGGTTGGTTGGTGAGCGGTCGCCGGGGCTCTGGCGGCCGGTGTTTGTGCTGCGGTCGGTGAGCGGTCGCCGGGGCTCTGGGGGCCGGTGTTTGTGCTGCGGTCGTGAGCGGTCGCCGGGGCTCTGGGGGCCGGTGTTTGTGCTGCGGTCGGTGAGCGGTCGCCGGGGCTCTGGGGGCCGGTGTTTGTGCTGCGGTTGGTTGGTGAGCGGTCGCCGGGGCTCTGGGGGCTGGTGTTTGTGCTGCGGTCGGTGAGCGGTCGCCGGGGCTCTGGGGGCTGGTGTTTGTGCTGCGGTCGGTGAGCGGTCGCCGGGGCTCTGGCGGCCGGTGTTTGTGCTGCGGTCGGTGAGCGGTCGCCGGGGCTCTGGGGGCCGGTGTTTGTGCTGCGGTCGGTGAGCGGTCGCCGGGGCTCTGGCGGCCGGTGTTTGTGTTGCGGTCGGTGAGCGGTCGCCGGGGCTCTGGCGGCCGGTGTTTGTGCTGCGGTCGGTGAGCGGTCGCCGGGGCTCTGGCGGTCGGTGTTTGTGCTGCGGTCGGTGAGCGGTCGCCGGGGCTCTGGCGGTCGGTGTTTGTGCTGCGGTCGGTGAGCGGTCGCCGGGGCTCTGGCGGCCGGTGTTTGTGCTGCGGTCGGTGAGCGGTCGCCGGGGCTCTGGCGGCCGGTGTTTGTGCTGCGGTGAGCGGGCGCCGGTGTCTGGCGGCCGGCGCCGGTGTCTGGCGGCCGGCGCCGGTGTCTGGCGGCCGGCGCCTGTGTCTGGCGGCCGGCGGGTCTGCTGCGGTGTGTGTGTGTGTGTGTGGCGGCGCTGTGTGTGTGTGCAGGCATCGTCCGATGGGACTACAAGTCCCATCGGGCTCTGCCTGATACACTGACAGTGAGTGACACATTAGCCAATGATGGGACAGTAGTAGTCCCATCATCCGGCTAATGTGTTGAATGTAAAAAAAAAAAAGAACACATACACAGTACATACATACAACACACACCATCTGACATCATGCAACACATGCACCATGCGACATGCTACATGCGATGACATGCACCATGCGACACCATACGGCGACATGCGGCGACATGCTACATGCGGCACCATGCGACGACATGCACCATGCGACGACATGCAACATGCACCATGTGACAACATGTGACGACATGCAACATGCTACATGCGACAATATGCTACATGCGACGACATGCACCATGCGACGACATACGATGACATGCGACGACATGCACCATGCGGCGACATACACCATGTGACGACATGCACCATGCGACGACATGCGACATGCTGCATGCACCATGTGATGGCATGCACCATGCGACGACATGCGACATTCACCATGCGAAATGCACCATGCGACAACATGCTACATGCACCATGCGATGACATGCGACATTCACCATGCGACGACATGCGACATGCACCATGCGCCGACATGCACCATGCGACGACATGCGACATGCTGCATGCACCATGTGACGGCATGTGACATGCACCATGCGATGACATGCAACATTCACCATGCGAAATGCACCATGCGACGACATGCTACATGCACCATGCGCCGACATGCACCATGCGACATTCACCATGCGACGACATGCACAATGCGACGACATGCACCATGCGACGACATGCACCATGCTACATGCACCATGCGGCAACATGCACCATGCGACGACATGCACCATGCTACATGCACCATGCGACAACATGCACCATGTGACATGCACCATGCGACGACATGCGACATGCTGCATGCACCATGTGACGGCATGCGACATGCACCATGCGACGACATGCGACATTCACCATGCGAAATGCACCATGCGCCGACATGCACCATGCGACAACATGCACCATGCGACGACATGCACCGACATGCACCATGCGGCGACATGCACCATGCGACACCATGCTACATGCACCATGCGACAACATGCACCATGTGACATGCACCATGCAACAACATGCGACATGCACCATGCGACGACATGCACCATGCAACGACCTGCGACATACAGTACATACATACATACATACTACAGACATACAGTACATATAACATAGAGTACATACTCACCATCACTTGTCACTTTGTTCCCCGAAGCCATTGTCACCTGTGAAAAATATTAAAATAATAAACAAACAATATACTCCAGAAATCCAATTAAAACGAGTGTCCCACGACGATCTCCCGTGGAGAGCAGGAGCATCAGTTGATGCGACCACTCTCCAGGGGCTCCAGGAACACAATGATGGAAGGTATCCTTCCATCATGTATTCCTCACAAGGTATTCCTACGCCCCTGTGAGAAAATAGTCCCTAGTCTCACTATTGGCATTGCTGGGTGAGACATTTTCCCACGCAGCAATTGCCATAAAGTGAGACCAGTGAACTAGAGTAACCTCAGTGATGCACTGCAGGAGCCATTATCTCCTGTCAGTGTGTCACTGAGGGTCCTATAGAGCAGTGACATCACCCGATGTCACTGTTCTATAGGGGAGATCGTCGTGGGACACTCGTTATTAATTGGACTACGGCGGATAGGTAGTATACGGTTTATTATTTTACTTTTTTTTGCAGGCGCTGAAGTATGGTAAGTATGGTTAAATGAAGAATATTAAAATACTTTTTTCAAAATGTGTGTGTGTTTTATTAACCCTTTCTTACTATTGGATTAATAATGGATAGGCGTCTTATTGACGCCTCTCCGTTATTAACCCGGCTTAATGTCACCTTACAATAGCAAGGTGACATTAACCCCTTATTA
Source organism: Ranitomeya imitator (assembly GCF_032444005.1). Taxonomy (NCBI): domain Eukaryota; kingdom Metazoa; phylum Chordata; class Amphibia; order Anura; family Dendrobatidae; genus Ranitomeya; species Ranitomeya imitator. The sequence continues at coordinate 621,105,671 of NC_091282.1, forward strand.
CCCCATATCCCACCGCTACTCGGGAGTGGGAAGGGAGTGGCTAAGTGCCGGAATTGGCGCATCTTTGGGGGGTTACCTTCTTTTAATAGCCAGTAAAGGCTACGCAGACAGCTGCGGGCTGGTATTCATAGCAGGCTACAGATATTGGCCCCGGCCGTCGGCTTTCCCCCTCTGGCGCAGAAAATTGCGCGGGAGCCCACGCCGGTTTTTTTCCACTTTTTTTTTTTTTTAAATTCAACGCTCATTAAGGCCTCTTTCACTCTTGCGTCAGTACGGGTCCATCGCTATGCGTCGGGCTGACGTACCGACGCACGTTGTGAAATTTGTGCACGACGTGGGCAGCGGATGCAGTTTTTCAACGCATCCGCTGCCCATTCTGAAGTGTGGGGAGGAGGGGGCGGAGTTTCTGCCGCACATGCGCGGTAGAAAATGGCGGGCGAGACAGCCCAAAAAATTTTCAATTGAACGTTTTTTCGTGCCGACGGTCCGCCAAAACACGACGGATCCGTAGCACGACGGAGGCGATGTCTGGCCATCCGTCACGATCCGTCGCTAATACAAGACTATGGGTAAAACGCATCCTGCGAGTACATTTGCAGGATCCGTTTATTTGCACCGGATCGTTTTTTTTCCGCCAGATCCGTTTTTTTTTCAACCGGATCCGTTTTTTTCAACCGGATCCGTTTTTTTCAACCGAATCCATTTTTTTCCGCTGGATCCATTTTATTCCACCAGATGTTTTTCTTTCCGCCAGATCTGTTTTTTTCTCATAGAGTTGTATTAGCGCCGGATTGCGCCTGGTGGCCACACGTTTAATCCGTTTTTGCAGGATCCGTCAAAAAAGCTGTTTCCACTGGACGGAAAACACATACAGAGGAACGGTTTTTCGGTACGTCGAAAAAATGCACAGCGACTGATCTAGCAAAAAACGGATGAAACGTGTGGCCATCAGACGCACTCCGGCGCTAATACAACTCTATGAGAAAAAAGGGATCTGGCGGAAAAAAACGATCAGGTGGTAAAAAACGGATACGGCGGGAAAAAAAAAATCCGGCAGAAAAAAAAAGATCCGCCGAAAAAAAAAAACCGGATCCTGCAAATGTGCTCGCAGGATGCGTTTTGTACACATAGACTTGTATTAGCAACGGATCCGTCGTGTTTTGGCGGACGCAACGCACAAAAAAAAGTTCAATGTAACTTTTTTTGTGCGACGTGTCTGCCATTTCCGACCGCGCATGCGTGGCTGGAACTCCGCCCCCTCCTCCACGCTCATCACAATGGACAGCGGATGCGTTGTAAAACTGCATCCGCTGCCCACGTTGTGCTAAATTTAGCATAACGTCCGTCGGTACGTCTGGCCGAAGGTTTGCGACGGCCCCGTACCGACGCAAGTGTGAAAGTAGCCTTAGGCCGGCGTCACACTCAGCGTATGAAAATACGGTCCGTATATTACGGCCGTAATACGCTGAAAAGTCCCGAAAATAGTGGTCCGTAGCTCCTCCGTAGGCAAGGTGTTTCAGCGTTTTTTGCGCATGGCATCCTCCGTATGTAATCCGTATGGCATCCGTACTGCGTGTTTTTATCGCAGGCTTGCAAAACCGACATACGGCTATACAAGGGATCCATGTGTTAAAAAAAAACAAAACATATATACTGTCTCTCTCTCTCTATATATATATATATGTCAGTAGACACATATATGTATATATATTATTACTTCATACAGCGCAAGATGGCAGAAAGCCAGTAATTCAATTACCGCCTTTTGCTTTCTCCTTCCTAAACCCGACATGATATGAGACCTGGTTTACATACAGTAAACCATCTCATATCACCAATTTTTTTGCATTTTCCACACTACTAATGTTAGTAGTGTGTATATGCAAAATTTGGCCGTTCTAGCTAGTAAAATAAGGGGTTAAATGGCGGAAAAAATTGGCGTGGGCTCCCACACAATTTTCTCCGCCAGAGTAGTAAAGCCAGTGACTGAGGGCAGATATTAATAGCCTGGAGAGGGTCCACGGTTATTGGCCCCCCCCTGGCTAAAAATATCTGCCCCCAGCCACTCCAGAACAGGCACATCTGGAAGATGCGCCTATTCTGGCACTTGGCCACTCTCTTCCCATTCCCGTTTAGCGGTGGGATATGGGGTAATGAAGGGTTAATGCCACCTTGCTATTGTAAGGTGACATTAAGCCTAATTAATAATGGAGAGGCGTCAATTATGACACCTATCCATTATTAATCCAAAACTAGTAAAGGGTAAAAAAATAAAACACACACACATTATTAAAAATTAATTTATTGAAAAAATCACAAAGGTTGTTGTATTAATTTATTCTACTCTCAATCCACTCACTGAAGACCCTCGATCTGTAATTTAAAAAAAATAATAAACCAACAATATCCATACCTTCCGAGGATCTGTAAGGTCCAACGATGTAAATCCATCTGAAGGGGTTAAAATATTTTGCAGACACGAGCTCCGCTAATGCAGGCTGCAAAACCCCAGCGAATGAAGCTAAATATAGGTCAATGACCTATATTTAGCTTCATTTGCGGTGAGGCGCCCTCTGCTGGCTGTTTCTAGATCGTGGGAACTTTCCTAGAAAGCTCCCTTGCTCGAGATCATAAGAGGGCGCCCTCTGCTGGTTGTCCTCATATGAACTCGAGCAAGGGAGCTTTCTAGGAAAGTTCCCACGATCTAGGAACAGCCAGCAGAGGGCGCCTCACCGCAAATGAAGCTAAATATAGGTCATTGACCTACTTTACCTTCATTCGCCGGGGTTTTGCAGACATGAGCAGCCTGCATTAGTGGAGCTCCTGGCTGCAAAATATTTTAACCCATTCAGATGGATTTACATCGTTGGACCTTACAGATCCTCGGAAGGTATGTATATTGTTGGTTTATTATTTTTTTTTTAATTTACAGATCGAGGGTCTTCAGTGAGTGGATTGAGAGTAGAATAAATTAATACAACAACCTTTGTGATTTTTTCAATAAATTAATTTTTAATAATGTGTGTGTGTTTTATTTTTTTACCCTTTACTAGTTTTGGATTTATAATGGATAGTTGTCATAATTGACGCCTCTCCATTATTAATTAGGCTTAATGTCACCTTACAATAGCAAAGTGGCATTAACCCTTCATTACCCCATATCCCACCGCTACACGGAAATGGGAAGAGAGTGGCCAAGTGCCAGAATAGGCGCATCTTCCAGATGTGCCTTTTCTGGGGTGACTGGGGGCAGATGTTTTTAGCCAGGGGGGAGGGGGTGGGCAATAACCATGGACCCTCTCCAGGCTATTAATATCTGCCCTCAGTCACTGGCTTTACTACTCTGGCGGAGAAAATTGTGCGGGAGCCCACGCCAATTTTTCCCGCCATTTAACCCCTTATTTTACTAGCTAGAACGGCCAAATTTTGCATATACACACTACTAACATTAGTAGTGTGGAATATGCAAAAATAATGGGGATATGAGATGGTTTACTGTATGTAAACCACGTCTCATATCATGTCGGGTTTAGGAAGGAGAAAGCAAAAGCCGGTAATTGAATTGCCTGCTTTTCTCTCTAACAGCGCTGCGTATTCCTCGCAAGTCACACTGCTGGTCCGTGTGTAATTCGTATTTTTGGGGCTTCCATAGACTTTCATTGACGTTTTATTTGCGCAATACGGTGACAAACGCAGCATGCTGCGATTTTCTACGGCCGTAGAAAGCCGTATAATACTGATCAGTTTAATACGGCAGATAGAAGCAGGGGCATAGAGAATAATTGTGCCGTATTTTTTGCGAGTTTTACGGACGTAGTTTCTGCGCTCTTACATCCGTAAAACTCGCAAGTGTGACGCCGGCCTTACATCTGAATTTGCTGAGTATAATGCAGCCACCCCAGAGTATAATGTAACCCCCCAAATAATATAATGCAGCCCCCCATAGAGTATGATGCAATCACCCCTCATAGAATATAAATATAATACAGCCCCCCATAGAATATAATGTAGCCCCGAATAGAATAGAATGCAGCCCACCTCCCCATAGAATATAATGCAGCCCCATCAAAGAGTATGATGCAATCATCCCTCATAAAATCTAATACAGCCCCCCATAGAATATAATGCAGCCCACCTTCCCATAATATATAATGTAGCCCACATTGAATATAATGTAGCCCCCATAGTATATAAGACCGCCTCCCCCATAGAATATAATATACCCCCCATAGTATATAAGACAGCCTCCCCCATAGAATAGAATATACCCCCGCAATAGTATATAACACAGCCACATAGTATATAACACGGCCTCCCCCATAGAATATAATATACCTCCCATAGTATATATCAAAGCCCGCATATAATATAACATAGTAACATAGTAACATAGTTAGTAAGGCCAAAAAAAGACATTTGTCCATCCAGTTCAGCCTATATTCCATCATAATAAATACCCAGATCTACGTCCTTCTACAGAACCTAATAATTGTATGATACAATATTGTTCTGCTCCAGGAAGACATCCAGGCCTCTCTTGAACCCCTCGACTGAGTTCGCCATCACCACCTCCTCAGGCAAGCAATTCCAGATTCTCACTGCCCTAACAGTAAAGAATCCTCTTCTATGTTGGTGGAAAAACCTTCTCTCCTCCAGACGCAAAGAATGCCCCCTTGTGCCCGTCACCTTCCTTGGTATAAACAGATCCTCAGCGAGATATTTGTATTGTCCCCTTATATACTTATACATGGTTATTAGATCGCCCCTCAGTCGTCTTTTTTCTAGACTAAATAATCCTAATTTCGCTAATCTATCTGGGTATTGTAGTTCTCCCATCCCCTTTATTAATTTTGTTGCCCTCCTTTGTACTCTCTCTAGTTCCATTATATCCTTCCTGAGCACCGGTGCCCAAAACTGGACACAGTACTCCATGTGCGGTCTAACTAGGGATTTGTACAGAGGCAGTATAATGCTCTCATCATGTGTATCCAGACCTCTTTTAATGCACCCCATGATCCTGTTTGCCTTGGCAGCTGCTGCCTGGCACTGGCTGCTCCAGGTAAGTTTATCATTAACTAGGATCCCCAAGTCCTTCTCCCTGTCAGATTTACCCAGTGGTAAAGCACAACTTGCATAGTATATAGCACAGCCTACATAATATAGCACAGCCCGCGTAGTAGTATACAGCACAGCCCGTGTAGTAGTATACAGCACAGCCCGGGTCGTTGTATATACAGCACAACACGCGTAGTAGTATATACAGCACAGCCCGCGGAGTAGTATACACAGCACAGCCCACACAGTGGTATATACACAGCACAGCCCACACAGTGGTACATACACAGCACAGCCCACACAGTGGTACATACACAGCACAGCCCACACAGTGGTACATACACAGCACAGCCCACACAGTGGTATATACACAGCACAGCCCGGGTCGTTGTATATACAGCACAACACGCGTAGTAGTATATACAGCACAGCCCGCGGAGTAGTATACACAGCACAGCCCACACAGTGGTATATACACAGCACAGCCCACACAGTGGTACATACACAGCACAACCCACACAGTGGTACATACACAGCACAGCCCACACAGTGGTACATACACAGCACAGCCCACACAGTGGTACATACAGCACAACCCACACAGTGGTATATACACAGCACAGCCCACACAGTGGTATATACACAGCACAGCCCACACAGTGGTATATACACAGCACAGCCCATATCTCATCCCCGCGATAATGGCTCCACACTCTCCTCACCTTTCCTCTTGCCCGCGCTGCTCCTGTCTCGGCGGCTGCAGTCTGCCCGGGACACAGCAGGTGTGCGATGATATGACGTCATCACGCACCCGCAGTGTCAGAGGCAGAGCGGGGAATGATGGGAGAGGGAGCGTCAGCGGACGCTCTCTCCTCCATCATTGCATTGAACTATACTGGCGTCATAGACGCCGGTATAGTTGAATGCGGCGGCGGCACTGGCGGGAGTAGGGGGGAAAGAGAGCAGCGGCCCACTACTGGCACCGGCCCTTCTGGCATTTGCCAGAAGTGCCCGATGGCCAGTCCGGCCCTGGTCACCGCCCACACACTTCCCTCCTCCTGAACTGCAGCGTTTCTCGGACCCACATCCGCAGCAAAACTGCAGATATTTTTTACATCTCAATGAAAGTGTAAGGCCGGAGTCACACTACAGCGAGATACGGCCGAGTCTCGCAGGTTAAATACAAGCTCTGGCACCAGCACTCCGGAGCGGAGCGTGCGGCTCCATGTATTGCTGTGCGGCCGCACGCTCCGCTCCAGAGTGCCGGTGCCAGAGCTTGGTTTTAACCTGCGAGACTTGGCCGTATCTCGCTGTAGTGTGATCCCGGCGTAAGCGTGCAGAAACGCTGCAGTTCGGCACAAAAGAAGTGACATGCTGCGGAGGAAAAAAAAAGCTGCGTTTCGGTGCGGCCTTTTCCGCAGCATGTGCACAACAAGTCTGCGGCTCCCATAGACTTACATTGGTTGTGCACTACACTGCGGATTTAATGCAATTGTGCGGCAAAAAACGCTGCAGATCTGCAATCAAATCCGCAACATGTGCACACAGCCTTAGCATTTAGTGAGCCTAGCAAAAAGGCAAGCAAAAAACAAGTGTGGGATTGCACTTTTTAGCAATTTCATCATACATAATTTTTTTCACATTTTCTGTTACACGACATGGTAAAACCAATGGTGTCGTTCAAAAGTAGAACTTGTCCCGCAAAAAATAAGCCCTCACATGGCCATATTGACGGAAACATTATGGCTCTGGAAAGAAGGGGAGCAATAAACGAAAAAAGCTCCAGGGGTGAAGGGGTTTAGAAACATGGATATGGACATATCTATAGAAATAGATATATAGATATATCTGTATGTATCTATCTATCCCATATCTATCTAATTCTATCTGTCTATCTATCTATCTATCTATCTATCTATCTATCTATCTATCTATCTATCTATCTATCTGTATAAGAAAAAAAGAAAAGCAGCACCAAATAATAAAGAATGTGGTCCACATTCTTTATTATTTGGTGCTGCTTTTCTTTTTTTCTTATATTGTTTGAGGCCATTTGGATTGCTGGCTGGGAGAGCTTTGCACCGCGACCGAAGGTATTCTCTGGATGCTGTTCCAATTTTTTCTCTATCTATCTATCTATCTATCTATCTATCTATCTATCTATCTATCTATCTATCTATCTATCTATCTATCTATCTATCTATCTATCTATCTATCTATCTATCCCATATCTATCCCATATCTATCTAATATCTATCTATGTAATATCTATCTATCTATCTATCTATCTATGTGTAATGGAGTGTGGGTTGGACAAATGTAAAAGAGGAGTTGGAAAGAAATGACACCACAAATCTTTTTGAAGAGAGAGGAGGGAGAGGAGGGAGGGGTTTGGGTGTGTTTTTGGAGTGGGTGTGGTAGGTTCTGGCTTAGTGGCAGTGCAAAGCATCATGGAACTTGTAGTATTAGGGCACAATAAGGAAGTTGTTGATTAACCCCATGAGAGCTGAATCCAGCACTGAAGATGTGCTGCTACAGCATGATAACAGGTAATATTGCTAAAATAAACACAGTAGATGTTTTCAGTGGCACATAATAGCAAGATTTATGAAAAAAAAACAAAAAACTTTATAGTAGTGGACAAATTCTTTAATAATCGGGCTGGTTCGGCTACTTTGGTTTCGCCTTTCTTTTGTAATTTTGGTTTCCATCCTCGTTTTTCTTCAAGGCAGGTTGAGCCTTCTGATTGTCCTGGTGTAGATTCTGTGATGGACAGGTTACAGCAGATTTGGACTCATGTGGTAGACAATTTGACGTTGTCCCAGGAAAAGGCTCAGCGTTTTGCTAACCGCCGTTGGTGTGTTGGTCCTCGGCTTCGTGTGGGGGATTTGGTCTGGTTGTCCTCTCGTCATGTTCCTATGAAGGTTTCTTCCCCTAAGTTCAAGCCTCGGTTTATTGGTCCTTATAAGATTTCTGAGATTATCAATCCTGTGTCTTTTCGTTTGGCCCTTCCAGCCTCTTTTGCCATCCACAATGTTTTCCATAGATCTTTGTTGCGGAGATATGTGGTGCCCGTTGTTCCTTCTGTTGATCCTCCTGCCCCGGTATTGGTTGAGGGGGAGTTGGAATATGTGGTTGAGAAAATTTTGGATTCTCGTTTTTCGAGGCGGAAGCTTCAGTATCTTGTCAAGTGAAAGGGTTATGGCCAGGAGGATAATTCTTGGGTTGTTGCCTCCGATGTTCATGCCGCCGATTTGGTTCGTGCTTATCATTTGGCTCGTCCTGATCGGCCTGGGGGCTCTGGTGAGGGTTCGGTGACCCCTCCTCAACGGGAAGGGGGGGGGGGGGGAGGGGTTCTGTTGTGAATTCCGCTCTTGGGCTCCCTCCGGTGGTTGTAAGTAGCATTTTTGTGAGTTTTGCTCTTGGGCTCCCTCCTGTGGTTTTGAGTGGTATGGCTGCTTTTTGGATTTAGATTCAGCAGCTGTTTTCACTGATCGTCTTTCTGGCTCGGCTATATTAGTCTGGCCTTATCCCTCATTCAATGCCATTTGTCAATTGTTCCAGCCTGGAGTTATTGCTCTTAGGATTTTCCTGACACTCTGACCAGTTCAGCAAAGCTAAGTCCTTGCTTGTCCTTTTGCAGTTCACTTGTTGTGGACTTTGTTGTTCAGCACTTTCTATGTTTTGCTCATTTGTCCAGCTTATCAGTATGGATCTATTCAGCTAAGCTGGAAGCTCTGGGCAGCAGAGTTTGCCCTCCACACCTTTAGTCAGGTGTGGAGATTTTTGCATTTCTCTGCGGTAGACTTTTTCTAGTTTTTATTACTGACCGCACAGCGTTCTGTCCTGTACTATTTCTATCTAGCTAGAAGTGGCCTCCTGTGCTAAATCTTGTTTCATACTACGTATGTCATTTCCTTCTCCTCTCACAGTCATTATTTGTGGGGGGCTAATCTATCCTTTTGGGATTTTCTCTGAGGCAAGATAGTTTTCCTGCTTCTATCTTTAGGGGTAGTTAGCTCTTAGGCTGTGACGAGGTGCCTAGGGAGAGTTAGGAGCATCCCACGGCTACTTCTAGTGTTGTGTTGAGCTTAGGGACTGCGGTCAGTATAGTTACCACCTGCTCAGAGCTAGTCGCATGTCGCTCCTTAATCACCAGACCATAACAGGAAACCCCACCATGACATCTTTAACGGATTCAGAAAGACCCCTTCTGAAAATTGCCGCCAAAGCATCATTATTCCATTTAGTCAACACAGACCATTTTCTGAATTTCTGACACTACAATTCTGCCGCCTCTTGACCCTGAGACAGGGCCAACAAGGTCTTCTCAGTTTGATCCACAGAATTAGGTTCATCATATAATAATCCCAAAGCCTGAAAAAAGGAGTCAATATTAAGCAAAGCGGGATTCCCAGATTCCAGGGAAATCGCCCAATCCTGCGGGTCGCCACGCAGCAGGGAGATTACGATTTCTACCTGCTGAATGGAATCACCGGATGATCGAGGTCTCAGAGCAAAAAACAGTTTACAGTTGTTTTTAAAACTCAAAAATTTGGACCTGTCACCAGAAAACAAATCAGGAGTAGCAATCTTCGGTCCTAAAGCAGGAGTCTGAACAATATAATCTGAAATACCCTGTACCCTAGCAGCAAGCTGGTCTACACGAGAAGCTATTTCCTGAACATTCATGCTAGCACAAAGCTCCTTAGCCACCCAGAGATTAAGAGGGGAGAGAACAGAAAACAGACTGAAGAAAAAAAAATTGCTCAACACCTTTCTTCCCTTCTTCTGAGAGGCATTTAACTCATTATAGGCCAGTTGTACTGTTATGAACCGGTGACCTTGGAGCAGCATGAAAACTTTCACTGGAGTAGGTGGTCACTATACTGACCGCAAATCCTGATCTTAACACCGCAACTAGAAGTAGCCGTTGAGTGTACCTAACCAATCCTAGACACCTCGTCACAGCCGGAGGACTAAATACCCCTAAAGATGGAAATACAATGGTTAGAGAAAAAAAAAAAATTCCTTTCTAGGCGGTTCCGGAAGACAAGGATAGTTTGAAGGTTGAGATAATTTGCTCAGTACCAAATTTATTAGAACACTTTAAAAAGAACAAAACAACGCGTTTCAGCCCACAACGGCCTTCATCAGGTATTATATGTGCTTTTAAAAATGTTTTACAAGAAAGTTATCTTTATAGACTGCTGACTCCTAACATATAGCAGGGGTGTGCCTGAATTGATTAAGATTAAGATTCAGGCACACCCCTGCTATATGTTAGAAGTCAGCAGTCTATAAAGATAACTTTCTTGTAAAACATTTTTAAAAGCACATATAATACCTGATGAAGGCCGTTGTGGGCTGAAACGCGTTGTTTTGTTCTTTTTAAAGTGTCCTAATAAATTTGGTACTGAGCAAATTATCTCAACCTTCAAACTATCCTTGTCTTCCGGAAGCGCCTAGAAAGGAATTTTTTTTTTTCTCTAACCATTGTATTCACATGCAATCCTTGGATCAAGGCTGGCATAGTTCCTGCAATAGTGCTGCATACCGGAATATTATAAGGTGTGGATCCATCATACGGATCAATTGAATGTACATACAAGACATCTAAAGGGTGAGTGCAACAATATATATTTCTTGCTGTGAATATACATCTACAATTAGACTCTGCGCCCCTTGTCTCCCTTTTTATATCTCCTTCCGATATCCTTGTGTAATGATGGAAATAGGAATACTATCTTGCCTCAGAGCAGATCCACAAAGGATAGACAGCCCCCCACAAATATTGGCGGTGAGTCGGAGAGGAAAAAACATACACAGGCAGAAAAACAGGATTTAGCACAAGAGGCCACTCTAGCTAAAATAGGACAGGATACAATACAATGATCTGCGGCTTTGTCTGGTGTGATCTTTGATGGTGGGATTTCTTCCCCCATGTTCCACTGACGCAGTTTCTGATTATGAGATATGGAGAAGGTGCAATATTTTGTGGTCCCACTCTGATTATTTGGGAAAGGGATCGGATTTGGGGCTCAGGTACATCCTCCTTTGTTTGGGTCAAAGAACGGTTTTCTGATTATCTACAAATTATTGTGGTAGCACACCTGTAGGGAAATTGACCCAGCAGGAAGCATTTGTGTAGTGCCATCCATTGTCCTAGGATTGACCGTTTTTGCACTGTCACTTTAAAACTTTGAGCACTTTCCGCAGTAAATCTGTAGGGGTATTTGATGTTTAGGTACCCTTTCAAGAATAGTCACTGATATATATGCAGTAGCAACCATTGTTGTCTGGTGATTATGAAAATTGCTATGAACAATAGAAATCCTGAATAATTATTGGGATACCTGTGGCTCCCCCTCGCTTACCTTGCTATGAAAGTTTGATCTGATTTTGAGGCACTGTTTTTAACGTTTTGTATTGTTTATATGTTAATAAAGGTTGTTTTAGTACCTAAACACTTCGTGACTGAGTTTAGTTTAATAACTCTACGGTCAATATGCTTACAAATACTAGATGGAGTAGTTTTGATGTGGGGCGTATTCATTTTTGTGAAACGCAGTCTTGTCCGTATTTTGGAAACTGTTCTTGTGTTCAGTGAGGTATTAATTAAGATCTTACTTTTTGGAGGTTCTGTAGTCACTTTATGCTGAGCACTGATAAAATTGTATTTATCCATTCATAAATATATCACACACCTACGTGTTACATATGTTATTTTATCGCCTGGACTGATCAGTATTTCCTTTAATTACTATATAGGTATCGATGACAATGAGGAGATTGTCGGTATGTACTGCTCATTACCATTCCATGTTTCATAACCCTGTCTCGTGGTAATCAGTATTAACCTTCCTGACAGCCCCATTTTTAAAGGGACACTGTCACCTGAATTTGGAGGGAACAATCTTCAGCCATAGGGGCGGGGTTTTTGGGTTTTTGATTCACCCTTTCCTTACCCGCTGGCTGCATGCTGGCTGCAATATTGGATTGAAGTTCATTATCTGTCCTCCACAGTATACGCCTGCGCTGTGCAAGATTGCCTTGTGTAGGCATGTACTTCGGAGGACAGAGAATGAACTTCAATCCAATATTGCAGCCAGCATGCAGCCAGCAGGTAAGGAAAGGGTGAATCAAACACCCGAAAACCCCGCCCCTATGGCTGAAGATTGTTCCCTCCAAATTCAGGTGACAGTGTCCCTTTAAAGTCTGACACGTCACTTTAAGTGGTAATAACTTTGAAATGTTTCTGCTTCTGTCAGTGATTCTGAGATTGTGATTTTCTTTTTGTAAAACATTGTACCTGTTACTACTGGTAAATTTAGATTAATAAGGTTTGCTTTATTCATGAAATGGTGACACAGTTTCTGAAAATGTTGAAAATGTACAAATTTTAAATTTAAAGGCATTTTCCTATCTCAAAGATCCTATCCCAATATGTAGTAGGTGTAGTAATAATAATAATAATAATAATATTAGCAAATACCTCCATTTAGAAATGTAGAATAGTTTTTTTGATTAGCTATGTCTCGTTCCTCATATGCAGGCATTGCAGGATCTTAGGTATCCATAGTTACGTCCATTGATGAACTGACAGCTAGTTGCTGGTGGTGGTAATGATGGATACCTAAGATCCTGCAATGCCTGCATATGAGGAAGGAGACATAGCTAATGAAAAAAAAACTATTCTACATTTCTAATTGCAAGGGATAAGATCTTGTAGATTGGAATAGTCCTTTAATTGTTTACCCTTAAAGGGACTCTGTCACCTGAATTTGGCGGGACTGGTTTTGGGTCATATGGGCGGAGTTTTAGGGTGTTTGATTCACCCTTTCCTTACCCGCTGACTGCATACTGGCCGCAATATTGGATTGAAGTTCATTCTCTGTCATCCATCGTACACGCCTGCACAAGGCAAGATTGCTTTGCGCAGGCGTGTACTATGGAAGACAGAGAATGAACTTCAATCCAATATTGCGGCCAGCATATACTGGTTATAGCTATAAAACATTAGTGTATGCTATATAGGGCATTGGTACGTTCAGGAAAAATTGCATAATAAATTGTGGAGGCAAAAATTTGGGGCTGAGGTAACAATTTTTGAATGGTATTTGACTAAATGGAATTTTTTACTTATTTATTCCATTTTTCATGAAGTAATGTAAATCTCCTCAAGGATTAGCAAACGTCTTGTATACTTTGAAGGCTGCATTCTTTAAATTGGGGTGACTTTTGAGAGACTACCATAAAGATTCCCTTCAAAGTCACTTCAAAATTGAATAGGTAGCTAAAATGCATTTTTTTTTTAAATTTTTTTCAAACTATGAAAAGTTGGTGTTAAAATGATAAGGATGTTTGACAATTCATGTCATCATAAAGTAGACATGTGGTAAAGGTGGCAGTGCGCTCTTTACTCCTCAGTCTTTAGTTTGTGGTTCAGCATGTCTCAAGGTATATATTATATGTAGGCTTATTGCTCTTTACTTTGTTTTACCAGCATGTGCTATACTTTATCTACTGTATTTTTGTACTATAGGGTGCACCCCAAATTTAGGGTAGAAAATAGGATTTTAAGGTATCTTACCTTACCTGAGCGGGTTCACAGTTGGCATGGTTCCTTCCTCAGGAAGCCGACGCCAGCAGAAGTGGAGCAGTGCTGCTCTGTTCCCATTGTCGGCGATGAAGCAGAGTAGAGTGCACTCAGGGGGTCTGCGGGCGCCCAGGTCCGCTAGCTGTAACCGCATGGACCAGGGATCATCCCACCGAACGCTCGCTCTCCTTTTAACGTGGGCATAACGCTACTCAGACATCCCAGCGTGAGGGTAAAACAGTGTGGCAATGTTTTATTGAACCTCAAAACAGGAAGATAACACACAGAACAGTCCCAGGAAAATACCCCCAGATGGTGCACATTACAAAGTCTCATCCTTCTGCTGATTTGATTGGGATAATGGCAGCTGTTAGTTCAGAGCTCCCAGCGTTGACTACTGCACCTGTGGCACGCACATAGAAAGGAGGTAATGACAAGTGTAGGAAGATGACAGTCCATTCAGGTACAAGGCCAGTTGACCGAGTGTCACAACCTGGCTTCTCCGAACATCTCCATGGAGCCAGGTGACCGGCGGGTCCCAATCCTGGCTTTCTCTAAACGTATCCATGGTTCAATGATGGTCAATGGAGCAGATCTGTATTTTTCCAACTGGTGCCAAGGTCCCTTAGGTTGTTTCCTGTAAAATGATAGATCCGTTTCCCTCTTGATAATGTATTTGCTGCTGTCTGGTCCTTTGGATGTTTTGATATCTTGGCTGAAACTCTGTCTGTCTCTCAGTCTCTCTGTCTATAGAGGCAGTTAAGGCTACTTTCACACTGGCGTTTTTTGCAGTACGTCGCAAGGCGTCGTTTATTGGAAAAAACGCATCCTGCAAAGTTGTTTGCAGGATGCGTTTTTGCCCCATAGATTAACATTAGCGACGCACTGCGACGTATTGACACACGTCGCAACCGTCGTGCGACGGTTGCGCCGTGTTGTGGCGGACCGCCGGGAGCAGAAAACGTTACATGTAACGTTTTTTTGCTGCCGACTGACCGCTTTTTCCGACCGCGCATGCGCGGCCGGAACTCCGCCCCCACCTCCTCGCACCTCACAATGGGGCAGCGGATGCACTGGAAAAATGCATCCGCTGCCTCCATTGTGCGGCGCATTCACCGCTAGCGTCGGAACCGACGCTAGTGTGAAAGTAGCCTAACCTCTTTTTATGCTTAGTGTCCTTCATTCAGTATTGACATAAAGGGTAATAATGGAGATGAGATCAACTAGCAATAATTATTTATTTAATCTATTTACATAGTGTTTCCTCCTCTGTTTTTGAAGTCACAAAACTATCTGACCTACAGAATGCATAATTAGCATATCGGTAAACATCGCTAGTCATTAACCCCTTCCCGACCTTTGACGCCACGTAGGCGTCATGAAAGTCGGTGCCAATCCGACCCATGACGCCTATGTGGCATCATGGAAAGATTGCGTCCCTGCAGATCGGGTGAAAGGGTTAACTCCCATTTCACCCGATCCGCAGGGACAGGGAGAGTGGTAGTTTAGCCCGTGGGGGTGGCTTCACCCCCCCGTGGCTACGATCGCTCTAATTGGCTGTTGAAAGTGAAACTTCCAATCAGAGCGATTTGTAATATTTCACCTATTAAAACTGGTGAAATATTACAATCCAGCCATGGCCGATGCTGCAATATTATCGGCCATGGCTGGAAACACTAATGTGCCCCCACCCCACCGATCGCCCCCCCCAGCCTTCCGATCTGTCCGGTACACTGCCCCGCTCCCCTCTGTCCTGTGCTCCGCTCCCCCCGTCCTCTTGTCCGCTCACCCCCGTGCTCCAATCACCCCCCCGTGCTCCAATCACCCCCCGTGCACTCCGATCCACCCCCGTGCTCCGTTCCACCCCCGTGCTCCGTTCCACCCCCCGTGCTCCGTTCCACCCCTCCCGCGTTCCGATCCATCCCCCCATGCTCCGATCCCCCCCCGTGCCCACCCCCCACCCCATCATACTTACTGATCCTGCCGGGGTCCGTCCGTCTTCTCCCTGGGCGACGCCATCTTCCAAAATGGCGGGCGCATGCGCAGTGCGCCCGCCGAATCTGCCGGCCGGCAGATTCGTTCAAAGTGCATTTTGATCACTGAGATATAATCTATCACAGTGATCAAAATAAAAAAAATAATAAATGACCCCCCCCCACCTTTGTCACCCCCATAGGTAGGGACAATAAAAAAATAAATAATTTTTTCCCCACTAATGTTAGGGTAGGGGTAGGGTTAGGGTTAGGGCTAGGGTTAGGGTTAGGGCTAGGGCTAGGGTTAGGGCTAAGGTTAGTGCTAGGGTTAGGGTTTCGGTATGTGCACACGTATTCTGGTCCTCTGCGGATTTTTCCGCTGCGGATTTGATAAATCAGCAGTGCTAAACCGCTGCGGATTTATGTCAGATTTACCGTGTTTTTTCTGTGCATTTCACTGCGGTTTTACAACTGCGATTTTCTATTGGAGCAGTTGTAAAATCGCTGCGGAATCCGCACAAAGAAGTGACATGCTGCGGAATGTAAACCGCTGCGTTTCCGTGCAGTTTTTCTGCAGCATGTGTACAGCGATTTTTGTTTCCCATAGGTTTACATTGAACTGTAAACTCATGGAAAACTGCTGCGGATCCGCAGTGTTTTCCGCAGCGTGTGCACATACCTTTAAAATTAGGCTATGTGCACACGGTGCGGATTTGGCTGCGGATCCGCAGCGGATTGGCCGCTGTGGATTTGCAGCATGGTTCCATCAGGTTTACAGTACCATGTAAACCTATGGAAAACCAAATCCGCTGTGCCCATGGTGCGGAAAATACCGCGCGGAAACGCGTTGTATTTTCCGCAGCATGTCAATTCTTTGTGCGGATTCCGCAGCGTTTTACACCTGTTCCTCAATAGGAATCTGCAGGTGAAATCCGCACAAAAAACACTGGAAATCCGCGGAAAATCTGCAGGTAAAACGCAGTGCCTTTTACCCGCGGATTTTTCAAAAATGATACTGAAAAATCTCACACGAATCCGCAACGTGGGCACATAGCCTTAGGTTTAGGGTTGGAATTAGGGTTGTGGTTAGGGTTGTGATTAGGGTTATGGCTACAGTTGGGATTAGGGTTAGGGGTGTAGGGGGGTTAGTGTTGGAGGTAGAATTGAGGGGTTTCCACTGTTTAGGCACATCAGGGGTCTCCAAACGCAACATGGCGCCACCATTGATTCCAGCCAATCTTGTATTCAAAAAGTCAAATGGTGCTCCCTCAATTCCGAGCCCCGACGTGTGCCCAAACAGTGGTTTACCCCCACATATGGGGTATCAGTGTACTCAGGACAAACTGCGCAACAATTACTGGGGTCCAATTTCTCCTGTTAACCTTGTGAAAATAAAAAATTGCTTGCTAAAACATCATTTTTGAGGAAAGAAAAATGATTTTTTCCTTTCACGGCTCTGCGTTGTAAACGTCTGTGAAGCACTTGGGGGTTCAAAGTCCTCACCACACATCTAGATAAGTTCCTTGGGGGGTCTAGTTTCTAAAATGGGCTCACTTGTGGGGGGTTTCTACTGTTTAGGCACACCAGGGGCTCTGCAAACGCAACGTGACGCCCGCAGACCATTCCATCAAAGTCTGCATTTCAAAAGTCACTACTTCCCTTCTGAGCCCCGACGTGTGCCCAAACAGTGGTTTACCCCCACACATGGGGTATCAGCGTACTCAGGAGAAACTGGACAACAACTTTTGGGGTCCAATTTCTCCTGTAACCCTTGGGAAAATAAAAAATTCTGGGCTAAATAATTATTTTTGAGGAAAGAAAACGTATTTATTATTTTCACGGCTCTGCATTATAAACTTCTGTGAAGCACTTGGGGGTTCAAAGTGCTCACCACACATCTAGATAAGTTCCTTTCGGGGTCTAGTTTCCAAAATGTGGTCACTTGTGGGGGGTTTCTACTGTTTAGCCACATCAGGGGCTCTGCAAACGCAACGTGACGCCCACAGAGCATTCCATCAAAGTCTGCATTTCAAAACGTCACTACTTCACTTCCGAGCCCCGGCATGTGCCCAAACAGTGGTTTACCCCCACATATGGGGTATCAGCGTACTCAGGAGAAACTGGACAACAACTTTTGGGGTCAAATTTCTCCTGTTACCCTTGGGAAAATAAAAAATTGCAGGCTAAAAGATCATTTTTGAGAAAATATATATATTTTTTTATTTTCATGGCTCTGCGTTATAAACTTCTGTGAAGCACTTGGGGGTTCAAAGTCCTCACCACACATCTAGATTACTTCCTTTGGGGTCTAGTTTCCAAAATGGGGTCATTTGTGGGGGATCTCCAATGTTTAAGCACACAGGGGCTCTCCAAACGTGACATGGTGTCCGCTAATGATTGGAGCTAATTTTCCATTTAAAAAGCCAAATGGCGTGCCTTCCCTTCCGAGCCCTGCCGTGCGCCCAAACAGTGGTTTACCCCCACATATGGGGTATCAGCGTACTCAGGACAAACTAGACAAGAACATTTGTGGTCCAATTTCTCCTATTACCCTTGGCAAAATAGGAAATTCCAGGCTAAAAAATCATTTTTGAGGAAAGAAAAATTATTTTTTATTTTCATGGCTCTGCGTTATAAACATCTGTGAAGCACCTGGGGGTTTAAAGTGCTCAATATGCATCTAGATAAGTTCCTTGGGGGGTCTAGTTTCCAAAATGGGGTCACTTGTAGGGGAGCTCCAATGTTTAGGCACACAATGGCTCTCCAAACGCGACATGGTGTCCGCTAACAATTGGAGCTAATTTTCCATTCAAAAAGTCAAATGGCGCGCCCTGCCTTCCGAGCCCTGCCGTGTGCCCAAACAGTGGTTTACCCCCACATATGAGGTATCGGCGTACTCGGGAGAATTTGCCAAACAAATTTTATGATCCATTTTATCCTATTGCCCATGTGAAAATGAAAAAATTGAGGCGAAAAGAATTTTTTTGTGAAAAAAAAGTACTTTTTCATTTTTACAGATCAATTTGTGAAGCACCTGAGGGTTTAAAGTGCTCACTAGGCATCTAGATAAGTTCCTTGGGGGGTCTAGTTTCCAAAATGGGGTCACTTGTGGGGGAGCTCCAATGTTTAGGCACACAGGGGCTCTCCAAACGCGACATGGTGTCCGCTAACGATGGAGATAATTTTTCATTCAAAAAGTCAAATGGCGCTCCTTCCCTTCCAAGCCTTACCATGTGCCCAAACAGTGGTTTACCCCCACATGTGAGCTATTGGTGTACTCAGGAGAAATTGCCCAACAAATTTTAGGATCCATTTTATCCTGTTGCCCATGTGAAAATGAAAAAATTGAAGCTAAAATAATTTTTTTGTGAAAAAAAAGTACTTTTTCATTTTTACGGATCAATTTGTGAAGCACCTGGGGGTTCAAAGTGCACACTATGCGTCTAGATAAGTTCCTTGGGGCGTCTAGTTTCCAAAATAGGGTCACTTGTGGGGGAGCTCCAATTTTTAGGCACACGGGGGCTCTCCAAACGTGACATGGTGTCCGCCAAAGAGTGGAGCCAATTTTTCATTCAAAAAGTCAAATGGCGCTCCTTCCATTCCAAGCCCTGCCGTGCGCCCAAACAGTGGTTTACCCCCACATATGAGGTATCAGTGTACTCAGGACAAATTGGACAACAACTTTCGTGGTTCAGTTTCTCCTTTTACCATTGGGAAAATAAAAAAATTGTTGTTAAAAGATAATTTTTGTGACTAAAAAGTTAAATGTTCATTTTTTCCTTCCATGTTGCTTCTGCTGCTGTGAAATACCTGAAGGGTTAATAAACTTCTTGAATGTGGTTTTGAGCACCTTGAGGGGTGCAGTTTTTAGAATGGTTTCACTTTTGGGTATTTTCAGCCATATAGACCCCTCAAACTGACTTCAAATGTGAGGTGGTCCCTAAAAAAAATGGTTTTGTAAATTTCGTTGTAAAAATGAGAAATCGCTGGTCAAATTTTAACCCTTATAACTTCCTAGCAAAAAAAAATTTTGTTTCCAAAATTGTGCTGATGTAAAGTATACATGTGGGAAATGTTATTTATTAACTATTTTGTGTCACATAACTCTCTGGTTTAACAGAATAAAAATTAAAAATGTGAAAATTGCGAAATTTTCAAAATTTTCGCCAAATTTCCGTTTTTATCACAAATAAACGCAGAATTTATTGACCTAAATTTACCACTAACATGAAGCCCAATATGTCACGAAAAAACAATCTCAGAACCGCTAGGATCCGTTGAAGCGTTCCTGAGTTATTACCTCATAAAGAGACACTGGTCAGAATTGCAAAAAACGGCAAGGTCTTTAAGGTCAAAATAGGCTGGGTCATGAAGGGGTTAACCTCTTCACCCCCGGAGCTTTTTTCGGTTTTGCATTTTCGGTTTTTGCTCCCCTCCTTCCAGAGCCATAACTTTTTTATTTTTCCATCAATATGGCCATGTGAGGGCTTATTTTTTACGTTACGAGTTGTACTTTTGATCAACAGCATTGGTTTTACCATGACATGTACTAGAAAACGGGAAACATATTCCAAGTGTCGTGAAATTGCCAAAAAAGTGCAATAACACACTTGTTTGTTTGGCTTTTTTGCTAGTTTCACTAAATGCTAAAACTGACCTGACATTATGATTATCCAGGTCATTGCGAGTTCAGAGACACCAAACATGTCTAGTTTCTTTTTTATCTATGTGGTGAAAAAAAATTACAAATTTTGCTAAAAAGTAAAAAAGAATTTGCCATTTTCCAATACCCTTAGGTTCTCCATTTTTTGTGATCTTGGGTTGGTTGAGAGCTTATTTTTTACGCGCCGGGCTGACGGTTTTAAGGATACCATTTTGATGCAGAATCATTCTTTTGATCACCCATTACTGCAAATTCGTGGCGACCAAAAAAACTTAATTCTGGTGTTTTAACTTTTTTTCTCGCTACGCCGTTTAGCGATCAGGTTCATCCTTTTTTTATTGATAGATTGGGCGATTCTGAATGTGGCGATACCAAATATGTGTATGTTTGATTTTTTTTTTACTGTTCTATTTTGAATGGGGCGAAGGGGGGTAATTTGAACCCTGATTGCCGGAAGCACGCTTTAAATGCCGCTGTCAGAGTTTGACATTGCCATTTAACTAGTTAATAAGTGCTGGTGGAACGCGATTACACCTGCGCCTATTGCGGACACATGTCAGCTGTTCAAAACAGCTGACATGTCCTGGCTTTCATGTGGGCTCACCGCCGCAGCCCGCATCAAAACAGGGGTACTGCCATCGGATGTCAGTAAGGGGTTAAGGATAAGAGCAAAATATGTTAAATGAAATGTTAATATTACAGTCTTACACAAGCAAAAGTATGTTTTCTTGACTAACACATAAATTCACGTCAAGATACAGATAACAGTCTGTTCTTCTTGGTTTGCTAAAAATAGTTGTCTGATTAGTTAAGATAAAATGCTGTCTCCACAATAATTTTCCCAGTGGCCATCTTCCTGAAGACGTGGGCTTTTGCCGCTGCCTGCCTCCTGAGAAAGGGGCCCTGCCTCCAGTGTTCCGCAGCCCCACGTTAATCTACATTTGGGCTAAAAGACGCACCCCCATTTTCCCTCCAAACTTATGGGGAAAAATTGCATCTTATAGTCCAAAAAATAAGGTCTATAAAACCTTTATTTTTGGGATCATCTCTGAGCCAGAAGACTTGGTGGTGTCCTTAGCAGTCATAGAGGTTATACCAAATACTAGATGGAGTAGTTTTGATGTGGGGCGTATTCATTTGTGTGAAATTCCATCTTGTCAGCTTTTTTGGAAAATTTTCAGTGAGGTTTTAATTAAGATCTTACATTTTGAAGGGTCTGTAGTCACTTTATGTTGAGCACTGAAAAATTGTATTTATACATACATAAATACTGTATATCACACACCTACGTGTTACATATGATATTGTATTGCCTGGACTGATCAGTATTTCCTTTATTTACTTTATAGTTATTATTAGCGACTCTGAGGAGAATGTCGGTATGTACTGCACGTTACCATGTTACCATTCCATGTTTCTTATCCCTGTCTCGTGGTAATTAGTATTAACTTTCCTGACAGCCTCATTTTTAACGTCTGACACGTCACGTTATGTGGTAACAACTTTGAAATGTTTCTGCTTCTGTCAGTGATTCTGAGATTGTGACTTTCTTTTTGTAAAACATTGTACCTGTTACTACTGGTAAATTTAGATTAATAAGTTTTGCTTTATTTATGAAATTATGACACAGTTTCTGAACATTTTGAAAAATGTGCAATTTTTAAACCTAAAGGGATATTCCCATCTCAAAGATCCTACCCCAATATGTAGTAGGTGCAATAATAATATTAGCAGATACCTCCAATTAGAAATGTAGTATAGTTTTTTTATTCACTTTGTCTCTTTCCTCATGTTTAGGCATTGCAGGATCTTAGGTATCCATGGTTACGCCCACTGATGAAGTAACAGCTAGTTGCTAGTGGTCGTATCTATGGATACCTAAGATCCTGCAATGCCTGCATATGAGGAATGAGACATATACTACATTTCTAATTGGAGGTATTTGCTAATATTATTATTATTACACCTACTACATTTTGAGATAGGATCTTGGAGATGGGATTATCCCTGTACACTCTTGATGACATACACGGTATATAGTGTAGTGCAGCAGTGTCCACACTGTGCAGTGATGAGGCAGTGACCCAACCAAGTTCAAAACAAAACGTGTTTAATGTCTGAAAACTCACACAGTGCCCAACACGCTGTATCCACCGGATCGCAGCTGGGAAAACAAAAGATAGTCTGAGACCGGTTGCCAGGAGCGACTACACGCCCGTATCCATGGAGGGTGCCAGACCTTTTGGCTTCACTTGGCCCTGTGTTGCCTCACACAGGGAATGCTCTGCCAGCAAGATCACACTGACACACCCAAACCCTCCTGCAGGGTTTTTTTTTTTACTCTCTGCCAGACTCTGTGGCCATAGGCGACTTGTAAGGTCTGGGTTGGAAGAAACGGTCCGGCCCCACTTCCTTCCTGCAGTTCGTGTCAAAAATAAAAGCCCATACCGGTTTTCTTGAACAATTCCTTGGTCCAATAACTTGACCAGGTTCCAGCTCACTTTTATTCTGCCTTGGGACCCACAGGCATCCTACTGTGACCACAAGGCACTCCAGCAGATCTACTGAGCGCATCCTGGGGGACACATAGCGACCCTCCCATATGACACCTTTCACTGCCTCACAATTGCTATAAAACATTAGTCTCTGCTATATATGGGGCAATGCTGCGTTCAGGAGAAATTGCATAGTAAATTATGCAAGCAAAAATTGGGGGCTTAAGTACGATTTTTTTCTGAATGGAATTTGACTAAAAGATTTTTTTTTAATGTTTTCATTAATTAATGTAAAGCCCCTCAAGTGTTAGCTAACTTCTTGTATAGTTTGAAGCCTCCATTCTGTAAACTGGGGTGACTTTTGTGAGTAGGTCCCTAAAATGCTTTTTTTTTTTACATCTCTTTAAAAATATGAAAAATTGCTGTTAAAATATTAAGGATGTTTGACAATTCATGTCATCATAAAGTAGACATGTGGTAAAGGTGGCAGTGCGCTCTTTACCACTCAGTCTTTTTATTTTGTGATTCAGCATGTCTCAAGGTATATACACTGCTCAAAAAAATAATGGGAACACTTAAACAACAGAATATAACTCCCAGTATATCAAACGTCTGTGAACTCAAACTGTCCACTTAGGAAGTGTTAGGGCTAGCGGAACACACCGAGAAAATAGAGATGTTTATTATAAATGGTGCGTTCGCAGCCCGGGGTCCACCGTGCAGGAGGAACCTGCTGCTAGCGAATGGCGGCACTTTTTGGCGGTATAGACTAGCTCTGTTACTCCACAGAGTAGCCGTGAAAGGGAAGCACTGCGCCCTGTTAGCCTCACAGGAGCACAAGCTTACTGCCAAGCTGATAGCAGTCAGTGGTTATGCAACATGCAATCTCCTCACCGGAGAAGCCAGTATTCTAGGGGCTTATTTCAGCCGGGTCCCTGAACACACTCATGCATAACTACAGTGGCGCAAAGCACATATATGAATTGACACTAGCGCATGGCCGTGCGGCCATGCGAGCCTTATATAGCTGCAGCAAGTAAAAGACCTTCCTAGAAGAACCACTGAGAGACTGCCATACCTGAGCATGTGACCCTAAATCTCCACTGAGAGATCTTGCCCTGGACATGCTCAGTGTGTGCAAAGCAGGACTTAGTCCTAGCACTTAAAGGATCTTACTGAAAGGACCAATTGACTTAGCTGCAGTATCTGACCATGTGACCCTCGATCTCCACTGAGAGATTTTACTCAGGGCATGCTCAGAACGAGAAAAGCAGGACTTAGACCCAGAAGCGTCTGCTCGCCGCTGCCCAGCACTGACTTCAATGGCAGAAGCAGGAAAAGCAGCAGTAACTCTTTGTACAGAGTGGGACTGAGCCAGATGCTGGGACCGACGTCTCCGCTGAGCAGGCTCCACTGGGGCAGGAGAAGAATGGGAGACCGCAGCGGAGATGGCCCGAGATTCCCCATGTGCAGAGGCGGCAACTCGACCCCTAACAGGAAGCAACACTGTTTGACAATCAATTTCACATGCTGTTGTGCAAATAGAATAGTCAACAGATGGAAAGTATTGGCAATTATCAAGACACACTCAATAAAAGAGTGGTTCTGCAGGTGGGTACCACAGACCACATCTCAGTACCAATGCTTTCTGGCTGATGTTTTGGTCACTTTTGAATGTTGGTTGTGTTTTCACACTCGTGGTAGCATGAGACGGACTCTACAACCCACACAAGTGGCTCAGGTAGTGCAGCTCATCCAGGATGGCACATAAATGCGAGCTGTGGCAAGAAGACTTGCTGTGTCTGCATAGTGTCCAGAGGCTGGAGGCTCTAACAGGAGACAGGCCAGTACACCAGGAGACGTGGAGGGGGCCATAGGAAGGCAACAAACCAGCAGCAGGACCGCTACCTCAGCCTTTGTGCAAGGAGGAACAGGAGGAGCTTTGCAAAATGACCTCCAGCTGGCCACAAATATGCATGTGTCTGCACAAACGGTTAGAAACCAACTCCAAGAGGATGGTCTGAGTGCCCAACGTCCACAGATTGGGGTTGTGCTCACAGCCCAACACCGTGCAGGACGCTTTGCATTTGCCACAGAACACCAGGAGTGGCAAATTATTATTTATTATTATAGCGCCATTTATTCCATGGCGCTTTACATGTGAGGAGGGGTATACATAATAAAAACAAGTACAATAATCTTAAACAATACAAGTCACGACTGGTACAGTAGGAGAAAGGACCCTGCCCGCGAGGGCTCACAATCGGCAAGAGATGGGTGTGGATAGAGTAGGTGAGGGTAGAGCTGGTCGTGCAATGTTTTCGTTACTGCAAGTTGTAGGTTTGTTGAAAGATGTAGATCTTCAGGTTCTTTTTGAAGGTTTTGATGGAAGGCGAGAGTCTGATATGTTGTGGTAGAGCGTTCCAGAGTAGGGGTGATGCGCTAAAAAAATCTTGAATGTGATTGTGGGAAGATGAGATAAGAGGGGAGTAGAGAAGGAGATCTTGTGAGGATCGGAGGTTACGTGCAGGTAAGTATCGGGAGAAGAGGTCACAGATGTATGGAGGAGACATGTTGTTTATGGCTTTGTATGTCATGGTTAGGGTTTTGTACTGGAGTCTCTTGGTAATGGGGAGCCAGTGAAGGGATTGACAAAGGGGAGTGGCCGGGGAAAAGGTGGATTAGTCAGGCAGCAGAGTTTAGAATAGATTGGAAGGGTACGAGAGTGTTCGATGGGTGGCCACAGAGCAGGAGGTTGCAGTAGTCTAGGCGGGAGATGATGAGGGCATGGACTAGGGGTTTTGCAGATTCTTGGTTTAGGAATGTACAGATCTGTGAAATATTTTTGAGTTAAAGGCAGACGGAAGTGGAAATGGCTTGGATATGTAGTCTGAAGGAGAGATAGATCAATGTCAAGGAGTACCCCAAGGCAGCGAATTTGTGGGACTGGGGAGAGTGGGCAGACGTTTACTGTAATAGATAGGTTCATTGGGGGGCGGTCACATGAGATGGTGGGAAAAGTGATGAATTCTGTTTTGTCCATGTTAAAGGGACTCTGTCACCCCCTCCTGCCGTTAAAAACTAAAAGAGCCACCTTGTGTAGCAGTAATACTGCATTCTGACAAGGTGGCTCTTTAGTTATTGGTGCAGTCAAAGCAGAAATAAAGCATTTTTTAATTTCGCAAAAATACCTGTCTTTAGTCGTGGAGGCAGGTCTTAACCCCGCTGCTGCACACGTCACGCTGCTGTCACACAACTGACTTCTCGGCGCAGGGCGCCGCCCCCTCCATGCTGTTTTCAAATCAAATCTGGCGCCTGCGCTGTTTTGTTCTGCCTGGGGCAGGCGCACTGAGCGCAGCCCGTTTGACCTCAGATGCAGTCTCGCAGACTGCTCCTGTGTGGCCACCCAGCTTGTGAATCCCAGCCGCGCACTGTGCATAATGCATAACACACTGCGGGGCTGTGATTCACAAGCTGGGTGGCCGCACAGGCGCAGTCTGCGATACTGCATCTGAGGTCAGACAGGCAGCGCTCACTGCGCCTGCCCCAGGTAGAACACAACAGCGCAGGCGCTGGATTTGATTTAAAAACAGTGCGGAGTGGGCGGCGCTTGGCGCCGAAGAAGCCTTGAGTGATGGCAGCGTGGCGTGTGCAGCAGGGAGGTTAAGACCTGCCTCCACGACAAAAGACAGGTATTTTTGTGAAATTATAAAACGCTTTATTTCTGCTTTGACTGCACCAATAACTAAAAGTCACCTTGTCAGAATGCAGCATTACTGCTGCACAAGGTGGCTCTTTTAGTTTCTAAGGGCTGGAGGGGGGTGACAGTGGCCCTTTAAGTTTTAGAAATCTAGTGGAGAAGAAGGATGGAATAGCGGACAGACATTGAGGGATTCTAGTTAGTAGGCTTGTGAAGCGGACGGACATTGAGGGATTGTAGTTAGTAGGCTGGTGATATCTGGTCCAGAGATGTAGATCTGTGTGTCATCAGCATAGAGGTGATACTGAAAGCCGTGAGATTCTATGAGCTGTCCCAGGCCAGAGCTGTAATGGAAAAGAGCAGTGGCCCTAGGACTGAACCTTGCGGGACTCTGACAGATAGGTGGGGAGGTGAGGAGGTGGTGTGTGAGTGGAAGACGCTGAATATACGGTCTGTTAGGTATGACGAGATTCAGGATAGTGCCAAGTGTGTAATGCCAAGGGATGAGAGGGTCTGTAATAATAGGGAATGGTCCACTGTGTCAAAGGCAAAGGACAGGTCCAGGAGGAGGAGGATAGAGTAGTGTTGCTTGCTGTTGGTGGTTAATAGGTCATTGGTGACCTTAGGGCAGTTTCAGTGGAGTGGTGTAACCGGAAGACAGATTGTAAGCTGTCGAAGAGGGAGCAGGAAGAGAGATGGGAGGACAGTTCAAGATGGTCGTGTTGTTCCAGGAGTTTTGAGGCATAGGGGAGAAGTGATATAGGGCGATAGCTAGACACAGAGGATGGGTCAAGAGAGGGCTTTTTGAGGATAGGTGTGATTGAGGCATGTTTAAAGCTTGAGGTGAAAACACCAGTTTTTAATGATACGTTGAAGGGTCCTCTCCCCTCTATACCAGTCTGTCACTGTAAACCTGCTTACTGTAATCGATATCTATAACCCTGTATGTAACCCCTTTCTCATGTACAGCACGATGGAATTAATGGTGCTATATAAATTAATAATAATAATAATAATAATAATAATAAAGAGATGTGTTAGGGTTGGGATGAAGACTGTGGCGAGGTTTGGGATGAAGTGGGAAGGGATCAGGACAATGCACAGGTGGTGAGATGCGGTCTTGAGAGTAGAGTGGAGGGTCGATCTTCTGTAATGGTGGAGAAGTTTATTTTGGACGTGGAGGGCTGGGCAGTTGGGAGGAAGGGCTCTGGGGGGTTGTCGACCAAAACTCTCTGATGTTATCAATCTTTTGCTTGAAAAATTCACCACCGGTGCCCTGTGCTCTTCATAGATGAAAGCAGGTTCACACTGAGCACAGGTGAGAGACGTGACAGAGTCTGGAGACGCCGTGGAGAGCGATCTGCTGCTTGCAACATCCTTCAGCGTGACTGGTTTGGCAGTGGGTCAGTAATAGTGTGGGGTGGCATTTCTTTGGAGGGCCGCACAGCCCTCCATGTGCTCGCAGAGGTAGCCTGACTGCCATTAGGTACCGAGATGAGATCCTCAGACCCCTTGTGAGACCATATGCTGGTGTGGTTGGCCCTGGGTTACTCCTAATGCAGGACAATGCCAGACCTCATGAGGCTGCAGTGTGTCAGCAGTTCCTGCAAGATGAAGGCATTTAAGCTATGGACTAGCCGGCCCGTTCCCCAGACCTGAATCTGATTGAACACATCTGGGACATCATGTCTTGCACCATCCACCAACGTCACGTTGCACCACAGACTGTCCAGGAGTTGGCCAATGCTTTAGTCCAGGTCTTGGAGAAGATCCCTCAGGAGACCATCTGCCACCACATCAGGAGCATGTGGGCTTCTGCCGCCTCTGGCCTCCTGGGAAGAAGGGGCCCTGTATCCTGTGATTCTGCTCCATCACCGATGCCACCCCCTCCCCTCACCCCCCCGCAATCTACGTTTGGACTATAAGACACACCCTTCATTTTTCTCCCAATCTTATGTGGACAAATTGCATCTTATAGTCCAAAAATTACAATATATGAATGTCGCTTATTTTTAATATCATCCCTAAGCTAGAAGACTTGGTGGTGTCCTGAGCAATCATAGAGGATATACCAAATACTAGATGGAGTAGTTTTGATGTGGGGCGTATTCATTTTTGTGAAACGCAGTCTTGTCCACATTTTGGAAACTGTTCTTGTGTTCAGTGAGGTATTAATTAAGATCTTACTTTTTGGAGGTTCTGTAGTCACTTTATGATGAGCACTGAAAAAATTGTATTTATCCATTCATAAATATATCACATACCTACCTGTTACATATGTTATTTTATCGCCTGGACTGATCAGTATTTCCTTTAATTACTATATAGGTATTGATGACAATGAGGAGATTGTCGGTATGTACAGCCCATTACCATTCCATGTTTCATAACCCTGTCTCGTGGTAATCAGTATTAACCTTCCTGACAGCCTCATTTTTAAAGTTTGACATGTCACTTTAAGTGGTAATAACTTTGAAATGTTTCTGCTTCTGTCATTGATTCTGAGATTGTGATTTTCTTTTTGTAAAACATTGTACCTGTTACTACTGGTAAATTTAGATTAATAAGGTTTGCTTTATTCATGAAATTATGACACAGTTTCTGAAAATGTTGAAAATGTGCAAATTTTAAATTTAAAGGCATTTTCCTATCTCAAAGATTCTATCCCAATATGTAGTAGGGGTAGTAATAATAATAATAATAATAATATTAGCAAATACCTCCAATTAGAAATGTAGAATAGTTTTTTTGATTACCGTATATACTCGAGTATAAGCTGACCCGAGTATAAGCCGACCCCCCTAATTTTGCCACAAAAAACTGGGTAAACTTAATGACTCGAGTATAAGCCTAGGGTAGGAAATGCAGCAGCTACCGGTGAATTTCAAAAATAAAAATAGATGCTCCATA
This sequence comes from Ranitomeya imitator, assembly GCF_032444005.1. Taxonomy (NCBI): domain Eukaryota; kingdom Metazoa; phylum Chordata; class Amphibia; order Anura; family Dendrobatidae; genus Ranitomeya; species Ranitomeya imitator. Next base: position 621,135,066 of record NC_091282.1, read on the forward strand.
CCTTTCATTATTGCCCCATAGATGCTCCATATAAAGCTGTGCCACATATAATGCTGCATACCGTTCATTATTGCCCCACAGACGCGCTGTATAAAGCTGTGCCACATATAATGCTCCATACTGTTCATTATTGCCCCATAGATGCTCCATATAAAGCTGTGCCACATATAATGCTCCATATTGTTCATTATTGCCCCATAGATGCTCCATATAATGCTGTGCCACATATAATGCTCCATATTATTCATTATTGCCCCATAGATGCTCCATATAAAGCTGTGCCACATATAATGCTCCATACTGTTCATTATTGCCCCATAGATGCTCCATTTAAAGCTGTGCCACATATAAATCTCCATACTGTTCATTATTGCCCCATAGATGCTCCATATAAAGCTGTGCCACATATAATGCTCCATATTGTTCATTATTTCCCTTTAGATGTGCCATAGAAAGCTCTGCCATATAGTGCTCTGCACCGTTCATTATTGCCCCATAGAAAGCTGTGCCATATAAAACTGTGCCATATATTGCTCTGCACCGTTCATTATTGCCCCATAGAAAGCTGTGCCATATAAAGCTGTGCCATATAGTGCTCTGCACCGTTCATTATTGCCCCATAGAAAGCTGTGCCATATAAAGCTGTGCCATATAGTGCTCTGCACCGTTCATTATTGCCCCATAGAAAGCTGTGCCATATAAAGCTGTGCCATATAATGCTCTGCACCGTTTATTATTGCCCCATAGAAAGCTGTGCCATATAAAACTGTTCCATATAGTGCTCTGCACCGTTCATTATTGCCCCATAGATGTACAATAGAAAGCTGTGCCATATAGTGCTCTGCATCGTTCATTATGGTCCCATAGATGTGCCATAGAAAGCTCTGCCATATAGTGCTCTGCACCGTTCATTATTGCCTCATAGAAAGCTGTGCCATATAAAGCTGTGCCATGTAGTGCTCTGCACCGTTCATTATTGCCCCATAGAAAGCTGTGCCATATAAAGCTGTGCCATATAGTGCTCTGCACCGTTCATTATTGCCCCATAGAAAGCTGTGCCATATAAAGCTGTGCCATATAATGCTTTGCACCGTTTATTATTGCCTCATAGAAAGCTGTGCCATATAAAACTGTGCCATATAGTGCTCTGCACCGTTCTTTATTGCCCCATAGATGTGCAATAGAAAGCTGTGCCATATAGTGCTCTGCATCGTTCATTATGGTCCCATAGATGTGCCATAGAAAGCTCTGCCATATAGTGCTCTGCACCGTTCATTATTGCCCCATAGAAAGCTGTGCCATATAAAACTGTGCCATATAGTGCTCTGCACCGTTCATTATTGCCCCATAGATGTGCCATAGAAAGCTGTGCCATATAGTGCTCTGCACCGTTCATTATTGCCCCATAGATGTGCCATATAAAACTGTGCCATATAGTGCTCTGCACCGTTCATTATTGCCCCATAGATGCTCCACATAAAGCTGTGCCATATAGTGCTCTGCACCGTTCATTATGGCCCCATAGATGCTCCACATAAAGCTGTGCCATATAGTGCTCTGCACCGTTCATTGTTGCCGCATAGAAAGCTGTGCCATATAAAACTGTGCCATATAGTGCTCTGCACCGTTCATTATTGCCCCATAGATGTGCAATAGAAAACTGTGCCATATAGTGCTCTGCACCGTTCATTATGGTCCCATTGATGTGCCATAGAAAGCTCTGCCATATAGTGCTCTGCATCGTTCATTATTGCCCCATAGAAAGCTGTGCCATATAAAGCTGTGCCATATAGTGCTCTGTACTGTTCATTATTGCCCCATAGATGTGCCATAGAAAGCTGTGCTACCGGTATAATGCTGCGGCTGCTGCAATAAAAAAAAAAAATGCCATACTCGCCTCTCTTGCTTGCAACTCCTCAGCGTCCCGTCCCGGCGTCTCTCCGCTCTGACTGTTCAGGCAGAGGGCGGCGCGCACACTATATGCGTCATCGCGCCCTCTGACCTGCACAGTTAGAGCGGAGAGACGCCGGGAAGATGGAGTGGCACCCGGCGTGTGGAACGGGGCCAGGTGAATATGCGATACTTACCTGCTCCCGGCGTCCCGCCTCCTCTCCCGGACAGCTGGTCTCCGGGTGCCGCAGCTTCTTCCTCTATCAGCGGTCACCGTTACCGCTCATTAGAGAAATGAATATGCGGTTCCACCCATATGTGAGTGGAGTCCATATTCATTTCTCTAATGAGCGGTCCCACGTGACCGCTGAACAGGGGAAGAACTGCGGCACCCGAAGACCGTGGGACTGCAGGGACAGCGCCAGGAGCGCCGGGACTAGGTAAGTATGCCTCAGCCCTCACCCGCCGACCCCACCGCGACCGAGACTCGAGTATAAGCCGAGAGGGGCACTTTCAGCCCAAAAATTTGTCCTGAAAATCTCGGCTTATACTCGAGTATATGCGGTAGCTATGTCTCGTTCCTCATATGCAGGCATTGCAGGATCTTAGGTATCCATAGTTACGTCCATTGATGAATTGACAGCTAGCTGCTGGTGGTGGTAATGATGGATACCTAAGATCCTGCAATGCCTGCATATGAGGAAGGAGACATAGCTAATGAAAAAAAAACTATTCTACATTTCTAACTGCAGGTATTTGCTAATATTATTATTACCTCTACTACATATTGGGATAAGATCTTGTAGATTGGAATATTCCTTTATTTGTTTACCCTTAATGACATATACTGGTTATAGCTATAAAACATTAGTGTATGCTATATATAGGGCATTGGTACGTTCAGGAAAAATTGCATAATAAATTGTGGAGGCAAAAATTTGGGGCTGAGGTAACAATTTTTGAATGGTATTTGACTAAATGGAATTTTTTACTTATTTATTCCATTTTTCATGAAGTAATGTAAATCTCCTCAAGGATTAGCAAACGTCTTGTATACTTTGAAGGCTGCATTCTTTAAATTGGGGTGACTTTTGAGAGACTACCATAAAGATTCCCTTCAAAGTCACTTCAAAAGTGAATAGGTAGCTAAAATGCATTTTTTAAAATTTTTTTTCAAACTATGAAAAGTTGGTGTTAAAATGATAAGGATGTTTGACAATTCATGTCATCATAAAGAAGACATGTGGTAAAGGTGGCAGTGCGCTCTTTACTCCTCAGTCTTTAGTTTGTGGTTCAGCATGTCTCAAGGTATATATTATATGTAGGCTTATTGCTCTTTACTTTGTTTTACCAGCATGTGCTATACTTTATCTACTGTATTTTTGTACTATAGGGTGCACCCCAAATTTAGGGTAGAAAATAGGATTTTAAGGTATCTTACCTTACCTGAGCGGGTTCACAGTTGGCATGGTTCCTTCCTCAGGAAGCCGACGCCAGCAGAAGTGGAGCAGTGCTGCAGGCCCTGGGTAGGAAAAATGGTGCAATACTCTGTTCCCATTGTCGGCGGTGAAGCAGAGTAGAGTGCACTCAGGGGGTCTGTGGGCGCCCAGGTCCGCTAGCTGTAACCGCATGGACCAGGCATCATCCCACCGAACGCTCGCTCTCCTTTTAACGTAGGCATAACACTACTCAGACATCCCAGCGTGAGGGTAAAACAGTGTGGCAATGTTTTATTGAACCTCAAAACAGGAAGATAACACACAGAACAGTCCCAGGAAAATACCCCCAGATGGTGCACATTACAGAGTCTCATCCTTCTGCTGATTTGATCGGGATAATGGCAGCTGTTAGTTCAGAGCTCCCAGCGTTGACTACTGCACCTGTGGCACGCACATAGAAAGGAGGTAATGACAAGTGTAGGAAGATGACAGTCCATTCAGGTACAAGGCCAGTTGACCGAGTGTCACAACCTGGCTTCTCCGAACATCTCCATGGAGCCAGGTGACCGGCGGGTCCCAATCCTGGCTTTCTCTAAACGTATCCATGGTTCAATGATGGTCAATGGAGCAGATCTGTATTTTTCCAACTGGTGCCAAGGTCCCTTAGGTTGTTTTCTGTAAAATGATAGATCCGTTTCCCTCTTGATAATGTATTTGCTGCTGTCTGGTCCTTTGGATGTTTTGATATCTTGGCTGAAACTCTGTCTGTCTCTCAGTCTCTCTGTCTATAGAGGCAGTTAAGGCTACTTTCACACTGGCGTTTTTTGCAGTACGTCGCAAGGCGTCGTTTATTGGAAAAAACGCATCCTGCAAAGTTGTTTGCAGGATGCGTTTTTGCCCCATAGATTAACATTAGCGACGCATTGTGACGCATTGACACACGTCGCAACCGTCGTGCGACGGTTGCGCCGTGTTGTGGCGGACCGCCGGGAGCAAAAAACGTTACATGTAACGTTTTTTGCTGCCGACTGACCGCTTTTTCCGACCGCGCATGCGCGGACGGAACTCCGCCCCCACCTCCCCGCACCTCACAATGGGGCAGCGGATGCACCGGAAAAATGCATCCGCTGCCTCCATTGTGCGGCGCATTCATCGCAGTGCGTCGGGCCGAATCCGGCGCTAGTTTGAAAGTAGCCTAAGCTCTTTTTATGCTTAGTGTCCTTCATTCAGTATTGACATAAAGGGTAAGAATGGAGATGAGATCAACTAGCAATACTTATTTAATATATTTACATAGTGTTTCCTCCTCTGTTTTTGAAGTCACAAAACTATCTGACCTACAGAATGCATAATTAGCATATCAGTAAACATCGCTAGTCATTAACCTCTTCACCCCCGGAGCTTTTTTCGGTTTTGCATTTTCGTTTTTGCTCCCCTCCTTCCCAGAGCCATAACTTTTTTTTATTTTTCCATCAAAATGGCCATGTGAAGGCTTATTTTTTACGTTACGAGTTGTACTTTTGAACAACACCATTGGTTTTACCATGACATGTACTAGAAAACGGGAAACATATTCCAAGTGTCGTGAAATTGCCAAAAAAGTGCAATCCCACACTTGTTTGTTTGGCTTTTTTGCTAGTTTCACTAATTGCTAAAACTGCCCTGTCATTATGATTATCCAGGTCATTGCGAGTTCAGAGACACCAAACATGTCTAGTTTCTTTTTTATCTATGTTTTGAAAAAAAATTACAAATTTTGCTAAAAAATAAAAAAGAATTTGCCATTTTCCAATACCCTTAGCGTCTCCATTTTTTGTGATCTTGGGTTGGTTGAGAGCTTATTTTTTACGCGCCGGGCTGACGGTTTTAAGGATACCATTTTGATGCAGAATCATTCTTTTGATCACCCATTACTGCAAATTCGTGGCGACCAAAAAAACTTAATTCTGGTGTTTTAACTTTTTTTCTCGCTACGCCATTTAGCGATCAGGTTCATCCTTTTTTTATTGATAGATTCTGAATGTGGCGATACCAAATATGTGTATGTTTGATTTTTTTTACTGTTTTATTTTGAATGGGGTGAAGGGGGGTAATTTGAACTTTTATATACATATATTTTTTTAAAAATATTTTTAAACACATTTTTTTTTTACTATTGCCATGCTTCAATAGTCTACATAGGAGACTAGAAGCTGGCACAATTCGATTGCCTCTGTTACATAGAGAAGATGCTCAGATCCCCTCTATGTAGCAGAATTACTGCAATGCTATGAGTGCTGACCAAAGAGTGGTGCTCATAGCAATCCGGCATCAACAACCATAGAGATCTCAAGGAGACCTTTAGTTGTCATGCCCGGTGCAGCGGTGCACGTATTTCCAGCCTGATGGCCGGAAGTGCGCTTTAAATGCCGCTGTCAGAGTTTGACATTGCCATTTAACTAGTTAATAAGTGCTGGTGGAACGCGATTACACCCGCGCCTATTGGGGACACATGTCAGCTGTTCAAAACAGCTGACATGTCCTGGCTTTCATGTGGGCTCACCGCTGCAGCCCGCATCAAAACAAGGGTACTGCCATCGGACGTACTATTCCATCCGATGTCAGTAAGGGTTAAGGATAAGAGCACCATATGTTAAATGAAATGTGAATATTACAGTCTTACACAAGCAAAAGTCTGTTTTCTTGACCAACACATAAATTCACGTCAAGATACAGATAACAGTCTGTTCTTCTTGGTTTGCTAAAAATAGTTGTCTGATTAGTTAAGATAAAATGCTGTCTCCACAATTATTTTCCCAGTGGCCATCTTCCTGAAGACGTGGGCTTTTGCCGCTGCCCCACGTTAATCTACATTTGGACTATAAGACACCCCCCCATTTTCCCTCCAAACTTATGGGGAAAAATTGCATCTAATAGTCCAAAAAATAAGGTCTATAAAACCTTTATTTTTGGGATCATCTCTGAGCTAGAAGACTTGGTGGTGTCCTTAGCAGTCATAGAGGTCATACCAAATACTAGATGGAGTAGTTTTGATGTGGGGCGTATTCTTTTGTGTGAAATTCCATCTTGTCAGCTTTTTTGGAAACTTTTCTGTGAGGTTTTAATTAAGATCTTACATTTTGAAGGGTCTGTAGTCACTTTATGTTGAGCACCGAAAAATTGTATTTATACATACATAAATACTGTATATCACACACGTGTTACATATGATATTGTATTGCCTGGACTGATCAGTATTTCCTTTATTTACTTTATAGTTATTATTAGCGACTCTGAGGAGAATGTCGGTATGTACTGCACGTTACCATTCCATGTTTCTTATCCCTGTCTCGTGGTAATCAGCATTAACCTTCCTGACAGCCTCATTTTTAACGTCTGACACGTCACTTTATGTGGTAACAACTTTGAAATGTTTCTGCTTCTGTCAGTGATTCTGAGATTGTGACTTTCTTTTTGTAAAACATTGTACCTGTTACTACTGGTAAATTTAGATTAATAAGTTTTGCTTTATTTATGAAATTATGACACAGTTTCTGAAAATTTAGAAAAATGTGCAATTTTTAAACCTAAAGGGATATTCCCATCTCAAAGATTCTACCCCAATATGTAGTAGGTGTAATAATAATAATATTACCAGATACCTCCAATTAGAAATGTAGTATAGTTTTTTATTCACTTTGTCTCTTTCCTCATGTTTAGGCATTGCAGGATCTTAGGTATCCATGGTTACGCCCACTGATGAAGTAACAGCTAGTTGCTAGTGGTCGTATCTATGGATACCTAAGATTCTGCAATGCCTGCATATGAGGAATGAGACATATACTACATTTCTAATTGGAGGTATTTGCTAATATTATTATTATTACACCTACTACATTTTGAGATAGGATCTTGGAGATGGTATTATCCCTGTATACCCTTAATGACATACACGGTATATAGTGTAGTGCAGCAGTGTCCACACTGTGCAGTGATGAGGCAGTGACCCAACCAAGTTCAAAACAAAACGTGTTTAATGTCTGAAAACTCACACAGTGCCCAACACGCTGTATCCACCGGATCGCAGCTGGGAAAACAAAAGATAGTCTGAGACCGGTTGCCAGGAGTGACTACACGCCCGTATCCATAGAGGGTGCCAGACCTTTTGGCTTCACTTGGCCCTGTGTTGCCTCACACAGGGAATGCTCTGCCAGCAAGATCACACTGACACACCCAAACCCTCCTGCAGGGTTTTTTTTTACTCTCTGCCAGACTCTGTGGCCATAGGCGACTTGTAAGGTCTGGGTTGGAAGAAACGGTCCGGCCCCACTTCCTTCCTGCAGTTCGTGTCAAAAATAAAAGCCCATACCGGTTTTCTTGAACAATTCCTTGGTCCAATAACTTGACCAGGTTCCAGCTCACTTTTATTCTGCCTTGTGACCCACAGGCATCCTACTGTGACCACAAGGCACTCCAGCGGATCTACTGAGCGCATCCTGGGGGACACATAGCGACCCTCCCATATGACACCTTTCACTGCCTCACAATTGCTATAAAACATTAGTCTCTGCTATATATGGGGCAATGCTGCGTTCAGGAGAAATTGCATAGTAAATTATGCAAGCAAAAATTGGGTGCTGAAATACGATTTTTTTCTGAATGGAATTTGACTAAATGATTTTTTTAATGTTTTCATTAATTAATGTAAAGCCCCTCAAGTGTTAGCTAACTTCTTGTATAGTTTGAATCCTCCATTCTTTAAACTGGGGTGACTTTTGAGAGGTTACAATAAAGAGGCCATTCAAAGTCACTTCAGAAGTGGGTAGGTCCCTAAAATGCTTTTTTTTAATTTTTTTATTTTTTTTTTACGTTTCTTTAAAAATATGAAAAATTGCTGTTAAAATATTAAGGATGTTTGACAATTCATGTCATCATAAAGTAGACATGTGGTAAAGGTGGCAGTGCGCTCTTTACCACTCAGTCTTTTTATTTTGTGATTCAGCATGTCTCAAGGTATATACACTGCTCAAAAAAATAATGGGAACAATTAAACAACAGAATATAACTCCCAGTATATCAAACGTCTGTAAACTCAAACTGTCCACTTAGGAAGCAACACTGTTTGACAATCAATTTCACATGCTGTTGTGCAAATAGAATAGACAACAGATGGAAATTATTGGCAATTATCAAGACACACTCAATAAAAGAGTGGTTCTGCAGGTGGGTACCACAGACCACATCCCAGTACCAATGCTTTCTGGCTGATGTTTTGGTCACTTTTGAATGTTGGTTGTGCTTTCACACTCGTGGTAGCATGAGACGGACTCTACAACCCACACAAGTGGCTCAGGTAGTGCAGCTCATCCAGGATGGCACATCAATGCGAGCTGTGGCAAGAAGACTTGCTGTGTCTGTCAGCATAGTGTCCAGAGGCTGGAGTCTCTTACAGGAGACAGGCCAGTACACCAGGAGACGTGGAGGTGGCCATAGGAAGGCAACAACCATTTATTCCATGGCGCTTTACATGTGAGGAGGGGTATACATAATAAAAACAAGTACAATAATCTTAAACAATACAAGTCACGACTGGTACAGTAGGAGAGAGGACCCTGCCTGCGAGGGCTCACAATCTGCAAGGGATGGGTGTGGATAGAGTAGGTGAGGGTAGAGCTGGTCGTGCAGTGTTTTGGTTACTGCAAGTTGTAGGTTTGTTGGAAGAGGTAGATCTTCAGATTCTTTTTGAAGGTTTTGATGGTAGGCGAGAGTCTGATATGTTGTGGTAGAGTGTTCCAGAGTAGGGGTGATGCGCAAAAAAAATCTTGAATGCGATTGTGGGAAGAGGAGATAAGAAGGGAGTAGAGAAGGAGATCTTGTGAGGTTACGTGCAGGTAAGTACAGGGAGACGAGGGCACAGATGTATGGAGGAGAAAGGTTGTTTATGACTTTGTATGTCATGGTTAGGGTTTTGTACTGGAGTCTCTGGGTAATGGGGAGCCAGTGAAGGGATTGACAGAGGGGAGAGGCCAAGGAAAAGGTGGATTAGTCGGCCAGCAGAGTCTATTCTAAATAGATTGGAGGGGTGCGTGAGTGTTCGAGGGGAGGGTACAGAGCAGGAGGTTGCAGTAGTCTAGGCGGGAGATGATGAGGGCATGGACTAGGGGTTTTGCAGATTCTTGGTTTAGAAATGTATGGATCTGTGAAATATTTTGAGTTGAAGGCAGATGGAAGTGGAAAGGGCTTGGATATGTAGTTTGAAGGAGAGATCAGTGTCAAGGAGTACCCAAGGCAGCGAGTTTGTGGGACTGGGGAGAGTGGGCAGACGTTTACTGTAATAGATAGGTGTTATGAACTGGTGGTTTAGGAGCAACATGGGACAAGCTCTGAAGGAGGTGGTACCTGTACTGACCGCAGTTCCTAAGCTCAACACCACACTAGAAGTAGCCGTGGGATGCTCCTAACTCTCCCTAGGCACCTCGTCACAGCCTAAGAGCTAACTACCCCTAAAGATAGAAACAGGAAAGCTATCTTGCCTCAGAGAAGATCCCCAAAGAATAGATAGCCCCCCACAAATAATGACTGTGAGTGGAGAGGGAAAAGACATACGTAGAATGAAACCAGGATGTAGAAAAGGTGGCCAGTCTAGCTAGATAGATAGAACAGGATGGAATACTGTGCGGGCAGTATTAAAAACTAGAAAAATCCACCACAGAGTTTACAAAAATCTCCACACCTGACTAAAGGTGTGGAGGGTAAATCTGCTTCCCAGAGCTTCCAGCTTAACTGAATTAATCCATACTGACAAGCTGGACAAAAACATAGAATGTACCGAACAATGAAGTCCACAACATGTGGACAGAGAAGAGCAAAGCAAGGACTTATCTTTGCTGAACTGGTCAGGATATCAGGGAAATCCAAGCAGAGATGTGAATCCAACCAGGAACCATTGACAAGTGGCACAAGCTGAAGGGAAGAGCCAGGCTAAATAGCCGAGCAGAAAGACAATTAGTGGAAGCAGCTGCTGACTGCTAAATCCAAGGAGCAGCCATTCCACTTAAAACCATCGGAGGGAGCCCAAGAGCAGAACTCACAAAAGTGCCACTTACAACCACCGGAGGGAGCCCAAGAGCGGAATTCACAACAGTACCCCCCCCTTGAGGAGGGGTCACCGAACCCTCACCAGAGCCCCCAGGCTGATCAGGACGGGCCAAGTGAAAAGCACGAACCAAATCGGCAGCATGGACATCGGAGGCAACAGCCCAAGAACTATCCTCCTGGCCATAACCCTTCCACTTGACAAGATACTGAAGCCTCCGCCTCGAAAAACGAGAATCCAAAATTTTCTCAACCTCATATTCCAACTCTCCCTCAACCAACACCGGGGCAGGAGGATCAACCGAGGGAACAACGGGCACCACATATCTACGTAACAAAGATCTATGGAAAACATTATGAATGGCAGAAGAGGCTGGAAGAGCCAAACGAAAAGACACCGGATTGAAAATTTCAGAAATCTTATAAGGACCAATAAACCGAGGCTTAAACTTAGGGAAAGAAACCTTCATAGGAACATGACGAGAAGACAACCAAACCAAATCCCCCACACGAAGCCGGGGACCAACACACCGACGGTGGTTAGCAAAACGTTGAGCCTTTTCCTGAGACAACGTCAAATTGTCCACCACATGAGTCCAAATCTGCTGCAGCCTGTCAACCACAGAATCCACACTAGGACAATCAGAAGGCTCAACCTGCCCCGAAGAAAAACGAGGATGAAAACCAAAATTACAAAAGAAAGGTGAAACCAAAGTAGCCAAACTAGCCCTATTATTAAGGGCAAACTCGGCCAATGGCAAGAAAGCCACCCAATCATCCTGATCAGCAGACACAAAGCATCTCAAATAGGTTTCCAAGGTCTGATTAGTTCGCTCAGTTTGGCCATTAGTCTGAGGATGAAACGCCGAAGAAAAAGACAAATCAATGCCCATCCTAGCACAAAAGGCCCGCCAAAACCTAGAAACAAACTGAGAACCTCTGTCAGACACAATATTCTCCAGAATGCCATGGAAATGAACCACATGCTGAAAAAACAATGGAACCAAATCTGAGGAGGAAGGCAACTTGGGCAAAGGTACCAGATGGACCATTTTAGAGAACCGGTCACAAACCACCCAGATAACAGACATCTTCTGGGAAACAGGAAGATCCGAAATAAAATCCATGGAAATATGCGTCCAGGGCCTCTCAGGGACCGGCAAAGGCAAAAGCAACCCACTAGCGCGGGAATAGCAAGGCTTGGCCCGGGCGCAAGTCCCACAGGACTGCACAAAAGTACGCACATCCCGCGACAAGGAAGGCCACCAAAAGGACCTAGCAACCAAATCTCTGGTACCAAAAATCCCAGGATGACCAGCCAACACTGAACAATGAACCTCAGAAATTACCTTACTTGTCCATCTATCAGGAACAAACAGCTTCCCCACAGGACAGCGGTCAGGTTTATCAGCCTGAAATTCCTGAAGCACCCGCCGCAAATCAGGGGAGATGGCAGAAAGAATCACCCCTTCCTTAAGAATGCCAACCGGCTCAAGGACTCCAGGAGAGTCAGGCAAAAAACTCCTAGAGAGGGCATCAGCCTTAACATTATTATTATTATTATTATTATTATTTATTGTTATAGCGCCATTTATTCCATGGCGCTTTACATGTGAGGAGGGGTATACATAATGAAAACAAGTACAATAATCTTAAACAATACAAGTCATAACTGGTACAGGAGGAATGAGGACCCTGCCCGCGAAGGCTCACAATCCACAAGGGATGGGTGAGAAAACAGTAGGTTAGGGTAGAGATGGTCATGCAGCGGTTTGGTCGATCGGTGGTAGCTTAACATTCTTAGATCCCGGAAGATACGAGACCACAAAATCAAAACGGGAGAAAAACAGGGACCATCGAGCCTGTCTAGGGTTCAGCCGCTTGGCCGACTCGAGGTAAATCAGATACTTATGATCAGTCAAGACCACAACGCGGTGCTTGGCTCCCTCAAGCCAATGTCGCCACTCCTCAAATGCCCACTTCATAGCCAACAACTCACGATTGCCGACGTCATAATTGCGCTCCGCAGGCGAAAACTTTCTGGAAAAAAAGCCACACGGTTTTATCAAAGAACCATCAGAATTCCTCTGAGACAAAACGGCCCCTGCCCCAATCTCAGAAGCGTAAACCTCAACCTGAAAATGAAGAGAAACATCCGGCTGGCGCAACACAGGGGCAGAAGTAAATCGGCGTTTAAGCTCCTGAAAGGCCTCAACAGCCGCAGAGGACCAATTAGTCACATCAGTGCCTTTCTTCGTTAAATCAGTAAGGGGCTTAACCACACTGGAAAAGTTGGCAATGAAACGGCGATAGAAATTAGCAAAGCCCAAAAATTTCTGAAGGCTCTTCACAGATGTGGGTTGAATCCAGTCATGAATGGCTTGGATCGTAACAGGATCCATTTCCGTAGACGAGGGGGAAAAAAATAAAACCCAAAAAAGAGACCTTCTGAACTCCGAATAAGCACTTAGACCCCTTCACAAACAAAGCATTATCACGAAGGATCTGGAATACCATCCTGACCTGCTTCACATGAGACTCCCAATCATCGGAAAAAATCAAAATATCATCCAAATATACAACCATGAATTTATCAAGATAATTGCGGAAAATATCATGCATGAAGGATTGGAACACAGATGGAGCATTAGAGAGCCCGAATGGCATCACAAGGTATTCAAAATGGCCTTCGGGCGTATTAAATGCAGTTTTCCATTCGTCACCCTGTTTAATACGAACAAGATTATATGCCCCTCGAAGGTCAATCTTAGTAAACCAACTAGCCCCCTTAATCTGAGCAAACAAATCAGTAAGCAAAGGCAAGGGGTATTTGAATTTGACCGTGATCTTATTAAGAAGACGATAATCAATACAGGGTCTCAAGGAGCCATCTTTCTTAGCAACAAAAAAAGAAACCCTCTCCCACTGGTGACAAAGACGGCCGAATATGCCCCTTCTCCAAAGACTCCTTAACATAACTCCGCATGGCGGCATGCTCTGGCACAGACAGATTGAAAAGTCGGCCCTTAGGGAACTTGCAGCCAGGAATCAAGTCAATAGCACAATCACAGTCCCTGTGCGGTGGAAGGGAACTGGACTTGGGCTCATCAAATACATCCTGGAAATCCGACAAAAACTCAGGGACCTCAGAAGAGGGGGAAGAGGAAATTGACATCAAAGGAACGTCACTATGCACCCCTTGACAACCCCAACTAGTCACAGACATAGTTTTCCAATCCAGCACCGGATTATGTTCCTGTAACCACGGAAAACCCAGTACAACAACATCATGCAGGTTATGCAACACCAGAAAACGGCAATCTTCCTGATGTGCTGGGGCCATGTACATGGTCATCTGCGTCCAGTACTGAGGTTTATCCTTGGCCAATGGTGTAGCATCAATGCCCCTTAAAGGAATAGGGCTCTGCAAAGGCTGCAAGGAAAAGCCATAGCGCCTGGCGAATTCTAAGTCCATTAAGTTCAGGGCAGCGCCTGAATCCACAAATGCCATGACAGAAAAGGACGATAATGAGCAAATCAGGGTCACAGATAAGAGAAATTTAGGCTGTACAGTACTAATGGTAACAGACCTAACGACCCTCTTAGTACGTTTAGGGCAATCAGAAATAACACGAGCAGAATCACCACAGTAAAAACACAGCCTATTCTGACGTCTTAATTCCTGCCGTTCTGTTCTAGTCAAAATCCTATCACATTGCATAGGCTCAGGACTCTGCTCAGTAGACACTGCCATATGGTGCACAGCTTTGCGCTCGCGCAGACGCCGATCAATCTGAATGGCTAGAGACATAGATTCGCTCAAACCAGTAGGCGTAGGGATGCCCACCATAACATCTTTAAGGGCTTCAGAAAGACCTTTTCTGAAAATTGCAGCCAAAGCATCCTCATTCCATCTAGTGAGCACAGACCATTTTCTAAATTTCTGGCAGTATAATTCTGCCGCTTCCTGACCTTGACACAGGGACAACAGGGTTTTTTCTGCATGATCCACTGAGTTAGGTTCGTCATACAATAATCCGAGCGCTTGAAAAAATGCGTCTACATTCAGCAATGTCGGATCCCCTGATTCAAGGGAAAATGCCCAGTCCTGAGGGTCACCACGCAGCAAGGATATGATGATTTTGACTTGCTGAATGGGATCACCAGAAGAACGGGGTTTCAAAGCAAAAAACAATTTGCAGTTATTTTTAAAGTTCAAAAACTTGGATCTGTCCCCAAAAAACAAATCAGGAGTAGGAATTCTAGGCTCCAAAGCCGGAGTGTGGACGACATAATCTTGGATACTCTGTACTCTTGCAGCACGTTGATCCACACGAGAAAACAAACCCTGAACATCCATGCCAGCGCCAAGATCCTGAACCACCCAGAAGTCAAGAGGAAAAAAAAGACAAAACAGAGTGCAAAAAAAAAAAATGGCCCAGAATTTCTTTTTCCTATTTTGGAGAGGCATTTAATTCATTTTTGGCCACTTGTACTGTTATGAACTGGTGGTTTATATGGGAACGCATATATATATAAACTGGTGGTTTAGGAGCAACATGGGACAAGCTCTGAAGGAGGTGATACCTGTACTGACCGCAGTTCCTAAGCTCAACACCACACTAGAAGCAGCCGTGGGATGTTCCTGTCACTCCCTAGACACCTCGTCACAGCCTGAGAATTAACTACCCCTAAAGATAGAAACAGGAAAGCTATCTTGCCTCAGAGAAAATCCCCAAAGAATAGATAGCCCCCCACAAATTATGACTGTGAGTGGAGAGGGAAAAAACATACGTAGAATGAAACCAGGATGTAGCAAAGGAGGCCAGTCTAGCTAGATAGATAGAACAGGACGGAATACTGTGCGGTCAGTATTAAAAACTAGAAAAATCCACCACAGAGTTTACAAAAATCTCCACACCTGACTAAAGGTGTGGAGGGTAAATCTGCATCCCAGAGCTTCCAGCTTAACTGAATTAATCCATACTGACAAGCTGGACAAAAACATAGAATGTACCGAACAATGAAGTCCACAACATGTGGACAGAGAAGAGCAAAGCAAGGACTTATCTTTGCTGAACTGGTCAGGATATCAGGGAAATCCAAGCAGAGATGTGAATCCAACCAGGAACCATTGACAAGTGGCACAAGCTGAAGGGAAGAGCCAGGCTAAATAGCCGAGCAGAAAGACAATTAGTGGAAGCAGCTGCTGACTGCTAAATCCAAGGAGCAGCCATTCCACTTAAAACCACCGGAGGGAGCGCAAGAGCAGAACTCACAAAAGTGCCACTTACAACCACCGGAGGGAGCCCAAGAGCGGAATTCACAACAGATAGGTTCATTGGGGGGGTCGTGTGAGATGGTGGGAAAGGTGATGAATTCTGTTTTGTCCATGTTAAGTTTCAGAAATGTAGTGGAGAAATATGATGGAATAGCGGACAGACATTGAGGGATTCTAGTTAGTAGGCTAGTGATATCTAGTCGAGAGATGTAGATCTGTGCATCATCAGCATAGAGGTGATACTGAAAGCCGTGAGATTCTATGAGCTGTCCCAGGCCAAAGCTGTAATGGAAAAGAGCAGTGGCCCTAGGACTGAACCTTCCGGGACTCTGACAGATAGGTGGGGAGGTGAGGAGGTGGTGTGTGAGTGGAAGACGCTGAATATACGGTCTGTTAGGTATGAAGAGATGCAGGATAGGGCCAAGTGTGTGATGCCAAGGGATGAGAGGGTCTGTAATAATAGGGAATGGTCCACTGTGTCAAAGGCAAAGGACAGGTCCAGGAGGAGGATAGAGTAGTGTTGCTTGCTGTTGGCGGTTAATAGGTCATTGGTGACCTTAGGGCAGTTTCAGTGGAGTGGTGTAACCGGAAGACAGATTGTAAGCTGTCAAAGAGGGAGCAGGAAGAGAGATGGGAGGACAGTTCAAGATGGTCATGTTGTTCCAGTAGTTTTGAGGCATAGGGGAGAAATAATATAGGGCGATAGCTAGACACAGAGGATGGGTCAATAGAGGGCTTTTGAGGATAGGTGTGATTGAGGCATGTTTAAAGGTTGAGGGGAAAACACCAGTTTTAATGATAAGTTGAAGAGATGTGTTAGGGTTGGGATGAAGACTGTGGCGAGGTTTGGGATGAAGTGGGAAGGGATCGGGACAATGCACAGGTGGTGAGATGCGGTCTTGAGAGTAGAGTGGAGAGTCGATCTTCTGTAATGGTGGAGAAGTTTGTTTTGGACGTGGAGGGCTGGGCAGTTGGGAGATGGGGCTCTGGGGGGTTGTCGACCAAAACTCTCTGATGTGATCAATCTTTTGCTTGAAAAATTCTCCACTGGTGCCCTGTGTTCTTCATAGATGAAAGCAGGTTCACACTGAGCACATGTGAGAGACGTGACAGAGTCTGGAGACGCCGTGGAGAGCGATCTGCTGCTTGCAACATCCTTCAGCGTGACTGGTTTGGCAGTGGTTCAGTAATAGTGTGAGGTGGTATTTCTTTGGAGGGCCGCACAGCCCTCCATGTGCTCGCAGAGGTAGCCTGACTGCTATTAGGTACCGAGATGAGATCCTCAGACCCCGTGTGAGACCATATGCTGGTGCGGTTGGCCCTGGGTTCCTAATAATGCAGGACAATGCCAGACCTCATGTGGCTGGAGTGTGTCAGCAGTTCCTGCAAGATGAAGGCATTTAAGCTATGGACTAGCCGGCCCATTCCCCAGACCTGAATCAGATTGAACACATCTGGGACATCATGTCTTGCACCATCCACCAATGTCACGTTGCACCACAAACTGTCCAGGAGTTGGCCAATGCTTTAGTCCAGGTCTTGGAGAAGATCCCTCAGGAAACAATCCGCCACTCCATCAGGAGCATGTGGGCCTCTGCCACCTCTTGCCTCCTGGGAAGAAGAGGCCCTGCCTCCTGTTATTCTGCTCCATCACCGATGCCACCCCCTCCCCTCACCCCCCAAATCTACATTTGGACTATAAGACACACCCTTCATTTTTCTCCCAATCTTATGTGGACAAATTGCATCTTATAGTCCAAAAATTACAATATATGAATGTCACTTACCGTATTTTTCGGACTATAAGACGCACCGGACCATAAGACGCACCCCAAATTTGGGGTGAAAATTGCAGAAAAAAAAGATTTTTTATAACATGGGGGTCCGTCTTATTGTCCGAATTTACAGTATCTCATGGCGGTGGCAGAGCAGGGTCACAGGAGGCAAGGTGGGGTGATGCTGGGATGAGAAGGTGCTGGGATCATGAGGTGCTGGGATCAGGAGGTGCTGGGATCAGGAGGTGCTGGGATCAGGAGGTGCTGGGATCAGGAGGTGCTGGGATCAGGAGGTGCTGGGATGAGAAGGTGCTGGGATCAGGAGGTGCTGGGATCAGGAGGTGCTGGGATCAGGAGGTGCAGTGAGAGGTATGGCGTGAGAGGGGTCCCTGGCGTACCATGCAGGCTTACCTAGGTGGCAGAGGTGCGGTGGCAGAGGTCCGGTGGCAGAGGTGCGGTTGCGGGGGTGTGGCGGCAGAGGAGGCGCAGGAAGCGGGGTCCCTTTCCCCGGTATGGTGATGCAGCAGGCCCGGTATGCAGCAGAGCCGGGTGAATTCTCTTGTTATCGGTGGGCGCGGCCATCTTCCTGAGGCCGCGCGTGTGCAGATGAAGCGCTCTGCTCCCGGGGCTTCAGGAAAATGGCCGCGGGAGGCCGCGCGTGCGCAGATGGAGATCGCGGCGGCCATTTTCCTGAAGCCCCGGGAAGCAGAGCGCTCCATCTGCGCACGCGCGGCCTCCGGAAAATGGCCGCCACCACCGATAACAAGAGGATTCACCCGACTCTGCTGCATACCGGGCCTGCTGCATCACCATACCGGGGAAAGGGACCCCGCTTACTGCGCCTCCTCTGCCGCCACACCCCCGCAACCGCACCTCTGCCACCGGACCTCTGCCACCGCACCTCTGCCACCTAGGTAAGCCTGCATTGCGACTACTAGATGCACCCCCCATTTTCCCCCCTTTTTTTGGGGGGGGGGGGAAAGTGCGTCTTTTAGTCCGAAAAATACGGTATTTTTAATATCATCCCTAAGCTAGAAGTCTTGGTGGTGTCCTTAGCAATCATAGAGGTCATACCAAATACTAGATGGAGTAGTTTTGATGTGGGGCGTATTCATTTTTGTGAAACGCAGTCTTGTCCATATTTTGGAAACTGTTCTTGTGTTCAGTGAGGTATTAATTAAGATCTTACTTTTTGGATGTTCTGTAGTCACTTTATGGTGAGCACTGATAAAATTGTATTTATCCATTCATAAATATATCACACACCTATGTGTTACATATGTTATTTTATCGCCTGGACTGATCAGTATTTCCTTTAATTACTATATAGGTATCGATGACAATGAGGAGATTTTCGGTATGTACTGCTCATTACCATTCCATGTTTCATAACCCTGTCTCGTGGTAATCAGTATTAACCTTCCTGACAGCCCCATTTTTAAAGTTTGACACGTCACTTTAAGTGGTAATGACTTTGAAATGTCTCTGCTTCTGTCAGTGATTCTGAGATTTACTACTGGTAAATTTAGATTAATAAGGTTTGCTTTATTCATGAAATTATGACCCAGTTTCTGAAAATGTTGAAAATGTGCAAAGTTTACATTTAAAGGCATTTTCCAATCTCAAAGATCCTATCCCAATATGTAGTAGGGGTAGTAATAATAATAATAATAATAATAATATTAGTAAATACCTCCAATTAGAAATGTAGAATAGTTTTTTTGATTAGCTATGTCTCGTTCCTCATATGCAGGCATTGCAGGATCTTAGGTATCCATAGTTACCGTATATACTCGAGTATAAGCCGACCCGAGTATAAGCCGACCTCCCTAATTTTGCCACAAAAAACTGGGAAAACTTATTGACTCGAGTATAAGCATAGGGTGGAAAATGCAGCAGCTACCGGGGAATTTCAAAAATAAAAATAGATGCTCCATACCGTTCATTATGGCCCCATTGCTGTGCCATATAGTGCTCTGCACCGTTCTTTATTGCCCCATAGATGTACCATAGAAAGGTGTGCCATATAGTGCTCTGCACCGTTTATTATTGCCCCATAGCTGTGCCATATAGTGCTCTGCACCATTCATTATTGCCCCATAGCTGTACTATATAGTGCTCTGCACCGTTCATTATTGCCCCATAGCTGTGCCATATAGTGCACTGCACCGTTCATTATTGTCCCATAGCTGTGCCATATAGTGCTCTGCATCGGTCATTATTGTCCCATAGCTGTGCCATATAGAGCTCTGCACCGTTCATTATTGTCCCATAGCTGTGCCATATAGTGCTCTGCACCGTTCATTATTTCCCTATAGCTGTGCCATATAGTGCCCTGCACCGTTCATTATTGTCCCATAGCTGTGCCATATAGTGCTCTGCACCGTTCATTCTTGCCCCATAGCTGTGCCATATAGTGCTCTGCACCGTTCATTATTGTCCCATAGCTGTGCCATATAGTGCTCTGCACCGTTCATTCTTGCCCCATAGCTGTGCCATATAGTGCTCTGCACCGTTCATTATTGTCCCATAGCTGTGCCATATAGTGCTCTGCACCGTTCATTATTGCCCCATATCTGTGCCATATAGTGCTCTGCACCATTCATTAATGCCCCATAGCTGTGCCATATAGTGCTCTGCACCGTTCATTATTGCCCCATATCTGTGCCATATAGTGCTCTGCACAGTTCATTCTTGCCCCATATATACGCTCCTTATAAACCTGTGCACCGTTCATTCTTGCCCCATATATGCTCCTTATAAAGCTCTGCCATTGCTGCTGCTGCTGCAATAATAATAATAATAATAATAAAAAAAAAGCCATACTCGCCTCTCTTGATTGCAGCTCCCGGCGTCTCGTTCCGGCGTCGGGTCCCGGCGTCTCTCCGCACTGACTGTTCAGGCAGAGGGCGCCGCGCACACTATATGCGTCATCGCGCCCTCTGACCTGCACAGTCAGAGCGCAGAGACGCCGGGAAGACAGAGCGGCGCTGGGAAGATGGAGCGACGCCCGGCGTGTGGATCGCGGACAGGTGAATATAAAATACTCACCTAGTCCCGGCGCTCCTGACGCTGCCCCTGCCTGTCACACTGTCTCCGAGTGCCGCAGCTCTTCCTGTCAGCGGTCACTGGCACCGCTCAGAGGAATGAATATGTGGCTCCACCCCTCCCTATGGGAGTGGAGTCCATATTCATTTCTCTAATGAGCGGTCCCACGTGACCGCTGACAGGAAGAGCTGCGGCACCCGGAGATAGTGTGACAGGCAGGGGGAGCGTCAGGAGCGCCGGGACTAGGTAAGTATGCCTCAGCGCCCTCTCCCCCTCACCCGCCGACCCTGCCACCCACCGTGACTCGAGTATAAGCCGAGAGGGGCACTTTCAGCCCAAAAATTTGGGCCGAAAATCTCAGCTTATACTCGAGTGTATACGGTACGTCCATTGATGAATTGACAGCTAGTTGCTGGTGGTGGTAATGATGGATACCTAAGATCCTGCAATGCCTGCATATGAGGAAGGAGACATAACTAATAAAAAAAACTATTCTACATTTCTAATTGTAGGTATTTGCTAATATTATTATTACCTCTACTACATATTGGGATAAGATCTTGTAGATTGGAATATTCATTTAATTGTTTACCCATAATGACATATACTGGTTATAGCTATAAAACATTAGTGTATGCTATATATAGGGCATTGGTACGTTCAGGAAAAATTGCATAGTAAATTGTGGAGGCAAAAATTTGGGGCTGAGGTAACATTTTTTGAATGGTATTTGACTAAATGGAATTTTTTATTTATTTATTCCATTTTTCATGAAGTAATGTAAATCTCCTCAAGGATTAGCAAACGTCTTGTATACTTCGAAGGCTGCATTCTTTAAAGTCGGGTGACTTTTGAGAGACTACCATAAAGATTCCCTTCAAAGTCACTTCAAAAGTGAATAGGTAGCTAAAATGCATTTTTTTTTACATTTTTTTTCAAACTATGAAAAGTTAGTGTTAAAATGATAAGGATGTTTGACAATTCATGTCATCATAAAGTAGACATGTGGTAAAGGTGGCAGTGCGCTCTTTACTCCTCAGTCTTTAGTTTGTGGTTCAGCATGTCTTAAAGTATATATTATATGTAGGCTTATTGCTCTTTACTTTGTTTTACTAGCATGCGATACTTTATCTACCGTATTTTTGTACTATAGGGTGCACCTCAAATTTAAGGTAGAAAATAGGAAAAACAAGTTTTTTATAAGCTGGGCGTCCGTCGTTTAGTCAGATTTTAAGGTATCTTACCTGGGAAAGGACGGCTGCTGAGCGGGTTTACAGTTGGCATGGTCCCTTCCTCAGGAAGCCGACGCCAGCAGAAGTGGAGCAGTGCTGCAGGCCCTGGGTAGCAAAAATGGTGCAATCCTCAGTTCCCATTGTCGGCGGTGAAGCAGAGTGGAGTGCACTCAGGGGGTCTGCGGGCGCCCAGGTCCGCTAGCTGTAACCGCATGGACCAGGGATCATCCCACCGAACGCTCGCTCTCCTTTTAGCGTAGGCATAACACTACTCAGACATCCCAGCGTGAGGGTAAAACAGTGTGGCAATGTTTTATTGAACCTCAAAACAGGAAGATAACACACAGAACAGTCCCAGGAAAATACCCCCAGATGGTGCACATTAGAGTCTCATCCTTCTGCTGATTTGATCGGGATAATGGCAGCTGTTAGTTCAGAGCTCCCAGCGTTGACTACTGCACCTGTGGCACGCACATAGAAACGAGGTAATGACAAGTGTAGGAAGATGACAGTCCATTCAGGTACAAGGCCATTTGACCGAGTGTCACAACCTGACTTCTCCGAACATCTCCATGGAGCCAGGTGACCGGCGCGTCCCAATCCTGGCTTTCTCTAAACGTATCCATGGTTCAATGATGGTCAATGGAGCAGATCTGTATTTTTCCAACTGGTGCCAAGGTCCCTTAGGTTGTTTCCTGTAAAATGATAGATCCGCTTCCCTCTTGATAATGTATTTGCTGCTGTCTGGTCCTTTGGATGTTTTGATATCTTGGCTGAAACTCTGTCTGTCTCTCAGTCTCTCTGTCTATAGAGGCACGTAACCTCTTTTTATGCTTAGTGTCCTTCATTCAGTATTGACATAAAGGGTAAGAATGGAGATAAGATCAACTACCAATACTTACCGTATATACTCGAGTATAAGCCGAGATTTTCAGCCCATTTTTTTAGGTTGAAAGTCCCCCTCTCGGCTTATACTTGAGTCATACCTAGGGGTCGGCAGGTGAGGGGGGGCGGGGGCTGTCTAATTATACTTACTTACTCCTGGTGCGGTCCCTGCTTGTCCCTGCTTCTTCCAGCGCTGCATATTCTTCCTGTACTGAGCGGTCACATGGTACCGCTCATTACAGTAATGAATATGCGGCTCCACCTCCTATGGGGGTGGAGCCGCATATTCATTACTGTAATGAGCGGTAACGGTGACCGCTCAGTACAGGAAGAATATGCGGCGCCGGGAGAAGCAGGGACTGCACCGCGCCAGCAGTAGGTAAGTATACGGGGAGGGGAGCGCAGCACTGCGCGATATTTACCTCTCCTCGTTCCGATGCGGCTCCGTCATCAGCGTCCTCTGGCTGTGACGCTCAGGTCAGATTGCGCGATGACGTTGTCAGTGCGTGCCCTCTGCTGAACGTCAGTGCTGAGGACGGAGCCTCTCCCGAACGATGAGCAGGTGAAAGTGCCGGGGTCCTGAGCAACGGAGAGGTGAGTATATGATTTTTTTTATTGCAGCCACGGCATATGGGGCAAGTGACTGTATGGAGCATCTGTATGGGGCCATAAAGTTTGTGCAGCACTATAAGGGGCAAGTGACTATATGGAGCATCTTATGGGGCCATTACAATTGTGCAGCACTATAAGGGGCAGTGACTGTATGGAGCATCTTTTGGGGCTATAACAAATTGTGCAGCACTAAGAGGGGCAATGACTGTATGGAGCATCTTATGGGGCCATAACGATTGTGCAGCCCTATAAGGGGCAGTGACTGTATGGAGCATCTGTATGGGGCCATAATGTTTGTGCAGCACTATAATGGGTAGTGACTGTATGGATCATCTTATGGGGCCATAACGTTTGTGCAGCACTATAATGGGGCAAGTGAGTGTATGGAGCATCTTATGGGGCCATAACGATTGTGCAGCATTATATGGGGCAAGTGTCTGTATGGAGCATCTTATGGGGCCATAACGTTTGTGCAGCATTATATGGGGCAAGTGACTGTATGGAGCATCTTATGGGGCCATAACGTTTGTGCAGCACTATAATGGGGCAATTGACTGTATGGAGCATCTTATGGGGCCATAACGTTTGTGCAGCATTATATGGGGCAAGTGACTGTACGGAGCATCTTTTGGGGCCATAACATTTGTGAAGCACTATAAGGGGCAGTGACTGCTGTATGGATCATCTTATGGGGCCATAACGATTGTGCAGCACTATAAGGGGCAAGTGTCTGTATGGAGCATCTTATGGGGCCATAACGTTTGTGCAGCATTATATGGGGCAAGTGACTGTATGGAGCATCTTATGGGGCCATAACGTTTGTGCAGCATTATATGGGGCAAGTGACTGTATGGAGCATCTTATGGGGCCATAACGTTTGTGCAGCATTATATTGGGCAAGTGACTGTATGGAGCATCTAATGGGGCCATAACGTTTGTGCAGCACTATATGGGGCAAATGACTGTATGGATCATCTGATGGGGCCATAACGTTTGTGCAGCACTATAAGGGGCAAATGTGTCTATGGAGCATCTTATGGGGCCCTTATTACACTTTATGCAGGATTATATGGGGCATATTTTAATATGGAGCATTTAATGGGGCCCATCAAACTTTATGGAGCATTATATGGGGCTCCTGATTCAGTATGGGTTTTCAAAAACACTTAACCTACTGATGTCTCAATTAATTTTACTTTTATTGGTATCTATTTTTACTTTTGACATTTACCGGTAGCTGCTGCATTTTCCAACCTAGGCTTATACTCGAGTCATTAAGTTTTCCCAGTTTTTTGTGGCAAAATTAGGGGGGTCGGCTTATACCCGGGTCAGCTTATACTCGAGTACATATGGTATTTATTTAATCTATTTACATAGTGTTTCCTCCTCTGTGTTTGAAGTCACTGACATGTCCCGGCTTTCATGTGGGCTCACCGCCGCAGCCCGCATCAAATCAGGGGTACTTCTATCGGATGTACTTTTCCATCCGATGTCAGTAAGGGGTTAAGGATAAGAGCAAAATATGTTAAATGAAATGTTAATATTACAGTCTTACACAAGCAAAAGTCTGTTTTCTTGACCAACACATAAATTCACGTCAAGATACAGATAACAGTCTGTTCTTCTTGGTTTGCTAAAAATAGTTGTCTGATTAGTTAAGATAAAATGCTGTCTCCACAATTATTTTCCCAGTGGCCATCTTCCTGAAGACGTGGGCTTTTGCCGCTGCCTGCCTCCTGAGAAAGGGGCCCTGCCTCCAGTGTTCCGCAGCCCCACGTTAATCTACATTTGGACTATAAGACGCACCCCCATTTTCCCTCCAGACTTATGGGGAAAAATTGCATCTAATAGTCCAAAAAATAAGGTCTATAAAACCTTTATTTTTGGAATCATCTCTGAGCTAGAAGACTTGGTACCAAATACTAGATGGAGTAGTTTTGATGTGGGGCGTATTCATTTGTGTGAAACTCCATCTTGTCAGCTTTTTTGGAAACTTTTCAGTCAATTAAGATCTTACATTTTGAAGGGTCTGTAGTCACTGTATGTTGAGCACCGAAAAATTGTATTTCTACATACATAAATACTGTATATCACACACCTACGTGTTACATATGATATTGTATTGCCTGGACTGATCAGTATTTCCTTTATTTACTTTATAGTTATTATTAGCGACTCTGAGGAGAATGTCGGTATGTACTGCACATTACCATTACATGTTTCTTATCCCTGTCTCGTGGTAATCAGTATTAACCTTCCTGACAGCGCCATTTTTAAAGTCTGACACGTCACTTTATGTGGTAACAACTTTGAAATGTTTCTGCTTCTGTCAGTGATTCTGAGATTGTGACTTTCTTTTTATAAAACATTGTTCCTGATGCTACTGGTACATTTAGATTAATAAGGTTTGCTTTATTCATGAAATTATGACACAGTTTCTGAAAATGTTGAAAATGTGCAAATTTTAAATTTAAAGGCATTTTCCCATCTAAGGCCAGCATCACACTAGCGAGTTTTACGGACGTATGAGAGGTGCAGAAAATATGGATTGCATACAGTACAATGATTCTCTATGGCCCAGCTCCTATCTGCCGTATTTTACTGATCCGTATTATACGGTCTTCTACGGCCGTAGAAAATCGCAGCATGCTACGTTTGTCATTGTATTGCGCAAAAAATACGCCAATGAAAGTCTATGGGGGCGAGAAAAATACGGATTACACACGAACCAGCAGTGTGACTTGTGAGAAATACGCAGCGGTGTTCTAGCGAAAAGCCGGCAATTCAGTGCGGTGTACAGTAAAATCACACTGACCGGTTAGTGGTAATCAGTATTAACTTTCCTGACAGCCTCATTTTTAACGTCTGACACGTCACTTTATGTGGTAACAACTTTGAAATGTTTCTGCTTCTGTCAGTGATTCTGAGATTGTGACTTTCTTTTTGTAAAACATTGTACCTGTTACTACTGGTAAATTTAAATAATAAGTTTTGCTTTATTTATGAAATTATGACACAGTTTCTGAAAATTTTGAAAAATGTGCAATTTTTAAACCTAAAGGGATATTCCCATCTCAAAGATCCTACCCCAATATGTAGTAGGTGCAATAATAATATTAGCAGATACCTCCAATTAGAAATGTAGTATAGTTTTTTTATTCACTTTGTCTCTTTCCTCATGTCTAGGCATTGCAGGATCTTAGGTATCCATGGTTACGCCCACTGATGAAGTGACAGCTAGTTGCTAGTGGTCGTATCTATGGATACCTAAGATCCTGCAATGCCTGCATATGAGGAATGAGACATATACTACATTTCTAATTGGAGGTATTTGCTAATATTATTATTATTACACCTACTACATTTTGAGATAGGATCTTGGAGATGGGATTGTCCCTGTACACCCTTGATGACATACACGGTATATAGTGTAGTGCAGCAGTGTCCACACTGTGCAGTGATGAGGCAGTGACCCAACCAAGTTCAAAACAAAACGTGTTTAATGTCTGAAAACTCACACAGTGCCCAACACGCTGTATCCACCGGATCGCAGCTGGGAAAACAAAAGATAGTCTGAGACCGGTTGCCAGGAGCGACTACACGCCCGTATCCATGGAGGGTGCCAGACCTTTTGGCTTCACTTGGCCCTGTGTTGCCTCACACAGGGAATGCTCTGCCAGCAAGATCACACTGACACACCCAAACCCTTCTGCAGGGTTTTTTTTTACTCTCTGCCAGACTCTGTGGCCATAGGCGACTTGTAAGGTCTGGGTTGGAAGAAACGGTCCGGCCCCACTTCCTTCCTGCAGTTCGTGTCAAAAATAAAAGCCCATACCGGTTTTCTTGAACAATTCCTTGGTCCAATAACTTAACCAGGTTCCAGCTTACTTTTATTCTGCCTTGGGACCCACAGGCATCCTACTGTGACCACAAGGCAATCCAGCAGATCTACTGAGCGCATCCTGGGGGACACATAGCGACCCTCCCATATGACACCTTTCACTGCCTCACAATTGCTATAAAACATTAGTCTCTGCTATATATGGGGCAATGCTGCGTTCAGGAGAAATTGCATAGTAAATTATGCAAGCAAAAATTGGGGGCTGAAGTACGATTTTTTTCTGAATGGAATTTGACTAAAAGATTTTTTTTAATGTTTTCATTAATTAATGTAAAGCCCCTCAAGTGTTAGCTAACTTCTTGTATAGTTTGAATCCTCCATTCTTTAAACTGGGGTGACTTTTGAGAGGTTACAGTAAAGAGGCCATTCAAAGTCACTTCAGAAGTGAATAGGTCCCTAAAATGCTTTTTTTTTTTTTTTTTTACATCTCTTTAACCCCTCTGTGACCTTAGACGTACTATCCCGTCGAGGTGCCCTGGGCTTATCTGACCCTGGACGGGATAGTACGTCATAGCCGATCGGCCGCGCTCACGGGGGGAGCGCGGCCGATCGCGGCCGGGTGTCAGCTGCTTATCGCAGCTGACATCCGGCACTATGTGCCAGGAGCGGTCACGGACCGCCCCCGGCACATTAACCCCTGGCACACCGCGATCAAAGATGATCGCGATGTGCCGGCGGTGCAGGGAAGCACCGCGCAGGGAGGGGGCTCCCTGCGGGCTTCCCTGAGACCCCCGCAGCAACGCGATGTGATCGCGTTGCTGCGAGGGTCTCCTCACCTCCCTCCCTGCTCGAGCCCCGGATCCAAGATGGCCGCGGATCCGGGTCCTGCAGGGAGGGAGGTGGCTTCACAGAGCCTGCTCAGAGCAGGCACTGTGAAGCAGCCTGCACTCCTATCAGATCAGTGATCTGACAGAGTGCTGTGCAAACTGTCAGATCACTGATCTGTGATGTCCCCCCCTGGGACAAAGTAAAAAAGTAAAAAAAAAATTTTCCAAATGTGTAAAAAAAATAAAAAAAAATATTCCAAAATAATGAAAAAAAAAAAAAAATATTATTCCCATAAATACATTTCTTCATCTAAATAAAAAAAAAAAACCAATAAAAGTACACATATTTAGTATCGCCGCGTCCGTAACGGCCCGACCTATAAAACTGGCCCACTAGTTAACCCCTTCAGTAAACACCGTAAGAAAAAAAAAAAAAAAAACGAGGCAAAAAACAACGCTTTATTATCATACCGCCGAACAAAAAGTGGAATAACACGCAATCAAAAAGACAGATATAAATAACCATGGTACCGCTGAAAGCGTCATATTGTCCCGCAAAAAAAGAGCCGCCATACAGCATCATCAGCAAAAAAATAAAAAAGTTATAGTCCTGAGAATAAAGCGATGCAAAAATAATTATTTTTTCTGTAAAATAGTTTTTATCGTATAAAAGCACCAAACCATAAAAAAATGATATAAATGAGGTATCGCTGTAATCGTACTGACCCGAAGAATAAAACTGATTTATCAATTTTACCAAACGCGGAACGGTATAAACGCCTCCCCCAATAGAAATTCATGAATAGCTGGCTTTTGGTCATTCTTCCTCACAAAAATCGGAATAAAAAGCGATAAAAAAATGTCATGTGCCCAAAAATGTTTTCAATAAAAACGTCAACTCGTCCCGCAAAAAACAAGACCTCACATGACTCTGTGGACCAAAATATGGAAAAATTATAGCTCTCAAAATGTGGTATTGCAAAAAATATTTTTTGCAATAAAAAGGGTCTTTCAGTGTGTGACGGCTGCCAATCATAAAAATCCGCTAAAAAACTCGCTATAAAAGTAAATCAAACCCCCCTTCATCACCCCCTTAGTTAGGGAAAAATAAAAAAAAATGTATTTATTTCCATTTTCCCATTAGGGCTAGGGTTAGGGCTAGGGTTAGGGCTAGGGTTAGGGCTAGGGTTAGGGCTAGGGTTAGGGCTAGGGTTAGGGCTAGGGCTAGGGCTAGGGTTAGGGCTAGGGTTAGGGTTAGGGCTAGGGTTAGGGCTAGGGTTAGGGCTAGGGCTAGGGTTAGGGTTAGGGCTAGGGTTAGGGCTAGGGTTAGGGCTAGGGTTAGGGCTAGGGTTAGGGTTAGGGCTAGGGTTAGGGCTAGGATTAGGGTTAGGGTTGGGGCTACAGTTAGGGTTGGGGCTAAAGTTAGGGTTAGGGTTTAGATTACATTTACAGTTGGGAATAGGGTTGGGATTAGGGTTAGGGGTGTGTCAGGGTTAGAGGTGTGGTTAGGGTTACCGTTGGAATTAGGGTTAGGGGTGTGTTTAGATTAGGGTTTCAGTTATAATTGGGGGGTTTCCACTGTTTCGGCACATCAGGGGCTCTCCAAACACGACATGGCGTCCGATCTCAATTCCAGCCAATTCTGCGTTGAAAAAGTAAAACAGTGCTCCTTCCCTTCCGAGCTCTCCTGTGTGCCCAAACAGGGGTTTACCCCAACATATGGGGTATCAGCGTACTCAGGACAAATTGGACAACAACGTTTGTGGACCAATTTCTCCTGTTACCCTTGGGAAAATACAAAACTGGGGGCTAAAAAATAATTTTTGTGGGAAAACAAAAAGATTTTTTATTTTCACGGCTCTGCGTTATAAACTGTAGTGAAACACTTGGGGGTTCAAAGTTCTCACAACACATCTAGATAAGTTCATTGAGGGGTCTAGTTTCCAATATGGGGTCACTTGTGGGGGGTTTCTACTGTTTAGGTACATTAGGGGCTCTGCAAACGCAATGTGACGCCTGCAGACCAATCCATCTAAGTCTGCATTCCAAATGATGCTCCTTCCCTTCCGAGCCCTCCCATGCGCCCAAACGGTGGTTCCCCCCCACATATCGGGTATCAGCGTACTCAGGACAAATTGGACAACAACATTTAGGGTCCAATTTCTCCTGCTAACCTTGGAAAAATACAAAACTGGGGGCTAAAATATAATTTTTGTGGGAAAAAAAATATTTTTTATTTGCATGGCTCTGCGTTATAAACTGTAGTGAAATACTTGGGGGTTCAAAGCTCTCACAACACATCAAGATGAGTTCCTTAGGGGGTCTACTTTCCAAAATGGTGTCACTTGTGGGGGGTTTCTACTGTTTAGGTACATTAGGGGCTCTGCAAACGCAATGTGACGCCTGCAGACCATTCCATCTAAGTCTGCATTCCAAATGGCGCTCCTTCCCTTCCGAACCCTCCCATGCGCCCAAACGGTGGTTCCCCCCCACATATGGGGTATCAGCGTACTCAGGACAAATTGGACAACAACTTTTGTGGTCCAATTTCTCCTGTTACTCTAGGGAAAATACAAAACTGGGGGCTAAAAAATAATTTTTGTGGGAAAAAAATTTTGTTTTATTTTTATGGCTCTGCATTATAAACTTCTGTGAAGCCCTTGGTGGGTCAAAGTGCTCACCACACATCCAGATAAGTTCCTTAGGGGGTCTACTTTCCAAAATGGTGTCACTTGTGGGGGTTTTCAATGTTTAGGCACATCAGTGGCTCTCCAAACGCAACATGGCGTCCCATCTCAATTCCTGTCAATTTTGCATTGAAAAGTCAAACGGCGCTCCTTCCCTTCCGAGCTCTCCCATGCGCCCAAACAGTGGTTTACTGCCACATATGGGGTATCAGCGTACTCGGGACAAATTGGACAACAACTTTTGAGGTCCAATTTCTTCTCTTACCCTTGGAAAAATAAAAAATTGGGGGCAAAAATATAATTTTTGTGAAAAAATATGATTTTTTATTTTTACGGTTCTGCATTATAAACTTCTGTGAAGCACTTGGTGGGTCAAAGTGCTCACCACACCTCTAGATAAGTTCCTTAGGGGGTCTACTTTCCAAAATGGTGTCACTTGTGGGGGGTTTCAATGTTTAGGCACATCAGTGGCTCTCCAAACGCAACATGGCGTCCCATCTCAATTTCTGTCAATTTTGCATTGAAAAGTCAAACTGCGCTCCTTCCCTTCCGAGCTCTCCCATGCGCCCAAACAGTGGTTTACTGCCACATATGGGGTATCAGCGTACTCAGGACAAATTGGACAACAACTTTTGAGGTCCAATTTCTTCTCTTACCCTTGGAAAAATAAAAAATTGGGGGCAAAAATATAATTTTTGTGAAAAAATATGATTTTTTATTTTTACGGTTCTGCATTATAAACTTCTGTGAAGCACTTGGTGGGTCAAAGTGCTCACCACACATCCAGATAAGTTCCTTAGGGGGTCTACTTTCCAAAATGGTGTCACTTGTGGGGGGTTTCAATGTTTAGGCACATCAGTGGCTCTCCAAACGCAACATGGCGTCCCATCTCAATTCCTGTCAATTTTGCATTGAAAAGTCAAATAGCGCTCCTTCCCTTCCGAGCTCTCCCATGCGCCCAAACAGTGGTTTACTGCCACATATGGGGTATCAGCGTACTCAGGACAAATTGGACAACAACTTTTTGGGTCCAATTTCTCCTGTTACCCTTGGTAAAATAAAACAAATTGGAGCTGAAGTAAATTTTTTGTGTAAAAAAGTTAAATGTTCATTTTTATTTAAACATTCCAAAAATTCCTATTAAACACCTGAAGGGTTAATAAACTTCTTGAATGTGGTTTTGAGCACCTTGAGGGGTGCAGTTTTTAGAATGGTGTCACACTTGGGCATTTTCTATCATATAGACCCCTCAAAATGACTTCAAATGAGACGTGGTCCCTAAAAAAAAATGGTGTTGTAAAAATGAGAAATTGCTGGTCAACTTTTAACCCTTATAACTCCCTAACAAAAAAAAAAATTGGTTCCAAAATTATGCTGATGTAAAGGAGACATGTGGGAAATGTTACTTATTAAGTATTTTGTGTGACATATCTCTGTGATTTAATTGCATAAAAATTCAAAGTTTGAAAATTGCGAAATTTTCAAAATTTTCGCCAAATTTCCGTTTTTTTCACAAATAAACGCAGGTACTATCAAAGAAATTTTACCACTATCATGAAGTACAATATGTCACGAGAAAACAATGTCAGAATCACCAGGATCCGTTGAAGCGTTTCGGAGTTATAACCTCATAAAGGGACAGTGGTCAGAATTGTAAAAATTGGCCCGGTCATTAACGTGCAAACCACCCTTGGGGGTAAAGGGGTTAAAAATATGAAAAATTGCTGTTAAAATATTAAGGATGTTTGACAATTCATGTCATCGTAAAGTAGACATGTGGTAAAGGTGGCAGTGCACTCTTTACCACTCAGTCTTTTTATTTTGTGATTCAGCATGTCTCAAGGTATATACACTGCTCAAAAAAATAATGGGAACACTTAAACAACAGAATATAACTCCCAGTATATCAAACGTCTGTAAACTCAAACTGTCCACTTAGGAAGCAACACTGTTTGACAATCAATTTCACATGCTGTTGTGCAAATAGAATAGACAACAGATGGAAATTATTGGCAATTATCAAGACACACTCAATAAAAGAGTGGTTCTGCAGGTGGGTACCACAGACCACATCTCAGTACCAATGCTTTCTGGCTGATGTTTTGGTCATTTTTGAATGTTGGTTGTGCTTTCATACTCGTGGTAGCATGAGACGGACTCTACAACCCACACAAGTGGCTCAGGTAGTGCAGCTCATCCAGGATGGCACATCAATGCGAGCTGTTGCAAGAAGACTTGCTGTGTCTGTCAGCATAGTGTCCAGAGGCTGGAGGCTCTAACAGGAGACAGGCCAGTACACCAGGAGACGTGGAGGGGGCCATAGGAAGGCAACAACCCAGCAGCAGGACCGCTACCTCAGCCTTTGTGCAAGGAGGAACAGGAGGAGCTTTGCAAAATGACCTCCAGCAGGCCACAAATATGCATGTGTCTGCACAAACGGTTAGAAACCAACTCTAAGAGGATGGTCTGAGTGCCCAACGTCCACAGATTGGGGTTGTTGTGCTCACAGCCCAACACCGTGCAGGACGCTTGGCATTTGCCACAGAACACCAGGAGTGGCAAATTATTATTATTTATTATTATAGCGCCATTTATTCCATGGCGCTTTACATGTGAGGAGGGGTATACATAATAAAAACAAGTACAATAATCTTAAACAATACAAGTCACGATTGGTACAGTAGGAGAGAGGACCCTGCCCGCGAGGGCTCACAATCTGCAAGGGATGGGTGTGGATAGAGTAGGTGAGGATAGAGCTGGTCGTGCAGTGTTTTGTTTACTGCAAGTTGTAGGTTTGTTGGAAGAGGTAGATCTTCAGATTCTTTTTGAAGGTTTTGATGGTAGACCAGAGTCTGATATGTTATTGTAGAGTGTACCAGAGTAGGGGTGATGCGCTAATAAAATCTTGAATGCGATTGTGGGAAGAGGAGATAAGAGGGGAGTAGAGAAGGACATCTTGTGAGGTTACGTGCAGGTAAGTACCGGGAGACGAGGGCACAGATGTATGGAGGAGAAAGGTTGTTTATGGCTTTGTATGTCATGGTTAGGGTTTTGTACTGGAGTCTCTGGGTAATGGGGATCCAGTGAAGGGATTGACAGAGGGGAGAGGCCGGGGAAAAGGTGGATTAGTCGGCCAGCAGAGTTTAAAATAGATTGGAGGGGTGCGAGAGTGTTCGAGGGGAGGCTACAGAGCAGGAGGTTGCAGTAGTCTAGGCGGGAGATGATGAGGGCATGGACTAGGGGTTTTGAAGACTCTTGGTTTAGGAATGTATGGATCTGTGAAATATTTGGAGTTGAAGGCAGATAGAAGTGGAAAGGGCTTGGATATGTAGTTTGAAGGAGAGATCAGTGTCAAGGAGTACCCCAAGGCAGCGAGTTTGTGGGACTGGGGAGAGTGGGCAGACGTTTACTGTAATAGATAGGTTCATTGGTGGGGTTGCGTGAGATGGTGGGAAAGGTGATGAATTCTGTTTTGTCCATGTTAAGTTTTAGAAATCTAGTGGAGAAGAAGGATGGAATAGCGGACAGACTTTGAGGAATTCTAGTTAGTAGGCTGGTGAAGCGGACAGACATGGAGGGATTGTAGTTAGTAGGCTAGTGATATCTGGTCGAGAGATGTAGATCTGTGCATCATCAGCATAGAGGTGATACTGAAAGCCGTGAGTTTCTATGAGCTGTCCCAGGCCAAAGCTGTAATGGAAAAGAGCAGTGGCCCTAGGACTGAACCTTGCGGGACTCAGACAGATAGGTGGGGAGGTGAGGAGGTGGTATGTGAGTGGAAGACGCTGAATATACGGTCTGTTAGGTATGAAGAGATGCAGGATAGGGCCAAGTGTGTGATGCCAAGGGATGAGAGGGTCTGTAATAATAGGAAATGGTCCACTGTGTCAAAGGCAAAGGACAGGTCCAGGAGGAGGAGGATAGAGTAGTGTTGCTTGCTGTTGGCGGTTAATAGGTCATTGGTGACCTTACGGCAGTTTCAGTGGAGTGGTGTAACCAGAAGACAGATTGTAAGCTGTCAAAGAGGGAGCAGGAAGAGAGATGGGAGGACAGTTTAAGATGGTCGTGTTGTTCCAGTAGTTTTGAGGCATAGGGGAGAAATGATATAGGGCGATAGCTAGACACAAAGGATTGGTCAATAGAGGGCTTTTGAGGATAGGTGTGATTGAGGCATGTTTAAAGGTTGAGGGGAAAACACCAGTTTTTAATGATAAGTTGAAGAGATGTGTTAGGGTTGGGATGAAGACTGTGGCAAAGTTTGGGATGAAGTGGGAAGGGATCGGGACAATGCACAGGTGGTGAGATGCGGTCTTGAGAGTAGAGTGGAGAGTCGATCTTCTGTAATGGTGGAGAAGTTTGTTTTGGGCGTGGAGGGCTGGGCAGTTGGGAGATGGGGCTCTGGGGGGTTGTCGACCAAAACTCTTTGATGTGATCAATCTTTTGGTTGAAAAATTTGCCACTGGTGCCCTGTGTTCTTCATAGATGAAAGCAGGTTCACACTGAGCACATGTGACAGACGTGACAGAGTCTAGAGACGCCGTGGAGAGCGATCTGCTGCTTGCAACATCCTTCAGCGTGACTGGTTTGGCAGTGGGTCAGTAATAGTGTGAGGTGGTATTTCTTTGGAGGGCCGCACAGCCCTCCGTGTGCTCGCAGAGGTAGCCTGACTGCCATTAGGTACCGAGATGAGATCCTCAGACCCCGTGTGAGACCATATGCTGGTGCGGTTGGCCCTGGGTTCCTAATAATGCAGGACAATGCCAGACCTCATGTGGCTGGAGTGTGTCAGCAGTTCCTGCAAGATGAAGGCATTTAAGCTATGGACTAGCCGGCCCGTTCCCCAGACCTGAATCTGATTGAACACATCTAGGACATCATGTCTTGCACCATCCACCAACGTCACGTTGCACCACAGACTGTCCAGGAGTTGGCCAATGCTTTAGTCCAGGTCTTGGAGAAGATCCCTGTTGTGAATTCTGTTATCGAACTCCCTCCTGTGGTCATTAATGGTACTTCGGCGAGTTCTGTCCATGGACTCCCTCTGGTGGCTGTGAGTGGGGCTGCTACTTCTGACGTTCCTTCCACAGGTGACTTAAATTATTCTTTAGCTGGCTGCTCTATTTAACTCCACTTAGATCGTTACTCCATGCCAGCTGTCAATGTTCTTGTACTAGTTCAGTTCGTTCCTGGATCTTTCTGGTGACCTGTCTACTCCAGCAGAAGTTAAGTCCCTGCTAGTTAATTATTTGTTCATTATTTTCTTGTCCAGCTTACTATTATGATTTTGCCTTGCTAGCTGGTAGCTCTGGGATGCAGAGTGGCACCTCCGCACCGTGAGTCGGTGTGGAGGTCTTTTTGCACACTCTGCGTGGTTTTTTGTAGTTTTTTGTGCTGACCGCAAAGATACCTTTCCTATCCTCTGTCTGTTTAGTAAGTCGGGCCTCCTTTTGCTGAAACCTATTTCATCTCTGTGTTTGTGACTTTCATCTTACTCACAGTCAATATATGTGGGGGGCTGCCTTTTCCTTTGGGGAATTTCTCTGAGGCAAGGTAGGCTTTATTTTCTATCTTTAGGGCTAGTTAGCTCTTAGGCTGTGAAGAGGCGTCTAGGCCGAGTTAGGTACGCTCCACGGCTATTTCTAGTGTGTGTGATAGGTTTAGGGGTTGCGGTCCGCAGAGTTCCCACTTCCCAGAGCTTGTCCTGTGTTGTTTAACTATCAGGTCGTTCCGGGTGCTCCTAATCACCAGGTCCATAACAGATCCCTCAGGAAACCATCCGCCACTCCATCAGGAGCATGTGGGCCTCTGCCGCCTCTTGCCTCCTGGGAAGAAGGGGCCCTGTATCCTGTGATTCTGCTCCATCACCGATGCCACCCCCCCTCCCCCAATCTACATTTGGACTATAAGACACACCCTTCATTTTTCTCCCAATCTTATGTGGACAAATTGCATCTTATAGTCCAAAAATTACAATATATGAATGTCACTTATTTTTGATATCATCCCCAAGCTAGAAGACTTGGTGGTGTCCTTAGCAATCATAGAGGTCATACCAAATACTAGATAGAGTAGTTTTGATGTGGGGCGTATTCATTTTTGTGAAACGCAGTCTTGTCCACATTTTGGAAACTGTTCTTGTGTTCAGTGAGGTATTAATTAAGATCTTATTTTTTGGAGGTTCTGTAGTCACTTTATGCTGAGCAATGAAAAAATTGTATTTATCCATTCATAAATATATCACACACCTACGT
The DNA here is from genome assembly GCF_032444005.1 of Ranitomeya imitator. Classification (NCBI taxonomy): domain Eukaryota; kingdom Metazoa; phylum Chordata; class Amphibia; order Anura; family Dendrobatidae; genus Ranitomeya; species Ranitomeya imitator. Next base: position 621,171,908 of record NC_091282.1, read on the forward strand.
GTTACATATGTTATTTTATCGCCTGGACTGATCAGTATTTCCTTTAATTACTATATAGGTATCGATGACAATGAGGAGATTGTCGGTATGTACTGCCCATTACCATTCCATGTTTCATAACCCTGTCTCGTGGTAATCAGTATTAACCTTCCTGACAGCCCCATTTTTAACGTCTGACACGTCACTTTAAGTGGTAATAACTTTGAAATGTTTCTGCTTCTGTCAGTGATTCTGAGATTGTGATTTTCTTTTTGTAAAACATTGTACCTGTCACTATGGATTGCATACAGTACAATGATTCTCTATGGCCCAGCTCCTATCGGCCGTATTTTACTGATCCGTATTATACGGTCTTCTACGGCCGTAGAAAATCGCAGCATGCTGCCTTTGTCATTGTATTGCGCAAAAAATACGCCAATGAAACTCTATGGGGGCGAGAAAAATACGGATTACACATGGACCAGCAGTGTGACTTGCGAGAAATACGCAGCGGTGTTCTAGCGAAAAGCCGGCAATTCAGTGCGGTGTACAGTAAAATCACACTGACCGGTTAGAATAGAATAGCTAAAATAAATGTCTACACATAGTATAGAGGTGTATATATATATATATATATATATATATGTCAGTGAGACACATATATGTACAGTTAGGTCCATATATATTTGGACAGAGATGACATTTTTCTAATTTTGGGTATGGAAATTACCACAATGAATTTTTAAACAAAACAATTCAGATACAGTTGAAGTTCAGAATTTCAGCTTTCATTTGAGGGTATCCACATTAAAATTGGATGAAGGGTTTAGGAATTTCAGCTCCTTAACATGTGCCACCCTGTTTTTAAAGGGACCAAAAGTAATTGGACAATTGACTCCAAGGCTATTTCAAGGACACGTGTGGGCAATCCCTTCGTTATGTCATTCTCATTTAAGCAGATAAAAGGCCTGGAGTTGATTTGAGGTGTGGTTCTTGCATTTGGAAGGTTTTGCTGTCAAGTAAACATGCGGTCAAAGGAGCTCTCCATGCAGGTGAAACAAGCCATCCTTAAGCTGCGAAAACAGAAAAACCCATCCGAGAAATTGCTACAATATTAGGAGTCGCAAAATCTACAGTTTGGTACATCCTGAGAAAGAAAGAAAGCACTGGTGAACTCATCAATGCAAAAAGACCTGGGCGCCCACGGAAGACAACAGTGGTGGATGATGGCAGAATAATCTCCATGGTGAAGAGAAACCCCTTCACAACAGCCAACCAAGTGAACAACACTCTCCGGGAGGTCGGCGTATCAATATCCAAATCTACCATAAAGAGAAGACTGCATGAAAGTAAATACAGAGGGTTCACTGCACCGTGCAAGCCACTCATAAGCATCAAGAATAAAAAGGCTAGACTGGACTTTGCTAAAAAACATCTAAAAAAGCCAGCACAGTTCTGGAAGAACATTCTTTAGACAGATGAAACCAAGATCAACCTCTATGAGAATGATGGAAAGAGAAAAGTATGACGAAGGCGTGGTACAGCTCATGATCCAACGCATACCACATCATCTGTAAAACCCAGCGGAGGCAGTGTGATGGCTTGGGCATGCATGGCTGCCAGTGGCACTGGGTCACTAGTGTTTATTGATGATGTGACACAGGACAGAAGCAGCCGAATGAATTCTGAGCTACTCAGAGACATACTGTGTGCTCAGATCCAGCTAAATGCAGCTAAACTGATTGGTCGTCGTTTCATACTACAAATGGACAATGACCCAAAACATAAAGGCAAAGCAACCCAGGAGTTTACAAAAGCAAAAAAGTGGAATATTCTTGAATGGCCAAGTCAGTCACCTGATCTCAACCCAATTGAGCAGCATTTCACTTGTTAAAGACTAAACTTCAGACAGAAAGGCCCACAAACAAACAGCAACTGAAAACCACCTCAGTGAAGGCCTGGCAGAGCATCAAAAAGGAGGAAACACAGCGTCTGGTGATGTCCATGAGTTCTAGACTTCAGGCAGTCATTGCCAACAAAGGGTTTTCAACCAAGTACTAGAAATGAAGATTTTATTTAAAATTATTTAATCTGTCCAATTACTTTAGGTCCCTTTAAAAACCGGGTGGCACATGTTAAGGAGCTGAAACTCCTAAACCCTTCATCCAATTTTAATGTGGATACCCTCAAATGAAAGCTGAAAGTCTGAACTTCAATTGCATCTGAATTGTTTTGTTTAAAATTCATTGTGGTAATGTCTATAACCAAAATTAGAAAAATGTTGTCTCTGTCCAAATATATATGGACCTAACTGTATATATATTTATATTTCAGATAGCGCTAGAAAGCAGAAAAGCCGGTAATTCAATTGCCGGCTTTTCCTATCTCCTTCTGAAAGCCGACATGATATGAGACATGGTTTACATACAGTAAACCATCTCATATCCCTTCTTTTATTACATATTCCTCTTTAGTAATGGAAGAAGTGTATTTGTGTTAAATTTGGGGGCTCTAGCTATTAAAATAACGGGTTAAATCGCGGAAGAAATTGGCGTGGGCTCCCGCGCAATATTCTCCGCCAGAGTGGGAAAGCCAGTGACTGAGGGCAGATATTAACAGCTTAGAGAGGGTCCACGGATATTGCCCCCCCGGCTAAAAAAAAATGCCCCCAGCCACCCCAGAAAAGGCACATCTGGAAGATGCGCCTATTCTGGCACTTGGCCACTCTCTTCCCATTCCCGTGTAGCGGTGGGATATGGGGTAATGAAGGGTTAATGTCACCATTGCTATTGTAAGGTGACATTAAGCCAGATTAATAATGGAGAGGCGTCAATTATGACACCTATCCATTATTAATCCAGTTGCCATCTTTCTGAAGATGTGGTCTTCTGCCACCACTGACCTCCTGGGAAGAAGAGGCCCTGCCTCCTGTGATTCTGCTCCATCACCGATGCCACCCCCTCCCCTCACCCCCCGCAATCTACATTTGGACTATAAGACACATTCTTCATTTTTCTCCCAATCTTATGTGGACAAATTGCATCTTATAGTCCAAAAATTACAATATATGAATGTCGCTTATTTTTAATATCATCCCTAAGCTAGAAGACTTTGTGGTGTCCTTAGCAATCATAGAGGTCATACCAAGTACTAGATGGAGTAGTTTTGATGTGGGGCGTATTCATTTTTGTGAAACGCAGTCTTGTCCGTATTTTGGAAACTGTTCTTGTGTTCAGTGAGGTATTAATTAAGATCTTACTTTTTGGAGGTTCTGTAGTCACTTTATGCTGAGCACTGATAAAATTGTATTTATCCATTCATAAATATATCACACACCTACGTGTTACATATGTTATTTTATCGCCTGGACTGATCAGTATTTCCTTTAATTACTATATAGGTATCGATGACAATGAGGAGATTGTCGGTATGTACTGCTCATTACCATTCCATGTTTCATAACCCTGTCTCGTGGTAATCAGTATTAACCTTCCTGACAGCCTCATTTTTAAAGTCTGACACGTCACTTTAAGTGGTAATAATAATAATAATAATAATTTTATTTATATAGCGCCAACATATTCCGCAGCGCTTTATAATTATAGAGGGGATTTGTGCAGACAATAGACATTACAGCATAACAAAGAAATCACTGTGCAAAATTGATACCAAGAGGAATGAGGGCCCTGCTTGCAAGCTTACAATCTATAGGAAAAGGGAGACACGAGAGGTGGATGGTAACAATTGCTATAGTTATTCGGACCGGCCATAGTGTAAGGCTCAGGTGTTCATGTAAAGCTGCATGAACCAGTTAACTGCCTAAGTATGTAGCAGTACAGACACAGAGGGCTATTAACTGCATAAAGTGTATGAGAACATGATACGAGGAACCCAATTATGTGTTTTTTTTTTTTAATGGGCCACACAGGGATAGTTAGGTTAATGCATTGAGGCGGTAGGCCAATCTGAACAAATGAGTTTTTAGGGCACGTTTAAACTGTGGTGGTTGGGGATTAATCGTATTAACCTAGGTAGTGCATTCCAAAGAATCGGCGCAGCACGTGTAAAGTCTTGGAGACGGGAGTGGGAGGTTCTGATTATTGAGGATGCTAACCTGAGGTCATTAGCGGAGCGGAGGGCACGGGTAGGGTGGTAGACTGAGACCAGAGAGGAGATGTAGGGTGGTGCTGAGCCATGGAGCGCTTTGTGGATGAGGGTAGCAGTTTTGTACTGGATTCTTGAGTGGATGGGTAACCAGTGTAATGACTGGCACAAGGTAGAGGCATCGGTGTAACGGTGAGGAATATGATCCTGGCAGCAGCATTCAGGACAGATTGGAGCGGGGAGAGTTTGGTAAGAGGGAGGCCGATTAGTAGAGAGTTACAATAGTCTAGACGAGAATGAGTAAGTGAAACAGTAAGAGTTTTTGCAGAACTGAAAGTAAGAAAAGGGCAAATTCTAGAAATGTTTTTGAGATGCAGGTAAGAAGAGCGAGCCAGTGATCGGATGTGGGGGGTGAATGAAAGGTCAGAATCAAGGATGACCCCAAGGCAGCGGGCATGTTGCTTTGGAGTAATGGTGGAACCACACACGCAGATGGCAATGTCAGGCAAAGGTAGAGGGAGAGAACACGAGGAGTTCACGGTAATTAATTTGAAATGTTTCTGCTTCTGTCAGTGATTCTGAGATTGTGATTTTCTTTTTGTAAAACATTGTACCTGTTACTACTGGTAAATTTAGATTAATAAGTTTTGCTTTATTCATGAAATTATGACACAGTTTCTGAAAATGTAGAAAAATGTGCAATTTTGAAACTTAAAGGGATATTCCCATCTCAAAGGTCCTACCCCAATATGTAGTAGGTGTAATAATAATAATATTAGCAGATGCCTCCATTTAGAAATGTGGAATAGTTTTTTTGATTCACTTTGTCTTTTTCCTCATGTTTAGGCATTGCAGAATCTTAGGTATCCATGGTTACGCTCACTGATAAAGTGACAGCTAGTTGCTAATGGTCGAATTGATGGATACCTAAGGCTCTGCAATGCCTGCATATGAGGAAAGAGACATAGGTAATCAAAAATCTATTCTACTATTCTACATTTCTAATTGGAGGTATTTGCTAATATTATTTATTTTTACACTTACTACAGTACATATTGGGATAAGATCTTGGAGATGGGAAATTCCCTTTAATCTATATATATAATTGTCTAAGGGTTTTTGCGTCTGTCTGTCTGTCTGTCTGTCTTTCTGTCTGTCTGTCTGGGAAATCCTGGCGGCCTCGACCAATCAGCAACGGGCACAGCGACGATGATGTCATAAAGGACGTAGAAATCCCACGTTTCTGATTCAGCGACGGGCACAGTATCGACGTAGATGTCATAATGGTTGCCATGGCAACGATGTCATAAAGGTTGCCTCGACCAATCAGCGACGGGCACCGTCTGCCTCGAATTCTGGAATCATCATTGTCCATATACTACGGGGACATGCATATTCTAGAATACGCGATGCGTTAGAATCGGGCCACAATCTAGTATCCTTATAATGACATATACTGGTTATAGCTGTAAAACATTAGTGTATGCTATATATAGGGCATTGGTACGTTCAGGAAAAATTGCTTAATAAATTGTGGGGTTGAAGTAACATTTTTTTGAATGGAATTTGATTAAATGGATTTTTTTATTTTTTCATTTCATTTTTCATGAATTAATGCAAATCACCTCAAGGATTAGCAAACTTCTTGTATACTTTGAAGGGATTCTTTATATTAATCTCTTAAATGTTACTCCAGTTTAAAGGGAATCTGTCACCCCAAAATTCACTTATAAGATAAGGCCACCGGCATCAGGGGTTTATCTACAGCATTCTGTAATGCTGTAGATAAGCCCCCAATGTCACCTGAAAGATTAGAAAAACAGGTTAGTTTATACTCACCCAGGGGCGGTCCGCTGCGCTCCGGTCCGATGGGCATCGCTGTCCGGGTCCGGGGCCTCCCATCTTCTTACGATCACGTTCTCTTTATGTCTTCATGCTGCGGCTCCGGCGCAGGTGTACTTTGCCCTGTTGAGGGCAGAGCAAAGTACTGCAGTGCGCAGGTGCTGGGAAAGGTCAGAGAGACCCAGCGCCTGCGCACTGCAGTACTTTGCTCTTCCCTCAACAGGGCTGACAAAGTACGCCTGCGTCGGAGCCGCGGCAGGAAGCAAAGAAGAGGACATCATTGCATGAAGATGGGAGGCGCTGTACCCGGACCGCGATGCCCATCGGACCGGAAAGCATGGGGACCGCCCCTTGGTGAGTATAATCTAACCTGTTTTTCATATCTTTCAGGATATATCGGGGGTTATCTACAGCAATACAGAATGCTATAGATAAGCCCTTGAAGCCGGTGGCCTTAGCTTATAGGTGAATTTTCGGGTGACAGATTCACTTTAAAGAATGAAGGCTTTAAAGTCACTTGAAAAGTGGATAGGTCCCTAAAATGCATTTTTTTTTTTAAATTGCTTTGAAAATATGAAAAATTGCTGTTAAAGTGTTAAGGATGTTTGACAAATCATGTCATCATAAAGTAGACATGTGGTAAAGGTGGCAACGCGCTCTTTACCCTTCAGTCTTTATTTTGTGGTGCAGCATGTGTCAAGGTATACAGTGGGTACGGAAGGTATTCAGACCCCTTTAAAATTTTCACTCTTTGTTTCATTGTAGCCATTTGGTAAATTCAAAAAAGTTCATTTTTTTCACATTAATGTACACTCTGCACCCCATCTTGACTGAAAAAACAGAAATGTAGTAATTTTTGCAAATTTATTAAAAAAGGAAAACTGAAATATGACGTGGTCATAAGTATTCAGACCCTTTGCTCAGTATTGAGTAGAAGCACCTTTTGAGCTAGTACAGTTGGGAATGAGGCAACAAGTTTTTCACACCTGAATTTGGGGATTCTCTGCCATTCTTCCTTGCAGATCCTCTCCAGTTCTGTCAGGTTGGATGATGAATGTTGGTGGACAGCCATTTTCAGGTCTCTCCCGAGATGCTCAATTGGGTTTAGGTCAGGTTTCTGGCTGGGCCAGTCAAGAATGGTCACAGAGTTGATCTGAAGCCAATTCTTTGTTATTTTAGCTGTGTGCTTAGGGTCATTGTCTTGTTGGAAGGTGAACCTTTGGCCAAGTCTTAGGTCCAGAGCACTCTGGGAGAGGTTTTCATCCAGGATATCTCTGTACTTGTCCGCATTCATGTTTCCTTCAATGACATCTAGTCGTCCTGTCCCTGCAGCTGAAAAACACCCCCATAGCATGATGCTGCCACTACCATGTTTCACTGTTGGGATTATATTGGGCAGGTGATGAGCAGTGCCTGTTTTCTCCACACATACCTCTTAGAATTATCACCAAAAAGGTCTATCTTCATCTAATCAGACCAGAGCGTCTTATTTCTCATAGTCTGGGAGTCCTTCATGTGTTTTATAGCAAACTTTATACTGGCTTTTATATGTCTTGCACTGAGGAGAGGCTTCCGTCGGGCCATTCTGCCATAAAGGCCTGACTGGTGGAGGGCTGCAGTGATAGTTGACTTTGTGGAACTTTCTCCCATCTCCCTACTGCATCTCTGGAGCTCAGCCACAGTGATCTTGGGGTTCTTCTTTACCTCTCTCACCAAGGCTCTTCTCCACAGTTGCTCAGTTTGGCTGGACGGCCAGGTCTAGGAAGACTTCTGGTGGTCCCAAACTTCTTCCATTTAAGGATAATGGAGGCCACTGTGCTCTTAGGAACCTTGAGTACTGCAGAAATTCTGTTGTAACCTTGGCCAGATCTGTGCCTTGCCACAATTCTGTCTCTGAGCTCCTTGGCCAGCTCCTTTGACCTCTTGATTCTCCTCTGGTCTGACTTGCACTGTGAGCTGTGAGGTCTTACGTAGACAGACGTGTGCCTTTTCAAATCAAGTCCTATCAGTTTAAAGGGAACTTGCCTCCCCCCCCCCCCCCCCGGGCATTTTTAAGTAAAAGAGCCACCTTCAGCAGCACTAAGGCTGCATTCTGTGAAGGTGGCTCTTATGTTTAGCATCCTTAGGAGTGCTGAAATAATCACTTTTATAAATTTCACGCCATATCTCTATTGTGTCCCTGACGTATGTCTTCTCCCCCGGTGTCAACCGAGTCCGAGACGTCAATCATCCCCCTGTGTCCTCTGAGCGCCGCCTCCTCTCTGTCGTGATGTCACCAGCACCTACGTGTTTCCGAGGCCCCAGATTCCGCCCCGCAGTGTGTTATGATGTATTCACACTACGGGGCTGGGAATCTGGCTCCTGCGCAGTGAATACATCATAACACACTGCAGAGCTGGATCTGGGGCTTCCGCTGTGCACAGGCGCGATCTACTAAATCACTTGATGTAAGTTCTAGGGCAGCATGCACGGCGCATGCCCGAGAAATAATTGCAGTGACGGCACAAGACAGAGAGGAGGCGGCGTCCGGTGGGATACTGGACGGCTGCGAGGTGCTTGAGTCAGAGAGAAATCATACCTCCCTGACTCAGTAGCGGTATGGCGCGAAATTTATAAAAGTAATTATTTCATCATTGCTAGGGATACTAAACATAAGAGCCACCTTCATAGAATCCAGCTTTAATGCTGCTGAAGGTGGCTCTTTTACTTAATAACGCCCTGATGGGGTGACAGGTTCCCTTTAAGTGTTTTACATCAGTATTTGTAAGCCAAAACCAGGAGTGGGTGAAAAATGCAGAAGTGGTGATGTGGATCTATTAGACTATGTTCCCATTGATGAGCTTTTCTTGCATTTTTTGAAGCTGTGTGTTATCTTGGCATCAGAAACTCAGCATCTTGAGGTTCCAGCACAGTGGATGTGGATTTCTAGAAATCTTCTTATTTACGTTGTGTAAACTGACCTGCAGTGCCCTTTCCAAATCCGCAATAGGTAATTTTTCTCTTGCGGGTGCCCTGAGTTTCCTTATAGACTTAGATCAGATTCTGATAATTCATCCACAGTATACTACGCTCTGCTGGCTTCCTAACCTGTGATAGGCCTTGTATCATCAAGCATTTTTTTTCTGTTCTGTTTCATCAAACATTTGTTGTCCATAATTGTGTATGGCGGAGCATACCCTTCTTTATCCCAAAAAGATCCAGGGTGCTCTATGAGGTTTTTTTCCAATCCTCTTCCAGATTCCATGATTCAGCAATTGTTGTCCCACATTTTCACATCTCCTCTACCACACCTTTTTCTATCATGGAGGTAGTCTACCTTTTTACAGTCTCCTCTTGGAAACTTCTATATCTGTTTTCCAAATCCATCGTCTTCGCTATTTCGTTTTGACTGTTCCAGTTTTCACGGCCTGCTCATGAAACGTAGCATCCAAACTCTTGGTCCTGCCATTATGGCGTCTATCTTGGAAAACCCTCTTATTTTCCCTTTTTTCGGTCTCCCTATTGTCAGATCTCGAATTAGTAATAATGAATAAATAGAACACTAATTAAATAAATAAATAAATAAATAAATAAATGCATCATGAGACACCTAACATAAAAACCTTTTCAATACCAATATTACATAAGTGATAGATAAACGCCTTTATCAAAAAATAGTGCATAGAAGTGAATAAAATTGATAACAATGAATATTCTATAATACCAACATAGAATATGTGAATCGATAAAAGACTACATACACCATATTAGATAACCCAAATATGAGTCCCCAGCATTAGATTCTTTATATTATCCCCTCTATTTCTGTTTGATTCTTTTTTTCTTCTATTCTTTTCTTTAACCCCTTCTTTTCTTCTTTATTACAGGACTTGATGTATCCAGGGAGAATGAGACCTCAGCATCAAACAGCCCCCATGGCATGATCTCAGATGAAGACACCAACATGCCAGGTAATAACAACTAGGTCAGAAAAATATATAGAATTAAAATTAAAACCATAAAATAAAAACAAGAACAACAAAATATCCTGTGAATAACCAGGACCAATGAACCCCCCAACCCCTACAAAAGATACCTCCTGGACCAATAGGTACCCATGAATATGGATTGTGTATACAAAATCTAGTGCTACCCAGTGGTCACGGTCTTATAGAAACGCGGAAAACCCCAGAGTTTCATTGAGGCCATTCGGACTCAAGGTTCCCAAGCGGTAGGTATATTAAGACAGCATTATACTATATTTTATTATCACCTTGTTAAATATTAATTATTCTTGAAAAAACAACACAAGAAATAGACCATAAAAGGGGATCACCCAAGGCAATGGATTAAATATGAAAATTACAAATTTTATTAGAATAACACTCATGGACATAGGAAACAACCACATGAAGCACACAATTAAAAGCATTTAAAATTGGTCACACATAGGACCTAGAAACATGAACAAATGGCCCATAATAGAACCCTCCTCCTAGATGCGATCCCTCCCCAAACACACTGTAATGGCTAATAATAATATATAGTACAGTGTAAGATGTCTGCATGAACAGCACTATTGGAATATAGGGTAAAGCAACACAACCTAAGAAGTATAGTTGTGACCATGATATATAATGCACCAGTCTATGAATACCTCACACCAGCAGGATTACCTATGTAACACAAATAAGCAGATATGCAAAAAAAAAAAAAAAAAAAAAAAAAAAAAACCTTTTTGCAATAACATAAGACATAGACAAAAGCTTAATAAAGCATACACAGTGAATCAGATTGATCCCAAACCACACATATAGCATATAGGTCTACTCCATTAAGGTATAGAGTTGTATATAATGCAGAGTTAGTTGTGTAGCGCTTCCACTGGTCTAGTCTAACGTGGTATATAACCTGTGCCATTAAGTTGCAAAAGCTCCCATAGTAAGGGAAATAAAAAGATCTGCTGAGGAGTGAGGATTCAGATCACCAATAACAAGAAACCAGTATGCAAACCCAGGAGCTGTTCAAGCTCTGTACATAGCCAAGGGGGGTATCAACAGGAGGAGCAGAGACCCTACGCGTGTCGCCACACCAGTGGCTTCGTCAGGGGTAGCTCCTATGGAGATCCTGCGTCCTTATCTAATCGAGTAATTGCAATTTAAGCAGTTGCAGCTGTGCTGCTTACCAGAGGCCGGCATGTGTTCCATCACCCAGTGATTCCAGAGACGGTGCTTAGTGAGCTAAGCAAACATGTGAGCCTGGAGGGCTCCCCCCCTCCTCCTATCTTCGTCACCATGCCCTTGGAGTGGTTGCCATAGCACCATGTAAATACTGCAATCCCTGGATTAACCAGTGTGCACACGTCAGGAGATTCCTCCTGCTGTGTGTCGTCACACTTTCAGTCCTGTTACCATAGTCACCAGATGTATACAGAAACTGAGGAGCACAGCAGCACCTGCAGAGTCTATACCAATATGTCTTGCCGCACCTTATCGCTTCAGTGTGAATCACACCACTACATACTGGCGGCACAGGAATATTAAACAAAAAAAAAAAAAAAAAAAAAAAAAGCTCTCCCTGTTAAACGTCATACTGATTATAACGTGTTTTTGCAAGGTGATAATTAAACCGTGCAGCAGTCAGTGGACCCATCAAAGCGCATATGCAGAAGAGGATAACTACCATCTTTTATCATCACACCCTCAATACAAATGCCAAGATTCCTCATAGGCGCACAAAAGGGGCAAATTTAAGTGGATACAACCTCCTTAAGATTTCAGTAATGCGTGTGCCTATGGGGTTTCACCCCATTTGACCCCCATATTAGTTGGGGTTATTTAGCCATGGACCCCAATACCATCAGTGCTACACGCACTGAATATCACTCATGAACATTAGTGAGCTCATTGGTGTACACACGCCTGGTGGTCGCTCCCCACTTTATAGTATCATACCCCTGATACACTTGCCATAAACGCTTAGTGCGTGCCCAATACGGACAACCAAACACTGTACATATAGGTCCTTCTTTGCCGTTGTTATAGTTGAAAGATGTTGTTGTATTCTTCTTTTTAACTCCTGTGTTGTTTGGCCAACATATGTCTTTGGGCATGGGCAGATGAGGGCATAGACCAAATTACGTGATTTGCAGTTGAAATACGTTTTCACAGCCATCTGTAATGAGGGGGAAAGAGATGAGAAGAACATTTCATTACTGCCAATAAACGGGCATATACTACAATTGCCACAAGGAAATGTGCCAGTAAGCCTAATTCCTCTGTTCAGCCTAGTTACCTGGCGTTTAAAGTGGCTGTGACTCAAACAGTCTTTCAGATTTTTTGGTCTTCTCGCTATCAGGCCTGGCCGTTCAGATATGTGTGGTTTTAGTTTAGGTTCACTACAAAGGATCCCCCAGTACTTTGTAAGTATCCCACGAACCTCCTGCCACTGGTTGTTGAATGTGGTAATGACCCCTAATGGTCTTGGGGCAGTTTTTTGTCGGGGTTGCAATAGGCTTCCTCTATCAACCTCTTTTGCCGTGCTGTATGCATTCGCGATTACCTTTCTAGGATAGCCTCGATTTTTAAACCGTTGAGTCAAGTCCTGTGAATGCCTTCGGAAATCCTCCTGAGTACTGCAGTTACGCCTTATCCGATAAAACTGTCCCTTTGGGATGCCTTTCTTCAAGTGCTGTGGGTGAAAACTTGAAAAATGTAAAAGGCTATTAATAGCCGTAGGTTTGCGGTACAGCGTGGTTTGAACGTACCCATCCCCAGGATAGAGCTTAAGATCAAGAAATTCCACTTCCATCTGTGAAAAGTGTGACGTCAATCTTATGTTCCATGGGTTCTGATTGAGAGTATCGACGAACTGATGGCATTCTTCCAGGGTGCCTGTCCAGAGAAAAAGGATACCATCTATATAGCGATACCATTTGATGACATGTGATGAAAAAGCCTCCAGACAGTACACCCTGGTGACCTCCCACCACCCCAAGAACAGATTTGCGTACGAGGGCGCACACCGTGCGCCCATCGCGGTCCCTCTGATTTGTCTATAAAAAACCCGATCGAAGACAAAATAATTTTTGTCCAAAATAAAAGAAAGTAGATCGAGCAAGAAGGAGTCGTGTTGTCTGTCACCTGTAGTGTTCTGATCCAGAAAGAAGGCAACTGCTTGCGTCCCCAGGTCATGTCCAATGCAGGTGTACAGGGCTTCAACATCTAGTGTGACGAGCCATACACCAGGTGGAACTCTTAGAGTTTGCAGTTGCTGAATCAGGAAGGTTGAGTCCCTCACAAAGGAGTCTAGTGATGAAACCAAAGGCTGGAGAAAAAAATCCACATAAGTACAGGGGCGTTCTAAAAGGCCCCCCAACCCAGATACAATAGGTCTACCTGGGGGTGTTTCCACAGATTTGTGGACCTTTGGGATGAGGTAAAAAGTTGGTACCCTAGGATGGCGATTGGTCATAAATTCCCTCTCTCGCTTATTAATGATGTTTATGGTGAACGCTGAGTCCAGGAGCCGATCCAATTTGGACCTAAATACGTCAGTGGGGTCTGATGGTAGAACCTGGTAACATTCAGAATTTGATAATTGAAGTTTTACCTCATTTAGATATAACTCAGTAGGCCATATCACTAGGTTACCACCCTTGTCAGCCTCTCGGATGACGAAATCCCGGTTTGAGCCAAGTCTCACAATGGCTTTCTGTTCAGCCCTATTCAAATTTCTCCCCTTATTTGGGTCTAATTTTAGACTTTGTACTTCGTGACATACAGCATTAAAAAAACTCTGTAGAACCGGAAAAAGAGACAGAGAAGGTGTAGCTTGCGAGGGTAACCTACCAGGAAATTTCTTTTTTTTAGGGTGTCCAGATTCACCTTCTTCCAGTAGTTCAAGTAGATCTCTAAAGACTTCTCGCTCATCAGCAGGTAGGCCATCCACAATGGAGGGTTGGTGGTATAGTAATTTGAAAGCCAACTGTCTACAAAAAAGGTACACATCTTTGATTACGGTAAATTTGTCCAAACCATTGGTTGGACAAAAGGAGAGCCCTCTCTCCAATACTGAAGACTCTACATCTGAGAGATTATATGATGAAAGATTAATGATAGACAGCTTACCAGAGTCCGAGGGGCTAGTCCCTAGAAACGGGGGATTCAGCGTTTCCTGTTCTGTCTCGTCTCCCGTCTGTATTTGGGAGACCAGGCTCTGTAGTTCCTGTTGTGTCTCTTTCGGACCGTGTCTCCTCCTTCGGCCCCTCCTATTGTGCCTTCTGCCTCGCTTTGTTCCGACGATAAAAAATCGCTTGATGTAAGCTCATGTAAAGTTGCCACATCTCTTTCTGTTGGTGGATTCAAATTAACTCCCCTCTTGTTGCCCTTGTGCACCCATCTGTATGCTCGTCCGTTCTTAAAGTCCAGCTGGTCTCTTTTGAATTTCTGCCTCTTGCCCCCTATAATCTCCTTTTCAAATTTTTCAATAATATTCTTAAGTTGGCCTTGGAATGGCTCAACTAGAGTTTTCTTATCAAATGTTTCCAATTTACTTTCAATATTCTTGATTTTATCTTTAATTACAGACAGAATTTCTCGATCGTGTTCAATGAGCAAATCTATCAGAATATTCGAACATGTTAACAAACCCTTTTCCCATACTTTCTGGAAGCCCTCATCTGCTTCCCAGGCCGGAAAAATCTGCACTCTAAGTCCTCTGGGCACCAGACCCACTTTTTTATATTGTTCTAAGGTTTTGATGTTCCACCACGTTTTGGTGATGGATTTGTGCAATCCAATTAACTCACTAGACACCTCCTGGAAATCCATGTCCATATTGCCACTATTACCTGACCCAACAGGGTCTTCTTCAAAGATATTGCATGTTTGACTGTTCCATGCTGCCTCTCTAGCTGCTAGATCCATGCCTACAAATAATAATATTTCAATAACACCCACTTAGAAATACACATACGTTAACCAATTGTGTGCCACACCCAGAAAATGCAGGGGACCAGAGACACCTGCATATATTTCAACAACCTAATAACTAGAGCGGGGGCACCACATAGGAAACGGGGATCCAACCTGGTCTATACTATACTAAGCCATGAAAAAACAACACAAGAAATAGACCATAAAAGGGGATCACCCAAGGCAATGGATTAAATATGAAAATTACCTCTATGTACACATATTTATCTCTACTGTATTGACGGTCCTTTCCCCGTTTCAATATATGCTGGATAATTGGTATCCCCACTGTATGAAGGTTGACCCCTAAGTAGTGGAGATCTACATGGGTTCCTGAGGATTCTTACTACACTGTATACCATATCAGTGATACTAATGTCCATGTTTATTTAATTTCAATGATCAGGGCTTGTAACGTGAGGATTTTCTTTATGTGTTCGTGCCGTTTTAATGTAGCGGAGGCTGTGCTTACCTATATGTACAGTGTTTGGTTGTCCGTATTGGGCACGCACTAAGCGTTTATGGCAAGTGTATCAGGGGTATGATACTATAAAGTGGGGAGCGACCACCAGGCGTGTGTACACCAATGAGCTCACTAATGTTCATGAGTGATATTCAGTGCGTGTAGCACTGATGGTATTGGGGTCCATGGCTAAATAACCCCAACTAATATGGGGGTCAAATGGGGTGAAACCCCATAGGCACACGCATTACTGAAATCTTAAGGAGGTTGTATCCACTTAAATTTGCCCCTTTTGTGCGCCTATGAGGAATCTTGGCATTTGTATTGAGGGTGTGATGATAAAAGATGGTAGTTATCCTCTTCTGCATATGCGCTTTGATGGGTCCACTGACTGCTGCACGGTTTAATTATCACCTTGCAAAAACACGTTATAATCAGTATGACGTTTAACAGGGAGAGCTTTTTTTTTTTTTTTTTTTTTGTTTAATATTCCTGTGCCGCCAGTATGTAGTGGTGTGATTCACACTGAAGCGATAAGGTGCGGCAAGACATATTGGTATAGACTCTGCAGGTGCTGCTGTGCTCCTCAGTTTCTGTATACATCTGGTGACTATGGTAACAGGACTGAAAGTGTGACGACACACAGCAGGAGGAATCTCCTGACGTGTGCACACTGGTTAATCCAGGGATTGCAGTATTTACATGGTGCTATGGCAACCACTCCAAGGGCATGGTGACGAAGATAGGAGGAGGGGGGGAGCCCTCCAGGCTCACATGTTTGCTTAGCTCACTAAGCACCGTCTCTGGAATCACTGGGTGATGGAACACATGCCGGCCTCTGGTAAGCAGCACAGCTGCAACTGCTTAAATTGCAATTACTCGATTAGATAAGGACGCAGGATCTCCATAGGAGCTACCCCTGACGAAGCCACTGGTGTGGCGACACGCGTAGGGTCTCTGCTCCTCCTGTTGATACCCCCCTTGGCTATGTACAGAGCTTGAACAGCTCCTGGGTTTGCATACTGGTTTCTTGTTATTGGTGATCTGAATCCTCACTCCTCAGCAGATCTTTTTATTTCCCTTACTATGGGAGCTTTTGCAACTTAATGGCACAGGTTATATACCACGTTAGACTAGACCAGTGGAAGCGCTACACAACTAACTCTGCATTATATACAACTCTATACCTTAATGGAGTAGACCTATATGCTATATGTGTGGTTTGGGATCAATCTGATTCACTGTGTATGCTTTATTAAGCTTTTGTCTATGTCTTATGTTATTGCAAAAAGGTTTTTTTTTTTTTTGCATATCTGCTTATTTGTGTTACATAGGTAATCCTGCTGGTGTGAGGTATTCATAGACTGGTGCATTATATATCATGGTCACAACTATACTTCTTAGGTTGTGTTGCTTTACCCTATATTCCAATAGTGCTGTTCATGCAGACATCTTACACTGTATTATATATTATTATTAGCCATTACAGTGTGTTTGGGGAGGGATCACATCTAGGAGGAGGGTTCTATTATGGGCCATTTGTTCATGTTTCTAGGTCCTATGTGTGACCAATTTTAAATGCTTTTAATTGTGTGCTTCATGTGGTTGTTTCCTATGTCCATGAGTGTTATTCTAATAAAATTTGTAATTTTCATATTTAATCCATTGCCTTGGGTGATCCCCTTTTATGGTCTATTTCTTGTGTTGTTTTTTCATGGCTTAGTATAGTATAGACCAGGTTGGATCCCCGTTTCCTATGTGGTGCCCCCGCTCTAGTTATTAGGATATTAATTATTCTTATTTTTATTCTGTACTGAGCACATTGCTTCTTGCTGACACTATGAAAAGCTATTTCTGTGTATGTAGCTCAGAGTATAAGTTAACTCCATATACAGAAGACATGTGATCTGTAGAAACCATATAAATAACGTCTCTAAGGAGGGTGAGGGGCTTTTTGTCACGTGGGACGGTCACCTCCCTTCCTTCACCATCATTCTCCATGGACATGAGACAAGACACGAGGAACAACAGCTGTTAGCTACTCCATGCCATGATGACTTCAGACTTTCACACAGACAGATGACTTCTACCATTCTACCTTTTAAAGATGAGTAACAGGAGAAGCGCTGATATCTACACATGGACACTCTGTTTGTAATTGTTTCATCTACCTTTTATGTTTTTGTTGCGATGGTGGATAACTCAATAAACCACTATACTTTCGTCAGAATATCATGACATTTTTCTTGTAAGAATAACGCACCTGGTTAAGTCTTGATTAGATATTTTTGCGCAATAACGATTTTTAACATTTGGCCTAGCCAGCCAGTTTTGATTTTTTGTACTATTTTTGCGTGAATTTCCTTCTTCTTGCACACGGGGGAAGACAGAAGAGTTCCGCTAGATTGTGCAAGTATTCAGGAATTCCACTTCAAAACTTCAAGTCACAAAGAAATCATACAAGAACCTACGAATTACGAAGACTTTAACAGGTGTCAGACGGATTGACAGCAAGCACTGGTAGTGCTGAAGATAGATGTGCTAAAAATAGCCGTGCTGAAGTCCGGAGCCCAGCGTTGTAAAAGCAAAGGGATTACAAGCTGAGATTTCAAGGTAAGACAAATGGATTTGATAAATTCATATGCTAAATCAAGTCAGATAGAATTTGTAAGTTTGTACGGATCTAGCTTAGAAATATTTTGGTCTAATTTATTTGCAGAATAGCGAATTCGAATTTGAATTTAGATTCTAAGCTAATGTCTAAGAAAAAAGAAAAAGAGCAACTTAAAAATATCTTACATATGGTTTATGTATTTAACGAGTTTGTGACAGAGAAGTCCAAAAAAGACAGTGTAGAAAGAATTTCTAAGGAAACGAATGATGTTCTCAAGATTGACTGTAATGAGAAGAGTGAGAAAGATGTGACGCACGTATCTGTAATGACGATGACCACCCAAAGTGACATTGACTTTGTGACACAAGATGAAAAACAAGATGGAGGAAGTGAAGGAGACATGACAATTGACAAAGATGATCTACGAGGGACAGATGTACCATTGCCCTTAAAAATAGACGACTCAGAGGCCCAACTCCAACCTAAATCTAGGAAAATCCTGCTAAAATTATGCAAAATCATTCCTGCATATGATGACAAAATCCATGTGTGCAGAAATTCAGAGATATTTGAGAGTTTTGCTGATAAGTTTGATTTGACTAATGTGCAGAGAAATAATTTGTTTAAAATTTGGCTTCCGGTAATCTTCTCCAGAAGACTCTCACTAAAAATGCAGACTGATGAGTTCCACGAAAAGATGACTGATGTAGAAAGATTAAGAATTTTGATTTTCTGTGGATTGAAAGAAAATTATCCAGATCTTGATATTCTTCTAAAATTGAAGATTGGCCGGGAAGAATGTACGTTTACTTTTATGGCCATTTTTGAAAGGATTTATAAATTGGTCTGTACGAATTTGAATCAACAATCCATGATAAATTGTTTTATAAACAAGTTTAAATTCTTAAATCCTGTATCTCGTATAATTGCTTCACAGAAAGATTCTTTATACGAATGCGCAAAATCCCTTGATTTTTCTAGAAAACACGAGAATCTTGAAAGGAAAACACATTTTACTAAGTTTTTGAAACCAGTCAGAATTCAATCTTATCAAAAGCCAAAATCAAAATCTTCAAATCTGATCCAAAATCAAATCTATGAAGTACGAAGAAAATTACATATTTGTTACAAACCGTATGAAAAGATTCAGGAGTCTATTAAAGAAATTTCTCTGAAAGATTTAAAATCTGAAGGCTCAGATCTGTCTCTAAAGATGGCGGAAATTGACAGACGGAAGCAGGTGAGTATCCCAGGGGGAGCTCAGCTGAACACTCCATTATCACAGCAGCTCTTCAAAGAGTCCATAGGGTTAAAACTGACCTTACTAAATACAGCATTTCAGATAATCGACAGAGAGTTACATTTTGGGATAGGAATTGGCTAAATATGTAATTATATTATATGATGAGTTATACAATGTATTATTTATTAATGTAATTATTCTATTTCAATATAATTCTGCAGTTATATATATTAATATAGTATACAGTAAATACTGTAGCATATTTGTATAAATAGAGATTATATTAACTGTATTTTTATATATATAGTGAAATAATTAAAATTTACTCCAGTAAAAAATATTTAGAATTACAATTAAATACATTTATTAAATATATACATATGTATAAGATATTTAAATTATTTTGTTTTGAAAATACCTGTTTCATGAATTTATGTCTTATTCACACAGGAAGTTATATTAACTGCATGATTTTTATATATATATTTAACACTAACAAAATAAATAATATATCTAACAACCTAAAAATGTGTGTACTACATGTAAATTTTCTTTCTGTAATAATCTAAAACGTGTTTTTTTTTCCTCCCACTGCATGGTGCATGACGTGACAGATGTGAGTTAAGAAATATCATATAGCCTTGTTTTTTTTTAGTTTTAGGAATTTTCCTCAGCCTATACATTCAAATGGTTTCAGTAACAGGCTTGTACCGAAATAGTGTTGAAACATTCAACTTGGGTTTCTTGTAAATGGAGGAGTCCTTTCTATAGGTTAAAACATACTGTTACATAATATTTGGGGAATATTCAAAGGAATATTAGAATACTAAATTTAATAGATTACAATGCGCATTGATTGATAATTAGGATACAATATTTTGGGTTAATATACATGTTTTTTATTCTTTGTATGTGAAATGTATTGTGAACGTCTATGTGAGTCACATGTGACAGGTGAGAGAACATATGAGCAGCTGCTGAGTGAATTTGACATGAGATGTGATGTAAGAGTGACCAGAGCGTGGTATGTGGAATGTGGAATATGTATGCACAGTTTGACTGAGGCCTCATGATTTATGGTATGTTTGAAAGAAGAAGGAAAAAACAACAACTTTGTGTTTAATTTAATAATAGCATTCAGTTAAATTATTAGAATATTAAGATATATTTAAATATTATTATGCAACATATATTTCTTTGGTGATTATTATTTAACCCCTTAAGCCCCGAGGGTGGTTTGCACGTTAATGACCGGGCCAATTTTTACAATTCTGACCACTGTCCCTTTATGAGGTTATAACTCTGGAACGCTTCAACGGATCTTGGCGATTCTGACATTGTTTTCTCGTGACATATTGTACTTCATTTTAGTAGTAACATTTATTCGATATAACTTGCGTTTATTTGTGAAAAAAACGGAAATTTGGCGAAAATTTAGAAAGTTTCGCAATTTTCCAACTTTAAATTTTTATGCCCTTAAATCACAGAGATATCTCACGCAAAATACTTAATAAGTAACATTTCCCACATGTCTACTTTACATCAGCACAATTTTGGAACCAAAATTTTTTTTTGTTAGGGAGTTATAAGGGTTAAAAGTTGACCAGCAATTTCTCATTTTTACAACACCATTTTTTTTTAGGGACCACATCTCATTTGATGTCATTTTGAGGGGTCTATATGATAGAAAATACCCAAGTGTGAGACCATTCTAAAAACTGCACCCCTCAAGGTGCTCAAAACCACATTCAAGAAGTTTATTAACCCTTCAGGGGTTTCACAGGAATTTTTGGAATGTTTAAATAAGAATGAATATTTAACTTTTTTTCACACAAAATTTATTTCAGCTCCAATTTGTTTTATTTTACCAAGGGTAACAGGATAAAATGGATGCCAAACATTGTTGTACAATCTGTACTGAGTACGCTGATAGCCCATATGTGGGAGTAAACCACTGTTTGGGCGCATGGCAGAGCTCGGAAGGGAAGGAGCGCCATTTGACTTTTAAATGCAAAATTGACAGGAATTGAGATGGGACGCCATGTTGCGTTTGGAGAGCCACTGATGTGCCTAAACATTGAAACCCCCCACAAGTGACACCATTTTGGAAAGTAGACACCCTAAGGAACTTATCTAGATGTGTGGTGACCACTTTGACCCACCAATTGCTTCACAGAAGTTTATAATGCAGAGCCGTAAAAATAAAAAATCATATTTTTTCACAAAAATGATCTTTTCGCCCCCAATTTTTTATTTTCCCAAGAGTAAGAGAAGAAATTGGACCTCAAAAATTGTTGGCCAATTTGTCCTGAGTACGCTGATACCCCATATATGGGTGTAAACCATTGTTTGGGCGTATGGCAGAGCTCGGAAGGGAAGGAGCGCCATTTGACTTTTCAATGCAAAATTGACTGGAATTGAGATGGGACGCCATGTTGCGTTTGGAGAGCCCCTGATGTGCCTAAACATTGGAACCCCTCACAAGTGACACCATTTTGAAAAGTAGACCCCTTAAGGAACTTATCTAGATGTGTGGTGAGCACTTTGACCCAACAAGTGCTTCACAGAAGTTTATAATGCAGAGCCGTAAAAATAAAAAATCTTATTTTTTCACAAAAATGATCTTTTCGCCCCCAATTTTTTATTTTCCCAAGGGTAAGAGAAGAAATTAGACCACAAAAGTTGTTGTGCAATTTGTCCTGAGTGCGACGATACCCCATATGTGGGGGTAAACCACTTTTTGGGTGCATAGCAGAGCTCGGAAGGGAAGGAGCGCCATTTGACTTTTCAATGCAAAATTGACTGGAATTAAGTTAGGACGCCATGTTGGTTTGGAGAGCCCCTGATGTGCCTAAACATTAAAACCCCCCACAAGTGACACCATTTTGGAAACTAGACCCCATAAGGAACTTATCTAGATGTGTTTTGAGAGCTTTGAACCCCCAAATGTTTCACTACAGTTTATAACGCAGAGCCGTTAAAATAATTTTTTTTTTTTTTTTCGCAAAAATTATTTTTTAGCCCCCAGTTTTGTATTTTCACAAGGGTAACATAATAAATTGGACCCCAAAAGTTGTTGTCCAATTTGTCCTGAGTACGCTGATACCCCATATGTGGGGGGGAACCACTGTTTGGGCGCATGGCAGAGCTCGGAAGGGAAGGAGCGCCATTTGGAATGCAGACTTAGATGGATTGGTCTGCAGGAGTCACGTTGCATTTGCAGAGCCCCTGATGTACCCAAACAGTACAAACCCCCCACAAGTGACCCCATATTAGAAACTAGACCTCCCAAGGAACTTATCTAGATGTGTTGTGAGAACTTTGAACCCCTAAGTGTTTCACTACAGTTTATAACGCAGAGCCGTGAAAATAAAAATTCTTTTTTTTTTTCACAAAAATGATTTTTTAGCCCCCAGCTTTGTATTTTTACAAGGGTAACAGAATAAATTGGACCCCAAAAGTTGTTGTTCAATTTGTCTTGAGTACGCTGATACCCCGTATGTGGGGGGGAACCACTGTTTGGGCGCACGGGAGAGCTCGGAAGTGAAGGAGCACTGTTTTACTTTTTCAATGCAGAATTGGCTGGAATTGAGATCGGACGCCATGTCGCGTTTGGAGAGCCCCTGATGTGTCTAAACAGTGGAAACCCCCAATTATAACTGAAACCCTAATCCAAACGCACCCCTAACCCTAATCCCAACTGTAACCCTAACCACACACCTAACCCTGACACACCCCTAATTCTAATCCCAACCCTAATCCCAACCGTAAATGTAATACAAACCCTAACCCTAACCCTAGCCCTAACCCTAGCCCTAACCCTAACCCTAATGGGAAAATGGAAATAAATACATTTTTTTTTATTTTATTATTTTTCCCTAAGGCTAGGTTCACATTGCATTAGGGAAATCCGTTTAGCACTAGCGGATTGCGCTAACGCAATGTCTTTTTAGGTGTCGTGTTTAGTGGTCGCGTTAACGTCCCCGCTCTGGAAGATCGGGGATCGGACCTCGGGCGCGCCGCGGACGCTGCAAGCAGCGTCTGAGGCGCGCCACAAAAGAACGGCACCTTGCTAGCGCGAGCCGAAAATGGCACGCTCTAGCGATGCGCTACACCCGAAAATCACATTGCTGTCAATGGTTGTGCTAACGGACCCGTTGCACGGCGTTAATTGTGACATTTTCGCCGTGCAACGCTGTCCGTTAGCGTTAACCCATTAACGCAATGTGAACCTAGCCTAACTAAGGGGGTGATGAAGGGGGGTTTGATTTACTTTTATAGCGAGTTTTTTATATCGGATTTTTATGATTGGCAGCCGTCACACACTAAAAGACGCTTTTTATAGCAAAAAAGTTTTTGTGTCTCCACATTTTGAGACCTATAATTTTTCCATATTTTGGTCCACAGAGTCATGTGAGGTCTTGTTTTTTGCGGGACGAGTTGACGTTTTTATCGGTTACATTTTCGGACATGTGACATTTTTTTATCGCTTTTTATTCCGATTTTTTGTGAGGCAGAATGACCAAAAACCAGCTATTCATGAATTTCTTTTGGGGGAGGCGTTTATACCGTTCCGCGTTTGGTAAAATTGATGAAGCAGTTTTATTCTTCGGGTCAGTACGATTACAGCGATACCTCATTTATATCATTTTTTTTATGTTTTGGCGCTTTTATACGATAAAAGCTATTTTATAGAAAAAATAATTATTTTGGCATCGCTTTATTCTCAGGACTATAACTTTTTTATTTTTTTGGTTATGATGCTATATGGCGGCTCGTTTTTTGCGGGACAAGATGACGTTTTCAGAGGTACCATGGTTATTTATATCCGTCTTTTTGATCGCGTGTTATTCCACTTTTTGTTCAGCGTTATGATAATAAAGCGTTGTTTTTTGGCTCGTTTTTTTTTTTTTTTTCTTACGGTGTTCACTGAAGGGGTTAACTAGTGGGCCAGTTTTATAGGTCGGGTCGTTACGGACGCGGCGATACTAAATAT
Source organism: Ranitomeya imitator (assembly GCF_032444005.1). NCBI lineage: Eukaryota > Metazoa > Chordata > Amphibia > Anura > Dendrobatidae > Ranitomeya > Ranitomeya imitator. The sequence continues at coordinate 621,196,103 of NC_091282.1, forward strand.
GTGTACTTTTATTGTTTTTTTTGTTTTTTTTTATGTAAAGAAATGTATTTATGGGAATAATATTTTTTTTTTCTGCTTTATTTAGGAATTTTTTTTTTTTTTTTTTTTACAAGTGTGGAAATTTTTTTTTTTACTTTTTCACTTTGTCCCAGGGGGGGACATCACAGATCACCGATCTGACAGTGTGCACAGCACTCTGTTAGATCGGTGATCTGACATACAGCCGGGCAGGATTAGAGCTGCAGCTGCAGCCTGATCCTGGCCCGGAAGTGCTCCCTGCAGGACCCGGATGCAGCCCGGCGGCCATTTTGGATCCGGGGACTGCAGGGAGAAGACGCTCGGTACACGGTGAGCACATCACCGTGTACCGATCGTCTCAGGGAAGCCCGCAGGGAGCCCTCTCCCTGCGCGATGCTTCCCTGCACCGCCGGCACACCGCGATCATCTTTGATCGCGGTGTGCCGGGGGTTAATGTGCCGGGAGCGGTCCGTGACCGCTCCTGGCACATAGTGCCGGATGTCAGCTGCGATAGGCAGCTGACACCCGGCCGCGATCGGCCGCGCTCCCCCCGTGAGCGCGGCCGATCGCATATGACGTACTATCCCGTCCATGGGAATTAAGTCCCAGGTCACCTGGACGGGATAGTACGTCATATGGGATTAAGGGGTTAATAAGTACAATAATACATCAATATGATTTTTCTAGAAAACCTACATTTAGAATAATTTTTCCAAATTATAATTTTATGATTTTTTTTATAGTTACATAGATAAGTACACATCTTCAAACAAATATATGGCACAAGCTGATATGACAGTTCTAAAAATAATGATTTTTCACTTGGGTTTTTACAAATTAATTTTTTCATAAAATAATATTTTTTGATATTAAGGGGGAAATGTGTTTTTGATCCTGATCACATCATCACATTTCATCAATACCTCTTCTTCACACATTTTAATAAAGAAGAAATATTAATAAGGTATTATTGGGTACAATAACAATAAATATTATAAATATCATTTTTTTCTCTTATGAAGGGTATTATATGCAAAGTTGCATAATTTCAATATTTTGGTGTTCCAAGGTTATGACAACATCTACATGAGGAAGTATTAAGGGAATGTATTACTGAGACATAATCTCAGCATTTGTCATCAACATATAAAGGCCTTATTCTTATTTTTATTCTCATTTTTGTTTTTAATTTTTCATTTTTTTCATCAACAAATGAAGGCCTTATTTTAATTTTTAATTTTTAATTTTTTCTTCAATTTTTATTTTTCATTCTTATTTCTCATCAAGGAAAAATCAATATTTAATAGAGTAATGTCTACAAGCATATTGCTTTATCAAATATAGTGATCATATGGTTTCATTATATAAGAAATGTTTCAATTCCTGAGTTAAATACAACAATTCTTTCACTCATTCATTCATTCATTCATATATATATTCTTATTTTGGTTCATGGCTATACATACTTACATATTATTGGTCTACTGAACATAAATTAATAAAGTTTTAATACTAAATATCAGCACTTGTTACATAAAAGACATACTGACATCTATGGGTTCAAAAAGAAATTACACCTATGACATAAAAATGTCCAATCACATGAAGAATATGGTAAATAATATATCATTTATTATTATTATTATTATTATTATTATTATTATTTTATTTTCTAAATATAAATTTCATATTAATATAATTTAATAATTATATGGATATTATTGATTGCTATGGTACGCTGTGATGTTATAAGTTAGGGAAAAGAACCAGATTTGGTATAGAATAGGGAATGAAGACTTCAATCAAGATACCGGAGATACGTTAATAAAGACTTTACATTTTTCTAAATTCAATTGATTCTTAAAAATTGCAAGAAGAAAAGCCGTTATCCAGAAGTTCCACAAGGTAACAATGCTATGATTTCTGAGTAATAATAGACTGTGTCAAATACAATTCATGTCACTACTGACAACAACTACAGCATCCATCACTGACAACTGAGTACAGTATCAAAGATGAACTGTGTTATTACGTTCCAGTGGTTTCCTATCACCTATAAGACTTCCATGAAAGCTGGTGAACACTCAGGTAATTGTCAGGACGCTACAACCCTGACATGTGTCCTGTGCACTAAGGACTGGTTATGGTGCTATGTTTGGCAAGGAAGAGTCAATGTAACCCTTGCTGTGCTGACCAAAGACGTCATACCTGTTCCAAGACCAGTGCGGACGATATGAGGATTCCAGATGATTTCCAAGGCGAGCCAAAGTAAGTCCAGGTTTCTAAAAGTGACACTGCACAGATATTAAAGCTACATTTCATCTATGGACTTTGTTTTCTTATCAACATTTGAATTTATGGACTTTGATTGACACATGACACACGGTCTCTACATATCTACATGCTATCATCTATTGCAAAAGACTTATATTAAAGATTGTTTGAAAGAACCAAGAAGAAGAACCAAGATGAAGACCAGATGACATCAGATGACATCACACCTGAGATGCTTCAAGTAGATATAGGGAAGTATAATATATATTTTATATGAATATTAGTCACGGCTTACCATAACATGAATTACCATAACATGAATTACCATAACATGAATTTACATATCATTATATTATTGAGAACATATAACGATATTATTATTAATAATATTATTTATTACATCATTTTGCCAAAGAAGAAAGTAGATTTTATTAATATTTTAATTTGAGGGTTCCAATCAATGTCTGTCACCCTCAAAAGGGGGAATTGTTAAATATTAATTATTCTTATTTTTATTCTGTACTGAGCACATTGCTTCTTGCTGACACTATGAAAAGCTATTTCTGTGTATGTAGCTCAGAGTATAAGTTAACTCCATATACAGAAGACATGTGATCTGTAGAAACCATATAAATAACGTCTCTAAGGAGGGTGAGGGGCTTTTTGTCACGTGGGACGGTCACCTCCCTTCCTTCACCATCATTCTCCATGGACATGAGACAAGACACGAGGAACAACAGCTGTTAGCTACTCCATGCCATGATGACTTCAGACTTTCACACAGACAGATGACTTCTACCATTCTACCTTTTAAAGATGAGTAACAGGAGAAGCGCTGATATCTACACATGGACACTCTGTTTGTAATTGTTTCATCTACCTTTTATGTTTTTGTTGCGATGGTGGATAACTCAATAAACCACTATACTTTCGTCAGAATATCATGACATTTTTCTTGTAAGAATAACGCACCTGGTTAAGTCTTGATTAGATATTTTTGCGCAATAACGATTTTTAACACACCTATATAATGTATATACAGCAGAGTCACAGTATCACATATATAATGTATATAGACTGCTGTATATACATTATACAGATGATACTGTGATTATAGCAGCCAGTATCTCCTATCTACTATATAATTGTCTAAGGGTCACTTCCGTCTTTCTGTCTGTCTGTCTGTCACGGAAATCCCAAGTCGCTGATGGGTCACAGCCAGCTGGCCGCAAGCAATTAGCGATGGGCACAGTCCAGCCGGGAAATGGCCGCTCCCTACTCCCCTGCACTCAGTGCCCCCTCTATACTCCCCCCCAGTCAGCGCCTGCAACCCACATGGCGTTGTAGCAGTCCGTTAAACCGACTGCGTTACACCGCAGCATGACGCGGTGTAACACAGTCTGTTAACGCTGCTATTAACCCTGTGTGACAAACTTTTTACTATTGATGCTGACTATGCAGCATCAATAGTAAAAAGATCTAATGTTAAAAATAATTAAAAAAAATAAATCGTGATATACTCACCTTTCGGGGCCTTTCCCGCTCCTCGCGACGCTCCAGGCCATGCATTGCGGTCTCGCGAGATGATGACGTAGCGCTCTCGCGAGATCGCTACGTCATCATCTCGCGAGACCGCAATGCATTCTGCGGAGCGGAGCGAGGAGCATCGCTAAACACCTCGCCTGGATCCGGGGGCCGCCGGAGGATGAGTATATAACTATTTTTTGTTTTAATCTTTTTTTTAACAGGGATATGGTGGCCACACTGCTATATAGTACTTTGGCTGTGTTATATACTGCGTAGTTGCTACATACTACGTGGGCAGTGTTATATACTACGTGGACAGTGTTATATACTATGTGGGCAGTGTTATATACTACGTGAGCTGTGTTATATACTACGTGGGCTTTGTTATATACTACATAGGCTGTGTTATATACTACGTGGGATGTGTTATATACTGCGTGGCTGCTACATACTACGTGGGCAGTGTTATATACTACGTGGGCTGTGCTATATATTACGTGGGCAGTGTTATTTACTATGTGGGCAGTGTTATATACTACGTGGGCAGTGTTATATACTGCGTGGGCTGTGTTATATACTACGTGGGCAGTGTTATTTACTGCGTGGGCAGTGTTATGTACTGCGTGGGCAGTGTTATATACTACGTGGGCAGTGTTATATACTACGTGGGATGTTATATACTACGAGGGCTGTGTTATATACTACGTGGGCTGTGCTATATATTACGTGGGCAGTGTTATATACTACGTGAGCAGTGTTATATACTACGTGGGTAGTGTTATATACTGCGTGGGCTGTGTTATATACTACGTGGGCAGTGTTATGTACTGCGTGGGCAGTGTTATATACTACGTGGGCAGTGTTATATACTACGTGGGTAGTGTTATATATTGCGTGGGCTGTGTTATATACTACGTAGACAGTGTTATTTACTGCGTGGGCAGTGTTATGTACTGCGTGGGCAGTGTTATATACTACGTGGGCAGTGTTATATACTATGGGCTGTTATATACTACGAGGGCTGTGCTATATACTACGTGGGCTGTGCTATATATTACATGGGCAGTGTTATATACTACGTGAGCAGTGTTATATACTACGTGGGTAGTGTTATATACTGCGTGGGCTGTGTTATATACTACGTGGGCAGTGTTATATACTACGTGGGCTGTTATATACTACGAGGGCTGTGTTATATACTACGTGACTGTCTGTGTTACGTGGGCTGTGCTATATACTATGTGGCTGCTATATACATACATACATACATACATATTCTAGAATTCCCGATGCGTTAAAATCGGGCCACCATCTAGTATATTGTATATACAGCAGTCTGTATACAGTGCAAGTGCTGTATATACCTAAAACAAAGTTTCCATATTGGGACCCACCCAGGTCCCTGAGATGGGGGGAGGATGAAGAGCTGAGGTGGGTTCATCGTGTGACGTGCACAGGAGCGGGTCCCTGGTTGGGACGATGAGTGCAGCTGGAAACATGAAAGAGATGCCCTGATGCTCGTACTGGCCAGTGTCAGACAGAAGAGCGCTGCTAGTGTTTCTTAAAGCCAGAAAGTTGCCATTTGAAACGACTTTAGCTTTGTGCCATGTCTGTGAGCTGCTTATTTTCTGAACATCCTCCAAGTGATTCCAGGGGTTGTATATTGTAAATTCTGCGTCTTTTCAGCTGCTTTCCTTGCACAGAAATTCTGCTGGGTTGAGCTGTCCAAGCAAAGTGGGTGTGATTTCATGAAAACTGCGGCCCCTGTGCGCTTAAAGACGAAGATGCATTTTTCCTCTCTTGTCTTCTATGTGGAGCCTAAAAGTATGCATGTAAAATACTGCAGTTTTTAATAATCAAAACTTTCGTGTACTATAAAAAAATATTAAAATGCGGCTTTACATCAGCATTAACCCCTTCCCGACCCATGACGCCACGTAGGCGTCATGAAAGTCGGTGCCATTCCGACCCATGACGCCTATGCGGCGTCATGGAAAGATCGCGTCCCTGCAGGCCGGGTGAAAGGGTTAACTCCCATTTCACCCGATCTGCAGGGACAGGGGGAGTGGTAGTTTAGCCCAGGGGGGGTGGCTTCACCCCCTCGTGGCTACGATCGCTCTGATTGGCTGTTGAAAGTGAAACTGCCAATCAGAGCGATTTGTAATATTTCACCCATTATAACGGGTGAAATATTACAATCCAGCCATGGCCGATGCTGAAATATCATCGGCCATGGCTGGAAATACTAGTGTGCCCCCACCCCACCCCTCCGATCGCCCCCCCACCCCCCCGATCTGGCCGGTACACTGCTCCGGCTCCCCTCCGCCCTGTGCTCCGCTCCCCCCCGTGCTCGTGTCCGCTCGCCCCGTGCTCCAATCACCCCCCCGTGCTCCAATCACCCCCCCTGCACTCCGATCCACCCCCCCCCGTGCTCCGTTCCACCCCCCCGTGCTCCGTTCCAGCCCCCCCGTGCTCCGTTCCACGCCCCCCGCGCTCCGTTCCACCCCTCCCGCGCTCCGATTCCCCCCCCCGTGCTCCGATCCCCCCCCCCGTGGTCCCCCCCCACCCTATCATACTTACCGATCCAGCCGGGGTCCCGTCCGTCTTCTCCCGGGCGCCGCCATCTTCCAAAATGGCGGGCGCATGCACAGTGCGCCCGCCGAATCTGCCGGCCGGCAGATTCGTTCCAAAGTGCATTTTGATCACTGAGATATAATCTATCTCAGTGATCAAAATAAAAAAAATAATAAATGACCCCCCCCCTTTGTCACCCCCATAGGTAGGGACAATAAAAAAATAAAGAAATTTTTTTTTTCCCACTAATGTTAGAATAGGGTTAGGGTTAGGGGTAGGGTTAGGGGTAGGGTTAGGGTTAGGGGTAGGGGTAGGGTTAGGGTTAGGGGTAGGGTTAGGGTTAGGGGTAGGGCTAGGGTTAGGGCTAGGGTTAGGGTTAGGGTTAGGAATGTGCACACGTATTCTGGTCCTCTGCGGATTTTTCCGCTGCGGATTTGATAAATCCGCAGTGCTAAACCGCTGCGGATTTATGGCGGATTTACCGCGTTTTTTTCTGCGCATTTCACTGCGGTTTTACAATTGCGATTTTCTATTGGAGCAGTTGTAAAACCGCTGCGGAATCCGCACAAAGAAGTGACATGCTGCGGAATGTAAACCGCTGCGTTTCCGTGCAGTTTTTCCGCAGCATGTGTACAGCGATTTTTGTTTCCCGTAGGTTTACATTGAACTGTACACTCATGGGAAACTGCTGCGGATCCGCAGCGTTTTCCGCAGCGTGTGCACATACCTTTAGAATTAGGCTATGTGCACACGGTGCGGATTTGGCTGCGGATTCGCAGCAGTGTTCCATCAGGTTTACAGTACCATGTAAACATATGAAAAACCAAATCCGCTGTGCCCATGGTGCGGAAAATACCGCGCGGGAACGCTGCGTTGTATTTTCCGCAGCATGTCAATTCTTTGTGCGGATTCCGCAGCGTTTTACACCTGTTCCTCAATAGGAATCCGCAGGTGAAATCCGCACAAAAAACACTGGAAATCCGCGGAAAATCCGCAGGTAAAACGCAGTGCCTTTTACCCGCAGATTTTTCAAAAATGGTGCGGAAATATCTCACACGAATCCGCAACGTGGGCACATAGCCTTAGGGTTAGGGTTGGAATTAGGGTTGTGGTTAGGGTTAGGGGTGTGTTGGGGTTAGGGTTGTGGTTAGGGGTGTGTTGGGGTTAGGGTTGTGATTAGGGTTATGGCTACAGTTGGGATTAGGGTTAGGGGTGTGTTGGGGTTAGTGTTGGAGTTAGAATTGAGGGGTTACCACTGTTTAGGCACATCAGGGGTCTCCAAACGCAACATGGCGCCACCATTGATTCCAGCCAATCTCGTATTCAAAAAGTCAAATGGTGCTCCCTCACTTCCGAGCCCTGACGTGTGCCCAAACAGTGGTTTACCCCCACATATGGGGTACCAGCATACTCAGGACAAACTGCGCAACAATTACTGGGGTCCAATTTCTCCTGTTACCCTTGTGAAAATAAAAAAATGCTTGCTAAAACATAATTTTTGAGGAAAGAAAAATGATTTTTTATTTTCACGGCTCTGCGTTGTAAACGTCTGTGAAGCACTTGGAGGTTCAAAGTGCTCACCACATATCTAGATAAGTTCCTTGGGGGGTCTAGTTTCTAAAATGGGGTCACTTGTGGGGGGTTTCTACTGTTTAGGCACACCAGGGGCTCTGCAAACGCAACGTGACACCCGCAGACCATTCCATCAAAGTCTGCATTTCAAAAGTGACTACTTCCCTTCTGAGCCCCGACGTGTGCCCAAACAGTGGTTTACCCCCACATATGGGGTATCAGCGTACTCAGGAGAAACTGGACAACAACTTTTGGGGTCCAATTTCTCCTGTAACCCTTGGGAAAATAAAAAATTCTGGGCTAAATAATTATTTTTGAGGAAAGAAAACGTATTTATTATTTTCACGGCTCTGCATTATAAACTTCTATGAAGCACTTGGGGGTTCAAAGTGCTCATCACACATCTAGATAAGTTCCTTTCAGGGTCTAGTTTCCAAAATGGGGTCACTTGTGGGGGGTTTCTACTGTTTAGGCACATCAGGGGCTCTGCAAACGCAACGTGACGCCCGCAGAGCATTCCATCAAAGTCTGCATTTCAAAACGTCACTACTTCAATTCCAAGCCCCGGCATGTGCCCAAACAGTAGTTTACCCCCACATATGGGGTATCACCGTACTCAGGAGAAACTGGACAACAAATATTGGGGTCAAATTTCTCCTGTTACCCTTGGGAAAATTAAAAAATTCTGGGCTAAATAATTATTTTTGAGGAAAGAAAACGTATTTATTATTTTCACGGCTCTGCATTATAAACTTCTATGAAGCACTTGGGGGTTCAAAGTGCTCACCACACATCTAGATAAGTTCCTTTGGGGGTCTAGTTTCCAAAATGGGGTCACTTGTGGGGGGTTTCTACTGTTAAGCCACATCAGGGGCTCTGCAAACGCAACGTGACGCCCACAGAGCATTCCATCAAAGTCTGCATTTCAAAACGTCACTACTTCACTTCCGAGCCCCGGCATGTGCCCAAACAGTGATTTACCCCCACATATGGGGTATCAGCGTACTCAGGAGAAACTGGAAAACAACTTTTGGGGTCAAATTTCTCCTGTTACCCTTGGGAAAATAAAAAATTGCAGGCTAAAAGATCATTTTTGAGAAAATAATTTTTTTTTTTATTTTCATGGCTCTGCGTTATAAACTTCTGTGAAGCACTTGGGGGTTCAAAGTCCTCACCACACATCTAGATTAGTTCCTTTGGGGGTCTAGTTTCTAAAATGGTGTCATTTCTGGGGGATCTCCAATGTTTAGGCACACAGGGGCTCTCCAAACGTGACATGGTGTCCGCTAATGATTGGAGCTAATTTTCCATTTAAAAAGCCAAATGGCGTGCCATCCCTTCCGAGCCCTGCCGTGCGCCCAAACAGTGGTTTACCCCCACATATGGGGTATCAGCGTACTCAGGACAAACTGGACAACAATATTTGGGGTCCAATTTCTCCTATTATCCTTGGCAAAATAGGAAATTCCAGGCTAAAAAATCATTTTTGAGGAAAGAAAAATTATTTTTTATTTTCATGGCTCTGCGTTATAAACTTCTGTGAAGCACCTGGGGGTTTAAAGTGCTCAATATGCATCTAGATAAGTTCCTTGGGGGGTCTAGTTTCCAAAATGGGGTCACTTGTGCGGGAGCTCCAATGTTTAGGCACACAGGGGCTCTCCAAACGCGACATGGTGTCCGCTAACAATTGGAGCTAATTTTCCATTCAAAAAGTCAAATGGCGCGCCTTCTCTTCCGAGCCCTGCCGAGTGCCCAAACAGTGGTTTACCCCCACATATGAGGTATCGGCGTACTCGGGAGAAATTGCCCAACAAATTTTATGATCCATTTTATCCTACTGCCCATGTGAAAATGAAAAAATTGAGGCGAAAAGAATTTTTTTGTGAAAAAAAATTACTTTTTCATTTTTACAGATCAATTTGTGAAGCACCTGAGGGTTTAAAGTGCTCACTAGGCATCTAAATTAGTTCCTTGGGGGGTCTAGTTTCCAAAATGGGGTCACTTGTGGGGGAGCGCCAATGTTTAGGCACACAGGAGCTATCCAAACGCGACATGGTGTCCGCTAACGATGGAAATAATTTTTCATTCAAAAAGTCAAATGGCGCTCCTTTCCTTCCGAGCCTTACCATGTGCCCAAACAGTGGTTTACCCCCACATGTGAGGTATTGGTGTACTCAGGAGAAATTGCCCAACACATTTTAGGATCCATTTTATCCTGTTGCCCATGTGAAAATGAAAAAATTGAGGCTAAAAAATTTTTTTGTGAAAAAAAAGTACTTTTTCATTTTTACGGATCAATTTGTGAAGCAGCTGGGGGTTTAAAGTGCTCACTATGCATCTAGATAAGTTCCTTGGGGCGTCTAGTTTCCAAAATGGGGTCACTTGTGGGGGAGCTCCAATTTTTAGGCAAACGGGGGCTCTCCAAACGTGACATGGTGTCCGCTAAAGAGTGGAGCCAATTTTTGATTCAAAAAGTCAAATGGCGCTCCTTCCCTTCCAAGCCCTGCCGTGCGCCCAAACAGTGGTTTACCCCCACATATGAGGTATCAGCGTACTCAGGACAAATTGGACAACAACTTTCGTGGTTCAGTTTCTCCTTTTACCATTGGGAAAATAAAAAAATTGTTGCTAAAAGATAATTTTTGTGACTAAAAAGTTAAATGTTCATTTTTTCCTTCCATGTTGCTTCTGCTGCTGTGAAGCACCTGAAGGGTTAATAAACTTCTTGAATGTGGTTTTGAGTACCTTGAGGGGTGCAGTTTTTAGAATGGTGTCACTTTTGGGTATTTTCAGCCATATAGACCCCTCAAACTGACTTCAAATGTGAGGTGGTCCCTAAAAAAAATGGTTTTGTAAATTTCGTTGTAAAAATGACAAATCGCTGGTCGAATTTTAACCCTTATAACTTCCTAACAAAAAAAAATTTTGTTTCCAAAATTGTGCTGATGTAAAGTAAACATGTGGGAAATGTTATTTATTAACTATTTTGTGTCATATATCTCTCTGGTTTAACAGAATAAAAATTCAAAATGTGAAAATTGCGAAATTTTCAAAATTTTCGCCAAATTTCCGTGTTTATCACAAATAAATGCAGAATTTATTGACCTAAATTTACCACTAACATGAAGCCCAATATGTCACGAAAAAACAATCTCAGTACCGCTAGGATCCGTTGAAGCGTTCCTGAGTTATTACCTCATAAAGGGACACTGGTCAGAATTGCAAAAAACGGCAAGGTCTTTAAGGTCAAAATAGGCTGGGTCTTGAAGGGGTTAAAAATGTATCAAATAAGGGGAAAATGCATTAAAATGCTGTAATGATCAGAGAAGATTGTTATTGTGAAGTTTGGTGCAGCTCCTGCAGAGAACAGACACCAGGAGCCAGATGTCATATAGTAACGCTACATAAAGATGAGAAAGTTCTGGCGCTTCCAACTGTGAATGAATAAATGCACATGTCCAACTAGAGATGAGCAGCACTCACAGATAACGCCTCGCCAGTAATGATGAGTGAATATACTCGTTGTTCGGGTTTTCCCGAGCACGCTCGGGTGGTCTCCGAGTATTTGTGACTTCTCGGAGATTTAGGTTTTGTCGAGGCAGCTGCATGATTTACAGCTACTAGGCAGCCTGATTACATGTGGGGATTCCCTAGGACCCAGGCAACCCCCACATGTACTCAGTACATGTACTTAGTAACATAGTTATTAAGGTTGAAGGAAGACTTAAAGTCCATCTAGTTCAACCCATAGCCTAACCTAACATGCCCTAACATGTTGATCCAGAGGAAGGCAAAAAAAAAACCCATGTGGCAAAGAGTAAGCTCCACTTTGGGGAAAAAAATTCCTTCCCGACTCCACATACGGCAATCAGACTAGTTCCCTGGATCAACGCCCTATCAAGGAATCTAGTGGATATAACCTGTAACATTATACTTTTCCAGAAAGGTATCCAGTCCCCTCTGAAATTTTAGTAATGAATCACTCATTACAACATCATACGGCAGAGAGTTCCATAGTCTCACTGCTCTTACAGTAAAGAACCCGTGCCTGTTATTATGCTTAAACCTTCTTTCCTCCAGACGTAGCGGATGCCCTCTTGTCCCTGTCTCAGGTCTATGATTAAAAAGATCATCAGAAAGGTCTTTGTACTGTCCCCTCGTATATTTATACATTAAAATAAGATCACCCCTTAGTCTTCGTTTTTCCAAACTAAATAGCCCCAAGTGTAATAACCTATCTTGGTATTGCAGACCCCCCAGTCCTCTAATAACCTTGGTTGCTCTTCTCTGCACCCGCTCCAGTTCAGCTATGTCTTTCTTATACACCGGAGACCAGAACTGTGCACAGTATTCTAAGTGTGGTCGCACTAGTGACTTGTATAGAGTTAAATTATGTTCTCCTCATGAGGTGAGTAAAGTGCGTATAAAGTGTGAAAAAGATTTTTTAACATTAAAAAACAAAAAATAAATAATTGCCGCACCAATCCTATTCGTAATGGAGTAAGGCTACTTTCACACATCTGGGTTTTTGTTTCAGGCTAAATCCGGCTCTTTGGAGAAAAACCGGAACCGGAAAAAATAAAAACCGGACCCGTTTTTTCCCCCATTGACTTGTATTAGCGCCAGATTGCGCCGGATGGCCCAGCGTTCCTTCCGTTTTTTTTCCAGGTCCGGCGAACAATCGATTCCGGCGTCTGGAAAAAAATGTCTATTGTAACGTTTTTTTGTCCGCGGCGAAAAAGCCGGAAGGGCCGGATCGGTCTTTCCGACTTTTCGCTACAATGCATGTCTATGGACGCCGGATTGCGCCGGATCCAGAAAAAGGCTGATCCGGCTTTTTACACTGAACATGCTCAGAAACTATGGGCCTGCCCCCAGGACACATATATAAAGCAATGCCATTGAGGCCCTCACTCATTTCCAGTCATACTGCCAGCCAGAGAGCCCATACCCTGCCAAGACTGAAGAACCTGACAAAAGAGCCAGAGAGCGGAGCCAGCTATAGCCTGCCACAGAGCCCAGCCAGCTATAAACCTTCCACAGAGCCCAGCCTGCCAAGCCTGGAGCGGACCCTGCCACTGAGGCTAGCCAGCTATAACCTGCCACAGAGCCCTGCCAGCTCTCCTGCTACAGAGCCCAGCCAGCTCTCCTGCCACAGAGCCCAGCCAGCCACGGGCCTGCCACAGAGGCCAGCCTGCTATAACCTGTCACAGAGCCCAGCTAGCTCTCCTGCTACAGAGGCCAGCAAGCTATAACCTGCCACAGAGCCCAGCCAGCCACGGGCCTGCCACAGAGGCCAGCCAGCTATAACCTGCCACAGAGCCCAGCCAGCCACGGGCCTGCCACAGAGGCCAGCCAGCTATAACCTGCCACAGAGGCCAGCCAGCCACGGGCCTGCCACAGAGGCCAGCCATCTATAACCTGTCACAGAGCCCAGCTAGCTCTCCTGCCACAGAGGCCAGCCAGCTATAACCTGCCACAGAGCCCAGCCAGCCACGGGCCTGCCACAGAGGCCAGCCAGCTATAACCTGCCACAGAGGCCAGCCAGCCACGGGCCTGCCACAGAGGCCAGCCATCTATAACCTGTCACAGAGCCCAGCTAGCTCTCCTGCCACAGAGGCCAGCCAGCTATAACCTGCCACAGAGCCCAGCCAGCCACGGGCCTGCCACAGAGGCCAGCCAGCTATAACCTGACACAGAGGCCAGCCAGCCACAGGCATGCCACAAAGGCCAGCCAGTTATAACCTGTCACAGAGCCCAGCCAGCTCTCCTGCTACAGAGGCCAGCCAGCTATAACTTGCCACAGAGCCCAGCCAGCCACAGGCCTGCCACAGAGGCCAGCCAGCTATAATCTGCCACAGATGCCAGCCAGCCATGGGCCTGCCACAGAGGCCAGCCAGCTATAACCTGCCACAGATGCTAGCCAGCCATGGGCCTGCCACAGAGGCCAGCCAGCTATAACCTGCCACAGATGCCAGCCAGCCATGGGCCTGCCACAGAGGCCAGCCAGCTATAACCTGCCACAGAGCCCAGCCAGCTCTCCTGCTACAGAGCCCAGCCAGCCAAGCCGTACCAGAGCAGCCATGTCTTCTTCTGGGAGCCCTCCCTCCCGTCGGCAGCGCACTGAGGTAAATATGTTTTTTTTTACATAATTTTACTCTCTTGCTCTCTCTCCCTCTCTCTCTTTTGTGTATGTGTGAGTGTGTGTGTGTGTGTGTGTATGTGTGTGTGTATGTATGTGTGTGCGTATGTACGTATGTGTGTATTTGTGTATGTATGTGTATATATTAATGTATTTTGCCATTTTTCATCTTTGTATTATTTTCCTGCTGAAGCTGCTGCCACAGTCCAAGAGGTCCTCCCTGAAGAAGAGGGAAGGAGTAGAGAAAGACCTGGAGCGGGATCACAATTGGTATGTTTCTTTCATGTATCGCGGAACCACAACCTCACACTACACACAACACATAACAACACAAGATAGTTACAGATAGAACACAACACATACAAACTGATAAATGCAGACATCACCCAACACATAAAAAATGATCATTATAGATATCACATGACACACTACACATAAAAAAGCTACATACAAGCACATAATTGTTATGTTTTTTTCTCTTCTAGAGTTCGGATTCTGGTGCTCAATCCAGAAGTCCTCCCAGTGGCTCCCAGGGTCGTCGGTGTGAGAGTCATGGCGGCCGTCATCATGTAAGCATATTTTTTTTTTTTTTTAATTTTAAGGTTTATTCTTTATGTTGTTTACAATTTAGGAATAATAAAAGCAATAGAATCCGCGCTGAAAGGGTGAAACAGATGGAATAATTATAACCGTGAAGAACTAATGTGATATGGGGACACACAAAACATACTATATATGCCTAAACACTCCCACATATAGCAGAACAATGCCACCTCAAATAGACCGGGACCGGAGCCTGAGCTAGTAGCCACACCGATACTAATAAACACACGGAAGGACTCACCAACAGGAGATGTCGCGCCGTATATCGTGGTGGGTGCAGTCCAGTCAGGAAAAAAGGATCCGGCGTGTGGAGACGCTTGCGAGAGGGTGGGCAGGCAGAGGCAATGAGCCGCAATGCAAAAGAGCAGTACGGAAGCTGCGTAGAGCCAGGGAAAGCCCCGGCCGGTGGCGTCCCTGGATACGAGCGGGAAAGGGGGAAAATAGCTGGCACAGGGCTCAGCGTGTGACGTCACAAAGTTAGTACGGAGCAGCGCAGAGACCAAAAGCCGACGCGTTTCGAAGGAGTGGCGACCTTCTTCTTCAGGGTTACCGGTCTCTCGATGCACCCGGACATATAAGCCCCAAAGGTGTCAATCAAAATTGCAAGCCTGCCCTTTTAACCCATTGTGCTGGTGACTGCTACAATAATACTAGTTGCAGATGACTAAGTGCATCGAGGGACCGGTAACCCTGATAAAGAAGGACGCCACTCCTTCGAAACGCGTCGGCTTTTGGTCTCTGCGCTGCCCCGTACTAACTTTGTGACGTCACACGCTGAGCCCTGTGCCAGCTATTTTCCCCCTTTCCCGCTCGTATCCAGGGACGCCACCGGCCGGGGCTTTCCCTGGCTCTACGCAGCTTCCGTACTGCTCTTTTGCATTGCGGCTCATTGCCTCTGCCTGCCCACCCTCTCGCAAGCGTCTCCACACGCCGGATCCTTTTTTCCTGACTGGACTGCACCCACCACGATATACGGCGCGACATCTCCTGTTGGTGAGTACTTCCGTGTGTTTATTAGTATCGGTGTGGCTACTAGCTCAGGCTCCGGTCCCGGTCTATTTGAGGTGGGATTGTTCTGCTATAGGTGGGGGTGTGTAGGCATATATAGTATGTTTTGTGTGTCCCCATATCACATTAGTTCTTCACGGTTATAACTATTCCATCTGTTTCACCCTTTCAGCGCGGATTCTATTGCTTTTATTATTCCTGGTAGCTCATTGACAGGGGTGGCACCTCCCTGCCTTGTTTCCTTGCAGCTGAGGGTTCCTCCTTTTTGTTTGAGGTAGCGCTTGTGTATTATCTATTCATTCTACCTTGTTTACAATTTAGTTTTAATTTTTTTCCCCTTTCTTTTAACAGGCTTCACAGCGTGCTCCTGATTCTGATGGTGAGGAGGTCGGCCTCGATATTGACCTCCTCATCGATCTTATCCGAGACAGGGAGCAGCTGTGGAACATGAGTGACCGCCGCCATGCTGATATCATCGTGACCCAGCGACTCTGGGAGCAAGTATGCCAAGAGCTTATAGTGAAGTGGGAGGACCTCGATGTTCGGGCCCAGAATCAAGAACGTAAGTATACTCAGTTCAGTTTTCTTGATGCATTCTAAGTATTGTTTCTAACCAAGTTGTGTTTCTCCTTTTTTAACAGGGGAGAGGATTGTGAAAAGGTGGCGGTCGATCAGGGATTGCTTTAAGAAGGAATTCAACAAAGAGATGCGGGCCCCGAGTGGATCTGGAGGACGCAGGAGCAAATACAAGTATGCCAAAGCCCTGTCGTTCCTCAGGTCAATGATTGTGACACGAAGGTAAATATTACCCACCACATGTAATAACCAGTGTTTAACATGTCTAAACCTCTTTTGCTCTTTCAGCCAAGGCCATGCAATTACAGTATATTACTTGTTTGGTTTTTTGTTTTGTTCCACAGCACCGTCAGGAGCACTCGGGAGCCTGCAGCACAGTTGAACCCTTCTGGGGCGATCCCTGAGGAGGCCGCCACCGAGGGACACTTTGACAGTGCCGGCCCCCCTGCACCTTCCCACTCTGCACCTTCCCAGCCTTCCCACACATCGGATCCCTCTGTCCAATCCGCAAGCGCTGGAGCATCCTGGCCGGTTCCATTGCATGTATCTGCTGGTGAGGATATAGCGTTTCCTGTACCCCACCCCTCTGCTCCTGCCACCTCTAGTACACCTGTTGCATCGGGGCGCCATCGGCAGAGGGGTCAGGTACATAATTATGCGCCTGAGTTCTTTCGCCTGAACTCATCCTTCCAGAACTGTGAAAGTTTTGTCCGGGCAAATGGCTGCAGGTTTTAATTTAATAAATAAAAGTATAGTCAAGATGCATACACTTCTGTTAACAATGCGTTCAGAGGCAAGACAGTCACCGAACAACACTTTTTTCCAGTCGGTACTTGAGCAAATGGAGACGCTATCTACTTCTCAGCAGATGCAAGTAATGGAATCCTGCCAGTCTACTCTAGCGCTCATTGCCTCAAAAGCAGAGACACTAGCCACCCATGCTGCAACTGCCCCCCTTCCTCCACTGTCCATCAATACAGCCACTACCATCCTCCTGACCCGTACCACCAACCTGCCCGTGCCCCATCCCACCAACCTCACCATCACACACATCGTGCCCGTGCCCCGTCCCACCAGCCACAACACTTCCAGCGTTCCCGTGCTCCTTCCCACCAGCCACACTACCAGTCTCCCGCCCGTGCCCCTTCCCACCGATATGATGATCCCGACCCATACCACTTAGCATCTACTTCATCCGTGCCTCCTCTCCCTGCCCACTTCCACCAGCCTCTATCACCTCCTTCCCAACCCTCTTCTCCACCCATCACTGCTTCTGCCTCCCAATCCTCCCAAAACATCACCTACACCCCTCCATCCTACCAAATTCGTAACCCCAATCCCACTTTCCTGTCCACCCGCTCAATTGCCTTCTCCACTCCTTCACCACTACCTATTGATCCTTCCCCACCACCAACACATTCCTCTCTCCACACTCCCACTGTCGAAGTGTCCCTACCCGATAGCCCCTCCAGCACTATCTCCACCCCGACTTATTCCAATGTATAGTTTTGTGTTCTGCAAAATAAAGCTTATTTCTGTGTTGCAAAATAAGTTTGTTTTTGTTATTTAAAAAAAATAATAATAAAACTGTTGTTTACAGCTATTTTGTATTTATTCTTTATAAGGTATAGATAACACTTTAATTAAACAAGGTACACAACTTGGGTAAAAGGTAAAATACTTGTTACAAGGAAAAATAAAAATTGCTCAAACGCTCTCATCCTGCCAGTCTATTCTTCCTTCGGGTGAAATAAAATATTCTGCGAATTGATCCCGAATTCTGGAAACAGTGGCATAACTTCTATACGCTTGGTTGCTATAATCAGCCAAGGTGGTTTGTTCAGACTGGTCCTCAATGGAAAGCTGTTCCTTGGATAGCACATAATTGTGCAGGACAACACACGCTTTCACTACCTCATCCACAGTGTCTGTCTTCAAGTTAATGGATGTCAGGAGAACTCTCCATTTGGCGGTTAAGATCCCAAACGCACACTCCACCATTCTCCGTGCACGTGTGATTTGATAGTTGAAAATTCTTTTACTTTGGGTTAAACCACGACTGGAGTAGGGTTTCAAAAGATGCTCTGAAAGCTGAAAGGCTTCTTCCCCAACACAAACAAAAGGCATTGGTGGCTCAGAGGTTTGAGGCAGTGGTCTGGGGGGGTGAGGAATTGAAAAGTTTGTCCATACAAATGCCACCCCATAGAAGAGAGTTTGAAAACTTGTGAATCATTTGAGCGGCCATACGCCCCGATATCCACCGCAACAAATTTGTAATCCGCATCGGCGATGGCCATCAGCACGATGGAAAAGTACTTTTTATAGTTAAAATATTCTGATCCAGAACCAGCCGGTTTCACGATACGGATATGTTTCCCATCCACCGCGCACAAGCAATTGGGAAACTGACACACTTCCTGGAATCTGTCTGCTACTTCCAACCATGTCTGCATTGTGGAATGTGGAATGTATTCTTCATGCAGAGAGTCCCACAGTGCTCGGCAAGTGTGCCTCACTATTCCTGATATGGTTGAAATTCCCAGTCTGAACTGGAAATGTAGTGAAGACAGGGATTCTCCAGTAGCTAGGAATCTGTGAACATAAGCAAGGGAGAAATTACTACAATTTCAAAATATCAATCAATGAAAGTGCGCTACAAGAGTATATAAAAAAAGAATGCTTACCGAAGAGTGACCATCAGACGCTCAGCCGGTGTAATGGAGAATCTGCAATATGTATCATTCCTTCTTATTAGATGTTCAATCCGCGCCACCAATGCATCAAAGTTCTCCGCTTTCATCTGCACATAGCTGAAAACTTTTCCGAGTCTCCTCGTAGCTCCATGTATAAAGTAGAAAAGACTCCCTGCGTCATTCTCTGTGCCGTGATGGGGTGGATCCACAATCGGCGCAGACGCATGATACGCTGTCTCTCTCGATCCTTCTCAAGAACAATTGTTTTCAATTGATTCGACTTTACGATGAAATCCACGTTGTTCTGCAGAATCTTCGCAATAATGCCGCCCATCTTGCTCTGTATCTTGCTCCTCTCAAACCTGTCACTGATGGCCTGTAGGAACACTGTATATATAGTTTTCAGGGGGCCAATCACATTTTTAGCCTTTCGGGGGGCGTTTTTAAAAACCGGAACCGTCAAAAAAATGGATGGAAAAACGGACGAAACGAATGACAACCGGATGAGACGGATCCGGTTTTCACAAAATAAGCCGGATCCGGTGCTGTGGCGCAACACCGGAACCGGCATGCGGCGAAAAACCTGATGTGTGAAAGTAGCCTTAGAAAACCAGTGCAAGTGTATAGAAGTGAAGTGATTTAACCCCTTCATGACCGTGGGATTTTTCGTTTTTCGTGTTCGTTTTTCACTCCCCTCCTTCCCAGAGCCATAACTTTTTTATTTTTCCGTCAATTTGGCCATGTGAGGGCTTATTTTTTGCGGGACGAGTTGTACTTTTGAACGACATCATTGGTTTTACCATGTCGTGTACTAGAAAACAAGAAAAAAATTCCAAGTGCGGTGAAATTGCAAAAAAAGTGCAATCCCACACTTGTTTTTTGCTTGGTTTTTTTGCTAGGTTCACTAAATGCTAAAACTGACCTGCCATTATGATTCTCCAGGTCATTATGAGCTCATAGAAACCTAACATGACTAGGTTATTTTTTACCTAAGTGGTGAAAAAAAATTCCAAACTTTGCTAAAAAAAATAAATAAAAAGAAAATTGCGCCATTTTCCGATACTCGTAGCGTCTCCATTTTTCATGATCTGGGGTCGGTTGAGGGCTTATTTTTTGCGTGCCGAGATGACGTTTTTAATGATTCCAATTCGGTGCAGATACGTGCTTTTGATCGCCCGTTATTGCATTTTAATGCAATGTCGCGGCGACAAAAAAAACGTAATTCTGGCGTTTCGATTTTTTTTCTCATTACGCCGTTTAGCGATCAGGTTAATGCTTTTTTTTTTTTTGATAGATCGGGCGATTCTGAACGTGGCGATACCAAATATGTGTAGATTTGATTTTTTTTTTATTGATTTATTTTGATAAAGGGCGAAAGGGGGGTGATTTAAACTTTTATATATTTTTTTATTTTTTTCACATTTTTTTTTAACTTTTTTTATTTACTTTTGCCATGCTTCAATAGCCTCCATGGGAGGCTAGAAGCAGGCACAGCACGATCGCCTCTGCTACATAGCAGCGATCTGCTGATCGCTGCTATGTAGCAGAAATGGAGGTGTGCTGTGAGCGCCGACCACAGGGTGGCGCTCACAGCCACCGGTGATCAGTAACCTTAGAGGTCTCTAGGACCTCTATGGTTACCATCCTGACGCATCGCCGACCCCGATCATGTGATGGGGGTCGGCGATGACGTCATTTCCGGCCGCCCGGCCGGATGCGGTAGTTAAATGCCGCTGTCTGCGTTTGACAGCGGCATTTAACTAGTTAATAGCGTCGGGTGAATCGCGATTTCACCCGCCGCTATTGCGGGCACATGTCAGCTGTTCAAAACAGCTGACATGTCTTTGCTTTGATGCGGGCTCACCGCGGAGCCCTGCATCAAAGCAGGGGAGCTGATATCGGACGTACTATACCGTCCGATGTCAGTAAGGGGTTAATATTATTGAAACACATAAATATATACCATCCGCTGCTGGTATTAATAATAATGAATAAATAGAACACTAATTAAATAAATAAATAAATAAATGCATCATGAGACACCTAACATAAAAACCTTTTCAATACCAATATTACATAAGTGATAGTAAAACGCCTTTATCAAAAAATAGTGCATAGAAGTGAATAAAATTGATAACAATGAATATTCTATAATACCAACATAGAATATGTGAATCGATAAAAGACTACATACACCATATTAGATAACCCAAATATGAGTCCCCAGCATTAGATCCTTTATATTATCCCCTCTATTTCTGTTTATTGATTCTTTTTTTCTTCTATTCTTTAACCCCTTCTTTTCTTCTTTATTACAGGACTTGATGTATCCAGGGAGAATGAGACCTCAGCATCAAACAGCCCCCATGGCATGATCTCAGATGAAGACGCCAACATGCCAGGTAATAACAACTAGGTCAGAAGAATATATAGAATTAAAATTAAAACCATAAAATAAAAACAAGAACAACAAAATATCCTGTGAATAACCAGGACCAATGAACCCCCCAACCCCTACAAAAGATACCTCCTGGGCCAATAGGTACCCATGAATATGGATTGTGTATACAAAATCTAGTGCTACCCAATGGTCACGTTCTTATAGAAACGCAGAAAACCCCAGAGTTTCATTGAGGCCATTCGGACTCAAGGTTCCCAAGCGGTAGGTATATTAAGACAGCATTATACTATATTTTATTATCACCTATATAATGTACTAGCTGAAGAGCCCGGCGTTGCCTGGGCATAGTAAATATCTGTGGTTAGTTATAGCACCTCACTTCTCTTATTTTCCCATCACGCCTCTCATTTTCCCCCTCACATCTCTCATTTTCTCCCTTACACCTCTCATTTTCCCCCTCACTCCTCTCATTCCCCCCTCACTCCTCTCATTCCCCCTAACACTTGTCATTTCGACCTCACATCTGTCATTTTCCGATCACTCCACTATTTTCCCTCACTCCTCTCATTTTGCACTCACACCTTTTCATTTTCACCTCACACCCCCTCATTTTCACCTCACACCTCTCATTTTCCCCTCAGTATATACATGTTTGTCATCTCCCTTATATATAGTATACACCTGTATGTCATCTCCTGTATATAGTATATACCTGTATGTCATCTCCCCTGTAAATAGTATATACCTGCTGTATGTCATCCTCCTGTATGTTGTATATACCTATGTGTCATCTCCTCCTGTATATAGTATATACCTGTATGTCATCTCTTCTGTATATACTACAGTATATACCTGTATGTCATCTCCTATATATAGTATATACCTGTATGTCATCTCCTGTATATAGCATATACCTGTATGTCATCTCCTCTGTATATGGTATATACCTGCTGTAGTCATCTCCTCCTCTATATACCTATGTGTTATCTCCTCTTTTATATAGTATATACCTGTATGTCATCTCCTCCTGTATATAGTATATACGTGTCATCTCCTCCTGTATATAGTATATACCTGTAAGTCATCTCCTCCTGTATATAGTATATACCTGTGTGGCATCTGCTCCTGTATATAGTATATACCTGTGTGTCATCTCCCCTGTATTTAGTATATACCTGTGTGTCATCTCCCCTGTATATAGTATATACCTGTATGTCATCTCCCCTGTATATAGTAACCACTGATCGACCAAACCGCTGCATGACCATCTCTACCCTCACCTACTGTATTCTCACCCATCCTTTGTAGATTGTGAGCCTTCGCGGGCAGGGTCCTCAATTCCTCCTGTACCAGTTATGACTTGTATTGTTTAAGATTATTGTACTTGTTTTTATTATGTATACCCCTCCTCACATGTAAAGCGCCATGGAATAAATGGCGCTATATCAATAAATAATAATAAATAATAATACTAGTGTGTCATCTCCTCCTGTATATAGTATATACCTGTGTCATCTCCCCTGTATATAGTATATATGTCTGTGTCATCTACCCTGTATATAGTATATACCTGTGTGTCATCTCCTCCTGTATATAGTATATATGTGTGTGTCATCTCCTCCTGTATATAGTATATACCTGTGTGTCATCTCCTCCTGTATATAGTATATATCTGTGTGTCATCTCCTGTATTAGACCACGTTCACACGTTATTTGCTCTGTATTTTTACCTCAGTATTTGTAAGCTAAATTGGCAGCCTGATAAATCCCCAGCCAACAGGAAGCCCTCCCCCCTGGCAGTATATATTAGCTCACACATGCACATAATAGACAAGTCATGTGACTGACAGTTGCCGTATTTCCTATATGGTACAGTTGTTGCTCTTTTAGTTTGTCTGCTTATTAATCAGATTTTTATTTTTGAAGGATAACACCAGACTTGTGTGTGTTTTAGGGTGAGTTTCATGTGTCAAGTTTTGTGTGTTGAGTTGCGTGTGGCGACATGCAGGTTGCGACTTTTGTGAGATGAGTTTTGTGTGGCGACATGCGTGTAGCAACTTTTTGTGTCGAGTTGCATGTGACAGGTTAATGTAGCAAGTTGTGTGCAGCAAGTTTTGTGCATGGCGAGTTTTGCGCGTGGCGAGTTTTATGTGTGGTGCGTTTTGAGTATGCACGTTTTGTGTGAGCCAACTTTTGCATGTGTTGCACTTTTGTGCATGTGGCAATTTTTCCACGTGTGCAAGTTTTGCGTGTGGCGAGTTTTCCATGAGGTAAGTTTTGCACGTGTGGCAAGTTTTGCGTGAGCCTAGTTTTGCATGTGGCGAGTTTTGCGCATGGCGAGTTTTGCGCATGACGAGTTTTGAGCGGCGACTTTTGGGTTTCGACTTTTATGTGGCGAGGTTGGTGTATGTGTGGTGAAATGTGTGCTGAGGGTGGTATATGTGTTCAAGCACGTGGTAGTTTGTGGCGCATTTTGTGTGTGTGTTCATATCCCTGTGTGTGGTGAGTATCCCTTGTCGGGGCCCCACCTTAGCAACTGTACGGTATATACTCTTTGGCGCCATCGCTCTTACTCTTTAAGTCCCCCTTGTTCACATCTGGCAGCTGTCAATTTGACACCAAGACTTTTCCTTTCACTTTTTCCCCATTATGTAGATAGGGGCAAAATTGTTTAGTGAATTGGAAAGCGCGGGGTTAAAATTTCACCTCACAACATAGCCTATGACGCTCTCAGGGTCCAGACGTGTGACTGTGCAAAATTTTGTGTGTCGAGTTGCATGTGACAGGTTAGTGTAGCAAGTTGTGTGCAGCAAGTTTTGCGCATGGCGAGTTTTGTGCGTGGTGAGTTTTATGTGTGGTGCGTTTTGAGTATGTGCAAGTTTTGTGTGAGGCAACTTTTACATGTGTTGCAACTTTTGTGCATGTGGCAATTTTTCTGCGTGTGGCGAGTTTTCCATGATGTGAGTTTTGCACGTATGGCGAGTTTTGCGTGAGCCTAGTTTTGCACGTGGCGTGTTTTGCGCGTGGCGAGTTTTGAGCGGCGACTTTTGTGTTTCTACTTTTATGTGGCGAGGTTGGTGTATGTGAGGTGAAATGTGTGCTGAGGGTGGTATATGTGTTCAAGCACGTGGTAGTGTGTGGCGCATTTTGTGTGTGTGTTCATATCCCCCGTGTGTGGAGAGTATCCCATGTCGGGGCCCCAGCTTACCAACTGTACGGTATATACTCTCTGGCGCCATCGCTCTCAGTCTTTAAGTCCCCCTTGTTCACATCTGGTAGCTGTCAATTTGATACTGTGATTTTAGCAGCCAGTGTCTTCTATCTACTATATAATTGTCTAAGAGTCACTTCCGTCTTTCTGTCTGTCTGTCACGGAAATCCCAAGTCGCTGATGGGTCGCGGCCAGCTTGCCCGACCCATCAGCGACGGGCACAGTCTGGCCGCGAAATGGCCGCTCCCTACTCCCCTGCACTCAGTGCCCCCTCCATACTCCCCCGTTAACCGACTGCGTTACACCGCGGCATAATACGATGTAACCCAGTCTGTTAATGCTGCTATTAACCCTATGTGATGAACTTTTTACTATTGATGCTGCCTATGCAGCATCAATAGTAAAAAGATCTAATGTTAAAAATAATAAAAAATCGTGATATACTCACCTTCCGGGGCCTTTCCCGCTCCTCTCGACGCTCCAGGCCATGCATTGCAGTCTCGCGAGATGATGACGTAGCGCTCTCATGAGATTGCTACTTCATCATCTCGCGAGACCGCAATGCATTCTTGGGACCGGAGCGTCGCCAGGAACATCGCTAAATGCCTCGCCTGGATCCGGGGGCCACCAGAGGGTGAGTATATAACTATTTTTTATTTCATTTTTTTTTTTTTTTTTTTTACAGGGATATGGTGGCCACACTGCTATATACTGTAGTACTCGGGCTGTGTTATATACTGCGTAGTTGCTACATACTACGTGGGCAGTGTTATATACTACGTGGACAGTGTTATATACTACGTGAGCTGTGTTATATACTACGTGGGCTGTATTATATACTACATGGGCTGTGTTATATACTATGTGGGATGTGTTATATACTACGTGGGCTGTGCTATATATTATGTGGGCAGTGTTATATACTACGTGGGCAGTGTTATATACTGCGTGGACTGTGTAATATATACTACGTGGGCTGTGTTATATACCACTTGGGCTGTGTAACATACTATGTGGGCAGTGTTATATACTACTCCAGCAGTAATAACCTATCTGCAAGTGCACTCTAATGAGCCAACATGTTTAACACATAATCAAAGGAGGGTAATGCCCATGCATGGAGGTCATACAAATGAGACCCAGTCAGCAGATTACAATCAAAGCTACATCCACATAGCCGCAACCATAGCGGTGCACTAATTAATCACATGGTGTAAAGCAGACACTGCTGCTGCGAGGTATATTACCTGTTAGTGCGGCTGATAGTACTCTGCCAGGACCTGAAACTGCACGTCCGCCCGACGCGCGTTTCGGAAGGGAACTCCTTCGTCAGGGAGCGTGTTCCTGCACTTAGTAACCCGATATTTGCCCTGGTTACCCGGGCTGCAGGGGGACTTTGGCATCGTTAAAGACAGTTTCAACGATGCCGAAGTCGTTCCCCTGATCGTTGGTCGCTGGAGAGAGCTGTCTGTGTGACAGCTCCCCAGCGACCACACAACGACTTACCAACGATCACGGCCAGGTCGTATCGCTGGTCGTGATCGTTGGTAAGTCGTTTAGTGTAACGGTACCTTTAGGGCTTCCCCCTCTCTCGACCTATTGTTGTGCATTTACTCCCTCACCCAGCGTGACGTTAACATCAGAAGTACACTTTTATAAAAGAAAATAAAAAACTAACACTTTGGGTTTTTTTTGCGTGTTTTTTTTCAGTGTCTTTTTTTTTTGCCTTTTTCAGGGTTCATGGATCCCGTTGTTCTCCTGGCTATTGAGCTACAGAGACTGACACTGGAGGAGATTCCTACTGTGGGGGACTCTGCAGGTAGGCCGGTCCAGATTTTTATTGAAAGATTACAAACATATAATATTACAGTATATGGTCAGAATGATCCAGTCACCCTTCACAATAACATATAGGTAACATTACACAATAACATGTAGGTAACATGTAGAGTAAATATATAAAAATAGTGAACAAACAATATATAACATAGCATATTAAGATAATTTCCATTATGAAGCATTGCACACTAAATTGCATTACCAGGTTCACTATCAAAATCAGATCATGAACCAGTTTGGGTCATAATAAAAGTACGCTCTTGCAGGTTACACACATCGTCACCTTCCATATGTAGACAGGGACAACATCAGGGTTCATATCCTGAGATAGATGAAATCAAGGCATTAGGGGATAGATGCGTTAAGGGTGAATCACACCATCTCTCCCTTATGGAATTTCTGAGGGCATCTTCTATTTCTATGTAATACAGGTCCTTCTCAAAAAATTAGCATATAGTGTTAAATTTCATTATTTACCATAATGTAATGATTACAATTAAACTTTCATATATTATAGATTCATTATCCACCAACTGAAATTTGTCAGGTCTTTTATTGTTTTAATACTGATGATTTTGGCATACAACTCCTGATAACCCAAAAAACCTGTCTCAATAAATTAGCATATTTCACCCATCCAATCAAATAAAAGTGTTTTTTAATAACAAACAAAAAAACCATCAAATAATAATGTTCAGTTATGCACTCAATACTTGGTCGGGAATCCTTTGGCAGAAATGACTGCTTCAATGCGGCGTGGCATGGAGGCAATCAGCCTGTGACACTGCTGAGATGTTATGGAGGCCCAGGATGCTTCAATAGCGGCCTTAAGCTCATCCAGAGTGTTGGGTCTTGCGTCTCTCAACTTTCTCTTCACAATATCCCACAGATTCTCTATGGGGTTCAGGTCAGGAGAGTTGGCAGGCCAATTGAGCACAGTAATACCATGGTCAGTAAACCATTTACCAGTGGTTTTGGCACTGTGAGCAGGTGCCAGGTCGTGCTGAAAAATGAAATCTTCATCTCCATAAAGCATTTCAGCCGATGGAAGCATGAAGTGCTCCAAAATCTCCTGATAGCTAGCTGCATTGACCCTGCCCTTGATGAAACACAGTGGACCAACACCAGCAGCTGACATGGCACCCCACACCATCACTGACTGTGGGTACTTGACACTGGACTTCAGGCATTTTGGCATTTCCTTCTCCCCAGTCTTCCTCCAGACTCTGGCACCTTGATTTCCGAATGACATGCAAAATTTGCTTTCATCAGAAAAAAGTACTTGGGACCACTTAGCAACAGTCCAGTGCTGCTTCTCTGTAGCCCAGGTCAGGCGCCTCTGCCGCTGTTTATGGTTCAAAAGTGGCTTTACCTGGGGAATGCGGCACCTGTAGCCCATTTCCTGCACACGCCTGTGCACGGTGGCTCTGGATGTTTCCACACCAGACTCAGTCCACTGCTTCCTCAGGTTCCCCAAGGTCTGGAATCGGTCCTTCTCCACAATCTTCCTCAGGGTCCTGTCTCCTCTTCTCGTTGTACAGCGTTTTCTGCCACATTGTTTCCTTCCAACAGACTTACCATTGAGGTGCCTTGATACAGCACTCTGGGAACAGCCTATTTGTTGAGAAATTTCTTTCTGGGTCTTACCCTCTTGCTTGAGGGTGTCAATGATGGCCTTCTTGACATCTGTCAGGTCGCTAGTCTTACCCATGATGGGGGTTTTGAGTAATGAACCAGGCAGGGAGTTTATAAAAGCCTCAGGTATCTTTTGCATGTGTTTAGAGTTAATTAGTTGATTCAGAAGATTAGGGTAATAGGTCATTTAGAGAACCTTTTCTTGATATGCTAATTTATTGAGACAGGTTTTTTGGGTTATCAGGAGTTGTATGCCAAAATCATCAGTATTAAAACAATAAAAGACCTGACAAATTTCAGTTGGTGGATAATGAATCTATAATATATGAAAGTTTAATTGTAATCATTACATTATGGTAAATAATGAAATTTAACACTACGGTATATGCTAATTTTTTGAGAAGGACCTGTATATTCTCATATGGTATTATATAATTCACTATTTTTTTCCACTGATTAATAGTAGGAGGCTTCCCCCGCCATCCACCTTAGTGCTATTGCTTTCCTAGCAATAAATTAAACTTCCCAGAGAAATATTTTCTCATAATGCAATCCCAGTTCTTCAGCTGCAATTCCCAAGATACATATCTCTGAACTACAATCAATTGGTATCCCAATTATCCGTTCTAATGTAGTTATCACTTTGCTCCAGTATCTTTGTATTATCCTACAATTCCAAATAAGAGGCCAGAAGTCGGCTCACGATTCCCCACACCTATGACATTCATCAGTTGCCAGATTGCCAAATCTATATAGTCTATTCTGGGTCAGGTAGGATTGATGTAGTATATACACCATCGTATGCGCCTGCAGGGCATCATTCCACTGATCGTCAGTGATTGAAGTAATTAGTTGCCGCCATTTACTCTCAACAGCAAGTTGGGTAGAAGCAATTCTGTAGTTTCGTAGAAAGGTGTATAGGGAAGATATTACGCCTGTGGGCCCTTGAGTTAGTACTCAATGTATATCTGGATCTTCGCATCCTCGGATATGAAAACTGATTCATTATGGCATATCTCATTTGCAAATATCTAAAAAAAAATCCGTATGAGTGATCCCTAATTTTATATGAATTTGTTCAAATGATAATAAAATCTGGTTAAGTGTTATTCCATATTGCTTTCAAAAAAGTGGATTCTGTAAGTTTTTGAGGTGTGTAAACTCGGTCTTATCCCATAATTGAGTCTCTCCCATTTGGTCAGTGAATTTCATGATATGCTTACTTTCTCAACACACCTGCTGTATCGCCAAACATTGTGCAAACAATAAACCTTGTGGCGGTCTATAGGATCCTTTTATTATTGCCCATGATGTTTTCCCATATAAGAAGTGTATAAGATGGGCTTGTGCATTAGCAAGTCTGCCCCCACCGATCCAATGCTACAAATAACGTATTTGACCGGCCAGATAATACAAAAGTAGGTCGGGTAACGCTATCCACCCTGGTTTTTGGGTATCTCCAGAGATCCAATACTTAATTTGGGCCTTGATGATCCCCATATAAATGTCGCCATCATGCCATTCATTTTCCTAAAAAACCCTTTGGAGACTTTAGTTGATGAATGTTCCAACACATACAAACATTTTTGGGAGAATTATCATTTTGATTAAGCCAATTCTGCCCGCCACAGATAGGGGAAGCTGAGACTAGCTCTCAAACCTTTTCTTCATCATGTCATATAAGGGGTATACGTTATCCTTAAGGTCCTTAATTGGATTATGATTAATTGTAATGCCTAAGTATTTGAACTTTTGTACTACTTGCAATCCAAACATTACAGGTTCAGTCATATTTCCCATAAGTGGCATGACCACAGATTTGTTCCAATTAATTTTGAGACCCGAAAATTCCCCAAAATAGTTAATAAGGTCAATTTCTCTTGAGAGGGATTGTTCCACTTTTTTTAGGAAGAGTACCAGGTCATCCCACTTTGTCCATTCTGGAAGTTATATTAATGCCCTCTACCAAAGGGTCCTGTCTGATCTTAAGAGCAATAGGCTCTATCTCTAGAGCGAAGAGCACTGGGGACAGGGGGCAGCCTTGTCTGATTCCCCTACCCAGGTCAAAGTGTTCCGACAGTATTCCATTTACAAGGATATTACTTCTTGGCATACAGTAATACTTGATCTATTCTAGATAAGCATCGAGCGGCTGGTGTATAACAGGAGAATTCTTTCTTAAGTGGATGCTGCTGCCTACATAAATCAATCCAGCCCATCTTGGTTATGAAAGTATGTAAGGCAGTGGTGTCCTGATTACCAGTCCTACAATTTGCAGCGCTCATTCTATCCAAATGTACATGGAGAGCCAAATTAAAATATCCCATACATAACATTTTGGCCTCCGGATACTGTGATACAAAAATCACTGCCTGTTGTAGTATATCCATCTTGGCTGGTGGTGGGTTGTAATTATCGAGTAGTACATAGGGCAACATATCAATAAATGTGTATATAAAAATTAATCTACCCTCCGGGTCTTTTTTGACCACTTGAACCGACCAACTCAGGGATTTGTGCACAATAGTAACTATCCCTCTAGAATAGTAAGTGTGTGTAGCGTGCTTTTACCATTGTGTCCACGGTTTATTCATTCTGGATATAGTGTCTGGTGTTAAATGGGTTTCCTGAAGGCTTATTATCTGCGCCTGTGTTTTATCTATCTGAGAGAATATCATATTTGTTGGAATAAGTTTAAATGCAACAACTCCATTCCTGTTGTAGTCTGCATTGAATGTCTATGAGTGTTCATTTGTCAGCTATGCTGTGATTGTTAAAGTTTGTACAAAAAGGTCAGAGGACTCTCACTGATTGCATCATTCTGCTGCTGTTTCCTTCACAGAGAGACATGTGTTACATGGACTAGATTATATCGGTAGTTACTGTCAAAGCTTTCTTATTTTGTTCCAGTTCAAGCTGCATATATTAAACACAGTTTGCCTTACGTTGGATTCTGCTGCTTATATGAAGTAACACGCGCTGCTGTGGTAATACTCCGGCTAACAGGTTATGGGCCCAGCCACCGGAAAGTAAATGGTAAAAAGCCCAGTCACCGGAATAAGCAGCGAGCCAAGCGCAGACAGCACAGAGGAACCCCCGGAATACAAGGACACCGGAACGCAAAGGTACCGCAGTGTACAGAGCACCGGACAGCGCAGCTTAAAGGGCCAGTAACAAACAAAAAAAAAAAAAAGGTACAAGAGACAAGAATGTCTACAGAAAGGAATGCAGTGAAGTACACAGTGCCAAGTCTCACAAATCACAATTACAGCTCCTGGAAATTCAAGGTAAAGATGTTACTTATAAGAGAGGGTACATGGAAATGTATTGAACAGCCTGTGCCTGACCCAGTACCGGGTGATTGGCTAGAGACTGATCAGAAAGCACAAAGCACTATTTCCCTCAGCATAGATGATAACCAGATTGTACATGTATGCAAATGTGATACTGCAAAGAAAATGTGGGAAGAATTACAGAAAGTGCATGAAAGGTCAAATCTCAGCAATAAGCTATATCTTATGAGAAAGCTGTATCAGTCTAAATTAAGTGATGGCCAGCATATGCAGGACTATATCAGAAACACCCTAGAGATTGTGGAGCGCCTAAGGGGTATTGGTGAAGAAATTAAAGATTTTCATGTTGCTGCATTACTATTAAGTGGTCTTCCAGAAAGTTATGACACGCTTGTGACTGCATTAGATGCCAGACCAGATGATGAACTCACACTAGAATATGTGAAAGGGAAACTTGCAGATGAATACAAGAGAAAGTCAGAGACTATTAGCAATAATATATGCAAAGCAGAAGCAGCATTAAAGACACAGTACTTTTCTAAAGCTCAGAGTCATTTAAAGGAAACTCGTGAATGTTTTGTCTGTAAAAAGCCTGGTCACCTTAAAGCAGACTGCAGAGTGTGGAAAGCAAGAATGAATCAGTTTAAAAAGCAGGACAGTCATCAAAAGGTTAAAACAGCTGTAAAGAAGGAAGATGCATGTATTGCGACTGCATTTGGGGTCAGCACAAGCCCATATGCAAACCATGTTTGGTGTATTGACTCTGGAGCGACTGCTCACATGACACGTGATAAAGATTTCTTCATTAATCTAGATGAAAGCAAGTCTGAAAAGGTAATTTTAGCTAATGGTCACTATATGACATCAGAAGGAATAGGAGATGGTTATCTCCATTGTCAAGTTCAATCCTCAGCACAAGTCAGAAAAATCCCAGTTAAAGACGTGCTGCATGTTCCCAAAGAAAAACGTTCTAAGTGGGAATCTCATGCAAAGGAAGGAGTTCTTGTGGGGTACAGTGAAACTCAGAAAGGATACAGAATCCTGCACCCACAGACCAACACAGTAACAATCAGCAGAGATGTAGTGATTGATGAAAACTCAGTATCGCTCAAATTTCATGAGGTTACGCAAATAATTCAACCTAAGGAACAAGAATTTCAGTCAGTGATTCCAGACATTGAAGAGAATCTCAAAGAAAATACTGAAGTCTGGATATGCTCTGAAAGTACTGAAAAAGAAACAGAAGAACCAAGCCAACCTCAGGAGATCAGAAGATCAGAAAGATCAAATAAAGGAATTCCAGCTAAACGCCTTTCTTATATGGTCAGATCAATTCCAGAAGAAGAGCCACAGTCATGGCAGGAAATGCAAAAACTGCCTATTCATAAGAAGCAAAAATGGATAAAAGCTGCTGATGAAGAAATGGAATCCCTTCATAAGCTCAAAACATGGGAGCTCACAGAGCTACCTCAAGGCAAGAAAGCAATTGGATGTAAGTGGGTCTTTAAGAACAAATATGACTCCGAAGGTAATGTTCACCGTTTTAAAGCAAGATTGGTCGCAAAAGGATATTCACAAAAATATGGTGAAGATTATGATGCTACTTTTGCTCCAGTTGCCAAGCAAACTACATTCAGAACTTTATTATCCATAGCTGCTGTTCAGCAGATGAAAGTAAGACATTTTGACATCAAAACAGCCTTTCTACATGGAGACATTGAAGAAGAGCTGTACATGACTCAACCAGAAGGCTATGTTAAAAGGGGTAAAGAGAACCTTGTTTGCAGAATGCAAAAATCTCTCTACGGCCTTAAGCAATCAGCAAGAGCATGGAACACTAAGATGAACAAAGTGTTAATCGACGAAGGATTTAAAAGGTCTCAAGCGGATCCATGTTTGTATACAAAAGGTGTATCACAAGATTGGATGTATGTTATTCTATATGTGGATGATGTAATAATAGCGCATCAAGAAGAGAGAGAAATTTCAAAACTAGGTCAAATTCTGAACAAGCATTTCGAGACCAAGGACCTTGGAGATGTGACATACTATTTGGGAATCCAAATCCAGAGAGAGGAAGATGGAAGTTTTCTTCTTAATCAAAATTCTAAAATCTCCACAGTTCTAAACCAGTTTGGAATGTCAGAAGCCAAAGGCATATCAACTCCAATGGATCCATCTTACCTAAAATTGGAAGGAGAAGAAGATCTGCTACCCACAAATGACAGTTACAGACAAGCAGTGGGGGCACTTCTATACATAGCAACCACAACCCGTCCAGATATCTCAGCCACAGTGGGAATTCTCTGCCGACGTGTAAGCAAGCCACGCCAAAGAGATTGGAATGCAATTAAGAGACTTCTTCAGTATCTTAAGGCAACCCAAGAGTTAAGTCTAAAGATTTCTGCATCAGGAGATCTAATTCTCAGAGGATATGTAGATGCAGATTGGGCTGGAGACTCAAGTGATCGAAGATCAACAAGTGGTTACTTGTTCAAGTTAGGACACACTTCAATCTCATGGTCCAGTAGAAAACAAGTGTCAGTTGCATTGTCTTCTACAGAAGCAGAATATACATCAGCTGCTCATGCAAGTCAAGAGTTAATTTGGTTGAAGCAACTTTTGGAAGAATTCGGCAAACCACTAGC
Organism: Ranitomeya imitator; assembly: GCF_032444005.1. Taxonomy (NCBI): domain Eukaryota; kingdom Metazoa; phylum Chordata; class Amphibia; order Anura; family Dendrobatidae; genus Ranitomeya; species Ranitomeya imitator. The sequence goes on from NC_091282.1 coordinate 621,230,117, forward strand.
TGAACCAACTGTTATCTATGAGGACAACCAAGGATGTATCAAGCTCGCCAGCAGTGAAAGGATAAGTGCAAGAACAAAGCACATTGATGTTAAACATCATCACTTGCGTGACTTAGTAGAGCGTGAAGTTCTAAAGTTTGTTTACTGTGAATCTGACAAGATGTTAGCAGATGTTTTGACAAAGCCATTGTCAAGAGCCAAGTTTGAAGAATTCAGAACTGCAATGGGACTAACAGGATAAGCAGTTGTTGAGTGGGGGTGTTGGAATAAGTTTAAATGCAACAACTCCATTCCTGTTGTAGTCTGCATTGAATGTCTATGAGTGTTCATTTGTCAGCTATGCTGTGATTGTTAAAGTTTGTACAAAAAGGTCAGAGGACTCTCACTGATTGCATCATTCTGCTGCTGTTTCCTTCACAGAGAGACATGTGTTACATGGACTAGATTATATCGGTAGTTACTGTCAAAGCTTTCTTATTTTGTTCCAGTTCAAGCTGCATATATTAAACACAGTTTGCCTTACGTTGGATTCTGCTGCTTATATGAAGTAACACGCGCTGCTGTGGTAATACTCCGGCTAACAATATTCCGTTTCCTGGCATTTCCCAATCCCCTAATGTTCCATGAAAGGAATTTAAGTGACGCCATATAAACGCCATACGATTTTTTGACACTTCTCGAGTGTTTAGATTCATTAAATACAGATTACCATTGGACCGTAAAGTATACCTGCAATGCCTATAATCAACTGAAATTGCAATTGGGTCTAGAACCATTGACCAATAATGGCCATAGAAATGCAACTGTGGATTCCTATAAATTTCCCAAAACTTAAGTATAGGCATAAATAGAATCTCTTATTTTCTTTTCTCTCTTTCTATCCGAGCCGCAGTAACAGTTACAATAGTTTCAATGCATACCCCTAAAATTATTTCATCACAAAACGCATATACAGAATTGTTGGTTCAACCACCCAATTTTTCCTGAACCCCGAAGGGTAACTGGGTTTTTGGGCCAGAGACTGAGACGTCAGCACCTTGCATGCGTTTTTGCAAGCGTTCCTGTTTTTTTATGCTCATGCGTTTGATAGGAAAAAATTTTTCAAGGAAAATTTCCTTGAAACAAGCCACACCAAATGGGCGTGGCTGATGGAATTTCTCTATCTAAACCCTTGTACAGATGAAATCCTCACATTTTGCTCCTGTATCCTGTGTCAAGATGGATTTTCGCATGGAAAGTTTCTATCGGAATCTGGATTTGGATGTCAATTTGTTTCTTTCCTTTGCATTTGCTTGTGAGCAAGAGCAGAAAAGAGAAAAACAGAGAAGATGGCATTGGCGCTTTTGACAGCACCCGATTCTTGAACTCCTACAGAGCCGTGGAGCCTACCACTCCTTATACAGTGAGCTACGTGAAAACCCAGATACATTTTTCGAGTACACGATAATGTCTCAAGACAGCTTCATGGAATTGCTGGACTGTGTACAAGGAGCCATCAGCAGGCAGGACACCCAGCTCCATAGAGCGATTCCTGCTGAGGAATGTCTGCTGATGTGTAGAAACCTCCTGAAACCATACTCCAGTCGGGACTTGAACCACACAAAAAAGATCTTTAATTACAGACTGACCGGGGCACGAAGAACTGTTGAGTGTGCCTTTCATATCCTTGTCTCAAAATGGCACTTTTTAGGGACAGCCATTAATCTGAAGATTGAGACTGTCAATGAGATGGTCAAGGCGTGTGTGGTTCTGCACAACTATATAATGGCTAAAGAGGGACTCAACATTGAACTTGATGAACCGTGTTTGTAACCCATTGCCAGATTATCATCATAACACTCTCGGGACAGCAGTTGAAGTAGTACATTTGCGTACTACTTTGTTTCTGAGAGTGGACGTCTGTCCTGGCAAGATGACATGGTTTAGTGTTCTTGTAATCTTGTTTATTGTTATGTACCTGTAATTATTAAAATGTACTTTAATGTTTGCTGACAATAAAATATCTCTGGTTAAACACCTATTCCTAGAGCCCTCGATATTAGAATGTTTTTTTTTAAAGCTTAATAAGGTGATTACCGGTTCACAACTACAGTTTTTATATAATCCACTCACTGTATCATGCAGATTGCATGATTCAGGGATTGGATTCTAACCAAATTGGGTAATCCATGCTTTACCCTACACTACACCTCTTCTCTCTGAGGTCAGTGCTATGGTAGGTGACATTGGATTAGCTCCATGGTCTCTTCAGTCTGCATTTCTATATATTAATGCAGTCAGCAGGACGTGTATGAACTGGACCCGGCCTGGTGGTGTCGGTGGACAGCTGTGCATTTTCTTCAAGCAGCCTAGTGGTGGTGGTGGCGGACAGCCGCACAGGTTCTTCTGGCGGCGGACAGCCATGCAGGTTCTTCACGCGGCCTGCTGGTGGCGGTAGGCAGCCGTGCAGGATCTGTAGGCAGCCTACTGCTGGTGCCGGGAGCAGGAGCAGGACTCGGCATGGTGGTGGTGGAGTGGATTGCAGCAGCACCCGTCATTGTGGTGTGGTGTGCGGCAGGACTGGGCATGGTGGTGGCCATACAGTGGTATGCAGTAGAACTAGGTATTGATGTTTAGTGTGTAATTGGTGGCATAGTCGCAGGAGATTCTTGCATCACACACGGTTGTGTGACCCCGGCCTTCAGGTTCACTGCTGCATGATACCACAGTGCAATACTTACGAAAAGCCTTTCTGACACGTGACTTGGCGTTGTCCCAGTCATTCATCGGCGCTTGGGCCACCTCATTCCTTAGCCGCCGAATCACCACAGCGTTCGAGTACTACTGCTCTCGGGTGTCCCACAAAGCAACTCGCTCCTGCACCAGGGTGATGAGGAGGTCGTTATCAATAAATTCCTCCTCCCGTTGTGGTACCTAGAAATGAAACAAAGACATTACTGATGGAAACATAAAACACTTAAACCAAAAACAGTCAAGAATAAATAAAAAAGTCAAGAGTACCAACAACAGTCAATAATAAATAAAAACAGTCAAGAATACTTACACGCCGTCTTGCCACCAGAACTTGGGCCTGAGTCTGCTGCTCCTTCTCAGCTGCACTGGAAGGGTTCTGTAAAAAGGAAAACAAAAATATTTTGCCACGTATATAGCGACAGTGAACACTTACCAACCAGTAGTAAATGCACTCACTTCAGTCTCCTGTCCATTCTGTGAGCTCTGATCTTCAGTGGAGGACATGATGAGGAATGCTGCAAGAGAGACAGAGATTATTACAGACTGCAGGTAGAAAACAGACAGGCAGACATATAGGTTGTATACTTACATTTAGTCAGAGTCTTCCAAAAAATATGCTGCAATATTTGTATCGCTTCCAGAGTCTTAAGAGTAATGGACTTCCACTGCCCACACCTTCTTTTGTAAGGTTTGTTTGGGGGTGGCTTAAAACAAGTTCCTAGACATGTTTACTGATAAGAACGCATGCGTACGCAAACGCAAGTCCTTCCATACTCATGCGTTCCCATAGACTGTAATGCGTTTATTTAACGCACTCCTTCCGCAAGCGTGCGCATGCATATGGTGGAGGAAAACTGCCGCTACAAAAATTCTAACATGGTACGTTAACCGCGCCCAGCCGCACACCTCGAAAATACACATGCCTAAGCAAACGCAGGCTAACGCATGCACCTGCGTCTACAATGTAAAAGATAGGAAATCAAGAGACATGGTGATTTATGTGTTCGAAATGCTGCTGACACAACCGCAAATGTGAAACCAGCCTTATTGGAAGGTGAACCTTCGGCTATGTCTGAGGTCCAGAGTATGCTGGAAGAGGTTTTCATCCAGGATGTCTCTGTACGTTGGCCGCATTTATGTTTCCCTCAATGACAACCAATTGTCTTGTCCCTGCAGCTGAAATACACACCCCTAGCATGATAGCATGCCACCACCATGTTTCACTGTTGGCATTGTATTGGGCAGATGATGAGCAGTGCCTGGTTTTCTCCACACATACCACGTAGAATTATCACCAAAAAGGTCTATCTTCATCTCATCAGACCAGAGAATCTTATTTCTCATAGTCTGAGAATCCTTCATGTGTTTTTTTTTTTTATTTAGCAAACTCTATGCGGGCTTCCATATGTCTTGCACTGATGAGACGCTTCCGTCGGGCCACTCTGCCATAAAGGCCCGACTGGTGGAGGGTTGCAGTGATAGTTGACTTTGTGGAACTTTCTCCCATCTCCCTACGGCATCTGTGGAGCTCAGCCACAGTGATCTTGGGGTTCTTCTTTACCTCTCTTACCAACGCTCTTCTCCCACGATTGCTCAGTTTGGAAGGGCAGGTCTAGGAAGACTTTTGGTGGTCCCAAACTTCTTCCATTTAAGGATTATGGTGGCCACTGTGCTCTTAGGAACCTTGAGTACTGCAGAAGTTCTGTTGTAACCTTGGCCAGATCTGTGCCTTGCCACAATTCTGTCTCTGAGCTCCTTGGCCAGTTTCTTTGACCTCATGATTCCTATTTGGTCTGTTATGCACTGTGAGCTGTGAGATCTTATATAGACAGGTGTGTGCCTTACCAAATCAAGTCCTATCATTTTAATAAAACACAGCTGGTCTCCAATAAAGGAGTAGACCATCTCAGAGGATCACAAGGAAATGGACAGTATGTGACAATATGAGTGTCTGAGCAAAGGGTCTGAACACTTATGTGATATTTCAGTTTTTCTTTTTTAATACATTTGCAAAAAATTCTACATCTGTTTTTTTTTCAGTCAAGATGGGGTGCAGAGCGTACATTAATGAGAAAAAAATTGAACTGTTAGGGGCCGCTGAACGCACTAAATAAGATATAATAATAAAATGCGTTCGCCACCCAGGGTCCACTGTGCAGAGATGGTATACTGTAGCTAGGAGGACAATGGAAAAACAAGCAGCGAGCGTACCTGACTCACACTGAGTTAAATGTCACTCACCGGAGAAGCACGTGGCTGTGCCAATCGCACACAGCGATGGGAAAGGATCAGCAGCAGTGCTGTGTTCATAGGCACACAGCCGCAGAGTGATAATGGCGCTAAACGAGAATCCTTTTAACTTCACAGGTGTTTACTACCTCACAGAGGCAAAGGAATCGGTAGTGGACTCAAACACAGCAGGTGCACACACAACTCCTCTCCAGATAATCGGGAATTCTAAAGGCTAAATGCCAGCCCTGAACCCATGCAAACAATCTTCTCTCTGGAGGTGTCGGAATTCTAAAGGCTCTAGGCCTGCCCTGTGCACATGCAAACAAGTCCACACTACCATTAGGTTCCACACTCTCACAGAAGATAAATGATCTTGGCACATTGAGGGTATGTGCACACGTCAGGTTTTTTTCCTGACAAAATCCGGAGAATTCTGGCAGAAAATCACATTTTTTTCCGCGCAGATTTTTCGCGTTTTTTTGCGCGTTTTTTTTTGCGCGGATTTTTTGCGGAATTTTTGCGTTTTTTTTTCTTCCTGAAAGTCATTTTGCCTTAGAAATCCGCAAAAAATCCGCAAAAAGAATGAGCATGTCCATTTTTTTTGCGGAATTGGTTTTTTTTGCGGTAAAAAACGCATCCATCTGCACAAAAAATCCGGAATGCATTCTAAATGATAGGATGCATATTTTTAGCGTTTTTGATGCGGAATTATAGCGTTTTTATAGCGAAATTCCGCAAAAAAAACGCTAAAAATCCGGACGTGTGCACATACCCTGATGGGTGCACCAAAGATCCTTTTATAGATTTTGCCAATCAGACAGGACCTTGCTCACGAACCAATGCAAAGCTGGACCAGGAACTGAGCATGGGACCACCAATGAGAAGTCGCCTTACGAGCATGCTCAGTAGAGCGAATCCTGGACTTAGTCTCAGGAGGGATCACTCGCTGCTGTCTATTATTAGTTACCATAGCTGAACCTGGAGAGGCAGCAGTAACCATGCACATAGACTGAGTCTGAGCAAGATGATGAGACTGATGTCTTTGCTGAGCAGCATCCACTGCGGTTGGGACTAAATGTGAGACTGCAGAGGAAGATAAGGCTTGGGATCTATCCTGTGCAGAGGAAGAATTCCAATGCCAGCTTTTTTTAATTTATCAAATGGCTGCAATGAAACAAAGAGTGAAAAGTTTAAAGGGGTCTGAATACTTTCCGTACCCACTGTAGTACTGTACAGCCACATATGGGGTATTTCTACATTCAGCAAAAATTGTGGGACAAATTCTGGTGCCATTTTTACCCATTTCCCAGTGTGAAAATAAACAACAACCACAGATTAAAAACAACCACAGATTAACAACCACACATTATGCACACCATTTTTGTGGTGTGCATAATTTGCAGTGGTGCTTTTCTCTCTTGGTCACACCATTTTGGTAACTAAACCCCTTATGGAACTTATCTAGATGTGTAATGAGCACCTTGAACCCCCAGGTGCTTCACAGAAGTTTATAACATTAAGCTGTGAAAACAAACAAAACAACATTTTTCCCATAAAAATCTTTTTTAAATACAAATTTTGTATTTTCACAAGGGCAAAAGAAGAAAATGGACCCCAAAGTTTGTTGTGGAATTTCTCCTGAGTTCACCGATACCCCATATGTGGTCAAAAACTACTTTTGAGGCAAAGTGCAAAGCTCAGAAGGGAAGTAGCACCACCATATTACAGTGCAGATTTTGCTGCACTTGTGTGAGGGTGCCAAGTTACACTGACAGAGCCCCTGAAGTGCCAGAACAGCAGAATCCCACATAAGTGACCCTATTTTACCAATTAAACCACTCAATGAATTCACCTAGGGGTGCAGTGATCACATTGACACAACAGGTGTGTCACAGAATTTTATACCATTGGGCAGTGAAGAAAAAATAATTTATACTTTACCACAAAGATTGTGTTAGCCCCAAATCTTACATTTTCACACTGGTTAGCAAGAGTCAGGGGCACATCCCAACAAATATATTAATCCAATTTAGGTATAAGTACACACATATATATATATATATATATATATATATATATATATATATATATATATATATATATATATATATATAGACATAAGTATTAAAAAATATAATATATTGGGAGGTAAGGGGGCAACGTGCTGAAACGCGCGTCGGGTGTTGGGCGCCATTCCTGGAGACCAGACACATACTATACTATCCTGTAAGTTCCACTCTATCTTATTATTTTATTATTTTCTATTTGAGTTTGGAGCGTTAACTTTTTTTATCGTACAAGATGTTGTGATTCTGGTCTTCTTACTCAATGTGAGGATACACTGACCCCTTGTGATTATCTGCAATTTTGCACCCTGACAATCAGTAGTTTCTTACACATATATTTTTTCCAATTTTTACTTTGTGTCAGTTTTACTATTATTATTATTTACTTATATAGCACCATTAATTCCATGGTGCTGTACATAAGAAAGGGGTTACATACAGAGTTATAGATACAGTTTGCAGTAAACAAGTTTACAGTGACAGACTGGTACAGAGGGGAGAGGACCCTGTCCTTGCGGACTTACATTCTATGGGATAGTGGGGAAGAGGCAGAAGGTAGGGGCGAGGCGGCGGCTCTGGCGATGGAGAGGCGGTGGCTCTGGCGATGGAGAGGCGGTGGCTCTGGCAAAGACGAGGTGGCGGCTCTGGCGATGGCGAGGCGGCGGCTCTGGCGATGGCTCTGGTGATAGTGTGAAGTTTTACACTAATAAACCTAATAATTTTTCTTTGTTCCTACACTTTATAAATTGTGTGATTTATGATGGTATATATATATTATTTTCACATTAATAATTTTTTCACCTTTTTATAAAATATTATGTGCACTATAGACACATTGTCTGATACATTCTGATAACCATATATTGATCCCAGTGTATCCTACAACGTTTTGTAATTTTATTACTGTGGAGTTGGTTTGTCTTTGTATTAATAAATATAAATTGTTTTAAATATTCAATACATATATGTATACTTTTCTTTGGTCATACTGTTTTTAATCTGTGGTTGTTGTTTATTTTCACACTGGGAAATGGGTAAAAATGGCACCAGAATTTGTCCCACAATTTTTGCTGAATGTAGAAATACCCCATATGTGGCTGTACAGTACTACAGTGGGTACGGAAAGTATTCAGACCCCTTTAAACTTTTCACTCTTTGTTTCATTGCAGCCATTTGATAAATTAAAAAAAGCTGATGTTAGGCATTGGAATTCTTCCTCTGCACAGGATAGATCCCAAGCCTTCTCTTCCTCTGCAGTCTCACATTTAGTCCCAACCGCAGTGGATGCTGCTCAGCAAAGACATCAGTCTCATCATCTTGCTCAGACTCAGTCTATGTGCATGGTTACTGCTGCCTCTCCAGGTTCAGCTATGGTAACTAATAATAGACAGCAGCGAGTGATCCCTCCTGAGACTAAGTCCAGGATTCGCTCTACTGAGCATGCTCGTGAGGCGACTTCTCATTGGTGGTCCCATGCTCAGTTCCTGGTCCAGCTTTGCATTGGTTCGTGAGCAAAGTCCCCGTCTTCTGGAGCTGAGTGGAAGAGAGCCCCACGTGCGTCCCCCTAGCCGATAGGGCTTCGTCAGGGGAAGTAGTGGTGCGCACGCCAACCTGTGTTTAAATAGAAATGATATCATACCTGATAGTTAACCGGTGTGCACCGGAGGAGCTGAACCCGACGCTCCATTAAGTGAATGCGCACGACAACAGTATGTTTACTTGGCGCCGAAGTGCGCCTGCGCGAATTGGAACGCAAGCTCTATCAGAGCTTGCGTTCCAGCTCACGATCTCTCTTTCACTCGGCTCTGGAAGACGGGGACTTTGCTCTCACTCATGTGCTGAACATTGGGTAATTTAACCCTTAAAACTTCTCTGGCCTAATTGGGCTTCTTTGTCCCACTGTCTAGATGTTTTTTTCATACTTTGTAGAGCCATCCTCTGGGGACTTATGGTCGGGATTTTTTCTCACCTTGGGGAATCCTGTGCTGGGATGATCCATGTTTTTGTTGTAGGGCTGCACACTAGCCTCATGAGCCAGTAGGTTTAAAATGGAATTGTTCATGCATTGTAGTGTATATTGGGCATTATAATATGTATTTTGTTCTGAGTGGACATGGTTTTTGTTGATTTTAAGTATGTTTTAATACATTGTGTAGTGTGCCAAAAAAAACCTTTTTCTATTTATCATATATATTTTTGTGGTGTGCATAATTTGCAGTGGTGCTTTTTTCTCATGGTCATGTCTTATTTACCACTGAATTTGCACCCCTACTCTATTAAGGCATTTTTTTATATGGTAGTATGCTTGGTCTTTCTTTATTTGATATAGTTTCCAAAATGGTGTCACTTATGGGGTTTCCACTGTTTAGGCACATCAGGGGCTCTTAAACCGCGACTAGGCATCCGCTAATTATTCCATCAGATTTTGCATTCAAAAGTCATCCCTACCCCCCTGGTATGCATGCCCCCCTCATCCCTATCCTGGTATGTATGGATCCATAATCCCACTCCTGGTATGCATGGCCCCCTCATCCCTATCCTGGTATGTATGGATCCATAATCCCACTCCTGGTATGCATGGCCCCCTCATCCCTATCCTGGTATGCATGCCTCCCCTCATCCCTATCCTGGTATGTATGGATCCATAATCCCACTCCTGGTATGCATGGCCCCCTCATCCCTATCCAGGTATGCATGCCCCCCTCATCTCTATCCTGGTATGCATGGCCCCCCTCATCCCTATCCTGGTATGCATGGCCCCCCTCATCCCTATCCTGGTATGCATGGCCTCCCTCATCCCTATCCTGGTATGCATGGATCCATCATCCCTATACTGGTATGCATGGCCCCCCTCATCCTTATCCAGGTATGCATGGCCCCCTCATCCCTATCCAGGTATGCATGGCCCCCTCATCTCTATCCTGGTATGCATGGCCCCCCTCATCCCTATCCTGGTATGCATGGCCCCCCTCATCCCTATCCTGGTATGCATGGCCCCCCTCATCCTTATCCTGGTATGCATGGCCCCCCTCATCCCTATCCTGGTATGCATGGCCCCCTCATCTCTATCCTGGTATGCATGGCCCCCCTCATCCCTATCCTGGTATGCATGGCCCCCTCATCCCTATCCTGGTATGCATGGTCCCCTCATCCCTATCCTGGTATGCATGGCCCCCCTCATCCCTATCCTGGTATGCATGGCCCCCCTCATCCCTATCCTGGTATGCATGGCCCCCCTCATCCCTATCCTGGTATGCATGGTCCCCTCATCCCTATCTTGGTATGCATGGCCCCCCTCATCCCTATCCTGGTATGCATGGTCCCCTCATCCCTATCCTGGTATGCATGGTCCCCTCATCCCTATCCTGGTATGCATGGCCCCCCTCATCCCTATCCTGGTATGCATGGTCCCCTCATCCCTATCCTGGTATGCATGACCCCCCTCATCCCTATCCTGGTATGCATGGTCCCCTCATCCCTATCCTGGTATGCATGGCCCCCTCATCTCTATCCTGGTATGCATGGCCCCCCTCATCCCTATCCTGGTATGCATGGTCCCCTCATCCCTATCCTGGTATGCATGGCCCCCCTCATCCCTATCCTGGTATGCATGGCCCCCCTCATCCCTAACCTGGTATGCATGGCCCCCCTCATCCCTATCCTGGTATGCATGGCCCCCCTCATCCCTATCCTGGTATGCATGGTCCCCTCATCCCTATCCTGGTATGCATGGCCCCCCTCATCCCTATCCTGGTATGCATGGTCCCCTCATCCCTATCCTGGTATGCATGGTCCCCTCATCCCTATCCTGGTATGCATGGTCCCCTCATCCCTATCCTGGTATGCATGGCCCCCCTCATCCCTATCCTGGTATGCATGGCCCCCCTCATCCCTATCCTGGTATGCATGGTCCCCTCATCCGTATCCTGGTATGCATGGCCCCCCTCATCCCTATCCTGGTATGCATGGCCCCCCTCATCCCTATCCTGGTATGCATGGCCCCCCTCATCCCTATCCTGGTATGCATGGCCCCCCTCATCCCTATCCTGGTATGCATGGCCCCCTCATCCCTATCCTGGTATGCATGGCCCCCCTCATCCCTATCCTGGTATGCATGGCCCCCTCATCTCTATCCTGGTATGCATGGCCCCCCTCATCCCTATCCTGGTATGCATGGTCCCCTCATCCCTATCCTGGTATGCATGGCCCCCCTCATCCCTATCCTGGTATGCATGGCCCCCTGATCTCTATCCTGGTATGCATGGCCCCCCTCATCCCTATCCTGGTATGCATGGTCCCCTCATCCCTATCTTGGTATGCATGGCCCCCCTCATCCCTATCCTGGTATGCATGGCCCCCCTCATACCTATCCTGGTATGCATGGCCCCCCTCATCCCTATCCTGGTATGCATGGCCCCCCGCATGCATATTCCCGCTAAACACTAGCTTTTGTAAGCGTAATTAGCTTGCAGAATGCTAGCGTTTTGCAAATGATCTGTAGTATCGCTTGGAAAAATTGACAGATTGGTCACACTTGTCAAACATAGTGTTTGACAAGTGTGACCAGCTTTTTACTATTGATGCTGCCTATGCAGCATCAATAGTAAAAAGATATAATGTTAAAAAAAAAATCGTGATATTCTCACCTTCCGGTGTCCCCAACAACCTTCCTGCTCCTCGTGATGCTCCCAGCAGCTCCCGATCCCAGTAATGCCTCGCGGCAATGATCCCAGATGACGTAGGATCACGCAAGACCGCTACGTCATCACAGGTCATTGTCACGAGGCATCACTGGGAACGGAAGCATCATGAGGAGCGGGAAGCCTGCGGGGGACGCTGGAAGGTGAGTATATAACTATTTTTTATTTTAATTCTTTTTTTGGGCCTGGAGGAGAGTCTCCTCTCCTCCACTACTGTGTATCAACCGCACATGATCCATGCGGGAAGTAACGGATCAATGCATTCTTATGTGTGCGGAATCGCCGCGATTCCGCACAAAGAATGAGCATGCTGCGTATTTTTCCGTGATGCGATTCTGCCGCTGAAAAATAAGCATTAGCACAGCATTGCGGAATCCCTTTGAATTCAATGTATGCTTTTTCCCACGATTTCACTGCGAAAAAACTCGGCAAAAACCCATACAATCTGCAATGTGTGGACATGGCTTAATATTTTTTTTTTTAAAATGTTTTCTGATGGAGCCATGCATACCAGGATGGGAGTGGGGGCTAATCATATGGATGGGGCATGCATACTAGGACTGGGCATGGGGACCAATCATACCAAGATGCTTTTAAAGAGAAATGAATATTCATTGCCCTCCAGGCCAATGGGCATGTAATGCAGTGCATATTCATTTCTCTTTAGCAGCAGGCACAGGAGTTAGACAAAGAGAGAGTGATGCACACTATGTGAATTAGGGCTTCATATCAAAATATATTGTGATGAATAAGTACTCAGTATACAATTACTGGGACTAGAAAAGTGAAAAAAGACAAACATAGTAATACAAAATATTAAAGAGAGAATCTATTACAATATTAGGTTATTTATATGTGATAATACATAATTAAGTGATTGCTGGCTCATGATTATTACATATGCTAGTGGACTTCACCGAGTGAAAACAGAGAAATTGTAATAATAAATATAAATGGAGAAGATGCTGCCACCAGATAAGACAGATAGAGGAAGAAAAAAGCCAAATTAATAAGTCCCTATCACTTCATTGTTTTTCTTTCTTTCTTCTTAGAAAGAGAATCTTCCACCCAAGGGCAACATGGAGGACAGCTGCAGGTGAACTCACACCTCCTTCGCCCCAATCCAGAGACAGGAGTGTCATCCAGACCATCAATTGGTGGTAAGTATGGAAGGATAAATAGGTGAATTCTGAAAAGTAAAAGACTAAAGTTAAAAACGTGTTAATAACAAGGAGAAGACATAAATAGATATTAACACCCTAAAAAAAATTTTTAAAGGAAAGGGGCAAAGCTTAAAATTTCGTTTAACCCACTGGGCTGAACTGATCCAATCTTGAATATCCATTTGGCTTCTAGTTGAGCCAGATTTTTTCGCCAGTTACATCCTCTCTGACTGATAAAGACCTCATCGATTCCAATCACTTTGAGGAGTTTGGATTCGCAATTGTGGTGGAGTTTGAAATGTCTTGGTATCGGTTTTAAATCCGAGACTATCATAGCATCTTTGGCAATATTTATGTCCCTAACATGTTCTCTCACTCGCATTTGTAAAGGTCTAGATGTTAGACCTACATATATTTTGTCGTTCGGACACATTGCATAATATACAACACCCACAGTATTGCATGTTATATGCTGAGTGATTGTAAAATTCTCAGTTCCATCACCAGATTTATATGTTAGGGCTCTTTGCATGTTGGGACAGGCTATACAATGCATACATGGATAAAATCCCCACTTGGGTCTTCTTGAACCAAAGGCCCTGTCCACTTCTTCACCTGTGTGTTAACTGTGAACAAGTATATCTTTCAAATTTCTAGCTGTTTAATAGGTGATGGAGGGGACATCACTCACATGTTTCGTGATGGTGTGGTCTGTTTTTAATATAGGCCAATATTTATTTAGAGCATGTCTCATATCTGACCATTTTTCAGTGTACTTTGAAATAAATCTCACCTTTTGTTCACTCTGTTTTTTGGACTTAGACTGTAACAAATCATTCCTCTTTTCTGCTGTTGCTCCCTTGAGGCCATTTTTAATACTTTTTTTTAGAATAGCTTCTATCTTCAAATCGCATTGCCAGTTCATCCGCCTGCTTCTGAAAGAGGTGATCATTAGAGCATATTCTTCTGACGCATAAGAATTGACTAGTTGGTATTTCATTCAATAACGGCTGAGGATGTGAAAAGGATGCATGCAGAAGTGAATTTACAGTCATGTCCTTACAATAGACATCTGTTTCCAGCAGGTTGTTAAAACCCCTGGAGATCATGACATCATATGGCCGGCAATCACCTAATTATGTAATATGATATATATATATATATATAACCTAATATTGTAATATATTCTCTCTTTAATATTTTGTATTACTATTTTTGTCTTTTTTCACTTTTCTAGTTCAGTAATTGTATATTGAGTACTTATTCATCACAATATATTTTAATATGAAGCCCTAATTCACATAGAAGTGTGCATCACTCTCTCTTCGTAATGATGCTTCACATTAGTCACAATGGGCAGGAGTAAATTGGGTCCCAATTTGATGGGCCCATAATACTCATAAGTCACAGCCCATCAATCATTAACCTGTTTTGATATTAGTTGTTATGTGGACTGTTGCCTATTTATTGATGATTTAGAGCTATCTTCTACCCTTCTATTTAGTTACAGAACATTTATCATTAAATCTGTTTTCTGGGTTGTTGCCCAATAACTTTCCACTGAGAGTTTCAGATTTATCCTGCTATCGTCGTATTTATATTTAGTTTGCACCTTACTTCTACTCACTTTATCATCTAGTGAGAGTAAGGCTATGTGCACACGTTCAGGTTTTTTCGCGTTTTTTTCACTTTTTTTGAACTAAAAACGCTATAAAAACTCATTAAAAATGCATGCATTATGTATTCTATCATTTAGAATGCATTCTGCATGTTTTGTGCACATGGATGTGAAAAAAACGCATCGCGGTAAAAAAATGAGCTTGTTCATTATTTTTGCGGATTTTCGGCGTTTTTCCCGCAATTCTATGCATTTGGGAAAAAACGCACAAAACATGCACAAAAAACGCGTCAAAAACACGGAAAAAAACCACATGCTGATTTCTGGCAGAAATGTCCGTTTTTGTCAGGAAAATTTCTGCAAGAAATCCTGACGTGTGCACATACCCTTAATGCTCTTTTTTTCTTTCTTTTCCCTTTTTTCTCTATATCCTCCTTTGTTGGTGACAGCTCTCTGTATAACTTAGATAGTCAGTCACCGTGGAGACGGATTATCAGTAAGATCGGCCCCCTCACCTCCCCCTTTTGCGGTGAGCGCTCTCCTCCGTAGTTGGTAAGGGAGTCTCTGTCTGTAGCCTGGCTAGCTCCGCCCCTTGTCCTGACACGGGGGGCCCCTTGTCCTGACGCATCGGACGGGGGAGTGGATCAGTTACGTGAGACGCCAAGCCACCTGACGTCACTGCCCTTCACTATCGAGCAAGCGCCATTACCTACCGCGCCATCAATGTACAGATAGGACTATAAATAGACCCTGGATCGCTTCCCAGAATTCCTGGCTAATATGCCCCTGTTACACGGAGCACATTTCTTGCGGACATTTCTGCAGACTCTGTGAGGCTAGTGGCTTGGTCAGTAGGTCTATCAAATGTGGCCAGAGGGACCTTATGGCTAAATACCTGTCCTGGTGTTTCATTCCATGCAATGGACAATTTCTTTTTGGTAACAAATGAGAGGAGAGGAAATAGCCCAAGACAAAAAGAAGGGCTTTCCTGGATTCCCTACTGATGCTAGGAAAGCTTCCTTTTGGAGGAGAAAATTTAATAGGGGGCGTCCTCTGGGAGAGAGAAGGAAGTGGGCATTCAAGGGCAGAAGTCCGGTTTTATGTTCGGCGGGCCCTCTACATCTTCCAAAAAGCCTTCCCAATGACGCCAGGTCAGCTGTAGGGGTAAGGCTCTCCCTCTTTCCCCCTGCCTCCGTGAACATCTCCCCCAGTCGCTGGGTCTTGTATATTGTTAAGGGGGGTCTGAAGATAGACTTAGGGTACCGTCACACTGAAACGACGCTGCAGCGATACGACAACGATGTCGATCGCTACAGCGTCGCTGTTTGGTCGCTGGAGAGCTGTCACACAGACAGCTCTCCAGCGACCAACGATCCCGAAGTCCCCTGGTAACCAGGGTAAACATCGGGTTACTAAGCGCAGGGCCGCGCTTAGTAACCCGATGTTTAGCCTGGTTACCATCGTAAAAGTAAAAAAACAAACAGTACATACTTACCTACCGCTGTCTGTCCCCGGCGCTCTGCTTTCCTGCACTGACTGTGAGCACAGCGGCCGGAAAGCACAGCGGTGATGTCACCGCTGTGCTTTCCGGCTGGCTGGCGCTGACACAGGATGCAGGAGGAGTGCAGAGAAGCAGAGCGCCGGGGACAGACAGCAGAAGGTAAGTATGTACTGTTTTTTTTTTTTTTACGTTTACGCTGGTAACCAGGGTAAACATCGGGTTACTAAGCGCGGCCCTGCGCTTAGTAACCCGATGTTTACCCTGGTTACCTGTGAAGACATCGCTGAATCGGCGTCACACACGCCGATTCAGCGATGTCAGCGGGAGATCCAGCGACGAAAGAAAGTTTCAAACGATCTGCTACGACGTACGATTCTCAGCGGGGTCCCTGATCGCAGGAGCGTGTCAGACACAGCGAGATCGTAAGGATATCGCTGGAACGTCCCGAATCGTGCCGTCATAGCGATCAAAATGCCACTGTGTGACGGTACCCTTAGTCCATCTCCCACGTCAGACCTTCATAATGGCATCTCACAAGAGGTCACCGGAAGAACAACTTGCCCTAGAAGCAGAGATCATGGGACTCTTGGGAAAACAAGTTTTGTGCGAGATCCTCGAGAAAGAAATGGGAAGGTGTAAGGAACACCATGACTGTTGAGGCTAACTCAGTACATGTGTTCCGCTATGTCCTGGATGAATGAGGCAATGCAGTGCATGGAAAGCTTACCGGGGTGGGGCGCAACCGCTGACGTGCAGGACCTGTGGCATGTAACTGCAGGGGTGCAACCGGGGGGGCGGAGGAAGCCGCAGCGTTTCCAGAGAAGACAGCGGAGGACAGCGGGAACCGACAGAACTAGAGAAGGTGAGGAGCGCTGAGGTCAAAACGGAGGTAAAAAAGTGGAAGCAAATACACGCCAAGTATCAGAAACCGGAGAGGGCATCAAAAGTACCAGGGGGACTGGCAGAACGAGTAGTCAGAACAGAATATAAGTCAGAAACCAGGCAGAACGAATGAGCAGTACAGAATCCGTAGAAAACAGTAAAAACGGGGGACAAAGCCGGGTCAGTAGCAGAATAACACAAGAGCAAGCACACAAGGGTCAAACTACTCAGCAGAGGGTAGAAATATAACTAACAAAGACCAGAGCCCAGCTGAGGCCATATAAAGCCCTAACACTGCCAGAAAGAGGCTGGAAAGTCTTAACCCCTGACCCCCATGACAGAAGCGGATTTTATTCCCCCCTCTTTTTGATTAAAAAAAAACGGATGGTTCCTTCAGAGCTATTATCAATCTGAGGAAACTCAACCGGTGGATTGTAAATCGCTCTTTCAAGATGGAATCGGTGAACACAGCTATAAAGCTGTTATGTCACAACTGTTTCATGGCATTCATTGATTTGAAGGATGTGTATTACCACATTCTTATCCATCTGGACCATCAAAAGTATTTGAGGGTAGCTCTGTATGTCCAGGTACAGGTAAAACCTTTCCAATACAGAGCCCTTCCGATCGGGCTGTCAGTTGCTCAGAGGATTTTCACCAAGTAATATCAGAGGTGACGACCTACCTTCGTACTTGGAACACCTTTATCGTCCCTTACCTGCACGACTTCCTTATAGTGGGAAGATCGGGAGACCACTGTGCAGAACAGCTAAAGAATGTAACAATGGTCCTGGAGGACCTCGGCTGGATGGCGAATGCCCTCAAGTCAAGACTAAAACTGGAAAATACACAGTCCTTCCTAGGCCTGGTTTTGAATTTCAAGCGCCAAATCTGTCTCTTATCAGAGGACAAAATGAACAAAATAGTGACCCTGGTCCTGACAACAATAGATCATCCAAGGATGACCGTAAGGAATGCAATGTCCCTGCTAAGATTCCTGACATCTTGCATCCCGGCAGTAAGATGAGCCCAATTCCACATGAGGCAGCTTCAGTGGGAAATTCTGTCTGCGCAGAGGTCGTTAAGAGGACATTTAGAAGGGAAGGTAGATCTTTCTTCAACAGTCAGAAATTCTCTCTCTTGGTGGGCAGACAGGGAAAACTTGTCATCAGCGGTCCAGTGGGTAAGGCCCGTACAGGACATAATTGCAACAGATGCGAGCAGCACTGATCGTGGTGCACACCTGAGGAATCACTGTCAGGGCTTGAGCAGGGTTTATCAACTAATATCCTCAAGATACAGGCCTCTGGCTTAGACGCATTATATAACTGTAACCTGACGTCAAAAAGATGGGTGTCACGATTTCTAAAATCCTGTGGTCGGTCCAAACTGGTTACAATCCCTAAAATTCCACCGTTGGATCTAAATCTGGTACTATATACACTAAAGACCCGTTCGAGCCCCTGCAGGATTTATTTGCCAAATTTCTTACACTTAAGACTATTATATCAGTGGCTTGAACATCGGTCCTCAGGCTTAGCGATATACAGGCCCTGTCCATATGTTCTCCCTATACGAAGATATATGAAGATAGGGTTGTACTAAGACCTGACCCGGCTTACCTTCTCAAAGTGGCGCTTAAGTTCCATAGGAGCCAAGAAATAATTTTGACTTCCTTTTGTGATAACCCTAGGAATCCAGGAGAGGAAAGATTCCATAGGTTAGATGTGAGGAGGTTGCTATTAGAATATATGTCCATGACAAGTCAGTGGAAGAAGGACCAGTCCCTGTTTGTAGCCTTTCAGGGTAGCAGAAAAGGATATGGGGTATCCAAGGGTACAATTGCCAGGTGGATCAGGGAGCTGTTGTGAATTCTGTTGTCAAGCTCCCTCCTGTGGTCATGAATGGTACTTCGGCTGGTTCTGTCCATGGACTTCCTCTGGTGGCTGTGGGTGGAGCCGTTGTTTCTGAGTTTCCTTCCACAGGTGACGAGTTTAATTCGTTAGCTGGCTGCTCTATTTAACTCCACTTAGATCATTGCTCCATGCCAGCTGTCAATGTTGTAGTATTGGTCTAGTTTGCTCCTGGATCGTTCTGGTTACCTGTTTACTCCAGCAGAAGCTAAGTTCTTCCTTGCTATTTTCTTGTTTGCTATTTTTCTGTCCAGCTTGCTATTGTGAATTTTGTCTTGCTTGCTGGAAGCTCTGGGATGCAGAGTGGCGCCTCCGCACCGTGAGTCGGTGCGGAAGGTTTTTTTTCCCTGCACACTCTGCGTGGCTTTTTGTAGGTTTTTGTGCTGACCGCAAAGTGACCTTTCCTATCCTCTGTCTGTTCAGTAAGTCGGGCCTCTCTTTGCTAAATCTATTTCATCTCTGTGTTTGTGATTTTCATCTTAACTCACAGTCAATATATGTGGGGGGCTGCCTTTTCCTTTGGGGAATTTCTCTGAGGCAAGGTAGGCTTTATTTTTCTATCTTTAGGGCTAGCTAGTTCTGAGGCTGTGTCGAGTTGCATAGGGAGCGTTAGGAGCAATCCACGGCTATTTCTAGTGTGTGTGTGATAGGATTAGGGATTGCGGTCAGCAGAGTTCCCACATCCCAGAGCTTGTCCTGTGTTATTGTAACTATCAGGTCTTTCCGGGTGCTCTTAACCACCAGGTCCATTATTGTCCTAACCACCAGGTCATAACAGTACAGCTGGCCCAAAGTATTAATGCATCTCAATAGAGGGATAAGAGAAGTTCTGAGACCATTTTTTTTTCTTTGCAGTGTGTTTTGTCTCTCTTTTCCCCTTTACCTCTGGGTGGTTCAGGACACAGGTGTAAACATGGACATTCAAGGTCTGTCCTCTTGGATGGATAATCTCACTACAAGGGTACAAAACATTCAAGATTTTGTGGTTCAGAATCCGATGTCAGAGCCTAGGATTCCAATTCCTGATTTGTTTTTTGGTGATAGATCTAAGTTCTTGAATTTCAAAAATAATTGTAAATTGTTTCTTGCCTTGAAACCCCGCTCCTCAGGTGACCCTGTTCAACAAGTAAAGATCATTATTTCTTTGTTACGTGGTGACCCTCAAGACTGGACATTTTCCCTTGCGCCAGGAGATCCGGCATTGCGTGATGTTGATGCGTTTTTCCTGGCGCTTGGATTGCTTTATGACGAACCTAATTCAGTGGATCAGGCAGAGAAAATCTTGCTGGCTCTGTGTCAGGGTCAGGATGAAGCGGAGATATATTGTCAGAAGTTTAGAAAGTGGTCTGTGCTCACTCAGTGGAATGAATGTGCCCTGGCAGCAATCTTCAGAAAGGGTCTCTCTGAAGCCCTTAAGGATGTCATGGTGGGATTTTCCATGCCTGCTGGTCTGAATGAGTCTATGTCTTTGGCCATTCAGATCGATCGACGCTTGCGTGAGCGTAAAGCTGTGCACCATTTGGCGGTACTATCTGAGCATGGGCCTGAGCCTATGCAATGTGATAGGACTTTGACCAGAGCTGAACGGCAAGAACACAGACGTCGGAATGGGCTATGTTTTTACTGTGGTGATTCCACTCATGCTATCTCCGATTGTCCTAAGCGCACTAAGCGGTTCGCTAGGTCTGCCACCATTGGTACGGTACAGTCTAAATTTCTATTGTCTGTTACTCTGATTTGCTCATTGTCATGCTATTCTGTTATGGCATTTGTGGATTCAGGCGCTGCCCTGAATTTGATGGACTTGGAGTATGCTAGGAGCTGTGTTTTTTTCTGGGAGCCCTTGCAGTATCCTATTCCATTGAGAGGAATTGATGCTACGCCTTTGGCCAAGAATAAGCCTCAGTACTGGACCCAATTGACCATATGCATGGCTCCCGCACATCAGGAGGATATTCGCTTTTTGGTGTTGCATAATCTGCATGATGTGGTCGTTTTGGGGTTGCCATGGCTGCAGGTTCATAATCCAGTATTGGACTGGAAATCTATGTCTGTGTCCAGCTGGGGTTGCCAGGGGGTACATGGTGATGTTCCATTTTTGTCTATTTCTTCTTCCACTCCTTCTGAAGTTCCTGAGTTTTTGTCGGATTATCGGGATGTATTTGATGAGCCCAGGGCCAGTGCCCTACCTCCTCATAGGGATTGCGATTGTGCAATTAATTTGATTCCTGGTAGTAAGTTTCCTAAGGGCCGATTGTTCAATTTATCTGTGCCAGAACACGCCGCTATGCGGAGTTATATAAAGGAATCCTTGGAGAAAGGCCATATTCGCCCGTCGTCATCACCGTTAGGAGCAGGGTTCTTTTTTGTGGCCAAGAAGGATGGTTCTTTGAGACCTTGTATTGATTACCGCCTTCTTAATAAAATTACAGTCAAATTTCAGTATCCTTTGCCGTTGCTGTCTAATTTGTTTGCTCGTATTAAAGGGGCTAGTTAGTTCACCAAGATAGATCTTCAAGGGGCGTATAATCTTGTGCGTATTAAACAGGGCGATGAATGGAAAACAGCATTTAATACGCCCGAGGGCCATTTTGAGTACCTGGTTATGCCATTCGGGCTTTCCAATGCTCCATCAGTATTTCAGTCCTTTATGCATGACATCTTCCGAGAGTACCTGGATAAATTCCTGATTGTGTATTTGGATGATATTTTGGTCTTTTCGGATGATTGGGAGTCTCATGTGAAGCAGGTCAGAATGGTGTTCCAGGTCCTTCGTGCGAATTCCTTGTTTGTGAAGGGGTCAAAGTGTCTCTTTGGAGTTCAGAAGGTTTCATTTTTGGGGTTCATTTTTTCCCCTTCTACTATCGAGATGGACCCTGTTAAAGTCCAGGCCATTTACGATTGGACTCAGCCGACATCTGTGAAGAGCCTGCAAAAGTTCCTGGGCTTTGCTAATTTTTATCGGCGCTTCATCGCTAATTTTTCTAGTGTTGCTAAACCGTTGACTGATTTGACCAAGAAGGGTGCTGATGTGGTCAATTGGTCTTCTGCATCTGTGGAAGCTTTTCAGGAGTTGAAGCGTCGTTTTTCTTCTGCCCCTGTGTTGTGCCAGCCAGATGTTTCGCTCCCGTTTCAGGTTGAGGTTGATGCTTCTGAGATTGGAGCAGGGGCTGTTTTGTCTCGAAGACGTTCTGATGGCTCGGTGATGAAGCCATGTGCTTTCTTTTCTAGAAAGTTTTCGCCTGCTGAGCGTAATTATGATGTTGGTAATCGAGAGTTGTTGGCCATGAAGTGGGCATTTGAGGAGTGGCGTCATTGGCTTGAAGGAGCCAAGCATCGCGTGGTGGTCTTGACAGATCACAAGAATTTGACTTATCTTGAGTCTGCCAAACGGTTGAATCCGAGACAGGCTCGATGGTCGTTATTTTTCTCCCGTTTTAATTTTGTGGTTTCGTACCTTCCGGGCTCTAAGAATGTGAAGGCTGATGCCCTGTCAAGGAGTTTTGTGCCTGACTCTCCGGGTGTTCCTGAGCCGTCGGGTATTCTCAAAGAGGGGGTAATTTTGTCTGCCATCTCCCCTGATTTGCGGCGGGTGCTGCAAAAATTTCAGGCTGATAGACCTGACCGTTGCCCAGCGGAGAAACTGTTTGTCCCTGATAAATGGACTAATAGAGTTATCTCTGAGGTTCATTGTTCGGTGTTGGCTGGGCATCCTGGAATCTTTGGTACCAGAGATTTGGTGGCTAGATCCTTTTGGTGGCCGCCTTTGTCACGGGATGTGCGTTCTTTTGTGCAGTCCTGTGGGACTTGTGCTCGGGCTAAGCCCTGCTGTTCTCGTGCCAGTGGGTTGCTTTTGCCCTTGCCGGTCCCGAAGAGGCCCTGGACGCATATTTCTATGGATTTTATTTCGGATCTCTCCGTCTCTCAAAAGATGTCGGTCATTTGGGTGGTTTGTGATCGCTTTTCTAAGATGGTCCATTTGGTACCCTTGTCTAAATTGCCTTCCTCCTCTGATTTGTTGCCATTATTTTTCCAGCATGTGGTTCGTTTACATGGTATCCCGGAGAACATCATTTCGGACAGAGGTTCCCAGTTTGTTTCGAGGTTTTGGCGATCCTTTTATGCTAGGATGGGCATTGATTTGTCTTTTTCCTCGGCTTTCCATCCTCAGACAAATGGCCAAGCCGAACGAACTAATCAGACTTTGGAAACATATCTGAGATGCTTTGTGTCTGCTGATCAGGATGATTGGGTGTCCTTTTTGCCGTTGGCTGAGTTCGCCCTTAATAATCGGGCCAGCTCGGCTACTTTGGTTTTGCCGTTTTTCTGCAATTCTGGTTTCCATCCTCGTTTCTCTTCAGGGCAGGTTGAGTCTTCGGACTGTCCTGGTGTAGATACTGTGGTGGATAGGTTGCAGCAGATTTGGACTCATGTGGTGGACAATTTGACATTGTCCCAGGAGAAGGCTCAACGTTTTGCTAACCGCCGGCGCTGTGTGGTCCCCGACTTCGTGTTGGGGATTTGGTTTGGTTGTCGTCTCGCTATGTTCCTATGAAGGTTTCCTCTTCTAAGTTTAAGCCTCGTTTCATTGGTCCGTATAAGATGTCTGAGGTTATCAATCCTGTGTCATTTCGTTTGGCCTTTCCAGCTTCTTTTGCCATCCATAATGTGTTCCATAGGTCGTTATTGCGGAGATACGTGGCGCCTGTGGTTCCATCCGTTGATCCTCCTGCCCCGGTGTTGGTTGAGGGGGAGTTGGAGTATGTGGTGGAGAAGATTTTGGATTCTTGTATTTCGAGACGGAAACTCCATTACCTGGTCAAGTGGTAGGGTTATGGTCAGGAAGATAATTCCTGGGTTTTTGCCTCTGATGTTCATGCGGCCGATCTGGTTCGTGCCTTTCATTTGGCTCATCCTGGTCGGCCTGGGGGCTCTGTTGAGGGTTCGGTGACCCCTCCTCAAGGCGGGGGTACTGTTGTGAATTCTGTTGTCGGGCTCCCTCCTGTGGTCATGAATGGTACTTCGGCTGGTTCTGTCCATGGACTTCCCCTGGTGGCTGTGGGTGTTTCTGAGTTTCCTTCCACAGGTGACGAAGCTAAGTCGTTAGTGGGCTGCTCTATTTAACTCCACTTAGATCTTTGCCCCATGCCAGCTGTCAATGTTGTACTATTGGTCTTGTTCGCTCCTGGATCATTCTGTTACCTGTTTACTCCAGCAGAAGCTAAGTTCCTCTTTGCTATTTTCCTGTTCGCTTTTTTTTTCTGTCCAGCTTGCTATTGTGAATATTGCCTTGCTTGCTGGAAGCTCTGGGACGCAGAGGGGGCGCCTCCGCACTGTTAGTCGGTGCGGAAGGTTTTTTTTTCCTGCTCACTCTGCGTGGCTTTTTGTAGGTTTTTGTGCTGACCGCAAAGTGACCTTTCCTCTCCTCTGTTCAGTAAGTCGGGCCTCTCTTTGCTAAATCTATTTCATCTCTGTGTTTGTGTTTTCATCTTATCTCACAGTCATTATATGTGGGGGGCTGCCTATTCCTTTGGGGAATTTCTCTGAGGCAAGGTAGGCTTTATTTTCTATCTCTAGGGCTAGCTAGTCCTTAGGCTGTGACGAGGCGCATAGGGAGCGTCAGGAGCGCTCCACGGCTATTTCTAGTGTGTGCGATAGGATTAGGGCTTGCGGTCAGCAGAGCTCCCACATCCCAGAGCTTGTCCTGTATGAGTTTAACTATCAGGTCGGGTGCTCCTAACCACCAGGTCGTAACAGCGTCCCACGTGACTCCGACGCGTCAGGACAAGGGGCGGAACTACAGACGCGTTGCCACAGAGACTCCCTTACCAACTACGGAGCAGAGTGCCCACCGCAGGAGGGGGAGGTGAGGGGGCCGATCTTACTGATAATCCTTCGCCACGGTGACTATCTAAGTTATACAGAGAACTGTCACCAACAAAGGAGGATATAGAGAAAAAAGGAAAAAGTAAGCAAAAAAAGGAGCATTTTCTCACTAGATGATAAAGTGAGTAGAAGAAAGGTGCAAACTAAATATAAATACGAGGATAGCAGGATAAATCTGAAACCCTCAGTGGAAACTTATTGGGCAATAACCCAGAAAACAGATTTAATGATAAATGTTCTGTAACTAAATAGAAGGGTAGAAGATAGCTCTAAATCATCAATAAATAGGCAACAGTCCACATAACAACTAATATCAAAACAGGTTAATGATTGATGGGCTGTGACTTATGAGTATTATGGACCCATCAAATTGGGACCCAATTTACTCCTGCCCATTGTGACTAATGTGAAGCATCATTACGAAGAGAGAGTGATGCACACTTCTATGTGAATTAGGGCTTCATATTAAAATATATTGTGATGAATAAGTACTCAATATACAATTTCTGAGACTAGAAAACTGAAAAAAGACAAAAATAGTAATACAAAATATATATATTTTTTTAAACATAAATTTTTATTTATTTACAAATTGTGTCGAGCATTATATCTCATTGACATTAAATTCTTAATAATTAACCCAACGTTATGGGGATTAGTGAAGGGAAGAGGATAGGGGATATGGCGATATTACAATAACTATCCAATCACATTCTCTATATGCGAATCTGCAAAGTTATTTAAGAACGGTATTTAAACGGAAAGATAACCAATTGTTCCATTTTTTATAAAATTGAGCTATATTATTATTAGATGTAGCGATTATTTTTTCTGATAGGCAATTTTCGTTGATCAGTGATACGACCTCGGGCAGTGAGGGGCATTTGGAGTTTTTCCAGTAACTAGCAATTTTGATTCTTGTTGCTACAATAATATGTACAATCACTGTACGGAACTCATAGGGAAACGAGTCCAAATCAATAGCGAGTAACGCCTGCTGTGCATTAAGAGTCACCGGTATACCACAAATCTGGAAAATCAGATGATCTATGGCTTCCCACAGACGTCTAATTCTGTCACAACTCCATATATGTAGCATGTCTGCACAGGGGTCTCCACACCTCCAGCACGTGTCTGGGGAACTGCGGAACATCCTAGACAATCTACTGGGAGTGAAATACCACCTATATAACAATTTTCTTGCGTTTTTTGTATGTATGTGGTTAGTACATTTAGATTGGCTTCCAATAATTAAGAAGGATGCCCTCCACTGACCCGGTGTGAGTAATACAAAATATTAAATAGCGAATCTATTACAATATTAGGTTATTTATATGTGATAATACATAATTAAGTGATTGCTGGCTCATGATTATTACATATGCTAGTGGACTTCACCGAGTGAAAACAGAGAAATTATAATAATAAATATAAATGGAGAAGATGCTGCCTCCAGATAAGACAGATAGAGGAAGAAAAAAGTCAAATTAATAAGTCCCTATCACTTCATTGTTTTTCTTTCTTTCTTCTTAGAAAGAGATTCTTCCACCCAAGGGCAACATGGAGGACAGCTGCAGGTGAACTCACACCTCCTTCTCCCCAATCCAGAGACAGGAGTGTCATCCGGACCATCAATTGGTGGTAAGTATGGAAGGATAAATAGGTGAATTCTGAAAACTAAAAGACTAACGTTAAAAACGTGTTAATAACAAGGACAAGACATAAATAGAATTAAATTTTAAGGAAAGGGGCAAAGCTTAAAATTTCGTTTAACCCACTGGGCTGAACTGATCCAATCTTGAATATCCATTTGGCTTCTAGTTGAGCCAGATTTTTTCGCCAGTTACATCCTCTCTGACTGATAAAGACCTCATCGATTCCAATCACTTTGAGGAGTTTGGAATCGCAATTGTGGTGGAGTTTGAAATGTCTTGGTATCGGTTTTAAATCCGAGACTATCATAGCATCTTTGGCAATATTTATGTCCCTAACATGTTCTCTCACTCGCATTTGTAAAGGTCTAGATGTTAGACCTACATATATTTTGTCACTCGGACACATAGCATAATATACAACACCCACAGTATTGCATGTTATATGCTGAGTGATTGTAAAATTCTCAGTTCCATCACCAGATTTAAATGTTAGGGCTCTTTGCATGTTGGGACAGGCTATACAATCCATACATGGATAAAATCCCCACTTGGGTCTTCTTGAACCAAAGGCCTTGTCCACTTCTTCACCTGTGTGTTAACTGTGAACAAGTATATCTTTCAAATTTCCAGCTCTTTTATAGGTGATCGAGGGGACATCACTCACATGTTTCGTGATGGTGTGGTCTGTTTTTAATATAGATATAATCACCAGTGTCCAAAAGATAACAAAACTGGCACTTCCAAATACACTATAAACAACAATAAGTCACCCAAAGGGTAACTACAATGAAGAGATCCAGGGAGATATAAATTAAGGCTTTATTGAGGAACTTTAGTAAAATGCATAAAAATGCCCAAGCACCTAAACATAAGGTGGAGGCTATGTGCAGTATATCATTATAAAACATCACTTGCATGGTAGTATTCATATAACAACATATTGGCTAAATACATATATTGCTGCCCAAGCATGCCCAGAGTATAGCCACAGTAGTAATCTACCTAAACGGTTTATAAGATCATTTCTACCTGCAGACAGCACAGTGTTCCACCTCACCCCAACGCACGTTTTGCACCAGGCTTCTTCCCCCAGGTGGGGGTGACTTATTGTTGTTTATAGTGTTTTTAATATAGGCCAATATTTATTTAGGGCACGTCTCATATCTGACCATTTTTCACTGTACTTTGAAATAAATATGTTAGGTGTCGAGTTTCTGCCGCTGCACAGGGGGAATCTCAAGCCATCTCCACTGCGGTCTCCCATTCTCCTCCAGCTGCAGTGGAGCCTGCTCAGCAGAGACGTCGGTCCCAGCGTCTGGCTCAAGCTGATACTGTGCTGCTGCTGTTTACTACTGTCCTTCCAGACTCAGCCATTATAACCAGTACTGATTAGCGGCGAGCAGGCGTTCCTGGGACTAAGTCCTGCTTTTCTTCTTCTGAGCATGCCCAATGGACGACCTCTCATTGGAGGTCGGGGATCACATGCTCAGGTCCCATAGCAGCTCCTATTGGACCACTAGGAAGGTCCTGGAGAGTTTCCGCTATAAAAGGTTTGCATGGCTGCACGGTCATGCGCTAGTATAAACTTATTATTGTGTGTGTAGATGTATGCCTGTCGTTGGATGAAAGCTCTGAATCATTCCCATCCCTAGTGTTGTTGACTGTTCACCAATGGTGGAAGCTTCCTAGTACCTGACAGTGCTATCCCGCACAGCTAGCACATGATAAAGCGTCTGAAAGCAGTGACCGCCAGTGCGGCACTGTGCGCTAATAGAACGCTTTCCTGGCCCAAGCCTGGGTGGTTAGTTGGGTCCGCCAGAGCTGCACTGCACGCACCCTTGTGCAGTAAATCATTAGTTCTGTTAATCTCTGACACTAGCGGTGTCGAGCACAAGAGTTCTAGAGGAACTCTTTCCCTGAGTCACGGGACAGAGTTCTGTGACTCTTTGCTTGCGCTCTTTGTGCGGTACCGCAGCCCTGTGATGCAACTGGGTTCGCTTCCTTCATACCATGTGAAGCTAACCCATGTGTGTATCCACATTATACCGCCATATAGTCCATCACTGCTCAGCAGCAGGTTCCATCCCTGCACGTTGGACCCCGGACTTCGAACGCACCTTATACCATCTGTGATGAGGGAGCAGCCGCCATCTTGGATACGGGGCATAATGCTGGCCTCCTAACAGAGATTGCCCTGACTCCAGGGTAGGAAATGCAGCAGCTACTGGTTAAATTTCAAAAATAAACATAAATACCAATAAAAGTAAAATTGATTGAGACATTACTAGGTTAAGTGTTAAAATGTGCAACATATAATGCTCCATACAGTTCATTATGGCCCCATAAGATGCTCCATATAACAATGTGCCACATATAATGCACCATACAGTTCATTATGGCCCCATACGATGCTCCATATAACAATGTGCCACATATAATGCTGCATACAGTTCATTATGGCCCCATAAGATGCTCCATATAACAATGTTCCACATATAATATTCCATACAGTTCTTTATGGCCCCATAAGATGCTCCATGTAACAATGTGCCACATATAATGCTCCATACAGTTCTTTATGGCCCCATAAGATGCCTCTTATAACAATATGCCACATGTAATGCTCCATACAGTTCTTTATGGCCCCATAAGATGCTCTATATAACAATGTGCCAAATATAATATTCCATACAGTTCATTATGGCCCCATAAGATGCTCCATGTAACAATGTGCCACATATAATGCTCCATACAGTTCTTTATGGCCCCATAAGATGCCTCTTATAACAATATGCCACATTTAATGCTCCATACAGTTCTTTATGGCCCCATAGGATGCTCCATATAACAATGTGCCACATATAATATTCCATACAGTTCTTTATGGCCCCATAAGATGCTCCAAGTAACAATTTGCCACATATAATGCTCCAAACAGTTCTTTATGGCCCCATAAGATGCTCCTTATAACAATGTTCCCCATATAATGCTGCTGCTGCAATAAAAAAAAAGTTACCACCAAATAACGGACTTAAATTAAATTAGCCGCATGAAGAGATCCATCAAGATAAAAACAAAACCTTTATTATTCGTATTTAAAACCATACAATAAGACTAAATCCAATATACAAAACAAAGTGTCCAGAGGGAGGAGGATGTCTGGCACCAAAAAATGAGGCACAATAGAACAATAAGCATATAAGGGCAGTCAAATGCTATGATCAATAACACACAAATGCTGTATAGCAAATAGACTGCAGTGAATACAAGTAAATGGCTATACTTAGACAGGCACACATACGAACAGAGAAATCTATATATACAGGGAGGGGGGCCAATAATGCCTCCTAAAACCTCAGCAATAACCTTGTTCCCGTGTGCTCGTATGCCCTGTCTGCTAAACCAGTGATGCTTCCATAACTAATATCAACCATATAGTAGATGGAAAGAGTAATGATACAAGATATATTACCTAATGGTGCCAAGAGATCCAGCTCCCACGAGCGCCCCGACGCGCGTTTCGCCCAAGCTTCTTCCGGGGGCGTGACTAGTGTGAAGATAAAATATCCTTTATAGAACCCACCACCAATGGTGATACGGAACATAATGTGGAGGCGTGACTAACAAGATGGTAAGAACGTCCCTCTTGCCTTGCGGCGCATGCGGCAGCAAGCTGCTCCGGAAGTATAATACAGCATTTCCGGGGCAGCGCTCATTGGAACGCACGCTGAATCGCAAGCGTCTCCAAGACAGAGCGCTCCCGGAAAGCACGGAGATACAGCCATGGGGCGCATGCGCACTGCATGAGGGGCGAAAGTGCCCGATACTACAGTGATGTATACGGCAACAAAAGAGAAAACACAGGTGACCAGTCGTGATAACAGATAGCAACCTGCTGAGCCTAACAAAGATCTTAGGGAGATAGGGGCTAACCTACACTGATAATTCACAGTATAATAGCTGGTCTAAGTATACGAAATAATATGCACATAATGAGAGACCTATGGAACGTTTATGGATTACCCTATATAGAAGGAAATATAATAAATATCATGATATGGTGAACAGGTGAACTGACCTTATTAAAGATAGGAATCTAATATATAATTGCCTAGAATACTACTTCCTGCAATTTGTGCCAACTTCCTGTCCGGAGCTAATGTCCGGAGATAATGTCCGGAGATAAGTGACGTCAACAGTGTCCAGTGTCTGATTGGTTGCCGCCTGCTGCGAGCGACCAATCAGAAACGTGCCGTACTGTGACACACTCCGCCCGCCATTTTGGTGTGATTTTTGAATTTTTACCTCACAGCAAGTTTCTACTGCGTGGAGGCGGGCCCAGTGACGTTGCTCTTCAAGCTCCTGCCGAATTTCGTCAAAAAAATGATAATACCATTTACCAAAACTATATATATTTAGTTGTGAAGTGGTTCAGTGACATTTTCACACCAATTTTGAACTTTTGTTTGGTGTTTTCTCCATATACTGCCTATTATTCACTGACTGTTATACTGAGAGACTGCCGTTTATTAACCTCTTCTTTGCCACATTGGGTATATTGCTCTATTATTTGCCACATAAGGACATTGTCCATTATTGCCCAGCAATTTCTCTGCAATATAAACTGCCTATTTATTAATATCTGCATTCCTGCAAAGAACTATTGCCTATTATTAACTGGGTATTTTCCTACTACCTGACATTGTTCTTAAGCAAAGAACCGTTGTTGTGGCATTTGCCACAACACGCAAAGTTGTCGTCTGATGTCTTTCATCCCTCCCCTCATAAGCATGTTCATGGATCCTGTGTAACTGTACCTTAAATAACAAGAATTGTCAAGAGCTGGTGAGTGCAGCCATTTTTTGTTCTTTCTTACTATTATTTATTAATTGTATTATTCTTACATTTGAATAAATAAAGTATATATGGATTCTAGACTCCCGATTCTTTAGAATCGGGCTGCCATCTAGTATAAACATAAGCGTGTGCCACTATCCTTTGCGATAGGAGGGGAGACAGAAACACACCACAACGCAACCCCTGCTATTCAATTCGCCGTATATTATACATAGATTGTGATTATCCCCTAAACCATATATAGCCTATTAAACATAGATAGGGAATGTGAGGTGAATATGAAAGAAAGTGAATATAAAAAGGGTGATACCAATAATAATAATTTATTTAAAAGAAGAAGATATGGGAAACCAAGTCGATCTCCCCTACAAAGTGCTTAAGTGCTTTAGCATATACATAACTACATACTGCAAACCTAGTCCTAATGGGTATAATAACCCCAAAATTCATCCAGTGACCCCTGAAATGTGGCATGGATAATAAAATAAAGATCCCATTTCAGGCATTACTATACCTAGGCCCATCAATTGCACAATATACGGAAAGACAATAACTAAATACTGCATGTCATACAGAAAAGAGATGGACATCCATAAAATACTATATAGGAACACTCACTCCTACAGAATATATGCAGGAGTCCAATAACTAAATACTGCATGTCATATAGAGGTGAGATAGACAACAAATAAATATAACATGTCGTATACAGGTAAAATAAATATAACATGTCGTATAGAAATGAAATGGACAATAATAAATACTATATACATATAGTATATACTATACTATACTATACTATATGCTATATAGGAACAATCCCTCCTACAGAATAAGTACAGGAGTTCAATATGAATATACAGATCACTCTTTTTCTGATTACTGTTCCTCCATCTTCTCCAGATATATTTGTATGTAAAAAGTCTTTTTCATAATTTTCCGAGATGACGATATGCAGTTACAAACTGTAGGGGACAAATAATGGTCATCGCACACCACATCCTTTCCGTATCATCTATTGAGAATAAAAATACTACATTAGTAACATATACAAATACAACAAATTAAAAATCACACTAAAAAGGATGTCCCTAACATATAAGACACGAAAAACTAACACAGACCCTCAGATGGTATATTCATAGAAATGCCGCAAATCCAAGACTTTCATTGAGGCCCTGTGGGCTCATAGCTCCCAAGCGAAAAATCCATCTGCTCTCTAGTTGAGCTAGAGCCCTACCAAGGTCACCCCCTCTGGTTCCCAAATGTATCTGGTCTATGCCTCTAACAGTCAAATCCCTACTCTGGCATCCGTGGTGTAGCTTAAAATGCCTCGGTAGGGATTTTAAAGTGCTGACCTCTTCAGTAGTTTTAGCTCTATCAATGTCCCTTACGTGTTCCCGGGTCCTTATCCGAAGCTCTCTTGTAGTAAGGCCCACATATATTTTGCCACAAGTACATGTGGCTTGATATATCACTCCTTTGGACGTACAGTTAAGATTTTTGCGAATCTCATAAACTTGGGTGCCGTCATGATTAGAAAAGGAGGTAGCCCTAACGTGATTCAGGCATCCTTTGCAGAGTCCACAAGGAAAAAATCCAGTGCGAACACCTTTAGTAAACCTTTCTCTCCCGCCCTTATTTCGGGGCTCAAAGTGACTATGGACAAGAATATCTTTGAGGTTAGCAGCTCTTCTCGCTACAAAGGATGGCTGTGTGGGCAGAATTTTTTTAAGAACCGGGTCCACCTTGAGGACATCCCAATGTTTCCGAACAATCGTAGTGAGTTCTTGCCATTTATTGTTAAAAGTGGAGATGAATCTTACCTGTTCTCTATCCTTACGATGACTGTCTGTATTTGATGGACCATACAGTAATTGATCACGTGAAGTTTTAGCTGCTCGCAGGTATCCCCTTTTGATAGTCCTTTTACTATATCCTCTTTGTATAAATCTAGAGGTCAAGTCTTCTGCTTGCTTTTCAAAAAAGGCATCTTCAGAGCAAATCCTTTTAGCCCGTAAATATTGGCCAATAGGGATGCCGCGAATCGTTGATTTCAGATGTGACGAATCCGCCCTTAGTAAAGAGTTAGTTGATGTCGGTTTCCTATACTTGTCGGTTAGGATATGTCCCTCCTGATCCGTCGTGATTTTGATATCCAGAAATTTGATATCCCTGCCAGAGGTAAATGACAATTTAATGTTCTGGTTATTGTCATTTAACTTATGCATCAAGGTATCAGGTCCCTTGAGATCACCTTCCCAGAAAAAAAGAACATCATCGATGTACCTCATCCAATTATGAACATTGTTCATTTCTTGGATGAGGCCATCTTGGAAGATTCCTCTTTCCCATGCCCCGAGAAACAAATTTGCATATGCCGGGGCACAGGAGGCCCCCATTGCTGTACCTTGTAACTGAAGAAAAATCTGGGAGTTAAAAATAAAAATATTATGATGTAATAAAAACTCCAACAAAACCAGAATCAGTTCAGCAAGGGGACCATCCAAATTCCTGGAGACAAGAAACTGTCGAACTGCTCGTAACCCATCGCTATGCCTAATGGACGTGTACAGGGATTCTACGTCGGCAGTAACAATCACCATATTTTCTTCAAGGGATAGTTGATCTAAGCGTTGCAATGCCGACGTAGTATCCCGAATGTATGAAGGCAATGTACAGACCATTGGTCTCAGAAAGTGATCAATGATGTCCGAAATGATCTCACATAGACCCCCATTACCTGCAACGATAGGACGTCCAGGGGGTCCACCGGATTCTTATGCAGCTTGGGTATTAAGTAAAAAGTAGGGAGTCTCGGTTTCAAGTCTTTAATTCTGTCCAGCAGTTTCTTAGAGATGATATTCTGGTCAAATGCTTTTTCCATAATTTCAATAAGTTGTGCCTGGAACAGAGAGATGGGATTATGTGGCAGTTTACGGTAGCATTTCACATCATCCAGCAGGATCTTGGCCTGTTTCTCATACAATGCTACCGGCCAAATAACGAGGTTGCCCCCCTTATCAGCCGGTTTATATACGACATCCTCCCAGGACTTCAATTCTTCAATTGCCCGTCTTTCCACCCCCGTAAGGTTAGACCCCCTCTTGTGGGATTGGGCTAACATCTCAATGCTCCTTATAACAATGTTCCCCATATAATGCTGCTGCTGCAATAAAAAAAAAGGACATACTCACCTCTCGTCGCTGCCCGCTGCTCTTCAGCGTCCCGTCTCTCCACAGTGACTGTTGTGGCAGAGGGCGGTGTGCACACTAATACGTCATCGCACCCTCTGACCTAAACAGTCACTGCAGAGGACGCGGAAGACGGAGCGGCGGTGGAACGAGGAAAGGTGAATATGAAATGATCACCTGCTCCTGGCTGCTTCTCCCGGACAGATGGTCTCCGGCGCCCACAGCTCTTCCTCTGTTCAGCGGTCACTGGTACCGCTCATTACAGTAATGAAGCGGTGGCTCCACCCCTATGGGAGTGAAGACCATATTCATTACTTTAATGAGCGGTACCACGTGACCGCTGAGCAGAGGAAGTGCTCCGGGGGTCGGAGACCATCTGTCCGGGAGAAGCTGCCAGGGACCGTGCCAGGAGTAGGTGAGTATGTGACAGTCGTCGCTCCCCCTCACTTGCCGACCCCATCGCCGACCATGACTCGAGTATAACCCGAGAGGGGCACTTTCAGCCCAAATAAAAGGGCTGAAAATCTCGGCTTATACTCAAGTATATACGTTAAGTATCGAAAGTCACCTCTTCGTCATTGAATTCAGGTTCTCTCTTTTGGTCCCACTGCCACAGGTATATGAAATCCAGCACCTAAAATTGCAGGCTGCCTCTACAAGTATTTGTGAAACAGTTTCGCATAAAGAGCTCACTGAATTCAACATATTGCTGTAATAAATATATTTTTACAAGTCAGTTCATAAAAGTCCAAATAAGACATGGTTGGGTGAGTTAGGTGTGGAAAAACTTGAATGACTCTCTAACCCCTTAATCCCATATGATGTACTATCCTGTCGAGGTGACCTGGGACTTAATTCCCTGTGACTGGATAGTACGTCATAGCTGATCAGCCGCGCTCACGGGGAGAGCCCGGCCGATCGCCACCGGGTGTCAGCTGATTATTACAGCTGACATCCGGCATTATGTGCCAGGAGCGGTCACGGACCGCTCCTGGCACATTAACTCCTGGAACACTGCGATCAAACATGATCGCAGCGTTCCGGCGGCATAGGGAAGCATCGCACAGGGAGGGGGCTCCCTGCGTGCTTCCCTGAGACCCTCGGAACAACGCGATGTGAACATGTTGTTCGGAGGGTCTTCTACATCCTCCTTTCGGGACCTGCAGGGAGGTGGCTTGCAAGCCTGGAGCACTGCCTGTCAGTTCGTTGATCTGACACAGTGCTTTTCAAAGTGTCAGATCAGCGATCTGACACTATATAGTCATGTCCCCCCCAGGGACAAAGTAAAAAAGTAAAAAAAATTACATGTGTAAAAAAATAAAATAAAAAAAGAATTTCTAAATAATGGAAAAAAAAATATTGTTGCACTAAATACATTTCTTTATCTAAATAATAAAAAAAACAATAAAAGTACACATATTTAGTATCGCCGCGTCCCTAACGACCCGACCTATAAAATTGTCCCACTAGTTAACCTCTTCAGTGAACACCGTAAAAAAAGAGGCAAAAAAAGATATAAAGGAGTTATCGCTGTAATCGTACTGACCCGAAGAATAAAACTGCTTTATCAATTTTATTAAATGTGGAACGGTATAAATGCCCCCTCCTCACAAGAAATTCATGAATAGCTGGTTTTTGGTCATTCTGTCTCACAAAAATCAGAATAAAAAGCGATCAAAAAATGTCATGGCCCCAAAAAAGGTACCAATAAAAACGTCAACTCGTCCCACAAAAAACAAGACCTCACATGACTCTGTGGACCAAAATATGGAAAAATTATAGCTCTGAAAATGTGGAGACGCAAAAACTATTTTTTGCAATAAAAAGTGTCTTTTATGTGTGACGGCTGCCAATCATAAAAATCTGCTAAAACACCCGCTGTAAAAGTAAATCAAACCCCCATCATCACCCCCTTAGTTAGGGAAAAATAATAAAATTAAAAAAATGTATTTATTTCCATTTTCCCATTAGGGTTATGGTTGGGGCTAAAGTTAGGGTTAAGGTTGGGACTAGAGTTAAGGTTGGGCTAAAGTTAGGGTTAGGGTTGGGGCTAAAGTTAGGGTTAGGGCTATAGTTAGGGTTGGGGCTACAGTTAGGGTTGGGAATTAGGGTTAGGGGTGTGTTTGGGTTAGGGTTTCAGTTAGAATTGGGGGTTTCCACTGTTTAGGCACATCAGGGGCTCTCCAAAAACGACATGACGTCCGATTTCAATTCCAGCCAATTCTGCGTTGAAAAAGTAAAACAGTGCTCCTTCCCTTTCGAGCTCTCCCGTGCGCCAAATCAGGGGTTTACCCCCACATATAGGGTATCAGCGTACTCAGGACAAATTGGACAACAACTTTTGGGTCCAATTTCTCTGGTTATCCTTGGGAAAATAAAAATTTGGGAGGCTAAAAAATCATTTTTGTGAAAAAAAAAGATTTTTTTTTATTTTTTAATTTTCACGGCTCTGCATTATCAACTGTAGTCAAACACTTGGGGGTTTTGCATTGAAAAGTCAAAAGGCCCTGCTTCCCTTCTGAGCTCTGCCATGCACCCAAACAGTGGTTTACCCCCACATATGGGGTATCAGTGTACTCAGAACAAATTGCACAACAACTTTTGCGGTCCAATTTCTCCTTGCTACCCTTGGTAAAATAAAACAAATTGGAGCTGAAGTAAATTTTTTGTGAAATTAAGTTAAATGTTCTTTTTTTAAAAAAAAAAAAAAAAATTCCAAAAATTCCTGTGAAACACCTGAAGGGTTAATAAACTTCTTGAATGTGCTTTTGAGCACCTTGAGGGGTGTAGTTTTTAGAATGGTGTCACACTTGGGTATTTTCTATCATATAGACCCCTCAAAATGACTTCAAATGAGATGTGGTCCCTAAAAAAAAAAATGGTGTTGTAAAAATGAGAAATTGCTGATCAATTTTTAACCCTTATAACTCCCTAGCAAAAGAAAATTTTGGTTACAAAATTGTGCTGATGTAAAGTAGACATATGAAAAATGTTACTTATTAACCCCTTCCCGACCTTTGACGCATACGCTGCGTCATGAAAGTCGGTGCCATTCCGACCCATGACGCAGCATATGCGTCATGGAAAGATCGCGTCCCTGCAGATCGGGTGAAAGGGTTAACTCCCATTTCACCCGATCTGCAGGGACAGGGGGAGTGGTAGTTTAGCCCAGGGGGGGTGGCTTCACCCCCTCGTGGCTACGATCGCTCTGATTGGCTGTTGAAAGTGAAACTGCCAATCAGAGCGATTTGTAATATTTCACCTAAAAAAATGGTGAAATATTACAATCCAGCCATGGCCGATGCTGCAATATCATCGGCCATGGCTGGACACACTAATGTGCACCCACTCCACTCCTCCGATCGCCCCCCCAGCCCCCGATCTGCGGTCTGCTCCCCTCGGTCCTGTGCTCTGCTCCCCCGTCCTCCTGCCCGCTCCCCCCGTGCTCCAATCACACCCCTCGTGCTCCAATCAAACCCCCCCGCACTCCGATCCACCCCCCGCACAGCGATCCCCCCCGCACAGCGATCCCCCCCCGCACAGCGATTCCCCCCCCCCCGTGCTCCGATCCACCCGCCCGCACAGCGATCCCCCACTCCGTGCTCCAATCCACCCCCCCGTGTTCCGGTCCACCCCCCCCGTGCTCCGACGCCCCCCCCGTGCCCTGATCTCCCCCCCCTTATACTTACCTGGCCTCCCGGGGACCGTCCGTCTTCTTTCCTGGGCGCCGCCATCTTCCAAAATGGCGAGCGCATGTGCAGTGCGCCCGCCGAATCTGCCGGCCGGCAGATTCGTTCCAGAGTGAATTTTGATCACTGAGATAGGTTATATCTCAGTGATCAAAATAAAAAAAAAAAGTAAATGACCCCCCCCCTTTGTCACCCCCATAGGTAGGGACAATAAAAAAAAAATATATTTTTTTTCCACTAAGGTTGGGGTAAGAACTAGGGTTAGGGGTAGGGGTAGGGTTAGGGTTAGGGGTAGGGTTAGGGTTTCGGTATGTGCACACGTATTCTGTTCCTCTGCGGATTTTTCCGCTGCGGATTTGATAAATCCGCAGTGCTAAACCGCTACGGATTTATGGCGGATTTACCATGTTTTTTCTGCGCATTTCAATGCGGTTTTGCAACAGCGATTTTCTATTTGAGCAGTTGTAAAACTGCTGCGGAATCCGCAGAAAGAAGTGACATGCTGCGGAATGTAAACCGCTGCGTTTCCGTGCAGTTTTTCCGCAGCATGTGTACAGCGATTTTTGTTTCCCATAGGTTTGCATTGAACTGTAAACTCATGGGAAACTGCTGCGGATCCGCAGCGTTTTCCGCAGCGTGTGCACATACCTTTAGAATTAGGCTATGTGCACACGGTGCGGATTGGCCGCTGCGGATCCGCAGCAGAGTTCCATCAGGTTTACAGTACCATGTAAACATATGGAAAGCCAAATCCGCTGTGCCCATGGTGCGGAAAATACCGCGCGGGAACGCTGCGTTGTATTTTCCGCAGCATGTCAATTCTTTGTGCGGATTCCGCAGCGTTTTACACCTGTTCCTCAATAGGAATCCGCAGGTGAAATCCGGACAAAAAACACTGGAAATCCGCGGTAAATCCGCAGGTAAAACGCAGTGCCTTTTACCCGCGGATTTTTCAAAAATGGTGCTGAAAAATCTCATACGAATCCGCAACGTTGGCACATAGCCTTAGGGCTAGGGTTGGGTTGGAATTAGGGTTGTGGTTAGGGTTAGGGGTGTGTTGGGGTTACGGGTGTGTTGGGGTTAGGGTTGTGATTAGGGTTATGGCTACAGTTGGGATTAGAGTTAGGGGTGTGTTGGGGTTAGGGGTGTGTTGGAGTTAGAATTGAGGGGTTTCCACTGTTTAGGCACATCAGGGGGTCTCCAAACGCAACATGGCGCCACCATTAATTCCAGCCAATCTTGTATTCAAAAAGTCAAATGGTGCTCCCTCACTTCCGAGCCCCGGCGTGCACCCAAACAGTGGTTTACCCCCACATATGGGGTACCAGCATACTCAGGACAAACTGCGCAACAATTACTGGGGTCCAATTTCTCCTGTTACCCTTGTGAAAATAAAGAAATGCTTGCTAAAACATCATTTTTGAGGAAAGAAAAATGATTTTTTATTTTCACGGCTCTGCGTTGTAAACGTCTGTGAAGCACTTGGGGGTTCAAAGTGCTCACCACACATCTAGATAAGTTCCTTGGGGGGTCTAGTTTCTAAAATGGGGTCACTTGTGGAGGGTTTCTACTGTTTAGGCACACCAGGGGCTCTGCAAACGCAATGTGACGCCCGCAGACCATTCCATCAAAGTCTGCATTTCAAAAGTCACTACTTCCCTTCTGAGCCCCGACGTGTGCCCAAACAGTGGTTTACCCCCACACATGGGGTATCAGCGTACTCAGGAGAAACTGGACAACAACTTTTGGGGTCCAATTTCTCCTGTAACCCTTGGTAAAATAAAAAATTCTGGGCTAAATAATTATTTTTGAGGAAAGAAAACGTATTTATTATTTTCACAGCTCTGCATTATAAACTTCTATGAAGCACTTGGGGGTTCAAAGTGCTCACCAGACATCTAGATAAGTTCCTTTCGGGGTCTAGTTTCCAAAATGGGGTCACTTGTGGGGGGTTTCTACTGTTTAGGCACATCAGGGGCTCTGCAAACGCAACGTGACGCCCGCAGAGCATTCCATCAAAGTCTGCATTTCAAAACGTTACTACTTCAATTCCGAGCCCCGGCATGTGCCCAAACAGTAGTTTACCCCCACATATGGGGTATCACCGTACTCAGGAGAAACTGGACAACAAATATTGGGGTCAAATTTCTCCTGTTACCCTTGGGAAAATTAAAAAATTCTGGGCTAAATTATTATTTTTGAGGAAAGAAAACGTATTTATTATTTTCACGGCTCTGCATTATAAACTTCTATGAAGCACTTGGGGGTTCAAAGTGCTCACCACACATCTAGATAAGTTCCTTTCGGGGTCTAGTTTCCAAAATGGGGTCACTTGTGGGGGGTTTCTACTGTTAAGCCACATCAGGGGCTCTGCAAACGCAACGTGACGCCCACAGAGCATTCCATCAAAGTCTGCATTTCAAAATGTCACTACTTCACTTCCGAGCCCCGGCATGTGCCCAAACAGTGGTTTACCCCCACATATGGGGTATCAGCGTACTCAGGAGAAACTGGACAACAACTTTTGGGGTCAAATTTCTCCTGTTACCCTTTGTAAAATAAAAAATTGCAGGCTAA
This sequence comes from Ranitomeya imitator, assembly GCF_032444005.1. NCBI lineage: Eukaryota > Metazoa > Chordata > Amphibia > Anura > Dendrobatidae > Ranitomeya > Ranitomeya imitator. Next base: position 621,270,783 of record NC_091282.1, read on the forward strand.
AATATCATTTTTGAGTAAATAATTTTTTATTTTATTTTCATGGCTCTGCGTTATAAACTTCTGTGAAGCACTTGGGGGTTCAAAGTCCTCACCACACATCTAGATTAGTTCCTTTGGGGGTCTAGTTTCCAAAATGGGGTCATTTCTGGGGGATCTCCACTGTTTAGGCACACAGGGGCTCTCCAAACGTGACATGGTGTCCGCTAATGATTGGAGCTAATTTTCCATTTAAAAAGCCAAATGGCGTGCCATCCCTTCCGAGCCCTGCCGTGCGCCCAAACAGTGGTTTACCCCCACATATGGGGTATCAGCGTACTCAGGACAAACTGGACAACAATATTTGGGGTCCAATTTCTCCTATTATCCTTGGCAAAATAGGAAATTCCAGGCTAAAAAATCATTTTTGAGGAAAGAAAAATTATTTTTTATTTTCATGGCTCTGCGTTATAAACTTCTGTGAAGCACCTGGGGGTTTAAAGTGCTCAATATGCATCTAGATAAGTTCCTTGGGGGGTCTAGTTTCCAAAATGGGGTCACTTGTGGGGGAGCTCCAATGCATAGGCAGACAGGGGCTCTCCAAACGCGACATGGTGTCCGCTAACAATTGGAGCTAATTTTCCATTCAAAAAGTCAAATGGCGCGCCTTCCCTTCCGAGCCCTGCCGTGTGCCCAAACAGTGGTTTACCCCCACATATGAGGTATCGGCGTACTCAGGAGAAATTGCCCAACACATTTTAGGATCCATTTTATCCTGTTGCCCATGTGAAAATGAAAAAATTGAGGCTAAAAAAATTTTTTGTGAAAGAAAAGTACTTTTTCATTTTTACGGATCAATTTGTGAAGCACCTGGGGGTTCAAAGTGCTCACTATGCATCTAGAAAAGTTCCTTGGGGCGTCTAGTTTCCAAAATGGGGTCACTTGTGGGGGAGCTCCAATTTTTAGGCACACGGGGGCTCTCCAAACGTGACATGGTGTCCGCTAAAGAGTGGAGCCAATTTTTGATTCAAAAAGTCAAATGGCGCTCCTTCCCTTCCAAGCCCTGCCGTGCGCCCAAACAGTGGTTTACCCCCACATATGAGGTATCAGCGTACTCAGGACAAATTGCACAACAACTTTCGTGGTTCAGTTTCTCCTTTTACCATTGGGAAAATAAAAAAATTGTTGCTAAAAGATAATTTTTGTGACTAAAAAGTTAAATGTTCATTTTTTCCTTCCATGTTGCTTCTGATGCTGTGAAGCACCTGAAGGGTTAATAAACTTCTTGAATGTGGTTTTGAGTACCTTGAGGGGTGCAGTTTTTAGAATGGTGTCACTTTTGGGTATTTTCAGCCATATAGACCCCTCAAACTGACTTCAAATGTGAGGTGGTCCCTAAAAAAAATGGTTTTGTAAATTTCGTTGTAAAAATGACAAATCGCTGGTCAAATTTTAACCCTTATAACTTCCTAACAAAAAAAAATTTTGTTTCCAAAATTGTGCTGATGTAAAGTAAACATGTGGGAAATGTTATTTATTAACTATTTTGTGTCACATATCTCTCTGGTTTAACAGAATAAAAATTCAAAATGTGAAAATTGCGAAATTTTCAAAATTTTCGCCAAATTTCCGTTTTTATCACAAATAAACGCAGAATTTATTGACCTAAATTTACCACTAACATGAAGCCCAATATGTCACGAAAAAACAATCTCAGTACCGCTAGGATCCGTTGAAGCGTTCCTGAGTTATTACCTCATAAAGGGACACTGGTCAGAATTGCAAAAAACGGCAAGGTCTTTAAGGTCAAAATAGGCTGGGTCATGAAGGGGTTAAGTATATTAAGTATTTTGTGTGACATATCTGTGATTTAAAGGGAAGGTGCCACCAGTTTTCTTGTATTTTGTTTTTTTGTGAAATTAAGCTTAAAATAGTAATTCAAATGTATTAATGCAATGTTTGCACTGTTTGCAAACATTTATTTATGGAAAATATTATATATTTTTCTACAAATATACATATTTACCACTAGGGGGAGCATTTTCCGTTTTAGACCTCAAGCAGCTATAGTAAGATTTAGCAGCTCTGCCCCAGGGATATTAGGCTGGTTTCACATTGGCGTTTTTTCGGGTGCGTTTTTGCGGTAAAAAACGCAAAAAAACGCATGGTGAAAAAACGCATGTAAACGCTGCGTTTTTTTGACGCATGCGTTTTTGCATGTGGTGAAAAAAACGCGGCGTTTTACCGCGTTTACATGCGTTTTTTCATGCGTTTGCGTTTTTTAAACGCATGCAGAAAAATGTGTGACAACTGCCAATCATCAAAATAAAGTAAAAAACCCACTATAAACAGAAATAGTTAGGGTTAGGGTTAGGGTTAGGGGTAGGGTTAGGGGTAGGGATCATAACCCTAACCCTAAAGGGATCCTACCCCTAACCCTACCCCTAACCCTAAGGGATCCTAACCCTAACCCTAACCCTACCCCTAACCCTAACCTACCCCTAACCCTACCCCTAACCCTAACCCTACCCCTAACCCTACCCCTAACCCTAACCCTACCCCTAACCCTAACCCTAAGGGATCCTAACCCTAACCCTACCCCTAACCCTAACCCTACCCCTAACCCTACCCCTAACCCTACCCCTACCCCTAACCCTAAGGGATCCTAACCCTACCCCTAACCCTAACCTACCCCTAACCCTACCCCTACCCCTAACCCTACCCCTAACCCTAACCCTACCCCTAACCCTAACCCTAAGGGATCCTAACCCTAACCCTACCCCTAACCCTACCCCTAACCCTACCCCTAACCCTAACCCTACCCCTAACCCTAAGGGATCCTAACCCTACCCCTAACCCTAACCTACCCCTAACCCTACCCCTAACCCTACCCCTAACCCTAACCCTAAGGGATCCTAACCCTAACCTTACCCCTAACCCTAACCCTACCCCTAACCCTAACCATAAAGGGATTAGGGTTAGGATCCCTTAGGGTTAGGGGTAGGGTTAGGGTTAGGGGTAGGGTTAGGGGTAGGGTTAGGGTTAGGATCCCTTAGGGTTAGGGGTAGGGTTAGGGGTAGGGTTAGGGGTAGGGTTAGGTTCCCTTTATCACCTTTATGCTGGGGGGTGGCATATCAGTGTGTTTTCTGGTTTTTTAATAAAAAAACGCATGCGTTTTTTACCGCAAAAAACGCATGCACCAAAAAACGCATGCGTCCCCATTGACTCCAATGTATTTTTTGACCCAAAAAAAACGCATGAAAACGCATGCGTTTTTTTTTGGTCCAAAAAACGCTTCTAAAAATACTACAAGTAGCATTTCAGAAAATGAACGCATGCAGTAAAAAAACGCATGCGTCAAAAAACGCGACCAAACGCGTACACAAAAAAACGCATGCGTTTTCAATGTTAAAGATAGGAAAAAAAAACGCATGCGTTTTTTTGAAAAAAAACGCTGCAGACAAAAACGCAAGTGTGAAACCACCCTTAGACCACCCAAAAGGGAAGGGAAATGGTGATGTCAGCAGTTACTGCCCCAACAGTAAGAATGAAGAGCAGCATCACAGGGCAGCACCATTTTGTGTGTGACTGCCCTGTGACCTGCTATCACCAGCAGTTACTGCATCAGAGGCACAGCTTGTTTACAGAGGAGCAGAACACAGTGGGCTCAGCAGCATTTTTTGTGAATAACATTCTTGCCATCCCCCTTCCCCCACCTTAATCCCTGTCCTGTCAGCTGCCCTGCTCCCTCTCTACAGGCTGTGAGTGCAGCTTACCGGAGATCACAGGGACTGTGTGGGAGGGGGAGACACGGCAGGAGAAGCACACAGGGCAGCGTGTGAGGAGCAGAGGACGTGCCTGCTTGGAGTGCAGAGGAGCAGTGAGGGCTTCTTCTGTCCTGCCATAGAGAGCACAGGGCTATAATAAAATGGCAGCTAGTCAGACCTACAGCAGTGAGTTGTGCAGCCCATAGAGGCGTGCCCAGCTCACTGCTAATGCTGCTGCAATGTTACAGATAGGGTCAGCGCCGGTCTATTATCTCCTATCTCCATGGGGTGCCGTAATCTGACACTGATAGTGCCCTGCTACTGCTGCAAAACCAAGATGTCAGCCCCCAGTGCATACTTTAAACTCATATAACACATGAAATCTGTTTCACATGCATTTCAAACTTGCTTATAGCAGCATGTTATGCTACATTACAGTGATTTATTAATGACCTACAAACGCGGTACCTTCCCTTTAAGGGCACAAAAATTCAAAGTTGGAAATTTTCTAAATTTTCAACAAATTTACGATTTTTTCACAAATAAATGCAGGTAATATCAAAGAAATTTTACCACTATCATGAAGTACAATATGTCACGAGAAAATATTGTCAGAATCATCAGGATCCGTTGAAGCGTTCCAAAGTTATAACCTCATAAAGGGACAGTGGTCAGAATTGTAAAAATTAGCCCGGTCATTAATGTGCAAACCACCCTTGGGGGTTAAGGGGTTAAAAGACCTAACCTCAACTCCATCAGATACCTTTTAGATGAAATAACGATTGCTAGCCAGGTTCTCATGCCCATCATCAGTGTCTGACCTGATAAATTCTCTTCTGGAAGAATGGACACAAAAATCCACAGAAATATCCCCAATTGTTTTAAAAACCTTTCCAAAAGAGTGGAATCTTTATTAGCTGTAAAGAAAGATCAATTCCATATTAATGACCCTGGATTTAAAAAGGAATTTTATAAAAGCTGCTCTAGGAGTAATATGTGTCCCAATAGTTTCGTCCATATGGTGTGTAATAGTTTCTGCTTTTCCATGGTAAGCGGTGGAGACTGCTCCTCTGATGATGTGTAAATGTGGTATGTCAATGAGAATCATAATCAGTTTTGTTATATATTTTAGGAAATGATAAATCTTTGTCTAGAAAAAGACAATTGAAAGGGACAGATGAGGGAACTTTTCCTAAGAGGTAAGTTCTAAACATGGCTATCATTCTGGTAACATTACATTGCATGTAAGGCTCTGTTCACATGTCCAGTTTTTATTTCCATTTTTGGATCCGTTTAGATAACAAAAATGTAACGATCATAATGATCTGCTGTGTCATCCGCTAGTGAATTGTGTTTTAATCAGTATACGAAACCTGTGTGCCTGTAAGTGTTTTCTGTTTTTCAAGATTGCTTCAGCCTCCTGTAGGGATCTGTACTCACTCGGCTGCAGTTGAGGTAGGCACAGAAAGCCGTATCACTTGAATGTCCAAGCAAGTATATTCAAAACGGCATAAGCTGCTCTGGTTAGGAAAACAAATGAACAACCTTTTCCAGCACAAAGGAACAAACAGAACAAATAAAACAATCCATATAGTATAGCAGGTCTACCTGCACAGGTCAGTGTCTTTAGCAGACACATAATAGAGGTCTCCGCGCCTCCAACCACAGACACTGAATGAAACAATTGGCCTCTATTTTATGTGCCAAACCATGCCCCTGGGGTGGGGATATGTGAGCAGCCATTCCCACCCATCTGACTGCTCGTAAAATCCAGCCCTAGAGCTGCCCAAACAATTCTCTCTTCACTATACGTGCTGGAGCATGCTACCGGGCTCACGTCTCCGCAGCTAATATCCGTGATGACACATATCTCCCCTCAAGAACTTGAAAGTTTAAATCCTGAAGTGCTAGGAACCGCCTGATCACTCGTAACAATTTCCCTTTATTTCCACCCTACCCCCTTTCCAGTGGGGCATGGTCTGACACCAGTCTGAACTTCCTAACCAAGTGGCAGTACCTCAGGGAGTCCAACACCCATTTGATGGCTAAATATTCCTTCTCCACTATGGAGTAGTTTTTTTCACGGGATGACAACTTTCGGCTGAGATATTTTATGGGGTGCTCTTCCTCATTCATCTCTTGGGGCAAGACAGCTCCCAGCCCGACATCGGATGCATCTGTCTGGACCACAAACTCCTTGGAGAAATCAGGTGCTACCAGCACCTGCTATTTGCACAGGTCCAGCTTCAGTTTCTGGAAGGCCGTCTCAGCTTCTGGAGACCACTTCACCATAGCTGACTTTGTCACTTTAAGGAGGTCTGTCAGAGAGGCAGCTACCATGGTGAACTTTGAAATAAAATGGAGGTAGTAGCCCACAATGCCCAAGAACGCCCTCACCTGCTTTTTTGAGAGGGGTTGTGGCCAGCCCTGGATCGCCTCAACTTTTTTTATCTGGGGTTTTATTTTGCCTCTGCCTACAACATAGCCCAAGTATTTTGCCTCCTCCATTCCTAAGGCACATTTTTTCAGGTTTTTAGAAAACCCTGCCTACCGTAGAGTATCAAGTACAGCCTGGACTTTTCTCAGATGACTCCCCCAATCCTGGCTGAAGTTTACAATGTCGTTCAGGTAGGCTACCTTTTATGGGGGGCCAGGATCTGGTCCGTGGCTCTTTGGAATGTAGCTGGAACGCGTTGTAACCCAAATGGCATCCTTGTGTAATGGAAGCTCCCATCTGGCTTTGAAAAGGCAGTCTTCTCCTTGGCATCTTGGGACATAGGAATTTCCCAATACCCTTTTGTGAGGTCAAGGGTAGTAGTGCTTCCGCCTCCCTGGTCGTTGGATTTTGTAGTTGACCTCTCCAACTTTTTCCACTACCTCATAGGGACCCTGCCACTTGGCCAGGAATTTGGTCTCCACCGTGGGTATCAGCACCAGTACTTGATCGCCAGGGTTGAAGTGTCTAACCCTTGCCGACCTATTGTGGACCCTAGACTGCATCTCTGGTGCTTTGAAGAGGTGTTCTCTCACGATGGGCATCATCTTGGCAATCCTCTCTCTTGCATCTGGGCCACATGCTCGATTACACTCCTGTTGGGTGTAGACTCCGACTCCCATGTCTCTTTTGCTACATCGAGGAGTCCACGAGGGTGTTAGCCATACAACAGTTCAAAAAGGGAGAACCCAGTAGAGGCCTGTGGTACGTCTCGGATGAAGAATAGAAGGTACGGTAGTAGACAGTCCCAGTCCCGTCCATCTTTATCTATGATCTTCTTCAACATGGCTTTCAAGGTTTTATTGAACCTTTTTACCGAGCCATCCATCTGCAGATGGTAGACTGAGGTCCGTAGTTGTGTGATTTGCAGGGTTTTGCACAACTCCTTCATCATTTTTGCCATAAACAGGCTCCCTAGTCTTTAGGCAACCCCGCTCTAGAGAAGACATGGACCAACTATTGGGCAATAAACTTTGCAGAGGAGTTATGAAGTGTAATGGCCTCCAGGTATCATGTAGCATAGTTCAGTATCACCAGGATATACTGATGTCCTATGTCGGGCTTGATAAGGGGTCCTACTTAATCCATGGCTGTGCAATCAAACGGAACCTCAATAATGTGCAACGGCACCAAGAGGCTACGAAATTGGGCAACTGGAGATGGCAAGGGGGGCAGGACCTACAGTAATTCACCAGGCCAGTAGAACCGTTCCTGGGTTTTCTCTATGCCCAGGTGACCACCTAACACATGTGTATGGGCCATGTCTAACACTCTGCATCTGTATGGTCCTAGCACCAGTAACTGCTCATTTATCTCCCTTCTCAGCTTGATGAAACGATATACAGTATAATCTCCCCATTCATGGAAAAATGTGGGTGTCGAGTGTCAGACCCTCGGCTCTTGAGCAACACCATTAAGTACCGTTACATTATCAAAGGTCTCTTTTAGTGTTAAGTCCCTGAGTTGGGCGGTCCCAAAGTTTCCCACGGACACCTCACGCTCAGGGACGTTGGCCTCAGTGGATGCTGCCTCATCTGTCATCGTCAGCTTGCAACAAGGTTTGTTTTGGAGCGATCTGGCTGTTGTCTGGGCAACCAGACGTCCTCCCTTGTCCCCACAAGTCCCAAAATAACACAAAGTCCCGACCTATTATAATAGAGTGCAATAGGTTCTTGACCACGCCAACCTCATGGGATTTGTGCCACAGTTTGTGTTTATGACCACCTGGGCCACAGGGCAGTCCTGTAGTCCTTTATGTCACCATGGAAACAGCGGACGCCCATCCTCTTTCCAGGAATCAGCTGATGTGGAATTGTGGCCCTCACTAGGGTTACCAAAGTTCCCGAGTACAGCAAACCAGTCACTTGTACCCCGTTTACTGTCACGGGGCATGCCTCCGGCCCCTCTCCCGTTTGAGGAACAGCAGTGCAGGCTGGATAGGCAAAATACGAGTAGCGTCGTCCTGTGCTGCAGTCCATTGGCTCAGTGGTCATTGGACAACGGGCAGCTTCATGCCCTGACCCATGGCACCTCCAGCAAATAACATCACCCGTAGATACCTTGGGCACCGCCTCACCTGCCCCTTTGGACCTTGGATGCCCCACACCCTTTTGGGCCTCCGCCCCCTGTTGAGATCAACAGTGTGGAGTGGGCTGCCTTCCCAAGGAACCTTCAATCCTCTGTCATCTCTCAACCAGTCCGACCAGTTCATTGGCATTCTGGGGATCACCCTGGGCAACCCAAGTTTGTATGGGCCTTGGTAGGGAGTGCACAAACCGGTCCATCACCACCCGTTCCACCATCTGCGTAGGCATGGAGTACTCTGGTTGCAGCCACTTCTGAACCAGGTGCAACAGGTCGAACATTTGGGAGCAAGGTGTTTTGTCCCGGTGATACGCCCAGCAGTGAACCTGTTATGCCTTGATAGTCATTGTCACCCCCAAGTGCATGAGAATCTCACTTTTTAGCTTGTGATACTCTTTGGTGTCCTGCAAAGTTAAGTCAAAGTACGCCTTTTGGGGTTCCCCTGTCAAGTATGGCGCAAGTACCTCTGCCCACTACTCTGGCGGGAGTTTCTCCCTCTCGGCAACCCTTTCAAACACCGTCAGGATGGCCTTAACGTCATCCCCGGGGGTCATTTGTACTCACTCGGCTGCAGTTGAGGTAGGCACAAAGCGGTATCACTGGAATTTCCAAGCAAGTTTTTTTAAAATGGCATAAACACCGTCAGGATGGCCTTAACTTCATCCCCGGGGGTCAATTTCTGCAAAGCAGGTCTTACCGCCTTCCGGACGTGGGCCTCATCAGCCGGGGTTGGGGCGCTCGTCCTGCCCTGGATGGCTGTTGCCAGAAGCTGCATCTGCAGATGTTGCTCCTGCTGTAACAACAACCTGATGGACTCTTGCTGTTGCTGCTGCGCTTGGACCAGGTGTTTCAGCAAGTACTCCATGTTGTAAGATTTCCCTCCTGCCGCCGCTTTCATCCATGATATGCAGTATCAACAGTCACACTTCCTCTTGGGATACGTCCCCATGCTTCTAGTACCAGTTGTAGGGATCTGTACTCACTCGGCTGCAGTTGAGGTAGGCACAAAGCGGTATCACTGGAATTTCCAAGCAAGTTTATTCAAAATGGCATAAACTGCTCTGGTTAGGAAAGTAAATGAACAGCCTTTTCCGGCCCAAAGTAACAAACAGAAAAAATAACAGTCCATATAGTATAGCGGGTCCGCCCACAGAGGTCAGTGTCTTTAGCATACACACAATGGAGGTCTTCATACCTCCAGCCACAGACACTGAGTGAGACATTTGGCCTCCATTTTATTTACCAAACCACGCTCCTGGGGTGGGGATATGTGAGCAGTCATTCCAACCCATCTCTTATGACCGCTCGTTGGGCCTTGAAGCGGCCCATATAATTATCTCAGCACTATACGTGCTGGAGAATACTTCTGGGCTCACATCACCACAGCTAATAGCCGTGATGACACATATCCCACTCAAGGACTTGTGGCCTGGAGTGTGAACATGTTGTGTGTATGGTGGTTACCTGATAAGAGTCATCCTTCATCGCTTCCAAACGTAAGATCACTCTCCCTGTGAGGAAAGCAATGCTACTGTGATGACCAAGACCCTGGGGTGCCACACTCGCCCCCCATTACATCCAGTACTGGACTGGGAAAAAGAAGAACAATACAGGTTAAACAATGCAAACATTTTTGAAAAATACATTGGAACAATTAAAAAACTTTGTCCTCCTTTTATGGGAGGTATGGATGCTTGAACGTTCCTGGAACATATTTACATAGTACGCGTACTTTTAACTATAGAAAACAGTATGATAACTAACTATTGAAAGGCATTTACCCTTTATGGGTATACTATCTATTAAGGCTTCAAATTGCAAAACAAACATTATCTTTATTTTTCTTAAAGTGCAGAACTGTCCTTAAAAAAGGCGACTACCCCTGCGGGTATACTGCATCAGGTCCGTTTAATTCAAAAGTTCAACATTAGACATTTTCAATACTTTCTGCACCTAACACTATCTTGATTCAAGTTTCAGTTTCATTTTTATTCAATATATTAACTCAATAATATACTAACTATCTGGCATATAAAGTACAGTTCTAACTAACTTCAAATATCACTTTAACAAAGTGCAACAAGTCAACATTCCCTTTAAGGGTGCAAACAGCTTTCAAGTCTTTCAGTACGGAGGTAGTGCAATTAATACTCAAGTCAGTTAATAACTTTAGAACAGCAGCAACGACGCGAGGGACACGTCATAAAACCCCAACGTAGGGTCTTGGGCGGGCTACAAGGCATGTATCCAGACCCTTAATCCTGCTGCGCCAAACGGGTTTTTCTTCGGGTCTCTGTAAAACAATGCAACTTTTCACAGTAATGTTAGAAACAGTCTCTTTAAAAGCCTCTTTGTAAAACCAGTAGAAAGCACCTGAATAGGTGCCAACTATGGACAATGGACAGTTGTTGATCATGGGCAGTTCTTGATTCAACAGTTCTTCAAACAGTTTAACTCTTGTGCAGAAACTCTTTAGTGCAAAGAATCTTTTTGGTGCAAAACCTTAGCCAGGTGAAACAAACTTTAACTATTCAGTCATATTGCTTTTCAGATTTTATGGTTCCTCTTGTAGCACCTGGACGCTACGCTCACTCTTCTTAGGTTCCAACCTGATTCCAGGGATGATGTAAATTTTGTCAGTTCCCACTATGCTATTCTGAGTGCAGCTGTTCGTGGTGATCTGTTCAGTTTGAATAGCCTGGGTGTGTGTAATAGCTGGTGAAGCAGCTACATCTGGCTCAGTGGTGGTGATGGTACACACTGTCGTCTTGGTGGTGCAAGCTGGGGTTACAGTGGGAGTGGTAGTGTTGGTAGTTATTTTGGCACTAGGTGGCGCTGCTTGAGTCTTTAGTTTAGCCAGCGTTGGAGCAGCGTCTCTGTGCTTGTGCACATTCAAGGCTTACCACCCTTTATCACCTAGATGTCTGGTGTAAGTCACCCGGTCACCGGGATAAAGATCTCTGTCTGGGTGTCCTTCCCAGAGGTGCAACTCCACGTCCCTCCTGTTAACGAAGATCTCCGCGTATAGACCTGGCTCCTTAACCCTTCATGACCTTGGGATTTTCTGTTTTTCCGTGTTCGTTTTTCGCCCCCCTCTTCCCAGAGCCATAACTTTTTTTATTTTTCCGTCAATATAGCCATTAGAGGGCTTATTTTTTGCGAAACAAGTTGTACTTTTGAACGACATCATTGGTTTTAGCATGTCGTGTACTAGAAAACGGGAAAAAAATTCCAAGTGCGGTGAAATTGCAAAAAAAGTGCAATCCCACACTTGTTTTTTGTTTGGCTTTTTTCTAGGTTCACTAAATGCTAAAACTGACCTGCCACTATGATTCTCCAGGTCATTACGAGTTCATAGACAGCTAACATGACTAGGTTATTTTTTATCTAAGGGGTGGAAAAAAATTCCAAACTTTGCTAAAAAAACAAACAAATTGTGCCATTTTCCGATACCTGTACCATCTGCATTTTTCATGATCTGGGGTCAGTTGAGGGCTTATTTTTTGCGTGCCGTGCTGGCGTTTTTAATGATACCATTTTGGTGGAGATACGTTCTTTTGGTCGCCCGTTATTGCATTTTAATGCAATGTCGCAGCGACCTAAAAAACGTAATTCTGAGGTTTCAGTTTTTTTTCTTGCTACGCTGTTTAGCGATCAGGTTAATGCTTTTTTTTATTGATAGATAGGGCGATTCTGAACGCGGCGATACCAAATATGTGTAGGTTTGATTTTTTTTTATTATTGATTTATTTTGAATGGGGTGAAAGGGGGGTGATTTAAACTTTTATATTTTTTTTTAATTTTTTTCACTTTTTTTAACTTTTCTTTTTTTACTTTTGCCATGCTTCAATAGCCTCCATAGGGGGCTAGAAGCTGGCACAACTAGATCGCCTCTGCTACATAGCAGCGATCATCAGATCGCTGCTATGCAGCAGAAATGCAGGTGTGCTATGAGCGCCAATCACAGGATGCCGCTCACAGCTAACGGGGATCAGTAACCATAGAGGTCTCAAGGACCTCTATGGTTACTATGCTGAAGTATCGCTGACCCCCGATCATGTGACGGGGGTCAGCGATGCGCTCATTTCCGGCCGCCCGGCCGGAAGCGCCTGTTAAATGCCGCTGTCAGCGTTTGACAGCGGCATTTAACTAGTGAATAGCGGCGGGTGAATCGTGATTTCACCCGCCGCTATTGCGGGCACATGTCAGCTGTTCAAAACATCTGACATGTCCCGGCTTTGATGCGGGCTCACCGCCGGAGCCCGCATCAAAGCGGAGGTTCTGACCTCAGACGTACTATCCCGTCCGATGTCAGAAAGGGGTTAATGAATCCCCAGCCCTTCTTTAATCTGAAGGCTACCACTGTGCCCTGCTTCAGCGGGGCCTGGTTGGTATGTCTGTCCTTGCGGGTCTGGGCTTTGGCACATAAGTCGCTCTCTTCAAAGGCCTTGCGCTGGGCCCTAGACTCCTCCTCCTTATCCTCCCATTTGCTGGCGAGTTATTGCTGGTATTCCTCCCAGCTCAGAACCTCTAAGGTCTGCCCTTCCTTCTTCTCTGCCCCGGGAACCCCATAAAGTCTGTCCCAGGGTTCACCCAGCGGTAGACAGTCCTTTCTGCATAAATCTCACTCGGGAGGTTGGTGGACTGGAAGGGGGTTCTTCATAAAGCGTTCCGTCCCTGTGACCTGGTCCCACTCCCCCAGTATCTGGAGCCGCGTGGATCCATAACGGGGCGGAGCAGCGACTGGGCCCACTAAAAGTTGCTCGGCTACCGGGGCAGGGTTGTTGTTCCTACCTGGCGCTGCGGTGTCTCCGGTGCCGGTCTTCTCCGTTGGTGTTGGGGGCTGTTGGACGTGACGCAGTTCCTGCACTTCTTCCACTGGCGCCGCTTTGCATGTGGTCCTGGCGTCAAGTTGCATCTGCAGTAGCTGGTCGATGAGATCTTCCACTCCGGTCTGCAGGAGTTCGGAGACGGCAGGTGCTGGCTCGCCATGGCTTCCTTCCAGGTGGCTGGGGGAGTACGCTAGTTCCGGGCTGCTGGCCATGGCGTCCTCTGCGTTGCTCTCTGCGCCCGGATCTTTCTCCCACTCTCTCCATCGGGGGCAGAACTTCTTCCTCTTCCTTCCGCCATTCAGTATCAGGAGGCGGCTCTCTGTAGCTGATGAACATGTCCGCATGGTACAGTAATACTTGGATTGGGCGGCCATTATTTTTGCGCCACACAGTTAGTTCTCGCCCACGATCGTGCACTTGTCTTTTCCAGCGCTCCTCGTGGCGCTATAATGGCGGCAGTTTTGGCGCCAATTTTGGCGATGCTTCACAATACACAGTCTCTCAATAAATCACAGTTAGGCACAGTCTCTAAGGCGCACATGACCCGATTCTCAGGGTCGGTCCATCCTGTTTGTGATGCCAAAATGAGTCGCCCGCCAGGGCCGTGGGGTACCGGGTCCGGTGGTGTTCATAGGGGGATGTCACGGTGGCAACCTGGTCCGTGGCCCTGGGCGCCCATGTAAAAGTGGAACAGTCTTTAAAGGGATTTAGTGAATAAAGTTTATGTTCGTGACGCCACCTGTGGTATTCGGTCAGTGGGGACCGATGCTGCTTTACGGGTCCTCTGGGGTGATGTTATGGCAGCTAGATGGTATAACTTCCCACAGGTGAAGTGTATCCCCAGGGCTCCCGGTGTGTAGATGAAAGATGGTGAATGGCGCAGTAAAAAACGAGGACACAGGTTTGCAGTCTCTTTACCTGGTTTACTGAAGACTTCAGGCAGCCACAGTCCAGGGTACCAGATTACGGGGCAGTCAGGGTCCGGCCGGCTTGGAAGCGAATCCAGAGTCCCCTTTACCAGGTGGAGTTAAAAGCCTTCCTCTAGCGCGGTGGTGTTGTAGTCCTTATCAGATAAGGTCCTAACAGTTCTTCCCTCTGTCCCCCATATAGGATAGGACATAACCTGTCTGACTGGTGACTTGAGCCTTTTTACAGGGACTCTAGCATGCCCGGGCTCTATGTGTGTCACCGTGCCTCCTGGGTATTAAGGCGGACAGGTAACTTGCAGTTCAGCTGTCCTGCCGGTCTTTGATATAAGTCGTAGAGTTCCTTACAACCCTCGGTGGTCCAGCTACCGGTTATCTGCACCTCAGAGGGAGGCAGCCTGCTCTTAGCTGGTTTCACCTGATGTTACTCTCCTGTGCTTCGCTCTCCTTCACGCTCACTGAACAATATTCAGCTTTCTGTATGTCTCTTTCCAGGAGCTGTAGTGCTTCAGACTACACGGCCCCTTCAGACCTTCTGATACTATTTGTCGGTCTGCTCTCTTCTGTCTCTCTGACAATCTGACCTCTCTTTCCCTCCAAACCACAATATATATATATGGGAGTCATCTATGGACTAGGATCAAACGCTCCCCCTTGTGGCCTGGAGTGTGAACATGTTGTGTGTATGGTGGTTACCTGATAAGAGTTATCCTTCATCTAGTCCAAACGTAACATCAATCTCCCAGCGAGGAAAGCAATGCTACTGTGACGACCAGGACCCTGGGGCGCCACATACAGTTGTGGCCAAAAGTATTGACACCCCTGCAATTCTGTCAGATAATACTCAGTTTCTTCCTGAAAATGATTGCAGTTACAAATTCTTTGGTATTATTATCTTCATTTAATTTGTCTTAAATGAAAAAAAAAACACAAAAGAAAATGAAGCAAAACACAAAACATTGATCGTTTCACACCAAAGCTCCAAAAATGAGCCAGACAAAAGTATTGGCACCCTCTGCCTAATACTTGGTTGCACAACCTTTAGCCAAAATAACTGCGACCAACCGCTTCCGGTAACCATCAATGAGTTTCTTACAATGCTCTGCTGGAATTTTAGACCATTCTTCTTTGGCAAACTGCTCCGGGTCCCTGATATTTGAAGGGTGCCTTCTCCAAACTGCCATTTTTAGATCTCTCCACAGGTGTTCTACGGGATTCACGTCTGGACTCATTGCTGGCCACCTTAGAAGTCTCCAGTGCTTTCTCTCAAACCATTTTCTAGTGCTTTTTGAAGTGTGTTTTGGGTCATTGTCCTGCTGGAAGACCCATGACCTCTGAGGGAGACCCAGCTTTCTCACACTGGGCCCTACATTATGCTGCAAAATTTGTTGGTAGTCTTCAGACTTCATAATGCCATGCACACGGTCACGCAGTCCAGTGCCAGAGGCAGCAAATCAACCCCAAAACATCAGGGAACCTGTGCCATGTTTGACTGTAGGGACCGTGTTCTTTTCTTTGAATGCCTCTTTTTTTCTCCTGTAAAGTCTATGTTGATGTCTTTGCGCAAAAAGCTCTATTTTTGTCTCATCTGACCAGAGAACATTCTTCCAAAATGTTTTAGGCTTTTTTCAGATAAGTTTTGGCAAACTCTAGTCTGTCTTTTTTATGTCTCGGGGTAAGAAGTGGGGTCTTCCTGGGTCTCCTACCATACAGTCCCTTTTCATTCAGACGCCGACGGATAGTACGGGTTGACACTGTTGTACCCTCGGACTGCAGGGCAGCTTGAACTTGTTTGGATGTTAGTTGAGGTTCTTTATCCAACATCCACACAATCTTGTGTTGAAATCTCTTGTCAATTTTTCTTTTCCGTCCACATATAGGGAGGTTAGCCACAGTGTCATGGGCTTTAAACGTCTTCATGACACTGCGCACGGTAGACACAGGAACATTCAGGTCTTTGGAGATGGACTTGTAGCCTTGAGATTGCTCGTTCTTCTTCACAATTTGGTTTCTCAAGTCCTCAGACAGTTCTTTGGTCTTCATTCTTTTCTCCATGCTCAATGTG
This sequence comes from Ranitomeya imitator, assembly GCF_032444005.1. Lineage (NCBI taxonomy): Eukaryota > Metazoa > Chordata > Amphibia > Anura > Dendrobatidae > Ranitomeya > Ranitomeya imitator. The sequence continues at coordinate 621,286,928 of NC_091282.1, forward strand.
GTACACACAAGGACAAAGGACAGAGGTTGAATCAACTTTAATCCATGTCAACTGGCTGCAAGTGGGATTTAGTTATTTCCAACACCTATTAGGTGCCACAGGTAAGTTACAAGTGCTGTTAATTACACAAATTAGAGAAGCATCACATGATTTTTCGAACAGTGCCAATACTTTTGTCCACCTTCTTTTTTATGTTTGGTGTGGAATTATATCCAATTTGGCTTTAGGACAATTCTTTTTGTGTTTTTTTATTTAATACAAATTAAATGAAGATAATAATACCAAAAAATTTGTGCTTGTAATCATTTTCAGGAAGAAACTGAGTATTATCTGACAGAATTGCAGGGGTGTCAATACTTTTGGCCACAACTGTAACTTCCACCCAAATAAAATCTGTGCTCCCAATTGCCCAATCCTTGTGGAACTAGAGTATGCCTAAGGGCAGTCCCACACGTCCAGATAATTCCGGTACCGGAAAAATTGGTACCGAAATTATCCGTGTCTGTGTGCCTGTGCGTTTCTGTGGCACATCAGTGTGGCACACGTGCGGCACACGTGTGCCGCCCGTGTGCCGACTGGGTACCACACGCACCGTGCAGGAGACAGCGCTAGAGATAAGCGCTGTCCCCCCCCAAGTGGTGCTGAATCCGCCATTCATATCTTCTCTGCAGCAGCGTTTGCTGTAGAGAAGATATGAATAATCCTTTTTTTTTCCGTTTCTTGTGTTTTAAATAAACATCCATGTCCCCACCCCCCTCCCACCCCCTGTGCGCCCGCCGGCTGTTATTAAAATACGCTCCCTGCTCCCTCGCTGGCGCTGCTTCCTGTCCTGGCCGCACCTTCTGCTGTATGAGCGGTCACGTGGGGCCGCTCATTTACAGTAATTAATATGCGGCTCCACCCCTATGGGAGGTGGAGCCGCATATTCATGACTCTGTAATGGGTGGCCCCACGTAACCGCTCATACAGTAGAAGGTGCGGCCAGGACAGGAAGCAGCGCCAGCGAGGGAGTCGGGTGAGTATTTTAATAACAGCGGGCGGGCGCACAGGGGGTGGGAGTGGGGTGGAGACATGGATCTTTATTTAAAACACGAGAAACAAAAATAAAAAAAAAAAAAAAGTATTTTTCATATTTTCTCTACAGCAAACGCTGCTGCAGAGAAGATATGAATGGCGGATTTAGCACCATGTGGGGGGGGACAGCGCTTATTGTAGCGCTGTCTCCTGCACGGCACACGGACTGCACACGGACAACGTCCGTGTGCGGTACGTGTTTTACACAGACCCATTGACTTTAATGGGTCCGTGTAATCCGTGCGCTCCCACGAACACTGACATGTCTCCGTGTTTGGCACACGGAGACACGGTCCGCAAAAAATCAATGACATCTGCATAGATGCATTGATTTCAAAGTGTCTACGTGTGTCAGTGGTTCCGGTATGTGAGGAAACTGTCACCTCACGTACCGGAGCCACTGACGTGTGAAACCGGCCTAAGCTGTAGTTAGCTTCTCCAATGTTTGTCATTACTGTTGCAGGGAGAGGTCACATAGCAGTTGGCATGGTGCGAGTCTCCAGAACCACAAGCTGGGCACAACGTATTGGGCACTACAATGGCATATTTGAAGTTTTCATTCTGCAGCACCAATTGCTGTTTTGGCACCCTCGGGGCTTCTCAAATGTTACATGGCAACCTCAAAGCATTTTGGTCAAAATTGCGCTTCAAAAGTCAAGTAGCCGTACTTCTCTTTTTCTCCCTATGCTTTGCCCAAACTGTAGTTCCTGACTACATATCGGCATAAGCAGGAGAAAGTGCACAACACATTCTGCTGTTACCCTTGGGAAAATGAAAATATAAGGCTATGGTAACATTTTAGTAAAAGAAAAATGTCATTTTTCATTTCTTCGTCCACTTTGTGAAGGACTTGAAGGGTTAACAAACATTTGAAGGTTGTTTTGAATACCTTGAAAGGTGCCATATTTAAAATGTGGTCTTGTTAGGGGGGTTCTCTGAAATTTAGGCCCCGCAGAGTCACTTCAGAACCGAAGTGGTCCATTCTAAGGTAAAAAGGTTTGTACGTTTTATTGAAAATTTTCAGCGGAATGTTAAAACGTTTTAATATGCGAAAAAAAAGGGATTTCAGGAATGCTGCTGATGTAAGTTAGATACTTAGCAAAGGTTAGTAACTGTATTTCACATGTTTTCTGTCCTGGCAGAGTTGGAGATAAACCACCTCTTAGACGCAGTGATAGGCTCAGAAATAAACCCAAGCCAAACTATGTCTTTAAAGAAATGTTTCCACCATTTTACTTTAGAAAACAAGGTAAAGTGTATATTTGTGTGTGTTGTACATGTTTGTACGTGTGATTTCTTATACATGTTCTTAGATTCTGTTATAGATTGTAGGATTAGATGGTGTTCTACTTTTGTGCATAAATTTGACTTTGGATGCAGAATAACCTGCCTGGAATCCCTCTTTAGTACATAGTAACATAGTAACATAGTTATTAAGGTTGGTGGAAGACTTTAAGTCCATCTAGTTCAACCCATAGCCTAACCTAACATGCCCTAACATGTTGATCCAGAGGAAGGCAAAAAAACACCATGTGGCAAATAGTGAGCTCCACTTTGGGGAAAAACATTCCTTCCCGACTCCACATACGGCAATCAGACTAGTTCCCTGGATCAACACCCTATCAAGGAATCTAGTATATATACCCTGTAACATTATACTTTTCCAGAAAGGTATCTAGTCCCCTCTTAAATTTTAGTAATGAATCACTCATTACAACATCATACGGCAGAGAGTTCCATAGTCTCACTGCTCTTACAGTAAAGAATCCACGTCTGTTATTATGCTTAAACCTTCTTTCCTCCAGACGTAGCGGATGCCCCCTTGTCCCTGTCTCAGGTCTATGATTAAAAAGATCATCAGAAAGGTCTTTGTACTGTCCTCTCGTATATTTATACATTAAAATAAGATCACCCCTTAGTCTTCGTTTTTCCAAACTAAATAGCCCCAAGTGTAATAACCTATCTTGGTATTGCATCTGAACAGACTATAACCCTGTAAGTTAACAGCCCAGTCATGGCTCTCATCCAGCCATGTTTCAGATATCCCCACCATGTCATAATTATGCTCCAATAACATTAATTCTAATTCCTCCATTTTGTTGGTGAGGCTTCTGGCATTAGTATACATGCACTTGATGTTCCTCTCTGTAGCTCTATTCTTTCTTAAATTATTAACTGTTCTAACCCCACCCCCCATGCCACCCCCATCTTCCTTATTTGTGCCCAGGTCTCTATCTGCACTATCTTCCCCTCCTATAAAATGAATACCCTCCCCCCCAATCCCTAGTTTAAACACTCCTCCAACCTTCTAGCCATTTTCTCCCCCCCCCCCATCCCCGCACAGCTGCACCTTCCCCATTGAGGTGCAGCCCGTCCCTAGCGTAGAGCCTGTAGCCAACTGAGAAGTCGGCCCAGTTCTGCAGGAACCCAAACCCCTCCTTCCTACACCAATTCTTGAGCCACTTATTAACCTCCCTAATCTCCCGTTGCCTCTCTGGCGTGGCACGTGGTACAGGCAGTATTTCGGAATATACCACGTTGGAGGTCCTTGCTTTCAGCTTGCAGCCTAATTCCCTGAAATCATCTTTAAGGACCTTCCACCTACCTCTAACTTTGTCATTTGTGCCAGTGTGCACCATGACCGCTGGGTCCTCACCAGCCCCTCTCAATAATCTGTCCACCCGATCAGCGATGTGTCGGACTCGAGCGCCAGGTAGGCAGCACACCGTTCGACGATCCCTGTCTTTGTGACAGATTGCCCAATCTGTTCCCCTAATAATTGAGTCGCCCACTACCAGCACCTGTCTGGCCTGCCCTGCTCTCCTATTTCCCTCCTTACTGAAGCAGTCACTCCTACGGCTTTCATGTCTGTATAAGTGATAAACTACCAGAGATTTTCCCTTTCTAGAATGCACAGGGTCAGGGCTCCTTTTACCCATGGGTACAGAAGAATGCCTACTAGATAGAGAATATATTACATTGTAATTTAGGATTGCATTCTCTTATGTAGAAAATTGGATTCATGTCTTTAGTAATCACCAGAGTGCCATGGGAGGAACAGCTTGATAGCTTGGGGCAGGATAGGGCAGTGCTACCAAACTACAGACGGGTCAGTCCAGACATCAAAATACATGGAACTTAGGGGTGAAAATGACGTGTAAAAATCTAGCAACCATATTCCCTATTTTCTTTGGTATCGCAAACAAGAAGGCGGCAGGCAACTGGTGTGGCCTGTGCTGATACACAATACCGAAAAAAAACCTTCAAAAAATGACCAAAAAGTAAAAGGCATATATAATCTTAATTGAAAAACACATTAAAAACATAAACAATGGGGCAGTGACCACTGGTGCAGAAAAAACACAGTGGGACCCGCACAAGGACCAACCTCACAACAACAGTAATGCAATAAAGATGACAGGCTGAATATAAGCAAAATATATATAAATATCAGTGATATACAAATAAATAGGTAAAGCTCCGTATAAAAATACATATATATATATATATATATAAATAGAAAGGAGCACCTAAAATAACGCAATAAAGTGCAAAAAATGAAATAAAACAGCCTAATACATATCCAAAATACTGCAAATAATGTAAAATATCAAGGACCCCTGGACGAAGCATTTCATTGTGAAACGCGCGTCGGGTGTGGTGGGTCCCCGAGTTCCTCCTCCTGGTAACTATACTTATATTTTACATCATTTGCAGTATTTTGGATATGTATTAGGCTGTTTTATTTCATTTTTTGCACTTTATTGCGCTATTTTAGGTGCTCCTTTCTATTTATATATATATGTGTGTATTTTTATATGGAGCTTTACCTATTTATTTGTATATCACTGATATTTATATATATTTTGCTTATATTCAGCCTGTCATCTTTATTGCATTACTGTTGTTGTGAGGTTGGTCCTTGTGCGGGTCCCACTGTGTTTTTTCTGCACCAGTGGTGACTGCCCCATTGTTTATGTTTTTAATGTGTTTTTCAATAAAGATTATATATGCCTTTTACGTTTTGGTCGTTTTTTGAAGCGTTTTTTTCGGTATTGTGTATGGTTTCCTTCATGACCCTGTTAGGGATATTATTTGGTGTCTTTCTGTGCTGATACAGTGCCAAGCCAGCTGTTGTGTGCTTACAGTCACTGCCCTAAGTCCTGTGAGCGGTGACTGTAATAGTTCTGGGCACAGCCCGTATGACTGAAAGCCAGTGACTCACTTTCTCCTTGGTGCCACACTTTCAGTACAGCGACTAAGAACCTCCATAATTATTATTAACCTGCAGATTAACCCTATATCTACCGGTTAATATTGTTATAGGATGCTTATAGAGTTTTTCTGGTTTATAAGAATACAATTTTGTTGCTGTATATCTGTCTTAATGGGAATTTTCCATGGACTCTGCAGTTCTGAAAGCTTGAACAGTGTTTCTGTGAAGTGCCGAGTCGGGGGACTCCTGTTTTTTCTGATAATTCTCCGTGGATTTTCAAGCTACAATAGATATAACCAGATACACCTGATAGATTGAAAATCCATGGCCAACGTTAGGCAGACTCAATGGGAGGTGCTATGAGAATTCCCGGGCATGTAGGCAAGAGATCACTGCTTGTGGCCAGAGTTAGTGTCACGGCCCATCCTGTGCATGAGAGGGCTTTAGAGTACAAGGAGGCGGTGGAGAGAGGGCATTACAGAGGGGTGAATAACACAACTGTGGGTGTGATTCAGACAGATTGAGCAAGATTGCCAGGTGCTGATCTAAGTCATTAGCATGTGTAGCAAGACTGTGTTAAATAGCAAGGACAAGAAGGGTAGCCAAAACAATGAGGATGTAAGGAATCAATTTAAAAAGGGGTCTGCAATAGTGTTGTTATCTTATAGGGATAAATCCTGCTGACGGGTTCCCTTTGAAGCGTCCCACAACTTTGTAAAGAAAACCAGTTATAGTGTCATAGATTTTCTAAATGAGTCTATTGGTAGATTTTACTGTTATCCCACAGCATGGATCCCTAGGTCGGGTCATGCTTCTGCTGCTAGGCTACAGTCTTTAGTGCAGGAGCCATAACAGCAAGACATTGCTTAGATTAGTCCAGGATGGGGAAGTCTGAGCTAATGGCTAACACTAAAATCTTCTAATAGAGGTTGTTTGAAAGACTATTATATTGCAAATTAGTAAAAGTAAGAAACAAAGTTCATATCTGCTCACCCAGTGGGCAATGATCCTAAGGGATACTAAACAAAAGAAGAAAGGAGTACCAAACTACCCATAAAATAAAATAAAATATTTATTGGTAATAAATATAAAAGGTATCACACCAAAATAGTATGTAAGAAAATATATACCGTGGACAAACAGATTCAATGGTGAAGGACACAGACAGAAATCAACCCAGTTGCATATATGTAAACAGAACCAGGGAAAAGTGACATTATATATGTTCCAGCATATATCACCGGTTACAGGAAAGATCTAGGGTAACTTACAGCCACATAGATCACCACAATTGTGGCCCAAAATTAAGTATCCAGAACTCTATGCAGTGTACATCAATAAAAGCAATAATGTCTCACCCAGGTAAGTCCATGCACGTGGTTGAAAAACGCAGCCCCAACGCGCGTTTCACGTGGGCTTCTTCAGGGGGCCATGCTCACACTTGTGTGTCTTCAGTTTTATATGTACCCTACACACCTTTCCCCATTGTGGACATAATTGTCGGCGCATGTGAGTGAAGTGTGCAGGGCCGGATGTGACATCACCCTCAGGCCTCCTGTGTGACGTACGCTGACCGCGGCCATAACCATGATAACCACAGCCAGCACACGCCAGAGTACGGACGCCGAAGGTAATGCTCCCGCCCGCACCCATCACGGACATGCGCACATGTCCCACCTAACTAGTCAGCGCCCTAACAACCCGTATCCATAGACAAAGCCGCCGGACATGACGAACCTCCAAACTCCCCTCTCAGGCACGCCAAGGAAGCCGGCAGTCGCCGAGGTAATCCAGGCCACAACGTACCTAGGTGGGCGGAGCGAAGAACACAACATAGTCACGCCCCCCGCACACAAAAACCGGACATGTAGCTTCATAATATATATAAGAGTAAGTATGAACCGGCGTGATAAAGTGAATAATAGATAACATGAAAAACGCCGACAATAAAGTGACAGTGCAACAATATGAACCATACTCAGTGCAAAAACATGTACTCATAGCATATATAGCAATCAATATAATATAATAAAGTGACGTAGTACAATTATGAACAAAGTGAAAAATAATCCGGCCCACAAGTAAAAAATTCATTCATCCAGCTTGAGTCAGGTAAAAGATTAGATGTCCGGCTGACGTCCATTGTCCAGGAAATGGGCCATAATTCATATGTAACTTCACACATAGGGGATCAGGTGAATTCGATCAGGGTACCGTATTTAGTGCATTGAAACATAAAAAACTAAAAAGAAAACACAAATTAGAATACAGATACACAAATTTATTTAAAAGCTAAATCCACATCATAGGTATGAGGCAAAGCTCAGTTGTTCATTTAAGCCATCAGGGACCATTGTTCCAAGAGTTGCTATCCATTTACACTCTCTTTGGGCCAGAATGCGCTTATAATCCCCACCTCTAATTCCCATTCGAATCCTATCAATGCCAGATGTTTTGGGTTACAGTTATGTTTATCCCTAAAATGTCTGGGCAGAGTTTTCAAAGTACTCACATCCTCCACATTAATGGCTACCATGATATCTCTTACGTGTTGACGCGTTCTAACGCGAAGTTCTCTAGAAGTTAGCCCTACACACACCAATGAACACGTACAACGGGCATAATAGATTACATGGGTAGTATTACATGTAATATGATCCCTGATTTTAAATTCACGAGATCCATCACTCGATGTGAAGGATGTTGCCCTTATCAGATTATTGCAGGCCAGACAATTCGCACAAAGGCAAAAACCTACTCTAGGTGTTCCTACCCCAAAATGATCAGTGGGTTTAGGTATATAATGACTATCAACCAGCATGTCACGTAGATTTCTAGATCTTCTTGGCGTCATGATAGGTTTCTCAGGTAGATACTTTGCAAGAATGGGATCTGTTCTCAATAGCGACCAGTGCTGAGATAAAATAGCTCTCATTGTTTCCCACTGATGATTGTAGGTCGATATAAACCTTGTCGTTGCCTGTCTTCCATCTTTAATATCTTTTTTAGCCAAATGATGACCTGAGAGAAGAGCACCCCTATTAGTCCTTCTAGCTCTCTCATATCCTTTCTTAATACTCCTCCCACTGTACCCACGCTCCAAAAGTCTCCCCCTAAGGTCCAAGGCCTGTTTCGCAAAAGCATCCGAAGAAGTACATATTCTTCCAATGCGAAGAAACTGTCCTGTAGGGATGGCCTTAATAGTGGACCCGACATGTGCTGATGACGCATGAAGCAATGAATTTACGGACGTCCCCTTCCTGAAAACATCAGTCACCACAGATCCATCATCTTTAACCTGTATATTGATGTCCAGGAAGGAGATCTCCCACCTATGATATGTATAAGTAAGTCTGATGTTTGAGTTGTTGCGATTTAAGTTCAACATAAATGAATCTAAATCCTGAACCGTACCCTGCCAAATAAAAAGAATATCATCTATGAAGCGGAACCAGCCAATGATTTGGGAGTCGGCACGTGCGTCATCAGGAAAAATGGTTCGTTTCCAGAAACCTAAAAACAAATTTGCATAAGCCGGTGCACATGCCGGCCCCATGGCGGTCCCACGCTGTTGTAAATAAAAACGATCTTTAACCCCTTCATGACCTTGGGATTTTTCGTTTTTCCGTGTTCGATTTTCACTCCCCTCCTTCCCAGAGCCATAACTTTTTTATTTTTCCAAACTCTCTAATAACCTCTAATAACCTTGGTCGCTCTTCTCTGCACCCGCTCTAGTTCAGCTATGTCTTTCTTATACACCGGAGACCAGAACTGTACATAGTATTCTAGGTGTGGTCGAACTATTGACTTGTATAGAGGTAAAATTATGTTCTCCTCATGTGCATCTATGCCTCTTTTAATGCATCCCATTATTTTATTTGCCTTTGTAGCAGCTGCCTGACACTGGCCACTGAATAGGAGTGTCCAATCTGTGAAAATGTTAAGAAAGTTAATACGATCATGAAATGGTGTGAAGAGAAAAAAATCTAAACTCTAGAATTACATTTTTTGGGGCCTTCAACATTGCAATAAGAGGTGATCAAAATGTCATACTTACCATAAAATGCCATCTGCACAAAATACAAGCCCTGAGATAGCCCCATATCCTGGAAAATGAAAATGCTACGGGTCTTGGAAAATGTCGACGCTATTAAAAATGTTCTAAAAAAATTCAGATTTTTTTTTACCATTTAAATAAAGAAAACTACTGCATGTTTGCAGGGCCACTCCAGGTTTTCATGGGCCCTCTGAGAAAGAGCCTCTTTGGGCCCTTTTAACACATAAGATTCATCATGCAAATTGTAAATTCTACAATACCATGGATATAGTACAATGCATCCCATAGTCCTCCATATAGTATAACGCACAGCCCATAGTACTACATGTTTTATAATGCACCCCCCATAGTTCTCCATATAATATAATGCACTTTCATATATAATGCACAGCCCATAGTCAAATTAGTATAATACACAGTGAATATTCTTCATATAATATAATGCACAGTCCATAATTTTTCATATATGATAATGCACAGGCCACATTCCTCCATATAATATAATGCACCTCCATATATAATGCACAGTCCGTAGCAATCTGTATAATGGACAGCCAATAGTCATCCATGTAGTATAAAGCACAGCCAATAATCTTCCCAGCAATATAATGCACAGCCTATAGTCATCCATGTAGTAGAATGCACAGTCCATAGTCATCCATGTAGTAGAATGCACAGCCCACAGTCATCCTTGTATTAGAATGCACAGTCCATAGTCACCCATATATTATAATGCATAGCCCATAGTTATCTATGTAGTATAATATAGTATAATGCACAGCCCATAGTCATCCATGTAGTAGAATGCACAGCCCATAGTCATCCATGTAGTAGAATGCACAGCCCATAGTCACCCTTGTATTATAATGCATAACCCATAGTTATCTATATAGTATAATATAGTATAATACACAGCCCATAGTCATCCATATAGTATAATGCACAGCCCATAGTCATCCATGTAGTAGAATGCACAGCCCATAGTCATCCATATAGTAGAATGCACAGCCCATAGTCATCCTTGTATTAGAATGCACAGCCCATAGTCATCCATATAGTAGAATGCACAGTCCATAGTCACCCATGTAGTAGAATGCACAGTCCATAGTCACCCATGTATTATAATGCATAGCCCATAGTTATCTATATAGTATAATATAGTATAATACACAGCCCATAGTCATCCATGTAGTAGAATGCACAGCCCATAGTCTTCCTTGTATTAGAATGCACAGCCCATAGTCATCCATATAGTAGAATGCACAGTCCATAGTCTTCCTTGTATTAGAATGCACAGTCCATAGTCTTCCTTGTATTAGAATGCACAGTCCATAGTCATCCATGTAGTAGAATGCACAGTCCATAGTCACCCATGTATTATAATGCATAGCCCATAGTTATCTATATGGTATAATATAGTATAATACACAGCCCATAGTCATCCATGTAGTAGAATGCACAGCCCATAGTCACCCATGTATTATAATGCACAGCCCATAGTCATTCATGTAGTAGATTGCACAGTCCATAGTCACCCATGTAGTAGAATGCATAGCCCATAGTCATCCATGTAGTAGAATGCACAGTCCATAGTCACCCATGTATTATAATGCATAGCCCATAGTTATCTATATAGTATAATATAGTATAATACACAGCCCATAGTCATCCATGTAGTAGAATGCACAGCCCATAGTCACCCATGTATTATAATGCACAGCCCATAGTCATCCATATAGTAGAATGCACAGCCCATAGTCATCCATGTAGTAGAATGCACACCCCATAGTCTTCCTTGTATTAGAATGCACAGCCCATAGTCATCCATATAGTAGAATGCACAGCCCATAGTCTTCCTTGTATTAGAATGCACAGTCCATAGTCACCCATGTATTATAATGCATAGCTGATAGTTATCTATATAGTATAATATAGTATAATACACAGCCCACAGTCATCCATGTAGTAGAATGCACAGTCCATAGTCTTCCTTGTATTAGAATGCACAGTCCATAGTCATCCATGTAGTAGAATGCACAGTCCATAGTCATCCATGTAGTAGAATGCACAGCCCATAGTCATCCATGTAGTTGAATGCACAGCCCATAGTCTTCCATGTATTAGAATGCACAGCCCATAGTCATCCATGTAGTAGAATGCACAGCCCATAGTCATCCATATAGTAGAATGCACAGCCCATAGTCATCCTTGTATTAGAATGCACAGCCCATAGTCATCCATATAGTAGAATGCACAGTCCATAGTCACCCATGTAGTAGAATGCACAGTCCATAGTCACCCATGTATTATAATGCATAGCCCATAGTTATCTATATAGTATAATATAGTATAATACACAGCCCATAGTCATCCATGTAGTAGAATGCACAGCCCATAGTCTTCCTTGTATTAGAATGCACAGCCCATAGTCATCCATATAGTAGAATGCACAGTCCATAGTCTTCCTTGTATTAGAATGCACAGTCCATAGTCTTCCTTGTATTAGAATGCACAGTCCATAGTCATCCATGTAGTAGAATGCACAGTCCATAGTCACCCATGTATTATAATGCATAGCCCATAGTTATCTATATGGTATAATATAGTATAATACACAGCCCATAGTCATCCATGTAGTAGAATGCACAGCCCATAGTCACCCATGTATTATAATGCACAGCCCATAGTCATTCATGTAGTAGATTGCACAGTCCATAGTCACCCATGTAGTAGAATGCATAGCCCATAGTCATCCATGTAGTAGAATGCACAGTCCATAGTCACCCATGTATTATAATGCATAGCCCATAGTTATCTATATAGTATAATATAGTATAATACACAGCCCATAGTCATCCATGTAGTAGAATGCACAGCCCATAGTCACCCATGTATTATAATGCACAGCCCATAGTCATCCATATAGTAGAATGCACAGCCCATAGTCATCCATGTAGTAGAATGCACACCCCATAGTCTTCCTTGTATTAGAATGCACAGCCCATAGTCATCCATATAGTAGAATGCACAGCCCATAGTCTTCCTTGTATTAGAATGCACAGTCCATAGTCACCCATGTATTATAATGCATAGCTGATAGTTATCTATATAGTATAATATAGTATAATACACAGCCCACAGTCATCCATGTAGTAGAATGCACAGTCCATAGTCTTCCTTGTATTAGAATGCACAGTCCATAGTCATCCATGTAGTAGAATGCACAGTCCATAGTCATCCATGTAGTAGAATGCACAGCCCATAGTCATCCATGTAGTTGAATGCACAGCCCATAGTCTTCCTTGTATTAGAATGCACAGCCCATAGTCATCCATGTAGTAGAATGCACAGTCCATAGTCACCCATGTATTATAATGCATAGCTCATAGTTATCTATGTAGTATAATATAGTATAATACACAGCCCATAGTCATCCATGTAGTAGAATGCACAGCCCATATTCATCCATGTAGTAGAATGCACAGCCCATAGGCACCCATGTATTATAATGCACAGCCCATAGTCATCCATGTAGTAGAATGCACAGCCCATATTCATCCATGTAGTAGAATGCACAGCCCATAGTCACCCATGTATTATAATGCACAGCCCATAGTCATCCATGTAGAAGAATGCACAGTCCATAGTCACCCATGTATAATAATGCATAGCCCATAGTTATCTATACAGAATAATATAGTATAATACACAGCACATAGTCATCCATGTATTATGATGCACAGCCCATAGTCATCCATGAATTATAATGCACAGCCCATAGTCATCCATGTAGTATTATGCACAGTCCATAGTCACCCATGTATTATAATGCATAGCCCATAGTTATCTATCTAGTATAAGTATAATACACAGCCCATAGTCATCCATATAGCAGAATGCACAGCCCATAGTCTTCCTTGTATTAGAATGCACAGTCCATAGTCATCCATGTAGTAGAATGCACAGTCCATAGTCACCCATGTATTATAATGCATAGCCCATAGTTATCTATATAGTGTAAGTATAATACACAGCCCATAGTCATCCATGTAGTAGAATGCACAGCCCATAGTCACCCATGTATTATAATGCACAGCCCATAGTCATCCATGTAGTAGAATGCACAGTCCATAGTCACCCATGTATTATAATGCATAGCCCATAGTTATCTATATAGTATAAGTATAATGCACAGCCCATAGTCATCCATGTAGTAGAATGCACAGTCCATTGTCACCCATGTATTATAATGCATAGCCCATAGTTATCTATATAGTATAATATAGTATAATACACAGCCCATAGTCATCCATGTAGTAGAATGCACAGCCCATAGTCTTCCTTGTATTAGAATGCACAGCCCATAGTCATCCATATAGTAGAATGCACAGCCCATAGTCTTCCTTGTCTTAGAATGCACAGTCCATAGTCACCCATGTATTATAATGCATAGCCACTAGTTATCTATATAGTATAATATAGTATAATACACAGCCCACAGTCATCCATGTAGTAGAATGCACAGTCCATAGTCTTTCTTGTATTAGAATGCACAGTCCATAGTCATCCATGTAGTAGAATGCACAGTCCATAGTCACCCATGTATTATAATGCATAGCCCACAGTTATCTATATAGTATAATATAGTATAATACACAGCCCATAGTCATCCATGTAGTAGAATGCACAGCCCATAGTCATCCATTTAGTAGAATGCACAGCCCATAGTCATCCATCTAGTAGAATGTACAGTCCATAGTCACCCATGTATTATAATGCATAGCTCATAGTTATCTATATAGTATAATATGGTATAATACACAGCCCATATTCATCCATGTAGTAGAATGCACAGCCCATATTCATCCATGTAGTAGAATGCACAGCCCATAGGCACCCATGTATTATAATGCACAGCCCATAGTCATCCATGTAGTAGAATGCACAGCCCATATTCATCCATGTAGTAGAAGGCACAGCACATAGTCACCCATGTATTATAATGCACAGCCCATAGTCATCCATGTAGTAGAATGCACAGTCCATAGTCACCCATGTATAATAATGCATAGCCCATAGTTATCTATATAGTATAATATAGTATAATACACAGCCCATAGTCATCCATGTAGTAGAATGCACAGCCCATAGTCATCCATGTAGTAGAATGCACAGTCCATAGTCACCCATGTATTATATTGCATAGCCCATAGTTATCTATGTAGTATAATATAGTATAATGCACAGCCCATAGTCATCCATGTAGTAGAATGCACAGCCCATAGTCATCCTTGTAGTAGAATGCACAGTCCATAGTCACCCATGTATTATAATGCATAGCCCATAGTTATCTATGTAGTATAATATAGTATAATGCACAGCCCATAGTCATCCATGTAGTAGAATGCACAGCCCATAGTCATCCATGTAGTAGAATGCACAGTCCATAGTCATCCATGTAGTAGAATGCACAGTCCATAGTCTCCCATGTATAATAATGCATAGCCCATAGTTATCTATATAGTATAATATAGTAGAATGCACAGCCCATAGTCATCCATGTAGTAGAATGCACAGCCCATAGTCATCCATGTATTATAATGCACAGCCCATAGTCATCCATGTAGTAGAATGCACAGTCCATAGTCACCCATGTATAATAATGCATAGCCCATAGTTATCTATATAGTATAATATAGTATAATACACAGCCCATAGTCATCCATGTAGTAGAATGCACAGCCCATAGTCATCCATGTATTATAATGCACAGCCCATAGTCATCCATATAGTTGAATGCAGAGCCCATAGTCTTCCTTGTATTAGAATGCACAGCCCATAGTCATCCATATAGCAGAATGCACAGCCCATAGTCTTCCTTGTATTAGAATGCACAGTCCATAGTCACCCATGTAGTAGAATGCACAGTCCATAGTCACCCATGTATTATAAAGCATAGCCCATAGTTATCTATATAGTATAATATAGTATAATACACAGCCCATAGTCATCCATGTAGTAGAATGCACAGCCCAGTCACCCATGTATTATAATGCACAGCCCATAGTCATCCATGTGGTAGAATGCACAGTCCATAGTCACCCATGTATTATAATGCATAGCCCATAGTTATCTATATAGTATAAGTATAATACACAGCCCATAGTCATCCATGTAGTAGAATGCACAGCCCATAGTCTTCCTTGTGTTAGAATGCACAGCCCATAGTCATTCATATAGTAGAATGCACAGCCCATAGTCTTCCTTGTATTAGAATGCACAGTCCATAGTCACCCATGTAGTAGAATGCACAGTCCATAGTCACCCATATATTATAATGCATAGCCCATAGTTATCTATAAAGTATAATATAGTATAATACACAGCCCATAGTCATCCATGTAGTAGAATGCACAGCCCATAGTCTTCCTTGTATTAGAATGCACAGCCCATAGTCATTCATATAGTAAAATGCACAGCCCATAGTCTTCCTTGTATTAGAATGCACAGTCCATAGTCACCCATATATTATAATGCATAGCCCATAGTTATCTGTATAGTATAATATAGTATAATACACAGCCCATAGTCATCCATATAGTATAATGCACAGTCCATAGTCTTCCTTGTATTAGAATGCACAGTCCATAGTCTTCCTTGTATTAGAATGCACAGTCCATAGTCATCCATATAGTAGAATGCACAGCCCATAGTCATCCATGTAGTAGAATGCACAGTCCATAGTCACCCATGTATTATAATCCATAGCCCATAGTTATCTATATGGTATAATATAGTATAATACACAGCCCATAGTCATCCATTTAGTAGAATGCACAGCCCATAGTCATCCATGTGGTAGAATGCACAGTCCATAGTCACCCATGTATTATAATGCATAGCTCATAGTTATCTATGTAGTATAATATAGTATAATACACAGCCCATAGTCATCCATGTAGTAGAATGCACAGCCCATATTCATCCATGTAGTAGAATGCACAGCCCATAGGCACCCATGTATTATAATGCACAGCCCATAGTCATCCATGTAGTAGAATGCACAGCCCATAGGCACCCATGTATTATAATGCACAGCCCATATTCATCCATGTAGTAGAATGCACAGCCCATAGTCATCCATGTAGTAGAATTCACAGTCCATAGTCACCCATGTATAATAATGCATAGCCCATAGTTATCTATATAGTATAATATAGTATAATACACAGCCCATAGTCATCCATGTATTATAATGCACAGCCCATAGTCATCCATGTATTATAATGCACAGCCCATAGTCATCTATGTATTATAATGCACAGCCCATAGTCATCCATGTATTGGAATGCACAGTCCATAGTCACCCATGTATTATAATGCATAGCCCATAGTTATCTATATAGTATAAGTATAATACACAGCCCATAGTCATCCATGTAGTAGAATGCACAGCCCATAGTCATCCATGTAGTAGAATGCACAGCCCATAGTCATCCATGTAGTAGAATGCACAGTCCATAGTCACCCATATATTATAATGCATAGCCCATAGTTATCTATAAAGTATAATATAGTGTAATACACAGCCCATAGTCATCCATGTAGTAGAATGCACAGCCCATAGTCTTCCTTGTATTAGAATGCACAGCCCATAGTCATTCATATAGTAGAATGCACAGCCCATAGTCTTCCTTGTATTAGAATGCACAGTCCATAGTCACCCATATATTATAATGCATAGCCCATAGTTATCTGTATAGTATAATATAGTATAATACACAGCCCATAGTCATCCATATAGTATAATGCACAGTCCATAGTCTTCCTTGTATTAGAATGCACAGTCCATAGTCTTCCTTGTATTAGAATGCACAGTCCATAGTCACCCATGTATTATAATGCATAGCCACTAGTTATCTATATAGTATAATATAGTATAATACACAGCCCATAGTCATCCATATAGTAGAATGCACAGCCCATAGTCATCCATGTAGTAGAATGCACAGTCCATAGTCACCCATGTATTATAATCCATAGCCCATAGTTATCTATATGGTATAATATAGTATAATACACAGCCCATAGTCATCCATTTAGTAGAATGCACAGCCCATAGTCATCCATGTGGTAGAATGCACAGTCCATAGTCACCCATGTATTATAATGCATAGCTCATAGTTATCTATGTAGTATAATATAGTATAATACACAGCCCATAGTCAACCATGTAGTAGAATGCACAGCCCATATTCATCCATGTAGTAGAATGCACAGCCCATAGGCACCCATGTATTATAATGCACAGCCCATAGTCATCCATGTAGTAGAATGCACAGCCCATAGGCACCCATGTATTATAATGCACAGCCCATATTCATCCATGTAGTAGAATGCACAGCCCATAGTCATCCATGTAGTAGAATTCACAGTCCATAGTCACCCATGTATAATAATGCATAGCCCATAGTTATCTATATAGTATAATATAGTATAATACACAGCCCATAGTCATCCATGTATTATAATGCACAGCCCATAGTCATCCATGTATTATAATGCACAGCCCATAGTCATCCATGTATTGGAATGCACAGTCCATAGTCACCCATGTATTATAATGCATAGCCCATAGTTATCTATATAGTATAATATAGTATAATACACAGCCCATAGTCATCCATGTATTATAATGCACAGCCCATAGTCATCCATGTATTATAATGCACAGCCCATAGTCATCTATGTATTATAATGCACAGCCCATAGTCATCCATGTATTGGAATGCACAGTCCATAGTCACCCATGTATTATAATGCATAGCCCATAGTTATCTATATAGTATAAGTATAATACACAGCCCATAGTCATCCATGTAGTAGAATGCACAGCCCATAGTCATCCATGTAGTAGAATGCACAGCCCATAGTCATCCATGTAGTAGAATGCACAGTCCATAGTCACCCATATATTATAATGCATAGCCCATAGTTATCTATAAAGTATAATATAGTATAATACACAGCCCATAGTCATCCATGTAGTAGAATGCACAGCCCATAGTCTTCCTTGTATTAGAATGCACAGCCCATAGTCATTCATATAGTAGAATGCACAGCCCATAGTCTTCCTTGTATTAGAATGCACAGTCCATAGTCACCCATATATTATAATGCATAGCCCATAGTTATCTGTATAGTATAATATAGTATAATACACAGCCCATAGTCATCCATATAGTATAATGCACAGTCCATAGTCTTCCTTGTATTAGAATGCACAGTCCATAGTCTTCCTTGTATTAGAATGCACAGTCCATAGTCACCCATGTATTATAATGCATAGCCACTAGTTATCTATATAGTATAATATAGTATAATACACAGCCCATAGTCATCCATATAGTAGAATGCACAGCCCATAGTCATCCATGTAGTAGAATGCACAGTCCATAGTCACCCATGTATTATAATCCATAGCCCATAGTTATCTATATGGTATAATATAGTATAATACACAGCCCATAGTCATCCATTTAGTAGAATGCACAGCCCATAGTCATCCATGTGGTAGAATGCACAGTCCATAGTCACCCATGTATTATAATGCATAGCTCATAGTTATCTATGTAGTATAATATAGTATAATACACAGCCCATAGTCATCCATGTAGTAGAATGCACAGCCCATATTCATCCATGTAGTAGAATGCACAGCCCATAGGCACCCATGTATTATAATGCACAGCCCATAGTCATCCATGTAGTAGAATGCACAGCCCATAGGCACCCATGTATTATAATGCACAGCCCATATTCATCCATGTAGTAGAATGCACAGCCCATAGTCATCCATGTAGTAGAATTCACAGTCCATAGTCACCCATGTATAATAATGCATAGCCCATAGTTATCTATATAGTATAATATAGTATAATACACAGCCCATAGTCATCCATGTATTATAATGCACAGCCCATAGTCATCCATGTATTATAATGCACAGCCCATAGTCATCCATGTATTGGAATGCACAGTCCATAGTCACCCATGTATTATAATGCATAGCCCATAGTTATCTATATAGTATAAGTATAATACACAGCCCATAGTCATCCATGTAGTAGAATGCACAGCCCATATTCATCCATGTAGTAGAATGCACAGCCCATAGGCACCCATGTATTAGAATGCACAGTCCATAGGCACCCATGTAGTAGAATGCACAGTCCATAGTCACCCATGTAGTAGAATGCACAGCCCATAGTCTTCCTTGTATTAGAATGCACAGTCCATAGTCACCCATGTAGTAGAATGCACAGTCCATAGTCACCCATGTATTATAATGATGCATAGCCCATAGTTATCTATATAGTATAATATAGTATAATACACAGCCTATAGTCATCCTATATCTCTATTGACACTTCCACCTCAGCTGCCTCTAAACTTCTATCACTGACTGCCTCCTTTGGCCTCACTCAATGGTCCTCTGAGGCCACTCACAAAGATGGCCACACGCTGGACCTCATTTTCACCCGCCTCTGCTCCCTTACTAATCTCATTAACACACCCCTCCCCCTGTCTGACCACAACCTACTGACATTCTCTTCCCTATCCTCTCCTAGTGTGCAACCCCTGCTCCACAGACTCACTCACCCTCGCAGAAATCTCAAACATCTCAACTTACAATCACTCTCGGGGTCCCTTCTCCCTCTCACAGACATAGCCTCCCTCCATGACACAGATGCTGCTGCCACTTTTTATAACACCACAATAACAGCAACACTCGATTCGGCCGCCCCACTCATGCATAGTAAAACTCGTACAATTAACAGGCAGCCCTGGCTGACCAGCCCGACCAAAGAATTAAGACGGGCCTCCAGGATTGCTGAGCGGAGATGGAAGCAATCCCGCTCTGCCGACCACTTCACTACATACAAGCAGTCCCTCGCCAGCTTCAAGTCTGCACTCACTGCCGCAAAACAAACTTACTTCTCATCTCTCATATCCTCCCTGTCTCACAACCCTAAACAGCTTTTCAACACTTTCAATTCTGTACTCCGTCCCCCAGCACCTCCTCCCTCCCCCCTCATTTCTGCTGAAGACTTTGCCTCTTTCTTTAAACAGAAGATCGATACGATCAGAGAAAGCTTTGGCCCACAGCGCCCACTGCCCCTCTTAGCTGCTCAACCCTGCTCCTCCAAAACCAGCTTCTCCACCATGACAGAAGATCAGCTCTCCACCCTCCTGTCAAGATCACACCTCACCACCTGCACGCTTGACCCGCTCCCATCCCACCTCATCCCTAACCTTTCCACGGTCTTCATCCCAACCCTAACGCACCTCTTCAACCTCTCACTCACAACAGGTGTCTTCCCCTCATCCTTCAAGCATGCCAAGATCACACCCATCCTCAAAAAGCCCTCCCTCGACCCATCCTCTGTGTCTAGCTATCGCCCGATATCTCTTCTCCCTTATGCCTCCAAATTGCTGGAGCAACACGTTCATCTTGAACTGTCCTCCCACCTCTCCTCCTGCTCCCTCTTTGATCGGTTACAATCAGGCTTCCGTCCCCATCACTCAGCTGAAACTGCCCTAACTAAAGTCACCAATGACCTACTAACTGCCAGGAGCAAGCGACACTACTCTGTCCTCCTTCTCCTGGACCTGTCTTCTGCCTTTGACACTGTGGACCACTCCCTTTTGCTACAAATTCTCTCATCTCTTGGCATCACAGACTTGGCCCTTTCCTGGATATCGTCATATCTGACAGACCGAACATTCAGTGTCTCCCTCCCTCACACCACCTCCTCACTTCGCCCCTTGTCAGTCGGTGTTCCTCAAGGCTCTGTTCTAGGACCCCTACTCTTCTCCATCTACACTTTCGGCTTGGGACAGCTTATAGAATCCCACGGTATGCAGTACCATCTCTACGCTGACGACACGCAGATTTACCTATCCGGACCTGACCTCACCTCCTTACTTACCAAAATCCCGCACTGTCTGTCTGCTATTTCAGCCTTCTTTTCTGCTCGCTTTCTACAACTGAACATGGACAAAACAGAATTCATCATCTTTCCCCCATCTCACTCTACCCTTCCACCAGACCTATCCATCAATGTCAATGGCTGCTCACTTTCCCCAGTCCCACACGCCCAGTGCCTCGGGGTGATCCTCGACTCTGCCCTCTCTTTCAAGCCACATATCCACGCCCTTGCCTCCTCCTGCCGTCTCAAACTCAAAAATATTTCCCAGATCCGTGCTTTCCTTGACCGCGACACCGCAAAAACACTAGTGCATGCCCTTATCATCTCCCGCCTCGACTACTGCAACCTCCTACTCTCTGGACTCCCCTCTAGCACTCTGGCACCGCTCCAATCCATCCTACACTCTGCTGCCCGACTAATTTACCTGTCTCCCCGCTATTCCCCAGCCTCTCCCCTTTCTCAAGCCCTTCACTGGCTTCCTATCGCCCAGAGACTCCAGTTCAAAACCCTCACAATGACATACAAAGCCATCCACAACCTTTCTCCTCCATACATCTGTGACATGGTCTCCCGGTACCTACCTACATGCAACCTCCGATCCTCTCAAGACCTCCTTCTCTACTCCCCTCTCATCTCTTCTTCCCACAACCGCATCCAAGACTTCTCCCGTGTTTGCCCCATACTCTTGAACTCTCTACCCCAACACATCAGACTCTCGCCTACCATAGAAACCTTCAAAAAGAACCCGAAGACCCACCTCTTCCGACAAGCCTACAGCCTGTCACTGCAGTCCTGAAGTTACTGAACCGCCGCCCAACCTGCCCTACCCTCTCCTAGTGTTTCATTACCCATCCCCTGCAGACTGTGAGCCTTCGCGGGCAGGGTCCTCCCTTCTTATGTACCCGTGTGCCTGTTATCTGCTCATGTTTATTGTATTTGTCTATATTTGCCTCGTATTCACATGTAAAGCGCCATGTAATAAATGGCGCTATAAAAATGTATAATAATAATAATAAATAATAATGTAGTAGAATGCAGAGCCCATAGTCAACCATGTATTATAATGCACAGCTTATAGTCATCCATGTAGTAGAATGCACAGTCCATAGTCACCCATGTAGTAGAATGCACAGCCCAGTCACCCATGTATTATAATGCACAGCCCATAGTCATCCATGTGGTAGAATGCACAGTCCATAGTCACCCATGTATGATAATGCATAGCCCATAGTTATCTATATAGTATAAGTATAATACACAGCCCATAGTCATCCATGTAGTAGAATGCACAGCCCATAGTCTTCCTTGTGTTAGAATGCACAGCCCATAGTCATTCATATAGTAGAATGCACAGCCCATAGTCTTCCTTGTATTAGAATGCACAGTCCATAGTCACCCATGTAGTAGAATGCACAGTCCATAGTCACCCATATATTATAATGCATAGCCCATAGTTATCTATAAAGTATAATATAGTATAATACACAGCCCATAGTCATCCATGTAGTAGAATGCACAGCCCATAGTCTTCCTTGTATTAGAATGCACAGCCCATAGTCATTCATATAGTAAAATGCACAGCCCATAGTCTTCCTTGTATTAGAATGCACAGTCCATAGTCACCCATATATTATAATGCATAGCCCATAGTTATCTGTATAGTATAATATAGTATAATACACAGCCCATAGTCATCCATATAGTATAATGCACAGTCCATAGTCTTCCTTGTATTAGAATGCACAGTCCATAGTCTTCCTTGTATTAGAATGCACAGTCCATAGTCATCCATATAGTAGAATGCACAGCCCATAGTCATCCATGTAGTAGAATGCACAGTCCATAGTCACCCATGTATTATAATCCATAGCCCATAGTTATCTATATGGTATAATATAGTATAATACACAGCCCATAGTCATCCATTTAGTAGAATGCACAGCCCATAGTCATCCATGTGGTAGAATGCACAGTCCATAGTCACCCATGTATTATAATGCATAGCTCATAGTTATCTATGTAGTATAATATAGTATAATACACAGCCCATAGTCATCCATGTAGTAGAATGCACAGCCCATATTCATCCATGTAGTAGAATGCACAGCCCATAGGCACCCATGTATTATAATGCACAGCCCATAGTCATCCATGTAGTAGAATGCACAGCCCATAGGCACCCATGTATTATAATGCACAGCCCATATTCATCCATGTAGTAGAATGCACAGCCCATAGTCATCCATGTAGTAGAATTCACAGTCCATAGTCACCCATGTATAATAATGCATAGCCCATAGTTATCTATATAGTATAATATAGTATAATACACAGCCCATAGTCATCCATGTATTATAATGCACAGCCCATAGTCATCCATGTATTATAATGCACAGCCCATAGTCATCTATGTATTATAATGCACAGCCCATAGTCATCCATGTATTGGAATGCACAGTCCATAGTCACCCATGTATTATAATGCATAGCCCATAGTTATCTATATAGTATAAGTATAATACACAGCCCATAGTCATCCATGTAGTAGAATGCACAGCCCATAGTCATCCATGTAGTAGAATGCACAGCCCATAGTCATCCATGTAGTAGAATGCACAGTCCATAGTCACCCATATATTATAATGCATAGCCCATAGTTATCTATAAAGTATAATATAGTATAATACACAGCCCATAGTCATCCATGTAGTAGAATGCACAGCCCATAGTCTTCCTTGTATTAGAATGCACAGCCCATAGTCATTCATATAGTAGAATGCACAGCCCATAGTCTTCCTTGTATTAGAATGCACAGTCCATAGTCACCCATATATTATAATGCATAGCCCATAGTTATCTGTATAGTATAATATAGTATAATACACAGCCCATAGTCATCCATATAGTATAATGCACAGTCCATAGTCTTCCTTGTATTAGAATGCACAGTCCATAGTCTTCCTTGTATTAGAATGCACAGTCCATAGTCACCCATGTATTATAATGCATAGCCACTAGTTATCTATATAGTATAATATAGTATAATACACAGCCCATAGTCATCCATATAGTAGAATGCACAGCCCATAGTCATCCATGTAGTAGAATGCACAGTCCATAGTCACCCATGTATTATAATCCATAGCCCATAGTTATCTATATGGTATAATATAGTATAATACACAGCCCATAGTCATCCATTTAGTAGAATGCACAGCCCATAGTCATCCATGTGGTAGAATGCACAGTCCATAGTCACCCATGTATTATAATGCATAGCTCATAGTTATCTATGTAGTATAATATAGTATAATACACAGCCCATAGTCATCCATGTAGTAGAATGCACAGCCCATATTCATCCATGTAGTAGAATGCACAGCCCATAGGCACCCATGTATTATAATGCACAGCCCATAGTCATCCATGTAGTAGAATGCACAGCCCATAGGCACCCATGTATTATAATGCACAGCCCATATTCATCCATGTAGTAGAATGCACAGCCCATAGTCATCCATGTAGTAGAATTCACAGTCCATAGTCACCCATGTATAATAATGCATAGCCCATAGTTATCTATATAGTATAATATAGTATAATACACAGCCCATAGTCATCCATGTATTATAATGCACAGCCCATAGTCATCCATGTATTATAATGCACAGCCCATAGTCATCCATGTATTGGAATGCACAGTCCATAGTCACCCATGTATTATAATGCATAGCCCATAGTTATCTATATAGTATAAGTATAATACACAGCCCATAGTCATCCATGTAGTAGAATGCACAGCCCATATTCATCCATGTAGTAGAATGCACAGCCCATAGGCACCCATGTATTAGAATGCACAGTCCATAGGCACCCATGTAGTAGAATGCACAGTCCATAGTCACCCATGTAGTAGAATGCACAGCCCATAGTCTTCCTTGTATTAGAATGCACAGTCCATAGTCACCCATGTAGTAGAATGCACAGTCCATAGTCACCCATGTATTATAATGATGCATAGCCCATAGTTATCTATATAGTATAATATAGTATAATACACAGCCTATAGTCATCCTATATCTCTATTGACACTTCCACCTCAGCTGCCTCTAAACTTCTATCACTGACTGCCTCCTTTGGCCTCACTCAATGGTCCTCTGAGGCCACTCACAAAGATGGCCACATGCTGGACCTCATTTTCACCCGCCTCTGCTCCCTTACTAATCTCATTAACACACCCCTCCCCCTGTCTGACCACAACCTACTGACATTCTCTTCCCTATCCTCTCCTAGTGTGCAACCCCTGCTCCACAGACTCACTCACCCTCGCAGAAATCTCAAACATCTCAACTTACAATCACTCTCGGGGTCCCTTCTCCCTCTCACAGACATAGCCTCCCTCCATGACACAGATGCTGCTGCCACTTTTTATAACACCACAATAACAGCAACACTCGATTCGGCCGCCCCACTCATGCATAGTAAAACTCGTACAATTAACAGGCAGCCCTGGCTGACCAGCCCGACCAAAGAATTAAGACGGGCCTCCAGGATTGCTGAGCGGAGATGGAAGCAATCCCGCTCTGCCGACCACTTCACTACATACAAGCAGTCCCTCGCCAGCTTCAAGTCTGCACTCACTGCCGCAAAACAAACTTACTTCTCATCTCTCATATCCTCCCTGTCTCACAACCCTAAACAGCTTTTCAACACTTTCAATTCTGTACTCCGTCCCCCAGCACCTCCTCCCTCCCCCCTCATTTCTGCTGAAGACTTTGCCTCTTTCTTTAAACAGAAGATCGATACGATCAGAGAAAGCTTTGGCCCACAGCGCCCACTGCCCCTCTTAGCTGCTCAACCCTGCTCCTCCAAAACCAGCTTCTCCACCATGACAGAAGATCAGCTCTCCACCCTCCTGTCAAGATCACACCTCACCACCTGCACGCTTGACCCGCTCCCATCCCACCTCATCCCTAACCTTTCCACGGTCTTCATCCCAACCCTAACGCACCTCTTCAACCTCTCACTCACAACAGGTGTCTTCCCCTCATCCTTCAAGCATGCCAAGATCACACCCATCCTCAAAAAGCCCTCCCTCGACCCATCCTCTGTGTCTAGCTATCGCCCGATATCTCTTCTCCCTTATGCCTCCAAATTGCTGGAGCAACACGTTCATCTTGAACTGTCCTCCCACCTCTCCTCCTGCTCCCTCTTTGATCGGTTACAATCAGGCTTCCGTCCCCATCACTCAGCTGAAACTGCCCTAACTAAAGTCACCAATGACCTACTAACTGCCAGGAGCAAGCGACACTACTCTGTCCTCCTTCTCCTGGACCTGTCTTCTGCCTTTGACACTGTGGACCACTCCCTTTTGCTACAAATTCTCTCATCTCTTGGCATCACAGACTTGGCCCTTTCCTGGATATCGTCATATCTGACAGACCGAACATTCAGTGTCTCCCTCCCTCACACCACCTCCTCACTTCGCCCCTTGTCAGTCGGTGTTCCTCAAGGCTCTGTTCTAGGACCCCTACTCTTCTCCATCTACACTTTCGGCTTGGGACAGCTTATAGAATCCCACGGTATGCAGTACCATCTCTACGCTGACGACACGCAGATTTACCTATCCGGACCTGACCTCACCTCCTTACTTACCAAAATCCCGCACTGTCTGTCTGCTATTTCAGCCTTCTTTTCTGCTCGCTTTCTACAACTGAACATGGACAAAACAGAATTCATCATCTTTCCCCCATCTCACTCTACCCTTCCACCAGACCTATCCATCAATGTCAATGGCTGCTCACTTTCCCCAGTCCCACACGCCCAGTGCCTCGGGGTGATCCTCGACTCTGCCCTCTCTTTCAAGCCACATATCCACGCCCTTGCCTCCTCCTGCCGTCTCAAACTCAAAAATATTTCCCAGATCCGTGCTTTCCTTGACCGCGACACCGCAAAAACACTAGTGCATGCCCTTATCATCTCCCGCCTCGACTACTGCAACCTCCTACTCTCTGGACTCCCCTCTAGCACTCTGGCACCGCTCCAATCCATCCTACACTCTGCTGCCCGACTAATTTACCTGTCTCCCCGCTATTCCCCAGCCTCTCCCCTTTCTCAAGCCCTTCACTGGCTTCCTATCGCCCAGAGACTCCAGTTCAAAACCCTCACAATGACATACAAAGCCATCCACAACCTTTCTCCTCCATACATCTGTGACATGGTCTCCCGGTACCTACCTACACGCAACCTCCGATCCTCTCAAGACCTCCTTCTCTACTCCCCTCTCATCTCTTCTTCCCACAACCGCATCCAAGACTTCTCCCGTGTTTGCCCCATACTCTGGAACTCTCTACCCCAACACATCAGACTCTCGCCTACCATAGAAACCTTCAAAAAGAACCCGAAGACCCACCTCTTCCGACAAGCCTACAGCCTGTCACTGCAGTCCTGAAGTTACTGAACCGCCGCCCAACCTGCCCTACCCTCTCCTAGTGTTTCATTACCCATCCCCTGCAGACTGTGAGCCTTCGCGGGCAGGGTCCTCCCTTCTTATGTACCCGTGTGCCTGTTATCTGCTCATGTTTATTGTATTTGTCTATATTTGCCTCGTATTCACATGTAAAGCGCCATGTAATAAATGGCGCTATAAAAATGTATAATAATAATAATAAATAATAATGTAGTAGAATGCAGAGCCCATAGTCAACCATGTATTATAATGCACAGCTTATAGTCATCCATGTAGTAGAATGCACAGTCCATAGTCACCCATGTATTATAATGCATAGCCCATAGTTATCTATATAGTATAAGTATAATACACAGCCCATAGTCATCCATGTAGTAGAATGCACAGCCCATAGTCACCCATGTATGATAATGCACAGCCCATAGTCATCCATATACTAGAATGCACAGCCCATAGTCTTCCTTGTATTAGAATGCACAGTCCATAGTCACCCATGTATTATAATGCATAGCTACTAGTTATCTATATAGTATAATATAGTATAATACACAGCCCACAGTCATCCATGTAGTAGAATGCACAGTCCATAGTCTTCCTTGTATTAGAATGCACAGTCCATAGTCATCCATGTAGTAGAATGCACAGTCCATAGTCACCCATGTATTATAATGCATAGCCCTTAGTTATCTATATGGTATAATATAGTATAATGCACAGCCCATAGTCATCCATGTAGTAGAATGCACAGTCCATAGTCATCCATGTAGTAGAATGCACAGCCCATAGTCATCCATGTAGTAGAATTCACAGTCCATAGTCATCCATGTAGTAGAATGCACAGCCCATAGTCATCCATGTAGTATAATGCACAGTCCATAGTCATCCATGTAGCAGGATGCACAGCCCATATTCATCCATGTAGTAGAATGCACAGCCCATAGTTATCCATGTAGTAGAATTCACAGTCCATAGTCATCCATGTAGTAGAATGCACAGTCCATAGTTATCCATTTAGTAGAATGCACAGCCCATAGTCATCCATGTAGTAGAATGCACAGTCCATAGTCACCCATGTATTATAATGCATAGCTCATAGTTATCTATGTAGTATAATATAGTATAATACACAGCCCATAGTCATCCATGTAGTAGAATGCACAGCCCATATTCATCCATGTAGTAGAATGCACAGCCCATAGGCACCCATGTATTATAATGCACAGCCCATAGTCATCCATGTAGTAGAATGCACAGCCCATATTCATCCATGTAGTAGATTGAGCAGCCCATAGTCATCCATGTAGTAGAATTCACAGTCCATAGTCACCCATGTATAATAATGCATAGCCCATAGTTATCTATATAGTATAATATAGTATAATACACAGCCCATAGTCATCCATGTATTATAATGCACAGCCCATAGTCATCCATGTATTATAATGCACAGCCCATAGTCATCCATGTAGTGGAATGCACAGTCCATAGTCACCCATGTATTATAATGCATAGCCCATAGTTATCTATATAGTATAAGTATAATACACAGCCCATAGTCATCCATGTAGTAGAATGCACAGCCCATAGTCATCCATATAGCAGAATGCACAGCCCATAGTCTTCCTTGTATTAGAATGCACAGTCCATAGTCACCCATGTATTATAATGATGCATAGCCCATAGTTATCTATATAGTGTAATATAGTATAATACACAGCCCATAGTCATCCATGTAGTAGAATGCACAGCCCATAGTCACCCATGTATTATAATGCACAGCCCATAGTCATCGATGTAGTAGAATGCACAGTCCATAGTCACCCATGTATTATAATGCATAGCCCATAGTTATCTATATAGTATAAGTATAATACACAGCCCATAGTCATCCATATAGTAGAATGCACAGCCCATAGTCTTCTTTGTATTAGAATGCACAGCCCATAGTCATCCATGTAGTAAAATGCACAGTCCATAGTCACCCATGTATTATAATGCATAGCCCATAGTTATCTATATAGTATAATATAGTATAATACACAGCCCATAGTCATCCATGTAGTAGAATGCACAGTTCATAGTCACCCATGTATTATAATGCACAGTCCATAGTTATCTATATAGTATAATACACAGCCCATAGTCATCCATGTAGTAGAATGCACAGCCCATAGTCATCCATGTAGTAGAATGCACAGTCCATAGTCACCCATGTATTATAATGCATAGCCCATAGTTATCTATATAGTATAATATAGTAGAATGCACAGCTTATAGTCTTCCATGTAGTAGAATGCACAGCCCAGTCATCCATGTAGTAGAATGCACAGCCCATAGTCATCCATGTAGTAGAATGCACAGTCCAGTCACCCATGTATTATAATGCATAGCCCATAGTTATCTATATAGTATAATATAGTATAATACACAGCCCATAGTCATCCATGTAGTAGAATGCACAGCCCATAGTCATCCATGTAGTAGAATGCACAATCCATAGTCACCCATGTATTATAATGCATAGCCCATAGTTATCGATATAGTATAATATAGTATAATACACAGCCCATAGTCATCCATGTAGTAGAATGCACAGCCCATAGTCATCCTTGTATTAGAATGCACAGTCCATAGTCATCCATGTAGTAGAATGCACAGCCCATAGTCATCCATGTAGTAGAATGCACAGCCCATAGTTATCGATATAGTATAATACACAGCCCATAGTCATCCATGTAGTAGAATGCACAGCCCATAGTCATCCATGTAGTAGAATGCACAGTCCATAGTCACCCATGTATTATAATGCATAGCCCATAGTTATCTATATAGTATAATATAGTAGAATGCACAGCCCATAGTCTTCCATGTAGTAGAATGCACAGCCCATAGTCATCCATGTAGTAGAATGCACAGCCCATAGTCATCCATGTAGTAGAATGCACAGCCCATAGTTATCGATATAGTATAATACACAGCCCATAGTCATCCATGTAGTAGAATGCACAGCCCATAGTCATCCATGTAGTAGAATGCACGGTCCATAGTCACCCATGTATTATAATGCATAGCCCATAGTTATCTGTATAGTATAATATAGTAGAATGCACAGCCCATAGTCTTCCATGTAGTAGAATGCACAGCCCATAGTCATCCATGTAGTAGAATGCACAGCCCATAGTCATCCATGTGGTAGAATGCACAGCCCATAGTCATCCATGTAGTAGAATGCACAGTCCATAGTCACCCATGTATTATAATGCATAGCCCTTAGTTATCTATATGGTATAATATAGTATAATGCACAGCCCATAGTCATCCATGTAGTAGAATGCACAGTCCATAGTCATCCATGTAGTAGAATGCACAGCCCATAGTCATCCATGTAGTAGAATTCACAGTCCATAGTCATCCATGTAGTAGAATGCACAGCCCATAGTCATCCATGTAGTATAATGCACAGTCCATAGTCATCCATGTAGCAGGATGCACAGCCCATATTCATCCATGTAGTAGAATGCACAGCCCATAGTTATCCATGTAGTAGAATTCACAGTCCATAGTCATCCATGTAGTAGAATGCACAGTCCATAGTTATCCATTTAGTAGAATGCACAGCCCATAGTCATCCATGTAGTAGAATGCACAGTCCATAGTCACCCATGTATTATAATGCATAGCTCATAGTTATCTATGTAGTATAATATAGTATAATACACAGCCCATAGTCATCCATGTAGTAGAATGCAGAGCCCATATTCATCCATGTAGTAGAATGCACAGCCCATAGGCACCCATGTATTATAATGCACAGCCCATAGTCATCCATGTAGTAGAATGCACAGCCCATATTCATCCATGTAGTAGATTGAGCAGCCCATAGTCATCCATGTAGTAGAATTCACAGTCCATAGTCACCCATGTATAATAATGCATAGCCCATAGTTATCTATATAGTATAATATAGTATAATACACAGCCCATAGTCATCCATGTATTATAATGCACAGCCCATAGTCATCCATGTATTATAATGCACAGCCCATAGTCATCCATGTAGTGGAATGCACAGTCCATAGTCACCCATGTATTATAATGCATAGCCCATAGTTATCTATATAGTATAAGTATAATACACAGCCCATAGTCATCCATGTAGTAGAATGCACAGCCCATAGTCATCCATATAGCAGAATGCACAGCCCATAGTCTTCCTTGTATTAGAATGCACAGTCCATAGTCACCCATGTATTATAATGATGCATAGCCCATAGTTATCTATATAGTGTAATATAGTATAATACACAGCCCATAGTCATCCATGTAGTAGAATGCACAGCCCATAGTCACCCATGTAT
The DNA here is from genome assembly GCF_032444005.1 of Ranitomeya imitator. Classification (NCBI taxonomy): domain Eukaryota; kingdom Metazoa; phylum Chordata; class Amphibia; order Anura; family Dendrobatidae; genus Ranitomeya; species Ranitomeya imitator. The sequence continues at coordinate 621,319,095 of NC_091282.1, forward strand.
TATAATGCACAGCCCATAGTCATCGATGTAGTAGAATGCACAGTCCATAGTCACCCATGTATTATAATGCATAGCCCATAGTTATCTATATAGTATAAGTATAATACACAGCCCATAGTCATCCATATAGTAGAATGCACAGCCCATAGTCTTCTTTGTATTAGAATGCACAGCCCATAGTCATCCATGTAGTAAAATGCACAGTCCATAGTCACCCATGTATTATAATGCATAGCCCATAGTTATCTATATAGTATAATATAGTATAATACACAGCCCATAGTCATCCATGTAGTAGAATGCACAGTTCATAGTCACCCATGTATTATAATGCACAGTCCATAGTTATCTATATAGTATAATACACAGCCCATAGTCATCCATGTAGTAGAATGCACAGCCCATAGTCATCCATGTAGTAGAATGCACAGTCCATAGTCACCCATGTATTATAATGCATAGCCCATAGTTATCTATATAGTATAATATAGTAGAATGCACAGCTTATAGTCTTCCATGTAGTAGAATGCACAGCCCAGTCATCCATGTAGTAGAATGCACAGCCCATAGTCATCCATGTAGTAGAATGCACAGTCCAGTCACCCATGTATTATAATGCATAGCCCATAGTTATCTATATAGTATAATATAGTATAATACACAGCCCATAGTCATCCATGTAGTAGAATGCACAGCCCATAGTCATCCATGTAGTAGAATGCACAATCCATAGTCACCCATGTATTATAATGCATAGCCCATAGTTATCGATATAGTATAATATAGTATAATACACAGCCCATAGTCATCCATGTAGTAGAATGCACAGCCCATAGTCATCCTTGTATTAGAATGCACAGTCCATAGTCATCCATGTAGTAGAATGCACAGCCCATAGTCATCCATGTAGTAGAATGCACAGTCCATAGTCATCCATGTAGTAGAATGCACAGTCCATAGTCACCCATGTATTATAATGCATAGCCCATAGTTATCTATATAGTATAATATAGTAGAATGCACAGCCCATAGTCTTCCATGTAGTAGAATGCACAGCCCATAGTCATCCATGTAGTAGAATGCACAGCCCATAGTCATCCATGTAGTAGAATGCACAGCCCATAGTTATCGATATAGTATAATACACAGCCCATAGTCATCCATGTAGTAGAATGCACAGCCCATAGTCATCCATGTAGTAGAATGCACGGTCCATAGTCACCCATGTATTATAATGCATAGCCCATAGTTATCTGTATAGTATAATATAGTAGAATGCACAGCCCATAGTCTTCCATGTAGTAGAATGCACAGCCCATAGTCATCCATGTAGTAGAATGCACAGCCCATAGTCATCCATGTAGTAGAATGCACAGCCCATAGTCATCCATGTAGTAGAATGCACAGTCCATAGTCACCCATGTATTATAATGCATAGCCCATAGTTATCGATATAGTATAATATAGTATACTGCACAGCCCATAGTCATCCATGTAGTAGAATGCACAGCCCATAGTCATCCATGTAGTAGAATGCACAGTCCATAGTCACCCATGTATTATAATGCATAGCCCATAGTTATCGATATAGTATAATATAGTATACTACACAGCCCATAGTCATCCATATAGTAGAATGCACAGCCCATAGTCATCCATGTAGTAGAATGCACAGTCCATAGTCACCCATGTATTATAATGCATAGCCCATAGTTATCTATATAGTATAATATAGTAGAATGCACAGCCCATAGTCTTCCATGTAGTAGAATGCACAGCCCATAGTCATCCATGTAGTAGAATGCACAGCCCATAGTCATCCATTTAGTAGAATGCACAGTCCATAGTCACCCATGTACTATAATGCATAGCCCATAGTTATCTATATAGTATAATATAGTAGAATGCACAGCCCATAGTCATCCATGTAGTAGAATGCACAGCCCATAGTCATCCATGTAGTATAATGCACAGTCCATAGTCATCCATGTAGCAGGATGCACAGCCCATATTCATCCATGTAGTAGAATGCACAGCCCATAGTTATCCATGTAGTAGAATTCACAGTCCATAGTCATCCATGTAGTAGAATGCACAGTCCATAGTTATCCATTTAGTAGAATGCACAGCCCATAGTCATCCATGTAGTAGAATGCACAGTCCATAGTCACCCATGTATTATAATGCATAGCTCATAGTTATCTATGTAGTATAATATAGTATAATACACAGCCCATAGTCATCCATGTAGTAGAATGCAGAGCCCATATTCATCCATGTAGTAGAATGCACAGCCCATAGGCACCCATGTATTATAATGCACAGCCCATAGTCATCCATGTAGTAGAATGCACAGCCCATATTCATCCATGTAGTAGATTGAGCAGCCCATAGTCATCCATGTAGTAGAATTCACAGTCCATAGTCACCCATGTATAATAATGCATAGCCCATAGTTATCTATATAGTATAATATAGTATAATACACAGCCCATAGTCATCCATGTATTATAATGCACAGCCCATAGTCATCCATGTATTATAATGCACAGCCCATAGTCATCCATGTAGTGGAATGCACAGTCCATAGTCACCCATGTATTATAATGCATAGCCCATAGTTATCTATATAGTATAAGTATAATACACAGCCCATAGTCATCCATGTAGTAGAATGCACAGCCCATAGTCATCCATATAGCAGAATGCACAGCCCATAGTCTTCCTTGTATTAGAATGCACAGTCCATAGTCACCCATGTATTATAATGATGCATAGCCCATAGTTATCTATATAGTGTAATATAGTATAATACACAGCCCATAGTCATCCATGTAGTAGAATGCACAGCCCATAGTCACCCATGTATTATAATGCACAGCCCATAGTCATCGATGTAGTAGAATGCACAGTCCATAGTCACCCATGTATTATAATGCATAGCCCATAGTTATCTATATAGTATAAGTATAATACACAGCCCATAGTCATCCATATAGTAGAATGCACAGCCCATAGTCTTCTTTGTATTAGAATGCACAGCCCATAGTCATCCATGTAGTAAAATGCACAGTCCATAGTCACCCATGTATTATAATGCATAGCCCATAGTTATCTATATAGTATAATATAGTATAATACACAGCCCATAGTCATCCATGTAGTAGAATGCACAGTTCATAGTCACCCATGTATTATAATGCACAGTCCATAGTTATCTATATAGTATAATACACAGCCCATAGTCATCCATGTAGTAGAATGCACAGCCCATAGTCATCCATGTAGTAGAATGCACAGTCCATAGTCACCCATGTATTATAATGCATAGCCCATAGTTATCTATATAGTATAATATAGTAGAATGCACAGCTTATAGTCTTCCATGTAGTAGAATGCACAGCCCAGTCATCCATGTAGTAGAATGCACAGCCCATAGTCATCCATGTAGTAGAATGCACAGTCCAGTCACCCATGTATTATAATGCATAGCCCATAGTTATCTATATAGTATAATATAGTATAATACACAGCCCATAGTCATCCATGTAGTAGAATGCACAGCCCATAGTCATCCATGTAGTAGAATGCACAATCCATAGTCACCCATGTATTATAATGCATAGCCCATAGTTATCGATATAGTATAATATAGTATAATACACAGCCCATAGTCATCCATGTAGTAGAATGCACAGCCCATAGTCATCCTTGTATTAGAATGCACAGTCCATAGTCATCCATGTAGTAGAATGCACAGCCCATAGTCATCCATGTAGTAGAATGCACAGTCCATAGTCATCCATGTAGTAGAATGCACAGTCCATAGTCACCCATGTATTATAATGCATAGCCCATAGTTATCTATATAGTATAATATAGTAGAATGCACAGCCCATAGTCTTCCATGTAGTAGAATGCACAGCCCATAGTCATCCATGTAGTAGAATGCACAGCCCATAGTCATCCATGTAGTAGAATGCACAGCCCATAGTTATCGATATAGTATAATACACAGCCCATAGTCATCCATGTAGTAGAATGCACAGCCCATAGTCATCCATGTAGTAGAATGCACGGTCCATAGTCACCCATGTATTATAATGCATAGCCCATAGTTATCTGTATAGTATAATATAGTAGAATGCACAGCCCATAGTCTTCCATGTAGTAGAATGCACAGCCCATAGTCATCCATGTAGTAGAATGCACAGCCCATAGTCATCCATGTAGTAGAATGCACAGCCCATAGTCATCCATGTAGTAGAATGCACAGTCCATAGTCACCCATGTATTATAATGCATAGCCCATAGTTATCGATATAGTATAATATAGTATACTGCACAGCCCATAGTCATCCATGTAGTAGAATGCACAGCCCATAGTCATCCATGTAGTAGAATGCACAGTCCATAGTCACCCATGTATTATAATGCATAGCCCATAGTTATCGATATAGTATAATATAGTATACTACACAGCCCATAGTCATCCATATAGTAGAATGCACAGCCCATAGTCATCCATGTAGTAGAATGCACAGTCCATAGTCACCCATGTATTATAATGCATAGCCCATAGTTATCTATATAGTATAATATAGTAGAATGCACAGCCCATAGTCTTCCATGTAGTAGAATGCACAGCCCATAGTCATCCATGTAGTAGAATGCACAGCCCATAGTCATCCATTTAGTAGAATGCACAGTCCATAGTCACCCATGTACTATAATGCATAGCCCATAGTTATCTATATAGTATAATATAGTAGAATGCACAGCCCATAGTCTTCCATGTAGTAGAATGCACAGCCCATAGTCATCCATGTAGTAGAATTCACAGCCCATAGTCATCCATGTAGTAGAATGCACAGTCCATAGTCACCCATGTATTATAATGCATAGCCCATAGTTATCGATATAGTATAATATAGTATAATACACAGCCCATAGTCATCCATATAGTAGAATGCACAGCCCATAGTCTTCCTTGTAGTGGAATGCACAGCCCATAGTCTTCCTTGTATTAGAATGCACAGTCCATAGTCATCCGTGTAGTAGGATGCACAGCCCATAGTCATCCATGTAGTAGAATGCACAGCCCATAGTCATCCATGTAGTAGAATGCACAGCCCATAGTCATCAATGTAGTAGAATGCACAGTCCATAGTCATCAATGTAGTAGAATGCACAGCCCATAGTCATCCATGTAGTAGTTATTAGGCCGCCGTGTACTCACTGATTTATTAACGATCAATACCTCCCATCTGCTTCCCCATCACCCGGTGTTCTTATCCGAAGCTGGCAGCTGACTTCAACGTGAAAGTGACGGAAGCGCATGATGTCTGGCATGATTTGTTTGGCCGGCAGTGTACACACTGCTGACTGCACTACACTTCAGCTGCCTGGACATCTGAGGGCGCACATCCAGTATTTGCTGATGTCAGTTGTCTCCTCACTCGCCTCACCCAGGCAGCTCACACAAATAACAAGCCCTTTTGCGGCATGAAGAAATATAATATGATTATGGCTCTTATTAAAAGGGGAGGAAAAAGCTAAGTTATAATAGCCTGAGAAAAAGTTTTATGTCTGCCTCATTGCAGCCTCCAGGTCAGGGTTTGTTACACGACGATTGACATGTGTAACAGATTCCTTTGTCTAAGGTCCCCTTCATACATCCACATATTACCACTACTGGAGAAAATGGTACCAGTGTCTTCAGTATTTTGAATTACCGTATCGTTCCATCAGTGGGTCTTCCATGTGCCATCAGTGTTCCATCCCTGTGCCATCCATTTTTTTCACTATGATTATCAATTCCGAAGCTTCTCCTATACTTTGCAGTGTTTAGCATGTGCAGCTCACGGATGTCACAAGCATGTTTTGCACGGAGCCATAAACTTGTATTGGCTCATCTGTGTGGCAGGTAGAAAGTGGAAGGTTCTCCATGTGGTTCATGCGAAGATCACCATAGATTATAGTAGGTACATGTGGATACATCCACATATCCGGTGCCTGAAAGCGCATGCCACATGTACCAGAAACACGTCCATGTTAAGGAGGCTTTTCACTATATAGATAAGTATCGAAAGTCACTTCTTCGTCATTGAATTCAGGTTCTCTGTTAGTCCCACTGCCACAGGCATATGAAATCCAGCACCTACAAATGCAGGCTGCCTCTACAAATATTTGTGAAAGAATTTCTCATAAAGAGCTCACTGAATTCAACATATTGCTGTAATAATATATTGTCACAAGTCAGTTCATGAAAGTCCAAATAAGACATGGTTGGGTGAGTTAGGTGTGGAAAAACTTGACTGACCCTTTAAGAGACCTAACCTCAACTCCGTTAGATACCTTTTAGATGAAATAATGATTGCTAGCCAGGTCCTCATGTCCAACATCAGTGTCTGACCTGATAAATGCTCTTCTGGAAGAATGGACAAAAAAAATCCACAGAAATGTCCCCAATTTTTTGTAAAACCTTTCCAAAAGAGTGGAAGCTTTATTAGCTGCAAAGAACGATCAATTCTATATTAATCACCCTGGATTTAAAAAGGAATTTTATAAAAGCTCCTTTAGTAGTAATATGTATGTGTCCCAATAGTTTCGTCTCTATGGTGTGTAAGGCTGGGTTCACATTGCGGTAATGGCAATGCGCTGACGGCATCCGTTACATAGCGGCACTAACGCTATGTAACGGATGCGTTAGCTCACCCATTAACTGCCATTATGTAGCGCACCGCTAACGCATATCATAATCGGCATGCGTTAGTGATGTTCCGTCATTCTGTGATGGACCCTCGGAAGCAGTCTGCAGCGTTTTCGGGTCCGTCACCGCTAGCACAGATAGAGCATCCTCGCTTGCGCGATCGCATAAACGCGATCTTTTTCGGCACTTGCGTTAACGCAGTCCGTTTAACGTATGCATTGAACGGTCTGCACTAACGCAATGTGAACCTAGCCTAATAGTTTCTGCTTCTTCCATGGTATGCGGTGGAGACTGCTCCTCTGATAATTTGTAAATGTGGTATGTCAGTGAGAATCATAATAAGTTTTTGGTATATATTTTAGGAAAAGATAAATTTTCGTCTAGAAAAAGACAATTGAAAGGGTCAGACGAGGCGACTATTCCTAAGAGGTAAGTTCTAAACATGGCTATCATTCTGGTAACATTACATTGTATGTAAGGCTCTGTTCACATGTCCAGTTTTTATTTCCATTTTTGGATCCGTTTAGATAATAAAAATGTAACGATCATAATGAATGGTGATCTGCTGTGTCATCCGCTAGTGAATCGTGTTTTAATTAGTATACGAAACCTGTGTGCTTGTAAGTGTTTTCCGTTTCTCAAGATCGCTTCAGCCTCCTGTAGGGATCTGTACTCACTCGGCTGCAGTTGAGGTAGGCACAGAAAGCCGTATCACTTGAATGTCCAAGCAAGTATATTCAAAACGGCATAAACTGCTCTGGTTAGGAAAACAAATGAACAACCTTTTCTAGCACAAAGTAACAAACAGAAAAAATAAAACAGTCCATATAGTATAGTAGGTCCACCTGCACAGGTCAGTGTCTTTAGCAGACACATAATAGAGGTCTCCACACCTCCAGCCACAAACACTGAATGAAGCAATTGACCTGCATTTTATGTGCCAAACCATGCCCCTGGGGTGGGGATATGTGAGCAGCCATTCCCACCTGTCTGACTGCTCATAAAATCTGGCCCTAGAGCGGCCCAAACAATTCTCTCAGCACTACTATATGTGCTGGAGCATGCTACCGGGCTCACGTCTCCGCAGCTAATATATAACTTGAAAGTTTAAATCCTGAAGTGCTAGGAACTACCTGATCACTCGGGCATTGTTCCCTTTTTTTCCCCTCATCCACTGCAGTGTGGCATGGTCTGACACCAGTCTGAACTTCCTACCCAAGAGGTAGTACCTCAGGGAGGGCAACATCCATTTGATGGCTAAACATTCCTTCTCCAATATGGAGTAGTCGTTTTCACGGGATGACAACTTTCGGCTGAGATATATTATGGGGTGCTCTTCCCCATTCACCTTTTGGGACAAGACAGCTCCCACCTCGACATCCGATGCATCTGTCTGGACCACAAACTCCTTGGAGAAATCGGGTGCTACCAGCACCTGCTGTTTGCAAAGGGCCAGCTTCAGTTGCTGTAAGGCCGTCTCAGCTTCTGGAGACAACTTCACCATATCCGACTTTGTTGGAGTTTGGAATAAACCGGCGGTAGTAGCCCACAATGCCCAGGAACGCCCTCTCCTGCTTTTTTGAGAGGGGTTGTGTCCAGCCCTGGATCGCCTCAACTTTGTTTACCTGAGGCTTTATGTCGCCTCTGCCTACAACATAGCCCAAGTATCTTGCCTCCTCCATTCCTAAGGCACATTTCTTCAGGTTTTTAGAAAACACTGCCTTCCTTAGAGCATCAAGTACAGCCTGGACTTTGCTCAGATGACTCCCCCAATCCTGGCTGAATTTACAATATCGTCCAGGTAGGCTACCTTTTATGGGGGGCCAGGATCCGGTATGTGCCTCTCTGGAATGTAGCTGGAATGTCTTGTAACTTAAATGGCATCCTTGTGTAATGGAAGTGCCCATCTGGCGTTGAAAAGGCAGTCTTCTCCTTGGCGTCTTAGGACATAGGAATTTACCAATACCCTTTTGTGAGGTCAAGTTTAGTAGTGCTTCCGCCTCCCAGGTGCTTGGATTTTGTAGTTGACTACTCCAACTTTCTCCACTACCTCATATGGACCCTGCCACTTGGCCAGAAATTTGGTCTCCGCCGTGGGTATCAGCACCAGTACTTGATCGCCAGGGTTAAAGTGTCTCACCCTTGCCAACTTATTGTGGACCCTCGACTGCGCCTCTTGTGCTTTGAAGAAGTGTTCTCTCACAAGGGGCATCACTTTGACATTCCTCTCTCTTGCATCTGGGCCACATGCTTGATTACACTCCTGTTAAGTGTACACTCCACCGCCGAAGTCTCTTTTGCTACGTCGAGGAGTCCACGAGGGTGTCAGCCATACAACAGTTCAAAAAGGGAGAACCCAGTAGAGGCCTGTGGTACGTCTCGGATGAAGAATAGAAGGTACGGTAGTAGACAGTCCCAGTCCCGTCCGTCTTAATCTACGATCTTCAACATGGCTTTCAAGATTTTATTGGACCTTTCTACCGAGCCAACCATCTGCCTACAGTAATTCACCAGGCCAGTAGAAACTCTGGGGGATCCGTTCCTGGGTTTTCTCTATGCCCAGGTGACCACCTAACACATGTGTATGGGCCATGTCTAACACTCTGCGTCTGTATAGCCCTGGAACCAGTAACTGCTCATTTATCTCTCTTCTCAGCATGGTGAAACGATATACAGTATCATCTCCCCATTCATGGCAAAATGTGTGTGTCGAGTGTCAGCCCCCACCTCTTGAGCAACACCATTAAGTACCGTTACATTATCAAAGGCCTCTTTTAGAGTTAAGTCCCTGAGTTGGGTGGTCCCAAAGTTTCCCCTGGACACCTCCCGCTCAGGGACGTTGGCCTCAGTGGATGCTGCCTCATCCTCATCGCCAACAAGCACACACAATGGGAAACCTGTCATCTGTAGCCTGGGACAAGCAATATGGCTGTTGTCCGGGCAACCAGACGTGTCCTCCCTCTTCCCCACAAGTCCCAAAATAACACAAAGTCCCGCCCTATTATAATAGAGTGCAATAGGTTTTTGACCACGCCAACCTCATGGGATTTGGTGCCACAGTTTGTGTTTATGACCACCTGTGCCACAGGGTAGTCCTGTAATTCTTCGTGTCACGATGGAAACAGCGGACGCCCATCCTCTTTCCAGGAATCGGCTGATGTGGAATTGTGGCTCTCACTAGAGTTACCAAACTTCCCGAGTACAGCAAACCAGTCAATTGTACCCTGCTTACTGTCACGGGGCATGCCTGCGTCCCCTCTCCCGTTTGGGGAACAGCAGTGCAGGCTGGACAGGCAAAATACGAGTAGCTCCGTCCTATGCTGCAGTCCTTTGGCTCAGTGGTCATGGGACAACGGGTGGCTATATGTCCTGGCCCATGGCACCTCCAGCAAATAACATCACCCGTAGGTACCTTGGGCACCACCTCGCCTGCCCCTTTGGACCTTGGATGCCCCACCCCCTCTTTGGCCTCCGCCCCCTTTTGGGATTCCCAGTATGGAGTGCGCTGCCTTCCCAAGGAACCTTCAATCGTGAGGCATCTCTCGACCAGTCCATCGGCATTCTGGGGATCACCCTAGGCAACCCAAATCTCTATGGGCCTTGGTAGGAGCCCACCCGTTCCACCATCTGTGCAGTGATAGAGTACTCTGGTTGCAGCCATTTCTGGACCAGGGGACACAGGTCAAACATTTGGGAGCGAGATGGTTTGTCCCGGTGATACGCCCAGCAGTGAACTTGTTGTGCCTTGATAGTCATTGTCACCCCCAAGTGCACGAGAATCTCACTTTTAAGCTTATCATACTCTTTGGTGTCCTGCAAAGTTAAGTCCAAGTACGCCTTCTGGGGTTCCCCTGTGAAGTATGGCACCAGTACCTCTGCCCACTGCTCTGGCGGGAGTTTCTCCCTCTCGGCAACCCTTTCAAACACCGTCAGGATGGCCTTAACGTCATCCCCGGGGGTCATTTTCTGCAAAGCAGGTCTTACCGCCTTCCGGACGTGGGCCTCATCAGCCAGGGTTGGGGCGCTCGTCCTGCCTTGGATGGCTGTTGCCAGAAGCTGCATCTGCTGATGTTGCTCCTGCTGGAGCTACTGTGACAACAACCTGATGGACTCCTGCTGTTGCTGTTGCGCTTGGACCGGATGTTTCAGCAGGTCCTCCATGTTGTCAGATTTCCCTCCTGCAGCCGCTTTCATCCAGGACATGCAGTATCAACAGTCACACTGCCTCTTGGGATTTGTCCCAGTGTTTCTGGCACCAGTTGCAGGGATCTGTACTCACTCGGCTGCAGTTGAGGTAGGCACAAAGCGGTATCACTTGAATTTCCAAGCAAGCTTATTCAAAATGGCATAAACTGCTCTGGTTACGAAAACAAATGAACAGCCTTTTCCGACCCAAAGTAACAAACAGAAAAAAATAACAGTCCATGTAGTATAGCGGGTCCGCCCACACAGGTCAGTGTCTTTAGCATACACACACAATGGAGGTCTCCACACCTCCAGCCACAGACACTGAATAAGACATTTGGCCTCCATTTTATTTACCAAACCACGCTCCTGGGGCGGGAAAATGTGAGCAGTCATTCCCACCCATCTCTTATGTCCGCTCGGGCCTTGAAGCGGCCCAAATAATTCTCTCAGCACTATACGTGCTGGAGAATACTTCCGGGCTCACATCACCCTAGCTAATAGCCGCGATGACACATTTCTCCCCTCAAGGACTTATCTGGCGACCATCTTACACACCGAACACTAAAGCAGCATTGGTGGCACCTGTATCCTGACGCCGCATCGGCGATACTTGAATCAGTCGTGTCTCTCCATGTCAATAACCGTTCTACCAGAGAACCTAGGACCTATTTGTCTGAATGGAGTCCAAGTTCATATCGGTGTTTGCGTACCTGACCCCAGGGATCAGCAGCTGCCATATCGAGGATTGCCTAGGAGTTCTACCGGGTAGCTACCTACAGCCAAGCCTGACTCACAATCAGGAGCTCCAGGGAGCGCCTGGTAGTCACTTAGCTACACCCCTCCTTGGTAAGCCTGATCCAGTGGCCACCTGCGTGCGTAACAAGCATCCTTTTCTATTATCTGATTTCCATTTGAGAGAGGCTATCGCAACCTCTCCCGATATATCATATAGGGGTGGATGGAATTTTAAAGATTTCTAGGTCCAAAGCCATCATAACAAACTAAGCATCACCGATACATGGCTAAAATCTAAATCTGGACACAGCCTTATCAGACATGTTAAGGCAAGTCACCAAGGAGATGTTTCCATTCTCAAATTTTTGAGAATTTTCCAGTTGTTGCTTTGCCAGATGAGTTAATATCGATGAGAAAGAAGAAAAATGAAAAGAAGCCTGTTGGATATTTTGACTGAGGCTTGAAAAGTTCAACAAGGGTTTTACTTTTTCAGCATTCTTATAATTCTATAATCCTGCTTCCCTCATGTACAGTCACACAGTTGCTTATTTCCGTACATAAAAATGGAGAAAAGAATAAGGAAGCAAAATTCCATAAAAATGAAAATTTTATTGAACATACTGATAAATTAAAAATGAATAAAAAACATGATAAAGTGGGATGAAGATGCAAAAATAAGCCACTTACAAAAATCAATACACCAATAATAGACCAAATGTAGGCAAAAGAGTCACCCTTAATGCTTAACTCAGTTTGGGCTCCAAAAAAGTATTATATCAAAGGTAGTTATAAAGAACTTCAACAAGAAATGTGTAAAAGCCTATGGACTAAAAGAACCAATTAAAAAACAGCAATATATAATCTCCATTAGTGTAAGTGTATGATGTAGTCAATAGAAAGGCCCATATTAAATGTACAGGGGGTAACAGTAGAACAAGTAGTCAATAAGACATAGTGTCTAAAGAGCAGGAAGGGTTAATTGGCCAGGCATATTACCTTAGAACGGCTGACAGACCTCGACGCGAATTTCGCGTTTGGCTTTTTCCTTAGGGGAGGGTGTGTGTTAGGGTACTGATGTGTGGTTCTTATATAGTGTGTTTAAATCAGTGGTGGCAGCAGCTTCATTGCAGCGCTTCCAGCGGTAGGACCTGCACGACGTCACCGCAGACCAGCGTCATGTGATGTCAGGCCACTCCCTCGTTCAACGCGTCAGAACGGGGCGGGACAGGCAGCAACCAAGACGGGTCTCCAGGGTGACGCAGGAAGCCGTCAGGAGCGCAGCCCACTGTGCAAATACACTGAAGATTTAGCCACAAACTCACAAAGGTGAGTCCATGGTTAGGAGAGTAAATGAAATAGGTGTGAACTGGGAGAAGGGGAAACCCATTGTCAGTGTACCAAAACTACACGGTGAAACACCCCATGTGTATTAACACGACATCTGAGTCAAAGAAGTTAATTATTAAAATGGCTGTGTATACAATGCAGTTTAAAGTGACAATGTGCATAATGAAAAGTGAATAAAGGGCATTGGATTAAAAAAGATGCATTAATGGCTGATAATAAGTATAAATAAATAAAAATAATAAAAGCAGGTGTCATAAAGGGTCAACAAATCCTCTATAAATGTATATATATAAATGAAGTTCATTATTAAAAGTGATAATTAGTGAAACTAAATAATACTGGGTAATGACTCAAAAATAAAAAATATAAAATGAACAATAGCAGAAAAGTACAAAGAAATTCATACTACAACACTTACTCAAAAATACACATAGGAGAGTATATGAAAAGTTCACACTAAGAAAAAAGGTATCTCAGATAAAAACATAAATATATTTTATATTCACACATAGTAAACAGACAAATAATATTCATTTCTTCTCATATCAGGATCAGAGGGCAATCCCCTTCACCTCGGCCTTGCCCATCAACTTCCAGACAGCAGGGGGAGCCAAATATCACCCCCCACAGCACTGAGGACATTGCCAATCCACGAAGACAGAGGAAACCACATAAGTAAGTATAAATGAAATGTAACTAAAATGCTGAAGATAAAAAAAAGACAAAATGAAATACAACACAAAGAACACACAAACCATAAAAAAAACGAATTACTAAAGGAAAGGGGCAAAGCTTAAAACTTCATTCAAGCCCTGGGATTGAACTGACCCAATTTTAGAAATCCACTGGGCCTCGAGTTGGGCAAGATTTCTTCTCCAGTTACCACCCCTCTGATCAGTATAAACCTTGTCAAGCCCTGTGACCATCTGTTAGGGCTGGCAGAAGGCACCAAATAATATTAAAGAGGATAGAAGGTGCGTTCACTGTCCGGGGTCCACCGTGCAAAGATGACACCCGCTGCTTAGTAATGACGGACAGTATATGGCGGTATAATAAACACATGCAGGTTAACTTCACCCGGTTTGTAGGAGGCGAACCGTGTTGCGTCACAGGGCCACAATACTGCAAAGTAAACTCTAGTGTTTTGGTCACAAGACTCTGCCTCAAGGAGATAGGGTTAGAGTCCCTCCAGACCCACTAGCGTTCGGCGCCGCAACTGTAGTGCCAGGGAAATAGCAACTAAAGATTTACCGCATCAAGTACAGCCTGGACTTTGATCAGATGACATCCCCAATCCTGGCTGAAATTTACAATGTCGTCCAGGTAGGCTACCTTTTATGGGGGGGCCAGGATCCAGTCCGTGGCTCTCTGGAATGTAGCTGGAACGCCTTGTAACCCAAATGGTATCCTTGTGTAATGGAAGCACCCGTCTGACGTTGAAAAGGCAGTCTTCTCCTTGGGACATAGGAATTTGCCAATATCCTTTTGTGAGGTCAAGGGTAGTAGTGCTTCCGCCTCCCCGGTTGTTGGATTTTGTAGTTGACCTCTCCAACTTTCTCCACTACCACATAGGGACCCTGCCACTTGGCCAGGAATTTGGGCTCCACCGTGGGTATCAGCACCAGTACTTGATCGCCAGGGTTGAAGTGTCTCACCCTTGCCGACCTATTGTGGACCCTCGACTGCGCCTCTTGTGCTTTGAAGAAGTGTTCTCTCACGAGGGGCATCACCTTGACAATCCTCTCTCTTGCATCTGGACCACATGCTTGATTACACTCCGGTTGGGTGTAGATTCCGCCTCCCATGTCTCTTGCTACGTCGAGGAGTCCACGAGGGTGTCAGCCATACAAAGAGTTCAAAAAGGGGGAACCCAGTAGAGGCCTGTGGTACGTTTCGGTTCAAGAATAGAAGGTACAGTAGTAGACAGTCCTGTCCATCTTTATCTACGGTCTTCAACATGGCTTTCAATGTTTTATTGAACCTTTCTACCGAGCCATCCATCTGCAGATGGTAGATTGAGGTCCGGAGCTGTGTGATTTGCAGGGTTTTGCACAACTCCTTCATCATCTTTGACATAAACAGGGTCCCTTGTCTTTAGGCAACCCCGCTCTAGAGAAGACATGGACCAACTCTTGGGCAATATACTTTGCAGAGGAGTTACGTAGTGTAATGGGATCCGGGTATCGTGTAGCACAGTTCAGTATCACCTGGATATACTGATGTCCTATGGCGGACTTGACAAGGGGTCCTACTTAATCCATGGCTTTGCGATCAAACGGAACCTCAATAATGTGCAATGGCACCAAGAGGCTACGAAAATGGGCAACTGGGGATGGCAGGTGGGGCAGGACCTACAGTAATTCACCAGGCCAGTAGAAACTCTGGAGGATCCGTGTTGTGAATTCTGCTCTTGGGCTCCCTCCGGTGGTTGTTGATGGTAATGCAGTTATTCCTGAGCAGCAGTCTTGGACAGGTGTTTCTGCTAATTGCAATTTGGACTGGGGTATTTAGCTGTGCAGGACTCATTAGTACTTGCCAGTAGTCAATGTTCCTTTGGAAGTGTTGGTCCTCTGCCTGGCCGTTCTGCTTGCTGCCATCTCAGCAAATATAAGTGTTTGCTTCTTTTGTTTAGACACACGGCTGTGTGTTTATTTTTTGTGCTGATCTTTTTTCTATTTTGTTCCTGCTAGACTGTGCCTGATGTTTTTCTCAGTCTAGTGGGATTCGCTGGAGTCGCAGATATACTCTCCACATCTTTAGTTAGGTGGTGGAGTTTTTGTATTTTTCTGCTTTGGATATTTTGTAGTGTTTTATGCTGACCGCATAGTATCCTGTACTTTCCTTTCCTATCTAGGTAGAAGTGCCTCCTTTGCTTATCCCTGTTTTCTGTCTGCGTGTGTATTTTCCTCTCCCACTCACAGTCATTATTTGTGGGGGGGCTATCTATCCTTTGGGGGTCTACTCTGAGGCAAGAGAGTTTTCCTTTTTCCATCTTTAGGGATATTTAGTCCTTAGGCTATGTCGAGGTGTCTAGGTCTGGTTAGGCACACCACACGGCTACTTCTAGTTGCGGTGATAGGATCAGGGTTTGCGGTCAGTAAAGTTACCACTGCTCCAGCGAAGGTCATTTCATGCTGCTCCAAGGCCACCTGATCATAACAGTACTACTGGCCAACAATGAGTTAATTGCATCTCAGAAGAAGGGAGGAAAGATCTTGAGCCATTTTTTTTTCTCCAGCCTGTTTTGTCTTCTCCTCCCTCTTTATCTCTGGGTGGCTGAAGAGTCTTGTGCTAGCATGAATGTTCAGGAATTAGTTTCTCGTATAGACCAGCTTGCTGCAAGAGTACAGGGTATTTCTGATTTCATTGTTCAGACTCCTGCTTTGGAGCCTAAGATACCTACTCCTGATTTGTTATTTGGTGACAGGTCCAAGTTTTTGAGTTTTAAAAATGTAAACTGTTTTTTGCATTGAAACCTCGATCCTCTGGTGATTCCATTCAACAAGTTAAAATCATCATTTCCCTGCTGCGTGGTGATCCACAGGATTGGGCATTTGCCCTGGAATCTGGGGACCCTGCTTTGCTTAATGTAGACTCCTTCTTTCAGGCATTAGGATTACTGTATGATGAACCTAATTCGGTGGATCAAGCTGAGAAGACCTTGTTACCCCTGTCTCAGGGTCAAGAAGCGGCAGAATTGTATTGTCAGAAATTCAGAAAATGGTCTGTATTGACTAAATGGAATAATGATGCTTTGGCGGCAATTTTCAGAAAGGGTCTTTCTGAATCCGTTAAAGATGTTATGGTGGTTTCCCACACCCTCCAATCTGAGTGATTCTATGTCTCTGGCCATTCAGATTGATCGGCTCTTGCGGGAGCGCAGAACTGTGCGCGCTATGGCGTTATCCTCGGAGCAAATTCCTGAGCCTATGCAGTGTGATAGGATTCTGTCTAAAACAGAACGACAAGGTTTCAGACGTCTCAATAGGTTGTGTTATTATTGTGGCGACGCTTCCCATGTCATTTCCGTCTGCCCTAAGCGGACCAAGAGGATCGCCAGTTCATTTACCATCAGTACTATACAACCTAAATTTCTGTTATCTGTGTCCTTGATCTGTTTATTGTCATCATTTTCTGTCATGGCGTTTGTGGATTCAGGCGCTGCCTTGAACTTAATGGACTTTGACTTTGCCAGGCGTTGTGGTTTTCCCTTGCAGCCTTTGCAGAACCCTATTCCTTTAAGGGGCATTGATGCTACACCCTTGGCTAAAAATAAGCCTCAGTTTTGGGCACAGGTGACCATGCGCATGGCGCCAGCTCATCAGGAAGATTGTTGATTTCTGGTGTTGCATAATTTGCATGATGCTATCGTGCTGGGTTTTCCATGGTTGCAGGTACATAATCCTGTTTTGGATTGGAAGTCCATGTCTGTGACTAGTTGGGGTTGTCAGGGGGTTCATAATGATGTTCCTCTGATGTCTATCGCCCCTTCTCCCTCTTCTGAAATTCCGGAGTTTTTGTCTGATTTTCAGGATGTATTCGATGAGCCCAAGTCCAGTTTCCTTCCACTGCACAGGGACTGCGATTGTGCTATTGACTTGATTCCAGACTGTAAGTTTCCTAAGGGCCGACTTTTCAACCTGTCTGTACCTGAACATACCGCCATGCGGAGCTACATTAAGAAGTCTTTGGAGAAAGGGCATATTCGGCCATCTTCTTCACCGTTGAAAGCGGGGTTCTTTTTTGTTGCTAAAAAAGATGGTTCCTTAAGACTCTGTATTGATTATCGCCTCTTGAATAAGATCACGGTCAAGTTTCAATATCCTTTACCTTTGCTTTCCGATTTGTTTGCTATGATTAAGGGAGCTAGTTGGTTTACTAAGATTGACCTTCGGGGGGCTTATAATCTTGTTCGTATTAAGCAGGGTGATGAATGGAAAACTGCGTTTAACACGCCTGAGGGCCATTTTGAATACTTTGTGATGCCATTCGGACTCTCTAATGCTCCATCTGTTTTTCAGTCCTTCATGCATGATATATTCCGGGATTATCTTGATAAATTCCTGATTGTATATTTGGACGATATTTTGATTTTTTCCGATGATTGGGAGTCTCATGTGCAGCAGGTCAGGATGGTATTTCAGATCCTTCGTGACAATGCCTTGTTTGTGAAAGGGTCTAAGTGTCTTTTTGGGGTGCAGAAGGTTTCCTTTTTGGGCTTTATTTTTTCTCCCTCGTCCATAGAGATGGATCCGGTTAAGGTTCAGGCCATTCATGATTGGATTCAGCCCACATCCGTGAAGAGCCTTCAGAAATTTTTGGGTTTTGCTAATTTTTATCGCCGTTTCATTACTAATTTTTCCAGCGTGGTTAAACCCTTGACTGATTTGATGAAGAAGGGCGCTGATGTGGCGAATTGGTCATCTGCGGCTGTCTCTGCCTTTCAGGAGCTTAAACGTCGATTTACTTCTGCTCCTGTGTTGCGTCAACCGGATGTTTCTCTTCCGTTTCAGGTTGAGGTTGACGCTTCTGAGATTGGGGCAGGGGCTGTTTTGTCTCAGAGGGATCCTGTTGGTTCCTTAATGAAACCGTGTGCCTTCTTTTCCCGTAAGTTTTCGCATGCTGAACGCAATTATAATGTCGGCAATCGGGAGTTGTTGGCTATGGGCGTTTGAGGAGTGGCGACATTGGCTTGAGGGAGCTAAGCACCGTATTGTGGTCTTGACCGATCATAAGAATCTGATTTACCTCGAGTCTGCCAAACGGTTGAATCCTAGACAGGCTCGATGGTCCTTGTTTTTTTCTCGTTTTGATTTCGTGGTCTCGTACCTTCCGGGTTCTAAGAACATTAAGGCTGATGCCCTCTCTAGGAGTTTTCGGCCTGATTCTCCTGAGGTCTTGGAACCAGTCGGTATTTTGAAGGAAGGGGTGGTCCTTTCTGCCGTTTCTCCTGATTTACGACGGGTTCTTCAGAATTTTCATTCTGACAAACCTGATTGTTGTCCTGTGGGGAAGCTGTTTGTTCCTGACAGATGGGCTAGTAGAGTGGTTTCTGAGGTTCACTGTTCTGTGTTGGCTGGTCATCCTGGCATTTTTGGTACCAGAGACTTGGTTGGTAGGTCATTTTGGTGGCCTTCCTTATCGCGTGATGTGCGGTCTTTTGTGCAGTCCTGCGGGACTTGTGCGCGGGCCAAGCCTTGTTGCTCCCGTGCTAGTGGGTTGCTTTTGCCATTGCCGGTCCCTGAGAGGCCCTGGACGCATATTTCCATGGATTTTATTTCCGATCTTCCTGTTTCCCAGAGGATGTCTCTTATCTGGGTTGTTTGTGACCGATTCTCTAAGATGGTTCATTTGGTGCCTTTGCCTAAATTGCCTTCTTCTTCTGATTTGGTTCCTTTGTTTTTTCAGCATGTGGTCCGTTTGCATGGTATTTCTGAGAATATTGTGTCCGACAGAGGTTCCCAGCTTGTTTCTAGGTTTTGGCGGGCCTTTTGTGCTATGCTGGGCATTAATTTGTCTTTTTCTTCTGCATTTCATCCTCAGACAAATGGCCAGACCGAGCGTACTAATCAGACTTTGGAGACTTATTTGAGATGCTTTATGTCTGCTGATCAGGATGATTGGGTGGCTTTTTTTGCCATTGGCCGAGTTTGCCCTTAATAATTGGGCTAGTTCGGCTACTTTGGTTTCGCCTTTTTTTTGTAATTTTGGTTTTCATCCTCGTTTTTCTTCTGGGCAGGTTGAGTCTTCTGACTTTCCTGGTGTGGATTCTGTGGTTGACAGGTTGCAGCAGATTTGGGCTCAGGTGGTGGACAATTTGGTGTTGTCTCAGGAGGAGGCTCAACATTTTGCTAACCGACGTCGCTGTATTGGTTCCCGGCTTCGGGTTGGGGATCTGGTTTGGTTATCTTCCCGTCATGTTCCTATGAAGGTTTCTTCTCCTAAGTTTAAGCCTCGGATTATTGGTCCTTATAAGATTTCTGAGATTATTAATCTGGTGTCTTTTCGTCTGGCGCTTTCGGCCTCTTTTGCGATCCATAATGTCTTCCATACATCTTTGTTGCGGAAATATGTGCTGCCCGTTGTTCCCTCTGTTGATCCTCCTGCCCCGGTGCTGATTGATGGGGAGTTGGAATATGTGGTTGAGAAGATTTTGGATTCTCGTTTTTCGAGGCGGAAGCTTCAGTACCTTGTCAAATGGAAGGGCCTCTGATGTCCATGCCGCTGATTTGGTTTGTGCCTTTCATCTTGCTCGTCCTGACCGGCCTGGGGGCTCTGGTGAAGGTTCGGTGACCCCTCCTCAAGGGGGGGTACTGTTGTGAATTCTGCTCTTGGGCTCCCTCCGGTGGTTGTTGATGGTAATGCAGTTATTCCTGAGCAGCAGTCTTGGACAGGTGTTTCTGCTAATTGCAATTTGGACTGGGGTATTTAGCTGTGCAGGACTCATTAGTCCTTGCCAATAGTCAATGTTCCTTTGGAAGTGTTGGTCCTCTGCCTGGCCCTTCTGCTTGCTGCCATCTCAGCAAAGATAAGTGTTTGCTTCTTTTTTTTAGACACACGGCTGTGTGTTTATTTTTTGTGCTGATCTGTGAGGATTCCAGACTTCCCTTGTTCCTGTTCGCCCTGATCCAAGATGGAGTCTTGGATCTCACCCTGTCATGGAACTTCCTGTCGGTCTTGATTATTTAAGTCTGAGCCATGTGGTGTTCTGTGCTTTAGTATTTTGTGCTGCTGGCTCCTGAGCTTCTGCCTGTGGTCTGGGGATCTCCCTGCTTCAGCTGCCTCGTCTCTTTGAGCTGCGTCTCACTTCTGTTACTGCTGCGACTGGCGGCACACCTTTGGAAGGATTTCCCTTGTTTGCTAAGCCTTTCCCAGTGTTGTGCCTCTTTGCACAACCACACCAGTTGAGCAAGTTTCCAGTGTTGCTTATCTCACCAAGAGTGTTGTACTCATCTACTACGCTTAGATAGCGTTCTCCCTCTTTTTCCCTTCATCCTCTTTCACCAGGACTTCATGCTCAATGCACCACCTGCTTATTATTGAACTTCCACAAACTAGTGCTGTGTGCACGTGGGATCAAGTTTTGCTGGACTTCCTCTTTAAGTACTGTGTGCATTTCTACTTCACTTCTGCTGGATCCTCAAGTTTAAGTTCTGAGTGCATTTCCACTAATAATCTACTGGACTTCCTTGTCAAGTGTCTTGTTTGCTCCCTCGTCACATCCTTGCTGGACTGGTTCATATAAGCGGTCGCGTCCTGCTATTCACTGTGCGGTGATTACCATATTGTGCTGAGCACGTCGTTACAATTGCAGGAATATCTGTGTTAGTTCTGTTTGCTTTTCTGTTTACCATATTGTGCTGAGCACCTCGTTTCAATTGCAGGAATATTTGTGTTAGCTTTGTTTGCTTTTCTGTTTACCATATTGTGCTGAGCACCTCGTTTCAATTGCAGGAATATCTGTGTTAGCTTTGTTTGCTTTTCTGTTTTGTTAAAATACATCTTTTACTGCAGCTTTGCTCTCAGACTGGTTTTATCCCACGCTATCAGATTCCTTAGTACCTATATATTGTTACATGATCTTTTTTCTATTTTGTTCCTGCTAGACTGTGCCTGATGTTTTTCTCAGTCTAGTGGGATTCGCTGGAGTCGCAGATATACTCTCCACATCTTTAGTTAGGTGGTGGAGTTTTTGTATTTTTCTGCTGTGGATATTTTGCTGTGTTTTATGCTGACCGCATAGTATCCTGTACTATCCTTTCCTATCTAGGTAGAAGTGCCTCCTTTGCTTATCTCTGTTTTCTGTCTGCGTGTGTCTTTTCCTCTCCTACTCACAGTCATTATTTGTGGGGGGCTATCTATCCTTTGGGGGTCTACTCTGAGGCAAGAGAGTTTTCCTATTTCCATCTTTAGGGATATTTAGTCCTTAGGCTGTGTCGAGGTGTCTAGGTCTGGTTAGGCACACCCCACGTCTACTTCTAGTGGCGGTGATAGGATCAGGGTTTGCGGTCAGTAAAGTTACCACTGCTCCAGCGAAGGTCATTTCATGCTGCTCCAAGGCCACCTGATCATAACAGATCCGTTCCTGGGTTTTCTCTATGCCCAGGTGACTACCTAACACATGTGTATGGGCCATGCCTAACACTCTGCGTCTGTATGGCCCTGGCACCAGTAACTGCTTATTTATCTCCCTTCTCAGCTTGGTGAAGCGATATACAGTATCATCTCCCCATTCATGGCAAAATGTGGGTGTCGAGTGTCAGCCCCCGCCTCTTGAGCAACACCATTAAATACCATTACATTATCAAAGGCCTCTTTTAGCGTTAAGTCCCTGAGTTGGGCGGTCCCAAAGTTTCCCCCGGACACCTCCCGCTCAGGGACCTTGGCCTCAGTGGATGCTGCCTCATCCTCATCGCCAACAAGCACACACTCTGGGAAACCTGTAATCTGTAGCCTGGGATAAGGTTTCTTTAGGAGCGATTTGGCTGTTGTCCAGGCAACCAGGCATGTCCTCCCTTGTCCCCACAAGTCCCAAAATAACACAAAGTCCCGCCCTATTATAATAGAGTGCAATAGGTTCTTGACCACGCCAACCTCATGGGATTTGGTGCCACAGTTTGTGTTTATGACCACCTGGGCCACAGGGTAGTCCTGTAGTCCTTCGTGTCACCATGGAAACAGCGGACGCCCATCCTCTTTCCAGGAATCAGCTGATGTGGAATTGTGGCCCTCACTAGGGTTACCAAACTTCCCGAGTACAGCAAACCAGTCACTTGTACCCCGTTTACTGTCACGGGGCATGCCTGCGTCCCCTCTCCCGTTTGGGGAACAGCAGTGCAGGCTGGATAGGCAAAATACGAGTAGCTCCGTCCTATGCTGCAGTCCATTGGCTCAGTGGTCATGGGACAACGGGTGGCTATATGTCCTGGCCCATGGCACCTCCAGCAAATAACATCACCCGTAGGTACCTTGGGCACCACCTCGCCTGCCCCTTTGGACCTTGAATGCCCCACCCCCTTTTGGGTCTCCTCCCCCTTTTGGGATTCCCAGTATGGAGTGGGCTGCCTTCCCAAGGAACCTTCAATCGTGAGGCATCTCTCGACCAGTCCATCGGCATTCTGGGGATCACTCTGGGCAACCCAAATCTGTATGGGCCTTGGTTGGAGCCCACCCGTTCCACCATCTGTGCAGGGATAGAGTACTCTGGTTGCAGCCACTTCTGGACCAGGGGCAACAGGTCAAACATTTGGGAGCGAGATGGTTTGTCGTGGTGATACACCCAGCAGTGAACTTGTTGTGCCTTGATAGTCATTGTCACTCCCAAGTGCACGAGAATCTCACTTTTAAGCTTGTCATACTCTTTGGTGTCCTGCAAAGTTAAGTCCAAGTACGCCTTCTGGGGCTCCCCTGTCAAGTATGGCACCAGTACCTCTGCCCACTGCTCTGGCGGGAGTTTCTCCCTCTCGGCAACCCTTTCAAACACCGTCAGGATGGCCTTAACGTCATCCCCGGGGGTCATTTTCTGAAAAGCAGGTCTTACCGCCTTCCGGACGTGGGCCTCATCAGCCAGGGTTGGGGCACTCTTCCTGCCTTGGATGGCTGTTGCCAGAAGCTGCATCTGCTGATGTTGCTCCTGCTGGAGCTGCTGTAACAACAACCTGATGGACTCTTGCTGTTGCTGCTGCGCTCGGACCAGATGTTTCAGCAGGTCCTCCATGTTGTCCGATTTCCCTCCTGCAGCCGCTTTCATCCAGGACATGCAGTATCAACAGTCAACACTGCCTCTTGGGATTCGTCCCAGTGTTTCTGGCACCAGTTGCAGGGATCTGTACTCACTCGGCTGCTATTGAGGTAGGCACAAAGCGGTATCACTGGAATTTCCAAGCAAGTTCATTCAAAATGGCATAAACTGCTCTGGTTAGGAAAACAAATGAACAGCCTTTTCCGGCCCAAAGTAACAAACAGAAAAAATAACAGTCCATATAGTATAGCGGGTCCGCCCACACAGGTCAGTGTCTTTAGCATACACACACAATGGAGGTCTCCACACCTCCAGCCACAGACACTGAATGAGACATTTGGCCTCCATTTTATTTACCAAACCACGCTCCTGGGGCGGGGATATGTGAGCAGTCATTCCCACCCATCTCTTATGTCCGCTCGGGCCTTGAAGCGGCCCAAATAATTCTCTCAGCGCTGTACGTGCTGGAGAATACTTCCGGGCTCACATCACCCCAGCTAATAGCCGCGATGACACATTTCTCCCCTCAAGGACTTATCTGGCGACCATCTTACACACCGAACACTAAAGCAGCATTGGTGGCACCTGTATCCTGATGCCGCATCGGTGATACTTGAATCAGTCCTGTCTCTCCATGTCAATAACCATTCTAACAGAGAACCTAGGACCTATTTGTCTGAATGGAGTCCAAGTTCATATCGGTGTTTGCGTACCTGACCCCAGGGATCAGCAGCTGCCATATCGAGGATTGCCTAGGAGTTGTACCTGGCAGCTACCTACAGCCAAACCTGACTCCACAATCAGGAGCTCCAGGGAACACCTGGTAGTCACTTAGCTACACCCCTCCTTGGTAAGCCTGATCCAGTGGCCACCTGCGTGCGTAACAAGCAGCCTTTTCTATTATCTGATTTGCATTTGAGAGAGGCTATCACAACGTCTCCTGATATTTCATATAGGGGTGGATGGAATTTTAAAGATTTCTAGGTCCAAAGCTATCATAACAAACTAAGCATCACCGATACATGGCTAAAATCTAAATCTGGACACAGCCTTATCAGACATGTTAGGTCAAGTCACCAGGGAGATGTTTCCATTCTCAAATTTTTGAGAATTTTCCAGTTGTTACTTTGCCAGATGAGTTAATATCGATGAGAAAGAAGAAAAATGAAAAGAAGCCTTTTGGATATTTTGACTGAGGCTTGAAAAGTTCAACAAGGGTTTTACTTTTTCAGCATTCTTATAATTCGATAAACCTGCTTCCCTCATGTACAGTCACACAGTTGCTTATTTCCGTACATAAAAATGGAGAAAAGAAAAAGGAAGCAAAATGCCATAAAAATGAAAATTTTATTGAACATATTGATAAATTAAAAATGAATAAAAAACATGATAAAGTGGGATAAAGATGCAAAAATAAGCCACTTACAAAATTAAAGGGAACCTGTCACCCCGTTTTTTCAGATTGAGCTATAAGTACTGTTAAATAGGGCCTGCGCTGTGCGTTACTATAGTGTATGTAGTGTACCCTGATTCCCCATGTATGCTGAGAAATACATTACCAAAGTCGCCGTTTTCGCCTGTCAATCAGGCTGGTCTGGTCAGGTGGGCGTGTTCACAGCGCTCTTTTCTTCTCCAGCTTTCCGTTGGTGGCGTAGTGGTGTGCGCATGTCCAAGGTCCGAATTCCCTGCGCCCACGTGAAGACACAGCGCGCGATCTGCGCTGTTATCCCTTGCATCGGTGGGGCGGCCATCTTCCTGGGGCCGCGCGTGCGCAGATGGAGTGCTCTGCTGCACGGGGCTTCAGGAAAATGGCCGCGGGATGCCGCGCGTGCGCATTAGAGATCGCGGCGGCCATTTTTCCAAAGCCGAGATGCAAACTCGGCTTTGGGAAAATGGCCGCCGCGATCTCTAATGCGCACGCGCGGCATCCCGCGACCATTTTCCTGAAGCCCCGTGCAGCAGAGCACTCCATCTGCGCACGCGCGGGGCAGGACAGACAGCAACCAAGACGCGTCTCCAGGTCAGGTCCAGGCAGGAAGCCGTCAGGAGCGCAGCCCACTGTGCAAGTACACTGAAGATTTAGCCACAAACTCACAAAGGAGAGTCCATGGTTAGGAGAGTAAATGAAATAGGTGTGAACTGGGAGAAGGGGAAACCCATTGTCAGTGTACCAAAACTACACGGTGAAGCATCCCATGTGTATTAACATGACATCTGAGTCAAAGAAGTTAATTATTAAAATGGCTGTGTATACAATACAGTTTAAAGTGACAATGTGCATAATGAAAAGTGAATAAAGGGCATTGGATTAAAAAAGATGCATTAATGGCTGATAATAAGTATAAATAAATAAAAATAATAAAAGCAGGTGTCATAAAGGGTTAACAAATCCCCCCCCTCTATCTCTCTATATATATACATATGTATATATGTGTGTGTATATATATATATATGTATATATATATATATATATATATATATATATACATATATATATATACACACAGTGGGGCAAAAAAGTATTTAGTCAGTCAGCAATAGTGCAAGTTCCACCACTTAAAAAGATGAGAGGCGTCTGTAATTTACATCATAGGTAGACGTCAACTATGGGAGACAAACTAAGAAAAAAAAATCCAGAAAATCACATTGATTGTTTTTTTTATCATTTTATTTGCATATTATGGTGGAAAATAAGTATTTGGTTAGAAACAAAATTTTCTCTCAATACTTTGTAATATATCCTTTGTTGGCAATGACAGAGGTCAAACGTTTTCTGTAAGTCTTCACAAGGTTGCCACACACTGTTGTTGGTATGTTGGCCCATTCCTCCATGCAGATCTCCTCTAGAGCAGTGATGTTTTTGGCTTTTCGCTTGGCAACACGGACTTTCAACTCCCTCCAAAGGTTTTCTATAGGGTTGAGATCTGGAGACTGGCTAGGCCACTCCAGGACCTTGAAATGCTTCTTACGAAGCCACTCCTTCGTTGCCCTGGCGGTGTGCTTTGGATCATTGTCATGTTGAAAGACCCAGCCACGTTTCATCTTCAATGCCCTTGCTGATGGAAGGAGGTTTGCACTCAAAATCTCACGATACATGGCCCCATTCATTCTTTCATGTACCCGGATCAGTCGTACTGGCCCCTTTGCAGAGAAACAGCCCCAAAGCATGATGTTTCCACCACCATGCTTTAAAGTAGGCATGGTGTTTGATGGATGCAACTCAGTATTCTTTTTCCTCCAAACACGACAAGTTGTGTTTCTACCAAACAGTTCCAGTTTGGTTTCATCAGACCATAGGACATTCTCCCAAAACTCCTCTGGATCATCCAAATGCTCTCTAGCAAACTTCAGACGGGCCCGGACATGTACTGGCTTAAGCAGTGGGACACGTCTGGCACTGCAGGATCTGAGTCCATGGTGGCGTAGTGTGTTACTTATGGTAGGCCTTGTTACATTGGTCCCAGCTCTCTGCAGTTCATTCACTAGGTCCCCCCGCGTGGTTCTGGGATTTTTGCTCACCGTTCTTGTGATCATTCTGACCCCACGGGGTGGGATTTTGCGTGGAGCCCCAGATCGAGGGAGATTATCAGTGGTCTTGTATGTCTTCCATTTTCTAATTATTGCTCCCACTGTTGATTTCTTTACTCCAAGCTGGTTGGCTATTGCAGATTCAGTCTTCCCAGCCTGGTGCAGGGCTACAATTTTGTTTCTGGTGTCCTTTGACAGCTCTTTGGTCTTCATCATAGTGGAGTTTGGAGTCAGACTGTTTGAGGGTGTGCACAGGTGTCTTTTTATACTGATAACAATTTTAAACAGGTGCCATTACTACAGGTAATGAGTGGAGGAAAGAGGAGACTCTTAAAGAAGAAGTTACAGGTCTGTGAGAGACAGAAATCTTGATTGTTTGTTTCTGACCAAATACTTATTTTCCACCATAATATGCAAATAAAATGATAAAAAAACAGACAATGTGATTTTCTGGATTTTTTTTTCTCAGTTTGTCTCCCATAGTTGAGGTCTACCTATGATGTAAATTACAGACGCCTCTCATCTTTTTAAGTGGTGGAACTTGCACTATTGCTGACTGACTAAATACTTTTTTGCCCCACTGTATATATACAGTCATGGCCAAATGTATTGACACCCCTGCAATTCTTTCAGATAATACTCATTTTCTTCCTGAAAATGATTGCACACACAAATCATTTGGTATTATTATCTTCATTTAATTTGTCTTAAATGAAAAAAACACAAAATGAATTGTCCTAATGCCAAATTGGATATAATTCCACACCAAACATAAAAAAGGGGGTGGACAAAAGTATTGGCACTGTTCAAAAAAATCATGTGAGGCTTCTCTAATTTGTGTAATTAACAGCACCTGTAACTTACCTGTGGCACCTAACAGGTGTTGGCAATAACTAAATCACACTTGCAGCCAGTTGACATGGATTAAAGTTGACTCAACCTGTGTCCTGTGTCCTTGTGTGTACCACATTGAGCATGTAGAAAAGAAAGAAGACCAAATAACTGTCTGAGGACTTGAGAAACCAAATTGTGAGGAAGCATGAGCAATCTCAAGGCTACAAGTCCATCTCCAAATACCTGAATGTTCCTGTGTCTACCGCGTGCAGTGTCATTAAGAAGTTTAAAGCTCATGGCACTGTGGCTAACCTCCTTAGATGTGGACGGAAAAGAAAAATTGACAAAAGATTTCAACGCAAGATTGTGCGGATGTTGGATAAATAACCTCGACTAACATCCAAACAAGTTCAAGCTGCCCTGCAGTCCGAGGGTACAACAGTGTCAACCCGTACTATCCGTCAGCGTCTGAATGAAAAGGGACTGTATGGTAGGAGACCCAGGAAGACCCCACTTCTTACCCCGAGACATAAAAAAGCCAGGCTGGAGTTTGCCAAAACTTACCTAAAAAAGCCTAAAACGTTTTGGAAGAATGTTCTTTTGTCAGATGAGACAATAGTAGAGCTTTTTGGGCAAATTAATCAACATAGAGTTTACAGGAGAAAAAAAGAGGCATTCAAAGAAAAGAACACGGTCCCTACAGTCAAACATGGCGGAGGTTCCCTGATGTTTTGGGGTTGCTTTGCTGCCTCTGGCCCTGGACTGCTTGACCGTGTGCATGGCATTATGAAGTCTGAAGACTACCAACAAATTTTGCAGCATAATGTAGGGCCCAGTGTGAGAAAGCTGGGTCTCCCTCAGAAGTCAGGGTCTTCCAGTAGGACAATGACCCAAAACACACTTCAAAAAGCACTAGAAAATGGTTTGAGAGAAAGCACTGGAGACTTCTGAGGTGGCCAGCAATGAGTCCAGACCTGAATCCCATAGAACACCTGTGAAGAGATCTAAAAATCGCAGTTTGGAGAAGGCACCCTTCAAATATCAGAGACCTGGAGCAGTTTGCCAAAGAAGAATGGTCTAAGATTCCAGCAGAGCATTGTAAGAAACTCATTGATGGTTACCGGAAGCGGTTGGTCGCAGTTATTTTGGCTAAAGGTTGTGCAACCAAGTATTAGGCTGAGGGTGCCAATACTTTTGTCTGACCCTTTTTTGGAGTTTTGTGTGAAATTATCAATGTTTTGCTTTTTGCTTCATTCTCTTTTGTGTTTTTTCATTTAAGACAAATTAAATGAAGATAATAATACCAAATAATTTGTGTTTGCAATCGTTTTCAGGAAGAAAATGAGTATTGTCTGACAGAATTGCAGGGGTGTCAATACTTTTGACCATGACTGTGTGTGTGTATGTATATATATATATATATATATATATATATATATATATATATATATATAAAAATGAAGTGCATTATAAAAAGTGATAATTAGTGAGACTATATAATACTGGGTAATGAGTCAAAAATAAAAAATATAAAGTGAACAATAGCAGAAAAGTACAAAGAAATTCATACTACAACAATTACTCAAAAATACACATAGGAGAGTGTTTGAAAAGTTCACACTAAGAAAAAGGGTATCTCAGATAAAAACATAAATATATTTTATATTCACACGTAGTACACAGACAAATAATATTCATTTCTTCTTATAACAGGATCAGAAGGCAATCTCCATCACCTCAGCCTTGCCCATCAACTTCCAGACAGCAGGGGAGCCAAATATCACCACCCACAGCAGTGAGGATATTGCCAATCCACGAAGACAGAGGAAACCGCATAAGTAAGTATAAATGAAATGTAACTAAAATGCTGAAGATAAAAAAAAAGACAAAATGAAATACAAGACAAAGAACACACAAACCATAAAAAAACGAATTACTAAAGGAAAGGGGCAAAGCTTAAAACTTCATTCAAGCCCTGGGATTGAACTGACCCAATTTTAGAAATCCACTGGGCCTCGAGTTGGGCAAGATTTCTTCTCCAGTTACCACCCCTCTGATCAGTATAAACCTTGTCAAGCCCTGTGACCATCTGTTAGGGCTGGCAGAAGGCACCAAATAATATTAAAGAGGATACAAGGTGCGTTCACTGTCCGGGGTCCACCGTGCAAAGATGACACCCGCTGCTTAGTAATGACGGACAGTATATGGCGGTATAATAAACACATGCAGGTTAACTTCACCCGGTTTGTAGGAGGCGAACCCTGTTGCGTCACAGGGCCACAATACTGCAAAGTAAACTCTAGTGTTTTGGTCACAAGACTCTGCCTCAAGGAGATAGGGTTAGAGTCCCTCCAGACCCACTAGCGTTCGGCGCCGCAACTGTAGTGCCAGGGAAATAGCAACTAAAGATTTACCGCATCAAGTACAGCCTGGACTTTGATCAGATGACATCCCCAATCCTGGCTGAAGTTTACAATGTCGTCCAGGCAGGCTACCTTTTATGGGGGGCCAGGATCCAGTCCGTGGCTCTCTGGAATGTAGCTGGAACGCCTTGTAACCCAAATGGTATCCTTGTGTAATGGAAGCACCCATCTGACGTTGAAAAGGCAGTCTTCTCCTTGGGACATAGGAATTTGCCAATATCCTTTTGTGAGGTCAAGGGTAGTAGTGCTTCCGCCTCCCCGGTTGTTGGATTTTGTAGTTGACCTCTCCAACTTTCTCCACTACCACATAGGGACCCTGCCACTTGGCCAGGAATTTGGGCTCCACCGTGGGTATCAGCACCAGTACTTGATCGCCAGGGTTGAAGTGTCTCACCCTTGCTGACCTATTGTGGACCCTCAACTGCGCCTCTTGTGCTTTGAAGAAGTGTTCTCTCACGAGGGGCATCACCTTGACAATCCTCTCTCTTGCATCTGGACCACATGCTTGATTACACTCCGGTTGGGTGTAGACTCCGCCTCCCATGTCTCTTGCTACGTCGAGGAGTCCACGAGGGTGTCAGCCATACAAAGAGTTCAAAAAGGGGGAACCCAGTAGAGGCCTGTGGTACGTCTCGGTTCAAGAATAGAAGGTACAGTAGTAGACAGTCCTGTCCATCTTTATCTACGATCTGCAACATGGCTTTCAATGTTTTATTGAACCTTTCTACCGAGCCATCCGTCTGCAGATGGTAGATTGAGGTCCGGAGCTGGCTGTTTTGCACAACTCCTTCATCATCTTTGACATAAACAGGGTCCCTTGTCTTTAGGCAACCCCGCTCTAGAGAAGACATGGACCAACTCTTGGGCAATATACTTTGCAGAGTAGTTACGTAGTGTAATGGGCTCCAGGTATCGTGTAGCACAGTTCAGTATCACCTGGATACACTGATGTCCTATGCCGGACTTGACAAAGGGTCCTACTTAATCCATGGCTTTGCGATCAAACGGAACCTCAATAATGTGCAATGGCACCAAGAGGCTACGAAAATGGGCAACTGGGGATGGCAGGTGGGGCAGGACCTACAGTAATTCACCAGGCCAGTAGAAACTCTGGAGGATCTGTTCTTGGGTTTTCTCTATGCCCAGGTGACCACCTAACACATGTGTATGGGCCATGCCTAACACTCTGCGTTTGTATGGCCCTGGCACCAGTGACTGCTTATTTATCTCCCTTCTCAGCTTGGTGAAGCGATATACAGTATCATCTCCCCATTCATAGCAAAATGTGGGTGTGGAGTGTCAGCCCCCGCCTCTTGAGCAACACCATTAAGTACCATTACATTATCAAAGGCCTCTTTTAGAGTTAAGTCTCTGAGTTGGGCGGTCCCAAAGTTTCCCCCGGACACCTCCCGCTCAGGGACTTTGGCCTCAGTGGATGTTGCCTCATCCTCATCGCCAACAAGCACACACAATGGGAAACCTGTCATCTGTAGCCTGCGACAAGGTTTCTTTAGGAGCGATATGGCTGTTGTCCAGGCAACCAGGCGTGTCCTCCCTTGTCCCCACAAGTCCCAAAATAACACAAAGTCCCGCCCTATTATAATAGAGTGCAATAGGTTCTTGACCACGCCAACCTCATGGGATTTGGTGCCACAGTTTGTGTTTATGACCACCTGTGCCACAGGGTAGTCCTGTAGTCCTTCGTGTCACCATGGAAACAGCGGACGCCCATCCTCTTTCCAGGAATCAGCTGATGTGGAATTGTGGCCCTCACTAGGGTTACCAAAGTTCCCGAGTACAGCAAACCGGTCACTTGTACACCGTTTACTGTCACGGGGCATGCCTGCGTCCCCTCTCCCGTTTGGGGAACAGCAGTGCAGGCTGGATAGGCAAAATACGAGTAGCTCCGTCCTATGCTGCAGTCCATTGGCTCAGTGGTCATGGGACAACGGGTGGCTATATGTCCTGGCCCATAGCACCTCCAGCAAATAACATCACCCGTAGGTACCTTGGGCACCACCTCGCCTGCCCCTTTGGACCTTGAATGCCCCACCCCCTTTTGGGCCTCCTCCCCCTTTTGGGATTCCCAGTATGGAGTGGACTGCCTTCCAAGGAACCTTCAATCGTGAGGCATCTCTCGACCAGTCCATCGGCATTCTGGGGATCACCCTGGGCAACCCAAATCTGTATGGGCCTTGGTAGGAGCCCACCCGTTCCACCATATGTGCAGGGATAGAGTACTCTGGTTGCAGCCACTTCTGGACCAGGGGCAACAGGTCAAACATTTGCGAGTTTGATGCGTGATACGCCCAGCAGTGAACTTGTTGTGCCTTGATAGTCATTGTCACTCCCAAGTGCACGAGAATCTCACTTTTAAGCTTGTCATACTCTTTGGTGTCCTGCAAAGTTAAGTCCAAGTACGCCTTCTGGGGCTCCCCTGTCAAGTATGGCACCAGTACCTCTGCCCACTGCTCTGGCGGGAGTTTCTCCCTCTCGGCAACCCTTTCAAACACCGTCAGGATGGCCTTAACGTCATCCCCGGGGGTCATTTTCTACAAAGCAGGTCTTACCCCCTTCCGGACGTGGGCCTCATCAGCCGGGGTTGGGGCGCTTGTCCTGCCCTGGATGGCTGTTGCCAGAAGCTGCATCTGCTGATGTTGCTCCTGCTGGAGCTGCTGTAACAACAACCTGATGGACTCTTGCTGTTGCTGCTGCGCTCGGACCAGATGTTTCAGCAGGTCCTCCATGTTGTCAGATTTCCCTCCTGCAGCCGCTTTCATCCAGGACATGCAGTATCAACAGTCATACTGCCTCTTGGGATTCGTCCCAGTGTTTCTGGCACCAGTTGCAGGGATCTGTACTCACTCGGGTGCAGTTGAGGTAGGCACAAAGCGGTATCACTGGAATTTCCAAGCAAGATTATTCAAAATGGCATAAACTGCTCTGGTTAGGAAAACAAATGAACAGCCTTTTCCGGCCCAAAGTAACAAACACAAAAAATAACAGTCCATATAGTATAGCGGGTCCGCCCACACAGGTCAGTGTCTTTAGCATACACACACACACAATGGAGGTCTCCACACCTCCAGCCACAGACACTAAATGAGACATTTGGCCTCCATTTTATTTACCAAACCACGCTCCTGGGGCGGGGATATGTGAGCAGTCATTCCCACTCATCTCTTATGTCCGCTCGGGCCTTGAAGCGGCCCAAATAATTCTCTCAGCACTATACGTGCTGGAGAATACTTCCGGGCTCACATCACCCCAGCTAATAGACGCGATGACACATTTCTCCCCTCAAGGACTTATCTGGCGACCATCTTACACACCGAACACTAAAGCAGCATTGGTGGCGCCTGTATCCTGATGCCGCATCGGCGATACTTGAATCAGTCCTGTCTCTCCATGTCAATAACCGTTCTAACAGAGAACCTAGGACCTATTTGTCTGAATGGAGTCCAAGTTCATATCGGTGTTTGCGTGCCTGACCCCAGGGATCAGCAGCTGCCATATCGAGGATTGCCTGGGAGTTGTTCCTAGCAGCTACCTACAGCCAAGCCTGACTTCACAATCAGGAGCTCCAGGGAACACCTGGTAGTCACTTAGCTACACCCCTCCTTGGTAAGCCTGATCCAGTGGCAACCTGCGTGCGTAACAAGCAGCCTTTTCTATTATCTGATTTGCATTTGAGAGAGGCTATCACAACCTCTCCCGATATATCATATAGGGGTGGATGGAATTTTAAAGATTTCTATGTCCAAAGCCATCATAACAAACTAAGCATCACCGATACATGGCTAAAATCTAAATCTGGACACAGCCTTATCAGACATGTTAGGTCAAGTCACCAGGGAGATGTTTCCTTTCTCAAATTTTTGAGAATTTTCCAGTTGTTGCTTTGCCAGATGAGTTAATATCGATGAGAAAATAGAAAAATGAAAAGAAGCCTGTTGGATATTTTGACTGAGGCTTGAAAAGTTCAACAAGGGTTTTACTTTTTCAGCATTCTTATAATTCTATAATCCTGCTTCCCTCATGTACAGTTACACAGTTGCTTATTTTCGTACATAAAAATGGAGAAAAGAAAAAGGAAGCAAAATGCCATAAAAATGAAAATTTTATTGAACATATTGATAAATTAAAAATGAATAAAAAACATGATAAAGTGGGGATAAAGATGCAAAAATAAGCCACTTACAAAATTCAATACGCCAATAATAGACCAAATGTAGGCAAAAGAGTCACCCTTAATGCTTAACTCAGTTTGGGCTCCAAAAAAGGATTATATCAAAGGTAGTTATAAAGAACTTCAACAAGAAATGTGTAAAAGCCTATGGACTAAAATAATTAATTGACAAAACCCCCAAAAAGGTGAAAAATCAACATACACATTAGATATCCAAAAGAATGGGTATACAAAAAATGGAGGTAACAGATTACACCAATGCCTAAAAAGAGGCTCCCTATAAAAAAGATGCACTAATTTATGTCCATATAGGTTATATAAACATGTGGATAGCACAGCAGCCTTGCAGCGCTGGAGTCCTGGGTTCAAGCCCCACTAAGGACAACATCTGCAAAGAGTTTGTATGTTCTCTCCATGTTTGCGTGGGTTTCCTCCGGGTACTCCGGTTTCCTCCCACATTCCAAAGACTTACTGATAGGGAATTTAGATTGTGAGCCCCAATGGGGACAGTGATGATAATGTGTGCAAACTGTAAAGCGCTGCAAAATATGTTTGCACTATATAAAAATAAAGATTATTATTATTATAATAGGTGAGTCACCTTCAAGGATAATATGGAAATAGAACCAATTAAAAAACAGCAATATATAATCTCCATTAGTGTAAGTGTATGATGTAGTCAATAGAAAGACCCATTTTAAATGTACAGGGGGTAACAGTAGAACAAGTAGTCAATAAGACATAGTGTCTAAAGAGCAGGAAGGGTTAATTGGCCCGTCATATTACCTTAGAACGGCTGACAGACCTCAACGCGCATTTCGCGTTTGGCTTTTTTCTTAGGGGAGAGTGTGTGTTACGGTACTGATGTGTGGTTCTTATATAGTGTGTTTAAATCGGTGGCAGCAGCTTGATTGCAGGGCTTCCAGCGGCAGCACCTGCACGACGTCACCGCAGACCAGCGTCATGTGATGTCAGGCCACTCCCCCGTTCGAAGCGTCAGAACGGGGCAGGACAGGCAGCAACCAAGACGCGTCTCCAGGGTGACGCCAGGCAGGAAGCCGTCAGGAGCGCAGCCCACTGTGCAAGTGCACTGAAGATTTAGCCACAAACTCACAAAGGAGAGTCCATGGTTAGGAGAGTAAATGAAATAGGTGTGAACTGGGAGAAGGGGAAACCCATTGTCAGTGTACCAAAACTACACGGTGAAACATCCCATGTGTATTAACCTGACATCTGAGTCAAAGAAGTTAATTATTAAAATGGCTGTGTATACAATGCAGTTTAAAGTGACAATGTGCATAATGAAAAGTTAATAAAGGGCATTGGATTAAAAAAGATGCATTAATGGCTGATAATAAGTATAAATAAATAAAAATAATAAAAGCAGGTGTCATAAAGGGTTAACAAGTCCTCTATAAATGTATATAGAAATGAAGTGCATTATAAAAAGTGATAATTAGTGAAACTATATAATACTGGGTAATGACTCAAAAATAAAAAATATAAAATGAACAATAGCAGAAAAGTACAAAGAAATTCATACTACAACAATTACTCAAAAATACACATAGGAGAGTGTATGAAAAGTTCACACTAAGAAAAAGGGTATCACAGATAAGAACATAAATATATTTTATATTCACACGTAGTAAACAGACAAATAATATTCATTTCTTCTCATAACAGGGTCAGAGGGCAATCCCCGTCACCTCGGCCTTGCCCATCAACTTCCAGACAGCAGGGGGAGCCAAATATCACCTCCCACAGCAGTGAGGACATTGCCATTCATCTACGAAGACCAAGGAAACCGCATAAGTAAGTATAAATGAAATGCAACTAAAATGCTGAAGATAAAAAAAAAGACAAAATGAAATACAAGACAAAGAACACACAAACCATAAAAAAACGAATTACTAAAGGAAAGGGGCAAAGCTTAAAACTTCATTCAAGCCCTGGGATTGAACTGACCCAATTTTAGAAATCCACTGGGCCTCGAGTTGGGCAAGATTTCTTCTCCAGTTACCACCCCTCTGATCAGTATAAACCTTGTCAAGCCCTGTGACCATCTGTTAGGGCTGGCAGAAGGCACCAAATAATATTAAAGAGGATATAAGGTGCGTTCACTGCCCGGGGTCCACCGTGCAAAGATGACACCTGCTGCTTAGTAATGACGGACAGTATATGGCGGTATAATAAACACATGCAGGTTAACTTCACCCGGTTTGTAGGAGGCGAACCCTGTTGCGTCACAGGGCCACAATACTGCAAAGTAAACTCTAGTGTTTTGGTCACAAGACTCTGCCTCAAGGAAATAGGGTTAGAGTCCCTCCAGACCCACTAGCGTTCGGCGCCGCAACTGTAGTGCCAGGGAAATAGCAACTAAAGATTTACCGCATCAAGTACAGCCTGGACTTTGATCAGATGACATCCCCAATCCTGGCTGAAGTTTACAATGTCGTCCAGGTAGGCTACCTTTTATGGGGGGCCAGTATCCAGTCCGTGGCTCTCTGGAATGTAGCTGGAACGCCTTGTAACCCAAATGGTATCCTTGTGTAATGGAAGCACCCATCTGACGTTGAAAAGGCAGTCTTCTCCTTGGGACATAGGAATTTGCCAATATCCTTTTGTGAGGTCAAGGGTAGTAGTGCTTCCGCCTCCCCGGTTGTTGGATTTTGTAGTTGACCTCTCCAACTTTCTCCACTACCACATAGGGACCCTGCCACTTGGCCAGGAATTTGGGCTCCACCGTGGGTATCAGCACCAGTACTTGATCGCCAGGGTTGAAGTGTCTCACCCTTGCTGACCTATTGTG
The DNA here is from genome assembly GCF_032444005.1 of Ranitomeya imitator. Classification (NCBI taxonomy): domain Eukaryota; kingdom Metazoa; phylum Chordata; class Amphibia; order Anura; family Dendrobatidae; genus Ranitomeya; species Ranitomeya imitator. The sequence goes on from NC_091282.1 coordinate 621,356,604, forward strand.
GACCCTCGACTGCGCCTCTTGTGCTTTGAAGAAGTGTTCTCTCACGAGGGGCATCACCTTGACAATCCTCTCTTGCATCTGGACCACATGCTTGATTACACTCCGGTTGGGTGTAGACTCCGCCTCCCATGTCTATTGCTACGTCGAGGAGTCCACGAGGGTGTCAGCCATACAAAGAGTTCAAAAAGGGGGAACCCAGTAGAGGCCTGTGGTACGTCTCGGTTCAAGAATAGAAGGTACAGTAGTAGACAGTCCTGTCCATCTTTATCTACGATCTTCAACATGGCTTTCAATGTTTTATTGAACCTTTCTACCGAACCATCCGTCTGCAGATGGTAGATTGAGGTCCGGAGCTGTGTGATTTGCAGGGTTTTGCACAACTCCTTCATCATCTTTGACATAAACAGGGTCCCTTGTCTTTAGGCAACCCCGCTCTAGAGAAGACATGGACCAACTCTTGGGCAATATACTTTGCAGAGGACTTACGTAGTGTAATGGGCTCCGGGTATCGTGTAGCACAGTTCAGTATCACCTGGATACACTGATGTCCTATGCCGGACTTGACAAGGGGTCCTACTTAATCCATGGCTTTGCGATCAAACGGAACCTCAATAATGTGCAATGGCACCAAGAGGCTACGAAAATGGACAACTGGGGATGGCAGGTGGGGCAGGACCTACAGTAATTCACCAGGCCAGTAGAAACTCTGGAGGATCCGTTCCTGGGTTTTCTCTATGCCCAGGTGACCACCTAACACATGTGTATGGGCCATGCCTAACACTCTGCGTCTGTATGGCCCTGGCACCAGTGACTGCTTATTTATCTCCCTTCTCAGCTTGGTGAAGCGATATACAGTATCATCTCCCCATTCATAGCAAAATGTGGGTGTGGAGTGTCAGCCCCCGCCTCTTGAGCAACACCATTAAGTACCATTACATTATCAAAGGCCTCTTTTAGAGTTAAGTCTCTGAGTTGGGCGGTCCCAAAGTTTCCCCCGGACACCTCCCGCTCAGGGACTTTGGCCTCAGTGGATGCTGCCTCATCCTCATCGCCAACAAGCACACACAATGGGAAACCTGTCATCTGTAGCCTGGGACAAGGTTTCTTTAGGAGCGATATGGCTGTTGTCCAGGCAACCAGGCGTGTCCTCCCTTGTCCCCACAAGTCCCAAAATAACACAAAGTCCCGCCCTATTATAATAGAGTGCAATAGGTTCTTGACCACGCCAACCTCATGGGATTTGGTGCCACAGTTTGTGATTATGACCACCTGTGCCACAGGGTAGTCCTGTAGTCCTTCGTGTCACCATGGAAACAGCGGACGCCCATCCTCTTTCCAGGAATCAGCTGATGTGGAATTGTGGCCCTCACTAGGGTTACCAAAGTTCCCGAGTACAGCAAACCAGTCACTTGTACCCCGTTTACTGTCACGGGGCATGCCTGCATCCACTCTCCCGTTTGGGGAACAGCAGTGCAGGCTGGATAGGCAAAATACGAGTAGCTCCGTCCTATGCTGCAGTCCATTGGCTCAGTGGTCATGGGACAACGGGTGGCTATATGTCCTGGCCCATAGCACCTCCAGCAAATAACATCACCCGTAGGTACCTTGGGCACCACCTCGCCTGCCCCTTTGGACCTTGAATGCCCCACCCCCTTTTGGGCCTCCTCCCCCTTTTGGGATTCCCAGTATGGAGTGGACTGCCTTCCAAGGAACCTTCAATCGTGAGGCATCTCTCGACCAGTCCATCGGCATTCTGGGGATCACCCTGGGCAACCCAAATCTGTATGGGCCTTGGTAGGAGCCCACCCGTTCCACCATATGTGCAGGGATAGAGTACTCTGGTTGCAGCCACTTCTGGACCAGGGGCAACAGGTCAAACATTTGCGAGTTTGATGCGTGATACGCCCAGCAGTGAACTTGTTGTGCCTTGATAGTCATTGTCACTCCCAAGTGCACGAGAATCTCACTTTTAAGCTTGTCATACTCTTTGGTGTCCTGCAAAGTTAAGTCCAAGTACGCCTTCTGGGGCTCCCCTGTCAAGTATGGCACCAGTACCTCTGCCCACTGCTCTGGCGGGAGTTTCTCCCTCTCGGCAACCCTTTCAAACACCGTCAGGATGGCCTTAACGTCATCCCCGGGGGTCATTTTCTACAAAGCAGGTCTTACCCCCTTCCGGACGTGGGCCTCATCAGCCGGGGTTGGGGCGCTTGTCCTGCCCTGGATGGCTGTTGCCAGAAGCTGCATCTGCTGATGTTGCTCCTGCTGGAGCTGCTGTAACAACAACCTGATGGACTCTTGCTGTTGCTGCTGCGCTCGGACCAGATGTTTCAGCAGGTCCTCCATGTTGTCAGATTTCCCTCCTGCAGCCGCTTTCATCCAGGACATGCAGTATCAACAGTCACACTGCCTCTTGGGATTCGTCCCAGTGTTTCTGGCACCAGTTGCAGGGATCTGTACTCACTTGGCTGCTATTAAGGTAGGCACATAGCGGTATCACTGGAATTTCCAAGCAAGATTATTCAAAATGGCATAAACTGCTCTGGTTAGGAAAACAAATGAACAGCCTTTTCCGGCCCAAAGTAACAAACACAAAAAATAACAGTCCATATAGTATAGTGGGTCCACCCACACAGGTCAGTGTCTTTAGCATACACACACACAATGGAGGTCTCCACACCTCCAGCCACAGACACTGAATGAGACATTTGGCCTCCATTTTATTTACCAAACCACGCTCCTGGGGCGGGGATATGTGAGCAGTCATTCCCACCCATCTCTTATGTCCGCTCGGGCCTTGAAGCGGCCCAAATAATTCTCTCAGCACTATACGTGCTGGAGAATACTTCCGGGCTCACATCACCACAGCTAATAGCCGCGATGACACATATCTCCCCTCAAGGACTCATCCGGCGACCATCTTACACACCGAACACTAAAGCAGCATTGGTGGCGCCTGTATCCTGATGCCGCATCGGCGATACTTGAATCAGTCCTGTCTCTCCATGTCAATAACCGTTCTAACAGAGAACCTAGGACCTATTTGTCTGAATGGAGTCCAAGTTCATATCGGTGTTTGCGTGCCTGACCCCAGGGATCAGCAGCTGCCATATCGAGGATTGCCTGGGAGTTGTTCCTAGCAGCTACCTACAGCCAAGCCTGACTCCACAATCAGGAGCTGCAGGGAACACCTGTTAGTCACTTAGCTACACCCATCCTAGGTAAGCCTGATCCAGTGGCCACCTGCGTACGTAACAAGCAGCCTTTTCTATTATCTGATTTGCATTTGAGAGAGGCTATCACAACCTCTCCCGATATATCATATAGGGGTGGATGGAATTTTAAAGATTTCTAGGTCCAAAGCCATCATAACAAACTAAGCATCACCGATACATGGCTAAAATCTAAATCTGGACACAGCCTTATCAGACATGTTAGGTCAAGTCACCAGGGAGATGTTTCCATTCTCAAATTTTTGAGAATTTTCCAGTTGTTGCTTTGCCAGATGAGTTAATATCGATGAGAAAAAAGAAAAATGAAAAGAAGCCTATTGGATATTTTGACTGAGGCTTGAAAAGTTCAACAAGGGTTTTACTTTTTCAGCATTCTTATAATTCTATAATCCTGCTTCCCTCATGTACAGTTACACAGTTGCTTATTTTCGTACATAAAAATGGAGAAAAGAAAAAGGAAGCAAAATGCCATAAAAATGAAAATTTTATTGAACATATTGATAAATTAAAAATGAATAAAAAACATGATAAAGTGGGGATAAAGATGCAAAAATACGCCACTTACAAAATTCAATACGCCAATAATAGACCAAATGTAGGCAAAAGAGTCACCCTTATTAATGCTTAACTCAGTTTGGGCTCCAAAAAAGGATTATATCAAAGGTAGTTATAAAGAACTTCAACAAGAAATGTGTAAAAGCCTATGGACTATAATAATTAATTGACAAAACCCCAAAAAAGGTGAAAAATCAACATACACATTAGATATCCAAAAGAATGGGTATACAAAAAATGGAGGTAACAGATTACACCAATGCCTAAAAAGAGGCTCCCTATAAAAAAGATGCACTAATTTATGTCCATATAGGTTATATAAACATGTGGATAGCACAGCAGCCTTGCAGCGCTGGAGTCCTGGGTTCAAGCCCCACTAAGGACAACATCTGCAAAGAGTTTGTATGTTCTCTCCATGTTTGCGTGGGTTTCCTCCGGATACTCCGGTTTCCTCCCACATTCCAAAGACTTACTGATAGGGAATGTAGATTGTGAGCCCCAATGGGGACAGTGATGATAATGTGTGCAAACTGTAAAGCGCTGCAAAATATGTTTGCACTATATAAAAATAAAGATTATTATTATTATAATAGGTGAGTCACCTTCAAGGATAATATGGAAATAGAACCAATTAAAAAACAGCAATATATAATCTCCATTAGTGTAAGTGTATGATGTAGTCAATAGAAAGACCCATTTTAAATGTACAGGGGGTAACAGTAGAACAAGTAGTCAATAAGACATAGTGTCTAAAGAGCAGGAAGGGTTAATTGGCCCGGCATATTACCTTAGAACGGCTGACAGACCTCGACGCGCATTTCGCGTTTGGCTTTTTCCTTAGGGGAGAGTGTGTGTTACGGTACTGATGTGTGGTTCTTATATAGTGTGTTTAAATCAGTGGTGGCAGCAGCTTGATTGCAGCGCTTCCTGCGGCAGCACCTGCACGACGTCACCGCAGACCAGCGTCATGTGATGTCAGGCCACTCCCCCGTTCGAAGCGTCAGAACGGGGCAGGACAGGCAGCAACCAAGACGGGTCTCGAGGGTGACGCCAGGCAGGAAGCCGTCAGGAGCGCAGCCCACTGTGCAAGTGCACTGAAGATTTAGCCTCAAACTCACAAAGGAGAGTCCATGGTTAGGAGAGTAAATGAAATAGGTGTGAACTGGGAGAAGGGGAAACCATTGTCAGTGTACCAAAACTACATGGTGAAGCATCCCATGTGTATTAACATGACATTTGAGTCAAAGAAGTTAATTATTAAAATGGCTGTGTATACAATGCAGTTTAAAGTGACAATGTGCATAATGAAAAGTGAATAAAGGGCATTGGATTAAAAAAGATGCATTAATGGCTGATAATAAGTATAAATAAATAAAAATAATAAAAGCAGGTGTCATAAAGGGTTAACAAGTCCTCTATAAATATATATATAAATGAAGTGCATTATAAAAAGTGATAATTAGTGAAACTATATAATACTGGGTAATGACTCAAAAATAAAAAATATAAAATGAACAATAGCAGAAAAGTACAAAGAAATTCATACTACAACAATTACTCAAAAATACACATAGGAGAGTGTATGAAAAGTTCACACTAAGAAAAAGGGTATCATAGATAAGAACATAAATATATTTTATATTCACACGTAGTAAACAGACAAATAATATTCATTTCTTCTCATAACAGGGTCAGAGGGCAATCCCCGTCACCTCGGCCTTGCCCATCAACTTCCAGACAGCAGGGGGAGCCAAATATCACCTCCCACAGCAGTGAGGACATTGCCATTCATCTACGAAGACCAAGGAAACCGCATAAGTAAGTATAAATGAAATGCAACTAAAATGCTGAAGATAAAAAAAAAGACAAAATGAAATACAAGACAAAGAACACACAAACCATAAAAAAACGAATTACTAAAGGAAAGGGGCAAAGCTTAAAACTTCATTCAAGCCCTGGGATTGAACTGACCCAATTTTAGAAATCCACTGGGCCTCGAGTTGGGCAAGATTTCTTCTCCAGTTACCACCCCTCTGATCAGTATAAACCTTGTCAAGCCCTGTGACCATCTGTTAGGGCTGGCAGAAGAGAGGATATAAGGTGCGTTCACTGCCCGGGGTCCACCGTGCAAAGATGACACCTGCTGCTTAGTAATGACGGACAGTATATGGCGGTATAATAAACACATGCAGGTTAACTTCACCCGGTTTGTAGGAGGCGAACCCTGTTGCGTCACAGGGCCGCAATACTGCAAAGTAAATGCTAGTGTTTTGGTCACAAGACTCTGCCCCAAGGAGATAGGGTTAGAGTCCCTCCAGACCCACTAGCGTTCGGCGCCGCAACTGTAGTGCCAGGAAAAAAGCAACTAAAGATTTACCGCATCAAGTACAGCCTGGACTTTGATCAGATGACTTCCCCAATCCTGGCTGAAGTTTACAATGTCGTCCAGGTAGGCTGCCTTTCATGGGGGGCCAGGATCCAGTCCGTGGCTCTTTGGAATGTAGCTGGAACGCCTTGTAACCCAAATGGTATCCTTGTGTAATGGAAGCACCCATCTGACTTTGAAAAGGCAGTCTTCTCCTTGGGACATAGGAATTTGCCAATATCCTTTTGTGAGGTCAAGGGTAGTAGTGCTTCCGCCTCCCCGGTTGTTGGATTTTGTAGCTGATCTGTCCAGCTTTCTCCACTACCACATAGGGACGCTGCCACTTGTCCAGGAATTTGGGCTCCACCGTGGGTATCAGCACCAGGACTTGATTGCCAGGGTTGAAGTGTCTCACCCTTGCCGACCTATTGTGGACCCTCGACTGCGCCTCTTGTGCTTTGAAGAAGTGTTCTCTCACGAGGGGCATCACCTTGACAATCCTCTCTCTTGCATCTGGACCACATGCTTGATTACACTCCGGTTGGGTGTAGACTCCGCCTCCCATGTCTATTGCTACGTCGAGGAGTCCACGAGGGTGTCAGCCATACAAAGAGTTCAAAAAGGGGGAACCCAGTAGAGGCCTGTGGTATGTCTCGGTTCAAGAATAGAAGGTACAGTAGTAGACAGTCCTGTCCATCTTTATCTACGATCTTCAACATGGCTTTCAATGTTTTATTGAACCTTTCTACCGAACCATCCATCTGCAGATGGTAGATTGAGGTCCGGAGCTGTGTGATTTGCAGGGTTTTGCACAACTCCTTCATCATCTTTGACATAAACAGGGTCCCTTGTCTTTAGGCAACCTCGCTCTAGAGAAGACATGGACCAACTCTTGGGCAATATACTTTGCAGAGGAGTTATGTAGTGTAATGGCCTCCGGGTATCGTGTAGCACAGTTCAGTATCACCTGGATATACTGATGTCCTATGGCGGACTTGACAAGGGCTTCTACTTAATCCATGGCTTTGCGATCAAACGGAACCTCAATAATGTGCAATGGCACCAAGAGGCTACGAAAATGGGCAACTGGGGATGGCAGGTGGGGCAGGACCTACAGTAATTCACCAGGCCAGTAGAAACTCTGAAGGATCCGTTCCTGGGTTTTCTCTATACCCAGGTGACCACCAAACACATGTGTATGGGCCATGTCTAACACTCTGCGTCTGTATGGCCCTGGCACCAGTAACTGCTCATTTATCTCCCTTCTCAGCTTGGTGAAGCGATATACAGTATCATCTCCCCATTCATAGCAAAATGTGGGTGTCGAGTGTCAGCCCCCGCCTCTTGAGCAACACCATTAAGTACCGTTACATTATCAAAGGCCTCTTTTAGAGTTAAGTCCCTGAGTTGGGCGGTCCCAAAGTTTCCCCCGGACACCTCCCGCTCAGGGACTTTGGGCTCAGTGGATGCTGCCTCATCCTCATCGCCAACAAGCACACACAATGGGAAACCTGTCATCTGTAGCCTGGGACAAGGTTTCTTTAGGAGCGATATGGCTGTTGTCCAGGCAACCAGGCGTGTCCTCCCTTGTCCCCACAAGTCCCAAAATAACACAAAGTCCCGCCCTATTATAATAGAGTGCAATAGGTTCTTGACCACGCCAACCTCATGGGATTTGGTGCCACAGTTTGTGTTAATGACCACCTGTGCCACAGAGTAGTCCTGTAGTCCTTCGTGTCACCATGGAAACAGCGGACGCCCATCCTCTTTCCAGGAATCAGCTGATGTGGAATTGTGGCCCTCACTAGGGTTACCAAACTTCCCGAGTACAGCAAACCAGTCATTTGTACCCCGTTTACTGTCACGGGGCATGCCTGCGTCCCCTCTCCCGTTTGGGGAACAGCAGTACAGGCTGGATAGGCAAAATACGAGTAGCTCCGTCCCATGCTGCAGTCCATTGGCTCAGTGGTCATGGGACAACGGGTGGCTATATGTCCTGGCCCATGGCACCCCCAGCAAATAACAATCACCCGTAGGTACCTTGGGCACCACCTCGCCTGCCCCTTTGGACCTTGGATGCCCCACCCCCTTTTGGGCAACCGCCCCCTTTTGGGATTCCCAGTATGGAGTCGGCTGTCTTCCCAAGGAACCTTCAATCATGAGGCATCTCGACCTGTCCATCGGCATTCTGGGGATGTTATGATCTGGTGGTTTAGGATCAACTTGGGACAAGCTCTGAAGGAGGTGGTATCTGTACTGACTGCAAACCCTGAACCTAGCAGCGCAACTAGAAATAGCCGTGGGGGGTACCTGACGCTCCCTAGACCCATCGGCACAGCCTAAGATCTAACTTCCCCTAAAGATGGAAACAGGAAACCTATCTTGCCTCAGAGAAAATCCCCAAAAGAAATATAGCCCCCCGCAAATATTGACGGTGAGAGGAGGGGAAAATAACATACGCAGAAATGAAATCAGATTTTAGCATAGGAGGCCAGTCTAGCTAGCTAGATAGGACAGGAAAGTATACTGTGCGGTCAGTATAAAAACTACAAAACAATCCACACAGAGTTTACAAAAATCTCCACACCTGACTAAAGGTAAATCTGCTTCCCAGAGCTTCCAGCTAACAGAAATAATCCATACTGACAAGCTGGACAAAATATAGAATGCACAGAACAATAAGTCCACAACATGTGGACTGAAATGAGCATAGCCAGGACTTATCTTTGCTGAACTGGTCAGGAAACCAGGGGAATCCAAGCAGAGATGTAAATCCAGCCAGGAAACATTGACTAGTGGCACTGGCTGAAGGGAAGAGCCAGGAATAAAAGCCGAGCAGAAAGACAATTAGTGGAAGCAGCTGCAAACTACTAAATCCAAGGAGCAGCCATTCCACTTAAAACCACCGGAGGGAGCCCAAGAGCAGAACTCACAAAAGTGCCACTTACAACCACCGGAGGGAGCCCAAGAGCGGAATTCACAACAGTACCCCCCTGTTATGTTTGCTAATGACAGGTGTTATGAAGGCAATCCAGAAACACAGTGTGCTTAGCGATCAGAGCGCACACAGTGATCTGACAAATACCCAAAAATACAAGAACGAGCTCTGAGACGTGGAAACTCTGTAGACTGCACACCTGATCCTATCCTAAACACAACTAAAAGCGGCTGTGGATTGCGCCTAACAACTACCTAGGCAACTCGGCACAGCCTAAGAAACTAGCTAGCCTGAAGATAGAAAAATAGGCCTGACTTGCCCCAGAGAAATTCCCCAAAGGAAAAGGCAGCCCCCCACATATAATGACTGTGAGTAAGATGAAAAGACAAAACGTAGGGATGAAATAGATTCAGCAAAGTGGGGCCCGATATTCTAGGACAGAGCGAGGACAGTAAAGCGAACTTTGCAGTCTACAAAAAACCCTAAAGCAAAACCACGCAAAGGGGCGGTACACCCTTTGCGTCTCAGAGCTTTCAGCAAAACAAAAGACAAGCTGGACAGAAAAAAAGCAACAAAAAAGCAAAAAGCACTTAGCTATACAGAGCAGCAGGTCACAGGAACAATCAGGAGAAGCTCAGATCCAACACTGAAACATTGACAAGGAGCCAGGATAGCAGCATCAGGCGGAGTTAAGTAATGAAGCAGTTAATGAGCTCACCAGAACACCTGAGGGAGGAAGCTCAGAAGCTGCAGTACCACTTGTGACCACAGGAGTGAATTCAGCCACAGAATTCACAACACCCCCCCTTGAGGAGGGGTCACCGAAACTTCACCAGAGCCCCTAGGCCGATCCAAATGAAAAGTGCGAACCAAATCGGCGGCATGGACATCGGAGGCAACAACCCAAGAATTATCCTCCTGGCCATAACCCTTCCACTTGACAAGATACTGAAGCCTCCGCCTCGAAAAACGAGAATCCAAAATTTTCTCAACCTCATATTCCAACTCTCCCTCAATCAACACCGGGGCAGGAGGATTGTTGTGAATTCCGCTCTTGGGCTCCCTCCGGTGGTTGTAAGTGGCACTTTTGTGAGTTCTGCTCTTGGGCTCCCTCTTGTGGTTTCTAGTGGTATGGCTGCTCCTTGGAGTTAGCTGTCTTCAGCTGCTTCCACCTGATCGTCGTTTCTGCTCGGCTATTTAAGCCTGGCTTTTCCTTCAGCTTGTGCCACTTGTAAATGGTTTCTGGTTGGATTCACATCTCTTTGGATTTCCCTGTTATCCTGACCAGTTCAGCTAAGCTAAGTTTTTGCTTGCGCTTTTCTGTCCACAGATTGTGGACTTATCCGTTCTGTGTTTTCTATTTTTGTCCAGCTTATCTGTATGAATTAATTATGTCTTGCTGGAAGCTCTGGGAAGCAGATTTACCCTCCACACCTTTAGTCAGGTGTGGAGTTTTTAGTAAACTCTGCGTGGATTTTTGTAGTGTTTTATACTGACCGCACAGTATTCCATCCTGTCCTATCTATCTAGCTAGACTGGCCTCCTGTGCTCATTCTGGTTTCATTCTGTGTATGTCTTTTCCCTCTCCACTCACAGTCATTATTTGTGGGGGGCTAATCTATCCTTTGGGGATTTTCTCTGAGGCAAGATAGTTTTCCTGCTTCTATCTTTAGGGGTAGTTAGCTCTTAGGCTGTGTCGAGATGTCTAGGGAGTGACAGGTACATCCCACGGCTACTTCTAGTGTTGTGTTGAGCTTAGGGACTGCGGTCAGTACAGATACCACTTCCTTCAGAGCTCGTTCCATGTTGCTCCTAAACCACCGCATCATAACAGAGGATCAACCGAGGGAACAACGGGCACCACATATCTCCGCAACAAAGATCTATGGAAAACATTATGAATGGCAAAAGAGGCTAGAAGAGCCAAACGAAAAGACACCGGATTGATAATTTCAGAAATCTTATAAGGACCAATAAACCGAGGCTTAAACTTAGGGGAAGAATCCTTCATAGGAACATGACGAGAAGACAACCAAACCAAATCCTCCACACGAAGCCGGGGACCAACACACCGACGGCGGTTAGCAAAACGTTGAGCCTTTTCCTGAGACAACGTCAAATTGTCCACCACATGAGTCCAAATCTGCTGCAGCCTGTCCACCACAGAATCCACACCAGGACAATCAGAAGGCTCAACCTGCCCCGAAGAAAAATGAGGATGAAAACCAAAATTACAAAAGAAAGGTGAAACCAAAGTAGCCGAACTAGCCCTATTATTAAGGGCAAACTCGGCCAATGGCAAGAAAGCCACCCAATCAACCTGATCAGCAGACACAAAGCATCTCAAATAGTCCCCACAGGACTGCACAAAAGCACGCATATCCCGCGACATGGAAGGCCACCAAAAGGACCTAGCAACCAAATCTCTGGTACCAAAAATCCCAGGATGACCAGCCAACACTGAACAATGAACCTCAGAAATTACCCTACTTGTCCATCTATCAGGAACAAACAGCTTCCCCACAGGACAGCGATCAGGTTTATCAGCCTGAAATTGCTGAAGCACCCGCCGCAAATCAGGGGAGATGGCAGAAAGAATCACCCCTTCCTTAAGAATGCCAACTGGCTCAAGGACTCCAGGAGAATCAGGCAAAAAACTCCTAGAGAGGGCATCAGCCTTTACACTCTTAGAACCAGGAAGATACGAGACCACAAAATCAAAACGGAAGAAAAACAGGGACCATCGAGCCTGTCTAGGGTTCAGCCGCTTGGCCGACTCGAGGTAAATCAGATTCTTATGATCAGTCAAGACCACGATGCGGTGTTTGGCTCCCTCAAGCCAATGTCGCCACTCCTCAAATGCCCACTTCATAGCCAACAACTCATGATTGCCGACATCATAATTGCGCTCCGCAGGCGAAATCTTTCTGGAAAAAAAAGCACACGGTTTCACCAAAGAACCATCAGAATTCCTCTGAGACAAAATGGCCCCTGCCCCAATCTCAGAAGCGTCAACCTCAACCTGAAAAGGAAGAGAAACATCTGGCTGACGCAACACAGGGGCAGAAGTAAATCGGCGTTTAAGCTCCCGAAAGGCCTCAACTGCCGCAGAGGACCAATTCGTCACATCAGCGCCTTTTTTCGTCAAATCAGTAAAGGGCTTAACCACACTGGAAAAATTGGCAATGAAATGGCTATAGAAATTAGCAAAGCCCAAAAATTTCTGAAGGCTGTTCACAGATGTGGGTTGAATCCAGTCAAGAATGGCTTGGACCTTCACAGGATCCATTTCCATAGACGAAGGAGAAAAAATAAAACCCAAAAAAGAGACCTTCTGAACTCCGAATAGGCACTTAGACCCCTTCACAAATAAAGCATTATCACGAAGGATCTGGAATACCATCCTGACCTGCTTCACATGAGACTCCCAATCCTCGGAAAAAATCAAAATATCATCCAAATATAGAACCATGAATTTATCAAGATAATTGCGGAAAATATCATGCATGAAAGATTGGAAAACAGATGGAGCATTAGAGAGCCCGAATGGCATCACAAGGTATTCAAAATGGCCTTCGGGCGTATTAAACGCAGTTTTCCATTCGTCACCCTATTTAATACGAACAAGATTATATGCCCCTCGAAGGTCAATCTTAGTAAACCAACTAGCCCCCTTAATCTGAGCAAACAAATCAGAAAGTAAAGGCAAGGGGTATTGGAATTTGACCGTGATCTTATTAAGAAGACGATAATCTATATAGGGTCTCAAGGAGCCATCCTTCTTAGCAACAAAAAAGAAACCCGCTCCCAATGGTGACGAAGAGGGACGATTATGCCCCTTCTCCAAAGACTCCTTAACATAACTCCGCATGGCGGCATGCTGTGGCACAGACAGATTGAAAAGTCGGCCCTTAGGGAACTTGCAGCCAGGAATCAAGTTAATAGCACAATCACAGTCCCTGTGCGGTGGAAGGGAACTAGACTTGGGCTCATCAAATACATCCTGGAAATCCGACAAAAACTCAGGGACCTCAGAAGAGGGGGAAGAGGAAATTGACATCAGAGGAACGTCACTACGTACCCCTTGACAACCTCAACTAGTCACAGACATAGTTTTCCAATCCAGCACCGGATTATGTTCCTGTAGCCATGGAAAACCCAGTACAACAACATCATGCAGGTTATGCAACACCAGAAAACGGCAATCTTCCTGATGTGCTGGAGCCATGTACATAGTCATCTGCGTCCAGTACTGAGGTTTATCCTTGGCCAATGGTTTAGCATCAATACCCCTCAAAGGTATATGGCTCTGCAAAGGCTGCAAGGAAAAGCCACAGCGCCTGGCGAATTCTAAGTCCATTAAGTTCAGGGCAGCGCCTGAATCCACAAATGCCATGACAGAAAAGGACGACAATGAGCAAATCAGGGTCACAGATAAGAGAAATTTAGGCTGTATAGTACTAATGGTAACAGACCTAGCGACTCTCTTAGTACGCTTAGGGCAATCAGAGATAACATGAGCAGAACCACCACAGTAAAAACACAGCCTATTCTGACATCTGAATGTCTGCCGTTCTGTTCTAGTCAAAATCCTATCACACTGCATAGGCTCAGGACTCTGCTCAGAGGACACTGCCATATGGTGCACAGCTTTGCGCTCGCGCAGACGCCGATCAATCTGAATGGCTAGAGACATAGATTCGCTCAAACCGGCAGGCGTAGGGAAGCCCACCATAACATCTTTAAGGGCTTCAGAAAGACCTTTTCTGAAAATTGCAGCCAGAGCCTCCTCATTCCATTTAGTGAGCACAGACCATTTCCTAAATTTCTGGCAGTATAATTCTGCCGCTTCCTGACCTTGACACAGGGCCAACAGGGTTTTTTCTGCATGATCCACAGAATTAGGTTCGTCATACAATAATCCGAGTGCTTGAAAAAATGCATCTACATTCAATAATGCCGGATCCCCTGATTCAAGAGAAAAAGCCCAGTCTTGAGGGTCACCATGCAGCAAGGATATGATGATTTTTACTTGCTGAATGGGATCACCAGAAGAACGGGGTTTCAAAGCAAAAAACAATTTGCAGTTATTTTTAAAGTTCAAAAACTTGGATCTGTCCCCAAAAAGCAAATCTGGAGTAGGAATTCTAGGCTCTAAAGCCGGAGTCTGGACAACATAATCTTGGATACTCTGTACTCTTGCAGCAAGTTGATCCACACGAGAAAACAAACCCTGAACATCCATGCCAGAGCATAAATCCTGAACCACCCAGAGATCAAGAGGAAAAAAGAGACAAAACAGAGCACAGAAAAAAAAAATGGTTCAGAACTTTCTTTTCCTTCTTTTGAGATGCGTTTAATTCATTTTTGGCCACTTGTACTGTTATGATCTGGTGGTTTAGGAACAACATGGGACAAGCTCTGAAGGAGGTGGTATCTGTACTGACCGCAAACCCTGAACCTAGCAGCGCAACTAGAAATAGCCGTGGGGGGTACCTGATGCTCCCTAGACCCCTCGGCACAGCCTAAGATCTAACTTCCCCTGAAGATGGAAACAGGAAACCTATCTTGCCTCAGAGAAAATCCCCAAAGGAAAGATAGCCCCCCACAAATATTGACGGTGAGAGGAGGGGAAAATAACATACGCAGTAATGAAATCAGATTTCAGAATAGGAGGCCAGTCTAGCTAGATAGATAGGACAGGAAAGGATACTGTGCGGTCAGTATAAAAACTACAAAACAATCCACACAGAGTTTACAAAAATCTCCACACCTGACTAAAGGTGTGGAGGGTAAATCTGCTTCCCAGAGCTTCCAGCTAACAGAAATTATCCATACTGACAAGCTAGACAAAATATAGAATGCACAGAACAATAAGTCCACAACATGTGGCCTGACATGAGCAAAGCCAGGACTTATCTTTGCTGAACTGGTCAGGAAACCAGGGGAATCCAAGCAGAGATGTGAATCCAGCCAGGAAACATTGACAAGTGGCACTGGCTGAAGGAAAGAGCCAGGAATAAAAGCCGAGCAGAAAGACAATTAGTGGAAGCAGCTGCAGACTACTAAATCCAAGGACCAGCCATTCCACTTAAAACCACCGGAGGGAGCCCAAGAGCAGAACTCACAAAAGTGCCACTTACAACCACTGGAGGGAGCCCAAGAGCGGAATTCACAACAGGGGATCACCCTGGGCAACCCAAATCTGTATGGGCCTTGGTAGGAGCCCACCCGTTCCACCATCTGTGCAGGCATAGAGTAGTCTGGTTGCAGCCACTTCTGGACCAGGGGCAACAGGTCAAACATTTGGGAGCGAGATGGTCTGTCCCGGTGATACGCCCAGCAGTGAACTTGTGCCTTGATAGTCATTGTCACCCCCAAGTGCACGAGAATCTCACTTTTAAGCTTGTCATACTCTTTGGTGTCCTGCAAAGTTAAGTCCAAGTACGCCTTCTGGGGCTCCCCTGTCAAGTATGGCACCAGTACCTCTGCCCACTGATCTGGCGGGAGTTTCTCCTTCTCAGCAACCCTTTCAAACACCGTCAGGATGGCCTTAACATCATCCCCGGGGGTCATTTTCTGCAAAGCAGGTCTTACCGCCTTCCGGACGTGGGCCTCATCAGCCGGGGTTGGGGCGCTCGTCCTGCCCTGGATGGCTGTTGCCAGAAGCTGCATCTGCTGATGTTGCACCTGCTGGAGCTGCTGTAACAACAACCTGATGGACTCTTGCTGTTGCTGCTGCGCTTGGACCAGATGTTTCAGCAGGTCCTCCATGATGTCAGATTTCCCTCCTGCAGCCGCTTTCATCCAGGACATGCAGTATCAACAGTCACACTGCCTCTTGGGATTCTTCCCAGTGTTTCTGGCACCAGTTGCAGGGATCTGTACTCACTCGTCTGCAGTTGAGGTGCGCACAAAGCGATATCACTGGAATTTCCAAGCAAGTTTATTGAAAATGGCATAAACTGCTCTGGTTAGGAAAACAAATGAACAGCCTTTTCCGGCCCAAAGTAACAAACACAAAAAATAACAGTCCATATAGTATAGCGGGTCCGCCCACACAGGTCAGTGTCTTTAGCATACACACACAATGGAGGTCTCCACACCTCCAGCCAAAGACACTGAATAAGACATTTGGCCTCCATTTTATTTACCAAACCACGCTCCTGGGGCGGGGATATGTGAGCAGTCATTCCCACCCATCTCTTATGTCCGCTCGGGCCTTGAAGCGGCCCAAATAATTCTCTCAGCCCTATACGTGCTGGAGAATACTTCCAGGCTCACATCACCACAGCTAATAGCCGCGATGACACATATCTCCCCTCAAGGACTCATCTGGCGACCATCTTACACTCCGAACATTAAAGCAGCATTGGTGGCACCTGTATCCTGACGCCGCATCGGCGATACTTGAATCAGTCCTGTCTCTCCATGTCAATTACCGTTCTACCAGAGAACCTAGGACCTATTTGTCTGAATGGAGTCCAAGTTCATATTGGTGTTTTTGTACCTGACCCCAGGGATCAGCACCTGCCATATCGAGTGCCTAGGAGTTGTACCTGGCAGCTACCTACAGCCAAGCCTGACTCCACAATCAAGAGCTCCAGGGAACACCTGGTAGTCAATTAGCTACACCCATCCTAGGTAAGCCTGATCCAGTGGCCACCTGCGTGCGTAACAAGCAGCCTTTTCTATTATCTGATTTGCATTTGAGAGAGGCTATCACAACCTCTCCTGATATTTCATATAGGGGTGGATGGAATTTTAAAGATTTCTAGGTCCAAAGCCATCATAACAAACTAAGCATCACCGATACATGGCTAAAATCTAAATCTGGACACAGCCTTATCAGACATGTTAGGTCAAGTCACCAGGGAGATGTTTCCATTCTCAAATTTTTGAGAATTTTCCAGTTGTTGCTTTGCCAGATGAGTTAATATCGATGCGAAAGAAGAAAAATGAAAAGAAGCCTGTTGGATATTTTGACTGAGGCTTGAAAAGTTCAACAAGGGTTTTACTTTTTCAGCATTCTTATAATTCGATAATCCTGCTTCCCTCATGTACAGTCACACAGTTGCTTATTACCGTACATAGAAATGGAGAAAAGAAAAAGGAAGCAAAATGCCATAAAAATGAAAATTTTATTGAACATATTGATAAATGAAAAATGAATAAAAAACATGATAAAGTGGGATAAAGATGCAAAAATAAGCCACTTACAAAAATCAATACACCAATAATAAAAAAAGGATTATATAAAAGGTAGTTATAAGAACTTCAACAAGAAATGTGTAAAAGCCTATGGACTATAATAATTAATTGACAAAACCCCAAAAAAGGTGAAAAATCAACATACACATTAGATATCCAAAAGAATGGGTATACAAAAAATGGAGGTAACAGATTACACCAATGCCTAAAAAGAGGCTGCCTATAAAAAAGATGCACTAATGTCCATATAGGTTATATAAACATGTGGATAGCACAGCAGCCTTGCAGCGCTGGAGTCCTGGGTTCAAGCCCCACTAAGGACAACATCTGCAATGAGTTTGTATGTTCTCTCCGTGTTTGCATGGGTTTCCTCCGGGTACTCCTGTTTCCTCCCACATTCCAAAGACTTACTGATAGGGAATTTAGATTGTGAGCCCCAATGGGGACAGTGATGATAATGTGTGCAAACTTTAAAGCGCTGCGGAATATGTTAGCGCTATATGAATATAAAGATTATTATTATTATTATAATAGGTTAGTCACCTTCAAGAATAATATGGAAATGGAACCAATAAAAAAACAACAATATATAATCTCCATTAGTGTAAGTGTATGATGTAGTCAATAGAAAGGCCCATATTAAATGTACAGGGGGTAACAGTAGAACAAGTAGTCAATAAGACATAGTGTCTAAAGAGCAGGAAGGGTTAATTGGCCCGGCATATTACCTTAGAACAGCTGACAGACTTCGACGCGCATTTCGCGTTTGGCTTCTTCCTTAGGGGAGAGTGTGTGTTACGGTCCTGCCTCATGCCCGCACCAATCCTGGTGTTCCTGTTTCCCAAGTGGGATCATAGCATCCACAGCCAGACACCACCCTGGAGTAGCACCTGGCAGCTGCCTGCCGCATAAGCCTGACCTCACCATCAGAGGCTCCAGTGAAGACCAAGGCAGCTGTCATAGTCACGCCCCTTCCAGGGTAGTCTGGTTTGTGGCACAGTGGGGCCACTAACCCCCCGAGCTCACGCCCACCAGTCAGGGCGTGAGCGTGACAACTGGCAATTGAAATTGAAAACATTACTTTGTCAAACTTGGTCCCTGAGGTCATCCTATTCTTTGGCTACTTCTGCTATTGAGTCTTAGTCTTTTTGCTATTTTCTTTACCTCCACCCCCACCAAATCTTTCATCCCCCCCATATTCATCCTTCTCCTTCCTCCTTCTTTCCCCGACTTGCACATCTTAAGTTTATCTCTTGTTTCTTCATCTTCTCTTATTTTGCTCATACTTAACAGGCCGATATGTTATGGTGTTTTCCATATCACATCATACTGTACGATATATACTCCATTTTATATTTGCTGGCCTACTTGCTTGCAGATGTTTTTTATAACTGATTGTTCTTGCATATCTGTTATCTTGCTATATTTTTTATTAATCATAATAAAAATAGCTGCTATTTTCTGAAACCTGTAACTTTTTTTATTTTTATCAGTGGAGCTGTGTGGGAACTCTTTTTTTTTTTTTTTTGCATCTTGAGCTGCTGTTTTTGCTGATACAATTTTTTCATTTTTGAAGTGAGCAAAAAGTCTGATTATAAATTTTTGTATAGTTTTCAAAACTTAATTTTTTTTAATTTTTACTGGTCCCGTGACACCCGACAACAGAGTCGTGACAGGCAGTTAAGATGTTAAACTATATTGATTGAAGCACACTCATGTAGTTATAGGCAGAAACTGGCTACGTAATGCAACTGTAATCTGGCATGTATGAAGCAGGCTCAGCTGCTGAGCCTGCTCATTCTTTACCTAAAATCCTGTCATGAAAATGTATTTCTCGGTTAATATTCTCCAAATACAGATAAGCACTCTGACATTTTATTATTTGTAGACTTGCATGAATCATGGTAACACAGCCATAGTTACATAGTTACGTAGGTTGAATAAAAACCTAGGTCCTTCAAGTTCAACCTTTCCACCAATTGTACATGTCGTCTCGTCTCTAACTGAGCTATAACTCGCAATGTTATGTGTATCAAGGAAATCATCCTGCCCCTTTTTAAAAGCTGTTATAGTGTCTGCCATTACTACTTCCTGTTTTAGGGCATTCCGCAGTCTGACTGTAAAGAACCATTTCCTTTTTAGCTGTTGGAATCGCCTTTCTTCCCCCCGTAATGAGTGCCCCCTAGTCTTCAGTACGGTTATTGGAAAGAATAAATAATGTGCCAGTGTTTTGTACTGGCCACACATATTTATACATGTAAAAGAGATCCCCTCTGAGACGTCTTTTTTCTAAGCTAAACAAGCCCAACTTTTCCAACCTCTCCTCATATGAGAGGCCTTCCATCCCTTGTAATAATCTATTGCCCGTCGTTGAACTGATTCTAACTTCTGAATTTCCTTTTTAAAATGTGGAGCCCAAAACTGTATCCCATATTCTAGACATGACCTCACCAGTGATTTATAAAGGGGTCATAATACGTTGGGATCTCAGGATATTATCTGTTTTTATACATCCTAAAATCTTGTTTGCTTTTGTGGCTGTTGCTTGACATTAAGTACTGCTGCTCAGCTTACTTGTAACGAGAATACCTAAGTCCATCTTTTGATCTGTAGTCCCGAGTATACTCCCATTTAATGTATGTGCAACAATAATGTAGGTTTGACTGCTCAAGTTAGTGTCCTTTAGCAAACACATGGGATGTCTCCATACCTACAAATATTTAAATTAGACACCTGGTCTCCATTTTAATTGCCATTCCACGCCCCCGAGGTGGGGATATTTGATCATCCAGTCCCACTTGTTGTGAATTCTGCTTTTGGGCTCCCTCCGGTGGTTGTAGGTGGTAATGCAGTTGTCCTGGGCTGCAGTCCTGGACAGGTGTATCTGCTGATTGCAATTCTGACTGGGGTATTTAGGTTTGCAGGACTCGTTAGTCCTTGCCAGTTGTCAATGGTTCTTGGGAGGTGTTGGACCTCTGTCTGTTTCTCCTGCTTAGCTGTCAATTCAGCAAAGATAAGTGTTTGTTTCTTTTTCTATGGCACACATGCTGTGTGCTTGTTTTTTGATTGTATTTCTGCTCTGAGTGTAGGATTCTCTGGAGTTGCAGATATACGTTCCACGTCTTTAGTTAGATGGAGGAATTTTTGTATAATCTGCTGTGGATATTTTTGGAAGGGTTTTAATACTGACCGCACAGTACTCTGTCCTATCCTTTCCTATTTTAGCTAGAGTGGCCTCTTGTGCTAAATCCTGTTTTCTGCCTGTGTGTGTCTTTCCTCTCCTACTCACAGCCAATATTTGTGGGGGGCTGCCTATCCTTTGGGGTTCTGCTCTGAGGCAAGGTAGAATTCCTATTTCCATCTATAGGGGTATTTAGTCCTCCGGCTGTGACGAGGTGTCTAGGGTTTGTTAGGCACATCCCACGGCTACTTCTAGTTGCGGTGTTAAGATCAGGATTTGCGGTCAGTACAGTTACCACCTACTCCAGTGAAAGTTTTCATGCTGCTCCAAGGTCACCGGATCATAACAGTACAACTGGGCCATAATGAGTTAAATGCATCTCAGAAGAAGGGAAGAAAGGTGTTGAGCCATTTTTTTTCTGCAGTCTGCTTTGTCTTCTCTTCCCTCTTTTTCTCTGGGTGGCTGAGGAGTCTTGTGCTAGCATGGATGTTCAGGAATTAGCTTCTCATGTAGACCAGCTTGCTGCTAGGGTACAGGGTATTTCTGATTATATTGTTCAGACTCCTGTTTTAGAACCGAAGATTCCTACTCCTGGTTTGTTTTTTGGTGACAGTTCCAAATTTTTGAGTTTTAAAAACAACTGTAAACTGTTTTTTGCTTTGAGACCTCGATCCTCCGGTGATTCCATTCAGCGGGGTAAAATCGTCGTCTCCCTGCTGCGTGGCGATCTGCAGGATTGGGCGTTTTCCCTGGAATCTGGGAATCCGGCTTTGCTTAATGTAGACTCCTTTTTTCAGGCTTTAGTATTATTATATGATGAACCTAATTCTGTGGATCAAGCTGAGAAGACCTTGTTGGCCCTGTCTTAGGGTCAAGAGGCGACAGAATTGTATTGTTAGAAATTCAGAAAATGGTCTGTGTTGACTAAATGGAATAATGATGCTTTGGCGGCAATTTTCAGAAAGAGTCTTTCTGAATCCGTTAAAGTTGTTATGGTGGGGTTTCCCACGCCTTCCGGTCTGAGTGATTCTATGTCTCTGGCCATTCAGATTGACCGGCGCTTGTGGAAGCACAGAACTGTGCACGCTGTGGCGTTGTCCTCAGAGCAGATACCTGAGCCAATGCAGTGTGATAGGATTCTATCTAGAACGGAACGACAAGGATTCAGACGTCAGAATAGGTTGTGTTACTATTGTGGCGATGCTTCTCATGTCATTTCAGTCTGCCCTAAGCGGACAAAGAGGATCGCTAGTTCATTTACCATCAGTACTGTACAACCTAAATTTCTGTTATCTGTGTTCTTGATCTGCTTATTGTCATCATTTTCTGTCATGGCGTTTGTGGATTCAGGCGCCGCCTTGAACTTAATGGACTTTGAGTTTGTTAGGCGTTGTGGTTTTCCCTTGCAGCCTTTGCAGAACCCTATTCCTTTAAGGGGCATTGATGCTACACCCTTGGCTAAAAATAAGCCCCAATTTTGGACACAGGTGACCATGCGCATGGCGCCAGCCCATCAGGAAGATTGTCGATTTCTGGTGTTGCATAATTTGCATGATACTATCGTGCTGGGATTTCCGTGGTTGCAGGTACATAATCCTGTGTTGGATTGGAAGTCCATGTCTGTGACTAGTTGGGGTTGTCAGGGGGTTCATAATGATGTTCCTTTGATGTCAGTCTCCTCTTCTTCCTCTTCTGAAATTCCAGAGTTTTTGTCT
This sequence comes from Ranitomeya imitator, assembly GCF_032444005.1. NCBI lineage: Eukaryota > Metazoa > Chordata > Amphibia > Anura > Dendrobatidae > Ranitomeya > Ranitomeya imitator. The sequence goes on from NC_091282.1 coordinate 621,378,799, forward strand.
GATTTTCAGGATGTATTCGATGAGCCCAAGTCCAGTTTCCTTCCACCGCACAGGGACTGCGATTGTGCTATTGACTTGATTCCAGGCTGTAAGTTTCCTATGAGTCGACTTTTCAACCTGTCTGTGCCTGAACATACCGCCATGCGGAGCTATATTAAGGAGTCTTTGGAGAAAGGGCATATTCGGCCATCTTCTTCACCGTTGGGAGCGGGATTCTTTTTTGTTGCTAAAAAAGATGGCTCCTTGAGACCCTGTATTGATTATCGCCTCTTGAATAAAATCACGGTCAAGTTTCAATACCCTTTACCTTTGCTTACCGATTTGTTTGCTAGGATTAAGGGAGCTAGTTGGTTTACGAAGATTGACCTTCGGGGGGCATATAATCTTGTTCGTATTAAGCAGGGTGATGAATGGAAAACTGTGTTTAACACGCCCGAAGGCCATTTTGAATACCTTCTGATGCCATTCGGGCTCACTAATGCTCCATCTGTTTTCCAGTCCTTCATGCATGATATCTTCCGGACTTATGTTGATACGTTCTTGATTGTATATTTGGACGATATTTTGATTTTTTCCGATGATTGGGAGTCTCATGTGGAACAGGTCAGGATGGTATTACAGATCCTTCGTGACAATGCCTTGTTTGTGAAAGGGTCTAAGTGTCTCTTTGGGGTGCAGAAGGTTTCTTTTTTTGGCTTTATTTTTTCTCCCTCGTCTATAGAGAAAGGATCCGGTTAAGGTTCAGGCCATTCATGATTGGATTCAGCCCACATCCTTCAGAAAGTTTTGGGTTTTACAAATTTTTATCGCCGTTTCATTGCTAATTTTTCCAGCGTGGTTAAACCCTTGACCGATTTGACGAAGAAAGGCGCTGATGTGGCGAATTGGTCCTCTGCGGCTGTCTCTGCTTTTCAGGAGCTTAAACGTCGATTTACTTCTGCTCCGGTGTTGCGCCAACCAGATGTTTCTCTTCCGTTTCAGGTTGAGGTTGACGCTTCTGAGATTGGGGCAGGGGCCGTTTTGTCTCAGAGGGATCCTGTTGGTAAGTTTTCGCCTGCTGAACGCAATTATGATGTCGGCAATCGGGAGTTGTTGGCTATGAAGTGGGCGTTTGAGGAGTGGCGACATTGGCTTGAGGGAGCTAAGCACCGTATTGTTGTCTTGACCGATCATAAGAATTTGATTTACCTCGATTCTGCCAAACGGCTGAATCCTAGACAGGCTCGATGGTCCTTGTTTTTTTCCCGTTTTGATTTCGTGGTCTCGTACCTTCCAGGTTCTAGGAACATTAAGGCTGATGCCCTCTCTAGGAGTTTTTTGCCTGATTCTCCTGAGGTCTTAGAACCGGTCGGTATTCTGAAAGAAGGGGTGGTCCTTTCTGCCATTTCGCCTGATTTACGACGGGTTCTTCAGGAATTTCAGGCTGACAAACCTGACCGCTGTCCTGTGGGGAAACTGTTTGTTCCTGGCAGATGGACTAGTAGAGTGATTTCTGAGGTTCACTGTTCCGTGTTGGCTGGTCATCCTGGCATTTTTGGTACCAGAGACTTGGTTGGTAGGTCCTTTTGGTGGCCTTGTTTGTCGCGTGATGTGCGTTCTTTTGTGCAGTCCTGTGGGACTTGTGCGCGGGCCAAGCCTTGTTGCAAGTGTGACGAGGTGTCTAGGGTTTGTTAGGCACACCCCACGGCTACTTCTAGGCGCGGTGTTAAAATCAGGATTTGCGGTCAGTACAGTTACCACCTACTCCAGTGAAAGTTTTCTTGCTGCTCCAAGGTCACCGGATCATAACACCCACCCATCTGACTGCTCAAAAAACCCGGCCCTGATTCGTCTTATTAATTTTCTCAGCAGTATACTTGCTGGAGCCTGCTTTTTTGGGCTTACTTTACCCAAGCTACAATCCTCAGGGATACATATCTTCCCTCAAGGACCAGTCCGGCGGCCATCTTACATGTGATTTTACATAAATGTTGTAATTCTGAATGTAATGATAATAAGACTGCTGGAAAATCATCTGCACAGAACAGAGTTAGGGTATTGTGATTAGTGATGAGCGAGCATGTTCGCATAAGGTGTTATCTGAGCACGCTCAAGTGCTGATAGAGTACATCCTGCGTGGTCAAAAAATAAGGGTGAGTGGCCGCAGCTGCATGTCTCTCTAGTGTACGACAGCCACAATACATGCAGGGATTGCCTGTTAGGAATCACTATTATTGATGTATGAAAATTGCAATATTTCTGATCTGTTAATTTAAAAAATATGAAGACAGTAATATGGAAAATGAAAAAAAAAACAATATTTTTTCAATAATGATTTATTGTATTCATATCGTAATAATGATCTAGAAGTTCTCTATTACAATTAAATCCTGGTTGAATTCTTTAGTTTTAATTCTGTCTCATAAAAATGTTATCTCGAGTCCTCTCCTTTATTAGACATATTAAAAGGGTTGTTAGGATGATGCATAAAATACAAAGCCAATCTTCACCGATCCCCCACTACACCAACCCCACTGTGTTGGCCTATAGCCGGCACATGCCTGAGTGTGGAATGTCGTCACTAAGTACAGACAGGAAGAGCATCATTTCTGAAAGGAGTGGGCTTGTATAAGTGCTGGACCCTTTATTACCCTATGGTACTGAGCTTACCAGAGGCTTGATGTTCTGCAAGCTGTCCATGTATCTTCTCAGTGTAATTAGCACTTTTCACAGTGTGGGGAGAAAATCTTTTTGGACAAACTTAAAGTGAACCTGTCACCAGGTTTGGCTGATATACGATACGGCCACCGCCTTTCAGGGTTTATCTATAACATTATATAGTGCTGCAGATAAGCCCCCGATCCGACCTGCAAGATAAGAAGAATAAGTTTTATTATACTCACCTGGGGGGCGGTCCGGTGGGTGTCGCAGGTCCGGGTCCGGCACCTTCCATCTTCTCTTGATGGCCGCCCTCCTGCTTGCTTCATGGCTCCCCAGCACCGCGCTCCAGCACAGGTATACTTATCTGCCCTGTTGAGGGCACAGTGCGCAGGTGCCAGGCCTCTCTGACCTTTCCCGCCACCTGCGCACTGCAGTACTTTCCTCTGCCCTCAACAGGGCAGATAAGTACGCCTGCGCATAGCTATGATTCAAGCAGGAGGGGCGGCGATAATAAGAATATGGGAGGAGCCTGATCTGGACCTGCCGTACCTATCGGACCGGACCGCCCCCCGGATAATTATAATAAAACTTATTTTTCTTATCTTGCAGGTCGGATCGGGGGCTTATCTGCAGCATTATAGAATGCTGTAGATAAGCCCTGAAAGGTGATGGCCGTATCTTATATCGGCCAAACCAGGTGACAGGTTCACTTTAATTGTCTTCAAAAAACATATCATCTGTGTTAAATTACCAGACGTGTAAAGACTTGATTGAAAGAGCCAAGAGAATTTTATATAATGAAACATTTTGTTTTTCCGTCAACAGATCCTACAAAAATCCGCAAATCCAGCTATGACAAGATTAAGAAAAAATCGACAATATTTGAGCCAATTTCTAACAGCTTGAAAAAGAGGTAAAGTTTTAAAGAATTTCTTATTCTTCACAAGTGGTCATCAGGCTGTCCTACTGGAAGTGGAAAAATAGAATATATATATATATATATACACGCACATACAGTTGTTCTCAAAAGTTTACATACCCCAGCAGAATTCAGAATTGTTGCTTTCCTGTCCTTTTTTCAGAGAATATGAATGATGACACCAAAACTTCTCTTCTTTCTCATGGATAGTGGTTGGATCAGGCCATTTATTAACAAACTACTGTGTTCTTTCTTTTTAACCCCTTCACCCCTGGAGCTTTTATTGTTTTTCGCTCCCTTCCTTTTCAGAGCCATAACTTTTTTATTTTTCCGTCAGTATGGCCATGTGAGGGCTTGTTTTTTCCAGGACGAGTTGTCCTTTTGAATGACACCATTGGTTTTACCATGTTGTGTAATAGAAAACTTGAGAAAAATTCCATGTGCGATGAAATTGCAAAAAAAGTGCGATCCCACACTTGTTTTTTGTTTGGCTTTTTTTGCTAGGTTCACTAAATGCTAAAACTGACCTGCCATTATTATTCTCCAGGTCATTTCGAGTTCATAGACACCAAATATGTCTAGGTTCTTTCAAATTTCAAACTTTCCTAAAAAAAGAATAAATTGCGCTATTTTCCAATACCCGTAACGTCTCCATTTTTCGTGATCTGGGGTTGGGTGAGGGCTTATTTTTTGCATACCGAGCTGACATTTTTAATTATACCATTTTTGTGCAGATACGATCTTTTGATCACCCGTTATTGCATTTTAATGCAGTGTCGCAACGACCAAAAAAAAAACGTAATTCTAGGGTTTTGACTTTTTTCTCGCTAAGACTACTTTCACACTAGCAGGATACGGTAAGGAAACACGGCACTCAGTAGATATGAGGGATGGCGGTGCTCAAGTAGGGTGTCCACCCCGTATATTAAAGATGAATGAAACTTGGCACTCAATTTTTGAGAAGAAAAGCTTCTTAGTTTATTGATGCATCCAGACAAACAAAACCACTAAACGTTTTCGGTCCACACCGGACCTTCGTCAGAGCGTTTCTTAGACATTGACTGGATGAGGAAGCTAATAAGCCTGAATGAGCGTCAGCCAGAGCACGGGATATAGGAGCTGCAGTCTGCTGCAGGATCACAAAGGAAGGTGAAGCGCCAGAGGAGAGGCACAAAGCCTGGAGGGAGTAACGGCGCTGGATCCTGAGCGCTAGTAGTGCAGAGCAGAGGAGAGCGACGCATTGCGACGCTTTGCCACACGTCGCAACCGTCGTGCGATGGTTGCGCCGTGTTGTGACGGACCCTCGGCAGCAAAAAACGTTACATGTAACGTTTCTTGCTGCGTTGTCTCCACCATTTCTGACCGCGCCTGTGCGGCCGGAACTCCGCCCCCACCTCCCCGCAACTCACAATGGGGCAGCGGATGCGCTGTTAAAATGCATCCGCTGGCCCTGTTGTGCGGCGCTTGCACAGTATGTGTCGGGCCGACGCAGCGCGACAGCCCCGTACCGACGCTAATGTGAAAGTAGCTTAAGCCGTTTATCAATCAGATTAATCCTTTTTTTTATTGATAGATTGGGCGATTCTAAACTTGGTGATACCAAATATATGTAGGTTTGATTTTTTTTTTATTGTTTCAATTTTAATGGGGCGAAAGGGGGGTGTTAGGACTGGCGGAACGCACCAAGACAGATGATAAAGGTGCGTTCGCAGTCCGGGGTCCACCGTGCAGGTGAGAACCTGCTGCTAGCAATTAGCAGACAATATGGCGGTACACTAAAGTATACACGCGTGGGTTAAACCTCACCCAGCGTGAAGAAAGCGATCCTGTTAATTCACAGGACCGCAGTACCGCACTAGTGCGCGAGCAAGTGGTCAGCGGACTTAACCCCAGAAGGGATTGGAGCCCGATTAGACCCTTGCTGGCGTAACACCGCAACTGGGTGTGTAGAGAGCCTTAAGCAATCTGTGCACAAGAGTGCGAGCGATGCCGCACTAACGGACGCCACTAACCACCCAGACTCGGGTATGGAAAGCGCAAGGCAGGCGCACGGCGCCGTACTGGCAGGCACAGCTACAGGACGCTGTGATGTGTGTTAGTGCTGTAGGCTAAGTCGGGCGCTAGGTAGCAGCCATACACCTTCCGCGAACAGACATTCAATAGGGTAGGGGTTTCCAAGGACGACTTGCACTCACAACATACACACATAAGCAATTGTAAAACAATACTAGCGCATGGCCGTGCGGTCATGCGCAGTTTATATAACAGCAGCACAGGAAGTGGCCACAGCACTTTTGCCCTTCTAGGACCTGCCAAGAGGACCAATGGAATGTGCTGCAGAGCCTGAGCACATGACCCTCGATCTCCAACGGGAGATCTTACGCTGGGCATGCTCAGTACATGCAGACAAGGACTTAGTCCCAGAGAAATCCGCTCGCTGCTGACCAGCACTGACTTTAAAGGCAGAGACTGGAGAAGCAGCACTAACTCTCAGAACAGAGTGAGAATGAGCAAGACGCTGGGACCGACGTCCTTGCTGAGCAGGCTCCACTGCGGCTGGACAAGAATGGGAGACCGCAGCGGAAGTGGCTCGAGATTCCCCCTGTGCAGAAGCGGGAACTCGACCCCTAACATTACCCCCCCTCCTAGGGCCCCCCCCTCCTTGGGCCTCGCTACGTTCGAAGGCAGCAATGAGCTGCGGGGCCCGAATGTGCTCAACAGGTTCCCAGGACCTGTCCTCGGGGCCATAACCCTTCCAGTCCACCAAATAAAATTTTTTACCACGCACCACCTTGCACCCCAAAATAGCGTTCACCTCATAATCGTCCGTAGACGAACCCGATGTCCCAGCAGATGACTCGGAAAAGCGGGACATATACACGGGTTTCAAGAGGGACACATGAAAGGTGTCGGTGATACCCAGGCGTGGCGGAAGGGCCAAACGATAGACCACAGGATTAACCTGCTCGAGGACCTTGAATGGACCCAAGTAGCGAGGAGCAAATTTAGTGGACTCAACTCGCAGCCTGATGTTACGGGCGGAGAGCCACACCAAGTCGCCAGGAGCAAAGGTCGGGGCGGGGCGCCGATGAGCATCAGCGGAGGACCTCATTCTCTCCTTAGAGGCCCGAATGGCATCCTGAGTGCGGTCCCAAATATCCCGTGCCTCCACAGCCCAGTCTGCCACCCTGGAGTCGGCGGAAGACACGGGCATAGGCACAGGTACCCGTGGATGCTGACCATAGTTGAGGAGGAATGGGGTTTGTCCAGTGGAGTCGGCAACGGCGTTGTTCAGTGCAAACTCTGCCCATGATAGCAAGGATGCCCAGTCATCCTGCCTGGCTGAAACAAAATGTCGCAGGTATGTGACCAAGGTCTGGTTGGCCCTCTCTACCAACCCATTCGTCTCGGGATGATAAGCGGAAGAGAGATTCAACTCAATACTGAGAAGTCGACAGAGCTCTCTCCAGAACCGAGACGCAAACTGGGGACCCCGGTCACTGACAATTTTGTCTGGCATACCATGTAGGCGGAAGATATGTCTGATGAACAACGCTGCCAAGGCCCGTGCAGAAGGTAACCGCGGCAGCGGCACCAAATGCACCATTTTTGAGAAATGATCGGTGATGACCCAAATGATGGTACAGCCGCGAGACTTGGGCAAACCCACAACAAAGTCCATCCCGACCATCTCCCAGGGCCTATCTGCCACCGGCAAGGGATAGAGCAAACCAGCTGGCCTTTGACGCGGAGATTTATTTTTGGCGCAGGAGACACACGCCAGAACGTAATCCCTGACATCCCGGACCATATGCGGCCACCAGTACGTCCTCGCCAGTAGCTCAGATGTCCTCTTTGTCCCAAAGTGTCCACCCACCCTGGACGAATGAGCCCAAGAGAGAACCTCCGGTCGCAAATTAATGGGCACAAAAGTCTTGCCCGGAGGCACAGACTCTAGCGATACCGGCGCCACGGTTCTCAGGCTCTCGGAAGGGACAATAAGCCGAGGCTCCTCTTCCTCCTCCTCAGTTGACATAAGGGAGCGAGAGAGAGCGTCAGCACGGATATTCTTCTCCCCGGCGAGATAATGCAGGGAAAAGTGGAACCGGGAGAAGAACAGGGACCATCTGGCCTGGCGAGAATTTAGCCGCTGGGCTGTCTGCAAATAGACCAAATTTTTGTGGTCCGTGTAAACTTGGAAGGGAAACCGCGCACCTTCCAGAAGGTGTCTCCACTCCGAAAAGGCCAACTTCATTGCTAGCAACTCCCTGTCCCCGATGGAGTAGTTCCTCTCCGCTGGCGTGAAGGTCTTGGAGAAGAAGAAGCATGGATGCTTCCGACCTTGAGCATCCTTTTGGTAGAGGACTGCTCCAGCACCAACGGACGAGGCATCCACCTCCAGTAGGAATGGCTTATCCACATCGGGACGATGTAAGATGGGAGCGCTAGCAAAGTGGGACTTAATAGAAGTGAAGGCCTTGGAGACCTCTTCCGACCACAATTTGGGATTCGCTCCCTTCTTGGTGAGGGCTACCAAGGGAGCCACCAGAGTTGAGAAGTGGGGAATGAACTGGCGGTAATAGTTTATGAACCCCATAAAGCGCTGCACCGCTTTAAGAGAATGGGGCTCTTGCCAGTCCATCACAGCCTGTAGTTTGGCAGGATCCATAGCCAATCCCTGGGCGGAGATGATATAGCCCAGGAAAGGTAAGGACTCCTGCTCAAACACACACTTCTCCAACTTTGCGTAAAGAGAGTTTGCCCGTAGGAGGTCGAAGACTCTGCCAACATCTCTCCGGTGGGAGTCAATATCTGGAGAAAAGATGAGAATATCATCCAGATAGACTACAACCGAGGTGGAAAGCATATCCCGGAAGATGTCGTTGACAAAGTCTTGAAAAACGGCAGGTGCATTACAGAGCCCGAAGGGCATCACCAGATACTCATAGTGCCCATCTCTGGTGTTAAATGCCGTTTTCCACTCGTCCCCCTCACGGATGCGAATCAGGTTGTAAGCACCCCGCAGATCTAGTTTCGTAAACACTCTAGCTCCCCGAAGCCTATCGAAAAGCTCAGATATCAACGGCAAAGGGTACTTGTTCTTAACTGTGATAGCATTAAGACCCCTGTAGTCTATGCATGGACGTAGTTCTCCATTCTTCTTCTGCACGAAGAAGAATCCTGCCCCAGCAGGTGACACTGACTTCCTAATGAACCCTCTTGCCAGATTCTCTTGTATGTACTGAGACATTGCCTCCGTTTCCGGGAGAGATAATGGGTAGACTCGACCCCGGGGAGGCTCAGCACCAGGCAAGAGATCGATAGGACAGTCATAGGGGCGATGGGGCGGAAGGGTCTCCGCCGCCTTCTTGGAGAACACGTCTGCATAAGACCAATATTGCTTGGGGAGAGAGGATAGATCTGCGGGTACCTCAGTAGTAGCAACCTGAACGCACTCTCGGTGACACCTACCCCCACATGATTCACCCCATCCCAGAATTCTGCCTGAGGACCACTCGATGTGAGGAGAGTGGTACCGTAGCCAAGGTATCCCCAACAGGACCTCATCAATACCCTCAGGAATGACGAGTAGAGAAATAATCTCCTGATGGGATGGCGACAGGGACAGAGTAACAGGGATGGTCTGATGTGTTATCTGTGCGGGGAGTGTCGACCCATTCACCACTCGTACCGTTACTGGTTGGGATAGCATAACCAGGGGTATTGCGTGACGTTGGGCGAAGGCAGAAGACATAAAATTGCCCTCCGCCCCAGAATCCACGCAGAGGTCTACCGAGTGGGAGGATGAGCCAAAGGTAATTGTCCCCTTAAAGGACAATTTGGAGGCAAACGTCGCAGTGTCTAGTGCACCTCCACCTACTACCACTAGACGCTGACGTTTCCTCGACCGCTGATGACATCTGGTGGCAAGATGTCCTGACTGTTGGCAAACCTGGCAACCCTGGAGTGCACGAGCAGTCTGGGACTTAGATCCCGCTCGTGACACCACCTTAGGTTCCTGAACCTCAGGAGCCTGAACTGGAGATTCCAAAGGTTTGGCGAAGGTGGGAGCCAGCCGAAACCTCTGCCTACACTGGGCTCGCTCTAACCTCCGCTCGTGAAAACGGCGGTCAATGCGAGTAGATACTGCTATTAACTCCTCCAGTGTGGCGGGAATCTCCCTAGTGGCCAGAGCGTCCTTAACGTGGTCAGCCAGCCCCCTCCAAAATATAGGGATAAGGGCTTTATCCGACCACTCCAGCTCAGATGCCAGAGTGCGGAAATGGACGGCAAAAAGGCTGACCAAGGACGAGCCCTGAGTCAGTGCCAACAGTTGGAGCGCCGTGTCATGGGTGACACGAGGTCCAAGAAAGACCTGTTTCAGAGTGCTCAGGAATAACGGAGCACTCTGCACCACATGATCGCCACGCTCCCACAGCGGCGTAGCCCACTGCAACGCCCTGTCCGACAATAAGGAAATTATAAAGCCCACCTTAGCCCGCTCTGTAGGGAAACGAGAGGCCAGAAGCTCGAGATGTATTGAGCACTGACTCACGAAACCCCTACAGGACTTACTGTCACCAGAAAATTTCTCTGGTAGCGGGAGGCGAGATAGCGTCGGTACAGGAGCGGCAGTGGACAAGGTAGCTGCAGCCACACTTGCAGCCTGAACAGCGACAGCAGTAACATCCACAGCTGAGGTTGAACGCTCAAAAGCCGCCAACCTTCCCTCCAGCTGCTGGATGTACCGCTGTAAACGCTGATCGTCCGCCATTTTACTAGCCAGACCCTGGCGCTAGTATTCTGTTAGGACTGGCGGAACGCACCAAGACAGATGATAAAGGTGCGTTCGCAGTCCGGGGTCCACCGTGCAGGTGAGAACCTGCTGCTAGCAATTAGCAGACAATATGGCGGTACACTAAAGTATACACGCGTGGGTTAAACCTCACCCAGCGTGAAGAAAGCGATCCTGTTAATTCACAGGACCGCAGTACCGCACTAGTGCGCGAGCAAGTGGTCAGCGGACTTAACCCCAGAAGGGATTGGAGCCCGATTAGACCCTTGCTGGCGTAACACCGCAACTGGGTGTGTAGAGAGCCTTAAGCAATCTGTGCACAAGAGTGCGAGCGATGCCGCACTAACGGACGCCACTAACCACCCAGACTCGGGTATGGAAAGCGCAAGGCAGGCGCACGGCGCCGTACTGGCAGGCACAGCTACAGGACGCTGTGATGTGTGTTAGTGCTGTAGGCTAAGTCGGGCGCTAGGTAGCAGCCATACACCTTCCGCGAACAGACATTCAATAGGGTAGGGGTTTCCAAGGACGACTTGCACTCACAACATACACACATAAGCAATTGTAAAACAATACTAGCGCATGGCCGTGCGGTCATGCGCAGTTTATATAACAGCAGCACAGGAAGTGGCCACAGCACTTTTGCCCTTCTAGGACCTGCCAAGAGGACCAATGGAATGTGCTGCAGAGCCTGAGCACATGACCCTCGATCTCCAACGGGAGATCTTACGCTGGGCATGCTCAGTACATGCAGACAAGGACTTAGTCCCAGAGAAATCCGCTCGCTGCTGACCAGCACTGACTTTAAAGGCAGAGACTGGAGAAGCAGCACTAACTCTCAGAACAGAGTGAGAATGAGCAAGACGCTGGGACCGACGTCCTTGCTGAGCAGGCTCCACTGCGGCTGGACAAGAATGGGAGACCGCAGCGGAAGTGGCTCGAGATTCCCCCTGTGCAGAAGCGGGAACTCGACCCCTAACAGGGGGTGATTTGAACTTTTATATGTTTTTATTTTTTCATATTTTTAAAAACTTTTTTTTTTACATTTTACTTCAAGTCTAAAAGCTGCCACAACTTGATTGGCTCTGCTACATAGAGGCGATGCTCAGATCACCTCTATGTAGTAGAATTACTGCATTGTTATGAGCACCAACCATCCGGCATCAACAACCAACAATCTGGAATCAGCAACCATAGAGGTCTCAAGGAGACCTCTGGTTGTTATGCTGACGCCTGATCATGGCCAGAGGCCATTCCGCCTCAGAGTTTAACAGTGGCATTTAACTAGTTAATAGGCATGGGTGGATCATGATTCCGCCCACGCCTATTGCGGGCACATGTTAGCTGTTCAAAACAGCTGAGATGTCCCGACTTTGATGCGGGCTCACCGCCGGAGCCCACATCAAAGCGGAGGTGCTGCCTTTGGACGTACTATTCCGTCCGATGGCAGAAAGGGGTTAAATAATAATGACAACCCAAAACATCCATTTGACCCTGATCAAACGTTCACATACTCTGGTGATTTTGGCCTGATAACATTCACAGACATTGACACAAATGGGTTTGAATGGCTACCAAAGGTAACATCCTCACCTGTGACCTGTTTACTTGTAATCAGTGTGCGTGTGTTATGGCTGAGTGTGTTTCTGGGATCTAGACAGACTCTTTCATCTTTCATCCAGCCACTGACGTTTCTGGATTGAGTCATGGGGAAAGCAAAAGAATTGGCAATGGATCTATGGGAAAAGGTAGTTGAACTGTATAAAACATTAAAGGGCTACAAAAAGATATCCAAGGAATTGGTAATGCGAGTCAGCAGCGTTCAAACTGTTATTAACAAACTAGATGGTGGCCCGATTCTAATGCATCGGGTATTCTAGAATATGCATGTCCATACGTAGCATATTGCCCAGTCACGTAGTATATTGCCCAGTCACGTAGTATAATGCTCCATGCAGTTATGGCCCCATAGATGCACCATATAATGCTCCATGCAGTTATGGCCCCATAGATGCTCCATATAATGATCCATGCAGTTATGGCCCCATAGATATCCCATATAATGCTCCATGCAGTTATGGCCCCATATAATGCTCCATGCAGTTATGGCCCCATAGATGCTCCATGCAGTTATGGCCCCATAGATGCTCCATATAATGATCCATGCAGTTATGGCCCCTTAGTGCTCCATATAATGCTCCATGCAGTTATGGCCCCATAGATGCCCCATATAATGCACCATGCAGTTCTTTATGGCCCCATAGACGCTCCATACAGCATTGTGCCACATGTAATGCTGCTGCTGCAACAAAAAAAAAATCACATACTCACCTCTCGTCGCTGCTCCTCAGTGTCCCATCTCTCCGCACTGACTGTTCAGGCACAGGGCGGCGTGCACACTAATACGTCATTGCGCCCTCTGACCTGCACAGTCACTGCAAGAGGACGGGAAGACGGAGCAGCGCCCGGCGGATGGAACGCGGACAGGTGAATATGAAATACTCACCTGCTCCTGGCACTCCTGGCGCTGTCCCTGCCTGTCCCATGGTACCGCAGCTTCTTTACGCCTGCGTGAGAAGGACCTGCCATGACATGACGGTCACATGACCGTGACGTCATGGTAGGTCCTTCTCGCACAGGCGCGCAGGGCCTGTGATGATGTCGCGGTCACATGACCGTGTCGTCATGGCAGGTCCTTCTCCCATACCATCGTTGGCACCGGAACCTGCCGCTTGCATAGAGAGGTCACCGGAGCATCGCGAGGAGCGGGAAAGGTGAGTATATAATAATTTTTTATTATTTTTAACATTAGATCAATAGTAAAAACTTGGTCACACAGGGTTAATAGTGGCGGTAACGAAGTGAGTTACCCGCGGCATAACGCGGTCCGTTACCGCTAGCATTAACCCTGTGTGAGTGGTGACTGTGGGGAGTATGGAGCGGGCACTGACTGTAGGGGAGTAGGAAGGGACTAATCGGACTGTGGCCGTCGCTGATTGGTCGCGGCAGCCATGAGAGGCAGCTGCCGAGACCAATCAGCGAATGAATATACGTGACAGAAAGAAAGAAAGAAGGACAGACGGAAGTGACCCTTAGACAGTTATATAGTAGATGGAAAGTCAGGGGCTCTGTAAAAACAAAATCACGGTCAGGTAGATCAACAAAAATGTTGTACACATCTGCCAGGAAAATTGTTTGGGATTCAAAGAAAAACCCACAAATAACATCAGCTGAAATACAGAACTCTGAAAACTAGTAGTGTGGCTGTTTTGAAGATGCACAATCAAAAAATCCAAAGAAAAATGGGCTGCATGATCGAGTCGCCAAAAGAAAGCCATTACTGCGCATATGCTGCAAAGTATCTCACATACAATGCGCAAACCGGCACAGAGATAAGCCTCAAAACTTCTGGAACAAGGTAATTTGGAGTGATGAAACTAAAATTGAACTTTTTGGCCACAAACAAAAACGTTACATTTGGATAGAGGTCAACAAGGCCTGTGATGAAAGGAACACCATTCCTACTGTAAAGCACAGAGGTGAATCGCTGATGTTTTTGGGATGTCTGTGAGCTACAAAGGCACAGGAATCTTGGTCAAAGTTGAAGAAAAGATGAATGCAGCACATTATCAACAAATGCTGGAGGCAAATTTGCAATCATCCGCCCGGAAGCTGCGCATGGGACGTACTTGGACATTCCAACATGACAACAATCCAAACCACAATGCAATGCACAGTATTAAGACATGGGGTATGTATACTTTTGATCGGGGTCAATTGGATGTTTTGGTGATGATTTAAAAAGAGAAAACAGTAGTTTGAGAATAAATGGCTTGACCCAACCACTAATCATGAGTGGAGAAAAATTTTTGGTGTTTTCATATTCTCTGAATAAAGGCCAAGAAAGAAAAAATTCTGCCAGGGTATGTAAACTTTTGAGCACAACTATATGTTTATCTATATGCATATATTCGCTATATAATGTATTACCATATATATGCTTACTGATTCATTCACAAAGAAAATCTTGATTGGTTCTGATCTGCACTGTATCCTGCAACCAGCTTGATAAGCAGGTTGCTCCTGTGTGTACATAGGGATTGTCATCTTAATTCTCTGGAGCATCACTGGGAAAAGCGATATTCTTCAAGCTGTCCATGTAACTTCTACATGTAATTAGCATTTTTCACAATGTGGTGAGAAAATATAGTTTGACTAACTTATTTGTCTTCAAAAAACATGATATCATCTGTTTTAAATACCAGACTTGGAAAGACTTGATTGCAAGAACCAAAAGAATTTCTCATATTGAATTTTTTTTTTCCATCAACAGATGCGATGAATATTACCAAAAGACAATTGAAGGATGTCCGGAGTTAAGGCCAGAGCTTTGGCTGAACCGACCCAACTTATCTCCAGGTACCTTGTAGGAAAGGGTCCCTGTCATGGACAGGAAACCAACCGATGCGTGTGAGAGGTGCCGCCCTTTTGTATCTGTAGGTTTCCTGTCCCTAAAGGGCGGCTCCCCTCTCCTTGGTGCTGTCATGGGCGACCAAATAAATTAGATCTAGAGAACATTTTTGTGAAATGTAAATGTTTAATTTTTCCTTCCACGTTCCAAAAATTCCTGTGAAGCACTTGGAAGGGTTAATAAACTCCTTGAATGTGATTTTGAGCAGCTTGAGGTGTGCAGTTTTTAGAATGGTGTCATTTTAGAGTATTTTATGTCATATAAGCCCCTCAAAGTCACGTCAAATTTGAAGTGGTCCCTAAAAAACAATGGTTTTGCAAATTTAGTTGTGAAAATAAGAAATCGCTGGTCAACTTTTAACCCTAATAACTTCCTAACCAAAAAAAAAAATTGTTTCAAAAATTGTGCTTATGTAAAGTAGACATGTTTGAAATGTTATTTATGAACTATTTTGTGCAATAAGGGCATAATTAAAAGTTTGAAAATTGCAAAATTTTCATTAAATTTCCATTTTCTTCACAAATAAAGTCATTTCAAAGAAATTTTAGGGCTATCATGAAGTACAATATGTCATGAAAAAACAGAATTTGTTTCAGAATCAGTGGGGATCCATTGAAGCGTTCCATAGTTATGACCTCATAAAGTGATATTGGTGAGAATTGTAAAAATTGGCCTGGTCAGGAAGGTGAAAACAGGCTTCGGGGTGAAGGGGTTAATAGCCACCGTGAACTGCGACCATGTACAGGTCTCTTCATATGCAAGGAGAGACCTCTCATTCCTGGGCAGAGTGTGGAGAGAAGCCATCTCTCGTGTGACTCTGTTCCCAGTAGCTTTCAAGCTATATTTATCTCTGAAACTCAGAGTTAGGGCTCATACTCACCTGCGAGAAACTCTGATGAGTCTCGCATGTTAGTACCCGGCACTCAGATAGGAATACATGCAGCCGCACGCTCCGCTCCTGAGTGCCGGCAGCAGCGCCGGGTATTGACGTGCGAGGCTCCTCTGAGTTTCTCGCAGGTGAGTATGAGCCCTTAGACATATATGGCTGGAATCTTGCATCCAGTGTCTGATACATGCAGCCCTTTATTCGGGCGCGCATGTATCAGCTTTCCCTTTGTCTCTCCAACGTGGATGGTTTTTACCAATATCTTCAGATTAAACATTTTTTATCTTCATTTTTCCCTTACTCTTTTAATTTTTCTTCCTTCCCCTTTCAACACTTTTCTCTTAAACAATTCCTCAAAAGGGTTTGTCAAGTATTTACAAGGTGTTTAATGCCCCCTTTGGATGATTAAAAACTTCCTTATGTGGTCAAATGGGAAGAGGGTTCATCCTTTTCATTTACGTGAACGCAGTGGCATTGGGCTCTGGTTGGGTCGCAGAACACAACAACATGTATTAATTCTATAGAACAATCTGAGATGATGTTTGACACCTGGAAGACTAAGCCACTGTTCCTCAAAATATTTTCCTTTCTGTTGAAAAGGCTGTTTCCAACCAGGAAATCTCATTCCTGCTTGGTGGTTTTGTCCAATAGTGAGCGGAATTCAGACAGACATTTTAAAACTTTCTATGGTTACTAAAACTAACATCCTGGCACATCCAGGTTTAGCTGTTTTGAATATTGACATTGAAAATATTCCACTTCAGCTACGTTGATAGATACTCATATTTGTATGTCAACAAGGCAATGCTGAGCCTCTAAGTGGGCGTCTTTCTTAGTGCTCTCCATTTCTGACCTTAGTAGTAAAATAAACTAATTTTCATCATGAAACTGGTGTAACAACTCTGCTGGCATCACGGCATGGCCTCTCATCTCTCACACTATCTTAACCACTGCTCCAGGTCATGTTGTGGTTTCTGTTTCTTGCCAGCTCCATATTCTGTGCATCTGCTCTCTGCATGCTTCCTGGCTGTGTGCATAGGGGGGCTGCACCTGAACTCTCTGGTTCTTATAGGAATCAGGTGCACCTGTCTAATCTGTTCCTGACCAATTACCAAGAGGCCTCCAGTATTTAGTGCAGCTCCACCCAGTGGACTGGGCCTGTGCAATGTGTTTGCTCAGTTTGTGTTTCGCTTCTGAGCTGCTAGGCCTTGCTCTGTGTCTTGCCTTCTCTGAATACTGTTCTTCTTGCTTTGCCTTGTATCTTGTTTTTCTGCCCTCCAGGAGGCTGTATATCCTGGTCCCTGTGTCTTTGTTCTTGTACCTTTTCTTGTTCCATTACCTTGTCTGAACTTTGTCGTATCTCTGTCTCCTTGTCTGTGGTTTCTTTCCCTGCAGTGCCTCTCTGCTCTGCTCTTGGCTCCGCACTCTGCGACCTTGTTTTGCTCTTGTCTCTGTACTCTGTGCCTTTGCTCTGCACTCTGTGCCTTCACTCTGCTCTGTGCCTCTCTGCTCTGCTCTTGACTCTGCACTCTGTACCTTCTCTCTGCTCTTGGCTCTGGACTTTGTGGTTCTACCCTTGTCTGTCTTGCAGCTCTCCGCCTTCCTTGCGGTTCTGCTCTGCTTAGCTTCTGTTGCTGCGCTATCTCTTGCTGCTCTACCGCTCCTATCCACAGCCTTGCAGTTCTCTTCCTGTGTGAACAGGTCCCAACCTTTTCCTTCATGCTCTTTTCCTTCCGGTTTGTTTCCGTACCTGCATCTCCTGTGTGAACAGGTCCCAACCTGTTCCTTCATACTTCATTCCTTCCTGCTTGTTTCCTTACCTTCACCTCCTGTGTGAACAGGTACAAATCTGTTCCTTCATACATCATATCTGTACCTGCACCTCCTGTATGAACAGGTCCCTACCTATTCCTTCATACACCACACCAACCTTTCCTGTGTCTCTGCCGTACCTGCCAGCCCTGTGTCTCTGCCGTGCCTGCCAGCCCTGTGTCTCTGCCGTGCCTGCCAGCCCTGTGTCTCTGCCGTGCCTGCCAGTCCTGTGTCTCTGCTGTGCCTTCCAGTCCTGTGACTCTGCCGTGCCTGCCAGCCCTGTGTCTCTGCCGTGCCTGCCAGCCCTGTGTCTCTGCCAGCCCTGTGTCTCTGCTGTGCCTGCCAGCCCTGTGTCTCTGCCGTGCCTGCCAGCCCTGTGTCTCTGCCGTGCCTGCCAGCCCTGTGTCTCTGCCGTGCCTGCCAGCCCTGTGTCTCTGCCGTGCCTGCCAGCCCTGTGTCTCTGCCGTGCCTGCCAGCTCTGTGTCTCAGCCGTGCCAGCCTACTCGTCTGAGTTTCATCCATGCTCATCTGCTAGTCCTGCCTGATGCCCGCACCAATCCTGGTGTTCCTGTTTCCCAAGTGGGATCAGCATCCACAGCCAGACACCACCCTGGAGTAGCACCTGGCAGCTGCCTGCCGCACAAGCCTGACCTCACCATCAGAGGCTCCAGTGAAGACCAAGGCAACTGTCATAGTCACGCCCCTTCCAGGGTAGTCTGGTTTGTGGCACAGTGGGGCCACTAACCCCCCGAGCTCACGCCCACCAGTCAGGGCGTAAGCGTGACAACTGGCAATTGAAATTGAAAACATTACTTTGTCAAACTTGGTCCCTGAGGTCATCCTAGTCTTTGGCTACTTCTCCTATTGAGTCTTAGTCTTTTTGCTATTTTCTTTACCTCCACCCCCACCAAATCTTTCATCCCCCCCCCCATATTCATCCTTCTCCTTCCTCCTTCTTTCCCCGACTTGCACATCTTAAGTGTATCTCTTGTTTCTTCATCTTCTCTTATTTTGCTCATACTTAACCCCTTAGTGACAGAGCCAATTTGGTACTTAATGACCGGGCCAATTTTTGCAATTCTGACCACTGTCACTTTATGAGGTTATAACTCTGGAAAGCTTCAATGGATCCCGCTGATTCTGAGATTGTTTTTTCGTGACATGTTGTACTTCATGATAGTGGTAACATTTCTTCGATATTAATTGCGATTATTTATGAAAAAAACGGAAATATGGCGAAAATTTTTAAAATTTTGCAATTTTCAAACTTTGTATTTTTATGCCCTTAAATCAGAGAGATATGAAACGAAAAATAGTTAATAAATAACATTTCCCACATGTCTACTTTACATCAGCACAATTTTGGAAACAAAATTTTTTTTTGTTGGGGAGTTAGAAGGGTTAAAATTTGACCAGCAATTTCTCATTTTTACAACACCATTTTTTTTTAGGGACCACATCACATTTGAAGTCATTTTGAGAGGTGTATATGATAGAAAATAACGAAGTGTGACACCATTCTAAAAACTACACCCCTCAAAGTTCTCAAAACCACATTCAAGAAGTTTATTAACCCTTTACGTGCTTCACACGAACTGAAACAATGTGGAAGGAAAAAATGAACATTTAACTTTTTTTTGCAAACATCTTAATTCAGAACCATTTTTTTTATTTTTACAAGTGTAAAAACAGAAATTTAACCATAAATTTTGTTATGCAATTTCTCCTGAATACGCCAATACCCCATATGTGGGGGTAAACCACTTTTTGGGCGCACCGCAGAACTTAGAAGTGAAGGAGCGCCGTTTGACTTTTTCAATGCAGAATTGGCTGGAATTGAGATCGGACACCATGTCACGTTTAGAGAGCCCCTGATGTGCCTAAACAGTGGAAACCCCCACAAGTGACACCATTTTGGAAACTAGACCCCTTAAGGAACTTATCTAGATGTGTGGTGAGCACTTTGAACCCCCAAGTGCTTCACAGAAGTTTATAACGTAGAGCCGTGAAAATAAAAAATCGCTTTTGTTTACACAAAAATGATCTTTTCGCCCACAAATTCTTATTTTCACAAGAGTAACAGGAGAAATTAGACCACAAAAGTTGTTGTGCGATTTCTCCTGAATACGTCGATACCCCATATGTGAGGGTAAACCACTGTTTGGGCGCACCGCAGAGCTTGGAAGTGAAGGAGCGCCGTTTTACTTTTTCAATGTAGAATTGGCTGGAATTGAGATTGGACGCCATGTCGCGTTTGGAGAGCCCCTGATGTGCCTAAACAGTAGAAACCCCCCACAAGTGACCCCATTTTGGAAACTAGACCCCTTAAGGAACTTATCTAGATGTGTGATGAGCACTTTGAACCCCCATTTGCTTCACAGAAGTTCATAATGTAGAGCCGTGAAAAAAAAATCGCATTTTTTCTACAAAAATGATCTTTTTGCCCACAAATTTTTATTTTCACAAGGGTAACAGGAGAAATTAGACAAAAGTTGTTGTGCAATTTCTCCTGAGTACGCTGATACCCAATATGTGGGGGTAAACCACTGGGCGCACCACAGAGCTTGGAAGAGAAGGAGTGCCGTTTTACTTTTTCAATGTAGAATTGGCTGGAATTGAGATTGGACGCCATGTCGCGTTTGGAGAGCCCCTGATGTGCCTAAACAGTAGAAATCCCCCACAAGTGACCCCATTTTGGAAACTAGACCCCCCATGGAACTTATCTAGATGTGTGGGGAGAACTTTGAATGCCCAAGTGCTTCACAGAAGTTTATAATGCAGAGTCGTGAAAATAAAAAATATTTTTTTTTTCCACAAAAAAGATTTTTTAGCCCCCAAGTTTTTATTTTCACAAGGGTAACAAGAGAAATTGGTCCCCAAAAGCTGTTGTCCAATTTGTCCTGAGTATGCTGGTACTCCATATGTGGGGGTAAACCACTGTTTGGGCGCAAGGCAGAGCTCGGAAGGAAGGAGCGCCGTTTTGGAATGCAGACTTTGATAGAATGGTCTGCGGGCATTATGTTGCGTTTGCAGAGCCCCTGATGTACCTAACCAGTAGAAACCCTCCACAATTGACCACATTTTGGAAACTAGACCCCCCAAGGAACTTATCTAGATGTGTGGTGAGAACTTTGAATGCCCAAGTGCTTCACAGAAGTTTAGAATGCAGAGTCGTGAAAATAAAAAATATTTTTTTTTTCACAAAAAAGATATTGTAGCCCCCAAGTTTTTGTTTTCACAAGGGTAACAGGAGAAATTGGACCACTAAAGTTGTTGTCCAATTTATCCTGAGTATGCTGATGCCCCATATGTGGGGGTAAACCACTGTTTGTGCGCACGGCAGAGCTCGGAAGGGAAGGAGCGCCTTTTTGGAATGCAGACTTTGATAGAATGGTCTGTGGGCATTATGCTGCGATTGCAGAGCCCCTGATGTACCTAAACTGTAGTAACCCCCCACAAGTGACCCCATTTTGGAAACTAGACCCCCCAAGGAACTTATCTAGATGTGTGGTGAGAACTTTGAATGCCCAAGTGCTTCACAGAAGTTTAGAATGCAGAGTCGTGAAAATAAAAAATATTTTTTTTTTCACAAAAAAGATATTGTAGCCCCCAAGTTTTTATTTTCACAAGGGTAACAGGAGAAATTGGACCACTAAAGTTGTTGTCCAATTTATCCTAAGTATGCTGATGCCCCATATGTGGCGGTAAACCACTGTTTGGGCGCACGGCAGAGCTCGGAAGGGAAGGAGCGCCGTTTTGGAATGCAGACTTAGATAGAATGGTCTGTGGGCGTTATGTTGCGTTTGCAGAGCCCCTGATGTACCTAAACAGTAGTAACCCCCCACAAGTGACCCCGTTTTGGAAACTAGACCCCCCAAGGAACTTATATAGATGTGTGGTGAGAACTTTGAATGCCCAAGTGCTTCACAGAAGTTTATAATGCAGAGTCATAAAAAAATATATATTTTTTTTTCCACAAAAAAGGATTTTGTAGCCCCCAAGTTTTTATTTTCACAAGGGTAACAAGAGAAATTGGACCCCAGAAGTTGTTGTCCAATTTATCCCGAGTATACTGGGGCCAAATATGTGGGGGTAACCCACTGTTTGGGCGCACGGCAGAGCTCAGAAGGGAGGGAGCACCATTTGACTTTTTGAGCGCAAAATTGGCTGTCATGTTTGAAGACCCCCTGATGTACCTAAACAGTGGAAACCCCCCAATTCTAGCTCCAACTCAACTCCAACACACCCCTAACCCTAATCCCAACCCGATCCATAATCCTAATCACTAACCCTAACGATAATCCCAACCCTTACCCCAAAACAACCCTAATGTCAACCCTAACCATAACCCTAATCAAAACCCTAAATTCAACACACCCCTAATCCTAATCTCAACCCTAACCTCAAACCTAACCCTAATCCCAATACACCCCTAATCACAACCCTAAACTTAACCCTAATCCCAAACCTAACCCTAATCCCAAGCGTAACCCTAATGCCAACCCTAACCCTAATACCAACCCTAATCCAAACCCTAACCCTAATCCCAACTCTAACCCTAACTTTAGCCCCAACCCTAGCCCTAACTTTAGCCCCAACCCTAACCCTAGCTCTAAGGCTACTTTCACACTTGCGTCGTTTGGCATCCGTCGCAATCCGTCATTTTGGACAAGAAACTGATCCTGCAAATGTGCCCGCAGGATGCGTTTTTTGCCCATAGACTTGTATTGCCGACGGATCGTGACTGATGGCCACACGTCGCGTCCGTAGTGCACTGGATCAGTGTTTTGTCGGACCGTCAGCACAAAAAACCGTTCAATGTAACGTTTTTTTGTACGTCGCATCCGCCATTTCTGACCGCGCATGCGTGGCCGTAACTCCGCCCCCTCCTCCCCAGGACATAGATTGGGCAGCGAATGCGTTGAAAAACTACATCCGCTGCCCACGTTGTGCACAATTTTCACAACGTGCGTCGGTATGTCGGGCCGATGCATTGCGACGGCCCCGTACCGACGTAAGTGTGAAAGAAGCCTAACTCTAAATTTAGCCCCAACCCTAACGCTAAATTTAGCCCTAACCCTAACCCTAGCCCTAACCCTAGCCCTAACCCTAGCCCTAACCCTAGCCCTAACCCTACCCCTAACCCTAGCCCTAACCCTACCCCTAACCCTACCCCTAATACTACCCCTAACCCTACCCCTAACCCTAATTTTTGCCCCAACTGCTCTTCTCCTGCCGGCCGGTAGATGGAGACAGATGGCGGGCGCACTGCACATGCGCCCGCCATTTTCTTTTGCCCAGAAGATGCCGGTGGCCAGGAGGAGCAGCAGGAGGATCCAGGGACACAGGTGAGTATTGTAGGGTCCCCGAATCCCCCTATTTCTCTGTCCTCTGATGTGCGATCACATCAGAGGACAGAGAATTACACTTTGCTTTTTTTTTTTTTTTTTTTTTGCGGTCGCCGGTAAACAGTTAATTACCGGCGATCGCAAAACAGGGGTCGCTAAAACCGACCCCCGATCATGCTCTTTGGGGTCTCGGCTACCCCCGGCAGCCGAGACCCCAAAGATTCTCGCGGGGCCGGCCGGCGGGCGCACTGCGCATGCGCCCGCCATTTTCAAGATGGCGGCGCCCACCGGGAGCCACGAGGAGCATCGGGGGAGATAGGTAAGTATTGGGGGGCTACCTGGGACCCCTTTTCTCTATCCTCCGATGTGCGATCACATCGGAGGATAGAGAAATTAAAAAGAGATCGCGTTTTTTTTTTTTTTTGCGATCGCCGGTAAACGGTTAATTACCGGCGATCGCAAATGCGGGGTGGGTTAAAAGACCCCCGAATCATGTTCTCTGGGGTCTCGGCTACCCTCGGCAGCCGAGACCCCGGAGAAAATCCGACTCTGGGGGGCGCTGTTTACTTTTTCCACTTTTTCCACTTGTTATGTGTATCAAGGAAAGCTGTTATAGTGTCTGCCATTACTACTTCCTGTCGTAGGGAATTCCGCAGTCTGACTGTAAAGAACCATTTCCTTTTTAGCTGTTGGAATCGCCTTTCTTCCCCCCGTAATGAGTGCCCCCTAGTCCTCAGTACGGTTATTGGAAAGAATAAGTAATGTGCCAGTGTTTTGTACTGGCCACACATATTTATACATTTAAAAGAGATCCCCTCTGAGACGTCTTTTTTCTAAGCTAAACAAGCCCAACTTTTCCAACCTCTCCTCATATGAGAGGCCTTCCATCCCTTGTAATAATCTATTGCCCGTCGTTGAACTGATTCTAACTTCTGAATTTCCTTTTTAAAATGTGGAGCCCAAAACTGTATCCCATATTCTAGACGTGGCCTCACCAGTGATTTATAAAGGGGTCATAATACGTTGGGATCTCAGGATTTTATCTGTTTTTATACATCCTAAAATCTTGTTTGCTTTTGCGGCTTCTGCTTGACATTAAGTACTGCTGCTCAGCTTACTTGTAACGAGAATACCTAAGTCCTTCTTTTGATCTGTAGTCCCGAGTATACTCCCATTTAATGTATGTGCAACAATAATGTAGGTTTGACTGCTCAAGTTAGTGTCCTTTAGCAAACACATGGGATGTCTCCATACCTACAAATATTAAATGAGACACCTGGTCTCCATTTTAATTGCCATTCCACGCCCCCGAGGTGGGGATATTTGATCATCCAGTCCCACCCATCTGACTGCTCAAAAAACCCGGCCCTGATTCGTCTTATTAATTTTCTCAGGACTATACTCGCTGGAGCCTGGTTACTTGGGCTTACTTTACCCAACCCAGAAACTTCAGGAAGGCATATTTTCCCTCAAGGACCAGTCCGGCGGCCATCTTACAGGTGATTTTAGATAAATGTTGTAATTCTGAATGTAATGATAATAAGACTGCTGGAAAATCATCTGCACAGAACAGGGTTAGGGTATTGTGATTAGTGATGAGCGAGCATGTTCGCATAAGGTGTTATCTGAGCACGCTCAAGTGCTGATAGAGTACATCCTGCGTGGTCAAAAAATAAGGGTGAGTGGCCGCAGCTGCATGTCTCTCTAGTGTACGACAGCCACAATACATGCAGGGATTCCCTGTTAGGAATCACTATTATTGATGTATGAAAATTGCAATATTTCTGATCTGTTAATTTAAAAAATATGAAGACAGTAATATGGAAATGGAATCTAGAAGTTCTCTATTACAATTAAATCCTGGTTGAATTCTTTAGTTTTAATTCCGTCTCATAAAAATGTTATCTCGAGTCCTCTCCTTTATTAGACATATTAAAAGGGTTGTTAGGATGATGCATAAAAATACAAAGCCAATCTTCACCGATCCCCCACTACACCAACCCCACTGTGTTGGCCTATAGCCGGCACATGCCTGAGCGTGGAATGTCGTCACTAAGTACAGACAGGAAGAGCATCATTTCTGAAAGGAGTGGGCTTGCGTAAGTGCTGGACCCTTTATTACCCTATGGTACTGAGCTTACCAGAGGCTTGATGTTTGAAGCCCTGAGATAGCCCCATATCCTGGAAAATCAAAATGCTACGGGTCTTGGAAACTGTCGACACAATTAAAAATTTTCTAAAAAAATTCAGTTTTTTTTTTTCACCATTTAAATAAAGAAAACTACTGCATGTTTGCAGGGCCACTCCAGGTTTTCATGGGCCCTCTGAGAAAGAGCCTCTTTGGGCCCGTTTAACACATAAGATTCATCATGCAAATTGTAAATTCTACAATACCATGGATATAGTACAATGCATCCCATAGTCCTCCATATAGTATAATGCACAGCCCATAGTCCTCCATATAGTATAATGCACAGCCCGTAGTCCTCCATGTAATATAATGCACCCCCCATAGTTCTCCAGATAATGTAATGCACTTTCATATATAATGCACAGCCCATAGTCAAATTAGTATAATACACAGTGAATATTCTTCATATAATATAATGCACAGTCCATAGTCTTTCATATATGATAATGCACAGTCCACATCCCTCCATATAATATAATGCACCTCCACATATAATGCACAGTCTGTAGCAATCTGTATAATGCACAGCCAATAGTCATCCATGTAGTATAAAGCACAGCCAATAGTCTTCCTTGCAATATAATGCACAGCCTATAGTCATCCATATAGTATAATGCACAGCCCATAGTCCTCCATGTATTACAATGCAAAGCCCATAGTCCTCCATGTAATATGATGCACCCCCCATAGTTCTCCATATAATATAATGCACTTTCATATATAATGCACAGCCCATAGTCCTATAAATTAGTATAATACACAGTGAATATTCTTCATATAATATAATGCACAGTCCAGTCTTTCATATATGATAATGCACAGGCCACATCCCTCCATATAATATAATGCACCTCCATATATAATGCACAGTCTGTAGCAATCCGTATAATGCACAGCCAATAGTCATCCATGTAGTGTAAAGCACAGCCAATACTCTTCCTTGCAATATAATGCACAGCCTATAGTCATCCATGTAGTATAATGCACAGCCCATAGTCATCCTTGTATTAGAATGCACAGTTCATAGTCACCCATATATTATAATGCATAGCCCACAGTTATCTATGTAGTATAATATAATATAATGCACAGCCCATAGTCATCCATGTAGTAGAATGCACAGCCCATAGTCATCCATGTAGTAGAATGCAAATCCCATAGTCTTCCTTGTATTAGAATGCACAGTCCATAGTCATCCATGTAGTAGAATGCACAGCCCATTGTCATCCATGTAGTAGAATGCAAATCCCATAGTCTTCCTTGTATTAGAATGCACATCCCATAGTCATCCATGTAGTAGAATGCACAGCGCATAGTCTTCCTTGTATTAGAATGCATAGCCCATAGTTATCTATATAGTATAATATAGTATAGTGCACAGCCCATAGTCATCCATGTAGTAGAATGCACAGCCCATAGTCTTCCTTGTATTAGAATGCACAGCCCATAGTCATCCATGTAGTAGAATGCACAGTCCATAGTCATCCATATATTATAATGCATAGCCCATAGTTATCTATGTAGTATAATATAGTATAATGTACAGCCCATAATAATAATAATAATAATAATAATAATTTTTATTTATATAGCGCCAACATATTCCGCAGCGCTTTACAAATTATAGAGGGGACTTGTACAGACAATAGACATTACAGCATAACAGAAATACAGTTCAAAACAGATACCAGGAGGAATAAGGGCCCTGCTCGCAAGCTTACAAACTATGAGGAAAAGGGGAGACACGAGAGGTGGATGGTAACAATAGCTTTATTTATTCGGACCGGCCATAGTGTAAGGCTCGGGTGTTCATGTAAAGCTGCATGAACCAGTTAACTGCCTAAGTATGTAGCAGTACAGACACAGAGGGCTATTAACTGCATAAAGTGTATGAGAACATGATGCGAGGAACCTGTTTTTATATATATATATATATATATATATATATATATATATATATATATATATATATATATATATATATATATATATATGCCACACAGGGATTGTTAGGTTAATGCATTGAGGCTAGTCTGAACAAGTGAGTTTTTAGGGTACGCTTAAAATTGTGGGGATTGGGGATTAATCGTATTAACCTAGGTAGTGCATTCCAAAGAATCGGCGCAGCACGTGTAAAGTCTTGGAGACGGGAGTGGGAGGTTCTGATTATTGAGGATGCTAACCTGAGGTCATTAGCGGAGCGGAGGGCACGGGTAGGGTGGTAGACTGAGACCAGAGAGGAGATGTAGGGTGGTGCAGAGCTATGGAGTGCTTTGTGGATGAGGGTAGTAGTTTTGTACTGGATTCTGGAGTGGATGGGTAGCCAGTGTAATGACTGGCACAAGGTAGAGGCATCGGTGTAACGGTTGGTGAGGAATATGATCCTGGCAGCAGCATTCAGGACAGATTGGAGCGGGGAAAGTTTGGTAAGAGGGAGGCCGATTAGTAGAGAGTTACAATAGTCCAGACGAGAATGAATAAGTGAAACAGTAAGAGTTTTTGCAGAGTCGAAAGTAAGAAAAGGGCGAATTCTAGAAATGTTTTTGAGATGCAGGTAAGAAGAGCGAGCCAGTGATCGGATGTGGGGGGTGAATGAAAGGTCAGAATCAAGGATGACCCCAAGGCAGCGGGCATGTTGCTTTGGAGTAATGGTGGAACCGCACACGGAGATGGCAATGTCAGGCAAAGGTAGGTTAGTAGAGGGAGAGAACACGAGGAGTTCAGTTTTTGACAGGTTCAGTTTCAGATAGAGGGAGGACATGATGTTAGAGACAGCGGTAAGACAATCACTGGTGTTTTCTAAGAAGGTCGGCGTGACAACAGGAGAAGAGGTGTATAATTGGGTGTCGTCAGCATATAGATGGTACTGGAAACCAAATCTACTGATTGTTTGTCCAATAGGGGCAGTATACAACGAGAAGAGGAGGGGGCCTAGGACTGATCCTTGAGGAACCCCAACAGTAAGGGGAAGGTGAGAGGAGGAGGAACCAGCAAAACATACAGTGAAGGATCGGTCAGAGAGATAGGAGGAGAACCAGGAGAGAACGGTGTCCTTGAGGCCGATGGAGCGGAGCATAGTGAGGATGAGCTGATGATCCACAGTATCGAATGCTGCAGAGAGATCCAAGAGAATTAGCATGGAGTAGTGACCATTAGATTTAGCTGTTAGTAGGTCATTAGAGACTTTAGTGAGGGCAGTTTCAGTAGAGTGTAAAGAGCGGAAGCCAGATTGAAGAGGGTCGAGAAGAGAGTTATCTGAGAGATAGCGGGTAAGACGGGAGTGGACCAGGCGTTCGAGGAGTTTAGAGATGAAGGGAAGATTAGAGACAGGTCTATAATTAGCCGCACAGTTTTGATCGAGGGATGGATGTATGATGGCATGCTTAAATGAGGAGGGAAAAATACTGGAAGTGAGGGAAAGGTTGAATATTTTTGTTAGGTGAGAGGTGACAGCCGGGGAAAGGGACTGGAGGAGATGTGACGGAATGGGGTCACTGGTGCAAGTGGTTGGGCGAGAAGATGCAAGGAGCCTGCTTACTTCTTCTTCTGTAACTGCTTCAAAGTCAGAGAGTGAACTAGATGCAGTGGGGGAGGGAGGACAGTGCATGGTATGAAGAGATTGGGAGATGATTTCCTGTCGAATGTGGTCAATTTTTTCTTTGAAGTAATTGGCCAGATCGTCAGCACGGAGATCCGTGGTTGGGGCCTGCTCTCTTGGGTTGAGTAGGGACTGGAACGTGTCAAAGAGACGTTTAGGGTTATTGGACAGGGAGGTGATGAGGGTGTTGAAGTAGGTTTGTTTGGAGAGGTGAAGGGCAGAATTGTATGTCTTTAGCATGAACTTATAATGGATGAAATCTTCGGGTAGATTAGATTTTCTCCACAGACGTTCTGCGCACCTGGAGCACCGCTGCAGGAAACGTGTTTGCAGCGTGTGCCACGGTTGTTGCCGTCTGTGCCGAGTTGTTTTATGTATAGGAGGAGCAGCTTCATCCAGAGCACTTTGCAGGGTTTCATTGTAATGCTTCAGAGCAGAATCAGGACATGAGATGGAGAAGATTGGGGCCAATGAGGACTGCAAGTTCTTCATAAGTTTCTGGGTGTTAATGGCCTGTATGTTTCTATAAGTGTGGAAAGTGGGGGTGACCATAGTCATCCATGTAGTATAATGCACAGCCCATAGTCATCCTTGTATTAGAATGCACAGTCCATAGTCACCCATATATTATAATGCACAGCCCATAGTCATCCATGTAGTAGAATGCACAGTCCATAGTCACCCATGTATTTTAATGCATAGCCCATAGTTATCGATATAGTATAATATAGTATAATACACAGCCCGTAGTCATCCATGTAGTAGAATGCACAGCCCATAGTCTTCCTTGTATTAGAATGCACAGTCCATAGTCATCCATGTAGTAGAATGGACAGCCCATAGTCATCCATGTAGTAGAATGCATAGTCCATAGTCACCCATGTATTATATAGCATAGCCCATAGTTATCTATATAGTATAATATAGTATAATACACAGCCCATAGTCATCCATGTAGTAGAATGCACAGCTCATAGTCATCCATGTAGTAGAATGCACAGGCCATAGTCATCCATGTAGTAGAATGCACAGCCCATAGTCATCCATGTAGTAGAATGCACAGCCCATAGTCACCCTTGTATTATAATGCATAACCCATAGTTATCTATATAGTATAATATAGTATAATACACAGCCCGTAGTCATCCATGTAGTAGAATGCACAGCCCATAGTCTTCCTTGTATTAGAATGCACAGTCCATAGTCATCCATGTAGTAGAATGGACAGCCCATAGTCATCCATGTAGTAGAATGCATAGTCCATAGTCACCCATGTATTATATAGCATAGCCCATAGTTATCTATATAGTATAATATAGTATAATACACAGCCCATAGTCATCCATGTAGTAGAATGCACAGCTCATAGTCATCCATGTAGTAGAATGCACAGGCCATAGTCATCCATGTAGTAGAATGCACAGCCCATAGTCTTCCTTGTATTAGAATGCACAGTCCATAGTCATCCATGTAGTAGAATGCACAGCCCATAGTTATCGATATAGTATAATATAGTATAATACACAGCCCATAGTCATCCATATAGTAGAATGCACAGCCCATAGTCTTCCTTGTATTAGAATGCACAGTCCATAGTCATCCATGTAGTAGAATGCATAGCCCATAGTTATCGATATAGTATAATATAGTATAAACACAGCCCATAGTCATCCATATAGTAGAGTGCACAACCCATAGTCACCCATGTATTATAATGCATGGCCCATAGTTATCTATACAGTATAATATAGTAGAATGCACAGCCCATAGTCATCCATGTAGTAGAATGCACAGTCCATAGTCATCCATGTAGTAGAATGCACAGCCCATAGTCATCCATGTAGTAGAATGCACAGCCCATAGTCTTCCTTGTATTAGAATGCACAGTCCATAGTCATCCATGTAGTAGAATGCACAGCCCATAGTCATCCATGTAGTAGAATGCACAGCCCATAGTCTTCCTTGTATTAGAATGCACAACCCATAGTCATCCATATAGTAGAATGCACAGCCCATAGTCACCCATGTATTATAATGCATGGCTTATAGTTTTCTATATAGTATAATATAGTATAATACACAGCCCATAGTCATCCATGTAGTAGAATGCACAGCCCATAGTCTTCCTTGTATTAAAATGCACAGCCCATAGTCATCCATATAGTAGAATGCACAGCCCATAGTCATCCATGTAGTAGAATGCACAGCCCATAGTCACCCATGTATTATAATGCATAGCCCATATTTATCTACAGTGGGGCAAAAAAGTATTTAGTCAGTCAGCAATAGTGCAAGTTCCACCACTTAAAAAGATGAGAGGCGTCTGTAATTTACATCATAGGTAGACCTCAGCTATGGGAGACAAACTGAGAAAAAAAAATCCAGAAAATCACATTGTCTGTTTTTTTTTACATTTTATTTGCATATTATGGTGGAAAATAAGTATTTGGTCAGAAACAAACAATCAAGATTTCTGGCTCTCACAGACCTGTAACTTCTTCTTTAAGAGTCTCCTCTTTCCTCCACTCATTACCTGTAGTAATGGCACCTGTTTAAACTTGTTATCAGTATAAAAAGACACCTGTGCACACCCTCAAACAGTCTGACTCCAAACTCCACTATGGTGAAGACCAAAGAGCTGTCAAAGGACACCAGAAACAAAATTGTAGCCCTGCACCAGGCTGGGAAGACTGAATCTGCAATAGCCAACCAGCTTGGAGTGAAGAAATCAACAGTGGGAGCAATAATTAGAAAATGGAAGACATACAAGACCACTGATAATCTCCCTCGATCTGGGGCTCCACGCAAAATCCCACCCCGTGGGGTCAGAATGATCACAAGAACGGTGAGCAAAAATCCCAGAACCACGCGGGGGGACCTAGTGAATGAACTGCAGAGAGCTGGGACCAATGTAACAAGGCCTACCATAAGTAACACACTACGCCACCATGGACTCAGATCCTGCAGTGCCAGACGTGTCCCACTGCTTAAGCCAGTACATGTCCGGGCCCGTCTGAAGTTTGCTAGAGAGCATTTGGATGATCCAGAGGAGTTTTGGGAGAATGTCCTATGGTCTGATGAAACCAAACTGGAACTGTTTGGTAGAAACACAACTTGTCGTGTTTGGAGGAAAAAGAATACTGAGTTGCATCCATCAAACGCCATACCTACTGTAAAGCATGGTGGTGGAAACATCATGCTTTGGGGCTGTTTCTCTGCAAAGGGGCCAGGACGACTGATCCGGGTACATGAAAGAATGAATGGGGCCATGTATCATGAGATTTTGAGTGCAAACCTCCTTCCATCAGCAAGGGCATTGAAGATGAAACGTGGCTGGGTCTTTCAACATGACAATGATCCGAAGCACACCGCCAGGGCAACGAAGGAGTGGCTTCGTAAGAAGCATTTCAAGGTCCTGGAGTGGCCTAGCCAGTCTCCAGATCTCAACCCTATAGAAAACCTTTGGAGGGAGTTGAAAGTCCGTGTTGCCAAGCGAAAAGCCAAAAACATCACTGCTCTAGAGGAGATCTGCATGGAGGAATGGGCCAACATACCAACAACAGTGTGTGGCAACCTTGTGAAGACTTACAGAAAACGTTTGACCTCTGTCATTGCCAACAAAGGATATATTACAAAGTATTGAGATGAAATTTTGTTTCTGACCAAATACTTATTTTCCACCATAATATGCAAATAAAATGTTAAAAAAACAGACAATGTGATTTTCTGGATTTTTTTTTCTCAGTTTGTCTCCCATAGTTGAGGTCTGCCTATGATGTAAATTACAGACGCCTCTCATCTTTTTAAGTGGTGGAACTTGCACTATTGCTGACTGACTAAATACTTTTTTGCCCCACTGTATATAGTATAATATAGTATAATACACAGCCCATAGTCATCCATGTCGTAGAATGCACAGCCCATAGTCACCCATATATTATAATGCATAGCCCATAGTTATCTATATAGTATAATATAGTATAATACACAGCCCATAGTCATCCATATAGTATAATGCACAGCCCATAGTCATCCATGTAGTAGAATGCACAGCCCATAGTCATCCATGTAGTAGAATGCACAGCCCATAGTCTTCCTTGTATTAAAATGCACAGCCCATAGTCATCCATATAGTAGAATGCACAGCCCATAGTCATCCATGTAGTAGAATGCACAGCCCATAGTCATCCATGTAGTAGAATGCACAGCCCATAGTCACCCATATATTATAATGCATAGCCCATAGTTATCTATATAGTATAATATAGTATAATACACAGCCCATAGTCATCCATATAGTATAATGCACAGCCCATAGTCATCCATGTAGTAGAATGCACAGCCCATAGTCTTCCTTGTATTAGCATGCACAGCCCATAGTCATCCATATAGTAGAATGCACAGCCCATAGTCATCCATGTAGTAGGATGCACAGTCCATAGTCATCAATGTAGTAGAATGCTCAGCCCATAGTCATCCATGTAGTAGAATGCACAGCCCATAGTCTTCTTTGTATTAGAATGCACAGCCCATAGTCATCCATGTAGTAGAATGCACAGTCCATAGTCACCCATATATTATAATGCATAGTCCATAGTTATCTATATAGTATAATATAGTATAATACACAGCCCATAGTCATCCATATAGTAGAATGCACAGCCCATAGTCATCCATGTAGTAGAATGCACAGCCCATAGTCTTCCTTATAGTAGAATGCACAGCCCATAGTCATCCATATAGTAGAATGCACAGCCCATAGTCATCCATGTAGTAGAATGCACAGCCCATAGTCAGCCATGTATTATAATGCATAGCCCATAGTTATCTATATAGTATAATATAGTATAATACACAGCCCATAGTCATCCATGTAGTAGAATGCACAGCCCATAGTCACCCATATATTATAATGCATAGCCCATAGTTATCTATATAGTATAATATAGTATAATACACAGCCCATAGTCATCCATGTAGTAGAATGCACAGCCCATAGTCATCCATGTAGTAGAATGCACAGTCCATAGTCATCCATGTATTAGAATGCACAGTCCATAGTCATCCATGTAGTAGGATGCACAGCCCATAGTCATCCATGTAGTAGAATGCACAGCCCATAGCCATCCATGTAGTAGAATGCACAGCCCATAGTCATCCATGTAGTAGAATGCACAGTCCATAGTCACCCATGTATTATAATGCATAGCCCATAGTTATCGATATAGTATAATATAGTATAATACACAGCCCATAGTCATCCATATAGTACAATGCACAGTCCATAGTCATCCATATAATAGAATGCACAGTCCATAGTCATCCATATAGTAGAATGCACAGCCCATAGTCTTCCATGTAGTAGAATGCACAGCCCATAGTCATCCATGTAGTAGAATGCACAGCCCATAGTCATCCATGTAGTAGAATGCACAGCCCATAGTCATCAATGTAGTAGAATGCACAGTCCATAGTCATCAATGTAGTAGAATGCACAGCCCATAGTCATCCATGTAGTAGTTATTAGGCCGCCGTGTACTCACTGATTTATTAACGATCAATACCTCCCATCTGCTTCCCCATCACCCGGTGTTCTTATCCGAAGCTGGCAGCTGACTTCAACGTGAAAGTGACGGAAGCGCATGATGTCACTGCAATTAGCCGTCAGGGGCACACCGACATCAGCTGTTGGCTTTTGTTTGGCCGGCAGTGTACACACTGCTGACTGCACTACACTTCAGCTGCCTGGACATCCGAGGGCGCACATCCAGTATTTGCTGATGTCTTTGGGCTCCTCACTCGCCTCACCCAGGCAGCTCACACAAATAACAAGCCCTTTTGCGGCATGAATAAATATAATATGATTATGGCTCTTATTAAAAGGGGAGGAAAAAGCTGAGTTATAATAGCCTGAGAAAAAGTTTTATGTCTGCCTCATTGCAGCCTCCAGGTCAGGGTTTGTTACACGACGATTGACATGTGTAACAGATTCCTTTGACTAAGGTCCCCTTCATACATCCACTTATTACCACTACTGGAGAAAATGGTACCAGTGTCTTCAGTATTTTGAATTACCGTATCATTTCATCAGTGGGTCTTCCATGTGCCATCAGTGTTCCATCCCTGAGCCATCCATTTTTTTCACTATGATTATCAATTCCGAAGCGTCTCCTATACTTTGCAGTGTTTAGCATGTGCAGCTCACGGATGTCACAAGCATGTTTTGCACGGAGCCATAAACTTGTATTGGCTCATCTGTGTGGCAGGTAGAAGGTGGAAGGTTCTCCATGTGGTTCATGCGAAGATCACCATAGATTATAGTAGGTACATGTGGATACATCCACATATCCGGTGCCTGAAAGCGCATGCCACATGTACCAGAAACACGTCCATGTTAACCCCTTCAAGACCCAGCCTATTTTGACCTTAAAGACCTTGCCGTTTTTTGCAATTCTGACCAGTGTCCCTTTATGAGGTAATAACTCAGGAACGCTTCAACGGATCCTAGCGGTTCTGAGATTGTTTTTTCGTGACATATTGGGCTTCATGTTAGTGGTAAATTTAGGTCAATAAATTCTGCATTTATTTGTGATAAACACGGAAATTTGGCGAAAATTTTGAAAATTTCGCAATTTTCACATTTTGAATTTTTATTCTGTTAAACCAGAGAGATATGTGACACAAAATAGTTAATAAATAACATTTCCCACATGTTTACTTTACATCAGCACAATTTTGGAAACAAAATTTTTTTTTGTTAGGAAGTTATAAGGGTTAAAATTCGACCAGCGATTTGTCATTTTTACAACGAAATTTACAAAACCATTTTTTTTAGGGACCACCTCACATTTGAAGTCAGTTTGAGGGGTCTATATGGCTGAAAATACCCAAAAGTGACACCATTCTAAAAATTGCACCCCTCAAGGTACTCAAAACCACATTCAAGAAGTTTATTAACCCTTCAGGTGCTTCACAGCAGCAGAAGCAACATGGAAGGAAAAAATGAACATTTAACTTTTTAGTCACAAAAATTATCTTTTAGCAACAATTTTTTTATTTTCCCAATGGTAAAAGGAGAAACTGAACCACGAAAGTTGTTGTCCAATTTGTCCTGAGTACGCTGATACCTCATATGTGGGGGTAAACCACTGTTTTGGCGCACGGCAGGGCTTGGAAGGGAAGGAGCGCCATTTGACTTTTTGAATGGAAAATTAGCTCCAATTGTTAGCGGACACCATGTCGCGTTTGGAGAGCCCCTGTGTGCCTAAACATTGGAGCTCCCGCACAAGTGACCCCATTTTGGAAACTAGACCCCCCAAGGAACTTATCTAGATGCATATTGAGCACTTTAAACCCCCAGGTGCTTCACAGAAGTTTATAACGCAGAGCCATGAAAATAAAAAATAATTTTTCTTTCCTCAAAAATGATTTTTTAGCCTGGAATTTCCTATTTTGCCAAGGATAATAGGAGAAATTGGACCCCAAATATTGTTGTCCAGTTTGTCCTGAGTACGCTGATACCCCATATGTGGGGGTAAACCACTGTTTGGGCGCACGGCAGGGCTCGGAAGGGATGGCACGCCATTTGGCTTTTTAAATGGAAAATTAGCTCCAATCATTAGCGGACACCATGTCACGTTTGGAGAGCCCCTGTGTGCCTAAACATTGGAGATCCCCCAGAAATGACACCATTTTAGAAACTAGACCCCCAAAGGAACTAATCTAGATGTGTGGTGAGGACTTTGAACCCCCAAGTGCTTCACAGAAGTTTATAACGCAGAGCCATGAAAAAAAAAAAAAAAATTATTTTCTCAAGAATGATCTTTTAGCCTGCAATTTTTTATTTTCCCAAGGGTAACAGGAGAAATTTGACCCCAAAAGTTGTTGTCCAGTTTCTCCTGAGTACGCTGATACCCCATATGTGGGGGTAAATCACTGTTTGGGCACATGCCGGGGCTCGGAAGTGAAGTAGTGACGTTTTGAAATGCAGACTTTGATGGAATGCTCTGCGGGCGTCACGTTGCGTTTGCAGAGCCCCTGATGTGCCTAAACAGTAGAAACCCCCCACAAGTGACCCCATTTTGGAAACTAGACCCTGAAAGGAACTTATCTAGATGTGTGGTGAGCACTTTGAACCCCCAAGTGCTTCATAGAAGTTTATAATGCAGAGCCGTGAAAATAATAAATACGTTTTCTTTCCTCAAAAATAATTATTTAGCCCAGAATTTTTTATTTTCCCAAGGGTTACAGGAGAAATTGGACCCCAAAAGTTGTTGTCCAGTTTCTCCTGAGTACGCTGATACCCCATATGTGGGGGTAAACCACTGTTTGGGCACACGTCGGGGCTCAGAAGGAAGTAGTGACTTTTGAAATGCAGACTTTGATGGAATGGTCTGCGGGTGTCACGTTGCGTTTGCAGAGCCCCTGGTGTGCCTAAACAGTAGAAACCCCCCACAAGTGACCCCATTTTAGAAACTAGACCCCCCAAGGAACTTATCTGGATATGTGGTGAGCACTTTGAACCCCCAAGTGCTTCACAGACGTTTACAACACAGAGCCGTGAAAATAAAAAATCATTTTTCTTTCCTCAAAAATTATGTTTTAGCAAGCATTTTTTTAGATTCACAAGGGTAACAGGAGAAATTGGACCCCAGTAATTGTTGCGCAGTTTGTCCTGAGTATGCTGGTACCCCATATGTGGGGGTAAACCACTGTTTGGGCACACGTCAGGGCTCGGAAGTGAGGGAGCACCATTTGACTTTTTGAATACGAGATTGGCTGGAATCAATGGTGGCGCCATGTTGCGTTTGGAGACCCCTGATGTGCCTAAACAGTGGTAACCCCTCAATTCTAACTCCAACACTAACCCCAACACACCCCTAACCCTAATCCCAACTGTAGCCATAATCCTAATCACAACCCTAACCCCAACACACCCCTAACCACAACACTAATTCCAACCCTAACCCTAAGGCTATGTGCCCACGTTGCGGATTCGTGTGAGATATTTCCGCACCATTTTTGAAAAATCTGCGGGTAAAAGGCACTGTGTTTTACCTGCGGATTTTCCGCGGATTTCCAGTGTTTTTTGTGCGGATTTCACCTGCGGATTCCTATTGAGGAACAGGTGTAAAACGCTGCGGAATCCGCACAAAGAATTCACATGCTGCGGAAAATACAACGCAGCGTTCCCGCGCGGTATTTTCCGCATCACGGGCACAGCGGATTTGGTTTTTCATATGTTTACATGGTACTGTAAACCTGATGGAACACTGCTGCGAATCCGCAGCCAAATCCGCACCGTGTGCACATAGCCTAATTCTAAAGGTATGTGCACACGCTGCGGAAAACGCTGCGGATCCGCAGCAGTTTCCCATGAGTGTACAGTTCAATGTAAACCTATGGGAAACAAAAATCGCTGTACACATGCTGCGGAAAAACTGCACGGAAACGCAGCGGTTTACATTCCGCAGCATGTCACTTCTTTGTGCGGATTCCGCAGCAGTTTTACAACTGCTCCAATAGAAAATCGCAATTGTAAAACCGCAGTGAAATGCGCAGAAAAAAACGCGGTAAATCCGCCATAAATCCGCAGCGGTTTAGCACTGCGGATTTATCAAATCCGCAGCGGAAAAATCCGCAGAGGACCAGAATACGTGTGCACATTCCTAACCCTAACCCTAGCCCTAACCCTAGCCCTAACCCTAACCCTACCCCTAACCCTACCCCTAACCCTACCCCTAACCCTAACCCTAACCCTAACCCTACCCCTAACCCTACCCCTAACCCTACCCCTAACCCTACCCCTAACCCTACCCCTAACCCTAACCCTACCCCTAACCCTAACCCTATTCTAACATTAGTGGAAAAAAAAAAATTTCTTTATTTTTTTATTGTCCCTACCTATGGGGGTGACAAAGGGGGGGGGTCATTTATTATTTTTTTTATTTTGATCACTGAGATAGATTATATCTCAGTGATCAAAATGCACTTTGGAACGAATCTGCCGGCCGGCAGATTCGGCGGGCGCACTGCACATGCGCCCGCCATTTTGGAAGATGGCGGCGCCCGGGAGAAGACGGACGGGACCACGGCTGGATCGGTAAGTATGATAGGGTGGGGGGGGACCACGGGGGGGGGGGATCGGAGAACGGGGGGGGGAATCGGAGCGCGGGAGGGGTGGAACGGAGCGCGGGGGGCGTGGAACGGAGCACGGGGGGGCTGGAATGGAGCACGGGGGGGTGGAACGGAGCACGGGGGGGGGGTGGATCGGAGTGCAGGGGGGGTGATTGGAGCACGGGGGGGTGATTGGAGCACGGGGGGAGCGGACACGAGCACGGGGGGGAGCGGAGCACAGGGCGGAGGGGAGCCGGAGCAGTGTACCGGCCAGATCGGGGGGGTGGGGGGGCGATCGGAGGGGTGGGGTGGGGGCACACTAGTATTTCCAGCCATGGCCGATGATATTTCAGCATCGGCCATGGCTGGATTGTAATATTTCACCCGTTATAATGGGTGAAATATTACAAATCGCTCTGATTGGCAGTTTCACTTTCAACAGCCAATCAGAGCGATCGTAGCCACGAGGGGGTGAAGCCACCCCCCCTGGGCTAAACTACCACTCCCCCTGTCCCTGCAGATCGGGTGAAATGGGAGTTAACCCTTTCACCCGATCTGCAGGGACGCGATCTTTCGATGACGCCGCATAGGCGTCATGGGTCGGATTGGCACCGACTTTCATGACGCCTACGTGGCGTCAAAGGTCGGGAAGGGGTTAAGGAGGCTTTTCACTATATAGATAAGTATCGAAAGTCACTTCTTCGTCATTGAATTCAGGTTCTCTGTTAGTCCCACTGCCACAGGCATATGAAATCCAGCACCTACAAATGCAGGCTGCCTCTACAAATATTTGTGAAAGAATTTCTCATAAAGAGCTCACTGAATTCAACATATTGCTGTAATAATATATTGTCACAAGTCAGTTCATGAAAGTCCAAATAAGACATGGTTGGGTGAGTTAGGTGTGGAAAAACTTGACTGACCCTTTAAGAGACCTAACCTCAACTCCGTTAGATACCTTTTAGATGAAATAATGATTGCTAGCCAGGTCCTCATGTCCAACATCAGTGTCTGACCTGATAAATGCTCTTCTGGAAGAATGGACAAAAAAAATCCACAGAAATGTCCCCAATTTTTTGTAAAACCTTTCCAAAAGAGTGGAAGCTTTATTAGCTGCAAAGAACGATCAATTCTATATTAATCACCCTGGATTTAAAAAGGAATTTTATAAAAGCTTCTTTAGGAGTAATATGTATGTGTCCCAATAGTTTCGTCTCTATGGTGTGTAAGGCTGGGTTCACATTGCGGTAATGGCAATGCGCTGATGGCATCCGTTACATAGCGGCATTAACGCTATGTAACGGATGCGTTAGCTCACCCATTAACTGCCATTATGTAGCGCACCGCTAACGCATATCATAATCGGCATGCGTTAGTGATGTTCCGTCATTCTGTGATGGACCCTCGGAAGCAGTCTGCAGCGTTTTCGGGTCCGTCACCGCTAGCACAGATAGAGCATCCTCGCTTGCGCGATCGCATAAACGCGATCTTTTTCGGCACTTGCGTTAACGCAGTCCGTTTAAC
Source organism: Ranitomeya imitator (assembly GCF_032444005.1). Classification (NCBI taxonomy): domain Eukaryota; kingdom Metazoa; phylum Chordata; class Amphibia; order Anura; family Dendrobatidae; genus Ranitomeya; species Ranitomeya imitator. Next base: position 621,419,100 of record NC_091282.1, read on the forward strand.
GTATGCATTGAACGGTCTGCACTAACGCAATGTGAACCTAGCCTAATAGTTTCTGCTTCTTCCATGGTAAGCGGTGGAGACTGCTCCTCTGATTATTTGTAAATGTGGTATGTTGGTGAGAATCATAATTAGTTTTGGTATATATTTTAGGAAAAGATAAATCTTCGTCTAGAAAAAGACAATTGAAAGGGTCAGACGAGGCGACTATTCCTAAGAGGTAAGTTCTAAACATGGCTATCATTCTGGTAACATTACATTGTATGTAAGGCTCTGTTCACATGTCCAGTTTTTATTTCCATTTTTGGATCCGTTTAGATAATAAAAATGTAACGATCATAATGAATGGTGATCTGCTGTATCATCCGCTAGTGAATCGTGTTTTAATTAGTATACGAAACCTCAGCGCCTGTAAGGCCGGCGTCACACACAGCGTAAAACAATACGGTCCGTATATTACGGCCGTAATACGCTGAAAAGTCCCCAAAATAGTGGTCCGTAGCTCCTCCGTAGGCAGGGTGTGTCAGCGTTTTTTGCGCATGGCATCCTCCGTATGTAATCCGTATGGCATCCGTACTGCGTGTTTTTCTCGCAGGCTTGCAAAACCAACATACCGCTATAGAAGGGATCCATGTGTCACAAAAAAGAAAAAATATATATATATATATATACTGTCTATATATATATATATATATATATATATATATATATATATATATCAGTAGACACATCTATATATATAATTGCCTAAGGGTTTTTCCGTCTGTCTGTCCTGGAAATCCCGGCTCTCTGATTGGTCGAGGCCGCCAGGCCTCGACCAATCAGAGACCGGCACAGCATCGACGTAGAAATCCCGCGTCTCTGATTGGTCGAGGCCGCCAGGCCTCGACCAATCAGCAATGGGCACAGCGACGATGATGTCATAAAGGACGTAGACATCCCTCGTCTCTGATTGGTCGAGGCCGCCAGGCCTCGACCAATCAGCATCGGGCACAGCGACGATGATGTCATAATGGTTGCCATGGCGACGAAGGACGGCGATGGACGTTTCACACACCGGAGTGTAAGGGTTTTTTGTATTTTTTAAAATTACATTTACAATGGTAAACATCGTGAGTGTGGCAAAGCGCTTTATAACATTACCCAGATTACACAGGACTTGCTCTTTTTTGGTCGCTGGAAAGCTGTCTGTGTGACAGCTCTCCAGCAACCACGCGACAACTAACCAACGATCTCGGTCCAGTCGTATCACTGGTCGGTATCGTTGGATAATAGTTTTATTAATGTACCTTAAGATTATTGGTCAGGTGAGGTGGAAGCAATGTTCACAGTGTCGCCACTATTTGACTCTGGACGAATTCTAGCATCCTGAGTACAATAGTGTTAACTCTGTAGAGTTTTGCAAGCATGATCGTCTCCCTCCTTGTCAAGCCTGGTTCCATATGCAAATAGTCTGCAGGATTAAAAATGGTTGACAAGGTGGGAGCCGATTATGTTGTACGTCAAAACTATGGAACACACAAATTTTGTGTGACACACATTACTTTCAATAAAATTGGATTTTACAATTCTATTACTATGGAAAAACGTATGGGAGATTTGTTTGGTGAAAACGAAAAGGCACAAGAACTTTATTTCAAAACACAACGCATTATACAATCAGGGGACATTTTAACAATAACCATACATAGTATGGTTAAATGACATGGACTCCACAGTGTTTACATGACATCATAATAACACGAAGAATTAAACCATTTGATCTTGCCATGAAACACGGCCAACATCAGAAACAAAGTATGCAGCAAATTGGTCCCTCATATGAGCAATCTCCAAAGTTGTCCGCAGAGGATGAGCTTGATAATCAGGCAATGGATTTGGTATGGGTTCATCGAGTTCCACGTTGACTCTCTCTTTATCAATAATAAAATTGTGGAGAACCACACACGCCTTCACCACCTCATCCACTGTCTCAATTTTCAAATTTATAGCGGATCCTAAGATACGCCATTTGGAGACCAGGATGCCAAGGGCGCACTCCACAGTGCTTCTGGCCCTGGACAGTCTATAATTAAATATAGTTTTGGTGCGGTCCAACCCACGACTTGAGTACGGTTTAAGTAGGTTGCCACTCATTTGAAAAGCCTCATCACCAACAACAACAAATGGCAGGGCCAAGCCGTCGGTGTTGGGAAGAGGTCGTGGATTGGCGGCCTCGACCAATCAGCAACGGGCACAGCGACGATGATGTCATAAAGGACGTAGACATCTCACGTTTCTGATTCAGCGACGGGCACAGTATCAACGTAGATGTCATAATGGTTGCCATGGCGACGATGATGTCATAAAGGACGTAGACATCTCACGTTTCTGATTCAGCGACGGGCACAGTATCGACGTAGATATCATAATGGTTGCCATGGCGACGATGTCATAAAGGTTGCCTCGACCAATCAGCGAGGGGCACAGTCTGCCGCGAATTCTGGAATCATCATTGTCCATATACTACGGGGACATGCATATTCTAGAATACCCGATGCGTTAGAATCGGGCCACAATCTAGTCTATATATATAATTGTCTAAGGGTTTTTCCGTCTGTCTGTCTGTCTGTCCTGGAAATCCCGCGTCTCTGATTGGTCGAGGCAGCCAGGCCTCGACCAATCAGAGACCGGCACAGCATCAACGTAGAAATCCCGCGTCTCTGATTGGTCGAGGCCGCTAGGCCTCGACCAATCAGCAACGGGCACAGCGACGATGATGTCATAAAGGACGTAGAGATCCCGCGTCTCTGATTGGTCGAGGCCGCCAGGCCTCGACCAATCAGCAACGGGCACAGTATCGACGTAGATGCCATAATGGTTGCCATGGCGACGATGATGTCATAAAGGATGTAGAAATCCCACGTTTCTGATTCAGCGACGGGCACAGTATCGACGTAGATGTCATAATGGTTGCCATGGCGACGATGATGTCATAAAGGTTGCCTCGACCAATCAGAGACGGGCACAATCTGCCGCGAATTCTGGAATCATCATTGTCCATATACTACGGGGACATGCATATTTTAGAATACCCGATGCGTTAGAATCAGGCCACAATCTAGTGTGTATATATATATATATATATATATATATATATATATATATATATAAATATTTCTTCCAGCGCGAGATAGCTTTAAAGCTGGTAATTTAATTACCGGCTTTTGCTCTCTCCTTCCTAAACCCGACATGATTTGAGACATGGTTTACATACAGTAAACCATGTCATATCCCCCTTTTTTTTGCATATTCCACACTACTAATGTGAGTAGTGTGTATATGCAAAATTTGGCCGTTCTATCTACTAAATTAAAGGGTTAATTGGCAGAAAAAATTGGCGTGGGCTCCCGCGCAATTTTCTCCGCCAGAGTAGTAAAGCCAGTGACTGAGGGCAGATATTAATAGCCTGGAGAGGGTCCACGGTTATTAGCCCCCCCCCCCCCCCGGCTAAAAACATCTGCCCCCAGCCACCCCAGAAAAGGCACATCTGGAAGATGCGCCTATTCTGGCACTTGGCCACTCTCTTCCCATTCCCGTGTAGTGGTGTGATATGGGGTAATGAAGGGTTAATGTCACCTTGCTATTGTAAGGTGACATTAAGCCAAATTAATAATGGAGAGGCGTCAATTATGACACCTATCCATTATTAATCCAATACTAGTAAAGGGTTAAAGAAATACACAAACACTTTATTAAAAATTATTTTAATAAAATAAAAACAAAGGTTGTTGTAATATTTTATTCAACGCCCAATCCAATCACTGAAGTTCCTCGTTCTGTAACAAAAAAAAACATAATAAACCAACAATATCCTTACCTTCTGCAGATCTGTAAAGTCCAACGATGTAAATCCATCTGAAGGAATTAAAATATTTTGCAGCCACGAGCTTTGCTAATGCAACGTTGTTCGTGGCTGCAAAACCCCGGCAAATGAAGGTAAAGTAGGTCAATTACCTATATTTACCTTCATTTGCGGTGAGGCGCCCTCTGCTGGTTGTTCCGAGATCGTGGGAATTTCCCTAGAAAGCTCCCAGGCTCGAGTTCATATGAGGACAACCACAGAGGGTCTGTATGGCCCTGGAACCAGTAACTTCTCATTTATCTACCTTCTCCGCTTGGTGAAGCGACATACAGTATTATCTCCCCATTCATGGCAAAATGTGGGTGTCGAGTTAACCCCCTGCCTCTTGAGCAACACCATTAAGTTCCGTTACATTATCAAAGGCCTCTTTTAGAGTTAAGTCCCTGAGTTGGGTGGTCCCAACGTTTTCCCCGGACACCTCCCGCTCAGGGACTTTGGCCTCAGTGAATGCTGCCTCATCCTCATCGCCAACAAGCACACACAATGGGAAACCTGTCATCTGTAGCCTGGGACAAGGTTTCTTTAGGAGCAAAATGGCTGTTGTCCAGGCAACCAGGCGTGTCCTCCCTTGTCCCCACAAGTCCCAAAATAACACAAAGTCCCGCCCTATTATAATAGAGTGCAATAGGTTCTTGACCACGCCAACCTCATGGGATTTGGTGCCACAGTTTGTGTTTATGACCACCTGGGCCACAGGGTAATCCTGTAGTCCTTCGTGTCACCATGGAAACAGCGGACGCCCATCCTCTTTCCAGGAATCAGCTGATGTGGAATTGTGGCCCTCACTAGGGTTACCAAACTTCCCGAGTACAGCAAACCAGTCACTTGTACCCCGTTTACTGTCATGGGGCATGCCTGCGTCCCCTCTCCCGTTTGGGGAACAGCAGTGCAGGCTGGATAGGCAAAATACGAGTAGCTCCGTCCTATGCTGCAGTCCATTGGCTCAGTGGTCATGGGACAACGGGTGGCTATACGTCCTGGCCCATGGCACCTCCAGCAAATAACATCACCCGTAGGTACCTTGGGCACCACTTCGCCTGCCCCTTTGGACCTTGAATGCCCCACTCCCTTTTGGGCCTCCGCCCCCTTTTGGGATTCCCAGTATGGAGTGGGCTGCCTTCCCAAGGAACCTTCAATAGTGAGGCATCTCTCGACCAGTCCATCGGCATTCTGGGGATCACCCTGGGCAACCCAAATCTGTATGGGCCTTGGTAAGAGCCCACCCGTTCCACCATCTGTACAGGCATAGAGTACTCTGGTTGCAGCCACTTCTGGACCAGGGGCAACAGGTCAAACTTTTGGGAGCGAGATGGTTTGTCCCGGTGATGCGCCCAGCAGTAAGCTTGTTGTGCCTTGATAGTCATTGTCACCCCCAAGTGCACGAGAATCTCACTTTTAAGCTTGTCATACTATTTGGTGTCCTGCAAAGTTAAGTCCAAGTACGCCTTCTGGGGCTCCCCTGTCAAGTATGGCACCAGTACCTCTGCCCACTTCTCTGGCGGGAGTTTCTCCCTCTTGGCAACCCTTTCAAACACCGTCAGGATGGCCTTAACGTCATCCCCGGGGGTCATTTTCTGCAAAGCAGGTCTTACCGCCTTCCGGACGTGGGCCTCATCAGCCGGGGTTGGGGCGCTCGTCCTGCCCTTGATGGCTGTTGCCAGAAGCTGCATCTGCTGATGTTGCTCCTGCTGGAGCTGCTGTAACAACAACCTGATGGACTCTTGCTTTTGCTGCTGCGCTTGGACCAGATGTTTCAGCAGGTCCTCCATGATGTCAGATTTCCCTCCTGCAGCCGCTTGCATCCAGGACATGCAGTATCAACAGTCACACTGCCTCTTGGGATTCGTCCCAGTGTTTCTGGCACCAGTTGCAGGGATCTGTACTCACTCGGCTGCAATTGAGGTAGGCACAGAGCGGTATCACTGGAATTTCCAAGCAAGTTTATTCAAAATGGCATAAACTGCTCTGGTTAGGAAAACAAATGAACAACCTTTTCCGGCCCAAAGTAACAAACACAAAAAATAACAGTCCATATATTATAGCGGGTCCGCCCACACAGGTCAGTGTCTTTAGCATACACACACACAATGGAGGTCTCCACACCTCCAGCCACAGACACTGAATGAGACATTTGGCCTCCATTTTATTTACCAAACCACGCTCCTGGGGCGGGGATATGTGAGCAGTCATTCCCACCCATCTCTTATGTCCGCTCGGGCCTTGAAGCGGCCCAAATAATTCTCTCAGCACTATACGTGCTGGAGAATACTACCGGGCTCACATCACCACAGCTAATAGCCGCAATGACACATATCTCCCCTCAAGGACTCATCCGGCGACCATCTTACACACCGAACACTAAAGCAGCATTGGTGGCACCTGTATCTTGACGCCGCATCGGCGATACTTGAATCAGTCCTGTCTCTCCATGTCAATAACCATTCTAACAGAGAACCTAGGACCTATTTGTCTGAATGGAGTCCAAGTTCATATTGGTGTTTGCGTACCTGACCCCAGGGATCAGCAGCTGCCATATCGAGGATTGCCTGGGAGTTGTACCTGAAAGCTACCTACAGCCAAGCCTGACTCCACAATCAGGAGCTCCAGGGAACACCTGGTAGTCACTTACCTACACCCCTCCTAGGTAAGCCTGATCCAGTGGCCACCTGCGTGCGTAACAAGCAGCCTTTTCTATTATCTGATTTGCATTTGAGAGAGGCTATCACAACCTCTCCCGATATTTCATATAGGGGTGGATGGAATTTCAAAGATTTCTAGGTCCAAAGCCATCATAACAAACTAAGCATCACCGATACATGGCTAAAATCTAAATCTGGACACAGCCTTATCAGAAATGTTAGGTCAAGTCACCAGGGAGATGTTTCCATTCTCAAATTGTGGAGAATTTTCCAGTTGTTGCTTTGCCAGATGAGTTAATAACTATGAGAAAGAAGAAAAATGAAAAGAAGCCTGTTGGATATTTTGACTGAGGCTTGAAAAGTTCAACAAGGGTTTTACTTTTTCAGCATTCTTATAATTCGATAATCCTGCTTCCCTCATGTACAGTCACACAGTTGCTTATTACCGTACATAAAAATGGAGAAAAGAAAAAGGAAGCAAAATGCCATAAAATTGAAATTTTTTTTGAACATATTGATCAATTAAAAATGAATAAAAAACATGATAAAGTGGGATAAAGATGCAAAAATAAGCCACTTACAAAAATCAATACACCAATAATAGACCAAATGTAGGCAAAAGAATCACCCTTAATGCTTAACTCAGTTTGGGCTCCAAAAAAGGATTATATCAAAGGTAGTTATAAAGAACTTCAACAAGAAATGTGTAAAAGCCTATGGACTACAATAATTAACCCCTTTACCCCCAAGGGTGGTTTGCACGTTAATGACCGGGCCAATTTTTACAATTCTGACCACTGTCCCTTTATGAGGTTATAACTCTGGAACGCTTCAATGGATTCCAGTGATTCTGACATTGTTTTCTCGTGACATATTGTACTTCATGACAATGGTAAAAATTCTTTGATAGTACTTGCGTTTATTTGTGAAAATAACGGAAATTTGGCAAAAATTATGAAAATTTCGCAATTTTCCAACTTTGAATTTTTATGCAATTAAATCACAGATATATGTCCCACAAAATACTTAATAAGTAACATTTCCCACATGTTTACTTTACATCAGCACAATTTTGGAACCAAAATTTTTTTTTGTTAGGGAGTTATAAGGGTTAAAATTTGACCAGCAATTTCTCATTTTTACAACACCATTTTTTTTAGGGACCACATCTCATTTGAAGACATTTTGAGGGGTCTATATGATAGAAAATACCCAAGTGTGACACCATTTTAAAAACTGCACCCCTCCTGGTGCTCAAAACCATATTCAAGAAGTTTATTAACCCTTCTGGTGCTTCACAGGAATTTTTGGAATGTTTAAATAAAAATGAACATTTAACTTTTTTCACAAAAAATTTAATTCAGCTCCAATTTGTTTTATTTTACCAAGGGTAACAGGAGAAAATGGACCGCAAAAGTTGTTGTACAATTTGTCCTGAGTACACCGATACCCCATATGTGGGGGTAAACCACTGTTTGGGCGCATGACAGAGCTCGGAAGCGAAGGAGCGCCATTTGACTTTTCAATGCAAAATTGACTGGAATCGAGATGGGACACCATGTTGCGTTTGGAGAGCCCCTGATGTGCCTAAACATTGAAACCCCCCACAAGTGACAACATTTTGGAAAGTAGACCCCTTAAGGAACTTATCTAGAGGTGTGGTGAGCACTTTGACCCACCAATTGCTTCACAGAACTTTATAATGCAGAACCGTAAAAATAAAAAATCATATTTTTTCACAAAAATTATCTTTTCGCCCCCAATTTTTTATTTTCCCAAGGGCAAGAGAAGAAATTGGACCCCAAAAGTTGTTGTACAATTTGTCCTGAGTACGCTGATACCCCAAATGTGGGGGTAAACCACTGTTTGGGCGCATGGGAGAGCTCGGAAGGGAAGGAGCGCCGTTTGACTTTTCAATGCAAAATTGACAGGAATTGAGATGGGACGCCATGTTGCGTTTGGAGAGCCACTGATATGCCTAAACATTGAAACCCCCCACAAGTGACACCATTTTGGAAAGTAGACCCCCTAAGGAACTTATCTAGAGGTGTGGTGAGCACTTTGACCCACCAAGTGCTTCACAGAAGTTTATAATGGAGAACCGTAAAAATAAAAAATCATATTTTTTCACAAAAATTATCTTTTCGCCCCCAATTTTTTATTTTCCCAAGGGTAAGAGAAGAAATTGGACCCCAAAAGTTGTTGTACAATTTGTCCTGAGTACGCTGATACCCCATATGTGGGGGTAAACCACTGTTTGGGCGCATGGGAGAGCTCGGAAGGGAAGGAGCGCCGTTTGACTTTTCAATGCAAAATTGACAGGAATTGAGATGGGACGCCATGTTGCGTTTGGAGAGCCACTGATGTGCCTAAACATTGAAACCCCCCACAAGTGACACCATTTTGGAAAGTAGACCCCCTAAGGAACTTATCTAGATGTGTGGTGAGCGCTTTGACCCACCAAGGGCTTCACAGAAGTTTATAATGCAGAGCCGTAAAAATAAAACAAAAATTTTTTCCCACAAAAATTATTTTTTAGCCCCCAGTTTTGTATTTTCCCGAGGGTAACAGGAGAAATTGGACCCCAAAATTTGTTGTCCAATTTGTCGTGAGTGCGCTGATACCCCATAAGTGGGGGGGAACCACTGTTTGGGCGCATGGGAGGGCTCGGAAGGGAAGGAGCTCCATTTGGAATGCAGACTTAGATGGAATGGTCTGCAGGTGTCACATTGCGTTTGCAGAGCCCCTAATGTACCTAAACAGTAGAAACCCCCCACAAGTGACACCATTTTGGAAAGTAGACCCCCTAAGGAACTTATCTAGATGTGTGGTGAGCGCTTTGACCCACCAAGGGCTTCACAGAAGTTTATAATGCAGAGCCGTAAAAATAAAACAAAAATTTTTTCCCACAAAAATTATTTTTTAGCCCCCAGTTTTGTATTTTCCCGAGGGTAAGAGGAGAAATTCGACCCCAAAAGTTGTTGTCCAATTTGTCCTGAGTACGCTGATACCCCATATGTGGAGGGAACCACCGTTTGGGCGCATGGGAGGGCTCGGAAGGGAAGGAGTGCCATTTGGAATGCAGACTTAGATGGAATAGTCTGCAGGCGTCACATTGCGTTTGCAGAGCCCCTAATGTACCTAAACAGTAGAAACCCCCCACAAGTGACCCCATATTGGAAACTAGACCCCCCAGGGAACTCATCTAGATGTGTTGGGAGAACTTTGAACCCCCAAGTGTTTCACTACAGTTTATAACGCAGAGCCGTGAAAATAAAAAATCTTTTTTTTTTCCCCACAAAAATTATTTTTTAGCCCCTAGTTTGTTTTTTCCCAAGGGTAACAGGAGAAATTGGACCCCAAAAGTTGTTGTCCTATTTGTCCTGAGTACGCTCATACCCCATATGTTGGGGCAAACCCCTGTTTGGGCACACGGGAGAGCTCGGAAGGGAAGGAGCACTGTTTTACTTTTTCAACGCAGAATTGGCTGGAATTGAGATCGGACGCCATGTCGTGTTTGGAGAGCCCCTGATGTGCCTAAACAGTGGAAACCCTCCAATTATAACTGAAGCCCTAATCCAAACACACCCCTAACCCTAATTCCAACGGTAACCCTAACCACACCCCTAACCCTGACACACCCCTAATCCCAACCCTATTCCCAACTGTAAATATAATCTAAACCCTAACCCTAACTTTAGCCCCAACCCTAACTGTAGCCCCAACCCTAACCCTAACCCTAACCCTAGCCCCAGCCCTAACCCTAACCCTAGCCCTAACCCTAGCCCTAACGGGAAAATGGATATAAATACATTTTTTTAATTTTTCCCTAACTAAGGGGGTGATGAAGGGGGGTTTGATTTACTTTTATAGCGGGTTTTTTAGCGGATTTTTATGATTGGCAGCCGTCACACACTGAAAGACGCTTTTTATTGCAAAAAATATTTTTTGCGTTACCACATTTTGAGAGCTATAATTTTTCCATATTTTGGTCCACAGAGTCATGTGAGGTCTTGTTTTTTGCGGGACGAGTTGACGATTTTATTGGTAACATTTTCAGGCATGTGACATTTTTTGATCGCTTTTTATTCCGATTTTTGTGAGGAAGAATTACCAAAAAACAGCTATTCATGAATTTCTTTTGGGGGAGGCGTTTATACCGTTCCGCGTTTGGTAAAATTGATAAAGCAGTTTTATTCTTCGGGTCAGTACGATTACAGCGACACCTCATTTATATCTTTTTTTATGTTTTGGCGCTTTTATACGATATAAACTATTTTACGGAAAAAATAATTATTTTTGCATCGCTTTATTCTCAGGACTATAACTTTTTTATGTTTTTGCTGATGATGCTGTATGGTGGCTCGTTTTTTGCGGGACAAGATGACGCTTTCAGCGGTACCATGGTTATTTATATCCATCTTTTTGATCGCGTGTTATTCCACTTTTTGTTCAGCGGTATGATAATAAAGCGTTTTTTGCCTCGTTTTTTTTTTTTCTTACGGTGTTTACTGAAGGGGTTAACTAGTGGGCCAGTTTTATAGGTCGGGCCGTTACGGACGCGGCAATACTAAATATGTGTATTTTTATTGTTTTGTTTTTTTTATTTAGATAAAGAAATGTATTTATGGGAATAATATTATTTTTTTTTTTCATTATTTTGGAATATTTTTTTTAATTTTTTTTACACATTTGAAAAATTTTTTTTTTACTTTTTTACTTTGTCCCAGGGGGGGACATCACAGATCGGTGATCTGACAGTTTGCACAGCACTCTGTCAGATCACCGATCTGATAGAAGTGCAGGCTGCTTCACAGTGCCTGCTCTGAGCAGGCTCTGTGAAGCCACCTCCCTCCCTGCAGGACCCGGATCCGCGGCCATCTTGGATCCTGGCCTGGAGCAGGGAGGGAGGGAGGTAAGACCCTCGCAGCAACGTGATCACATCGCGTTGCTGCGGGGGGCTCAGGGAAGCCCGCAGGGAGCCCCCTCCCTGCGCGGTGCTTCCCTGCACCGCCGGCACATTGCGATCATCTTTGATCGCGGTGTGCCGGGGGTTAATGTGCCGAGGGCGGTCTTTGACCGCTCCTGGCACATAGTGCCGGATGTCAGCTGCGATAGGCAGCTGACACCCGGCCGCGATCGGCGGCGCTCCCCCCGTGAGCGCTGCCGATCGCATATGACGTACTATTGCGTCCTTGGGAAGTAAAGCCCACCCCACATGGACGCAATAGTACGTCTAATGGCAGAAAGGGGTTAATTGACAATCCCCCCCCCAAAAAAAAAAAAAAAAAAAAAGGTGAAAAATCAACATACACATTAGATATCCAAAAGAATGGGTATACAAAAAATGGAGGTAACAGATTACACCAATGCCTAAAAAGAGGCTCCCTATAAAAAAGATGCACTAATTAATGTCCATATAGGCTATATAAACATAATAGGTGAGTCACCTTCTAGGATAATATGGAAATAGAACCAATTAAAAAACAGCAATATATAATCTCCATTAGTGTAAGTGTATGATGTAGTCAATAGAAAGGCCCATATTAAATGTACAGGGGGTAACAGTAGAACAAGTAGTCAATAAGACATAGTGTCTAAAGAGCAGGAAGGGTTAATTGGCCAGGCATATTACCTTAGAACGACTGACAGACCTCGACGCGCATTTCGCGTTTGGCTTTTTTCTTAGGGGAGAGTGTGTGTTAGGGTACTGATGTGTGGTTCTTATATAGTGTATGAAATAGGTGTGAACTGGGAGAAGGGGAAACCCATTGTCAGTGTACCAAAACTACACGGTGAAACATCCCATGTGTATTAACATGACATCTGAGTCAAAGAAGTTAATAATTAAAATGGCTGTGTATACAATGCAGTTTAAAGTGACAATGTGCATAATGAAAAGTGAATAAAGGGCATTGGATTAAAAAAGATGCATTAATGGCTGATAATAAGTATAAATAAATAAAAATAATAATAACAGGTGTCATAAAGGGTTAACAAATCCTCTATAAATGTATATATATAAATGAAGTGCATTATTAAAAGTGATAATTAGTGAAACTATATAACACTGGGTAATGACTCAAAAATAAAAAATATAAAATGAACAATAGCAGAAAAGTACAAAGAAATTCATACTACAACAATTACTCAAAAATACACATAGGAGAGTGTATGAAAAGTTCACACTAAGAAAAAAGGTATCTCAGATAAAAACATAAATATATTTTATATTCACACGTAGTAAACAGACAAATAATATTAATTTCTTCTCATAACAGGATCAGAGGGCAATCCCCGTCCCCTGGGCCTTGCCCATCAACTTCCAGACAGCAGGGGGAGCCAAATATCACCCCCCACAGCAGTGAGGACATTGCCAATCCATAAAGACAGAGGAAACCGCATAAGTAAGTATAAATGAAATGCAACTAAAATGCTGAAGATAAAAAAAAGACAAAATGAAATACAAGACAAAGAACACACAAACCATAAAAAAAAACAAATTACTAAAGGAAAGGGGCAAAGCTTAAAACTTCATTCAAGCCCTGGGATTGAACTGACCCAATTTTAGAAATCCACTGGGCCTCGAGTTAGGCAAGATTTCTTCTCCAGTTACCACCCCTCTGATCAGTATAAACCTTGTCAAGCCCTGTGACCATCTGTTAGGGCTGGCAGAAGGCACCAAATAATATTAAAGAGGATATAAGGTGCGTTCACTGCCCGGGGTCCACCGTGCAAAGATGACACCTGCTGCTTAGTAATGACGGACAGTATATGGCGGTATAATAAACACATGCAGGTTAACTTCACTCGGTTTGTGGGAGGCGAACCCTGTTGCGTCACAGGGCCGCAATACCGCAAAGTAAACGCTAGTGTTTTGGTCACAAGACTCCGCCCCAAGGAGATAGGGTTAGAGTCCCTCCAGACCCACTAGCGTTCGGCGCCGCAACTGTAGTGCCAGGGAAAAAGCAACTAAAGATTTACCGCATCAAGTACAGCCTGGACTTTGCTCAGATGACTTCCCCAATCCTGGCTGAAGTTTACAATGTCGTCCAGGTAGGCTACCTTTTATAGGGGGCCAGGATCCAGTCTGTGGCTCTCTGGAATGTAGCTGGAACTGTTGTGAATTCTGTGGCTGAATTCACTCCTGTGGTCACAAGTGGTACTGCAGCTTCTGAGCTTCCTCCCTCAGGTGTTCTGGTGAGCTCGTTAACTGCTTCATTACTTAACTCCGCCTGATGCTGCTATCCTTGCTCCTTGTCAATGTTTCAGTGTTGGATCTGAGCTTCTCCTGATTGTTCCTGTGACCTGCTGCTCTGTATAGCTAAGTGCTTTTTGTTTTTTTGTTGCTTTTTTTCTGTCCAGCTTGTCTTTTGTTTTGCTGGAAGCTCTGAGACGCAAAGGGTGTACCGCCGTGCCGTTAGTTCGGCACGGTGGGTTTTTTTTGCCCCCTTTGCGTGGTTTTGCTTTAGGGTTTTTTGTAGACTTGAAAGTTCGCTTTACTGTCCTCGCTCTGTCCTAGAATATCGGGCCCCACTTTGCTGAATCTATTTCATCCCTACGTTTTGTCTTTTCATCTTACTCACAGTCATTATATGTGGGGGGCTGCCTTTTCCTTTGGGGAATTTCTCTGGGGCAAGTCAGGCCTATTTTTCTATCTTCAGGCTAGCTAGTTTCTTAGGCTGTGCCGAGTTGCCTAGGTAGTTGTTAGGCGCAATCCACAGCCGCTTTTAGTTGTGTTTAGGATAGGATCAGGTGTGCAGTCTACAGAGTTTCCACGTCTCAGAGCTCGTTCTTGTATTTTTGGGTATTTGTCAGATCACTGTGTGCGCTCTGATCGCTAAGCACACTGTGTTTCTGGATTGCCTTCATAACACCTGTCATTAGCAAACATAACAGTACAAGGAGCCACCCTAATGATTCTCAATAGAGGGAAAGAAAAAGTTCTGACATCATTTTTTTTTTTTTTTTTCTGCTCTGTGTTCACTTTTTTTTTTCCCCTAGACATTTGGGTATTCTGGACACAGGTGTGGACATGGATATTCAGGGTCTGTGCTCTTCAATGGATAATCTCGTTATAAATGTACAAAAAATTCAAGATACTATTGATCAGAAATCTATGTTAGAACCAAGAATTCCTATTCCTGATTTGTTTTTTGGAGATAGAACTAAGTTTCTAAGTTTCAAAAATAATTGTAAGCTATTTCTGGCCTTGAAACCTCATTCTTCTGGTAATCCTATTCAACAGGTTTTGATTATTATTTCTTTTTTGCGCGGCGACCCTCAAGACTGGGCATTTTCTCTTGCGCCAGGAGACCCTGCATTGAGTAGTGTCGATGCGTTTTTCCTGGCGCTCGGATTGCTGTACGATGAGCCTAATTCAGTGGATCAGGCTGAGAAAAATTTGCTGGCTTTGTGCCAGGGTCAGGATGATATAGAAGTATATTGTCAGAAATTTAGGAAATGGTCAGTACTCACTCAGTGGAATGAATCTGCGCTGGCAGCTTTGTTCAGAAAGGGTCTCTCTGAGACTCTTAAGGATATCATGGTGGGATTTCCTATGCCTGCTGGTTTGAATGAGTCTTTGTCTTTGGCCATTCAGATCGGTCGACGCTTGCGCGAGCGTAAATCTGTGCACCATTTGGCGGTACTGCCTGAGGTTAAACCTGAGCCTATGCAGTGCGATAGGACTATGACTAGAGTTGAACGGCAGGAATACAGACGTCTGAATGGTCTGTGTTTCTACTGTGGTGATTCCACTCATGCTATTTCTGATTGTCCTAAGCGCACTAAGCGGTCCGCTAGGTCTGCCGTCATTGGTACTGTACAGTCCAAATTCCTTCTGTCCATTACCTTGATATGCTCTTTGTCGTCGTTTTCTGTCATGGCGTTTGTGGATTCGGGCGCTGCCCTGAATCTGATGGATTTGGATTATGCTAAACGTTGTGGGTTTTTCTTGGAGCCTTTGCGGTGTCCTATTCCATTGAGAGGAATTGATGCTACACCTTTGGCCAAGAATAAACCTCAATACTGGGCCCAGCTGACCATGTGCATGGCTCCTGCACATCAGGAAGTTATTCGCTTTCTGGTGTTGCATAATCTGCATGATGTGGTCGTGTTGGGGTTGCCATGGCTACAAACCCATAATCCAGTATTGGATTGGAATTCCATGTCGGTATCCAGCTGGGGTTGTCAGGGGGTACATGGTGATGTTCCATTTTTGTCGATTTCGTCATCCACCCCTTCTGAGGTCCCAGAGTTCTTGTCTGATTATCAGGATGTATTTGAAGAGCCCAAGTCCGATGCTCTACCTCCGCATAGGGATTGTGATTGTGCTATCAATTTGATTCCTGGTAGTAAATTCCCTAAAGGTCGATTATTTAATTTATCCGTGCCCGAACACGCCGCTATGCGCAGTTATGTGAAGGAATCCCTGGAGAAGGGACATATTCGCCCATCGTCATCACCACTGGGAGCAGGGTTCTTCTTTGTAGCCAAGAAGGATGGTTCGCTGAGACCGTGTATTGATTACCGCCTTCTTAATAAGATCACTGTTAAATTTCAGTATCCCTTGCCATTGTTATCTGACTTGTTTGCTCGGATTAAGGGGGCTAGTTGGTTCACTAAGCTAGATCTTCGTGGTGCGTATAATCTGGTGAGAATCAGGCAAGGAGATGAATGGAAAACTGCATTCAATACGCCCGAGGGTCATTTTGAGTATCTAGTGATGCCGTTCGGACTTGCCAATGCTCCATCTGTGTTTCAGTCTTTTATGCATGACATCTTCCGTGAGTATCTGGATAAATTCCTGATTGTTTACTTGGATGACATTTTGATCTTCTCAGATGATTGGGAGTCTCATGTGAAGCAGGTCAGAATGGTTTTTCAGGTCCTGCGTGCTAACTCTTTGTTTGTGAAGGGATCAAAGTGTCTCTTCGGTGTGCAGAAAGTTTCATTTTTGGGGTTCATCTTTACCCCTTCTACTATCGAGATGGATCCAGTTAAGGTCCAAGCCATCCAGGATTGGATTCAGCCGACATCTCTGAAAAGTCTGCAAAAGTTCCTGGGCTTTGCTAATTTTTATCGTCGCTTCATCTGTAATTTTTCTAGCATTGCCAAACCATTGACCGATTTGACCAAGAAGGGTGCTGATTTGGTTAATTGGTCTTCTGCTGCTGTGGAAGCTTTTCAGGAGTTGAAGCGTCGTTTTTGTTCTGCCCCTGTGTTGTGTCAGCCAGATGTTTCTCTTCCGTTCCAGGTCGAGGTTGATGCTTCTGAGATTGGAGCAGGGGCGGTTTTGTCACAGAGAGGTTCTGATTGCTCAGTGATGAAACCATGTGCTTTCTTTTCCAGGAAGTTTTCGCCCGCTGAGCGTAATTATGATGTGGGCAATCGAGAGTTGCTGGCCATGAAGTGGGCATTCGAGGAGTGGCGTCATTGGCTTGAAGGAGCTAAGCATCGCGTGGTGGTATTGACTGATCATAAGAACTTGACTTATCTCGAGTCTGCCAAGCGCTTGAATCCTAGACAGGCCCGTTGGTCGTTATTTTTTGCCCGCTTCGACTTTGTGATTTCGTACCTTCCGGGCTCTAAAAATGTGAAGGCGGATGCTCTGTCTAGGAGTTTTGTGCCCGACTCTCCGGGTTTATCTGAGCCAGCGGGTATCCTCAAGGAAGGAGTCATTGTGTCTGCCATCTCCCCTGATTTGCGGCGGGTGCTGCAAAAATTTCAGGCGAATAAACCTGATTGTTGTCCAGCAGAGAATCTGTTCGTCCCTGATAGGTGGACTAATAAACTTATCTCTGAACTTCATTGTTCGGTGTTGGCTGGTCATCCTGGAATCTTTGGTACCAGAGAGTTAGTGGCTAGATCCTTCTGGTGGCCATCTCTGTCACGGGATGTACGTACTTTTATGCAGTCCTGTGGGATTTGTGCTAGGGCTAAGCCCTGCTGTTCTCGTGCCAGTGGGTTGCTTTTGCCCTTGCCGGTCCCAAAGAGGCCTTGGACACATATTTCGATGGATTTCATTTCTGACCTTCCCGTTTCTCAAAAGATGTCAGTCATTTGGGTGGTCTGTGATCGCTTTTCTAAAATGGTCCATCTGGTGCCCTTGGCTAAGTTGCCTTCCTCCTCTGATTTGGTACCTTTGTTCTTTCAGCATGTGGTTCGGTTGCATGGCATTCCTGAGAATATTGTTTCTGACAGAGGTTCCCAGTTTGTTTCAAGGTTTTGGCGAGCCTTTTGTGGTAGGATGGGCATTGACCTATCCTTTTCCTCGGCTTTCCATCCTCAGACTAATGGCCAGACCGAACGAACCAATCAGACCTTGGAAACATATCTGAGATGTTTTGTTTCTGCAGACCAGGATGATTGGGTGTCCTTTTTGCCGTTGGCTGAGTTCGCCCTTAATAATCGGGCCAGCTCGGCTACCTTGGTTTCTCCATTTTTTTGCAATTCTGGGTTCCATCCTCATTTCTCTTCAGGACAGGTTGAGTCTTCGGACTGTCCTGGTGTGGATTCTGTGGTGGATAGGTTGCAGCAGATCTGGACTCAGGTAGTGGACAATTTGATCTTGTCCCAGGAGAAAGCTCAACTTTTCGCTAATCGCAGACGCCGTGTGGGTCCCCGACTTCGTGTTGGGGATCTGGTTTGGTTATCTTCTCTTCATATTCTTATGAAGGTTTCCTCTCCTAAATTTAAAACTCGTTTTATTGGTCCGTATAGGATTTCTGAGGTTCTCAATCCTGTGTCTTTTCGTTTGACCCTCCCAGACTCCTTTTCCATACATAATGTATTCCATAGGTCGTTGTTGCGGAGATACGTGGCACCTATGGTTCCATCTGTTGAGCCTCCTGCCCCGGTTTTGGTGGAGGGGGAATTGGAGTATATTGTGGAGAAGATTTTGGATTCTCGTGTTTCTAGACGGAAACTCCAGTATCTGGTTAAATGGAAGGGTTATGCTCAGGAAGATAATTCCTGGGTTTTTGCCTCTGATGTTCATGCTTCCGATCTTGTTCGTGCCTTTCATGCGGCTCATCCTGGTCGGCCTGGGGGCTCTGGTGAGGGTTCGGTGACCCCTCCTCAAGGGGGGGGTACTGTTGTGAATTCTGTGGCTGAATTCACTCCTGTGGTCACAAGTGGTACTGCAGCTTCTGAGCTTCCTCCCTCAGGTGTTCTGGTGAGCTCGTTAACTGCTTCATTACTTAACTCCGCCTGATGCTGCTATCCTTGCTCCTTGTCAATGTTTCAGTGTTGGATCTGAGCTTCTCCTGATTGTTCCTGTGACCTGCTGCTCTGTATAGCTAAGTGCTTTTTGCTTTTTTGTTGCTTTTTTTCTGTCCAGCTTGTCTTTTGTTTTGCTGGAAGCTCTGAGACGCAAAGGGTGTACCGCCGTGCCGTTAGTTCGGCACGGTGGGTTTTTTTTGCCCCCTTTGCGTGGTTTTGCTTTAGGGTTTTTTGTAGACTGCAAAGTTCGCTTTACTGTCCTCGCTCTGTCCTAGAATATCGGGCCCCACTTTGCTGAATCTATTTCATCCCTACGTTTTGTCTTTTCATCTTACTCACAGTCATTATATGTGGGGGGCTGCCTTTTCCTTTGGGGAATTTCTCTGGGGCAAGTCAGGCCTATTTTTCTATCTTCAGGCTAGCTAGTTTCTTAGGCTGTGCCGAGTTGCCTAGGTAGTTGTTAGGCGCAATCCACAGCCGCTTTTAGTTGTGTTTAGGATAGGATCAGGTGTGCAGTCTACAGAGTTTCCACGTCTCAGAGCTCGTTCTTGTATTTTTGGGTATTTGTCAGATCACTGTGTGCGCTCTGATCGCTAAGCACACTGTGTTTCTGGATTGCCTTCATAACACCTGTCATTAGCAAACATAACATGGAACGCCTTGTAACCCAAATGGTATCCTTGTGTAATGGAAGCACCCATCTGACGTTGAAGAGGCAGTCTTCTCCTTGGGACATAGGAATTTGCCAATATCCTTTTGTGAGGTCAAGGGTAGTAGTGCTTCCGCCTCCCCGGTTGTTGGATTTTGTAGTTGACCTGTCCAACTTTCTCCACTACCACATAGGGACCCTGCCACTTGGCCAGGAATTTGGGCTCCACCGTGGGTATCAGCACCAGTACTTGATCGCCAGGGTTGAAGTGTCTCACCCTTGCCGACCTATTGTGGACCCTCGACTGCGCCTCTTGTGCTTTGAAGAAGTGTTCTCTCACGAGGGGCATCACCTTGACAATCCTCTCTCTTGCATCTGGACCACATGCTTGATTACACTCTGGTTGGGTGTAGACTCCGCCTCCCATGTCTCTTGCTACGTCGAGGAGTCCACGAGGGTGTCAGCCATACAAACAGTTCAAAAAGGGGGAATCCAGTAGAGGCCTGTGGTACATCTCGGTTCAAGAATAGAAGGTACAGTAGTAGACAGTCCTGTCCATCTTTATCTACGATCTTCAACATGGCTTTCAATGTTTTATTGAACCTTTCTACCGAGCCATCCGTCTGCAGATGGTAGATTGAGGTCCGGAGCTGTGTGATTTGCAGGGTTTTGCACAACTCCTTCATCATCTTTGACATAAACAGGGTCCCTTGTCTTTAGGCAACCCCGCTCTAGAGAAGACATGGACCAACTCTTGGGCAATATACTTTGCAGAGGAGTTACGTAGTGTAATGGCCTCCGGGTATCGTGTAGCGCAGTTCAGTATCACCTGGATATACTGATGTCCTATGGCGGACTTGACAAGGGGTCCTACTTAATCCATGGCTTTGCGATCAAACGGAACCTCAATAATGTGCAATGGCACCAAGAGGCTACGAAAATGGGCAACTGGGGATGGCAGGTGGGGCAGGACCTACAGTAATTCACAAGGCCAGTAGAAACTCTGGAGGATCCGTTCCTGGGTTTTCTCTATGCCCAGATGACCACCTAACACATGTGTATGGGCCTTGCCTAACACTCTGCGTCTGCATGGCCCTGGCACCAGTAACTGCTTATTTATCTCCCTTCTCAGCTTGGTGAAGCGATATACAGTATCATCTCCCCATTCATAGCAAAATGTGGGTGTCGAGTGTCAGCCCCCGCCTCTTGAGCAACACCATTAAGTACCGTTACAATAATTATCAAAGGCCTCTTTTAGAGTTAAGTCCCTAAGTTGGGCGGTCTCAAAGTTTCCCCCGGACACCTCCCGCTCAGGGACTTTGGCCTCAGTGGATGCTGCCTCATCTTCATCACCAACAAGCACACACAATGGGAAACCTGTCATCTGTAGCCTGGGACAAGGTTTCTTTAGGAGCGATATGGCTGTTGTCCAGGCAACCAGGCGTGTCCTCCCTTGTCCCCACAAGTCCCAAAATAACACAAAGTCCCACCCTATTATAATAGCGTGCAATAGGTTCTTGACCACGCCAACCTCATGGGATTTGGTGCCACAGTTTGTGTTTATAAAGGCACAGATGATTGGCCTCGGGGAGACCAAAACATCCAACACCGCGGAGACACCATCACGTGTTTCTCAACGCAGTGATTCCAGAACACTGCCCCCATCTTTTATGGGAAATATGCAGATGCATGTAAAGAAGCTGCGGAGACACCATCACGTGTTTCTCGACGCAAGCAGTGAATAGCCAGGCCTTTCCCCGGGAAGGAACGACCACGGGAAGGGCAGCATCCTATGAAGGAAAGCCACCTATGCCAAGCATGGTATCCATCCACAGACAGCTGTTTCGGGGTTTTTGCCCCTCATCAGTGTGGAGTAGGAATCTGGCTATTAGGAGCAGTGCCTAGTAAAAAGGCTATAAAGGCACAGATGATTGGCCTCGGGGAGACCAAAACATCCAACACCGCGGAGACACCATCACGTGTTTCTCAACGCAGTGATTCCAGAACACTGCCCCCATCCCTTATGGGAAATATGCAGATGCATGTAAAGAAGCTGCGGAGACACCATCACGTGTTTCTCGACGCAAGCAGTGAATAGCCAGGCCTTTCCCCGGGAAGGAACGACCACGGGAAGGGCAGCATCCTATGAAGGAAAGCCACCTATGCCAAGCATGGTATCCATCCACAGACAGCTGTTTCGGGGTTTTTGCCCCTCATCAGTGTGGAGTAGGAATCTGGCTATTAGGAGCAATGCCTAGTAAAAAGGCTATAAAGGCACAGATGATTGGCCTCGGGGAGACCAAAACATCCAACACCGCGGAGACACCATCACGTGTTTCTCAACGCAGTGATTCCAGAACACTGCCCCCATCCCTTATGGGAAATATGCAGATGCATGTAAAGAAGATGCGGAGACACCATCACGTGTTTCTCGACGCAAGCAGTGAATAGCCAGGCCTTTCCCGGGAAAGAACAACCACGGGAAGAGCAGCATCCTATGAAGGAAAGCCACCTATGCCAAGCATGGTATCCATCCACAGACAGCTGTTTCGGGGTTTTTGCCCCTCATCAGTGTGGAGTAGGAATCTGGCTATTAGGAGCAGTGCCTAGTAAAAAGGCTATAAAGGCACAGATGATTGGCCTCGGGGAGACCAAAACATCCAACACCGCGGAGACACCATCACGTGTTTCTCAACGCAGTGATTCCAGAACACTGCCCCCATCCCTTATGGGAAATATGCAGATGCATGTAAAGAAGCTGCGGAGACAGCATCACGTGTTTCTCGACGCAAGCAGTGAATGAAGACATACTGATAGGAATTCTAGATTGTGAGCCCAATCGGGGACAGTGATGATAATGTGTGCAAACTGTAAAGCGCTGCGGAATATGTTAGCGCTATATAAAAATAAAGATTATTATTATTATTATTATTAATAGCCAGGTCCCAAAATAACACAAAGTCCCACCCTATTATAATAGACTGCAATAGGTTCTTGACCACGCCAACCTCATGGGATTTGGTTCCACAGTTTGTGTTTATGACCACCTGGGCCACAGGGTAGTCCTTGTAGTCCTTCGTGTCACCATGGAAACAGCGGACGCCCATCCTCTTTCCAGGAATCAGCTGATGTGGAATTGTGGCCCTCACTAGGGTTACCAAACTTCCCGAGTACAGCAAACCAGTCACTTGTACCCTGTTTACTGTCACGGGGCATGCCTGCGTCCCCTCTCCCGTTTGGGGAACAGCAGTGCAGGCTGGATAGGCAAAATACGAGTAGCTCCGTCCTATGCTGCAGTCCATTGGCTCAGTGGTCATGGGACAACGGGTGGCTATATGTCCTGGCCCATGGCACCTCCAGCAAATAACATCACCCGTAGGTACCTTGGGCACCACTTTGCCTGCCCCTTTCGACCTTGAATGCCCCACCCCCTTTTGGGTATCCGCCCCCTTTTGGGATTCCCAGTATGGAGTGGGCTGCCTTCCCAAGGAACCTTCAATCGTGAGGCATCTCTCGACCAGTCCATCGGCATTCTGGGGATCACCCTGGGCAACCCAAATCTGTATGGGCCTTGGTAGGAGCCCACCCGTTCCACCATCTGTGCAGGCATAGAGTACTCTGGTTGCAGCCACTTCTGGACCAGGGGCAACAGGTCAAACTTTTGGGAGCGAGATGGTTTGTCCCGGTGATGCGCCCAGCAGTAAACTTGTTGTGCCTTGATAGTCATTGTCACCCCCAAGTGCACGAGAATCTCACTTTTAAGCTTGTTATACTATTTGGTGTCCTGCAAAGTTAAGTCCAAATACGCCTTCTGGGGCTCCCCTGTCAAGTATGGCACCAGTACCTCTGCCCACTTCTCTGGCGGGAGTTTCTCCCTCTTGGCAACCCTTTCAAACACCGTCAGGATGGCCTTAACGTCATCCCCGGGGGTCATTTTCTGCAAAGCAGGTCTTACCGCCTTCCGGACGTGGGCCTCATCAGCCAGGGTTGGGGCGCTCGTCCTGCCCTGGATGGCTGTTGCCAGAAGCTGCATCTGCTGATGTTGCTCCTGCTGGAGCTACTGTGAGAACAACCTGATGGACTCCTGCTGTTGCTGTTGCGCTTGGACCAGATGTTTCAGCAGGTCCTCCATGTTGTCAGATTTCCCTCCTGCAGCCGCTTTCATCCAGGACATGCAGTATCAACAGTCACACTGCCTCTTGGGATTCGTCCCAGTGTTTCTGGCACCAGTTGCAGGGATCTGTACTCAGTCGGCTGCAATTGAGGTAGGCACAAAGCGGTATCACTGGAATTTCCAAGCAAGTTTATTCAAAATGGCATAAACTGGGGGGCGTGACTTGCACGGGCTCAGGAGCAGACGTGTGTCTGGGGAGCTCCTGCTGAATCCCGGATTATAAGCGACTAATAGCTTACTTCTTGGGGTGAAACACCACTGAACACTGTCTAAAACTACCAGGAGCAGGACAGAACTCTTTTAGAGCAACTTCAATAATGGCAAATACAGCAAAAGGACATGCAAGCTCCAGCCTCGGCCTTGCTGCAGGCCCGTACACTCAGAAGACCAGAAAACCTCACTTAACAAAGCCCTCAGGCTACAGCCCGGACTCAGATGCAGGAGGATCATCGGAGAAGCCCACTGCAGCTCCCGCACTGAAATCTGCGAGATCTGCGGCCACTGCTGTGCAGACCGGAGCTACCTCCGTGCATAGGCCTAAAGCCGCGGTCTTTCCTAAGCCGACGGAGCCGGGACGCGGAGAAGAAGCCATAACCCCGCCTACGACTCCGCCCACAGTACGCGGCAGGCCCACTGCCGAGGACAAGAACTTGAATAGTGCCGCAGGGAAAAACATGAAGAGACCTCCGCTACTGGCAACTCCCGCCCTGAGACACACAGGACCCTCTACCCAGCTTTACCGGGCAGGCACAGCCTCCGGGACCAAACCGGGAGCCGCTGCCCTACATGTACCGGCGGGGCCGAGAGGTAAGAGAGACGCCGAGGCCCCTCCCATAACTCCGCCTACCTTATGCGGCGACTTCGCTCCCAGGGAACGGAGCTCTGTAGCGGCTGCAGATCCTTCACCTGCGACGCCTGCCCTGAAGTCCCTGAAGCCCCTGGCCGCTCTCACACAGACCGGAGCTGCCGCCGGGAGGGGGCCCAGAACCGCAGCTTCACCCGAGCAGGCGGAGTCGGGACGCAGAGGGAGCGCCGAGACTCCGCCCACTGCTCCGCCCACGGCATTGCTCTGGGAGGTAATGACACAGACTCGGCTGCTGGAGAAGCAGCGGCCGCGCTCACAACATACGGCAGCACAGATATCTTTAGGAAGAGCCGGGACCTACACATAGTGTCATCCAAAGCAGGTACCGCAGCTCTTCACTCGCCGGCTGGGATGGGGTGCAGAGCTGCACAGGGGATAAACCGCGGACAGGGGAGAGAGAGACAGGACGAGACCCCTCCCTCAACCCCGCCCACTGACAACAGTTGCACTGCTACTAACAACATTAAGAATCAAGCAGCAACTCGTACTCTTAGATATGATGCTCCCTCATTTATACCAAAGCTCAGATCTCAGTCAAAGGAGAAACGTCAGTCCACAAGCCCTGAGATACCACAGCTCAAACCAGTGGACAGGCCACAAATAAGTCGCTCTTCACAAAAAACACAACTAAAGGTCCACAGCAGTTCAACCGATCTGGAGGAGAAGTGCTCCACATCAATCACCTCATGTCCATTACTCGGATCAGTGGAAACATCAGTAACAGATGGTCCTCCCACTAAAATAAATATAGACAATTTACTAACAAGCTTCTGTGACATCCTTAATGAAAAAATGGAGGAAACCATGTCAATGATTGTTTACAGGCTCTCTTACAAACCGCCTAATACAGAGTCAGATGGCATGGAGACAGCGTCTGAGTCCTACATAAGAGACGCACTGACTTCAGTTGCAGAGAGCGTTGACTCATCCTCATCGGCATCTTCTTCAAGGTCATCCAAAAGTGATCGCTCCTCGTCTATATGCGACTCATATTCTCCCTCTGTATACTCATCCGATAACAGCGAAGAGGACTTCTCACCCAGGAGCTTAGATCATCCCTACTCAGTTAGTTCGCTGACCCCTCCTATATCTGGAACTATACTGGATGATCTACAAAAAGACATTGACACTATAAAAAGCAATATGGCTAGTCTTGAGGACCACAGACGGAGAAATAACGTAAAAATAAGAGGAGTTCCTGAATCCATTAAACCCCCACATTTGAAGGATTATATTCTTAAAATGATTCACAAATTCATTCCTGAGGCCAGTGAACCGAACATTATTGAAAAAGCTTTCTGAATCAAAAGACCTGCGTTTCTCCCACAAGGCGTGCCAAGGGACATCATTGTCTCCTTTTTCCCGACTTGGATTAGAAGTAAATTATTTGATCTCCCCTCCGATAAGAACTTCCAACTCTCCTCATATAGTCAGTTATCATTTTTTAGAGATTTATCTAGAGACACTCTGAAAAAGCATAAAGACTTTGCATCTATTACACAGGAGCTTCGGAGGGCACACTTTACATATTCGTGGTCCCCCTCCTCTACCCTTACGATAAAACTCTTGTCTGGAAACGTTTATGTTGCAAATCCAGGGGAGGGCCTATCCTTTCTACAGCACCATGGCCTAAATCCTCCTGGAATCTCCAAGCAACTTGGCTGGAAATCTCTAAGAACCTACAATGGTCCTGCATGAACTGTAGTTTTGTTCTGCACACAGTGACACCTACTCTCACAACATCCTATACAGTTTATAGACGCAACTTTCCCAAAGATTAGCCTTAATATTGAGCCAGATATTTTACTGCCCACATAGTCGCAGGATCACCATTGGTGTCTCCTGATATAAGTTATTACACACCATACATTAAGCCAAAACATATAACAGGCCTTCATATATTAATTCCTACCAGTCAGTCAACATAGTTTTAAATACATACTCAATGAATCCACATAAAATCGAATATGTGTCAGTTTAATAACCTATCGTGTTACTCTGTACACTTAAATACATTAAGCTAATACTTATAACAGGCCTTCATATACTAATACCTACTAGTTAGCTACTATGGTCTTTGATGTATATTTCTTCATCTTAGTTACTATGGTATGGTGAAACTGCACATAATACTTGTTATCTTACTGTGTTTATATTATTCTACTGTATGATTGCCTGTTTCCCCCCTTTTGTCAGGGGGTTTGTTTTTCCCTTCCTCCATACCCCTCCCTTTCCCCTCCTCCCTTCCCTATTTTTCCTACCGGTTAAAGTTAAAATTCAATAAAATATTTTGAAAGCAAAATGGCATAAACTGCTCTGGTTAGGAAAACAAATGAACAGCCTTTTCCGGCCCAAAGTAACAAACACAAAAAATAACAGTCCATATAGTATAGCGGGTCCGCCCACACAGGTCAGTGTCTTTAGCATACACACACAATGGAGGTCTCCACACCTCCAGCCAAAGACACTGAATAAGACATTTGGCCTCCATTTTATTTACCAAACCACGCTCCTGGGGCGGGGATATGTGAGCAGTCATTCCCACCCATCTCTTATGTCCGCTCGGGCCTTGAAGCGGCCCAAATAATTCTCTCAGCACTACACGTGCTGGAGAATACTTCCGGGCTCACATCACCACAGCTAATAGCCGCGATGACACATATCTCCCCCTCAAGGACTCATCCGGCGACCATCTTACACACCGAACACTAAAGCAGCATTGGTGGCACCTGTATCTTGACGCCGCATCGGCGATACTTGAATCAGTCCTGTCTCTCCATGTCAATAACCATTCTAACAGAGAACCTAGGACCTATTTGTCTGAATGGAGTCCAACTTCATATTGGTGTTTGCGTACCTGACCCCAGGGATCAGCAGCTGCCATATCGAGGATTGCCTGGGAGTTGTACCTGGCAGCTACCTACAGCCAAGCCTGACTCCACAATCAGGAGCTCCAGGGAACACCTGGTAGTCACTTAGCTACACCCCTCCTTGGTAAGCCTGATCCAGTGGCAACCTGCGTGCGTAACAAGCAGCCTTTTCTATTATCTGATTTGCATTTGAGAGAGGCTATCACAACCTCTCCCGATATTTCATATAGGGGTGGATGGAATTTTAAAGATTTCTAGGTCCAAAGCCATCATAACAAACTAAGCATCACCGATACATGGCTAAAATCTAAATCTGGACACAGCCTTATCAGAAATGTTAGGTCAAGTCACCAGGGAGATGTTTCCGTTCTCAAATTTTGGAGAATTTTCCAGTTGTTGCTTTGCCAGATGAGTTAATATCTATGAGAAAGAAGAAAAATGAAAAGAAGCCTGTTGGATATTTTGACTGAGGCTTGAAAAGTTCAACAAGGGTTTTACTTTTTCAGCATTCTTATAATTCTATAATCCTGCTTCCCTCATGTACAGTCACACAGTTGCTTATTACCGTACATAAAAATGGAGAAAAGAGAAAGGAAGCAAAATGCCATAAAAATGAAATTTTTTTGAACATATTGATAAATTAAAAATGAATAAAAATACATGATAAAGTGGGATAAAGATGCAAAAATAAGCCACTTACAAAAATCAATACACCAATAATAGACCAAATGTAGGCAAAAGTCACCCTTAATGCTTAACTCAGTTTGGGCTCCAAAAAAGGATTATATCAAAGGTAGTTATAAAGAACTTCAACAAGAAATGTGTAAAAACCTATGGACTAAAATAATTAATTGACAAATCCCCCCCCAAAAAAGGTGAAAAATCAACATACACATTAGATATCCAAAAGAATGGGTATACAAAAAATGGAGGTAACAGATTGCACCAATGCCTAAAAATGAGGCTCCCTATAAAAAAGATGCACTAATTAATGTCCATATAGGTTATATAAACATAATAGGTGAGTCCCCTTCAAGGATAATATGGAAATAGAACCAATTGAAAAACAGCAATATATAATCTCCATTAGTGTAAGTGTATGATGTAGTCAATAGAAAGGCCCATATTAAATGTACAGGGGGTAACAGTAGAACAAGTAGTCAATAAGACATAGTGTCTAAAGAGCAGGAAGGGTTAATTGGCCAGGCATATTACCTTAGAACGGCTGACAGACCTCGACGCGCATTTCGCGTTTGGCTTTTTTCTTAGGGGAGAGTGTATTAGGGTACTGATGTGTGGTTCTTATATAGTGTGTTTAAATCAGTGGTGGTAGCAGCTTGATTGCAGCGCTTCCAGCGGTAGGACCTGCACGACGTCACCGCAGACCAGCGTCATGTGATGTCAGGCCACTCCCTCGTTCGACGCGTCAGAACGGGGCGGGACAGGCAGCAACCAAGACGGGTCTCCAGGGTGACGCAGGCAGGAAGCCGTCAGGAGCGCAGCCCACTGTGCAAGTACACTGAAGATTTAGCCACAAACTCACAAAGGTGAGTCCATGGTTAGGAGAGTAAATGAAATAGGTGTGAACTGGGAGAAGGGGAAACCCATTGTCAGTGTACCAAAACTACACGGTGAAACATCCCATGTGTATTAACATGACATCTGAGTCAAAGAAGTTAATTATTAAAATGGCTGTGTATACAATGCAGTTTAAAGTGACAATGTGCATAATGAAAAGTGAATAAAGGGCATTGGATTAAAAAAGATGCATTAATGGCTGATAATAAGTATAAATAAATAAAAATAATAATAACAGGTGTCATAAAGGGTTAACAAATCCTCTATAAATGTATATATATAAATGAAGTGCATTATTAAAAGTGATAATTAGTGAAACTATATAACACTGGGTAATGACTCAAAAATAAAAAATATAAAATGAACAATAGCAGAAAAGTACAAAGAAATTCATACTACAACAATTACTCAAAAATACACATAGGAGAGTGTATGAAAAGTTCACACTAAGAAAAAAGGTATCTCAGATAAAAACATAAATATATTTTATATTCACACGTAGTAAACAGACAAATAATATTAATTTCTTCTCATAACAGGATCAGAGGGCAATCCCCGTCCCCTGGGCCTTGCCCATCAACTTCCAGACAGCAGGGGGAGCCAAATATCACCCCCCACAGCAGTGAGGACATTGCCACTCCACAAAGACAGAGGAAACCGCATAAGTAAGTATAAATGAAATGTAACTAAAATGCTGAAGATAAAAAAAAGACAAAATGAAATACAAGACAAAGAACACACAAACCATAAAAAAATGAATTACTAAAGGAAAGGGGCAAAGCTTAAAACTTCATTCAAGCCCTGGGATTGAACTGACCCAATTTTAGAAATCCACTGGGCCTCAAGTTAGGCAAGATTTCTTCCCAGTTACCACCCCTCTGATCAGTATAAACCTTGTCAAGCCCTGTGACCATCTGTTAGGGCTGGCAGAAGGCACCAAATAATATTAAAGAGGATATAAGGTGCATTCACTGCCCGGGGTCCACCGTGCAAAGATGACACCTGCTGCTTAGTAATGACGGACAGTATATGGCGGTATAATAAACACATGCAGGTTAACTTCACTCGGTTTGTAGGAGGCGAACCCTGTTGCGTCACAGGGCCGCAATACCTCAAAGTAAACGCTAGTGTTTTGGTCACAAGACTCTGCCCCAAGGAGATAGGGTTAGAGTCCCTCCAGACCCACTAGCATTCGGCGCCGCAACTGTAGTGCCAGGGAATAAGCAACTAAAGACTTACCGCATCAAGTACAGCCTGGACTTTGCTCAGATGACTTCCCCAATCCTGGCTGAAGTTTACAATGTCGTCCAGGTAGGCTACCTTTTATAGGGGGCCAGGATCCAGTCTGTGGCTCTCTGGAATGTAGCTGGAACGCCTTGTAACCCAAATGGTATCCTTGTGTAATGGAAGCACCCATCTGACGTTGAAAAGGCAGTCTTCTCCTTGGGACATAGGAATTTGCCAATATCCTTTTGTGAGGTCAAGGGTAGTAGTGCTTCCGCCTCCCCGGTTGTTGGATTTTGTAGTTGACCTGTCCAACTTTCTCCACTACCACATAGGGACCCTGCCACTTGGCCAGGAATTTGGGTTCCACCGTGGGTATCAGCACCAGTACTTGATCGCCAGGGTTGAAGTGTCTCACCCTTGCAGACCTATTGTGGGCCCTCGACTGCGCCTCTTGTGCTTTGAAGAAGTGTTCTCTCACGAGGGGCATCACCTTGACAATCCTCTCTCTTGCATCTGGACCACATGCTTGATTACACTCCGGTTGGGTGTAGACTCCGCCTCCCATGTCTCTTGCTACGTCGAGGAGTCCACGAGGGTGTCAGCCATACAAACAGTTCAAAAAGGGGGGATCCAGTAGAGGCCTGTGGTACGTCTCGGTTCAAGAATAGAAGGTACAGTAGTAGACAGTCCTGTCCATCTTTATCTACGATCTTCAACATGGCTTTCAATGTTTTATTGAACCTTTCTACCGAGCCATCCGTCTGCAGATGGTAGATTGAGGTCCGGAGCTGTGTGATTTGCAGGGTTTTGCACAACTCCTTCATCATCTTTGACATAAACAGGGTCCCTTGTCTTTAGGCAACCCCGCTCTAGAGAAGACATGGACCAACTCTTGGGCAATATACTTTGCAGAGGAGTTACGTAGTGTAATGGCCTCCGGGTATCGTGTAGCACAGTTCAGTATCACCTGGATATACTGATGTCCTATGGCGGACTTGACAAGGGGTCCTACTTAATCCATGGCTTTGCGATCAAACGGAACCTCAATAATGTGCAATGGCACCAAGAGGCTACGAAAATGGGCAACTGGGGATGGCAGGTGGGGCAGGACCTACAGTAATTCACAAGGCCAGTAGAAACTCTGGAGGATCCGTTCCTGGGTTTTCTCTATGCCCAGGTGACCACCTAACACATGTGTATGGGCCTTGCCTAACACTCTGCGTCTGTATGGCCCTGGCACCAGTAACTGCTTATTTGTCTCCCTTCTCAGCTTGGTGAAGCGATATACAGTATCATCTCCCCATTCATAGCAAAATGTGGGTGTCGAGTGTCAGCCCCCGCCTCTTGAGCAACACCATTAAGTACCGTTACAATAATTATCAAAGGCCTCTTTTAGAGTTAAGTCCCTAAGTTGGGCGGTCTCAAAGTTTCCCCCGGACACCTCCCGCTCAGGGACTTTGGCCTCAGTGGATGCTGCCTCATCCTCATCGCCAACAAGCACACACAATGGGAAACCTGTCATCTGTAGCCTGGGACAAGGTTTCTTTAGGAGCGATATGGCTGTTGTCCAGGCAACCAGGCGTGTCCTCCCTTGTCCCCACAAGTCCCAAAATAACACAAAGTCCCACCCTATTATAATAGAGTGCAATAGGTTCTTGACCACGCCAACCTCATGGGATTTGGTGCCACAGTTTGTGTTTATGACCACCTGGGCCACAGGGTAGTCCTGTAGTCCTTCGTGTCACCATGGAAACATCAGACGCCCATCCTCTTTCCAGGAATCAGCTGATGTGGAATTGTGGCCCTCACTAGGGTTACCAAACTTCCCGAGTACAGCAAACCAGTCACTTGTACCCCGTTTACTGTCATGGGGCATGCCTGCGTCCCCTCTCCCGTTTGGGTAACAGCAGTGCAGGCTGGATAGGCAAAATATGAGTAGCTCCGTCCTATGCTGCAGTCCATTGGCTCAGTGGTCATGGGACAACGGGTGGCTATATGTCCTGGCCCATGGCACCTCCAGCAAATAACATCACCCGTAGGTACCTTGGGCACCACTTCGCCTGCCCCTTTGGACCTTGAATGCCCCACCCCCTTTTGGGCCTCAGCCCCCTTTTGGGATTCCCAATATGGAGTGGACTGCCTTCCCAAGGAACCTTCAATCGTGAGGCATCTCTCGACCAGTCCATCGGCATTCTGGGGATCACCCTGGGCAACCCAAATCTGTATGGACCTTGGTAGGAGCCCACCCGTTCCACCATCTGTGCAGGCATAGAGTACTCTGGTTGCAGCCACTTCTGGACCAGGGGCAACAGGTCAAACTTTTGGGAGCGAGATGGTTTGTCCCGGTGATGCGCCCAGCAGTAAACTTGTTGTGCCTTGATAGTCATTGTCACCCCCAAGTGCACGAGAATCTCACTTTTAAGCTTGTCATACTATTTGGTGTCCTGCAAAGTTAAGTCCATGTATGCCTTCTGGGGCTCCCCTGTCAAGTATGGCACCAGTACCTCTGCCCACTGCTCTGGCGGGAGTTTCTCCCTCTTGGCAACCCTTTCAAACACCGTCAGGATGGCCTTAACGTCATCCCCGGGGGTCATTTTCTGCAAAGCAGGTCTTACCGCCTTCCGGACGTGGGCCTCATCACCCGGGGTTGGGGCGCTTGTCCTGCCCTGGATGGCTGTTACCAGAAGCTGCATCTGCTGATGTTGCTCCTGCTGGAGCTGCTGTAACAACAACCTGATGGACTCTTGCTGTTGCTGCTGCGCTTGGACCAGATGTTTCAGCAGGTCCTCCATGATGTCAGATTTCCCTCCTGCAGCCGCTTTCATCCAGGACATGCAGTATCAACAGTCACACTGCCTCTTGGGATTCGTCCCAGTGTTTCTGGCACCAGTTGCAGGGATCTGTACTCAGTCGGCTGCAATTGAGGTAGGCACAAAGCGGTATCACTGGAATTTCCAAGCAAGTTTATTCAAAATGGCATAAACTGCTCTGGTTATGAAAACAAATGAACAGCCTTTTCCGGCCCAAACTAACAAACACAAAAAATAACAGTCCATATAGTATAGCGGGTCCGCCCACACAGGTCAGTGTCTTTAGCATACACACACAATGGAGGTCTCCACACCTCCAGCCACAGACACTGAATGAGACATTTGGCCTCCATTTTATTTACCAAACCACGCTCCTGGGTCGGGGATATGTAAGCAGTCATTCCCACCCATCTCTTATGTCCGCTTGGGCCTTGAAGCGGCCCAAATAATTCTCTCAGCACTATACGTGCTGGAGAATACTTCCGGGCTCACATCACCACAGCTAATAGCCGCGATGACACATATCTCCCCTCAAGGACTCATCCGGCGACCATCTTACACACCACAGCTAATAGCCGCGATGACACATATCTCCCCTCAAGGACTCATCCGGCGACCATCTTACACACCGAACACTAAAGCAGCATTGGTGGCAACTGTATCTTGACGCCGCATCGGCGATACTTGAATCAGTCCTGTCTCTCCATGTCAATAACCATTCTAACAGAGAACCTAGGACCTATTTGTCTGAATGGAGTCCAAGTTCATATTGGTGTTTGCATACCTGTCCCCAGGGATCAGCAGCTGCCATATCGAGGATTGCCTGGGAGTTGTACCTGGCAGCTACCTACAGCCAAGCCTGACTCCACAATCAGGAGCTCCAGGGAACACCTGGTAGTCACTTAGCTACACCCCTCCTTGGTAAGCCTGATCCAGTGGCAACCTGCGTGCGTAACAAGCAGCCTTTTCTATTATCTGATTTGCATTTGAGAGAGGCTATCACAACCTCTCCCGATATTTCATATAGGGGTGGATGGAATTTTAAAGATTTCTAGGTCCAAAGCCATCATAACAAACTAAGCATCACCGATACATGGCTAAAATCTAAATCTGGACACAGCCTTATCAGAAATGTTAGGTCAAGTCACCAGGGAGATGTTTACATTCTCAAATTTTGGAGAATTTTCCAGTTGTTGCTTTGCCAGATGAGTTAATATCTATGAGAAAGAAGAAAAATGAAAAGAAGCCTGTTGGATATTTTGACTGAGGCTTGAAAAGTTCAACAAGGGTTTTACTTTTTCAGCATTCTTATAATTCTATAATCCTGCTTCCCTCATGTACAGTCACACAGTTGCTTATTACCGTACATAAAAATGGAGAAAAGAGAAAGGAAGCAAAATGCCATAAAAATGAAATTTTTTTTGAACATATTGATAAATTAAAAATGAATAAAAAACATGATAAAGTGGGATAAAGATGCAAAAATAAGCAACTTACAAAAATCAATACACCAATAATAGTCCAAATGTAGGCAAAAGAGTCACCCTTAATGCTTAACTCAGTTTGGGCTCCAAAAAAGGATTATATCAAAGGTAGTTATAAAGAACTTCAACAAGAAATGTGTAAAAGCCTATGGACTAAAATAATTAATTGACAAATCCCCC
The DNA here is from genome assembly GCF_032444005.1 of Ranitomeya imitator. Classification (NCBI taxonomy): domain Eukaryota; kingdom Metazoa; phylum Chordata; class Amphibia; order Anura; family Dendrobatidae; genus Ranitomeya; species Ranitomeya imitator. The sequence goes on from NC_091282.1 coordinate 621,453,702, forward strand.
CCCAAAAAAGGGGAAAAATCAACATACACATTAGATATCCAAAAGAATGGGTATACAAAAAATGGAGGTAACAGATTACACCAATGCCTAAAAAAGAGGCTCCCTATAAAAAAGATGCACTAATTAATGTCCATAATTCAACCCCCTGCAGATTTAGCAGGTTTACACATTTGGAATTAACTTGGCATTGTGACATTTGGACTGTAGATCAGCCTGGAAGTGTGAAATGCACTGCAGCAAAAACAATGTTATTTCTTTTCACAATTTTTAAAAAAAATAAGCAAAGTCTTTTCAGAGGGTCATTTATTATTCAACCCCTCAACCCACCAGAATTCTGTTTGGTTCCCCTAAAGTATTAAGAAGTAGTTCAGGCACAAAGAACAATGAGCTTCACATGTTTGGATTAATTATCTCTTTTTCCAGCCTTTTCTGACTATTTAAGACCCTCCCCAAACTTGTGAACAGCACTCATACATGGTCAACATGGGAAAGACAAAGGAGCATTCCAAGGCCATCAGAGACAAGATCGTGGAGGGTCACAAGGCTGGCAAGGGGTACAAAACCCTTTCCAAGGAGTTGGGCCTACCTGTCTCCACTGTTGGGAGCATCATCCGGAAATGGAAGGCTTATGGAACTACTGTTAGCCTTCCACGGCCTGGACAGCCTTTGAAAGTTTCCTCCCGTGCCGAGGCCAGGCTTGTCCAAAGAGTCAAGGCTAACCCAAGGACAACAAGGAAGGAGCTCCGGGAAGATCTCATGGCAGTGGGGACATTGGTTTCAGTCAATACCATAAGTAACGTACTCCACCGCAATGGTCTCCGTTCCAGACGAGCCCGTAAGGTACCTTTACTTTCAAAGCGTCATGTCAAGGCTCGTCTACAGTTTGCTCATGATCACTTGGAGGACTCTGAGACTGACTGATTCAAGGTTCTCTGGTCTAATGAGACCAAGATCAAGATCTTTGGTGCCAACCACACACGTGACGTTTGGAGACTGGATGGCACTGCATACGACCTCAAGAATACCATCCCTACAGTCAAGCATGGTGGTGGCAGCATCATGCTGTGGGGCTGTTTCTCAGCCAAGGGGCCTGGCCATCTGGTCCGCATCCATGGGAAGATGGATAGCACGGCCTACCTGGAGATTTTGGCCAAGAACCTCCGCTCCTCCATCAAGGATCTTAAGATGGGTCATCATTTCATCTTCCAACAAGACAACGACCCAAAGCACACAGCTAAGAAAACCAAGACCTGGTTCAAGAGGCAAAAAATCAAGGTGTTGCAGTGGCCTAGTCAGTCTCCTGACCTTAACCCAATTGAAAACTTGTGGAAGGAGCTCAAGATTAAAGTCCACATGAGACACCCAAAGAACCTAGATAACTTGGAGAAGATCTGCATGGAGGAGTGGGCCAAGATCACTCCAGAGACCTGTGCCGGCCTGATCAGGTCTTATAAAAGACGATTATTAGCTGTAATTGCAAACAAAGGTTATTCCACAAAATATTAAACCTAGGGGTTGAATAATAATTGACCCACACTTTTATGTTTAAAATTTATAAAAATTTAACTGAGCAACAAAACTTTTTGGTTTGTAAGATTTATGCATCTGTTAATAAATCCTGCTCTTGTTTGAAGTTTGAAGACTCTAACTTATTTGCATCTTATTAAACCTGTTAAATCTGCAGGGGGTTGAATACTACTTGTAGGCACTGTATAAATGAAGTGCATTATTAAAAGTGATAATTAGTGAAACTATGTAATACTGGGTAATGACTCAAAAATAAAAAATATAAAATGAACAATAGCAGAAAAGTACAAATAAATTCATACTACAACAATTACTCAAAAATACACATAGGAGAGTGTATGAAAAGTTCACACTAAGAAAAAAGGTATCTCAGATAAAAACATAAATATATTTTATATTCCCACGTAGTAAACAGACAAATAATATTCATTTCTTCTCATAACAGGATCAGAGGGCAATCCCCGTCCCCTGGGCCTTGCCCATCAACTTCCAGACAGCAGGGGGAGCCAAATATCACCCCCCACAGCAGTGAGGACATTGCCAATCCACGAAGACAGAGGAAACCGCATAAGTAAGTATAAATGAAATGTAACTAAAATGCTGAAGATAAAAAAAAGACAAAATGAAATACACACAATGGGAAACCTGTCATCTGTAGCCTGGGACAAGGTTTCTTTAGGAGCGATATGGCTGTTGTCCAGGCAACCAGGCGTGTCCTCCCTTGTCCCCACAAGTCCCAAAATAACACAAAGTCCCACCCTATTATAATAGAGTGCAATAGGTTCTTGACCACGCCAACCTCATGGGATTTGGTGCCACAGTTTGTGTTTATGACCACCTGGGCCACAGGGTAGTCCTTCGTGTCACCATGGAAACAGCGGACGCCCATCCTCTTTCCAGGAATCAGCTGATGTGGAATTGTGGCCCTCACTAGGGTTACCAAACTTCCCGAGTACAGCAAACCAGTCACTTGTACCCCGTTTACTGTCACGGGGCATGCCTGCGTCCCCTCTCCCGTTTGGGGAACAGCAGTGCAGGCTGGATAAAGATGCAAAAATAAGCCACTTACAAAAATCAATACACTAATAATAAAAAAAAGGATTATATAAAAGGTAGTTATAAAGAACTTCAACAAGAAATGTGTAAAAGCCTATGGACTATAATAATTAATTGACAAAACGCCAAAAAAGGTGAAAAATCAACATACACATTAGATATCCAAAAGAATGGGTATACAAAAAATGGAGGTAACAGATTACACCAATGCCTAAAAAGAGGCTCCCTATAAAAAAGATGCACTAATGTCCATATAGGTTATACTAGCTATTGAACCCGTTCTATGCCCGGGTGGTGAGCATTTATATTGGTATATGGTCTCCATCCTGGTATGCTCCATCCTGCGTCCCCATCCTGTCATGTGCTGCACCCATCCTGCGTCCCCATCCTGTGAATCCTGCGCCCCCTGTTCTGTCATGTGCTGCTTCCATCCTGCGCCCCCGTTCTGTCATGTGCTGCTGCCATCCTGCGCCCCCGTTCTGTCTTGTGCTGCTCCCATCCTGCACCCCCGTTCTGTCATGTGGTGCTCCCATCCTGCGCCCCCGTTCTGTCATGTGCTGCCCTATTCTGTTATGTGCTGCTCCCATCCTGCGCCTCCATTCTGACATGTGCTGCACCCATCCTTCGCCTCCATTCTGACATTTGCTGCACCCATCCTGCGCCTCCATTCTGACATGTGCTGCACCCATCCTGCACCTCCATTCTGTCATTTGCTGCTTCCATCCTGCGCCCCCGTTCTGTCATGTGCTGCTTCCATCCTGCGCCCCCGTTCTGTCATGTGCTGCTGCAATCCTGTGCCCCCGTTCTGTCATGTGCTGCTCCCATCCTGCGCCCCCGTTCAGTCATGTGCTGCTCCCATCCTGCGCCCCCGTTCTGTCATGTGCTGCTCCCATCCTGCGCCTCCATTCTGACATGTGCTGCACCCATCCTTCGCCTCCATTCTGACATGTGCTGTACCCATCCTGCGCCTCCATTCTGACATGTGCTGCACCCATCCGGCACCTCCATTCTGTCATTTGCTGCTCCCATACTGCGCCCCCGTTCTGTCATGTGCTGCTTCCATCCTGCGCCCCCGTTCTGTCATGTGCTGCTGCAATCCTGCGCCCCCGTTCTGTCATGTGCTGCTCCCATCCTGCGCCCCCGTTCTGTCATGTGCTGCTCCCATCCTGCGCCCCCGTTCTGTCATGTGCTGCTTCCATCCTGCGCCCCCGTTCTGTCATGTGCTGCTGCAATCCTGCGCCCCCGTTCTGTCATGTGCTGCTCCCATCCTGCACCCCCGTTCTGTCATGTGCTGCTCCCTTCCTGCGCCCCCGTTCTGTCATGTGCTGCTCCCATCCTGCGCACCTGTTCTGTCATGTGCTGCCCTATTCTGTCATGTGCTGCTCCCATCGTGCGCCCCCGTTCTGTCATGTGCTGCTCCCATCCTACGCCTCCGTTCTGTCATGTGCTGCTCCCATCCTGCGCCCCCGTTCTGTCATGTGCTGCTCCCATCCTGCGCACCTGTTCTGTCATGTGCTGCCCTATTCTGTCATGTGCTCCCATCCATATGCCCCTGTACACTGCTCCATTATGGTTTATGGCCCCCATAAGATGCTCCATAGTGTATGCCCAGTACGCTGTTCCATAAAGGTTTATGGCCCCCATAAGACGCTTCATAGTATATGCCCCCGTACACTGCTCCATTATGGTTTATGCCCCCATAAGATGCTCCATTGTATATGCCCCCGTACACTGCTCCATTATGGTTGATTGCCCCCGTACACTGCTCCATTATGGTTTATGGCCCCATAAGATGCTCCATTGTATATGCCCCCGTACACTGCTCCATTATGGTTTATGGCCCCATAAGATGCTCCATTGTATATGCCCCTGTACACTGCTCCATTATGGTTTATGGCCCCATAAGATGCTCCATTGTATATGCCCCTGTACACTGCCCCATTATGGTTTATGGCCCCATAAGATGCTCCATTGTATATGCCCCCGTACACTGCTCCATTATGGTTTATGGCCCCATAAGATGTTCCATGGTATATGCCCACGTACACTGCTCCATAAAGGTTTATGGCCCCCATAAGATGCTCCATTGTATATGCCCCTGTACACTGCTCCATTATGGTTTATAGCCCCATAAGATGCTCCATTGTATATGGCCTGTATGCTGCTGCAATATATATATATATATATATAAAAAAAAAAACATACTGAGCAGGCGGGGACACCGGCGCGCTGTGGGGGTCAGGTGCCGGTATCGCCACCAGCTCAGGCCCCCAGCACTTACTATATTCACCTGGCCCCGTTCCACCGCTGCGCGCCGCCATCTTCCCGGTCCTCTGGCTGTGACTGGTCAGTTAGAGGGCGGCGCCGGCGCGCATTAAGCGCGTCATCGCGCCCTCTGAACTGAACGTCACAGGCCGAGGACCGGGAAGATGGCGGCGCGCAGCGGTGGAACGGGAGTCAGGTGAATATAGCTGATACTTACCCTCCTGGCGGTCCCTGACTCTCCGGTGGAGATCGCAGTGTGCGTTCAGTGCTTACGCATACCGCGATCTCCTGGGAGCGTCACTCTGTGAGGCCCAGACTGCGCCGGCGCTTGCGCTTGCGCAGTCTATAAAGGCTTCGGACAGAGTGACGCTCCCAGCGTTATATTATAGATAAACATGTGGATAGCACAGCAGCCTTGCAGCGCTGGAGTCCTGGGTTCAAGTCCCACTAAGGACAACATCTGCAAAGAGTTTGTATGTTCTCTCCGTGTTTGCATGGGTTTCCTCTGGGTACTCCTGTTTCCTCCCACATTCCAAAGACTTACTGATAGGGAATTTAGATTGTGAGCCCCAATGGGGACAGTGATGATAATGTGTGCAAACTGTAAAGCGCTGCGGAATATGTTAGCGCTATATGAATATAAAGATTATCTATATATATAATTGTCTAAGGGTTTTTCCGTCTGTCTGTCTGTCTGTCTGTCCTGGAAATCCCGGCTCTCTGATTGGTCGAGGCTGCCAGGCCTCGACCAATCAGAGACCGGCACAGCATCGACGTAGAAATCCCGCGTCCCTGATTGGTCGAGGCCGCTAGGCCTCGACCAATCAGCAACGGGCACAGCGACGATGATGTCATAAAGGACGTAGAAATCCCGCGTCTGATTGGTCGAGGCCGCCAGGCCTCGACCAATCAGCAACGGGCACAGCGACGATGATATCATAAAGGACGTAGACATCTCACGTTTCTGATTCAGCGACAGGCACAGTATCAACGTAGATGTCATAATGGTTGCCATGGCGACGATGATGTCATAAAGGTTGCCTCGACCAATCAGCGACGGGCACAGTCTGCCGCGAATTCTGGAATCATCATTGTCCATATACGACGGGGACATGCATATTCTAGAATACCCGATGCGTTAGAATCGGGCCACAATCTAGTTATTATTATTATTATAATAGGTGAGTCACCTTCAAGGATAATATGGAAATAGAACCAATAAAAAAACAACAATATATAATCTCCATTAGTGTAAGTGTATGATGTAGTCAATAGAAAGGCCCATATTAAATGTACAGGGGATAACAGTAGAACAAGTATTCAATAAGACATAGTGTCTAAAGAGCAGGAAGGGTTAATTGGCCCGGCATATTACCTTAGAACGGCTGACAGAGCTCGACGCGCATTTCGCGTTTGGCTTTTTCCTTAGGGGAGAGTGTGTGTTACGGTACTGATGTGTGGTTCTTATATAGTGTGTTTAAATCAGTGGTGGCAGCAGCTTCATTGCAGCGCTTCCAGCGGCAGGACCTGCACGACGTCACCGCAGACCAGCATCATGTGATGTCAGGCCACTCCCCCGTTCGACGCGTCAGAACGTGGCGGGACAGGCAGCAACCAAGACGGGTCTTCAGGGTGACGCCAGGCAGGAAGCTGTCAGGAGCGCAGCCCACTGTGCAAGTGCACTGAAGATTTAGCCACAAACTCACAAAGGAGAGTCCATGGTTAGGAGAGTAAATGAAATAGGTGTGAACTGGGAGAAGGGGAAACCATTGTCAGTGTACCAAAACTACACGGTGAAGCATCCCATGTGTATTAACATGACATCTGAGTCAAAGAAGTTAATTATTAAAATGGCTGTGTATACAATGCAGTTTAAAGTGACAATGTGCATAATGAAAAGTGAATAAAGGGCATTGGGTTTAAAAAGATGCATTAACCCCTTCCCGACCTTTGACGCCACGTAGGCGTCATGAAAGTCGGTGCCAATCCGACCTGTGTCATGGAGGGATCACATCACTGCAGATCGGGTGAAAGGGTTAACTCCAATTTCACCCGATCTGCAGGGACAGGAGGAGTGGTACTTCCGCCCGGGGGGTGGTTTCACCCCCCCCCTCCCCCCGTGGCTACGATCGCTCTGATTGGCTGTTGAAAGTGAAACTGCCAATCAGAGCGATTTGTAATATTTCACCTATAAAAACTGGTGAAATATTTCAATTCCGCCATGGCCGATGCTGCAATATCATCGGCCATGGCTGGAAACCCTGATGTAACGCAGTGCCTTTTACCTGCGTATTTTTCAAAAATCGTGCGGAAAAATCTCACACGAATCCGCAACGTGGGCACATAGCCTTAGGGTTAGGGTTGGAATTAGAGTTAGGGTTGGAATTAGGCCTAGGGTTGGAAATAGGGTTAAGGTTAGGCTTGTGGTTAGGGTTATGGATAGGGTTAGGGGTATGTTGGGGTTAAAGTTGTGATTAGGGTTGGGATTAGGGTTGGGGTTAGGATTAGGGTTGCGATTAGGGTTACGGGTGTGTTGGGGTTAGGGTTGTGGTTAGGGGTGTGTTGGGGTTAGGGTTGTGATTAGGGTTATGGCTACAGTTGGGATAAGGGTTAGGGGTATGATGGGGTTAGGTTTGAAGTTAGAATTGAGGGGTTTCCACTGTTTAGGCACATCATGGGTCTCCAAACGCAACATGGCGCCACCATTGATTCCAGCCAATCTTGCGTTCATAAAGTCAAATGGTGCTCCCTCCCTTCTGAGCCCCGACGTGCGCCCAAACAGTGGTTTACCCCCACATATGGGGTATCCGCATACTCAGGACAAACTGGGCAACAACTATTGGGGTCCAATTTATCCTATTACCCTTGCGAAAATAAAAAAATTTCTTGCTAAAACATAAATTTTTGAGGAAAGAAAAATTATTTTTTATTTTCACGGCTCCGGGTTATAAACTTCTGTGAAGCACTTAAGGGTTGAATGTGCTCAACGCACATCTAGATAAGTTCCTTGGGGGGGTCTTGGTTCCAAAATTGGGTCACTTGTGGGGGGTGTTTAGGCACATCAGGGGCTGTGCAAACGCAACGTGACATCCGCAGACCGTTCTATCAAAGTCTGCATTTCAAAAGTCACTACTTCCTTTCTGAGCCCCGACGTGTGCCCAAACAGTGGTTTACCCCCACATATGGGGTGTCAGTGTACTCAGGACAAACTGGACAACAACTTTTGGGGTTCAATTTCTCCTGTTACTCTTGTGAAAATAAAAAATTGCAGGCTAAAAAATAATTTTTGAGGAAGAAAAATGATTTTATATTTTCACGGCTCTGCGTTATTAACTTCTATGAAGCACTTGGGGGTTTAAAGTGGTCACCGCACATCTAGATTAGTTCCATGGGAGGTCTAGTTTCCAAAATGGGGTCACATGTGGGGGAGCTCCAATGTTTAGGCACACAGGGGCTCTCCAAACGCGACATGGTGTCCGCTAACTTTTGGAGCTAATTTTTCATTCAAAAAGTCAAATAGCACTCCTTTCCTTACGAGCCCTGCCGCGTGCCCAAACAGTGGTTTACTCCCACATGTGAGGTATCAGTGTACTCAGGAGAAATTGCCCATTAAATTTTAGGATCCATTTTATCCTGTTGCCCATGTGGAAATGGACAAATTGAGGCTAAATGAAATTTTTTGTGAAAAAAAAAGTTCTTTTTCCTTTTTTTCGCATCAATTTGTGAAGCACCTGGTGTTAGGACTGGCGGAACGCACCAAGTATAAGGTGTAATGGTATTAGGTGCGTTCGCCGTCCGAGGTCCACCGTGCAGGTGAAAACCCTGCTGCTAGTAGAGACGGACGAGATGGCGGTACAATATGAATACACACTTGGGTTAACTTCACCCAGTGTGAAGGAAGCGAACCCTGTTGAGTCACAGGGCCGCGGTACCGCACCAAGAGAATATATTTAGAGGCACGAGAGTGCGTGCGGTGCCGCACTTGCGGACGCCACTAACCACCCAGGCTTGGGTTAGGAAAGCGCAGAGAAAGCGCACGGCGCGGCACTGGCGGTCACAGCAATATGACGCTGTAATGTGTGTACCGTGCTGATGGCTAAGTCGGGCGCTAGGTAGCAATCACCCACCTTCCGCGAGCAGTCATACAATAGGGAGGGGATTTTAAAGAACGACTTTCACTCACAACACACACATTTACAAAAGACAATACTAGCGCATGGCCGTGCGGCCATGCGAGGCTTAAATAGCTGCAGCATGTTTAGGACCTTCCAAAGAAGGACCAATGGAGTGCTGCAGCACCTGAGCATGTGACCCTGGATCTCCACTGAGAGATCTCGCCCTGGGCATGCTCAGAGTGCAAAGCAGGATTTGGTCCTAGCAGCTACAAGGACCTTAGCTGCAGTATCTGATCATGTGACCCTCTTTCTCCACTGAGAGATCTTATTCTGGGCATGCTCAGAATGTAAAAAGCAGGACTTAGCCCCAGAAACGTCCGCTTGCCACTGCCCAGCACTGACTTCAATGGGAGAAGCAGGAAACGCAGCAGTAACTCTAAGCACAGAGTCAGACTGAGCGAGACGCTGGGATCGACGTCTCTGCTGAGCAAGCTCCACTGCGGCAGGAGAAGAATTGGAGACCGCAGCGGAGATGGCCCGAGATTCCCCCTGTGCAGAGGCAGAAACTCGACCCCTAACATTACCCTCCCTCCTAGGGCCCCCCCCCTCCTTGGGCCTCTCTACGTTCGAAGGCAGCAATGAGCTGCGGAGCCCAAATGTGCTCAGCAGGCTCCCAGGACCTGTCCTCACGGCCATAACCCTTCCAATCCACCAAATAGAATTTTGTACCACCTTGTACCCCAAAATAGCGTTCACCTCGTAATCATCCGTAGACGAACCCGATGTCCCGGCAGATGACTCAGAAAACCGGGACATGTATACGGGCTTAAGGAGGGACACATGAAAGGGGTCGGTGATACCAAGGCGTGGAGGAAGGGCCAGACGGTAGACCACAGGATTCCTGTTCGAGGACCTTGAAGGGACCCAAGTAGCAAGGTGCAAACTTAGTGGACTCTACACGCAGCCTGATGTTACGGGCGGAGAGCCACACTAAATCGCCAGGAGCAAAGGTCGGGGCAGGGCGCCGATGTGCATCGGCGGAGGACCTCATTCTCTCCTTTGAGGCCCGAATGGCATCCTGAGTGCGGTCCCAAATGTCCCGTGCCTCCACTGCCCAGTCTGCCACCCTGGAGTCAGCAGAGGACACGGGCATAGGCACAGGAACCCGCGGATGCTGGCCGTAATTAAGGAGGAAAGGTGTCTGACCAGTGGAGTCGGCTACAGCGTTATTAAGGGCGAACTCTGCCCATGGTAATAAAGATGCCCAGTCATCCTGCCTGGCAGAAACAAAATGTCGTAGATATGTGACCAGAGTCTGATTGGCCCTCTCTACCAACCCATTCGTTTCGGGATGATATGCGGAAGAGAGATTTAACTCAATGCTGAGAAGACGACAAAGCTCTCTCCAGAACCGAGACGCAAACTGGGGACCCCGGTCACTGACAATTTTGTCTGGCATGCCGTGTAGGCGGAAGATGTGTCTTATGAACAACGCTGCCAAGGCCCGTGCAGAAGGTAACCGTGAGAGCGGCACCAAATGCCCCATTTTCGAGAAATGATCGGTAATAACCCAAATGACGGTACAGCCGCGAGACTTGGGCAAACTCACTACAAAGTCCATCCCGACCATCTCCCATGGCCTGTCTGCCATCGGCAAGGGATAGAGTAACCCAGACGGCCGTTGTCGAGGAGACTTATTTTTGGCGCATGAGACACACGCCAGAACGTAATCTCTGACATCTCGGAGCATATGCGGCCACCAGTACGTCCTCGCCAGCAGCTCAGATGTCCTTTTTGTCCCAAAGTGTCCACCCACCCTGGAGGAATGAGCCCAAGAGAGAACCTCCGGTCGCAAATTTATGGGCACAAAAGTCTTGCCCGGAGGCACAGACTCAAGCAACACCGGAGCCACGGTTCTCAAGCTCTCAGAAGGAACAATAAGCCGAGGCTCTCCTTCCTCCTCCTCAGATGACACAACAGAGCGAGAAAGGGCATCAGCTCGAATGTTCTTCTCCCCAGCGAGATAATGGAGGGTGAAGTGGAATCGGGAGAAGAATAAGGACCATCTGGCCTGGCGAGAATTTAGCCGTTGGGCTGTTTGCAAATATAGCAAATTTTTGTGGTCTGTGAAAACTTGAAAGGGAAAACGAGCCCCCTCCAAGAGATGTCTCACTCTGAGAAAGCCAATTTCATCGCTAGCAACTCCCTGTCCCTGATGGAATAATTCCTCTCCGCTGGTGTGAAGGTCTTGGAGAAGAAGAAGCACGGATGCTTCCGACCTTGAGCATCCTTTTGGAAGAGGACTGCTCCAGCACCAACGGAAGAGGCATCCACCTCCATTATAAACGGCTTATCGACATCGGGACGATGTAGGATGGGAGCGCTAGCAAAATGAGACTTAGTAGAAGAAAAGGCTCTGGAGACCTCTTCAGACCACACTTTGGGATTTGCTCCCTTCTTGGTGAGGGCTACCAAGGGAGCTACCAGAGTTGAGAAGTGGGGAATGAACTGGCGGTAATAATTAATGAACCCCATAAAGCGCTGCACCGCCTTAAGAGAATGGGGCTCTTGCCAGTCCATCACAGCCTGTAGTTTGGCAGGATCCATAGCCAATCCCTGGGCGGAGATGATATAGCCCAGGAAAGGTAAGGACTCCTGCTCAAACATACACTTCTCCAACTTAGCATAAAGAGAGTTTGCCCGTAGGAGGTCGAAGACTCTGCCAACATCTCTCCGGTGGGAGACAATATCTGGAGAAAAGATGAGAATATCATCCAGATAGACTACAACCGAGGTGGAAAGCATATCCCGGAAGATGTCGTTGACAAAGTCTTGGAAAACGGCTGGGGCATTACAGAGCCTGAAGGGCATCACCAGATACTCATAGTGCCCATCTCTGGTTTTAAATGCCGTTTTCCATTCGTCCCCCTCACGGATGCGAATCAGGTTGTAAGCACCCCGCAGATCTAGTTTGGTAAACACCCTTGCCTATCGAAAAGCTCAGATATCAAGGGCAAAGGATACTTGTTCTTAACGGTGATAGCGTTAAGACCCCTGTAGTCTATGCATGGACGTAGTTCCCCATTCTTCTTCTGCACGAAAAAGAACCCTGCCCCAGCAGGTGACACTGACTTCCTGATGAACCCTCTTGCCAGATTCTCTTGAATGTACTGAGACATTGCCTCCGTCTCCGGGAGAGATAATGGATAGACTCGACCCCGGGGAGGCTCAGCACCAGGCAAGAGATCAATAGGACAGTCATAGGGGCGATGGGGCGGAAGGGTCTCCGCCGCCTTTTTGGAGAACACGTCTGCATACGACCAATATTGCTTGGGGAGAGAGGATAGATCTGCGGGTACCTCTGTAGTAGCAACCTGAACGCACTCTCGGTGACACCTACCCCCACATGATTCACCCCATCCCAGAATTCTGCCTGAGGACCACTCGATGTGAGGAGAGTGGTACCGTAACCAAGGTATCCCCAACAGGACCTCATCAATCCCCTCAGGAATGATGAGCAGAGATATAATCTCCTGATGGGATGGTGACATGGACAGAGTAAAAGGGATGGTCTGATGTGTTATCTGTGCGGGCAGTGTCGACCCATTCACCACTCGTACCGTTACTGGTTGAGGTAGCATAACCAGGGGTATTGCGTGACGTTGGGCGAAGGCAGAAGACATAAAATTGCCCTCCGCCCCAGAATCCACGCAGAGGTCTACCGAGTGGGAGGATGAGCCTAATGTTATTGTCCCCTTAAAGGATAATTTGGAGGCAAACGTCGCCGTGTCTAGTGCACCTCCACCTACTACCTCTAGACGCTGAGGTTTCCTTGACCGCTGGAGACATCTGGTGGCAAGATGTCCTGACTGTTGGCAAACATGACAAACCTGGAGTGCACGAGCGGTCCGGGACTTAGATCCCGCTCGTGACACTACCATAGGCTCATGGGACTCAGGAGCCTGGACTGGAGATTCCAAAGGTTTGGCGAAGGTGGGAGCCAGCCGAAACCTCTGCCTACACTGGGCTCGCTCTAACCTCCGCTCGTGAAAACGGAGGTCAATACGAGTGGATACTGTTATTAATTCCTCCAGTGTGGCGGGAATCTCCCTAGTGGCCAGGGCGTCCTTAACGTGGTCAGCCAGCTCCCTCCAAAATATAGGAATAAGGGCCTTATCCGACCACTCCAGCTCAGATGCTAAGGTGCGGAAGTGGACGGCAAACTGGCTGACCAAGGACGAGCCCTGAGTCAATGCCAACAGTTGGAGCGCCGTATCATGGGTGACGCGAGGTCCTAAAAAGACCTGTTTCAGAGTGCTCAGGAATAACGGAGCACTCTGCACCACATGATCGCCACGCTCCCACAGCGGCGTAGCCCACTGCACCGCCCTGTCCGACAATAAAGATACGATAAAGCCCACCTTAGCCCGCTCTGTAGGGAAACGAGAGGCCAGAAGCTCGAGATGTATTGAGCACTGACTCACGAAACCCCTACAGGACTTACTGTCACCAGAAAATTTCTCTGGTAGCGGGAGGCGAGATAGCGTCGGTACAGGGGCGGCAGTGGACAAGGTAGGTGCAGCCACACTTGCAGCCTGAACAGCGACAGCAGTAACATCCACAGCTGAGGTTGAACGCTCAAGAGCCGCCAACCTTCCCTCCAGCTGCTGGATGTACCGCTGTGAACGCTGATCGTCCGTCATTACTAGCCAGATCTTGGCGCTAGTATTATGTTAGAACTAGCGGAACGCACCAAGTATAAGGTGTAATGGTATTAGGTGCGTTCGCCGTCCGGGGTCCACCGTGCAGGTGAAAACCCTGCTGCTAGTAGAGACGGACGAGATGGCAGTACAATATGAATACACACTTGGGTTAACTTCACCCAGTGTAAAGGAAGCGAACCCTGTTGAGTCACAGGGCCGCGGTACCGCACCAAGAGAATATATTTAGAGGCACGAGAGTGCGTGCGGTGACGCACTGGCGGACGCCACTAACCACCCAGGCTTGGGTTAGGAAAGCGCAGAGAAAGCGCACGGCGCCGCACTGGCGGTCACAGCAATATGACGCTGTAATGTGTGTACCGTGCTGATGGCTAAGTCGGGTGCTAGGTAGCAATCACCCACCTTCCGCGAGCAGTCATACAATAGGGAGGGGATTTTAAAGAACGACTTTCACTCACAACACACACACATTTACAAAAGACAATACTAGCGCATGGCCGTGCGGCCATGCGAGGCATAAATAGCTGCAGCATGTTTAGGACCTTCCAAAGAAGGACCAATGGAGTGCTGCAGCACCTGAGCATGTGACCCTGGATCTCCACTGAGAGATCTCGCCCTGGGCATGCTCAGAGTGCAAAGCAGGATTTAGTCCTAGCAGCTACAAGGACCTTAGCTGCAGTATCTGATCATGTGACCCTCGATCTCCACTGAGAGTTCTTGCTCTGGGCATGCTCAGAATGTAAAAAGCAGGACTTAGCCCCAGAAACGTCCGCTTGCCGCTGCCCAGCACTGACTTCAATGGGAGAAGCAGGAAACGCAGCAGTAACTCTAAGCACAGAGTCAGACTGAGCGAGACGCTGGGATCGACGTCTCTGCTGAGCAAGCTCCACTGCGGCAGGAGAAGAATGGGAGACCGCAGCGGAGATGGCCCGAGATTCCCCCTGTGCAGAGGCAGGAACTCGACCCCTAACACCTGGGGGTTCAAAGTGTTCACTATGCATCTAGATAAGTTCCTTGGCGGGTCTAGTTTTGAAAATGGGGGCACATGTGGGGGAGCTCCAATGTTTAGGCACACAGGGGCACTCCAAATGCGACATGGTGTCCGCTAACGATTGGAACTAATTTTTCATTCAAAAGTCAAATGGCACTCCTTCCCTTCCGAGCCTTGCCGTGTGCACAAACAGTGGTTTGTGACCACATGTGAGGTATCGGTGTGCTCAGGAGATATTGCCCAACACATTTTAAGATCCATTTTATCCTGTTGCCCATGTGAAAATGAAAAAATTGAGGCTAAAATAAATTTTTTGTGAAAAAAAGTACTTTTTAATTTTTTCGGATCAATTTGTGAAGCACCTGGGGCTTCAAAGTGTTCACTATGCATCTAGAGAAGTTCCTTGGGGGGTCTAGTTTCGAAAATGGGGTCACATGTGGGGAGCTCCAATGTTTAGGAACACGGGCTCTCCAAACGCGACATGGTGTCTGCTAAAGATTGGAGCCAATTTTTCATTGAAAAAGTCAAATGGCGCTCCTTCCCTTCAGAGCCCTGTCGTGCGCCCAGACAGTTTCCCCCCACATATGAGGTATCGGCGTACTCAGGACAAATTGTACAATAACGTTTGGGGTCCAGTTTCTCCTTTTACCCTTGGGGAAAAAAAATTGTTGCTAAAACATCATTTTTGTGACTAAAAAGTTAAATGTTCATTTTTTCCTTCCATGTTTCTTCTGCTGCTGTGAAGTACCTGAAGGGTTAATAGACTTCTTGAATGTGGTTTTGAGTACCTTGAGGGGTGCAGTTTTTAGAATGGTGTCACTTTTGGGTATTTTCAGCCATACAGACCCCTCAAACTGACTTCAAATGTGAAGTGGTCCCTAAAAAAAATGGTTTTGTAAATTTCGTTGTAAAAATGAGAAATCGCTGGTCAAATTTTAACCCTTATAACTTCCTAGCAAAAAAAAATGTTGTTTCCAAAATTGTGCTGATGTAAAGTAGACATGTGGGAAATGTTATTTATTAACTATATTTTGTATCACATAACTCTCTGGTTTAACAGAATAAAAATTCAAAATTTGAAAATTGCGAAATTTTCAAAATTTTTGCCAAATTTCCCTTTTTTCACAAATAAACGCAAAAATTATTGACCTAAATTTACCAATAACATGAAGCCCAATAAGTCATGAAAAAAAAATCTCACAACCGTTACGATCCGTTGAAGTGTCTCCGAGTTATTACCTCATAAAGGGACGCTGGTCAGAATTGCAAAAAACGGCCAGGTCATTAAGGTCAAAATAGGCTGGGTCATGAAGGGGTTAATGGCTGATAATAAGTATAAATAAAAATAATAAAAGCAGGTGTCATAAAGGGTTAACAAATCCTCTATAAATGTATATATATAAATGAAGTGCATTATAAAATGTGATAATTAGTGAAACTATATAATACTGGGTAATTACTCAAAAATATAAAATGAACATTAGCAGAAAAGTACAAAAAAAATTCATACTACAACAATTACTCAAAAATACACATAGGACAGTGTATGAAAAGTTCACACTAAGAAAAAGGGTATCTCAGATAAAAACAAATATATTTTATGTTCACACGTAGTAAACAGACAAATAATACTCATTTCTTCTCATAACAGGATCAGAAGGCAATCCCCGTCACCTCGGCCTTGCCCATCAACTTCCAGACAGCAGGGGGAGCCAAATATCACCCCCCACAGCAGTGAGGACATTGCCAATCCACGAAGACAGAGGAAACCGCATACGTAAGTATAAATGAAATGTAACTAAAATGCTGAAGATAAAAAAAGACAAAATGAAATACAACACAAAGAACACACAAACCATAAAAAAAAATGAATTGCTAAAGGAAAGGGGCAAAGCTTAAAACTTCATTCAAGCCCTGGGATTGAACTGACCCAATTTTAGAAATCCACTGGGCCTCGAGTTGGGCAAGATTTCTTCTCCAGTTACCACCCCTCTGATCAGTATAAACCTTGTCAAGCCCTGTGACCATCTGTTAGGGCTGGCAGAAGGCACCAACATAATATTAAAGAGGATATAAGGCCAGTCTCACACGTCAGTGTCTCCGGTACGTGAGGTGACAGTTTCCTCATGTACCGGAGCCACTGACACACGTAGACACATTAAAATCAATCTGTCTGTGCAGATGTCATTGATTTTTTGCAGACCGTGTCTCCGTGTGCCAAACACGGAGACATGTCAGTGTTCGTGGGAGCGCACGTATTACACGGACCCATTAAAGTCAATGGGTCCCTGTAAAACACGTACCACACACGGACGTTGTACGTGTGCAGTCCGTGTGCCGTGCAGGAGACAGCGCTACATTAAGCGCTGTCCCCCTCACTGGTGCTGAAGCCGCGATTCATATCTTCCCTGCAGCAACGTTTGCTGTAGAGAAGATATAAATATTAGTGTGTAAAATGCAGATCCAGGTCCCCGCACCGCATGAAGAGATAAGGTAGTCAAATGCTAAAATTACAGTGCCTGTACAATGTTTTTTTCACCATTAAAAGCAATGCAAACTTGCAATACCACTGCGTGTGAACATAGCCCAAGGTGTGAAGGAGCTTCTTTTTTCTCTTATTTATTTTGCCTTATACACAAGTCATTATTCTGGTAAACATGTTTCTTAACATTTTTTCCAGTCAAATTCATTTTAACTGCAGTTTTGTATGTTTTATTATCACTCTGAAAAAGTGGAGTATTGCTCTGACAACATGGTTCATAGCAGCGACCTGGGATTCAGAGATGCCTCCAGGCTTCTTCCCAATCCCGTTCCCAAGCCGCTTCGGTGCTGCTTCCATTATTTTCAGCAGCTTTTAGACCCCCTCCAGACCTCAGGGAGGGGGAATGCTCGAGTTTCCCATTGACTTCCATTAGACTAATTTCTTGGGTCGAGCACCTGAGCATTATGATTAGAGTGCTCGCTCATCACTAGTTTTGTACTCCAAATTAGTACCAAGAGAAGCTTCGACTCAACCCACAAAAAAACATGCCCTCACTCAGGTCCATCATCTTGCAGTCGAAAATGTATGGAATTTCCACATTGCAGATAGGACAAAGGCTCTGGAAAAGCAACATAACTTCCACCGAAATAAAATCTGTGCTCCCAATGGTCCAATCCTTGTGGAGCTAGAGTATGCCTAAGCTGTAGTTAGCTTCTCCAATGTTTGTCATTACTGTTGCAGGGAGAGGTCACATAGCAGTTGGCATGGTGCGAGTCTCCAGAACCACAAGCTGGGCACAACGTATTGGGCACTACAATGGCATATTTGCAGTTTTCATTCTGCAGCACCAATTGCTGTTTTGGCACCCTCGGGCTTCTCAAATGGTACATGGCAACCTCAAAACATTTTGGCCAAAATTGCGCTTCAAAAGTCAAGTAGCCGTACTTCTCTTTTTCTCCCTATGCTTTGCCCAAACTGTAGTTCCTGACTACATATCGGCATAAGCAGGAGAAAGTGCACAGCACATTCTGCTGTTACCCTTGGGAAAATGAAAATATAAGGCTATGGTAACATTTTACATAAAGAAAAATGTCATTTTTCATTTTTTCGTCCACTTTGTGAAGGACTTGAAGGGTTAACAAACATTTGAAGGTTGTTTTGAATACCTTGAAAGGTGCCATATTTAAAATGTGGTCTTGTTAGGGGGGTTCTCTGAAATTTAGGCCCCGCAGAGTCAATTCAGAACCGAAGTGGTCCATTCTAAGGTAAAAAGGTTTGTACGTTTTATTGAAAATTTTCTGCGGAATGTTAAAACGTTTTAATATGCAAAAAAAAGGGATTTCAGGAATGCTGCTGATGTAAGTTAGAGACGTAGAAAAGGTTAGTAACTGTATTTCACATGTTTTCTGTCCTGGCAGAGTTGGAGATAAACCGCCTCTTAGACGCAGTGATAGGCTCAGAAATAAACCCAAGCCAAACTATGTCTTTAAAGAACTAATACCAGCGTTTTATTTTAGAAAAGAAGGTAAAGTGTATATTTGTGTGTGTTGTACATGTTTGTACGTATAATTTCTTATACATGTTCTTAGATTCTGTTATAGATTGTAGCATTAGATGGTGTTCTACTTTTGTGCATAAATTTGACTTTGGATGCGGAATAACCTGCCTGGAATCCCTCTTTAGTACATGTCTGTATAAGTGATAAACTACCAGAGATTTTCCCTTTCTAGAATGCACAGGGTCAGGGCTCCTTTTACCCATGGGTACAGAAGAATGCCTACTAGATAGAGAATATATTACATTGTAATTTAGGATTGCATTTTCTTATGTAGAAAATTGGATTCATGTCTTTAGTAATCACCAGAGTGCCATGGGAGGAACAGCTTGATAGCTTGGGGCAGGATAGGGCAGTGCTACAAAACTACAGACGGGTCAGTCCAGACATCAAAATACATGAAACTTAGGGGTGAAAATGACGTGTAAAAATCTAGTAACCATATTCCCTATTTTCTTTGGTATCGCAAACAAGAAGGCGGCAGGCAACTGGTGTGGCCTGTGCTGATACAGTACCGAAAAAAACCCTTCAAAAAACGACCAAAAAGTAAAAGGCATATATAATCTTTATTGAAAAACACATTAAAAACATAAACAATGGGGCAGTGACCACTGGTGCAGAAAAAACACAGTGGGACCCGCACAAGGACCAACCTCACAACAACAGTAATGCAATAAAGATGACAGGCTGAATATAAGCAAAATATATATAAATATCAGTGATATACAAATAAATAGGTAAAGCTCCTTATAAAAATACACATATATATATATAAATAGAAAGGAGCACCTAAAATAGCGCAATAAAGTGCAAAAAATGAAATAAAACAGCCTAATACATATCCAAAATACTGCAAATGATGTAAAATATCAAGGACCCCTGGACGAAGCATATCATTGCGAAACGCGCGTCGGGTGTGGTGGGTCCCCGAGTTCCTCCTCCTGGTAACTATACTTATATTTTACATCATTTGAAGTTTGTTTACCCTGGTTATCAGCGTAAACGTAAAAAAAACAAACACTACATACTTACATTCCGTGTCTGTCCTCCGGCGCTGTGCTTTCCTCTGCACTGTCAGCGCCGGTCAGCCGGAAAGCAGAGCAGTTATGAAACAAGAAAAAACATAGCATTATGCCTAATCATTTCGAGCGCAACCACCCTCTTAATCATAGCACTATTATATGTAAATGAAAAATTGTAAGTACTAAAGAGCATGCTGAACCATCAAATGCATATTCACCCACAATTCAAATACAAACCAACACAATAAAGCCAACAATGAACTTAATTAAGGGTATACTGATATGTGGAAGGATTAAAATACTTATACCCTATCTAGAATTACATATTGCTAACTATATCTTAACAAAAACATTCCTTAGTAATAACAAGTCAGTTCTAAAGTTTAAACTCAGAGGTGCTTGAGTATCCATGCGGAATATCGAAAATGGACACATTTTTCTAAAAAAAAAAAAAAAAAAAACATTGTAGTGGTAGCTGGACTTTTTTTTGCCTGTTTCTCTTCAATTATATTGCAAAGTCTTCACTGAAAAGGATTTTCCTTTAAAAGTGGAGGTACGCTTTGAGATAGTTTGGGCCTGATTCATCGAGACTGGCGTTGTTCACACAGCTTGTAGTAAGGGATCATACAAGATTCAAACTCTCCTGATTCATGGAAATGTGCATGCCTCTTTCGGAATCTTGAGCGTCTGATAATTGTGTCACACCAAAAATCTTACTCCAGCCAGGTACTAGTGGAATGAGATTTCTGGCATAGAGAACTCCACAGCTCAACTTGAATTATATAAGCTGCGGAGTACAGCACCACCGCTCCCTTGTCTCACCACAGCATTTTGTTATAGGTGGGAGACACTGGCATGAAAATAACAAAGGTAGCTTAATTTTAGCGCAACGCTAAGGCTATGTGCCCACGTTGCAGAAATGTGTGCAGCAATTCCGTAACTCCCTGCCGCGGGTGAAGCGCATGCGGAATTCGCATGCGTTTTCCCGCAAAACACAAGCGTTTTAAGCATGCAGAATGCTTGCATTTTCCAAGCGATTTGAAGCATCGCTTGGAAAAGTGATTGATTGACAAGTTGGTCACACTTGTCAAGCAAAGTGCTTGACAAGTGTGACCAACTTTTTGCAGCATCAATAGTAAAAGATAGAATGTTTAAAAAAATAAAAAATATACCGTACATATTCGAGTATAAGCCGAGATTTTCAGCCCCAAAAAATAAGCTGAAAGTGCCCCTCTTGGCTTATACTCGAGTCATGGAAGGCGGGGGGGTCGGTTTTGGGTGAGGGGGAGGGACGACGGTCACATACTCACCTGCTCCTGTCGCTCCTGACGCGGTCCCATGGTCTCCAGTGGCGCCGGCTCCTTCTTCCTCTGTTCAGCAGTCACGTGGTACCGCTCATTTAAGTAATGAATATGGACTCCACTCCCATAGGGGTGGAGCCACATATTCATTATCCCCTTTACCCCCAAGGGTGGTTTGCACGTTAATGACCGGTTCAATTGTGGGATACCACAAAAGTGAAGAAGGAGAAAAAAGTATTTAAAAGGTAATACATTTATTGAAACAATGTGTTAAAAATTAATACAGAAAACATTAACATGGGGAAAGAAAAAGGGGGGGGGGGGTTTAAACCACCAGATTGGATCAAACGGATCTGCACAGTACCATGAAGGGTTAAAAAATATTTATATACAGTGGGGCAAAAAAGTATTTAGTCAGTCAGCAATAGTGCAAGTTCCACCACTTAAAAAGATGAGAGGCGTCTGTAATTTACATCATAGGTAGACCTCAACTATGGGAGACAAACTGAGAAAAAAAAATCCAGAAAATCACATTGTCTGTTTTTTTTAACAATTTATTTGCATATTATGGTGGAAAATAAGTATTTGGTCAGAAACCAACAATCAAGATTTCTGGCTCTCACAGACCTGTAACTTCTTCTTTAAGAGTCTCCTCTTTCCTCCACTCATTACCTGTAGTAATGGCACCTGTTTAAACTTGTTATCAGTATGAAAAGACACCTGTGCACACCCTCAAACAGTCTGACTCCAAACTCCACTATGGTGAAGACCAAAGAGCTGTCAAAGGACACCAGAAACAAAATTGTAGCCCTGCACCAGGCTGGGAAGACTGAATCTGCAATAGCCAACCAGCTTGGAGTGAAGAAATCAACAGTGGGAGCAATAATTAGAAAATGGAAGACATACAAGACCACTTATAATCTCCCTCGATCTGGGGCTCCACACAAAATCCCACCCCGTGGGGTCAGAATGATCACAAGAACGGTGAGCAAAAATCCCAGAACCACGCGGGGGGACCTAGTGAATGAACTGCAGAGAGCTGGGACCAATGTAACAAGGCCTACCATAAGTAACACACTACGCCACCATGGACTCAGATCCTGCAGTGCCAGACGTGTCCCACTGCTTAAGCCAGTACATGTCCGGGCCCGTCTGAAGTTTGCTAGAGAGCATTTGGATGATCCAGAGGAGTTTTGGGAGAATGTCCTATGGTCTGATGAAACCAAACTGGAACTGTTTGGTAGAAACACAACTTGTCGTGTTTGGAGGAAAAAGAATACTGAGTTGCATCCATTAAACACCATACCTACTGTAAAGCATGGTGGTGGAAACATCATGCTTTGGGGCTGTTTCTCTGCAAAGGGGCCAGGACGACTGATCCGGGTACATGAAAGAATGAATGGGGCCATGTATCGTGAGATTTTGAGTGCAAACCTCCTTCCATCAGCAAGGGCATTGAAGATGAAACGTGGTTGGGTCTTTCAACATGACAATGATCCAAAGCACACCGCCAGGGCAACGAAGGAGTGGCTTCGTAAGAAGCATTTCAAGGTCCTGGAGTGGCCTAGCCAGTCTCCAGATCTCAACCCTATAGAAAACCTTTGGAGGGACTTCAAAGTCCGTGTTGCCAAGCGAAAAGCCAAAAACATCACTGCTCTAGAGGAGATCTGCATGGAGGAATGGGCCAACATACCAACAACAGTGTGTGGCAACCTTGTGAAGACTTACAGGAAACGTTTGACCTCTGTCATTGCCAACAAAGGATATATTACAAAGTATTGAGATGAAATTTTGTTTCTGACCAAATACTTATTTTCCACCATAATATGCAAATAAATTGTTAAAAAATCAGACAATGTGATTTTCTGGATTTTTTTTTCTCAGTTTGTCTCCCATAGTTGAGGTCTACCTATGATGTAAATTACAGACGCCTCTCATCTTTTTAAGTGGTGGAACTTGCACTATTGCTGACTGACTAAATACTTTTTTGCCCCACTGTATTTCTGTATGTGGCCCCTGGGATGGTACCCTCTAAGCCTTTTTCAATTCATGTGTTTATATGGACATCATGTCCTTTTCACTGTAGACAGTATCACCTGCTTTCCGCATACTTACTTTACACATTGCCACTAGTATATATTTTTTATTTGGGTTGATTTTATTATTCTTAGACACACCATTCATGGTCTATTACTTCCATTCTTTTGGAAGGCATTTTATTAGCGTTGGTCCACTCCGCACTCGGGGTATCTCAGGTTTCCCACACATCCCCCCTTTTTTTTACATATATCACCATCAGCACCTTTTTACATTCCCTAATGATGGCCTCAATATCTTTAACATTTGATACACCAATCAGGGCCCATCACTAATATTCCACTTATCTAAGCAGGTTCTGCTTTTGTTCTTTACCGTCCCACGTTTTTTACCTTTTCCTCACCCCAAATTCATCACTGTCCATGTCCCTTTATTATTATGCCCGTTTTGAGCATCTTTCGTTTTTGTCCCGTTTTTTCCATTTTGCCACTTAACATGTCCATTATTTATTTCCCTCCCCTCCTATGACTCCCCCTTTTGCTCACCGCAAGCAGACACACATTGTTCCCCGTCTCTTTGCGGTTTGGGATTACAGTACGCATGCCCAGTCTGCCGACACTCCCTCCTTTTTTTCATGCATCCAGAAGCGGTACTGCACACGCGCGGGGTCCGTACTCCCCCTCTGACTTCCGAGAGGCGCCAATCACGTGACCGCAGTGCGTTTCACTGTGTGTCACGGTGCACATGCTCGGAAGTCCCTTTGGCATGGTGGGAAGGCCCTGTGACGCGCGCGCATTTGGAAGCTGCCTGGGACACTTCCGGTCTATCCAGCGTCACCACTTAACATCCTATAAAAGCCCCACATACCTCCTAAACCCTGTCCTCGCCCCTACTGAAGAAGCTACGGCGAAACAGCGCTTGTCGGGCGCAGGGGAACCGCATCTGCACCTTACCATCAGCGCTAGATACCACCGCACTTGCTCTGTACCACAGGTAATTTACTCCCTTGCATAAAATCCTTCTTTCTTTTGGCAGCTTTTCCACTTCGGCACTTTACTGTGGGCGTACTCTCCAGTTCATTAGCAGATTTTTTCTTGTCTTGCATTCCTGGATAGACATGTACTTACCCTGTGCTTGGACACTAACCCATTAATAGGATATTTCTTGTGCATTTGGGGATTTTGTATTGCTCTATGTGGATATAAATTTTTTGCCCGGTGTACCTAGATCGCGCCCCCCTTTTTTCCTTTGTACCATAACTACCATCATATTTCCTACTGGGTTTACTTTTTTAACCCTTCTTGGTACTGTGCAGATCCGTTTTCTCCAGTCTGGTGGTTTAAACCCCCCTTTTTCTTTCCCCATGTTAATGTTTTCTGTATTAATTTTTAACACATTGTTTGAATAAATTTATTACCTTTTAAATACTTTTTTCTCCTTCACTTCTTTTTCTTTTGTGGTATCCCACAATTGAATATGTAATTTACGGATTTTTGAAGTGACCTGCATCCTTGT
Organism: Ranitomeya imitator; assembly: GCF_032444005.1. Classification (NCBI taxonomy): domain Eukaryota; kingdom Metazoa; phylum Chordata; class Amphibia; order Anura; family Dendrobatidae; genus Ranitomeya; species Ranitomeya imitator. The sequence goes on from NC_091282.1 coordinate 621,478,289, forward strand.
GTTTGAAAAAGGACTATGGGAACGTTAATGACCGGGCCAATTTTTACATTTCTGACCACTGTCTCTTTATGAAGTTATAACTCCGAAACGCTTCAACGGATCTTAGCGATTCTGAGGCTGTTTTCTTGTAACATATTGTACTTCATGATAGTGGTAAAATTTCTTCGATATAACTTGCGTTTATTTGTGGAAAAAAAACGGAAATTTGGTGAAAATTTTGAAAATTTCGCAATTTTTCAACTTTGAATTTTTATTCTGTTAAACCAGAGAGTTATGTGACACAATATAGTTAATAAATAACATTTCCCACATGTCAACTTTACATCAGCACAATTTTAGAAACAAATTTTTTTTTCTAGGAAGTTATAAGGGTTAAAATTTGACCAGCAATTTCTCATTTTTACAACAAAATTTACAAAACCATTTTTTTAGGGACCACCTCACATTTGAAGTCATTTTGAGGGGTCTATATGGCAGAAAATACCCAAAAGTGACACCATTCTAAAAACTGCACCCCTCAAGGTGCTAAAAACCACATTCAGGAAGTTTATTAACCCTTCAGGTACTTCACAGCAGCAGATGCAACATGGAAGGAAAAAATTAACATTTTACTTTTTAGTCACAAAAATGTTCTTTCAGCAATAATTTTTTTTTAATTTCCCAAGGGTAAAAAGAGAAAATGGACCTCAAAAGTTGTTGTCCAATTTGTCCTGAGTACGCTGATACCCCATATGTGGGGGGGGACCACTGTTTGGGCGCATGGCAGGGCTCAGAAGGAAAGGAGCGTCGTTTGACATTTTCAAGCTAAAATTGGCTGGAATTGAGATCGGACGCCATGTCGCATTTGGAGAGCCCCTGATGTGCCTAAACAGTGGAAACCCCCCACAAGTGACCCCATTTTGGAAACTAGACCCCCTAAGGAACTTATCTAGATGTGTCGTGAGCACTTTTATACCCCAAGTGCTTCACTAAAGTCTATGATGCCCGGCGTGAAAATAAAAAATTCTATTTTTTTCCCACAAAAATGATCTTTCAGCCCCCAATTTTTTATTTTCCCAAGGGTAACAGGAGAAATTGGACCCCAAAACTTGTTGTCCAATTTGTCCTGAGTACGCTGGTACCCCATATGTTGGAGAAAACTGCTGTTTGGGCACACTTCGGGGCTCGGAAGGGAAGTAGTGTCGTTTTGGAATGCAGACTTTGATGGAATTGTCTGCCGTCATCATGTTCCATTTGGTGAGCCCCTGATGTGCCTAAACAGTAGAAACTCCCCACAAGTGACCCCATTTTGGAAACTTGACCCCCTAAGGAACTTATCTAGGTGTGTTGTGAGAATTTTGAACCTCCAAGTGCTTCACTAAAGTCTATGATGCCCGGCGTGAAAATAAAAAATTCTATTTTTTTTCCCACAAAAATGATCTTTCAGCCCCCAATTTTTTATTTTCCCTAGGGTAACAGGAGAAATTGGACCCCAAAAGTTGCTGTCCAATTTGTTCTGAGTACGCTGGCACCCCATATGTGGGAAAAAACTGTTTGGGCACTTCGGGACTCAGAAGGGAAGCAGTGACGATTTGGAATGCAGACTTTGATGGACTAGTTCTGAGGGCGTCATGTTCCGTTTGCAGAGCCCCTGATGTGCCTAAACAGTAAAAAAAAAAAACACAAGTGACATCATTTTGGAACCTAGACCCCCAAGGAACTTACTTAGATGTGCCCTGTAAGACTAATGTCGGTGTGGTAGTTGGGGGCAGGTATATCTCGCCCAGGTATTTGTCCTATGTGAATTAGGCCGCTCAGTATCTTCAGGATGCTAATGGGTTAACAAGTGCAGGAATAAAGGATGACCAGCTGGGGCTTTCCAGCGTCAGCCTGGGGCACACAGATTGCCTGTCTGTGTGAGACAAACGTGAGTGAGAGCTGTGCTCAAGGATTGTGTGATGTTAGCTGGGTGGGAGAAGCCCCCTCAGTTGTTGAGATAGCAACGTGTTGGTTTAGTTAGCGCCGGACAGGCTAGGATTTATTTTTATGTTTTGTTTTATCTATGTTGCTTTCACGTTAAATCTGACCTGAGGTCAGCCTGCTCAGGAAACCTGCTGTACGCCTCAGATTCAATGCACAAACCATGTGGCCTTTGACCCCAGCAAAGGCGATCCCGGAGTATTGTGTCACATTGTGGTGGAGAATGCGGGCATAACGTGGCACTGGCGACAGTGTGGAAGACGTGGTGAAAGCCCTAGTACAGTCCACTGCCGTACAGCAGCAGGCCACTGCCGCACAGCACGAAGCTAATCGCTTGATGGCCGCACAGCTGAAGGAGTTAGTGGACATGACGGTTGCAGACCGCCAACTTCTCCAACAGGTGGCGCAGCGCCTGGTGAGCATGCCTGACGCTGACCCGGAAGCAGAGTCCAGAAGGATCCATGTGAGTCGATACTGGCAAAAGCTGACTGCAGAAGATGACGTCGAGGCATACCTGACAACGTTTGAGCGGACGGCATTGAGAGAGAAGTGGCCGAAGGCACGATGGGCCGATTTGATTGCCCCGTTTCTCTCCGGCGAGGCCCAAAAAGCTTACCATGATTTGGACCCAGAGGTCGCTCAGGACTTTGAGAAGCTGAAAGCTGAGATCCTGGCCCGGCTGGGTGTGACGACGGCTGTCCGTGCACAGAGGGTACATCAGTGGACATACCAGCAAGATAAACCAGCGCGGTCTCAGATGTTCGACCTGATCTACTTGACAAAGAAATGGCTGCAACCAGAGGTACTGACAATACCCGAAATAATCCAGCGGGTTGTCCTGGACAAGTACCTGAGGGTACTACCACCAGCGCTGAAAAGGTGGGTAAGCCAAGGAAATCCCACGACAGCGGATCAACTTGTGGAGTTGGTCGAGCGTTATTCCGTGGCAGAAGGACTTCCCGACGACACCGCCAGGTCCCGGTCTGTGCCTCCTCCTCGTGGAGCCGGTAAGACTGTTCCAGGGACTACTGGTGAAGGGAAATCGCTTAAAACTGTGGGGGAGGAACCCGGGACTGCTCGCACTCCGAGACCGAGAGTATTGGACGGTGGTCTCAGTAGGGGACCTGTTAGGTGTTTCCGCTGCCATGAGAAGGGCCATGTTTCTGCGAACTGTCCTGTTACTACTGAACTCATGCAGTGCGACGTTATAGACTCTAAAAAACGCATGTATTTGGTTACACGGCTAGGGAGTGTGAATGCGGGTCAAAATGATACAGCGAAACACCTGTGTGAATTATCTGTTGATGGGAAAAATGTTGTGGCATTACTAGACTCTGGAAGTGTGGTGACTCTGGTGAAAGCTAGTCTGGTGGCACTTCCATCTGGTCCGTCTGACAAGTTTTCTGTAACGTGTGTGCATGGTGACACCTGCTCGTACCTAACAGCGGTCATATGGATTTCCACTCCCTATGGGTCGGTGCAACACAACGTGGGACTCGTTCCCGCATTGTTACAGGATGTAATCCTGGGCAGGGATTTTCCCCATTTCTGGCAGTTGTGGGAGAATCAGTTGCTCCTTCACGGTAGCTGTACCCGTGAATCTTCTCCCATGCCACCTGGAGGTCCCGAGTCCCTAGAGGAGACCCCACAGGAAGATGTTGCTGGGGAGGTTAGTGAATCTAACCTTCAGTACCCCTTCTCCGTCATGCGAGAGGCGGAGGCAGACAGCCATCCGGCACCCTGCCTGTCAGATTTGGGAGTCCAGTTGGATGACTTCCACAGCGAGCAAATGAAAGATCCTACCCTGACTCCGGCTAGGAAAAATGTAAAAATGATAGATGGGGTACCCGTAGAACCTGACACTAGGCTAGCGTACCCGTATATGGTTCTTGAAAATGATTTGCTCTACCAGGTAGGAAAAAAAGGGGAAGACACTGTGCAACGGTTAGTGGTACCCAAACCTTATCGGCGGAAGGTACTGGACTTGGCCCACGGACATATAATGGGGGGACATCTGGGGGTACAGAAAACCACAGAAAGGATATCGCATTGTTTTGTGTGGCCTGGAATACATAATGATGTGCGTAGCTATTGTGAGTCCTGTCCAGAGTGCCAAATCTCGGCACCTAAACCTCGTTTCTGTAGCCCTTTGGTACCCCTTCCTATCATTGGAGTCCCTTTTGAGAGAATTGGAATGGATTTGGTTGGGCCCCTTCCCCGATCTGCACGTGGGCACCAACATATCCTCGTCATCATGGACTATGCCACTCGTTACCCGGAAGCCATCCCTTTGCGTAACACAGCTACCAAGACGATCGCCAAGGAATTGGTACAAGTGTTTAGTCGGGTGGGAATTCCAAAACAGATACTCACCGACCAGGGGACTCCCTTTATGTCGAGGGTAAAGAAGGAGCTCTGCAGACTCTTACAAATAGACCCGTTGCGTACGTCTGTCTATCACCCTCAAACAGATGGCCTGGTTGAGCGGTTCAACAAAACCTTAAAACAGATGCTCCGGAAGGCGATAGACAAAGATGGGAAGAACTGGGATTACTTGTTACCCTATTTGCTGTTTGCCATTAGGGAAGTTCCCCAGTCTTCCACAGGGTTTTCGCCTTTCGAACTGTTGTACGCCCGACGTCCCCGGGGACTGTTGGACGTCGCAAAAGAAACCTGGGAAGGTCAAGTCACTCCCTTTAAAACGGTGATCGACCATGTAACACAAATGCAGGACAGTATTGCCGCTGTCATGCCCATTGTTAGGGACCATATGTTACAGGCCCAGGGAGCCCAGAGGCAAAGTTATGATAGAGGTGCTAAGGTCCGTACATTTGCATCCGGGGATAGGGTGTTGATCCTAATCCCTACGGTGGATAGTAAATTTCTGGCGAAATGGCAGGGCCCCTTTGAGGTCCTGGAAAGAGTTGGTGAAGTAAACTATAAAGTGTACCAGCCTGGTAAGAGAAAACCAGAACAGATTTATCATGTGAATCTGATAAAACCCTGGAAAGACCGCTCTGCCCTAACGGCAGATCTGCCCCGTCCGGTTTGTTCACCTACCGTACCGGAGGTGCAGATTGCCGAGACTCTCTCGGAACGACAAAAATCTGAGGTTAAGCAGTTTTTGTTACAGAACCGACAGTTTTTCTCGGAAAAACCTGGCCGGACTGAGCTAGTGAAACATGAGATCGTCACAGAGCCTGGTGTCACAGTTCATGTGAAGCCCTACCGGATTCCGGAAGCGCGCCGTGAAACCGTCTCCCGGGAAGTGAGGGCAATGTTGGACTTAGGAGTCGTTGAGGAGTCGCACAGCGCCTGGTCCAGTCCAATCGTGTTGATACCTAAACCGGATGGCTCCATACGGTTTTGTAATGACTTTAGAAAACTGAATGCGGTTTCTAAATTTGAAGCGTACCCTATGCCCCGGGTCGATGAGTTGATCGACCGGCTCGGTAAAGCCCGATACATTACGACCCTGGATCTAACAAAGGGGTACTGGCAGATCCCTCTAGCCGAGGCGGCCAGAGAGAAGACGGCATTTGCTACACCGGAAGGTCTGTTCCAGTATGTCTACATGCAGTTTGGACTTCACGGAGCTCCCGCAACGTTCCAGAGATTGATGGATCGAGTCTTGAGGCCCCACAGACAGTACGCTTCTGCCTACCTGGATGACATCGTAATTTGTAGCATGGACTGGGAAACTCACCTCCGGAAGGTACAAGCGGTGATTGATGACCTGCGAGATGCAGGCTTAACGGCAAACCCCAAGAAATGTCACATCGGGTTTGAAGAAGCCCGATACTTGGGCTACGTGATTGGCAGAGGAGTGGTTAAACCCCAGATCGACAAAATACAGGCAATCCAGGGCTGGCCACAACCAGTGAACAAGAAACAAGTACAAGCTTTCCTGGGGATTGCCGGCTATTATCGCCGGTTCATACCCAATTTTGCAGCCATGGCTACCCCCTTGACGGATCTTACCAAAGGGAGGGATTCCGTCATGGTAAAGTGGACCTCAGCTGCTGAAGAGGCCTTCCACAGCCTGAAACGGGCTTTGTGCTCTCAGCCCGTACTAGTGACTCCTGATTTCAGCAGCGAGTTTGTGGTGCAAACTGATGCCTCTGATACTGGTGTCGGAGCTCTACTTTCCCAGGTCAGGGATGGAGTCGAACACCCAGTCCTCTACCTCAGTCGGAAACTGAATGTACATGAGCAGAGGTATGCGGTGGTTGAAAAAGAGTGCCTAGCCATTAAATGGGCTCTCGACTCCCTCAAGTATTACCTGGCCGGTAGGAAGTTTAGGCTGGTCACGGACCATGCCCCTCTCAAGTGGATGCACCTCCACAAAGACCGTAATAGTCGGGTAACCCGGTGGTTCCTTGCCCTGCAGGCTTACTCTTTTACGGTGGAGCACCGACCTGGGGTGCAGATGGGGAACGCCGATGCCCTGTCCCGAGTGCACTGTTTCAAGAGTGTTCTTGCTCGACCGGAGTGATCTGAGCAGGGGGGGGATATGTAAGACTCATGTCGGTGTGGTAGTTGGGGGCAGGTATATCTCGCCCAGGTATTTGTCCTATGTGAATTAGGCCGCTCAGTATCTTCAGGATGCTAATGGGTTAACAAGTGCAGGAATAAAGGATGACCAGCTGGGGCTTTCCAGCGTCAGCCTGGGGCACACAGATTGCCTGTCTGTGTGAGACAAACGTGATTGAGAGCTGTGCTCAAGGATTGTGTGATGTTAGCTGGGTGGGAGAAGCCCCCCCAGTTGTTGAGATAGCAACGTGTTGGTTTAGTTAGCGCCGGACAGGCTAGGATTTATTTTTATGTTTTGTTTTATCTATGTTGCTTTCACGTTAATAAATCTGACCTGAGGTCAGCCTGCTCAGGAAACCTGCTGTACGCCTCAGATTCAATGCACAAACCACGTAGCCTTTGACCCCAGCAAAGGCGATCCCGGAGTATTGTGTCACAGCCCCCTCTTTGGAACTAATCTACTGGTTCCTGTTAAGTAAATTAGTAGTGCATGGAGGTGTGGTACAATTTGAAGCAGTCCTTCATACACAGGCCAGGTTTGTCGGGGCAGGTGTCGCATTGATAGATGGTTTCCTTGCGTACTCCTCTTTTGTAGCACACTCGGCACCTTTTTTGCGGCTTACCTTTTCTATCAGTTGGCGGGACCACCCCCGGAAAATGCTGACCTGGTACGATACGAGCACCCTCAGTTACGGAAGTACTGGGGCCCGCTCCTTCCCTCGTGCCAAATATCAGGGCCTTAACCACTACCTCCTGGAACTGAAGGTACGACGTATCAGTGTGTCGTGCACATCGTGACAGTAGGGAAGCGTTGAGCATTGCCATTTGTACGATGTACATGGACAGCTTTTTGTACCACACCTTGGCCTTCCTCAAAGCACTGTACATTTGGAGGAGTTGATCGGAGATATCAACGCCCCCCATGTTTTTGTTGTACACCAGTACACAGTACGGTTTGCAGACCTGTGTAGAGGTAACCTGTTGTGAATTCTGTTGTCGGGCTCCCTCCTGTGGTCATGAATGGTACTTCGGCTGGTTCTGTCCATGGACTTCCTCTGGTGGGTGTTTCTGAGTTTCACAGGTGACTAGGTTAATTCGTTAGCTGCTGCTCTATTTAACTCCACTTAGATCTTTGCTCCATGCCACCTGTCAATGTTCCAGTATTGGTCTGTTCACTCCTGGATCGTTCTTGTGACCTGTCTTCCCATCAGAAGCTAAGTTCCAGCTTGTATTTCTTTGGTTTGCTATTTTTCTGTCCAGCTTGCTATTTAATTTGTTGTCTTGCTTGCTGGAAGCTCTGGGATGCAGAGGGAGCGCCTCCGCACCGTGAGTCGGTGCGGAGGGTCTTTTTGAGCCCTCTGCGTGGTCTTTTTGTAGGTTTTTGTGCTGACCGCAAAGTAACCTTTCCTATCCTCGGTCTGTTCAGTAAGTCGGGCCTCACTTTGCTAAATCTATTTCATCTCTGTGTTTGTATTTTCATCATTACTCACAGTCATTATATGTGGGGGGCTGCCTTTTCCTTTGGGGAATTTCTCTGAGGCAAGGTAGGCTTTATTTTTCTATCTTCAGGGCTAGCTAGTTTCTTAGGCTGTGCCGAGTTGCATAGGGAGCGTTAGGCGCAATCCACGGCTATTTCTAGTGTGTTTGATAGGTTTAGGGATTGCGGTCAGCAGAGTTCCCACGTCCCAGAGCTCGTCCTTATTATCAGTAACTATCAGGTCATTCCGTGTGCTCTTAACCACCAGGTCCATTATTGTCCTGACCACCAGGTCATAACAGTACAGGTGGCCCAAATTACTAATGCATCTCAATAGAGGGATAAGAGAAGTTCTGAGACCATTTTTTTTTTCTTTGCAGTGTGTTTTGTCTCTATTTTCCCCTTTACCTCTGGGTGGTTCAGGACACTGGTGTAAACATGGACATTCAAGGTCTGTCCTCTTGGATGGATAATCTCACTACAAGGATACAAAACATTCGAGATTTTGTGGTTCAGAATCCGATGTCAGAGCTTAGGATTCCAATTCCTGATTTGTTTTTTGTGATAGATCTAAGTTCTTGAATTTCAAAAATAATTGTAAATTGTTTCTTGCCTTGAAACCTCGCTCCTCAGGTGACCCTGTTCAACAAGTAAAGATCATTATTTCTTTGTTACGTGGTGACCCTCAAGACTGGGCATTTTCCCTTGCGCCAGGAGATCCGGCATTGCGTGATGTTGATGCGTTTTTTCTGGCGCTTGGATTGCTTTATGACGAACCTAATTCAGTGGATCAGGCAGAGAAAATCTTGCTGGCTGTGTCAGGGTCAGGATGAAGCGGAGATATATTGTCAGAAGTTTAGAAAGTGGTCTGTGCTCACTCAGTGGAATGAATGTGCCCTGGCAGCAATCTTCAGAAAGGGTCTCTCTGAAGCCCTTAAGGATGTCATGGTGGGATTTCCCACGCCTGCTGGTCTGAATGAGTCTATGTCTTTGGCCATTCAGATCGATCGACGCTTGCGTGAGCGTAAAGCTGGGCACCATTTGGCGGTACTATCTGAGCATGGGCCTGAGCCTATGCAATGTGATAGGACTTTGACCAGAGCTGAACGGCAAGAACACAGACGTCGGAATGGGCTATGTTTTTACTGTGGTGATTCCACTCATGCTATCTCCGATTGTCCTAAGCGCACTAAGCGGTTCGCTAGGTCTGCCACCATTGGTACGGTACAGTCTAAATTTCTATTGTCTGTTACTCTGATTTGCTCTTTGTCATCCTATTCTGTTATGGCATTTGTGGATTCAGGCGCTGCCCTGAATTTGATGGACTTGGAGTATGCTAGGCGCTGTGGTTTTTTTCTTGGAGCCCTTGCAGTATCCTATTCCATTGAGAGGAATTGATGCTACGCCTTTGGCCAAGAATAAGCCTCAGTATTGGACCCAATTGACCATGTGCATGGCTCCTGCACATCAGGAGGATATCCGCTTTCTGGTGTTGCATAATCTGCATGATGTGGTCGTTTTGGGGTTGCCATGGCTACAGGTTCATAATCCAGTATTGGACTGGAAATCTATGTCTGTGTCCAGCTGGGGTTGCCAGGGGGTACATGGTGATGTTCCATTTTTGTCTATTTCGTCTTCCACTCCTTCTGAAGTTCCAGAGTTTTTGTCGGATTATCGGGATGTATTTGATGAGCCCAAAGCCAGTGCCCTACCTCCTCGTAGGGATTGCGATTGTGCAATTAATTTGATTCCTGGTAGTAAGTTTCCTAAGGGCCGGCTGTTCAATTTATCTGTGCCAGAACACGCCGCTATGCGGAGTTATATAAAGGAATCCTTGGAGAAAGGCCATATTCGCCCGTCGTCATCACCGTTAGGAGCAGGGTTCTTTTTTGTGGCCAAGAAGGATGGTTCTTTGAGACCTTGTATTGATTACCGCCTTCTTAATAAAATTACAGTCAAATTTCAGTATCCTTTGCCGTTGCTGTCTGATTTGTTTGCTCGTATTAAAGGGGCTAGTTGGTTCACCAAGATAGATCTTCGAGGGGCGTATAATCTTGTGCGTATTAAACAAGGCGATGAATGGAAAACAGCATTTAATATGCCCGAGGGCCATTTTGAGTACCTGGTTATGCCATTCGGGCTTTCCAATGCTCCATCAGTATTTCAGTCCTTTATGCATGACATCTTCCGAGAGTACCTGGATAAATTCCTGATTGTGTATTTGGATGATATTTTGGTCTTTTCGGATGATTGGGAGTCTCATGTGAAGCAGGTCAGAATGGTGTTCCAGGTCCTTCGTGCGAATTCCTTGTTTGTGAAGGGGTCAAAGTGTCTCTTTGGAGTTCAGAAGGTTTCATTTTTGGGGTTAATTTTTTCCCCTTCTACTATCGAGATGGACCCTGTTAACCCCTTCATGACCCAGCCTATTTTGACCTTAAAGACCTTGCCGTTTTTTGCAATTCTGACCAGTGTCCCTTTATGAGGTAATAACTCAGGAACGCTTCAACGGATCCTAGCGGTTCTGAGATTGTTTTTTCGTGACATATTGGGCTTCATGTTAGTGGTAAATTTAGGTCAATAAATTCTGCGTTTATTTGTGATAAAAACGGAAATTTGGCGAAAATTTAGAAAATTTCGCAATTTTCACATTTTGAATTTTTATTCTGTTAAACCAGAGAGATATGTGACACAAAATAGTTAATAAATAACATTTCCCACATGTTTACTTTACATCAGCACAATTTTGGAAACAAAATTTTTTTTTGTTAGGAAGTTATAAGGGTTAAAATTTGACCAGCGATTTGTCATTTTTACAACGAAATTTACAAAACCATTTTTTTTAGGGACCACCTCACATTTGAAGTCAGTTTGAGGGGTCTATATGGCTGAAAATACCCAAAAGTGACACCATTCTAAAAACTGCACCCCTCAAGGTGCTCAAAACCACATTCAAGAAGTTTATTAACCTTTCAGGTGCTTCACAGCAGCAGAAGCAACATGGAAGGAAAAAATGAACATTTAACTTTTTAGTCACAAAAATTATCTTTTAGCAACAATTTTTTTATTTTCCCAATGGTAAAAGGAGAAATTGAACCACGAAAGTTGTTGTCCAATTTGTCCTGAGTACGCTGATACCTCATATGTGGGGGTAATCCACTGGTTGGGCGCACGGCAGTGCTTGGAAGGGAAGGAGCGCCATTTGACTTTTTGAATCAAAAATTGGCTCCACTCTTTAGCGGACACCATGTCAAGTTTGGAGAGCACCCGTGTGCCTAAAAATTGGAGCTCCCCCACAAGTGACCCCGTTTTGGAATCTAGACGCCCCAAGGAACTTATCTAGATGCATAGTGAGCACTTTGAACCCCCAGGTGCTTCACAAATTGATCCGTAAAAATGAAAAAGTACTTTTTTTTCACAAAAAAATTCTTTTCGCCTCAATTTTTTCATTTTCACATGGGCAGTAGGATAAAATGGATCATAAAATTTGTTGGGCAATTTCTCCTGAGTACGCCGATACCTCATATGTGGGGGTAAACCACTGTTTGGGCACTCGGCAGGGCTCGGAAGGGAAGGCGCGCCATTTGACTTTTTGAATGGAAAATTAGCTCCAAAAGTTAGCGGACACCATGTCGCGTTTGGAGAGCCCCTGTGTGCCTAAACATTGGAGCTCCCCCACAAGTGACCCCATTTTGGAAACTAGACCCCCCAAGGAACTTATCTAGATGCATATTGAGCACTTTAAACCCCCAGGTGCTTCACAGAAGTTTATAACGCAGAGCCATGAAAATAAAAAATAATTTTTCTTTCCTCAAAAATGATTTTTTTGCCTGGAATTTCCTATTTTGCCAAGGAGAATAGGAGAAATTGGACCCCAAATATTGTTGTCCAGTTTGTCCTGAGTACGCTGATACCCCATATGTGCGGGTAAACCACTGTTTGGGCGCACGGCAGGGCTCGGAAGGGATGGCACGCCATTTGGCTTTATAAATGGAAAATTAGCTCCAATCATTAGCGGACACCATGTCATGTTTGGAGAGCCCCTGTGTGCCTAAACATTGGAGATCCCCCAGAAATGACCCCATTTTGGAAACTAGACCCCCAAAGGAACTAATCTAGATGTGTGGTGAGGACTTTGAACCCCCAAGTGCTTCACAGAAGTTTATAACGCAGAGCCATGAAAATAAAATAAAAAAATTATTTTCTCAAAAATGATCTTTTAGCCTGCAATTTTTTATTTTCCCAAGGGTAACAGGAGAAATTTGACCCCAAAAGTTGTTGTCCAGTTTCTCCTGAGTACGCTGATACTCCATATGTGGGGGTAAATCACTGTTTGGGCACATGCCGGGGCTCGGAAGTGAAGTAGTGACGTTTTGAAATGCAGACTTTGATGGAATGCTCTGTGGGCGTCACGTTGCGTTTGCAGAGCCCCTGATGTGGCTTAACAGTAGAAACCCCCCACAAGTGACCCCATTTTGGAAACTAGACCCCCAAAGGAACTTATCTAGATGTGTGGTGAGCACTTTGAACCCCCAAGTGCTTCATAGAAGTTTATAATGCAGAGCCGTGAAAATAATAAATACGTTTTCTTTCCTCAAAAATAATTATTTAACCCAGAATTTTTTATTTTCCCAAGGGTAACAGGAGAAATTGGACCCCAATAGTTGTTGTCCAGTTTCTCCTGAGTACGCTGATACCCCATGTGTGGGGGTAAACCACTGTTTGGGCACACGTCGGGGCTCAGAAGGGAAGTAGTGACTTTTGAAATGCAAACTTTGATGGAATGGTCTGCGGGCGTCACATTGCGTTTGCAGAGCCCCTGGTGTGCCTAAACAGTAGAAACCCCCCACAAGTGACCACATTTTAGAAACTAGACCCCCCAAGGAACTTATCTAGATATGTGGTGAGCACTTTGAACCCCCAAGTGCTTCACAGACGTTTACAACGCAGAGCCGTGAAAATAAAAAATCATTTTTCTTTCCTCAAAAATGATGTTTTAGCAAGCATTTTTTTAGATTCACAAGGGTAACAGGAGAAATTGGACCCCAGTAATTGTTGCGCAGTTTATCCTGAGTACACTGATACCCCATATGTGGGGGTAAACCACTGTTTGGGCACACGTCGGGGCTCGGAAGTGAGGGAGCACCATTTGACTTTTTGAATACGAGATTGGCTGGAATCAATGGTGGCGCCATGTTGCGTTTGGAGACCCCTGATGTGCCTAAACAGTGGTAACCCCTCAATTCTACCTCCAACACTAACCCCAACACACCCCTAACCCTGATCCCAACTGTAGCCATAACCCTAATCACAACCCTAACCACAACCCTAATTCCAACCCTAAGGCTATGTGCCCACATTGCGGATTCGTGTGAGATATTTCCGCACCATTTTTGAAAAATCCGCGGGTAAAAGGCACTGCGTTTTACCTGCGGATTTTCCGCGGATTTCCAGTGTTTTTTGGGCGGATTTCACCTGCGGATTCCTATTGAGGAACAGGTGTAAAACGCCACGGAATCCGCACAAAGAATTGACATGCTGCGGAAAATACAACGCAGCGTTTCCGCGCAGTATTTTCTGCACCATGGGCACAGCGGATTTGGTTTTTCGTATGTTTACATGGTACTGTAAACCTGATGGAATACTGCTGCGAATCCGCAGCCAAATCCGCACCGTGTGCACATAGCCTAATTCTAAAGGTATGTGCACACTGCGGAAAACGCTGCAGATCCGCAGCAGTTTCCCATGAGTTTACAGTTCAATGTAGACCTATGGGAAACAAAAATCGCTGTACACGTGCTGCGGAAAAACTGCACGGAAACGCAGCGGTTTACATTCCGCAGCATGTCACTTCTTTGTGCGGATTTCGCAGCGGTTTTACAACTGCTCAAATAGAAAATCGCAATTGTAAAACCGCAGTGAAATGCGCAGAAAAAAACGCGGTAAATCCGCCATAAATCCGCAGCGGTTTAGCACTGCGGATTTATCAAATGCGCAGCGGAAAAATCCGCAGAGGACCAGAATACGTGTGCACATACCGAAACCCTAACCCTAGCCCTAACCCTACCCCTAACCCTACCCCTAACCCTAACCCTAACCCTAACCCTATTCTAACATTAGTGGAAAAAAAAATTTCTTTATTTTTTTTATTGTCCCTACCTATGGGGGTGACAAAGGGGGGGGGGGGAGGTCATTTATTATTTTTTTTATTTTGATCACTGAGATATAATTTATCTCAGTGATCAAAATGCACTTTGGAACGAATCTGCCGGCCGGCAGATTCGGCGGGCGCACTGCGTATGCGCCCGCCATTTTGGAAGATGGCGGCGCCCAGGGAGAAGACGGACGGGACCCCGGCAGGATCGGTAAGTATGATGGGGTGGGGGGGAGCACGGAGGGGGGATCGGAGCACGGGGGGGGAATCGGAGCGCGGCAGGCGTGGAACGGAGCACGGGGGGCGTGGAACGGAGCACGGGGGGGCTGGAACGGAGCACGGGGGGATGGAACGGAGCACGGGGGGGTGGATCGGAATGCAGGGGGGGTGATTGGAGCACGGGGGGGTGATTGGAGCACGGGGTGAGCGGACAAGAGCACGGGGGGGAGCGGAGCACTGGATGGAGGGGAGCCGGAGCAGTGTACCGGCCAGATCGGGGGGCTGGGGGGGCGATCGGTGGGGTGGGGTGGGGGCACATTAGTATTTCCAGCCATGGCCGATGATATTGCAGCATCGGCCATGGCTGGATTGTAATATTTCACCCGTTATAATAGGTGAAATATTACAAATCGCTCTGATTGGCAGTTTCACTTTCAACAGCCAATCAGAGCGATCGTAGCCACGAGGGGGTGAAGCCACCCCCCCGGGCTAAACTACCACTCCCCCTGTCCCTGCAGATCGGGTGAAATGGGAGTTAACCCTTTCACCGGATCTGCAGGGACGCGATCTTTCCATGACGCCACATAGGCGTCATGGGTCGGATTGGCACCGACTTTCATGACGCCTACGTGGCGTCAAAGGTTGGGAAGGGGTTAAAGTCCAGGCCATTTACGATTGGACTCAGCCGACATCTGTGAAGAGCCTGCAAAAGTTCCTGGGCTTTGCCAATTTTTATCGGCGCTTCATCGCTAATTTTTCTACTGTTGCTAAACCATTGACTGATTTGACCAAGAAGGGTGCTGATGTGGTCAATTGGTCTTCTGCGGCTGTAGAGGCTTTTCAGGAGTTGAAGCGTCGTTTTTCTTCTGCCCCTGTGTTGTGCCAGCCAGATGTTTCGCTTCCGTTTCAGGTTGAGGTTGATGCTTCTGAGATTGGAGCAGGGGCTGTTTTGTCGCAAAGAAGTTCTGAGGGCTCGGTGATGAAGCCATGTGCTTTCTTTTCTAGAAAGTTTTCGCCTGCTGAGCGTAACTATGATGTTGGTAATCGTGAATTGTTGGCCATGAAGTGGGCATTCGAGGAGTGGCGTCATTGGCTGGAAGGAGCCAAGCATCGCGTGGTGGTCTTGACAGATCACAAGAATTTGACTTATCTTGAGTCTGCCAAACAGTTGAATCCGAGACAGGCTCGATGGTCATAATTTTTCTCCCGTTTTGATTTTGTGGTTTCGTACCTTCCGGGCTCTAAGAATGTGAAGGCTGATGCCCTGTCAAGGAGTTTTGTGCCTGACTCTCCGGGTGTTCCTGAGCCGGTGGGTATTCTCAAAGAGGGGGTAATTTTGTCTGCCATCTCCCCTGATTTGCGGCGGGTGCTGCAAAAATTTCAGGCTGATAGACCTGACCGTTGCCCAGCGGAGAAACTGTTTGTCCCTGATAGATGGACTAGTAGAGTTATTTCTGAGATTCATTGTTCAGTGTTGGCTGGGCATCCTGGAATCTTTGGTACCAGAGATTTGGTGGCTAGATCCTTCTGGTGGCCGTCTTTGTCGTGGGATGTGCGTTCTTTTGTGCAGTCCTGTGGGACTTGTGCTCGGGCTAAGCCCTGCTGTTCTCGTGCCAGTGGGTTGCTTTTGCCCTTGCCGGTCCCGAAGAGGCCCTGGACGCATATTTCTATGGATTTTATTTCGGATCTCCCCGTCTCTCAAAAGATGTCGGTCATTTGGGTGGTTTGTGATCGCTTTTCTAAGATGGTCCATTTGGTACCTTTGTCTAAATTGCCTTCCTCCTCTGATTTGGTGCCATTATTTTTCCAGCATGTGGTTCGTTTACATGGTATCCCGGAGAACATCGTTTTTGACAGAGGTTCCCAGTTTGTTTCAAGGTTTTGGAGATCCTTTTGTGCTAGGATGGGCATTGATTTGTCTTTTTCCTCGGCTTTCCATCCTCAGACAAATGGCCAAACCGAACGAACTAATAAAACTTTGGAAACATATCTGAGATGCTTTGTTTCTGCTGATCAGGATGATTGGGTGTCCTTTTTGCCATTGGCTGAGTTCGCCCTTAATAATCGGGCCAGCTCGGCTACTTTGGTTTCGCCGTTTTTCTGCAATTCTGGTTTCCATCCTCGTTTCTCTTCAGGGCAGGTTGAGTCTTCAGACTGTCCTGGTGTAGATACTGTGGTGGATAGGTTGCAGCAGATTTGGACTCATGTGGTGGACAATTTGACATTGTCCCAGGAGAAGGCTCAACGTTTTGCTAACCGCCGGCGCTGTGTGGGTCCCCGACTTCGTGTTGGGGATTTGGTTTGGTTGTCGTCTCGTTATGTTCCTATGAAGGTTTCCTCTCCTAAGTTTAAGCCTCGTTTCATTGGTCCGTATAAGATTTCTGAGGTTTTCAATCCTGTGTCATTTCGTTTGGCCCTTCCTGCTTCTTTTGCCATCCATAATGTGTTCCATAGGTCGTTATTGCGGAGATACGTGGCGCCTGTGGTTCCATCCGTTGATCCTCCTGCCCCGGTGTTAGTTGAGGGGGAGTTGGAGTATGTGGTGGAGAAGATTTTGGATTTTCGTGTTTCGAGACGGAAACTCCAGTACCTGGTCAAGTGGAAGGGTTATGGTCAGGAAGATAATTCCTGGGTTTTTGCCTCTGATGTTCATGCTGCCGATCTGGTTCGTGCCTTTCATTTGGCTCATCCTGGTCGGCCTGGGGGCTCTGGGGAGGGTTCGGTGACCCCTCCTCAAGGGGGGGGTACTGTTGTGAATTCTGTTGTCGGGCTCCCTCCTGTGGTCATGAATGGTACTTCGGCTGGTTCTGTCCATGGACTTCCTCTGGTGGGTGTTTCTGAGTTTCACAGGTGACTAGGTTAATTCGTTAGCTGCTGCTCTATTTAACTCCACTTAGATCTTTGCTCCATGTCACCTGTCAATGTTCCAGTATTGGTCTGTTCACTCCTGGATCGTTCTTGTGACCTGTCTTCCCATCAGAAGCTAAGTTCCAGCTTGTATTTCTTTGGTTTGCTATTTTTCTGTCCAGCTTGCTATTTAATTTGTTGTCTTGCTTGCTGGAAGCTCTGGGACGCAGAGGGAGCACCTCCGCACCGTGAGTCGGTGCGGAGGGTCTTTTTGCGCCCTCTGCGTGGTCTTTTTGTAGGTTTTTGTGCTGACTGCAAAGTAACCTTTCCTATCCTCGGTCTGTTCAGTAAGTCGGGCCTCACTTTGCTAAATCTATATCATCTCTGTGTTTGTATTTTCATCTTTACTCACAGTCATTATATGTGGGGGGCTGCCTTTTCCTTTGGGGAATTTCTCTGAGGCAAGGTAGGCTTTATTTTTCTATCTTCAGGGCTAGCTAGTTTCTTAGGCTGTGCCGAGTTGCATAGGGAGCGTTAGGTGCAATCCACGGCTATTTCTAGTGTGTTTGATAGGTTTAGCGATTGCGGTCAGCAGAGTTCCCACGTCCCAGAGCTCGTCCTTATTATCAGTAACTATCAGGTCATTCCGTGTGCTCTTAACCACCAGGTCCATTATTGTCCTGACCACCAGGTCATAACAGTACCCCGTACACTGCCGAGGGCACTGCCATCACCGTGTATGGTGTTCAAGAGAAGGACATCCCTCTTGTCCTTGTTCTTGACTACCAGCAGGTGGTCGCTACATTGGGCTTTGCTCTCACCTTTCCTGAGCATCTGCTCAAGTAGCGTCTTCGGGAGGCCTCTCTGATTTTGTGGACAGTACCGCAGGCGGGGTACCTCGCGCAGAGAGGGATTTGTAGAGTGGTATGCTGGAATAAAAGTTATCGGTGTTGAGGTGATAACCTTTATCCAGCAGTGGGTGCACCAAATCCCACACAATTTTCCCACTCACTCCCAGGATGGAAGGACACTCAGGCGGTTCAATCCTGCTGTCCTTCCCTTTGTACACTCTAAAGCTGTAGGTGTACCCTGAGGTACTCTCACACAGCTTGTAGAGTTTGATTCAGTACCTGGCCCTTTTGCTGGGCAGGTATTGACGGAATCTGAGCCGCCCCTTAAAATGAATTAAGGACTCATCCACGCAGATGTCCCTTTTGGGCACGTACACTTCAGCAAACTTTTTGCCGAAGTGTTCGATGACCGGCCGAACTTTGAACAGACGGTCAAAATTGGGGTCATCTCGTGCGGGACACCGTGCATTATCGTTGTAATGCAGGAACTTATGGATGGCTTCAAAACGCGTCCGAACCATGACCATTCGGAACACTGGAGTGTTATATAAAATATCTACACTCCAATATTGCAGAATTTCTTGCTTCTTCACGATCCCCATGTGGAGAACCAGGCCCCAAAACTGCATCATTTCAACTGTGTCTACAGGAGACCAGTTAGAAAATGATGAACCGGGGTTTTGCTCCAAAAATTGCCGAGCATACAAATTAGTTTGCTCCACCATGAGGTTAACGAAAGCCTCAGAGAAAAAGACTTTGAAAAAGTCTATTTCTGTGAGGCCCGTGGTGTCAAACTTGATTCCTGATTCTGCCACAAAATCAGGAATCAGTGGCTCGTAATTTTTGGGGGGCGAGGTCCATATGGGGTCCGAAGTGGGTCGCGCTGGTTCATCTCCAGGAGTGGGCGCTGCCTGATCTTCTCTCCTGGGGCGTCTGCGTGGCGGTTCCGCAGGACCCGAGGAGGAAGATGAGGAAGAGGATGAAGAATCTGAAGAGTAAAGGAATGTGGGATCCTCTTCCTCGATATCAGTGCCGGAGGCAAGGAAAGCATATGCCTCCTCCAATGAATAGCGCTGCTGGGACGAACAGGACATTTTTTTTGTGAGTATGGTGCTTGGGTGTAATATTTATTGGTAACTATGTGTACGTGTGGGGGGGGGGATAGTGTTTGGTGCAAACTATTCTGAAAGGAAAAAGCTAAAGGAAAAAAAAGCAAATAGGGAAAAAAATACCTGTGAAAGGAAAAGTCTAAAACAGCAGGCCCTAGCTCTGATAAGTGAACTGCGTCACTTATCAAAGTTCGTCGGCTGCTGGGTGTGTGAATGGGGATGTGGAAAAAAAACGGCAGGCACGAGAGCTCTGATAAGTGAACCGCGTCACTTATCAAAGTTCGGCGGCGGCTGGGTGCGCGGACGGGGATGTAAAAAAAGAAAGAAACGAAAGGCACGGGTTTAGATGCAGCGGCTGGGTGCGCACAAGGGGATGTGAAAAAGAAAGAAACGAAAGGCACGGGTTTAGACGCAGCGGCTGGGTGCATGGACGGGGATGTGGAAAAAAAAAGAAACGAAAGGCACGTGTTTAGACGCAGCGGCTGGGTGCGCGCAAGGGGATGTGAAAAAAAAAAAAGAAACAAGGCACGGGTTTAGACGCAGCGGCTTTGTGCGCGGACGGGGATGTGGAAAAAAAAAGAAACGAAAGGCACGGGCTTAGACGCAGCGGCTGGGTGCGCGCAAGGGGATGTGAAAAAAAAAAGAAACGAAAGGCACAGGTTTAGATGCAGCGGCTGGGTGCGCGGACGGGGATGTGAAACAAAAAAAAAGAAACGAAAGGCACGGGTTTAGACGCAGCGGCTGGGTGCACGGACGGGGATGTGGAAAAAAAAAGAAACGAAAGGCACGGGTTTAGATGCAGCGGCTGGGTGCGCACAAGGGGATGTGAAAAAAAAAAGAAACAAGGCACGGGTTTAGACGCAGCGGCTTTGTGCGCGGACGGGGATGTGGAAAAAAAAAAACGAAAGGCACGGGCTTAGACGCAGCGGCTGGGTGCGCGCAAGGGGATGTGAAAAAAAAAAAAAAGTAACGAAAGGCACAGGTTTAGATGCAGCGGCTGGGTGCGCGGACGGGATGTGAAACAAAAAAAAAGAAATGAAAGGCACGGGTTTAGACGCAGCGGCTGGGTGCGCGCAAGGGGATGTGAAAAAAAAAAAGAAACGAAAGGCACAGGTTTAGACGCAGCAGCTGGGTGCGCGGACGGTAATGTGGGAAAAAAAAAAGAAACGAAAGGCACGGGTTTAGACGCAGCGGCTGGGTGCGCAGACGGAGATGTGGAAAAAAAAAGAAACGAAAGGCACGTGTTTAGACGCAGCGGCTGGGTGCGCGCAAGGGGATGTGAAAAAAAGAAACGAAAGGCACGGGCTTAGACGCAGCGGCTGGGTGCGCGCAAGGGGATGTGAAAAAAAGAAACGAAAGGCACGGGTTTAGACGCAGCGGCTGGGTGCGCGGACGGGGATGTGGAAAAAAAAAAAGAAACGAAAGGCACGGGTTGAAGTAAGATCGGGCCGGGATCGGGGATGAACACTTACGTTTGTAGTCTTTCTTCTGTCTTCTTTCTTTTTTCTTTAGCAAGAATTGTGGTGTCACAGGCTACTGTGGCACCACAAGTTTCAGCACAGGAGGGAATCTGTCAGCGTGACCACTCTGCAGGAATCCTCACCAAGTGTGAGGATTCCTGAAGAGCGGTCAGACAGGTCAGGGACAGGTGAGACAGGTCACAGAGCGGTCACATCGCTGCTGTGACCTGTCATTGGTGGGATAGAATGATCACATCAATCCCACCAATCAGAGGAGGCCCTGGTGACGCCGGTGTTCCTAGGCACCAGCCTATGATCGGAGCTGACAGCTCCGATCATAGGCAGGTCACCATCAGGACACAGCGTGGGCACACTGCTGCTGTGCCCTGATTGGCAGAGCTGCAGGATCTGGCAACGGAGGTGGCAGGGAAATGAGGCAGGGCACAGGCTCCATGGCATGCATTTCCAAACAGGGCACAGCGCGGTAACACCGCCGCTGTGCCCTGCGATTGGCGCGATCGATGTGATCGTCGATCTCACCAATCCGGCAGGTTTGTGCCCTCTGATTGGCGCGATCGACGATCACATCGATCGCGCCAATCAGAGCAGCAGGGCAGCTGAAGAAGGCTCCGGATCAGGTAGTTTCAGGCAGGGCACAGCGTGGTAACACCACCGCTGTGCCCTGCGATTGGCGCGATCGATGTGATCGTCGATCGCGCCAATCCGGGGGGTTTTGGCCGGTGACTGGGTTGCCAGGCACCGGCCCCAGGATCGAGCACATCGGTACTGCATGGAGCATTATATATGGCATATTTATATATGGAGCATCTTAAGGGGCCATAATGAACTGCATGGAGCATTATATGTGGCATATTTGTATATGGAGCATTTTATGGGGCGTATTTTAATATGGAGCATTATATGGGGCCCATCATGACCTGCATGGAGCATTATATGGGGCTCCTGATTCAATATGGATATTCAAAAACACTTAACCTACTGATGTCTCAATTAATTTTACTGTTATTGGTATCTATTTTTATTTTTGAAATTTACCAGTAGCTGCTGCATTTCCCACCCTAGGCTTATACTCGAGTCATTAAGTTTTCCCAGTTTGTTGTGGCAAAATTAGGGGGGGTCGGCTTATACTCCGGTCGGCTTATACTCGAGTATATACGGTAGTTTTTCTCACCTTCCGACGACTCCCATTCTCCTCATCGGCGCTCCCGGTACGTTCCGTTCACAGGGATGCTTTGCGCGAAGGAGCTTTGTGATGTCACAGTGTCGTAACTGCGACGTCATCCCAGGTCCTTCGCGCAATGCATCCCTGGGAACGGAAGCCGCCGCGTGCACTGCTGAGCGCCGGGAGGACTCCGGGGGCCATCAGATGGTAAGAGCCTTATTTTTTATTTTAATTCTTTTTTTTTTACAGAAATATGGATCCCAGGGCCTGGAGGAGAGTCTCCTCTCCTGCAGACCCTGGGTACCATCCGCACATACCATACCATAGCCACATGCATAAAGTGATCATTTCAATGCAATCTCATGGCGGTGGAATCACCGCGGGTCCGCAGATATAATGAACATGCTGCAGATTTTACCTCTATGCGATTTCGCAGCAGGAAAATCCGCAGCATGGTGTTAGGTCTAGAGGAACGCACCAAATAATTATAAGGATGGTATAAGGTGCTTTCGCAGCCCGGGGTCCGCCATGCCGAGATGGAACCTGCTGCTGAGTAATGACGGACTATATGGTGGTATAATGTGGATACACACAGGGGTTAGCTTTACCCGGTATGAAGGAAGAGAACCCTGTTGCGTCACAGGGCCGTGGTACCACACAAACAGCGCAATCAGAGAATCACAGAACTCTGTCCCAGATCTCAGTGAAAGAGTTCCTCTAGACCTGTTGCGTTCGTCACCGCTACTGGGGTGTCAGATTAACAGAACCAATAATTTTCTGCACAAGAGTGCGTGCAGTGCCGCTCTGGCGGACACCACTAACCACCTAGACTTGGGTCAGGAAAGCGCTCTATTAGCGCACGGCGCCGCACTGACGGTCACTGCTATCAGACGCTGTATCGTGTTCTAGCTGTGCGGGATAGCACTTTCAGGCGCTAGGTAGCTTCCACCATTCGCGAACAGTCAACAACACCAGGGATGGGAATGATTTGGAGCTTTCATCCATCGACAGGTATACATCCACACACACACAATAATAATCTTATACTAGCGCACTGCCGTGCGGCCATGCAAACCTTTTATAGCGGAAGCTCTCCAGGACCTAGTGGCCCAATAGGAGCTTCTACAGGACCTGAACATGTGACCCCCGACCTCCAATGAGAGGTCGTCCATGGGCATTCTCAGAAGAAGAAAGCAGGACTTAGTCCCACGGACGCCTGCTCGCCACTAATCAGTACTGGTTACAATGGCTGAGCCTGGAAGGACAACAGTAACCAGCCACACAGTATCAGCTTGAGCCAGATGTTGGGACCGACGTCTCTGCTGAGCAGGCTCCACTGCGGCTGAAGGAGAATGGGAGACTGCAGTGGAGATGGTTTGAGACTCCCCCTGTGCAGCGGTAGGAACTCGACACCTAACATGCCCCCTCTCCTTTGGCTTTGCTACACTAGAAGGCAGCAATGAGCTGCGGAGCCCGAATGTGCTCAACACGCTCCCAGGACCTGTCCTCTGGGCCATGACCCTTCCAGTCCACCAAATAGAATTTTTTGCCACGTACCACCTTACACCCCATGATGGCATTCACCTCGTATTCATCCGTGGACGAGCCCGATGTCCCGGCAGATGACTCGGAAAACCGGGACATGTGGACGGGCTTTAGGAAGGACACATGAAAGGTGTCGGTGATGCCTAGGCGTGGAAGAAGGGCCAGATGATAGACCACAGGATTAGTGAGATTAATACGTGGCTTAAGAATTGGTGTAGGAAAGAGGGGTTTGGGTTCCTGCAGAACTGGGCCGACTTCTCAGTTGGCTACAGGCTCTACGCTAGGGACGGGCTGCACCTCAATGGGGAGGGTGCAGCTGTGCTGGGGGAGAGAATGGCTAGAAGGTTGGAGGAGTGTTTAAACTAGGAATTGGGGGGGGGTATTCATTTTATAGGAGGGGAAGATAGTGCAGGCAGAGACCTGGGCACAAATAAGGAAGTTGGGGGTGGCGGTGGCATGGGGGATGGGGTCAGAACAGTTAATAATTTAAGAAATAGAAGTACAGAGAGGAACATAAAGTGCATGTATACTAATGCCAGAAGCCTCGCCAACAAAATGGACGAATTAGAACTAATGTTGTTGGAGCATAATTATGACATGGTGGGGATATCTGAAACGTGGTTGGATGAGAGCCATGACTGGGCTGTTAACTTGCAGGGCTATAGTTCAGAAATGACCGTACAGATAAGTGAGGGGGAGGGGTGTGTCTGTATGTAAAATCGTCCTTAAAACCCATCCTGCGCGATAATATAGGTGAATTTAATGAAAATGTAGAATCCCTGTGGGTGGAGATAAGGGGAGGGGGAAAAAATAATAAATTACTGATAGGGGTTTGTTATAAATCTCCAAAAATAATGGAAGCAATGGAGAATATCCTCGTAAAGCAAATAGATGAAGCTGCGACTCAAGGAGAAGTCATTATTATGGGGGACTTCAACTATCCTGAAATAGATTGGGGAACAGAAACCTGCAGTTCCAGCAAAGGTAATCGATTTTTGACAACTATGAGAGACAATTACCTTTCACAACTGGTTCAGGACCCAACAAGAAAGGGGGCACTGCTAGACCTAATATTAACCAACAGGCCAGACCGCATATCAAATATAAGGGTTGGGGGTCACTTGGGAAATAGCGATCACAAAATAATAAGTTTTCATGTATCCTTTAAAAAGATGTGTAGTAGAGGGGTTACAAGGACACTAAACTTCAGGAGGGTAAATTTCCAACGGATGAGAGAGGATCTTGGTGCAATTAACTGGGACGATATCCTGAGACACAAAAATACACAAAGAAAATGGGAGACGTTTATTAGCATCCTGGATAGGACCTGTGCACAGTATATACCGTATGGGAATAAACATACTAGAAATAGGAGGAAACCAATATGGCTAAATAGAGCTGTAAGGGGCGCAATAAGTGACAAAAAGAAAGCATTTAGAGAATTAAAGGAAGTAGGTAGTGAGGAGGCATTAAATAAATACAGAAAATTAAATAAATTCTGTAAAAAGCTAATCAAGGCAGCAAAGATTGAGACAGAGAGACTCATTGCCAGAGAGAGTAAAAATAATCCTAAAATATTCTTTAACTACATAAATAGTAAGAAACTAAAAAATGATAGTTTTGGCCCCCTTAAAAATAGTCTGGGTGAGATGGTGGATGAGGATGAGAAAAAAGCCAATATGCTAAATGACTTTTTTTCATCAGTATTTGCACAAGAAAATCCCATGGCAGACAAAATGTCTAGTGATAAAAATTCCCAATTAAATGTCACCTGCTTAACCCAGCAGGAAGTGCGGCGGCGTCTAAAAATCACTAAAATTGACAAATCTCCGGGCCCGGATGGGATACACCCTCGAGTACTGCAGGAATTAAGTACAGTCATTGATAGACCATTATTTTTAATCTTTAAATACTCCATAATAACAGGGTCTGTGCCACAGGCCTGGCGTATAGCAAATGTGGTGCCAATATTCAAAAAGGGGACAAAAACTGAACTCGGAAATTATAGGCCAGTAAGCTTAACCTCTACTGTGGGTAAAATCCTGGAGGGCATTCTAAGGGACGCTATACTGGAGTATCTGAAGAGGAATAACCTCATGACCCAGTATCAGCACGGGTTTGCTAGGGACCGTTCATGTCAGACTAATTTGATCAGTTTCTATGAAGAGGTAAGTTCCAGATTGGACCAAGGGAACACAGTGGATGTAGTGTATATGGACTTTTCAAAAGCTTTTGATACGGTGCCACACAAAAGGTTGATACATAAAATGAGAATAATGGGGATAGGGGAAAATATGTGCAAGTGGGTTGAGAGCTGGCTCAGGGATAGGAAACAAAGGGTGGTTATTAATGGAGCACACTCGGACTGGGTAGCGGTTAGCAGTGGGGTACCACAGGGGTCAGTATTGGGCCCTCTTCTTTTTAACATATTTATTAATGACCTTGTAGGGGGCATTCAGAGTAGAATTTCAATATTTGCAGATGACACTAAACTCTGCAGGGTAATCAATACAGAGGAGGACAATTTTATATTACAGGATGATTTATGTAAACTAGAAGCTTGGGCTGATAAATGGCAAATGAGCTTTAATGGGGATAAATGTAAGGTCATGCACTTGGGTAGAAGTAATAAGATGTATAATTATGTGCTTAATTCTAAAACTCTGGGCAAAACCGTCAATGAAAAAGACCTGGGTGTATGGGTGGATGACAAACTCATATTCAGGGGCCAGTGTCAGGCAGCTGCTACAAAGGCAAATAAAATAACGGGATGCATTAAAAGAGCCATAGATGCTCATGAGGAGAATATAATTTTACCTCTATACAAGTCACTAGTTCGACCACACTTAGAATACTGTGCACAGTTCTGGTCTCCGGTGTTTAAGAAAGACATAGCTAAACTGGAGCGGGTGCAGAGAAGAGCGACCAAGGTTATTAGAGGACTGGGAGGTCTGCAATACCAAGATAGGTTATTACACTTGGGGCTATTTAGTTTGGAAAAACGAAGACTAAGGGGTGATCTTATTTTAATGTATAAATATATGAGGGGACAGTACAAAGACCTTTCGGATGATCTTTTTAATCATAGACCTGAAACAGGGACAAGGGGGCATCCTCTGCGTTTGGAGGAAAAAAGGTTTAAGCATAATAACAGACGCGGATTCTTTACTGTAAGAGCAGTGAGACTATGGAACTCTCTGCCGTATGATGTTGTAATGAGTGATTCATTACTTAAATTTAAGAGGGGACTGGATACCTTTCTGGAAAAGTATAATGTTACAGGGTATATACACTAGATTCCTTGATAGGGCATTGATCCAGGGAACTAGTCTGATTGCCGTATGTGGAGTCGGGAAGGAATTTTTTTCCCCAAAGTGGAGCTTACTGTTTGCCACGTGGTTTTTTTTTGCCTTCCTCTGGATCAACATGTTAGGGCATGTTAGGTTAGGCTATGGGTTGAACTAGATGGACATATAGTCTTCCTTCAACCTTAATAACTATGTAACTATGTAACCTGTTCCAGGAACTTGAAGGGACCTAGGTAGCGAGGCGCAAACTTAGTGGACTCAACTCACAGCCTGATGTTACGGGTGGAGAGCCACACTAAATCGCCATGCGCAAAGGTCGGAACGGAGCCTGTCACCCTGGAGTCGGCGGAAGACACTGGCATGGCTACAGGAACCCGCGGATGCTGGCTGTAATTAAGGAGGAATGGGGTCTGCCCAGTGGAGTCGGCTATGGCGTTGTTCAGCGCAAACTCCCCCCATGGTAGCAAGGATGCCCAGTCATCCTGCCTGACTGAGACAAAATGTCGCAGGTATGTGACCAGGGTCTGGTTGGCCCTCACTACCAACCCATTCGTCTCGGGATCGTATGCTGAAGACAGATTCAGCTCGATGCTGAGAAGACTACAAAGCTCTCTCCAGAACCGAGACGCAAACTGGGGACCCCGTTCACTGACAGATTTGTCTGCCATACAGTGTAGGTAGAAAACATGCTTAATAAATAACACCTCCAAGGCTCATGCAGAAGCTAGACGTGGAAGAGGCACCAAGTGCACCATTTTGGAAAAATGGTCGGTGACTACCCAAATAATGGTGCAGTTACGGGACTTGAGTAAGCCCACCACGAAGTCCATCCTGCCCATCTCCCAGGGCCTGTCCGCCACCGGCAGGGGGTAAAGTAGCCCAGCAGGCCGTTGTCGAGGAGACTTATTCTTGGTGCAGAAGACACACGCCCGAATATAGTCTCCGACTTCACGGGCCATATGCGGCCACCAGTACGTCCTCACCAGAAGCTCAGATGTCCTCTTGGTCCCAAAATGTCCACTCACCCTGGACGAGTGAGCCCAAAAGAGAACTTGGTCGCAAATTAGATATCCAAAAGGTCTTGTCCTGGGGCAGAGACTCTAGCGAAACCGGGACCACGGTCCTCAGGCTCTCCAAAGGGACAATTAACCGAGTCCCCTCCTCTACTGATGACACTACGGAACGAGAGAGAGCTTTGGCACGGATGTTCTTCTCTCCTGAAAGTTAATGGAGGGTGAAATGGAAGCAGGAGAAGAACAAGGACCATCTAGCCTGGCGAGAGTTTAGCCGCTGGGCAGTCTGTAAATAAAGCAAATTTTTGTGGTCGGTATATATTTGGAAGGGAAAATGAGCCCCCTCCAGGAGGTGTCTCCACTGCGAGAAGGCCAAATTCATAGCTAGCAACTCCCTGTCCCTGATGGAATAATTCCTCTCCGCTGATGTGAAGGTCTAGGAGAAAAAGAAGCAAGGATGCTTCCGACCTTGAGCATCTTTTTGGAAGAGGACTGTTCCAGCACCGATGGATGAGGCATCCACCTCCATTATAAATGGTTTACATCGGGGCGATGTAGGATATGAGCGCTCGCAAAATGAGACTTAATAGAGAGGAAGGCCTTGGAGACCTCCTCCGACCACAATTTGGGATATGCTGCCTTGGTGAGGGCTACCAAGGGAGCTACTAAAGTTGAGAAGTGGGGTATGAACTGGCGATAATAGTTAATGAATCCCATAAAGCGCTGCACGGCTTTGAGAGAATGGGGTTCCTGCCAGTCCATCACAGCCTGTAGCTTGGCAGGATCCGTAGCCAATCCCTAGGCGGAGATGATATAGCCAAGGAAAGGCAAGGACTCCTGCTCAAACACACTTCTCCAACTTGGCATAGAGGGAGTTTGCCCGTAGGAGGTCGAAGACTTTGCAAACATCTCTCCGGTGGGAGCCTATATCTGGAGAGCAGATGAGAATATCATCCAGATAGACTACGACCGAGGTGGTGAGCATATCCCGGAAGATATCATTCACAAAGTCTTGGAAAACGGCAGGAGCATTACAGAGCCCGAAAGGCATCACCAGGTATTCATTGTGCCCGTCATTGGTGTTAAATGCCGTCTTCCATTCGTCCCCCTCTCGGATGCGAATCAGGTTTTAAGCACCCCGCAGATCAAGCTTAGTAAATACCCTTGCTCCCCGCAAATCGAATAGCTCAGATATCAGTGGCAGAGGGTATTTGTTCTTAACGATGATTGCGCTAAGACCCCTGTAATCTATGCATGGACGTAGTTCTCTGTTCTTCTTCTGCACGAAGAAGAACCCTGCCCCTGCAGGTGACACTGACTTCTTAATGAATCCTCCTGCCAGATTCTCCTGAATGTATTGGGTCATCGCCTCCATCTCCAGGAGAGATAGGGGATAGACTCTACTCTGGGGAGGCTCTGCACCAGGCAAGAGGTCAATGGGACCTTTCATAGGGGCGGTGGGGTGGAAGGGTCTCTGCAGGCCTCTTGGAGAACACGTCTGCATAGGGCCAGTAGTGCTTGGGGAGAGAAGAAAGATCTGCGGGTGCTTCAGTAGTAGCAACCTGAACACACTCCCTCAGACATCTACCCTCGCAAGATTCACTCCATCCCAGAATTCTCACAGAGGACCACTCTATATGAGGAGAGTGGTAGCGTAGCCATGGTATTCCTAACAGAAGCTCATCAATTCCATCGGGAATGACTAGCAGTGAGATAATCTCCTGATTGAATGGAGACATGGATAAAGTAAATGGCATGGTCTGGTGTGTTATTTGTGAGGGCAGAGTCGGCCCATTCACCACTCGTACAGTCACCGGCTTGACGACCATCACCAGGGGTATTGCGTGGTGGCGTTGGACGAAGGCTGAGGACGTAAAATTCCCCTCCGCCCCGGAATCCACACACAGCTCAACTGTAAGAGTGGATGGGCCAAAGGTGATTGTCCCTTTGAAGGACAGTTTTGAGGAAAACGTCGCCGTGTCTGGTGTACCTCCTACATCCACTAGTCGCTGACGGTTTCCCGACCTCTGGGAACATCTGGAGGCAAGATGTCCTGACCGCCGGTAGACATGACAGACCTTGAGTGCACAAGCGATCCGAGACTTAGATCCCGCTCGTGACACCTCCATGGCCTCATGTGGCTCGGACGCCTGGACCGGAGATTCCAGAGGTATGGCGAAGGTGGGAGCCAGCCGAAACCTCTGCCTACACTTGGCTCGCTCCAACCTTCGCTCGTTAAAACGAAGGTCGATGCGAGTTGATACAGCTATTAACTCCTCCAGTGTGGTGGAAGTCTCCCTAGTGGCCAAAGCGTCCTTCACATGATCAGCCAGCCCCCTCCAAAATACAGGGATGAGGGCTTTATCCGGCCACTCCAGCTCAGATACTAAAGTTCGGAAGTGGACGGAAAAATGGCTGACCAAGGATGAGCCCTGAGTCAGTGCCAGCAGTTGGAACGCTGTATCATGGGTGACTTGAGGTCCCAAAAATACCTGTTTCTGAGTGCTCAGGAACCGCAGAGCACTCTGCACCACATGATCATCATGTTCCCACAGCAGTGTAGCCCACTCCAACGCGCTGTACGACAAGAGAGATATTATGAATCCCACTTTAGCCCGCTCTGAGGGAAAACGTGCAGCTAGAAGCTCAAGATGTATCGCACACTGGTTCACGAATCCCCTGCATGACTTGATATTGCCAGAGTAGTTATCTGGCAACGGGAGGAGGGATAAGGTCGGAACAGGGGTGTCAGTGGACAAACTAGCTGCAGCCACGCTAGCAGCCTGAACAGCTACTGCGGTAACATCCACAGCCGAGGTTGTGCGCTCGAGATCCGCCAACCAGCCCTCCAGCTGCTGGATGTACCGCTGCAGTCGCTGTTCATCCGACATTACTAGCCAGACCCTGGCGCAAGTATAATGTTAGGGCTAGCGGAGCGCACCAAATAATTATAAGGATGGTATAAGGTATGTTCGCAGCGAGGGGTCCACTGTGCAGAGATGGAACCTGCTGCTGAGTAATGACGGACTATATGGCGGTATAATGTGGATACACACACGGGTTAGCTTCACCTGGTATGAAGGAAGCAAACCCTGTTGCATCACAGGGCTGCTGTACCGCACAAAGAGCGCAAGCAGAGAGTCACAGAACTCTGTCCCAGGACTAATGGAAAGAGTTCCTCTAGACTTCTTGCGCTTGACTCGGGTGTCAGATTAACAACTAATTTTGAATGCACAAGAGTGCGTGCAGTGCCGCTCTGGCGGACGCCACTAACCACCCAGACTTGGGTCAGGAAAGTGCTCTATTAGCGCACGGCGCCGCACTGGCGGTCACTGCTATCAGACGCTGTATCGTGTGCTAGCTGTGCGGGATAGCACTGTCAGGTGCTAGGTAGTTTCCACCATTCACGAACAGTCAACAACACTAGGGATGGGAATGATTCGGAGCTTTCATCCATCGACAGGCATACATCCACACACACACAATAATATGTTTATACTAGTGCATAGCCGTGCAGCCATGCAAACCTTTTATAGATCAAGCTCTCCAGGACCTTCCTAGTGGTCCAATAGGAGCTGCTACAGGACCTGAGCATGTGACCACTGACCTCCAATGAGAGGTCGTCCCTTGGGCATGCACAAAAGAAGAAAAGCAGGACTTAGTCCCAGGAATGCCTGCTCACCGCTGATCAGTACTGGTTACAATGGCTGAGCCTAGAAGGACAGCAGTAACCAGCCGCACAGTATCAGCTTGAGCCAGACGCTGGGACCGATGTCTTTGCTGAGCAGGCTCTACTGTGGCTGGAGGAGAATGGGAGACCGCAGTGGAAATGGCTCGAGATTCCCCCTGTGCAGCTGCGGGAACTCGACACCTAACAGATGGGCACAGCAACTGTGGAATCGCATGGGAATGCGTTTCCGCCTTAGCAAAAAACGCAACGTGGGCACACAGCCTATGTTGCACCTAAATTTTGCAACTTTTCAGAGCTTTTATTACAGAATGAATGAATCAAACCCTTTCTTTTGTTTCCTCATTCTGTGAATGCATGAGGATAATGTTTCTATATTCTGAAGTAGAATATAGTATTTAGTTATTCCTGATCTTCGCTGAGAAGTGAATACAAATGCATGCAGCCTATTTAAAATTCTTAAATTTGTGCAACTGCTACTAATGTGGCACCACAGTACTTGTCCAAACCGACTACAATTGAATCAATGTCTTTTTCTAGAAAAGAACTAAATGTGCAGGGGTTTACAACCTTTCTATCCGCTTCTTAAAGGGAACCTGTCACCTGAATTTGGCGGGACTGGTTTTGGGTCATATGGGCGGAGTTTTCGGGTGTTTGATTCACCCTTTCCTTACCCGCTGGCTGCATGCTGGCTGCAATATTGGATTGAAGTTCATTCTCTGTCCTCCATAGTACACGCCTGCACAAGGCAAGATTGCCTTGCACAGGCGTGTACTATGGAGGACCGAGAATGAACTTCAATCCATGTGACCGCTCAATACAGGAAGAAGCTGAGGCGCCGGGAGAACCAGGAACCTGCAGTGACCGTGCTAGGAGCAGGTGAGTATTATTAGACAGCCCCCCGCTCTCCCTCCCCTGCCGACCCCTGGATATGACTCGAATATAAGCCGAGAGGGGAACTTTCAGCCCAAAAAAGTGGGCTGAAAATCTCTGCTTATACTCGAGTATATACGGTAATTGTAAAACTGGCAGTGTACAAATAAAGAAGTTAAGTGCAAAGAATAGTGGTCAAAAGATATTTAATATAAGAAAAGATAAAATTACAATAATGCATGATTATTTAATCTTGAAAGGAGATGAAAGTGCATGAATAAACATCATAATAAATATACAGGGTGGGCCATTTATATGGAGACACCTAAATAAAATGGGAATGGTTGGTAATATCAAGTTCCTGCTTGTGACACGTTATTATATGGGAGGGGGAAAACTTTTCAAGTTGGGTGGTGACCATGGCGGCCATTTTGAAGTTGCCCATTTTGGATCCAACTTTATTTTTTCAAATCGGAAGAGGGTCATGTGACACATCATACTTCTTGCGAATTTGAGAAAAACAATGGTGTGCTTGGTTTTAACGTAACTTTATTCTTTCATGAGTTATTTTCAAGTTTATGACCACTTATAAAATGTATTCAGAGTGCTGCCCATTATGTTGGATTGTCAATGCAATTCTGTTCTCCCACTCTTGACACACTGATGGCAACACCACAGAAGAAATGCTAGCTCAGGCTACCAGTATCCACTGCTTCCTGTGCTGACCATCTTGTATCTTCACAGCATAGACAATTGCCTTCAGATGACCCTAGCATCTGAAACAACGGATACTGGAAGCCCTACATAATGCTCCATACAGTTCATGATGGGCCCCATAAGATGCACCATATAAAATACACCCCATATAATGCTCCGTAAAGTTGATGATTGGCCCCATAAGATGCTCCATCTTAAAATATGCCCCATATAATGCTGCACAAAGGTTGATGGCCCCATAAGATGCTCAATAGAATAATATGCCCCATATAATAATATGCCCCAATATCCCCCATATGCCCCATAGGACTGGCGTATAACAAATGTAGTGCCAATATTCAAAAAGGGGACAAAAACTGAACTCAGAAATTATAGGCCAGTAAGCTTAACCTCTACTGTGGGTAAAATCCTGGAGGGATTTCTAAGAGATGCTGTGCTGGAGTATCTGAAGCATCTCCTGACCCAATATCAGCATGGGTTTACTAGAGACCGTACCTGTCAGACTAATCTGATCAATTTCTATGAAGAGGTAAGTTTCGGACTGGACCAAGGGAACCCAGTGGACGTAGTGTATATGTACCGTATAGTCTCGAGTATAAGCCGATATTTTCAGCCCACTTTTTTGGGCTGAAAGTCCCCCTCTTGGCTTATACTCGAGTTATACCCAGGGGTCGGCAGGTGAGGGGGAGCGGGGGCTGTGTAATTAGACTTACCTGCTCCTGGCGCGGTCCCTGCAGGTCCCTGGCTTCCCGGCGCTGGCAGCTTCCTCCTGTACTGAGCGGTCACATGGTACCGCTCATTACAGTAATGAATATGCGGCTCCACCTCCCATAGGGGTGGAGCCTCATTCATTACTCTAATGAGCGGTAACGGTGACCGCTCAGTACAGGAAGAAGCTTCTGCGCCGGAGAAGCAGGGACTGCACAGCGCCAGGAGCAGGTAAGTATAACGGGGAGGGGAGCGCTGCGCTGCTCTGCGCGATATTCACCTGCTCCTCATTCCGGCGCCGCTCCATCTTCAGCAGTGACTCTCAGGTCAGAGGGCGCGGTGACGTGATTAGTGCACGCCCTCTGCCTGAACGTCAGTGCAGAAGACGCTGAAGATGGAGCGGCGCCGGAACGAGGAGCAGGTAAATATTGAAAGTGCCGGGGGCCTGAGCGACGGAGAGGTGAGTATGTGATTTTTTTTTTTGTCACAGCAAATGGGGCAAGTGTCTGTATGGAGCATCTATGGGGCCATAACGTTTGTGCAGCACTATAAGGGGCCAAAGCGTTTGTGCAGCACTATAAGGGGCCAAAACGTTTGTGCAGCACTATAATGGGCCATAACGTTTGTGCAGCACTATATGGGGCCATAACGTTTGTGCAGCACTATATGGGGCCATAACGTTTGTGCAGCACTATATGGGGCCATAACGTTTGTGCAGCACTATAAGGGGCCAAAACGTTTGTGCAGCACTATATGGAGCCATAACGTTTGTGCAGCACTATATGGAGCCATAACGTTTGTGCAGCACTATATGGGGCTATAAAAATTTTGCAGCACTATAAGGGGCCATAACGTTTGTGCAGCACTATATGGGGCCATAACGTTTGTGCAGCACTATATGGAGCCCTAACGTTTGTGCAGCACTATAAGGAGCCATAACGTTTGTGCAGCACTATATGGGGCCCTAACTGTTGTGAATTCTGTGGCTGAATTCACTCCTGTGGTCACAAGTGGTACTGCAGCTTCTGGGCTTCCTCCCTCAGGTGTTCTGGTGAGCTCGTTGGCTGCCTTGTTATTTAACTCCACCTGATTCTGTCTTCCTTGCTCCTTGTCAATGTTCCAGTGTTGGATCTGAGCTTCTGGATCTTTCCTGTGGCCTGCTGCTCTGCTTAGATAAGTGCTTCTTTGCTTTTGTTGCTGTTTTTTCTGTCCAGCTTATCTATTCGTTTTTGCTGGAAGCTCTGAGACGCAAAGGGTGTACCGCCGTGCCGTTAGTTCGGCACGGTGGGTCTTTTTGCCCCCTTTGCGTGTTTTTTTGTTTTAGGGTTTTTTGTAGACTGCAAAGTTCTCTTTGCTATCCTCGCTCTATCTAGAATATCGGGCCTCACTTTGCTGAATCTATTTCATCCCTACGTTTTGTCTTTTCATCTTGCTAACAGTCATTATATGTGGGGGGCTGCCTTTTCCTTTGGGGTATTTCTCTGAGGCAAGTCAGGCTTGTATTTCTATCTTCAGGCTAGTCAGTTCATCAGGCTGTGCCGAGTTGCATAGGTAGTGTCAGGCGCAATCCACAGCTGCCTTTAGTTGTGTTTAGGATAGGTTCAGGTATTGCGGTCTACAGAGATTCCACGTCTCAGAGCTCGTTCTATTGTTTTTGGGTTATTGTCAGATCACTGTATGTGCTCTGATTACTGGCACACTGTGTTACTGGATTGCCTACATAACAGTACAAGGAGCCAAACTAATGATTCTCAATAGAGGGAAAAAAGAAGTTCTGACATCATTTTTTTTTTTCTCAGCTCTGTGTTCAGTCTTTTTTTTCCCCTAGACATAAGGGGGCTTCAGGACACAGCTGTGGACATGGATATTCAGGCTCTGGGCTCTTCAATGGATAATCTCGTTATAAATGTACAAAAGATTCAAGATACAATTGATCAGAAATCTATGCTAGAACCAAGAATTCCTATTCCTGATTTGTTTTTTGGTGATAGAACTAAGTTTCTGAGCTTCAAAGATAATTGTAAGCTATTTCTGGCCTTGAAACCTCATTCTTCTGGTAATTCAGTTCAACAGGTTTTGATTATTATTTCTTTTTTGCGCGGCGACCCTCAGGACTGGGCATTTTCTCTTGCGCCAGGAGACCCTGCATTGAGTGGTGTCGATGCGTCTTTCCTGGCGCTCGGATTGCTGTACGATGAGCCTAATTCAGTGGATCAGGCTGAGAAAAATTTGCTGGCTTTGTGCCAGGGTCAGGATGATATAGAAGTATATTGTCAGAAATTTAGGAAGTGGTCAGTACTCACTCTGTGGAATGAATCTGCGCTGGCAGCTTTGTTCAGAAAGGGTCTCTCTGGGGCTCTTAAGGATGTCATGGTGGGTTTTCCTATGACTGCTGGTTTGAATGAGTCTATGTCTTTGGCCATTCAGATCGGTCGTCGCTTGCGCGAGCGTAAATCTGTGCACCATCTGGCGGTATTGTCTGAGATTAAACCTGAGCCTATGCAGTGCGATAGAACTATGACCAGAGTTGAACGGCAAGAACACAGACGTCTGAATGGGCTGTGTTTCTACTGTGATGATTCCACTCATGCTATTTCTGATTGTCCTAAGCACACTAAGCGGTTCGATAGGTCTGCCGTCATTGGTACTGTACAGTCCAAATTCCTTCTGTCCATTACCTTGATATGCTCTTTGTCATCGTATTCTGTCATGGCGTTTGTGGATTCAGGCGCTGCCCTGAATCTGATGGATTTGGATTATGCTAAACGTTGTGGGTTTTTCTTGGAGCCTTTGCGGTGTCCTATTCCGTTGAGAGGAATTGATGCTACACCTTTGGCCAAGAATAAACCTCAGTACTGGGCCCAGCTGACCATGTGCATGGCTCCTGCACATCAGGAAGTTATTCGCTTTCTGGTGCTACATAATCTGCATGATGTGGTCGTGTTGGGGTTGCCATGGCTACAAACCCATAATCCAGTATTGGATTGGAACTCTATGTCGGTATCCAGCTGGGGTTGTCAGGGGGTACATGGTGATGTTCCATTTTTGTCTATTTCGTCATCCACTCCTTCTGAGGTCCCAGAGTTCTTGTCTGATTATCAGGATGTATTTGAAGAGCCCAAGTCCGATGCCCTACCTCCGCATAGGGATTGTGATTGTGCTATCAATTTGATTCCTGGTAGTAAATTCCCTAAAGGTCGTTTATTTAATTTATCCGTGCCTGAACACACCGCTATGCGCAGTTATGTGAAGGAATCCCTGGAGAAGGGACATATTCGCCCATCGTCATCACCTCTGGGAGCAGGGTTCTTTTTTGTAGCCAAGAAGGATGGTTCGCTGAGACCGTGTATTGATTACCGCCTTCTTAATAAGATCACTGTTACGTTTCAGTATCCCTTGCCATTGTTATCTGACTTGTTTGCTCGGATTAAGGGGGCTAGTTGGTTCACTAAGATAGATCTTCGTGGTGCGTATAATCTGGTGAGAATCAGGCAAGGAGATGAATGGAAAACAGCATTTAATACGCCCGAGGGTCATTTTGAGTATCTAGTGATGCCGTTCGGACTTGCCAATGCTCCATCTGTTTTTCAGTCTTTTATGCATGACATCTTCCGTGAGTATCTGGATAAATTCCTGATTGTTTACTTGGATGACATTTTGATCTTCTCAGATGATTGGGAGTCTCATGTGAAGCAGGTCAGAATGGTTTTCCAGGTCCTGCGTGCTAATTCTTTGTTTGTGAAGGGATCAAAGTGTCTCTTCGGTGTGCAGAAAGTTTCATTTTTGGGGTTCATCTTTTCCCCTTCTACTATCGAGATGGATCCGGTTAAGGTCCAAGCCATCCAGGATTGGACTCAGCCGACATCTCTGAAAAGTCTGCAAAAGTTCCTGGGCTTTGCTAATTTTTATCGTCGCTTCATCTGTAATTTTTCTAGCATTGCCAAACCATTGACCGATTTGACCAAGAAGGGTGCTGATTTGGTTAATTGGTCTTCTGCTGCCGTGGAAGCTTTTCAGGAGTTG
Source organism: Ranitomeya imitator (assembly GCF_032444005.1). Classification (NCBI taxonomy): domain Eukaryota; kingdom Metazoa; phylum Chordata; class Amphibia; order Anura; family Dendrobatidae; genus Ranitomeya; species Ranitomeya imitator. The sequence continues at coordinate 621,515,953 of NC_091282.1, forward strand.
AAGCGTCGTTTTTGTTCTGCCCCTGTGTTGTGTCAACCAGATGTTTCTCTTCCGTTCCAGGTCGAGGTTGATGCTTCTGAGATTGGAGCAGGGGCGGTTTTGTCACAGAGAGGTTCTGGTTGCTCAGTGTTGAAACCATGTGCTTTCTTTTCCAGGAAGTTTTCTGCTGCTGAGCGTAATTATGATGTGGGCAACCGAGGGTTGCTGGCCATGAAGTGGGCATTCGAGGAGTGGCGTCATTGGCTTGAAGGAGCTAAGCATCGCGTGGTGGTATTGACTGATCATAAGAACCTTACTTATCTCGAGTCTGCCAAGCGCTTGAATCCTAGACAGGCCCGTTGGTCGTTATTTTTTGCTCGCTTCGATTTTGTGATTTCGTACCTTCCGGGCTCTAAAAATGTGAAGGCGGATGCTCTGTCTAGGAGTTTTGTGCCCGACTCTCCGGGTTTATCTGAGCCGGCGAGTATCCTCAAGGAAGGATTCATTGTGTCTGCCATCTTCCCTGATTTGCGGCGAGTGTTGCAAAAATTTCAGGCTAATAAACCTGATCGTTGTCCGGCCGAGAAACTGTTCGTCCCTGATAGGTGGACTAGTAAAGTTATCTCTGAACTTCATTGTTCGGTGTTGGCTGGTCATCCAGGAATCTTTGGTACCAGAGAGTTAGTGACTAGATCCTTCTGGTGGCCATCTCTGTCACGGGATGTACGTACTTTTGTGCAGTCCTGTGGGATTTGTGCTAGGGCTAAGCCCTGCTGTTCACGTGCCAGTGGGTTGCTTTTGCCCTTGCCGGTCCCGAAGAGGCCTTGGACACATATTTCGATGGATTTCATTTCTGACCTTCCCGTTTCTCAAAAGATGTCAGTCATTTGGGTGGTCTGTGATCGCTTTTCTAAAATGGTCCATCTGGTGCCCTTGGTTAAATTGCCTTCCTCCTCTGATTTGGTGCCTTTGTTCTTCCAGCATGTGGTTCGTTTGCATGGCATTCCTGAGAATATTGTTTCTGACAGAGGTTCACAGTTTGTTTCAAGGTTCTGGCGAGCCTTTTGTGGTAGGATGGGCATTGACCTATCTTTTTCCTCGGCTTTCCATCCTCAGACTAATGGCCAGACCGAACGAACCAATCAGACCTTGGAAACATATCTGAGATGTTTTGTTTCTGCAGACCAGGATGATTGGGTGTCCTTTTTGCCGTTGGCTGAGTTCGCCCTTAATAATCGGGCCAGCTCGGCTACCTTGGTCTCTCCATTTTTCTGCAATTCTGGGTTCCATCCTCGTTTCTCTTCAGGACAGGTTGAGTCTTCGGACTGTCCTGGTGTGGATTCTGTGGTGGACAGGTTGCAGCAGATCTGGACTCAGGTAGTGGACAATTTGACCTTGTCCCAGGAGAAGGCTCAACTTTTCGCTAATCGCAGACGCCGTGTGGGTCCCCGACTTCGTGTTGGGGATCTGGTTTGGTTATCTTCTCGTCATATTCCTATGAAGGTTTCCTCTCCTAAATTTAAACCTCGTTTTATTGGTCCGTATAGGATTTCTGAGATTCTCAATCCTGTGTCCTTTCGTCTGACCCTCCCGGACTCCTTTTCCATACATAATGTATTCCATAGGTCGTTGTTGCGGAGATACGTGGCACCTATGGTTCCATCTGTTGAGCCTCCTGCCCCTGTTTTGGTGGAGGGGGAATTGGAGTATATTGTGGAGAAAATTTTGGATTCTCGTGTCTCTAGACGGAAACTCCAGTATCTGGTTAAATGGAAGGGTTATGCTCAGGAAGATAATTCCTGGGTTTTTGCCTCTGATGTCCATGCTCCAGATCTTGTTCGTGCCTTTCATGTGGCTCATCCTGGTCGGCCTGGGGGCTCTGGTGAGGGTTCGGTGACCCCTCCTCAAGGGGGGGGTACTGTTGTGAATTCTGTGGCTGAATTCACTCCTGTGGTCACAAGTGGTACTGCAGCTTCTGGGCTTCCTCCCTCATGTGTTCTGGTGAGCTCGTTGGCTGCCTTGTTATTTAACTCCACCTGATTCTGTCTTCCTTGCTCCTTGTCAATGTTCCAGTGTTGGATCTGAGCTTCTGGATCTTTCCTGTGGCCTGCTGCTCTGCTTAGATAAGTGCTTCTTTGCTTTTGTTGCTGTTTTTTCTGTCCAGCTTATCTATTCGTTTTTGCTGGAAGCTCTGAGACGCAAAGGGTGTACCGCCGTGCCGTTAGTTCGGCACGGTGGGTCTTTTTGCCCCCTTTGCGTGGTTTTTTGTTTTAGGGTTTTTTTGTAGACTGCAAAGTTCTCTTTGCTATCCTCGCTCTATCTAGAATATCGGGCCTCACTTTGCTGAATCTATTTCATCCCTACGTTTTGTCTTTTCATCTTGCTAACAGTCATTATATGTGGGGGGCTGCCTTTTCCATTAGGGTATTTCTCTGAGGCAAGTCAGGCTTGTATTTCTATCTTCAGGCTAGTCAGTTCCTCAGGCTGTGCCGAGTTGCATAGGTAGTGTCAGGCGCAATCCACAGCTGCCTTTAGTTGTGTTTAGGATAGGTTCAGGTATTGCGGTCTACAGAGATTCCACGTCTCAGAGCTCGTTCTATTGTTTTTGGGTTATTGTCAGATCACTGTATGTGCTCTGATTACTGGCACACTGTGTTACTGGATTGCCTACATAACACCTAACGTTTGTGCAGCACTATAAGGGGCCAAAACGTTTGTGCAGCACTATATGGGGCCATAACGTTTGTGCAGCACTGTATTGGGCCATAACGTTTGTGCAGCACTGTATGGGGCCATAACGTTTGTGCAGCACTATATGGGGCCATAACGTTCGTGCAGCACTGTATGGGGTCAGTACATTTGTGCAGCATTATATGGGGCCATAACATTTGTGCATTTGTGAACCTGTCCCCGTTCCAACGCCGCGCGCCACTGTGTCTTCCGGGTCTCTGCAGTGACTGTTCAGGCAGAGGGCGTGCACTAACCACGTAATCACGCCCTCTGACCTGAACGTCACAGCCAGAGGATGCGGAAGACACACCCCGGCAGTGGAAAGGGACAGGTGAATGTTCACCCTCCCCCGTTATACTCACCCCCTCCTAGCACGGTCTCTGCTTCTCAGATGGTCTCTGGCGCCAGCAGCTTGATCCTATGTTCAGCGGTCACATGGTACCACTCATTAACCCCTTCAAGACCCAGCCTATTTTGACCTTAAAGACCTTGCCGTTTTTTGCAATTCTGACCAGTGTCCCTTTATGAGGTAATAACTCAGGAACGCTTCAACGGATCCTAGCGGTTCTGAGATTGTTTTTTCGTGACATATTGGGCTTCATGTTAGTGGTAAATTTAGGTCAATAAATTCTGCATTTATTTGTGATAAACACGGAAATTTGGCGAAAATTTTGAAAATTTCGCAATTTTCACATTTTGAATTTTTATTCTGTTAAACCAGAGAGATATGTGACACAAAATAGTTAATAAATAACATTTCCCACATGTTTACTTTACATCAGCACAATTTTGGAAACAAAGTTTTTTTTTGTTAGGAAGTTATAAGGGTTAAAATTCGACCAGCGATTTGTCATTTTTACAACGAAATTTACAAAACCATTTTTTTTAGGGACCACCTCACATTTGAAGTCAGTTTGAGGGGTCTATATGGCTGAAAATACCCAAAAGTGACACCATTCTAAAAACTGCACCCCTCAAGGTACTCAAAACCACATTCAAGAAGTTTATTAACCCTTCAGGTGCTTCACAGCAGCAGAAGCAACATGGAAGGAAAAAATGAACATTTAACTTTTTAGTCACAAAAATTATCTTTTAGCAACAATTTTTTTATTTTCCCAATGGTAAAAGGAGAAACTGAACCACGAAAGTTGTTGTCCAATTTGTCCTGAGTACGCTGATACCTCATATGTGGGGGTAAACCACTGTTTTGGCGCACGGCAGGGCTTGGAAGGGAAGGAGCGCCATTTGACTTTTTGAATCAAAAATTGGCTCCACTCTTTAGCGGACACCATGTCACGTTTGGAGAGCCCCCGTGTGCCTAAAAATTGGAGCTCCCCCACAAGTGACCCCATTTTGGAAACTAGACGCCCCAAGGAACTTATCTAGATGCATAGTGAGCACTTTGAACCCCCAGGTGCTTCACAAATTGATCCGTAAAAATGAAAAAGTACTTTTTTTTCACAAAAAAATTCTTTTAGCCTCAATTTTTTCATTTTCACATGGGCAACAGGATAAAATGGATCCTAAAATGTGTTGGGCAATTTCTCCTGAGTACACCAATACCTCACATGTGGAGGTAAACCACTGTTTGGGCACATGGTAAGGCTCGGAAGGGAAGGAGCGCCATTTGACTTTTTGAATGAAAAATTATTTCCATCGTTAGCGGACACCATGTCGCGTTTGGATAGCTCCTGTGTGCCTAAACATTGGCGCTCCCCCACAAGTGACCCCATTTTGGAAACTAGACCCCCCAAGGAACTAATTTAGATGCCTAGTGAGCACTTTAAACCCTCAGGTGCTTCACAAATTGATCTGTAAAAATGAAAAAGTACTTTTTTTTCACAAAAAAATTCTTTTCGCCTCAATTTTTTCATTTTCACATGGGCAGTAGGATAAAATGGATCATAAAATTTGTTGGGCAATTTCTCCCGAGTACGCCGATACCTCATATGTGGGGGTAAACCACTGTTTGGGCACTCGGCAGGGCTCGGAAGAGAAGGCGCGCCATTTGACTTTTTGAATGGAAAATTAGCTCCAATTGTTAGCGGACACCATGTCGCGTTTGGAGAGCCCCTGTGTGCCTAAACATTGGAGCTCCCGCACAAGTGACCCCATTTTGGAAACTAGACCCCCCAAGGAACTTATCTAGATGCATATTGAGCACTTTAAACCCCCAGGTGCTTCACAGAAGTTTATAACGCAGAGCCATGAAAATAAAAAATAATTTTTCTTTCCTCAAAAATGATTTTTTTAGCCTGGAATTTCCTATTTTGCCAAGGATAATAGGAGAAATTGGACCCCAAATATTGTTGTCCAGTTTGTCCTGAGTACGCTGATACCCCATATGTGGGGGTAAACCACTGTTTGGGCGCACGGCAGGGCTCGGAAGGGATGGCACGCCATTTGGCTTTTTAAATGGAAAATTAGCTCCAATCATTAGCGGACACCATGTCACGTTTGGAGAGCCCCTGTGTGCCTAAACATTGGAGATCCCCCAGAAATGACACCATTTTAGAAACTAGACCCCCAAAGGAACTAATCTAGATGTGTGGTGAGGACTTTGAACCCCCAAGTGCTTCACAGAAGTTTATAACGCAGAGCCATGAAAAAAAAAAAAAAATTATTTTCTCAAAAATGATCTTTTAGCCTGCAATTTTTTATTTTCCCAAGGGTAACAGGAGAAATTTGACCCCAAAAGTTGTTGTCCAGTTTCTCCTGAGTACGCTGATACCCCATATGTGGGGGTAAATCACTGTTTGGGCACATGCCGGGGCTCGGAAGTGAAGTAGTGACGTTTTGAAATGCAGACTTTGATGGAATGCTCTGTGGGCGTCACGTTGCGTTTGCAGAGCCCCTGATGTGGCTTAACAGTAGAAACCCCCCACAAGTGACCCCATTTTGGAAACTAGACCCCCAAAGGAACTTATCTAGATGTGTGGTGAGCACTTTGAACCCCCAAGTGCTTCATAGAAGTTTATAATGCAGAGCCGTGAAAATAATAAATACGTTTTCTTTCCTCAAAAATAATTATTTAGCCCAGAGTTTTTTATTTTTCCCAAGGGTAACAGGAGAAATTTGACCCCAATATTTGTTGTCCAGTTTCTCCTGAGTACGGTGATACCCCATATGTGGGGGTAAACTACTGTTTGGGCACATGCCGGGGCTTGGAATTGAAGTAGTGACGTTTTGAAATGCAGACTTTGATGGAATGCTCTGCGGGCGTCACGTTGCGTTTGCAGAGCCCCTGATGTGCCTAAACAGTAGAAACCCCCCACAAGTGACCCCATTTTGGAAACTAGACCCTGAAAGGAACTTATCTAGATGTGTGGTGAGCACTTTGAACCCCCAAGTGCTTCATAGAAGTTTATAATGCAGAGCCGTGAAAATAATAAATACGTTTTCTTTCCTCAAAAATAATTATTTAGCCCAGAATTTTTTATTTTCCCAAGGGTTACAGGAGAAATTGGACCCCAAAAGTTGTTGTCCAGTTTCTCCTGAGTACGCTGATACCCCATATGTGGGGGTAAACCACTGTTTGGGCACACGTCGGGGCTCAGAAGGGAAGTAGTGACTTTTGAAATGCAGACTTTGATGGAATGGTCTGCGGGTGTCACGTTGCGTTTGCAGAGCCCCTGGTGTGCCTAAACAGTAGAAACCCCCCACAAGTGACCCCATTTTAGAAACTAGACCCTCCAAGGAACTTATCTAGATATGTGGTGAGCACTTTGAACCCCCAAGTGCTTCACAGACGTTTACAACACAGATCCGTGAAAATAAAAAATCATTTTTCTTTCCTCAAAAATTATGTTTTAGCAAGCATTTTTTTAGATTCACAAGGGTAACAGGAGAAATTGGACCCCAGTAATTGTTGCGCAGTTTGTCCTGAGTATGCTGGTACCCCATATGTGGGGGTAAACCACTGTTTGGGCACACGTCAGGGCTCGGAAGTGAGGGAGCACCATTTGACTTTTTGAATACGAGATTGGCTGGAATCAATGGTGGCGCCATGTTGCGTTTGGAGACCCCTGATGTGCCTAAACAGTGGTAACCCCTCAATTCTAACTCCAACACTAACCCCAACACACCCCTAACCCTAATCCCAACTGTAGCCATAATCCTAATCACAACCCTAACCCCAACACACCCCTAACCACAACACTAATTCCAACCCTAACCCTAAGGCTATGTGCCCACGTTGCGGATTCGTGTGAGATATTTCCGCACCATTTTTGAAAAATCTGCGGGTAAAAGGCACTGTGTTTTACCTGCGGATTTTCCGCGGATTTCCAGTGTTTTTTGTGCGGATTTCACCTGCGGATTCCTATTGAGGAACAGGTGTAAAACGCTGCGGAATCCGCACAAAGAATTCACATGCTGCGGAAAATACAACGCAGCGTTCCCGCGCGGTATTTTCCGCATCACGGGCACAGCGGATTTGGTTTTTCATATGTTTACATGGTACTGTAAACCTGATGGAACACTGCTGCGAATCCGCAGCCAAATCCGCACCGTGTGCACATAGCCTAATTCTAAAGGTATGTGCACACGCTGCGGAAAACGCTGCGGATCCGCAGCAGTTTCCCATGAGTGTACAGTTCAATGTAAACCTATGGGAAACAAAAATCGCTGTACACATGCTGCGGAAAAACTGCACGGAAACGCAGCGGTTTACATTCCGCAGCATGTCACTTCTTTGTGCGGATTCCGCAGCGGTTTTACAACTGCTCCAATAGAAAATCGCAATTGTAAAACCGCAGTGAAATGCGCAGAAAAAAACGCGGTAAATCCGCCATAAATCCGCAGCGGTTTAGCACTGCGGATTTATCAAATCCGCAGCGGAAAAATCCGCAGAGGACCAGAATACGTGTGCACATTCCTAACCCTAACCCTACCCCTAACCCTACCCCTAACCCTAGCCCTAACCCTAACCCTACCCCTAACCCTACCCCTACCCCTAACCCTACCCCTACCCCTAACCCTAACCCTACCCCTAACCCTACCCCTAACCCTAACCCTACCCCTAACCCTAACCCTATTCTAACATTAGTGGAAAAAAAAAAATTTCTTTATTTTTTTATTGTCCCTACCTATGGGGGTGACAAAGGGGGGGGGTCATTTATTATTTTTTTTATTTTGATCACTGAGATAGATTATATCTCAGTGATCAAAATGCACTTTGGAACGAATCTGCCGGCCGGCAGATTCGGCGGGCGCACTGCACATGCGCCCGCCATTTTGGAAGATGGCGGCGCCCGGGAGAAGACGGACGGGACCACGGCTGGATCGGTAAGTATGATAGGGTGGGGGGGGAGCACGGGGGGGGGGATCGGAGCACGGGGGGGGGGATCGGAGCACGGGGGGGGGAATCGGAGCGCGGGAGGGGTGGAACGGAGCGCGGGGGGCGTGGAACGGAGCACGGGGGGGCTGGAATGGAGCACGGGGGGGTGGAACGGAGCACGGGGGGGGGTGGATCGGAGTGCAGGGGGGGTGATTGGAGCACGGGGGGGTGATTGGAGCACGGGGGGAGCGGACACGAGCACGGGGGGGAGCGGAGCACAGGGCGGAGGGGAGCCGGAGCAGTGTACCGGCCAGATCGGGGGGGTGGGGGGGCGATCGGAGGGGTGGGGTGGGGGCACACTAGTATTTCCAGCCATGGCCGATGATATTTCAGCATCGGCCATGGCTGGATTGTAATATTTCACCCGTTATAATGGGTGAAATATTACAAATCGCTCTGATTGGCAGTTTCACTTTCAACAGCCAATCAGAGCGATCGTAGCCACGAGGGGGTGAAGCCACCCCCCCTGGGCTAAACTACCACTCCCCCTGTCCCTGCAGATCGGGTGAAATGGGAGTTAACCCTTTCACCCGATCTGCAGGGACGCGATCTTTCCATGACGCCGCATAGGCGTCATGGGTCGGATTGGCACCGACTTTCATGACGCCTACGTGGCGTCAAAGGTCGGGAAGGGGTTAAAGCGATGAATATGCGCTCCACGCCTATAGGAGTGAAGTCGCATCCAGATTCATTACTTTAATGAGCGGTACCATGTGATCGCTGGCTGAACACAGGAAGAGCTGCGGGCTCCTCAGAACATCGGAGAAGTAGGGAAGTGTAGAGACCGTGCCGGGAGCAGATGAGTATGATGTGACTCCTGCCACTCCCCCCTTCCCCGCCAACCCCCTGGGTCAGTAACTCGAATATAAGCCGAGAGGGACACTTTTAGCCTAAAAAAATAGCCTGAAAATCTTGGCTTATACTCAAGCATATACGGTACATTTTTTAGGTTTGAGTTGAAGTTTTTATTGGAAACATTTTGCATGACATTTTATATTTATTCTGCACTCTACGCTGAGCACTTATATGAAGGTTTCCATGTAAATCTCCAAATGACGTGATTCAGATGAAACCCCTGATGGGTCTATTCACTATAATGAAGCCTTGGAGCTTATGTCATGCCATGTTTATTTTCTCATAAAGAAATAGAAAAGAAAAGCCAGCTCACCCCCACCCCATTTTCTCCCCACTGCACTCAGCAACGCACAGGCTCCCGGCAGCATAATAACACTATAAACCCGTAGATTAACCGCATATCTGCAAGTTATTATAGTTATTTCTGGGGACAGGTTCCCTTTAAAAGACCTGAACCTGAAATCAACCGACCACACCATCCACAAGTGGGTGCTGTGCTTACAGCCCATCACCATGCAAGGTGATTGGTAAATTCGACAATGGCGCCCTGTGCTCTTCACGGATGAGAGCAGGTTCGCACGGAGCACATGTGACAGACAGGACATTCACCTACATGACCGGTTTGGCAGTGGGTCAGTAATGGTCTAGGGTGGAATTTCTATGGAGGGCCGCACAGCCCTCCATATGCTCGTCAGAGGTATGCTGACTCTCATTAGATAACAGGATGAGATCCTCAGACCTATTGTGAGACCATATACAAGTGCAGTTGGACTTGAGTTCCTTGTGATGCAGGAGAATTCTAGGCCTCATGTGGCTGAAGTGTGTCAGCAGTTCCTGCATGATAAAGGCATTTATGCTATGGACTGGCCCGCCCGTTCCCCAGACCTGAGTCCAATCGAGCGCATCTGGAACATCTTGTTTCCTTCCATACACCAATGCCACGTTGCAACAGAGACTGTGCAGGAGTTGACGGATCCTTTAATCCTGGTCTGGGAAGAGATCCCTCAGGAGAACATCCACCGCCTCATCAGCAGCATGCCCAGGTGTTGTAGGGAGGTCATACAGGCAAGTGGAGGTCACACACATTTCACTTTTTTCAATAGATCTTGGAATAATAATAATTTCCACAATTGGATGTTTATATAAAGTGTTCCTGTGCTGAGATAATCTTATAACTGTGCCCCTGCTGTGTACTGTGTAATGGCCGTGTCTGACCATACAGGGACATGGTCTCATCATACCACATACCTGGGAAGGGAGGAAGCAATACAGACATGATAGCACGGGATCACAGCTGATTCTTTTTGTGACATAAATCATTTCACTGCCTGTTTTTAAAAATGTTAGTTTTACCTCAAAGAAAGAGTTATTTGTTATCCCTTGCAGTAATGTCTGTACACTTTTTTGCGTCCTCACCTGTTCAGGAGTTGTGGTATGATCAGACTATGTATAGTCAGACACGGCCATTACCCAGTACACAGCAGGGACACATTCATAAGATTATCTCAGCAAACAAACATTTCTTTAAACACATCCAATTGTGGAAATCTATATATAAGACTTCCGTCTTTCTGTCTGTCCTTCTGTCAACGGTTATTCATTCGCTGATTGGTCTTGCCAGCTGCCTGTCATGGCTGCCGCGACCAATCAGCGACGGGCACAGTCCGGAAGAAAATGGCCGCTCCTTACTTCCCGCAGTCAGTGCCTGTCGCCCGCATACTCCCCTCCGGTCACCGCTAACACAGGGTTAATGCCGGTGGTAACGGACCGCCTTATTCTTATTCTTGCCAAGGTACAGCTGCAGCCAATAACATATCGGCAACACCCACCTTTTTATTCTTTCGAAATAAAGTGAAAATCGATCAATACCAGGGGGCAGACGCTGCCGGCCTCGAGGGTAAGATCAAACAGCACCTAGAAAATGACCCCGGGAACAACGAGGACACGGATATTCCCAAAGGCTACATGGATTTAATGCCCTTTATCAATAAAGCTGGCTGTGAATGTCTTAATGAAAGCGACGACCACGGGTTTGAAAACTGTTTACGGAAGGATCAGACGTTTCTAGAATCGGACTGCGATGAGCAGCTCCTGATTACTGTAGCTTTCAACCAGCCGGTGAAGTTGTACTCCATGAAGCTCCAAGGTCCAGATAATGGTCAAGGTCCAAAGTTTGTAAAAATCTTCATAAATACTACGTAACTGGGCAATATACTATGTGACTGGGCAATATACTACGTCACTGGGCAATATACTACGTGACTGGGCAATATACTACGTCACTGGGCAATATACTACGTGACTGGGCAATATACTACGTGGATGGACAATATACTACGTGACTGGGCAATATACTACGCCACTGGACAATATACTACGTGGCTGGGCAATATACTACGTGGATGGACAATATACTACGTGACTGGGCAATATACTACGTCACTGGGCAATATACTACGTGGCTGGGCAATATACTACATTATTGGGCAATATACTACGTGTCTGTGCTATATACTACGTGGGCTGTGTTATATACTACGTAGCTGTGCTATATACTACGTGGCTGGGCAATATACTACGTGGCTTGGCAATATACTACGTGGATGGACAATATACTACGTGACTGGGCAATATACTAATGTCACTGGGCAATATACTACGTGGCTGGGCAATATACTACATCATTGGGCAATATACTACGTGGTTAGGCAATATACTATGTGGACATGCATATTCTAGAATACCCGATGCGTTAAAATCGGGCCACCATCTAGTTATTAATACTCCAAGATCTATTAATTAAAATGAACTTTGTTCATAGGACTAAGTCTTTAACCCCTTTGAGACGAAGCCTGTTTTCACCTTAATGACCAGGCTTTATGAGGTAATAACTCTAGAATGCTTCACCAGATCCTGGTGTTTCTGAGAAAGTTTTCTTGTGACATATTGTAATTCATGATAGCGATAAAATTTCTTCGATATGACTTGCATTTATTTGTGAAAAAAAATGGAATTTGGCGAACATTTTGCAATTTTCAAACTTTTAATTTTTATGTCCTTAAATCAGAGAGTCATATCACACAAAATAGTTACTAAATAAAATTTCCTACATGTCAGCCCAATTTTGGAGCCAAAATTATTTTTTGTTAGGAAGTTATAAGGGTTAAAAATTGAGTAGCGATTTTTCAACATATTTTACAAAACCATTTTTTTTAGGGACATCACATTTGAAGTGACTTTGAGGGGTCTATATGATAGAATGGTGTCACACTTCGTTATTTTCTAAAAGCTGCACCCCTCAAGGTGCTCAAAACCACATTCAAGAAGTTTATTAACCCTTCAGGTGCTTCACAGGAATTTTTGGAATGTGGAAGGAAAAGAATAAACATTTACTTTTCTGTCACAAAAATTTTCCTTTAGACCTTATTTTTTTTTTCTTTTGCAAGGGCAACAGGAGAAATTTATCCATACAATTTGTTGTGCAATTTCTCCTGAGTACGCCGATACCCCATATGTTGGGGAAATCTACTGTTTCGGTGCACGGCAGAGCTTGGAAGGGAAGAAGTGCCATTTGACTTTTTGAATGCAAAATTTGATGGAACAATTAGCAGACTCCATGTTGCATTTGAAGAGCCCCTGATGTACCTAAACAGTGGAAACCCCCACAAGTGACCCCATTTTGGGAACCACTGATGCGGGAAAAGCTCTCTGAAGGCAGTGGGAGGAGGTGATCTGTGGCCATCAACTGTTGTGAATGGTGATTGTATATAAAGGTGTTGTAATTCTGAATGTAATGATAATGAGACTGCTGGAAAGTCATCAGTACAGAACAGGAAATCCGGTATTATGCTTAGTAACGTGTGAAAATTGCAATATTCCTGATATCGATAATGGAAAGAAAATCATTTTTTTCTTCAATATAAATAATGATTTATTGTATCCTTAGCATAATGATCTGGAAGTTGACTTTTACAATTAAGTCCTGGTGGAGGTCTCTTTATTTTAGATTTCAAATTCATTCTTTTTTATAAAAATGTTACCTTCTGTCCTCTCCTTTATTAGACATGATAAAGGGTTTTATACATAGAAAATACAGAGCAATACCTCTCCGATCCCCTACCCACCCCGCTGCGTTGGCCTACTGCAGGCATATGGCAGAGTTTGGAATATCATTGCTGATTAAAGAGCATCATTTCAGAAAGCTTGTGTAAAGTGCTGGATCCTTTTTTACCATGTTATATTGAGTTTACCTGTCGCTTGATGTTCCCCTAGTCGTCCATGTAACCTCTAAGCATCATCAGCATTTTTAGCAATTTGGTGAGAAAAGCTTTTTAGACTAATTCTCTTCAAAAAACATTATATTATCTGTGTTAAATACCAGACTTTTAAGGATTTGATTGCAAGAGTATTTCCATTATTGAAACATCTTTCTTTCTCTGTCAACAGTACCCGTAAATTTCAGACCCCGAAGATTAAAAAAAAATTAAGCAATGCCTCTTTCACCGCCTTCAACAAAAAGAATTTCTGTTCTTCACAACTGGTCATCAGGCTGCCCTACTGTAAGTGGGAATATATATATATATATATATATATATATATATATGTATATATATATATATATATTATGTGTGTGTGTGTGTGTTACATAATGTCCATAGTAACCGTATCTTCATATATATGTACACTGACGCACTCACAGAGAAAATCTTGATTAGCTTTGGTTTGCACTGGATCCTTGAACTTGAATCTACTTGATTGTCATGTCTCTCCTGTCTGTATATAGGAAGAGTCCTCTCAGTTCCCTGGAGCATCACTGTGATAAGCCGATTGGGAGAGTCACCGGCGTTCCATAGCCAAATACAGCTACGTTCAGTTGTTCTGCCGGGCTCTGATTCGTGATGCCCATGTTATAGGCAGCACAAATTAGTTAGCAGGTCCCTTTAATGATTCCCATGCAGTCTGCATACTGTACATTGCATTTCATTACTGTAGACAACAACTACTATGTTCATGTTCATCCACTGTTGTTTGGTGAGATGTTGTCAAGTTGTTAAATTGCTTTAATTATTTAGGCAACATGCAAATAATCAAGTTTGTATTTGACTTCCTTTTTCTGCTGTCATTTTCATGCAGTTAGACACTTTATCTTTTAGAATTTAAAGTGTAGTGTACCAGTAAAATGCTATTTTGTCAAGAAACCCATTGACAAAACTTTATATTACGATTAGTTATATACCACCTGATCGTGGAAACTGAATTAAATTGCCTGTGCACCACCTGATCGTGGAAACTAAGTGAAGTTTAAACAGCTATTGCCACATGACCATGAAAAATAAAGAATACATTTCCTAATAAAGTGTATCGCATTCACTTCACCTCCATACAGGGCCATGCATATTCTATAGAAAACAAACTACTGCCGCTCTGCAACATACAAACATAAAGCCCCTCTTCAAAAATACACACTGCCCCCTCTTCAAAAAAATACACACACACTGCCCCTCTGCAGAATATATACACTGCGCCTCTGCAAAATACACACACACTGGCTCTCTGCAAAATGTATCTACACTCTGCAAAATATATACACACACACTGTCCCCCTGAACAATATATACATACACTGCGCCATTTTACCGATATCCGTAGCGTCTCCATTTTTCGTGATCTCGGGTTGGGTGAGAGCTTATCATTTGCACGCTGGTGCAGTTACGATCTTTTGATCGCCCACTATTGCATTTTAATGCAATGTCGCGGTGGCCAAAAACACCTAATTCTGGCATCTTGACTCGCTACACAGTTCAACGATCGGGTTAATCCTTTTTTATATTAACAGATCGGGCGATTCTGAACGTGACGATACCAAATATGTGTAGGTTTGATTTTTTTTTTAATTGCTTTATTTTGAATGGAGCAAAAGGGGTTTGAACTATATTTAAAAAAAAAAAAAACTTTTTTTTTTTTTTTTACTTTTGGCATGCTTCAATAGTCTCCACGGGAGACTATAAGCTGCCATAACTTGATCGGGTTTGCTACATACAGGTGATGATCAGACCACCTGTATGTAGCAGAATTACCAAGTTGCTATGAGCGCCGACCACCAGGTGGCGCTCACAGAAATCCGGCACTGACAATCATAGAGGTCTCCAGGAGACCTCAGGTTGTCATGCCAAAACACCGGTGACCCACGATCACGTGATGGGGTCACCGGCGCGATTGCCGGTAGCGTATATTAAATGCCGCTGTTAGCATTTGACAGCGGCATTTAACTAGTTAATAGCCGTGGGTGGATCGCGATTCCACCCACTGCTGTTCCGGGCACATGTCAGCTGTTCAAAACAGCTGACATGTCCTTGGAAAGATGTGGGCTCACCGCAGGAGCCCACATCAAAGGTACGGATACCGACATCGGTGTAAATTTATACCATTTGTCAGATAGGGATTAAATGTGCTAGCGTCTAAAAGACCCAAATACAAGAGCATCACACAAAATTAGAATATAATCAAAAAGTTAATTTATTTCAGCTCTTCAATACAAAGAGTGAAACTCGTATATTAGACTATTTCTGTTAATGTTGATGATTATGGCTTACTGCCAATGAAAACCCAAAAGTCATTATCTCAGTAAATTAGAATACTTTATAACACCAGCTTGAAAAAATCTATATATATAATTGTCTAAGGGTTTTTCCGTCTGTCTGTCCTGGAAATCCCACGTCCCTGATTGGTCGATGCCGCCAGGCCTCGACCAATCAGCGACGGGCACAGTATCGACGTAGAAATCCCGCGTCTCTGGCGGCCTCGACCAATCAGCGACGGGCACAGCGACGATGAAGTCATAAAGGACGTAGACATCCCGCGTCTCTGATTGGTCGAGGCCGCCAGGCCTCGACCAATCAGCAACGGGCACAGCGACGATGATGTCATAATGGTTGCCATGGCAACGATGATGTCAAAGGTTGCCTCGATCAATCAGCGACGGGCACAGTCTGCCGCGAATTCTGGAATCATCATTGTCCATATACTACGGGGACATGCATATTATAGAATACCCAATGCGTTAGAATCGGGCCACAATCTAGCTATTTTATAATCTGAAATGTTGGCCTGTGAAAATTTATTCAGTAAATGCAGTCAATACTTGGTCGTGGCTCCTTTTGCATCAATTACTACATCAATGCTTACATTGCGTGTAGGCAATCTGTCTGTGGCACTGCTGAGGTGTTATGGAAGCCCAGTTGCTTTGATAGCAGCCTTCAGCTCCTCTGCATTGTTGGGTCTGATGTCTCTCATTTTCTTGACAATACCCCACGGGGTTAAGGTCAGATGAGTTTGCTGGCCAATCAAGCACAGTGATACACCAGGCATTGGTACTTTTGGCAACGCAGACAAAAGTACCAATACCTGGTTTAAAAACAACAGTATCACTGTGCTTGATTGGTCAGCAAACTCGCCTGACCTTAACCCCATAGAGAATCTATGGGGTATTGTAAAGAGGAAGATGAGAGACACCAGACCCCACAATGCAGATGAGATGAAGGCTGCTATCAAAGCAACCTGGGCTTCCATAACACCTCAGCAGTGTCACAGGCTGATCACCTCCATATGCCGCATTGATGCAGTAATTGAAGCAAATGGAGCCCTGACCAAGTATTGAGTGCATTTACTGATCATACATTTCAGTAGGACAACATTTCGGATTTTGAAAATATTTTTTCAAGCTGGTGTTATAAAGTATTCTAATTTACTGAGATAATGACTTTTGGGTTTTCATTGGCTGTTAGCCATAATCATCAACTTTAACAGAAATAAATACTTCAAATAGATCACTCTGTTTGTTATGACTCTGAATAATATATGAGTTTCACTTTTTGTATTGAACTGAAATAAATTAACTTTTTGATGATATTGTAATTTTGTGAGATGCACCTGCACATTTGAACATCGGAAGGGAGAGGAGTATGTGCAGCGGAAGGTCTGTCGTGAGTGCCCTGTGGCACGCATGCCATAGATTCGCCATCACTGGCATAGTGGCTGGGATTTCAAGAAATCCCATGTCCACTATGCGTGCACAGAAACCTGCGGCTCACCCTTCGGAGATGGGCATGTGGCGCGTCTCTCCAAACTGCAGCATGTCCAATTCTCTTGCGGAAACACTGGTCACTGAAAGAGAAATTTCACTAGTAGAACGTATTGGACGTGGTGAATCCGCACAGTTCAGTGAAAACATGCGGTTTCACCTGCGTTCAGTAGGCTTCAGCGCTTTGGACACAGCAAACATACGCTGCATCGAAAGCACTGCCACTTCCAGATCGTGTGCACCCAGCCTCAGACTCCAGATGAGAAAGTGATTTAGAAAATAAAAAGCCACGATGGAGTAGAGAGAGACTTTGAAAGTTTGAAAAAACAGTGCTATATTACAGTAGAATCTCCTCTCCATTGACATTACTGGGGAGGGCTGAGGGGCATAGACATCACTCGGAGGGCTGGGGGGCATCGACACAACTTGCCTATGCTAAAATTAGCATGTGCATATGTATTCACCCCTTTTGCTACGAAACCCCTAAAAATTTCTGGTGCAAGCAATTACCATCATAAGTCACTTGCTTAAAGGGAACCTGTCACCTGAATTTGGCGGGACTGGTTTTCGGTTATATGGGCGGAGTTTTCGGGTGTTTGATTCACCCTTTCCTTACCCGCTGGCTGCATGCTGGCCGCAATATTGGATTGGAGTTCATTCTATGTCCTCCGTAGTACACGCCTGCGCAAGGCAATCTTGTGATAGGCTATATGCTTGCCATGTATGTAGGGCAGCTGAAGTTAAGTGTTGTGATATGAACTAATTGTTTCGTCCAATATTGGATTTGCGGCTATTCATTCCACTGTGATAGTCGCATCTACAGTACAGACCAAACGTTTGGACACACCTCATTTAAAGATTTTTCTGTATTTTCATGACTATGAAAATTGTAATTTCACACTGAAGGCATCAAAACTATGAATTAACACATGTGGAATTATATACTTAACAAAAAAGTGTGAAACGACTGAAAATATGTCTTATATTCTAGGTTCTTCAAAGTAGCCACCTTTTGCTTTGATGACTGCTTTGCATATGAATATAGCAACGTTTCTTATTAAAAAATTGTTTAGTAAATTTTGTTGGAAAAATGAGAGAGTACATTTTGCTGGGAAAAAATATCTTTCAAACGTGCTGATATATAGTAGAGATGTGGGAAATGTTATTTATTAACTATTTTGTTTGACATGACTCTCTGATTTAAAGGCCAAAAAATTACATTTGAAAACTACAAAATTTTCACAATCTTTGTCAATTTTTTTTCTTTTGCAAATAAACGCAAGCAGGGTGGATTTGATTTAAATCTAACTGATTTAAATCACGATTTAAATCACTAGTCAGTAAGGCTTGATTTAAATCAGTGATTTAAATCAAAGTTTTACCTAACTGAATTTGACTCCGCAGAGGTTCCAGCCTCTTCTTCACGGCAAAAATGTTACAACATGAACAGAGTTGAGAAAAAGACCTTAATCCTATTTTTGTACAAACCTATGAATACAGAATCAACCCCTTCAGTGCCAAGTCCAAGAAGTTAGACAATATGTTTCTGATTGTTTGGAGTGGAATAGATCTGCACAACACAAGAAGAATGTGAATCTAAGTGTGAGGAGGAGGAAGGGCAAGCAGACAAGAAAATGAAAGTGAAACTTTGAGCATAATACTGCAGCATAGCCACAGACAGACAAGTCTGGATCTGTGTGTGTACGGCAGCAGGCCGTAAAAGAGACCCAGCTTGGGAATATTTTAATGAAGCTCCTTCGCCTATCGGTAAGGCAGGCATGAGTGCAAAATGCAAACGATGCAACAGAGATGCAAGGCCTGGTGGCCTGCTGCCATTATAAGGAAAGAATGTAATAAACCTCAGATCGTACACACAAACAGATCCAGACTTGTCTGTCTGTGGCTATGCTGCAGTATTGTGCTCAAAGTTTCACTTTCATTTTCTTGTCTTCTTGCTTTTCCTCCTCCTCACACTTAGATTCACATTCTTCTTGTGTTGTGCAGATCTATTCCACTCCAAACAATCAGAAACATATTGTCTAACTTCTTGGACTTGGCACTGAAGGGGTTGATTCTGTATGAGTCATCTTCATCACCGCACTTCTCATGATGTTGCCTCATTCGCGCCACCAGGCCTTGCATCTCTGTTGCATCGTTTGCATTTTGCACTCATGCCTGCCTTACCGATAGGCGAAGGAGCTTCATTAAAATATTCCCAAACTGGGTCTCTCTTACGGCCTGCTGCCATTATAAGCAAAGAATGTAATAAACCTCAGATCGTACACACAAACAAATCCAGACTTGTCTGTCTGTGGCTATGCTGCAGTATTGTGCTCAAAGTTTCACTTTCATTTTCTTGTCTGCTTGCCCTTCCTCCTCCTCACACTTAGATTCACATTCTTCTTGTGTTGTGCAGATCTTTTCCACTCAAAACAATCAGAAACATATTGTCTAACTTCTTGGACTTGGCACTGAAGGGGTTGATTCTGTATTCATAGGTTTGTAGAACAATAGGATTAAGGTCTTTTTCTCAACTCTGTTCATGTTGTAACATTTTTGCCGTGAAGAAGAGGCTGGGACCTCTGCGGAGTCAAATTCAGTTTTGAGAACTGCGTAAGTAAAGCGAGCGTCTGTAATAATATAGGAGAGAAACTGCCCACTAATCCTACAGAAACCTCTGGAAGAGCATGGCATTGTGAATGTTACACATATACAGCCTTTATTCTACTGAGTTAAACAACTCAGCTTTATCTCATGATGGAAGAAGATGGTAAAATATTTTCCTCAAAAAGCAGTTTATTGAAAAAAATCCGATTTAAATCAAAAAAATCCGATTTAAATAAAAAAAATCCGATTTAAATAAAAAAAAATCCGATTTTTTTGATTTTTTTGAAAAAAACATTGATTTTTATCCACCCTGAACGCAAGTTATATCGAAAAAATGTTACTACTATCATAGAGTACAATATGTCATGAAAAAACAATCTCAGAATCAGTGGGATATGTTGACGCTTCCAGAGTTATTATGTCGTAAAGTGACACTGAGTGATAAAATTAGGCCCAGTCATGAAGGTGAATACAGACTTGGGCTGTAAATGTGTTAATAGTCTAGGAATGGGCCATGGATATTGGCCCCCTCCCAGACGTCAGCACAAAAGAACATCAGCTCCCAGCCACCCAAGAAATGGTGAATCAATTACATGTGCCAATTCTGGATCTTAGCCTCCGCTCTTCCCACTTGCCCTGGTGCGGTGGTAAGTGGGGTAATAGTTGTGGGGTTGATGTCGGCTGTTTTATGACGCCTACCAGACATCCCAATTACTAACATTTATATGGGAAAGTAGGATCCTGCTGTATATAAAACGTCTAAAGGGGTGGAGTGCTCAGTCAGAGAGCTTAACTATACTAATATCAAAAGACTGGCTGGCACAACCAAACAGAAAACAGATGCTTACTAAGAGTAGCCCTCTCCATACATAACAATCAAATAAAGTAGCAATCTGTAACATTATAGCATGCAAACATGAAATATATTAAATTTAAATAGCTTTACTGCTCTACAAAAATTCAGAATACTTAGGGCATTTATTGGCCAATTCCCATTTGCCCAGTAGCCGTCATAAGGCGATTCCCGTTGCTGGGAACCTGCCTGTGTGAAGCCTCTCTTGGGCTAAAGCCTACATTTATATGGGAAGATAGTATCCTGCTGTTACTAAAAACGCCTGAGGATGAGTTGTGGAGTGCTTAGTCAGACAAAAATAAGTATACTTATATCAAAAGACTGACCAGGACATCCAAACAGAAAACAGGTGAGAACAGGTGCTTGCTAAGAGTAGCCATCTCCATATATAACCATGAAGTAAAGTAGCACTTTTTATCGCTATAGCATGCAGACATGAAATGCATAAAAATTTAATTGCATTACTGTGCTAGAAAATTAGAATAATTGGGAATACTTAACGCATAGGTTGGTCAATTTATATGTACCCGGCAGTCATTTTAAAGCCATTCTCATTGCTGGGAACCTGCCTGTGTGTATCCTCTTTTGTGCTAAAGCCTACATTTATATGGGAAGGTGGGATCCTGCTATATTTAAAAACAGCTGAGGGGTGGAGTGCAGTCATAGAGCTTTATTATGCTAATATCAAAAGACTGACTGACACATCCAAACAGAAAACAGGCGGGAACAGATGCTTCCGAAGAGTAGCCATCACATATAACCAAGAAGTAGTACTCTGTAGCGTTATAGCATGCAAATATGAAATATAATTAAATTTCATTACATTGCAGCTCTAGAAAATTAGAATAATTGGGAATACTTAGCGTATTAGTTGGCCAATTTATGTGTGCCTAGAAGTCACTATAAGGCCATTCTCATTGCTGGAAGTAGTCATCTCCATTCATAACCAACAAATAAAGTAGCGCTCTGTATCGCTATAGCATGCAAGTATGAAATATATTTAATTTTAACTACATTAATGCTGTGAAAATTGTACAAATTGATTATACTTAGCGCATAAATTGGCCATTTTATGTGTACCCGGCAGTCACTTTAAGGCCATTCTCGTTGCTGGGAACCTGCCTGTCTGTATCCTCTTTTGTGCTAAATCCTACATTTATATGGGAAGGTAGGATCCTGCTATATTTAAAAACATCTGAGGGGTGGAGTGCAGTCATAGTGCTTAATTATACTAATTGACCGGCACATGCATTCAGAAAACAGGTGCTTCCTAAGAGTCGCCATCTCCATATATAACCAAGAAATAAAGTAGCGCAATAGCATGCAAATATGAAATATAATTACATTTCATTGCATTGCAGCTCTAGAAAATTAGAATAATTGAGGATACTTAACACATTAGTTGGCCAATTTTTGTGTACCCGGCAGTCACTTTAAGGCCATTCTCATTGCTGGGAATCTGCCTTTTTGAATCCCCCTTTGTGCTAAAGCCTACATTTTTATGGTCAGTTAGGATCCTTTTGTTATTTATAACACCTGGCGCTAAGGTGTGGAGTGCTCAGTCACAAAGATTAAGTATAATAGTATCAAAAGACTGACCAGCACATCCAAACAGAAAACAGGTGTGAACAGGTGTTTACAAGGAATAGTCATCTCCAGTCATAACCAACAAATAAAGTAGCATTCTGTATTGCTTTAGTATGCAAATATGAAATATATTTCATTGTATCTGCATTAATGCTGTGGAAAATTATAAAAATTGATAATACTTAGTTCATTAGTTGGCCACTTTATGTGTACCCAGCAGTCACTTTAAGGCTGTACTCATTGCTGGGAACCTGCCTGTGTGAATCCTCTTTTGTGCTAAAGCCTGCATTTTTATGGGAAAGTAGGATCCTGATAGATGGAGTGCAGTCAGAGAGCTCAAATATACTAATATAACAAAACTGACCTCCACATCCAAAGAGAAAGCAGGTGCTCACTAAGAGTAGCCATCTCCATTTATAACCAACAAATAAAGTAACACTCTGGAGTGCTATAGCAAGCCAACATGAAAGATATGAAACTTGTTTGGCTTTACTGCTCTAGAAAATTTGAAAACTTGAGAATACTTAGTACATTAATTGGCCAATTCACGTTTACCCAGTCGCCATCATAAGGTGATTCTCATTCCTGGGAACCTGTTTTATTTCTTAAGCTAAAGCCTACATTTATATGGGAAGATAGGCTCCTGCTGTTATTTAAAAATGCCTGAGGCTAAGGTGTGGAGTGCTCAGTCAGGGAGCTTATGTATACTAATATCAAAAGACTGACCTCCACATCCGAACAGAAAACAGGTGTGAAGAGGTGCTCACTAAGAGTAGCTATATTCATTTCTAACCAACAAAGTAGCACTCTGTAGGACTATAGCATGCAAATATGAAATTAAACAATTTAATTTGCATTAATGCTCTAGAAAATTATAAAAATTGAGAATACTTAGCGCATAAATTGGCCATTTTATGTGTACCCGACAGTCCCTTTAAGGCCATTCACGTTGCTGGGAACCTGCCTGTGTGAATCCTCTTTTGTGTTGGAACCTACATTTATATGGGAAGGTGGGATTCTGCTATATTTAAAAACACCTGAGGGGTGGAGAGCAGTCATAGAGCTTAATTATACTAATATCAAAAGACTGACTGTCACCTCCAAATGGAAAACAGGTAGGAAAAGGTGCTTCCTAAGAGTAGCCATCTCAATATATAACCAAGAAGTAAAGTAACACTCTGTAGAGCTATAGCATGCAAATATGGAATATAATTACATTCAATTGCTTTGCAGCTCTAGAAAACTGAAATAATTAAGACTACTTAGCACATTAGTTGGCCATTTTATGTGTACTTATCAGTCACTTTAGGCTATTTTCATTGCTGGGAACCTGCCTGTGTGTATCCTCTCTTGTGCTAAAGCCTACATTTATATGGGAAGGTGGGATTCTGCTGTAGCTCTCTGAAGCGCTATAGCAAGCCAACATGAAATATATGAAACTTGTTTGGCTTTACTGCTCTAGAAAATTTAAAAAATTGAGAATACTTAGTGCGTTAATTGGCCAATTCAGGTTTACCCAGTCGCCATCATAAGGTGATTATCATTCCTGGGAACCTGTCCGTGTGATTTTCTTTTTTAAGCTAAAGCTGACATTTATATGGGAAGGTAGACTCCTGCTGTTATTAAAAATGCCTGAGGCTAAGGTGTGGCGTGCTCAGTCAGAGAGCTTATGTATACTAATATCAAAAGACTGACCTCCACATCCAAACAGAAAACAGGTGCTCACTAAGAGTAGCTATCTTCATTTCTAACCAACAAAATAGCACTCTGTAGCACTATAGCATGCAAATATGAAATGTAAACAATTTTATTTGCATTAATACTCTAGAAAATTATAAAAATTGAGAATACTTTTTGCGTACATTGGCCATTTTATGTGTACCCTGCAATCACTTTAAGGCCATTTTCATTGCTGGGAACCTGCCTGTGTGAATCATCTTTTGTGCTAGAACCTACATTTATATGGGAAGGTAGGATCCTGCTATATTTAAAAACACCTGAGGAGTGGAGTGCAGTCAGAGAGCTTATAGCGCATAAGCATGCAAATATGAAATATAATTACATTTCATTGCATTGCAGCTCTAGAAAATTAGAATAATTGAAAATACTTAGCGCATTAGTTGGCCAATTTTTGTGTGCCCGGCAGTCACTTTCAGGCCATTCTCATTGCTGGGAACCTCCCTGTTTGATTCCTCCTTTGTGCTAAAGCCTACATTTATACGGTCAGTTAGGATCCTTTTGTTATTTATAACACTTGAGGCTAAGGGTACCGTCACACAGTGGCATTTTGATCGCTACGATGCCACGATTCGTGACGTTCCAGCGATATAGTTACGATCTCGCAGTGTCTGACACGCTCCTGCGATCAGGGTCCCCGCTGAGAATCGTACGTCGTAGCAGATCGTTTGAAACTTTCTTTCGTCGTCTAGTGTTCCGCTGTGGCGGCATGATCGCATGGTGTAACAAAGGTGTGCACGATATTGTATACGATGTGCGCATAGTAACCAACGGCTTCTACATCGCACATACGTCATAAAATTATCGCTCCAGCGTCGTACATTGCAATGTGTGACAGCAGTCTACGACGCTGGAGCGATATTGTAACGATGCTGGAGCGTCACGGATCGTGCCGTCGTAGCGATCAAAATGCCACTGTGTGACGGTACCCTAAGGTGTGTAGTGCTCAGTCACAGAGAATAAGTATAATAGTATCAAAAGACTGACCAGCACATCCAAACAGAAAACAGGTGTGAACAGGTGTTTACTAGGAGTAGTCATCTCCAGTCAAAACCCTCAAAGAAAGTAGCATTCTGTATTGCTATAGCATGCAAATATGAAATATATTTCATTGTATCTGCATTAACGCTGTGGAAAATTATAAAAATTGATAATACTTAGTGCATTAGTTGGCCAATGTATTGTACTCAGCATTCACTTTAAGGCGATTCTCGTTGCTGGGAACCTGCCTGTGTGAATCCTCTTGTGCTAAAGCCTGCATTTTTATGGGAATGTAGGATCCTGCTTTATTTTAAAACACCAGAAGGGTGGAGTGCAGTCAGAGAGCTCAAATATACTAATATCAAAAAACTGACCTCCACATCCAAACTGAAAACAAAGTAGCCATCTCCATTTATAACCAACAAATAAAGTATCACTCTGAAGCGCTATAGCAAGCCAACATGAAATATATGAAACCTGTTTGGCTTTACTGCTTTACAAAATTTGAAAAATTGAGAATACTTAGTACATTAATTGGCCAATTCACGTTTACCCAGTCGCCATCATAAGGCAATTCTCATTTGTGGGAATCTGTTTTATTTCTTAAGCTGAAGCATACATTTATATGGGTAGGTGGGCTCCTGCTGTTATTTAATTAAAAATGCCTGAGCCTAAGGTGTGAAGTGCTCAGTCAGAGAGCTTATGTATACTAATATCAAAAGACTGACCTCCACATCGAAACAGAAAACAGGTGTGAACAGGTGCTCACTAAGAGTAGCTATCTTCATTTCTAACCAACAAAGTAGCACTCTGTAGCAATATAGCATGCAAATATGAAATGTAAACAATTTTATTTGCATTAATACTCTAGAAAATTATAAAAATTAAGAATACTTAGCACATAAATTAGCCATTTTATGTGTACCCGGCAGTCATTTTAAGCCCATTCTCGTTGCTAGGAACCTGCCTGTATTTATATGGGAAAGTAGGATCCTGCTATATTTAAAAACATCTGATAGGTGGAGTGCTCAGTCAGAGAGCTCAAATATACTAATATCAAAAGACTGACCTCCACATCCAAACTGAAAACAGGTGCTCACTAAGAGTGGCCATCTCCATTTATAACCAACAAATAAAGTAGCATTCTGGAGTGCTATAGCAAGCCAACATGAAATATATGAAAATTGTTTGGCTTTACTGCTCTAGAAAAATTGAGGATACCTAGTGCATTAATTGGCAAATTCATGTTTACCCTGTCGCCAACATAAGGCGATTCTCGTTTCTGGGAACCTGTCTGTGTGAATTCTTTCTTAGGCTAAAGCCTACAGTTATATGGGAAGGTAGGCTCCTGCTGTTATTAAAAATGCCTGAGGCTAAGGTGTGGAGTGCCCAGTCAGAGAGCTGAAAGGTACCTTCACACTGAACAACTTTACAACGAGAACGACAATGATCCGTGACGTTGCAGCGTCCTGGATAGTGATCTTGTTGTGTTTGACACGCAGCAGCGATCAGGATCCTGCTGTGACATTGCTGGTCGTCGCTGAAAGTCCAGAACTTTATTTGGTCGTTAGGTCGGCGTGATTCCTCCTGTTTGACAGCAAAACGACGCCGATCCAGCGATGTGTTCACTGGTAACCAGGGTAAATATCGGGTTACTAAGCGCAGGGCCGCGCTTAGTAACCCAATGTTTACCCTGGTTACCATTGTAAAAGTTAAAAAAAACAAACAGTATATACTTACATTCCGGTGTCTGTCACTTCCCCCGGCGTCAGCTTCCCGCACTGACTGTCAGCGCTGTGCTCTGCTTTACGGCCGGCCGGCGCTGACACAGTGCAGGGAAGCTGACGCCAGCGGACGTGACAGACACCGGAATGTACTGTTTGTTTTTTTTTTACTTTTACAATCGTAACCAGGGTAAACATCGGGTTACTAAGCACGGCCCTGCGCTTAGTAACCCGATGTTTACCCAGGGACCTCGGCATCGTTGGTCGCTGGAGAGCTGTCTGTGTGACAGCTCTCCAGCGACTAAACAGCGACGCTGCAGCGATCGGCATCGTTGTCTATATCGCTGCAGCGTCGCTAAATGTGACGGTACCTTTAGTTTACTAATGTCAAAAGACTGGCCTCCACATCCTAACAGAAAACAGGTGTGAACAGGTGCTCACTAAGAGTAGCTATCTTCATTTCTAACCAAAAAAGTAGCACAATGTAGACCCATAGCATGCAAATATGAAATGTAAACAATTTTATTTGCATTAATGCTCTAGAAAATTATAAAAATTGAGATTATTTAAAGCATAAATTGACCAATTTTTCTGTACCCAG
This sequence comes from Ranitomeya imitator, assembly GCF_032444005.1. NCBI lineage: Eukaryota > Metazoa > Chordata > Amphibia > Anura > Dendrobatidae > Ranitomeya > Ranitomeya imitator. The sequence continues at coordinate 621,543,025 of NC_091282.1, forward strand.
CAGTCACTTTAAGGCAATTCTCGTTGCTGGGAACCTGCCTGTGTGTATCCTCTTTTGTGCTAAAGCCTTCATTTATATGGGAAGGTGGGATCCTTCTGTGATTTATAGCACATGAGGCTGATGTGTGGAGTGCTCAGTCACAGAGATTAAGTATAATAGTATCAAGATTGACCAGCACATCCAAACAGAAAACAGGTGTGAACAGGTGTTTACTAGGAGTAGGCATCTCTATTCATAACCAACAAATAAGGTAGCACTCTGTATCGCTATAGCATGCAAATATGAGATATATTTCCTTCTAACTGCATTAATGCTGTGGAAAATTTTAAAAATTGAGCATACTCAGTAAATAAGTTGTCCAATTTCTATGTACTCAGCAATCATTTTAAGGCCATTCTCGTTGCTGGGAACCTACCTGTGTGTATCCTCTTTTGTGCTAAAGCTTGCATTTATATGGGAAAGTAGGATCCTGCTATATTTACAAACATCTGATAGGTGGAGTGCTCAGTCAGAGAGCTCAAAGATACTAATATCAAAAGTCTGACCTCCACATCCAAACAGAAAACAGGTGCTCACTAAGAGTGGCCATCTCCATTTATAACCATCAAATAAAGTAGCACTCTGTAGCGCTATAGCATGCAAATGCGAAATATAATTAAATTTCATTGCATTGCAGCTCTAGAACATTAGAATAATTGAGAATCTTTTGAGCATTAGTTGGCCAATTTTTGTGTACCCGGCAGTCACTTTAAGGCCATTCTCATTGCTGGGAACGTGCCTGTGTGTATCCTCTCTTGTGCTAAAGCCTGCATTTATATGGGGAGGTGGGATCCTGCTATATTTAAAAACACCTGAGAGGTGGAGTGCAGTCGGAGAGCTTAAGTATACTAATATCAAAAGACTGACCTGCACATCCAAACAGAAAACAGTGTAGCCATCTCCATTTATAACCAACAAATAAAGTAGCTCTCTGAAGCGCTATAGCAAGCCAACATGAAATATATGAAACTTGTTTGGCTTTGCTGCTCTAGAAAATTTGAAAAATTGAGCATACTTAGTGTTAGGTGTCGAGTTCCCGCCTCTGCACAGGTGGAATTTCGAACCATCTCTGCTGCTGTCTCCCATTCTTCTCCAGCCGCAGTGGAGTCTGCTCAGCGGAGACGTCAGTCCCAGTGTCTTGCTCAGTCTCACTCTGTGCATAGGGTTACTGCTGCTTTTCCAGCTTCTGCCATTGAAGCCAGTGCTGGGCAGCGGCGAGCAGACGCTTTCGGGACTAAGTCCTGCTTTTCCCCTTCTGAGCATGCCCAGGGCAAGATCTACCGTTGGAGATCGAGGGTCACATGCTCAGATACTGCAGCAGATCCCATTGGTCCTCCAGGAAGGTCCTGAAGGTGCTCAACTTTTGTGGCAGCCTCCCATTGGTCCTTCTGGGAAGGTCATGTACATGCTGCAGCTATATAAGGTTCGCATGACCGCACAGCCATGCGCTAGTGTACATTTGTAAACGTGTGTGTGTTGTGAGTGAAAGTCGTTCTTTAAAATCCCCTCCCTATTGGATGACTGCTCACGGAAGGTGGATGATCGCTATCTAGCACCCGACTAAGCCATCAACACGTAACACATCATAAAGCGTCTAATTGCTGTGACCGCCAGTGCGGCGCCTTGCGCTTTCACAGCGCTTTCCTGACCCAAGCTTGGGTGGTTAGTGGCGTCCGCCAGTGCAGCACCACACGCACTCTCGTGCAGCTTTAATTATTATTTTGGTTACGCTGACACCCCATTAGCGGGGTCGAGCGCAAGAAGTCTAGACGGACTCGAATCCCAAGTCTTGGGACTGAGCTCGGTGACTCCTTGCTTGCGCTCTGGTGTGCGGTACCGCGGCCCTATGACTTAACAGGGTTCGCTTCCTTCACACAGGGTGAAGTTAACCCGTGTGTGTATTCACATTGTACCTCCATATAGGCCGTCATTACTTGGCCGCAGGTTCCACCTCTGCACGATGGACCCCGGGCTGCGAACGCACCTTATTTTATCTTTCTTATTATTTGGTGCGTTTCGCTAGCCCTGACACCTAGTGCATTAATTGGCCAATTCACGATTACCCAGTTACCATCATGAGGCGATTCTCATTCCTGGGAACCTGTTTTATTTCTTAAGCTAAAGCCTACATTTATATGGGAAGGTAGGCTCCTGCTGTTATTAAATTAAAAATGCCTGAGGCTAAAGTGTGGAGTGCTCAGTCAGAGAGCTTATGTATACTAATATCAAAAGACTGACCTCTACATCCAAACAGAAAACAGGTGTGAACAAGTGCTCACTAAGAGTAGCTATCTTCATTTCTAACAAACAAAGTAGCTCTCTGTAGCACTATAGCATGCAAATATGAAATGTAAACAATTTTATTTACATTAATACTCTAGAAAATTATACAAATTGAGAATGCTTAGCGCATTAGTTGGCCAATTTTTGTGTACCCGGCAGTCACTTTAAGGCCATTCTCATTGCTGGGAACGTGCCTGTGTGTATCCTCTCTTGTGCTAAAGCCTGCATTTATATGGGGAGGTGGGATCCTGCTCTATTTAAAAACACCTGAGGGGTGGAGTGCAATCGTAGAGGTTAAGTATACTAATATCAAAAGACTGACCTGCACATCCAAACAGAAAACAGTGTAGCCATCTCCATTTATAACCAACAAATAAAGTAGCTCTCTGAAGCGCTATAGCAAGCCAACATGAAATATATGAAACTTGTTTGGCTTTACTGCTCTAGAAAATTTGAAAACTTGAGAATACTTAGATGCTAGCCACCTTAGGGAGAGACCCAAGTTGGGCTAAATGTAGCGGGACGAAAGAGACCGAAAAGCCCTCTACTTAAAGGAAATACATAGTGGATGCTTTCCTGAAACGGAAAGTACTTGCAAGCAGCATAATACAAAGAATAGCTGGTTTACCCAGAATCCTTTGCAGTAGGCGGAGCTATGCAAATCATCTCTTTCCACCCCAGTCTAATCCACAGCGCTTGGAACCGCCAAGCGTGCAATGCTGCGGATTAGTTTCTAAATTTACACAGCCAACCAATTCCTACCTGTGGACACGTGTTTCGGGCTTTAGGCCCTCATCAGCACAGGGCTGGAATTGTTTGGCTGTATGGAGTGGGGCTCGGTGAGCAAGCGATACACACATGCTAGCCACCTTAGGGAGAGACCCAAGTTGGGCTAAATGTAGCGGGACGAAAGAGACCGAAAAGCCCTCTACTTAAAGGAAATACATAGTGGATGCTTTCCTGAAACGGAAAGTACTTGCAAGCAGCATAATACAAAGAATAGCTGGTTTACCCAGAATCCTTTGCAGTAGGCGGAGCTATGCAAATCATCTCTTTCCACCCCAGTCTAATCCACAGCGCTTGGAACCGCCAAGCGTGCAATGCTGCGGATTAGTTTCTAAATATATAGTTTCTAAATTGAGAAAGAGATGATTTGCATAGCTCCGCCTACTGCAAAGGATTCTGGGTAAACCAGCTATTCTTTGTATTATGCTGCTTGAGAATACTTAGTGCATTAATAAACCAATTCACGTTTACACAGTCGCCATCATAAAGCGATTCTCATTCCTGGGAACCTGTCCGTGTGATTTAATTTTTTAAGCTAAAGCCTACATTTATATGGGAAAGTAGGCTCCTGCTGATATTAAATATGCCTGAGGCTAAGGTGTGGAGTGCCCAGTCAGAGAGCTTAAGTATACTAATATGATAAGACTGACCTCCACGTCCAAACAGAAAACAGGTGCTCACTAAGAGTAGCTATCTTCATTTCTAACCAACAAAGTAGCACTCTGTAGCACTATAGCATGCAAATATAAAATGTAAACAATTTTATTTGCATTAATACTCTAGAAAATTATAAAAATTGAGAATACTTAGCGCATAAATTAGCCATTTTATGTGTACCCGGCAGTCATTTTAAGGCCATTCTCGTTACTGAGAACCTGCCTGTATTTATATGGGAAAGTAGGATCCTGCTATATGTAAAAACATCTGATTGGTGGAGTGCTCAATCAGAGAGTTCAAATATACTAATATCAAAAGACTGACCTCCACATCCAAACAGAAAACAGGTGCTCACTAAGAGTGGCCATCTCCATTTATAACCAACAAATAAAGTAGCACTCTGGAGTGCTATAGCAAGCCAACATAAAATATATGAAACTTGTTTGGCTTTACTGCTCTAGAAAAATTGAGGATACCTAGTGCAATAATTGGCCAATTAATGTTTACCCTGTCGCCAACATAAGGCGATTCTCGTTTCTGGGAACCTGTCTGTGTGAATTCTTTCTTAGGCTAAAGCCTACAGTTATATGGGAAGGTAGGCTCCTGCTGTTATTAAAAATGCCTGAGGCTAAGGTGTGGAGTGCCCAGTCAGAGAGCTTAAGTTTACTAATGTCAAAAGACTGACCTCCACATCCTAACAGAAAACAGGTGTGAACAGGTGCTACTAAGAGTAGCTATCTCCATTTCTTACCAACAAAGTAGCACTATGTAGCCCTATAGCATGCAAATATGAAATGTAAACAATTTTATTTGCATTAATGCTCTAGAAAATTATAAAAATTGAGATTACTTACAGCATAAATTGACCAATTTTTCTGTACCCAGCAGTCACTTTAAGTCAATTCTCGTTGCTGGGAACCTGCCTGTGTGTATCCTCTTTTGTGCTAAAGCCTTCATTTATATGGGAAGGTGGGATCCTTCTGTGATTTATAGCACATGAGGCTGATGTGTGGAGTGCTCAGTCACAGAGATTAAGTATAATAGTATCAAGATTGACCAGCACATCCAAACAGAAAACAGGTGTGAACAGGTGTTTACTAGAAGTAGGCATCTCTATTCATAACCAACAAATAAGGTAGCACTCTGTATCGCTATAGCATGCAAATATGAGATATATTTCCTTCTAACTGCATTAATGCTGTGGAAAATTTTAAAAATTGAGCATACTCAGTAAATAAGTTGTCCGATTTCTATGTACTCAGCAATCATTTTAAGGGCATTCTCGTTGCTGGGAACCTGCCTGTGTGTATCCTCTTTTGTGCTAAAGCTTGCATTTATATGGGAAAGTAGGATCCTGCTATATTTACAAATATCTGATAGGTGGAGTGCTCAGTCAGAGAGCTCAAAGATACTAATATCAAAAGTCTGACCTCCACATCCAAACAGAAAACAGGTACTCACTAAGAGTGGCCATCTCCATTTATAACCATCAAATAAAGTAGCACTCTGAAGCTCTATAGCAAGCCAATATAAAATATATTAAACTTGTTTCGCTTTACTGCTCTAGAAAAATTGAGAATACCTAGTGCATTAATTGGCCAATTCGTGTTTACCCAGTTGCCCAGATAAGGCAATTCTCATTTCTGGGAACCTGTCTGTGTGAATTCTTTCCTAGGCTAAAGCTGACATTTATATGGAAAGGTAGGCTCCTTCTGCTATTAAAATGCCTGAGGCTAAGGTGTGGAGTGCTCAGTCAGAGAGCTTATGTATTCTAATTTCAAAAGACTGACCTTCACATCCAAATAGAAAACAGGTGTAAACAGTTGCTTACTAAGAGTAGCTATCTCCATTTGTAACCAACTAAGTTGCACTCTGTAACACTAAAGCAAGCCAACATGACATATATGAAACTTTAATTGCTTTATTGTTCTACAAAATTTTAAAAATTGAGAATCCTGAGCACATAAATTGGCCAATTTATATGTACCTGGCAGTCACTTTAAGGCCATTCTCGTTGTTTGGGACCTGCCTGTGTGAATTTTCTTTTGTTCGAAAGCCTACATTTATATGGGAAGGTGGGTGTTAGGGGTCGAGTTCCCACTTCTGCACAGGGGGAATCTCGAGCCATCTCCGCTGCGGTCTCCCATTCTTATCCAGCCGCAGTGGAGTCTGCTCAGCAAAGACGTCGGTCCCAGCGTCTTGCTCATTCTCACTCTGTTCTGAGAGTTACTGCTGTTTCTCCAGTCTCTGCCATTATAGCCAGTACTGGTCAGCAGCGAGCGGACTTCTCTGGGACTAAGTCCTTGTCTGCGCATACGGAGCATGCCCAGGGTAAGATCTCCCGTTGGAGATCGAGGGTCATGTGCTCAGGCTCTGCGGCACATTCCATTGGTCCTCTTGACAGGTCTTGGAAGGGCAAAAGTCCTGTGGCCACTTCCTGTGCTGCAGCTATATAAACTGCGCATGACTGCACGGCCATGCGCTAGTATTGTCTTGTAAATATGTGTGTGTGTTGTGAGTGAAAGTCGCTCTTTGAATAACCCTCCCTATTGAATGTCTGTTCGCGGAAGGTGTATGTTTGCTATCTAGCGCCCGACTTGTCCAACAGCACGAAACACACATTGCAGCGTCCTCTTGCTGTGTCCGCCTGTATGGGGCCGTGCGCTTGCCTTGCGCTTTCCATACTCAAGCCAGTGTGGTTGGTGGCGTCCGTCAGTGCGGCATTGCTCGCACTCCTGTGCATTTATATATTTATTATTAGTTTCCTTACACACCCAGTTGTGGTGTAGTGCCAGCGAGGGTCTAATCGGACTTCAATCCCAGTTGGGGTTAAGTACGCTGACTGCTCGCTCGCGCTTTAGGTGCGGTGCCGCGATCCTGTGACGCAGCAGGATTGCTCCCTTCACGCTGGGTGAGGTTGAACCCACGTGTATATACTTTAGTGTACCGCCATATAGTCTGCTATTTACTAGCAGCAGGGTTTCTCCTGCACGGTGGACCCCGGACTGCGAACGCATCTATAACATCTTTCTTGGTGCGTTCCGCCAGTCCTAACAGAATACTAGCGCCAGGGTCTGGCTAGTAAATGGCGGACGACCAGCGTTTACAGAGGTACATCCAGCAGTTGGAGGGAAGGTTGGCAGCTCTTGAGCGTACAACCTCAGCTGTGGATGTCACTGCTGTAGCTGTTCAGGCTGCTAGTGTAGCCGCAGCCAGTTTGTCCGCTGCCACCCCTGCTCCGACTTTATCCCGTCTCCCGCTTCCTGACAAGTTTGCTGGCGACAGTAAACAATGTCGCGGATTCGTGAGCCAGTGCTCCATACATCTTGAGCTTCTGGCGTCACGTTTCCCTACGGAACGGGCGAGAGTGGGATTTATTCTATCTCTCTTGTCGGGCAGGGCGTTGGAGTGGGCAACGCCACTTTGGGAGCGAGATGATCGTGTGGTACAGAGTGCTCCTCTCTTCTTGGACACTCTGAAGCAGGTCTTTTTAGGACCTCGTGTTACCCACGATACCGCGCTCCAGTTGACTATTATTCAGGGCATGTCCGTGGTCAGCCAGTTTGCCATCCAGTTCCGGACTCTAGCTTCTGAGTTAGAGTGGCCAGACAAAGTTCTTATTCCGGTGTTCTGGAGGGGACTGGCAGACCATGTGAAGGACGCCTTGGCCACAAGGGAGATACCCGCCACACTGGAGGAACTTATTTCTGTATCTACCCGCATCGACCTCCGTTTTCACGAGCGGAGGTTGGAGCGGACCCAGTGTAGGCAGAGGTTTCGGCTGGCTCCTACCTTCGCCAGACCTCTTGAATCTCCTGTCTTGGCGTCAGATTCCCATGAGGCCATGGAGGTTTCTCGAGCGGGACCTAAGTCTCAGGCCGCTCGAGTACCCGTGGTTTGTAAAAACTGTCATCAACATGGACATTACGCCAATAAATGTCCGCGGCGGTCGGGAAGACGATCGCGTCTAGTAACCATTGGGGGAGGTTCACTAGACACAGCAGCATTTTCCTCCAAACTGTCCTTTAAAGGGACAATCCTGTTAGGCTCCTCCACTCTAACAGTCGAGCTTTGTGTGGATTCAGGAGCTGAGGGAAACTTCATGTCCTCTGCTTTTGCTCTACACCATGCTATACCACTAGTCATGCTCGCCAAACCAGTTACAGTTAGAGTTGTGAATGGGGCGACACTTCCACTGCAGATCACACACCAGACAGTTCCGTTCACGCTGTCCATGTCCCCTTCCCACCAGGAGATTATTTCCCTTCTTGTTCTTCCCGAGGGAATGGATGAGATTTTGCTGGGAATACCCTGGCTCCGTTTCCACTCTCCACATATTGAGTGGTCCTCAGGGAGAATATTGGGTTGGAGTAAGTCTTGTATGGGCAGGTGTGTGAGTGAGTGTCTACAGGTTTCTACTACTGAGGTACCCGCAGACCTTTCATCTCTTCCTAGGTGCTATTGGTGCTATGCAGACGTATTCTCTAAGAAGGCTGCTGAGACCCTACCGCCTCATCGCCCCTACGACTGTCCTATAGACCTCCTGCCTGGAGCTGAACCTCCTCGGGGAAGAGTATATCCACTCTCTCTCCCAGAGACGGAGGCTATGTCTCAATACATTCAGGAGAATTTGGCAAGAGGGTTTATAAGGAAGTCGGTGTCTCCGGCAGGGGCGGGATTCTTCTTCGTACAGAAGAAGAACGGGGAGTTACGTCCTTGCATCGATTACAGGGGTCTCAATGCTATCACCATTAAAAATAAATACCCGTTGCCCCTGATATCGGAGCTCTTTGACAGGCTAAGGGGAGCTAAGATATTCACCAAATTAGATCTGCGGGGTGCCTATAATCTGATTCGTATCCGTGAGGGGGACGAATGGAAAACGGCTTTCAATACCAGGGATGGGCACTATGAGTACCTGGTGATGCCCTTCGGGCTCTGTAATGCCCCAGCCGTTTTTCAGGACTTTGTCAACGATATCTTCCGGGATATGCTTTCCACCTCGGTTGTAGTCTATCTGGATGATATTCTCATCTTCTCTCCAGATATTGACTCCCACCGGAGAGATGTTGCCAGAGTCTTCGAACTCCTACGGGCGAATTCCTTATATGCAAAGTTGGAGAAGTGTGTTTGAGCAGGAGTCCTTACCTTTCCTGGGCTATATCATCTCGGCCCAGGGATTGGCTATGGATCCTGCCAAACTACAGGCAGTGATGGACTGGCAGGAACCCCATTCTCTTAAAGCGGTGCAGCGCTTTATGGGGTTCATAAATTACTATCGCCAGTTCATCCCCCACTTCTCAACTTTGGTAGCTCCCTTGGTATCCCTCACCAAGAAGGGAGCGAATCCCAAATTGTGGTCCGAAGGGGTCTCCAAGGCCTTCGCTTCTATAAAGTCCCATTTTGCTAGCGCTCCCATCTTACATCGTCCCGATGTAGATAAGCCATTCCTTATGGAGGTGGATGCCTCATCCGTTGGTGCTGGAGCAGTCCTCTATCAAAAGGATGCTCAAGGTCGGAAGCACCCATGCTTCTTCTTCTCAAAGACCTTCACACCAGCGGAGAGAAATTACTCCATCGGGGATAGGGAGTTGCTGGCAATGAAGTTGGCCTTTTCGGAGTGGAGACATCTCTTGGAGGGTGCTCGGTTCCCATTCCAAGTCTTCACGGACCACAAGAATTTGGTCTATTTGCAGACAGCCCAGCGGCTGAATTCTCGTCAGGCCAGATGGTCCTTGTTTTTCTCCCGGTTCCACTTTACTCTACATTATCTCGCCGGGGAGAAGAACATTCGTGCTGACGCTCTCTCTCGCTCCCTTGTGTCAACTGAGGAGGAGGAGGACGAGCCTCGGCTCATTGTCCCTTCGGAGAGTCTGAGAACCGTAGCTCCGGTTTCGCTTGAGTCTGTGCCTCTGGGCAAGACTTTTGTTCCCATCAATTTGCGACCGGAGGTTCTCTCCTGGGCTCATTCGTCCAGAGTGGGTGGACACTTTGGGGCAAAGAGGACATCAGAGTTGCTGGCGAGAATGTACTGGTGGCCACATATGGTTCGTGACGTCGGAGACTACGTTCGGGCATGTGTCTCTTGTGCCAAGAATAAGTCTCTCCGTCAACGGCCAGCTGGGTTCTTATACCCTCTGCCGGTGGCAGACAGGCCCTGGGAGATGGTCGGGATGGACTTTGTGGTGGGTCTGCCCAAGTCTCGTGGCTGTACCATTATTTGGGTAATCACCGACCATTTTTCTAAAATGGTGCATTTGGTGCCGCTTCCTCGGCTACCTTCTGCACGGGCCTTGGCAGCGTTGTTTATTAAACACATCTTCCGTCTTCACGGTATGCCAGACAAAATTGTCAGTGATCGGGGTCCCCAGTTTGCGTCTCGGTTCTGGAGAGAGTTTTGTCATCTTCTCACTATTGAGTTAAATCTCTCTTCGGCATATCATCCCGAGACGAATGGGTTGGTGGAGAGAGCCAACCAGACCTTGGTCACATATCTGCGACATTTTGTCTCTGCTAAGCAAGATGACTGGGCATCTTTGCTACCGTGGGCGGAGTTTGCTCTTAACAATACTGTAGCTGACTCCACTGGACAGACCCCATTCCTCCTTAACTATGGTCAGCATCCGCGGGTACCTGTGCCCATGCCCGTGTCTTCCGCCGATTCCAGGGTGGCAGACTGGGCTGTGGAGGCACGGGACATTTGGGATCGCACTCAGGATGCCATTCGGGCTTCCAAGGAGAGAATGAGGTCCTCCGCCGACGCACATCGGCGCCCCGCTCCAACCTTTGCTCCTGGCGATTTGGTGTGGCTCTCCGCCCGTAACATCAGGCTGCGAGTTGAGTCTACCAAGTTTGCACCTCGCTACTTAGGTCCTTTTAAGGTCCTCGAACAGGTTAATCCTGTGGTTTACCGTCTGGCCCTTCCTCCACGCCTTGGTATCACCGACACCTTTCATGTGTCCCTCCTTAAGCCCGTCTACATGTCCCGGTTTTCTGAGTCTTCTACTGGGACGTCGGGTTCGTCTACGGACGATTACGAGGTGAACGCTATCTTGGGGTTCAAGGTGGTTCGTGGCAAAAAATTTTATTTGGTGGACTGGAGGGGTTACGGTCCTGAGGATAGATCCTGGGAGCCTGCTGAGCACATCCGGGCTCCGCAGCTCATTGCTGCCTTCGAACGTAGCGAGGCCCAAGGAGGGGGGGGCCCTAGGAGGGGGGGGTAACGTTAGGGGTCGAGTTCCCACTTCTGTACAGGGGGAATCTCGAGCCATCTCCGCTGCGGTCTCCCATTCTTATCCAGCCGCAGTGGAGTCTGCTCAGCAAAGACGTCGGTCCCAGCGTCTTGCTCATTCTCACTCTATTCTGAGAGTTACTGCTGTTTCTCCAGTCTCTGCCATTAAAGCCAGTACTGGTCAGCAGCAAGCGGACTTCTCTGGGACTAAGTCCTTGTCTGCGCATACGGAGCATGCCCAGGGTAAGATCTCCCGTTGGAGATCGAGGGTCATGTGCTCAGGCTCTGCGGCACATTCCATTGGTCCTCTTGACAGGTTTTGGAAGGGCAAAAGTCCTGTGGCCACTTCCTGTGCTGCAACTATATAAACTGCGCATGACCGCACGGCCATGCGCTAGTATTGTCTTGTAAATATGTGTGTGTGTTGTGAGTGAAAGTCGCTCTTTAAATAACCCTCCCTATTGAATGTCTGTTCGCGGAAGGTGTATGTTTGCTATCTAGCGCCCGACTTGTCCAACAGCACGAAACACACATTGCAGCGTCCTCTTGCTGTGTCCGCCTGCACGGCGCCGTGCGCTTGCCTTGCGCTTTCCATACCCAAGCCAGTGTGGTTGGTGGCGTCCGTCAGTGCGGCATTGCTCGCACTCCTGTGCATTTATATATTTATTCTTAGTTTCCTTACACACCCAGTTGTGGTGTAGTGCCAGCGAGGGTCTAATCGGACTTCAATCCCAGTTGGGGTTAAGTACGCTGACTGCTCGCTCGCGCTTTAGGTGCGGTGCCGCGATCCTGTGACACAGCAGGATTGCTCCCTTCACGCTGGGTGAAGTTGAACCCACGTGTATATACTTTAGTGTACCGCCATATAGTCTGCTATTTACTAGCAGCAGGGTTTCTCCTGCACGGTGGACCCCGGACTGCAAACGCATCTATAACATCTTTCTTGGTGCGTTCCGCCAGTCCTAACAGTGGGATCCTGCTATATTTAAAAACAGCTGAGGGGTGGAGTGCAGTCATAGTGCTTATTTCTAATATCAAAAGACTGACTGGCACATCAAAACAGAAAACGGGTGGGAACAGGTGCTTCCTAAGAGTAGCCATCTCCATATATATAACCAAGAAGTAAAGTATCACTCTGTAGTGCTATAGTATGCAAATATGAAATGTACACAAATTTATATGCATTAATGCTCTAGAAAATTATAAAAATTGAGAAATACTTACCACATTAGATAACCAATTTATGTGTACCCGGCAGTCACTTTAAGGCCATTCTCATTGCTGGGAACCTGCCTGTGTTAATCCTCTTTTGTTCTAGAGCCTACATTTATGTGGGAAGGTGAGATCCTGCTATATTTAAAAACAGTTGAGGGGTGGAGTGCAGTCATAGAGCTTTATTATGCTAATATCAAAAGACTGACTGACACATCCAAACAGAAAACAGGTGGGAACAGGTGCTTCCTAGGAGTAGCCATCTCCATATCCAACCAAGAAGAAAAGTAGCACTCTGTAGCGCTATAGCATGCAAATGCGAAATATAATTAAATTTCATTGCATTGCAGCTCTAGAACATTAGAATAATTGAGAATCCTTTGAGCATTAGTTGGCCAATTTTTGTGTACCCGGCAGTCACTTTAAGGCCATTCTCATTGCTGGGAACGTGCCTGTGTGTATCCACTCTTGTGCTAAAGCCTGCATTTATATGGGGAGGTGGGATCCTGCTATATTTAAAAACACCTGAGGGGTGGAGTGCAGTCGGAGAGCTTAAGTATACTAATATCAAAAGACTGACCTGCACATCCAAACAGAAAACAGTGTAGCCATCTCCATTTATAACCAACAAATAAAGTAGCTCTCTGAAGCGCTATAGCAAGCCAACATGAAATATATGAAAGTTGTTTGGCTTTACTGCTCTAGAAAATTTGAAAACTTGAGAATACTTAGTGCATTAATTGGCCAATTCACGTTTACACAGTCGCCATCATAAGGCGATTCTCATTCCTGGGACCTGTCCGTGTGATTTTCTTTTTTAAGCTAAAGCCTACATTTATATGGGAAAGTAGGCTCCTGCTGATATTAAAAATGCCTGAGGCTAAGGTGTGGAGTGCCCAGTCAGAGAGCTTAAGTATACTAATGTGAAAAGACTGACCTCCACATCCAAACAGAAAACAGGTGCTCACTAAGAGTAGCTATCTTCATTTCTAACCAACAAAGTAGCACTCTGTAGCACTATAGCATGAAAAAATGAAATGTAAACAATTTTATTTGCATTAATACTCTATAAAATTATACAAATTGAGAATGCTTAGCGCATAAATTAGCCATTTTATATGTACCCGGCAGTCATTTTAAGGCCATTCTCGTTGCTGGGAACCTGCCTGTATTTATATGGGAATGTAGGATCCTGCTATATTTAAAAAACATCTGATAGGTGGAGTGCTCAGTCAGAGAGCTCAAATATACTAATATCAAAAGACTGACCTCCACATCCAAACAGAAAACATGTGCTCACTAAGAGTAGTCATCTCCATTTATAACCAACAAATAAAGTAACACTCTGGAGTGCTTTAGCAAGCCAACATGAAATATATGAAAATTGTTTGGCTTTACTGCTCTAGAAAAATTGAGGATACCTAGTGCATTAATTAGCCAATTCATGTTTACCCTGTCGCCAACATAAGGCGATTATCGTTTCTGGGAACCTGTTTGTGTGAATTCTTTCTTAGGCTAAAGCCTACAGTTATATGGGAAGGTAGGCTTCTGCTGTTATTAAAAAAGCCTGAGGCTAAGGTGTGGAGTGCCCAGTCAGAGAGCTTAAGTTTACTAATGTCAAAAGACTGACCTCCACATCCTAACAGAAAACAGGTGTGAACAGGTGCTCACTAAGAGTAGCTATCTTCATTTCTAACCAACAAAGTAGCACTATGTAGCCCTATAGCATGCAAATATGAAATGTAAACAATTTTATTTGCCTTAATGCTCTAGAAAATTATAAAAATTGAGATTACTTAAAGCATAAATTGACCAGTTTTTCTGTACCCAGCAGTCACTTTATGGCGATTCTCGTTGCTGGGAACCTGCCTTTGTGCGGCTCAGAAGTGCAGGCTGCACAGTAAAAACATACGACCCAGTGTTATTGGGTTTCAGTAACGTCAGCTGATCCCCAGCTGTGTAGCCGGCAATGTGTCCTGCGACCGCCACGCTGGCACAACATCCTAAATGGAAGGGAACCTGTCCCCCCCCCCGTCATTTGTTACTGAAAGAGCCACCTTGTGCAGCAGTAATGCTGCACAAGGAAAATGTAGCTCTTTTAGTTTAGCTCCTTGCACACGCAGAACTTAACACTTATAAAATGTGTTCACTGATACCGTTATACTGTCCTGGAGCTGGGACTTTCCTTCGTAATGTGACGCAGCACAGCCGTCATTCCTACCCCCTTTCTGCCATGCGCTGCCTCCTCAGCGTTGTTTTAAGCTGTCACGGAGCCTGCGCTGTTCTGTTATCCCTTGGCCATGCCCTATTTGCGCTGCCTGTCTTCTGACATAATTTGGTGTCAGGCTGGCTGCGCCTGTGCGGCCGCGCTGCCCGAGATCCCGCCTCGCAGTGTCTTCTGATTGAATCACACTGCGGGCCTGGGATCCATGGGCATGCGCAGTGCATATCTTCCCCTCGGGCTCTCGCTCATCTCCCTCCGCCTTCTTTAGACTGTGCGCCATCAGCTGATCCCTAATAGCATGCCACGGCCGTGACACCGCACAGTCTGAAGAAGAGGGAAAGAGGGGAGTGAGAGTCGAGGATATGCACTGTGCATGCCCATGGATCCAAGGCCCGCAGTGGGATTACGTTAGATGACACTGCGAGGTGGGATCTGGAGCAGCGTGGACGCACAGGCACTGACAGCCTGACACCAAATTATGTCAGAAGACAGGCAGCGCTAATTGGGCATGTCCAAGGGATAACAGAACAGCGCAGGCTCCGTGACAGCTTAAAACAACGCTGAGGAGGCAGCGCACGGTACCAAGGGGATAGGAATGACAGCTGTGCTGCGCCCCATTACGGAGGAAATTCGCACCTCCGGGACGGTTTTACGGTATAAGGGGACACATTTTTAGTGTTTACTTCTGTGTTTGCAAGGAGCATAATTAAAAGAGCAACCTTTTCCTTTTGCATCCTTAGTGCTGCACAAGATGGCTCTTTCAGCTACAAACGTCTTGGGGGGGGGGTTAAAGGTTCCCTTTCAACTTGCTCCAATCAGGCTTCGGCCTACACTCTGTTCCTCTGCTCCTCCTGCTGTCCCTGGGCTCTAACACCGCCAGTTGGTGCCTGGAAGTGCTGTCTGCACAGTCAACAGTCGCTCCTCTGTTATTGGGGTTCAGTAACGTCAGCTGATCCCCAGCTGTGTGTGCGGCAATACCTCCAATCTGCTCCTCCTTCTGTACCTGGGCTCTAACACCGCCAGTTGGTGCCTGGAAGTGCTGTCTGCACAGTCAACAGTCCCTCCTCTGCTATTGGGGTTCAGTAACGTCAGCTGATCCCCAGCTGTGTGTGCGGCAATTCCTCCAATCTGCTCCTCCTGCTCTCCCTGGGCTCTAACACCGCCAGTTGGTGCCTGGAAGTGCTGTCTGCACAGTCAACAGTCCCTCCTCTGTTATTGGGGTTCAGTAACGTCAGCTGATCCCCAGCTGTGTGTGCGGCAATTCCTCCAATCTGCTCCTCCTGCTCTCCCTGGGCTCTAACACCGCCAGTTGGTGCCTGGAAGTGCTGTCTGCACAGTCAACAGTCGCTCCTCTGTTATTGGGGTTCAGTAACGTCAGCTGATCCCCAGCTGTGTATCCGGCAACGTGTCATGCGACCGCCACGCTGGCACAACTAAAATGTAAGGGGACCTGTCTCCCCCCCCCCCTAGGCGTTTGTTACTGAAAGAGCCACCTTGTGCAGCACTAATACTGCACAAGGAAAAGGTCGCTCTTGAAAGTATGCTCCTTGCAAACGCTGAAGTACACACTCATGTAATGTGTCCCCTCACACCGTCCAACCGTCCTGGAGGTGGGACTTTCCTTTGTAATGTGATGCAGCACAGCCGTCATTGCTACCCCCTTGGCACCGTGCGCTGGCTCCTTAGCGTTGTTTGATTCCGTCATGGACCCTGCGCTGTTATGTTATCCCTTGGCCATGCACAGTTTGCGCTGCCCGTCCTCTGACATCATTTGTTGTCGTCCTGGCTGCGCCTGTGCGTCCACGCTGCCCGAAATCCCACCTCGCAGTGTTGTCTAATGTGATCCCACAGTGGGCCTGGTATCCATGGCCATGCGCAGTGCATATACTAGCCTCTCACTCCCCTTCTTCACGCTTCTTCAGACTAGGCGGCGTCAGCTGATCCCTAATAGCATGCCACGGCCGTGACGCCGCACAGTCTGAAGTAGCAGGAAGGAGGTGAGTGAGAGGCGATGATATGCACAGCGCGGGCTCCGTGACAGAACCAAACAACGTTGAGGAGGTGGCGCACGGCACCAAGGGGGTTGGAATGACGGCTGTGCTGTGTCACATTACAAAGGAAAGTCCCACTTCCGGGACGGTTTGACGGTATGAGGGGACACATTATATGAGTGTGTACTTCAGCGTTTGCAAGGAGCATAATTTTAGGAGCCACCATTTTCCATGTGCAGTATTACTGCTGTACAAGATGGCTCTTTCAGCAACAAATGCCTGGGGGGGGGGGGTTAAAGGTTCCCTTTCAACTTGCTCCACTGCAGGCTTCGGCCTACACTCTGCTCCTCTTTCATTCCCTGGGTTTCAACACTGTCAGTTGCCACCTGGAAGTGTTTTCTACACAAAGAAAAACACCAGCCGATGTGTTAGTGGGGTTCAGCAGCGTCAGCTGTTCCCCTGTTGTGTAGCCGGCATCGTGTCCAGCACAAGCCACGCTGGCACAACAGACCAAAAGCTGCCACCAGTGCAGGCTTCGGCCTACACTCTGCTCCTCTCCTCCTCCTGCTGACCCTGGGCTCTAACACCGCCAGTTTTTGCCCGGACCTGCTAGCTGCACAGAGAAAAACACCAGCCAATGTGTTAGTGGGGTTCAGCACCGCCAGCTGTTCCCCTGCTGTGTAGCCGGCAACGTGACCTGCAAACGCCACGCAGGCACATGAACTGAAATTGAAGGAAACCTGCCCCCCACCCCCAGGTGTTTCTATGTATAACAGCCACCTTGTACAGCAGTAATGCTGCATTTGTACAAGGTGGCTGACTTTTTCTCCTTGCCCATGTGGAACTCAACACGTACAAAATGTGTCTCAGTAGAGACCATTACATTGTCCCTGAGGTGTGACTTTCCTTTTCAATGACACGCAGCACCCCCCTTGGTAGCGCTGCCCGTCTTCTGACATCATTGGTTGGCTGGCTGTGCCTGTGCGTCCGCCCTGCCCAACACAACGCCCCTCGATGTCTCATTTATTTTGACAGCGAGGGTGTGTTTGATGGGCTTGTGCACTGCATATATTCGCCTGTCTTCACTCCACTCCTTCCGCCTTCTTCAGACTATGCGGCCTCATGGCCGCGGCATGCGATAAGGGATCAGCTGAGGCCGCACAGTCTGAAGCAGGTGTAAGGACATGAGTGAGCGGCAAACATATTTACTGCACAAGGCCAGGAATTCCAGACCCGCAGTGTGAATTTTAGAAATCACACTGTGGGTGTGGGATTCATGGCCATCGCTAACCGCACCGGCCAACATGAAATGAGGTCAGAAGACGGGCAGCGCTCACAGGGCATTGCCAAGGGATAACACAAGAGCGCAGACTCCTGTACAGCAAATAACAACGCTCAGGAAGCAGCGCCCAGCACATAGGCGTTATTTTTCGACACCTGTGCTGCGTGTCATTAAAAAGACAAGTCACGCCTCCACTACAGTTCTACTGTACACTGGGCTAAATTGTGTACGTGTTTTATTCAGCGTGTGCAATGAGAAAAATTCATAGAGCAACCATTAACTTGTGCAGCATTAATGCTGTACAAGGTGTGGCTCTTGTACTTTGTAACACCTGAGGGGGGGGTAAAGGTGACCTTTGAAATTGGTTCTACTAGGCTTCGGCCTTCACTCTGCTCCTCCTGCTGACCCTGGGCTCTAACACCGCCAGTTTGAGCCCGGACATGCTAGCTGCACAGAGAAAAACACCAGCCAATGTGTTAGTGGGGTGCAGCAGCGTCAGCTGTTCCCCTGCTGTGTAGCCGGCATCGTGTCCAGCACAAGTCACGCTGGCACAACAGACCAAAAGCTGCCACCAGTGCAGGCTTCGGCCTACACTCTGCTCCTCTCCTCCTCCTGCTGACCCTGGGCTCTAACACCGCCAGTTTTTGCCCGGACATGCTAGCTGCACAGAGAAAAACACCAGCCAATGTGTTAGTGGGGTTCAGCAACGCCAGCTGTTCCCCTGCTGTGTAGCCGGCAACGTGACCTGCAAACGCCACGCAGGCACCTGAACTGAAATTAAAGGGACCCTGGCCCCCACCCCCAGGTGTTTTTATGTATAACAGCCACCTTGTACAGCAGTAATGCTGCATTTGTACAAGGTGGCTGACTTTTTCTCCTTGCCCACGTGGAACTCAACACGTACAAAAAATGTGTCTCAGTAGAGTCCATTACATTGTCCCTGAGGTGTGACTTTCCTTTTTAATGACACGCAGCACCCCCCTTGGTAGCGCTGCCCGTCTTCTGACATCATTGGTTGGCTGCCTGTGCCTGTGCATCCGCCCTGCCCAACACAACGCCCCTCGTTGTCTCATTTATTTTGACAGCGAGGGTGTGATTGATGTTCATGTGCACTGCATATGTTCGCCTGTCTTAACTCATCTCCTTCCGCCTTCTTCAGACTGTGTGGCCTCATGGCCGCGGCATGCGATAAGGGATCAGCTGAGGCCGCACAGTCTGAGGCAGGTGTAAGGACATGAGTGAGCGGCGAACATATTTACTGCACAAGGCCAGGAATTCCAGACCCGCAGTGTGAATTTTAGAAATCACACTGTGGGTGTGGGATTCATGGCCATCGCTAACCGCACCGGCCAACATGAAATGAGGTCAGAAGATTGGCAGCGCTCACAGTCACAGGGCGTTGCCAAGGGATAACACAAGAGCGCAGACTCCTGTACAGCAAATAACAACGCTCAGGAAGCAGCGCCCAGCACCAAGGCGTTATTTTTTGGACGCCTGTGCTGCGTCTCATTAAAAAGACAAGTCACGCCTCCAATACAGTTCTACTGTACAATGGGCAAAATTTTGTACGTCTTTCATTCTGCGTGTGCAATGAGCAAAACTTAAAGAGCAACCTTTCACTTGTGGAGCATTACTGCTGCACAAGGTGTGGCTCTTCTACATTGTAACACCTGAGGGTGGGTTAAAGGTGACCTTTGAAATTGGTTCAATTAGGCTGCGGCCTACACTCTGCTCCTCTCCTCCTCCTGCTGACCCTGGGCTCTAACACCGCCAGTTGGGGCCCGGACGTGCTAGCTGCACAGAGAAAAACACCAGCCAATGTGTTAGTGGGGTTCAGCACCCCCAGCTGTTCCCCTGCTGTGTAGCCGGCATCGTGTCCAGCACAAGCCACGCTGGCACAACAGACCAAAAGCTGCCACCAGTGCAGGCTTCGGCCTACACTCTGCTCCTCTCCTCCTCCTCCTGCTGACCCTGGGTTCTAACACCGCCAGTTGGGGCCCGGATGTGCTAGCTGTCACAGAGAAAAACACCCGCCAATGTGCTAGTGGGGTTCAGCACCGCCAGCTGTTCCCCTGCTGTGTAGCTGGCAATGTGACCTGCAAACGCCATGCAGGCACCTGAACTGAAATTAAAGGGACCCTGGCGCCCCCCCCCAAGGTGTTTCTATGTATAACAGCCACCTTGTACAGCAGTAATGCTGCATTTGTACAAGGTGGCTGACTTTTACTCCTTGCCCACGTGGAACTCAACACGTACAAAATGTGTCTCAGTAGAGACCATTACATTGTCCCTGAGGTGTGACTTTCCTTTTTAATGACACGCAGCACCCCCCTTGGTAGTGCTGCCCGTCTTCTGACATCATTGGTTGGCTGGCTGTGCCTGTGCGTCCGCCCTGCCCAACACAACGCCCCTCGTTGTCTCATTTATTTTGACAGCGAGGGTGTGATTGATGGACATGTGCACTGCATATGTTCGCCTGTCTTAACTCATCTCCTTCCACCTTCTTCAGACTGTGCGGCCTCATGGCCGCGGCATGCGATAACGGATCAGCTGAGGCCGCACAGTCTGAGGCAGGTGTAAGGACATGAGTGAGCGGCGAACATATTTACTGCACAAGGCCAGGAATTCCAGACCCACAGTGTGAATTTTAGAAATCACACTGTGGGTGTGGGATTCATGGCCATCGCTAACCGCACCGACAACATGAAATGAGGTCAGAAGATTGGAAGCGCTCACAGTCACAGGGCGTTGCCAAGGGATAACACAAGAGCGCAGACTCCTGTACAGCAAATAACAACGCTCAGGAAGCAGCGCCCAGCACAAAGGCGGTATTTTTCGACACCTGTGCTGCGTGTCATTAAAAAGACAAGTCACGCCTACAATACAGTTCTACTGTACAATGGGCAAAATAGTGTACGTCGTTCATTCTGCGTGTGCAATGAGCAAAATGTAAAGAGCAACCTTTCACTTGTGTAGCATTACTGTTGCACAAGATGTGGCTCTTCTAAATTTAAACACCTGAGGGTGGGTTAAAGGTGACCTTTGAAATTGGTTCAATTAGGCTGTGGCTTACACTCTGCTCCTCTCCTCCTCCTGCTGACCCTGGGCTCTAACACCGCCAGTTGGGGCCCGGACGTGCTAGCTGCACAGAGAAAAACACCAGCCAATGTGTTAGTGGGGTTCAGCACCGCCAGCTGTTCCCCTGCTGTGTAGCCGGCATCGTGTCCAGCACAAGCCACGCTGGCACAACAGACCAAAAGCTGCCACCAGTGCAGGCTTCGGCCTACACTCTGCTCCTCTCCTCCTCCTCCTGCTGACCCTGGGTTCTAACACTGCCAGTTGGGGCCCGGATGTGCTAGCTGTCACAGAGAAAAACACCCGCCAATGTGTTAGTGGGGTTCAGCACCGCCAGCTGTTCCCCTGCTGTGTAGCTGGCAATGTGACCTGCAAACGCCATGCAGGCACCTGAACTGAAATTAAAGGGACCCTGTCCCCCCCCCCAAGGTGTTTCTATGTATAACAGCCACCTTGTACAGCAGTAATGCTGCATTTGTACAAGGTGGCTGACTTTTACTCCTTGCCCACGTGGAACTCAACACGTACAAAATGTGTATCAGTAGAGACCATTACATTGTCCCTGAGGTGTGACTTTCCTTTTTAATGACACGCAGCACCCCCCTTGGTAGCGCTGCCCGTCTTCTGACATCATTGGTTGGCTGGCTGTGCCTGTGCGTCCGCCCTGCCCAACACAACGCCCATCGTTGTCTCATTTATTTTGACAGCGAGGGTGTGATTGATGGGCATGTGCACTGCATATGTTCGCCTGTCTTAACTCATCTCCTTCCGCCTTCTTCAGACTGTGCGGCCTCATGGCCGCGGCATGCGATAAGGGATCAGCTGAGGCCGCACAGTCTGAGGCAGGTGTAAGGACATGAGTGAGCGGCGAACATATTTACTGCACAAGGCCAGGAATTCCAGACCCGCAGTGTGAATTTTAGAAATCACACTGTGGGTGTGGGATTCATGGCCATCGCTAACCGCACCGGCCAACATGAAATGAGGTCAGAAGATTGGCAGCGCTCACAGTCACAGGGCGTTGCCAAGGGATAACACAAGAGCGCAGACTCCTGTACAGCAAATAACAACGCTCAGGAAGCAGCGCCCAGCACAAAGGTGTTATTTTTCGACACCTGTGCTGCGTGTCATTAAAAAGACAAGTCACGCCTACAATACAGTTCTACTGTACAATGGGCAAAATAGTGTACGTCTTTCATTCTGCGTGTGCAATGAGCAAAATGTAAAGAGCAACCTTTCACTTGTGTAGCATTACTGTTGCACAAGATGTGGCTCTTCTAAATTTAAACACCTGAGGGTGGGTTAAAGGTGACCTTTGAAATTGGTTCAATTAGGCTGCGGCCTACACTCTGCTCCTCTCCTCCTCCTGCTGACCCTGGGCTCTAACACCGCCAGTTGGGGCCCGGACGTGCTAGCTGCACAGAGAAAAACACCAGCCAATGTGTTAGTGGGGTTCAGCACCGCCAGCTGTTCCCCTGCTGTGTAGCCGGCATCGTGTCCAGCACAAGCCACGCTGGCACAACAGACCAAAAGCTGCCACCAGTGCAGGCTTCGGCCTACACTCTGCTCCTCTCCTCCTCCTCCTGCTGACCCTGGGTTCTAACACTGCCAGTTGGGGCCCGGATGTGCTAGCTGTCACAGAGAAAAACACCCGCCAATGTGTTAGTGGGGTTCAGCACCGCCAGCTGTTCCCCTGCTGTGTAGCTGGCAATGTGACCTGCAAACGCCATGCAGGCACCTGAACTGAAATTAAAGGGACCCTGTCCCCCCCCCCAAGGTGTTTCTATGTATAACAGCCACCTTGTACAGCAGTAATGCTGCATTTGTACAAGGTGGCTGACTTTTACTCCTTGCCCACGTGGAACTCAACACGTACAAAATGTGTATCAGTAGAGACCATTACATTGTCCCTGAGGTGTGACTTTCCTTTTTAATGACACGCAGCACCCCCCTTGGTAGCGCTGCCCGTCTTCTGACATCATTGGTTGGCTGGCTGTGCCTGTGCGTCCGCCCTGCCCAACACAACGCCCATCGTTGTCTCATTTATTTTGACAGCGAGGGTGTGATTGATGGGCATGTGCACTGCATATGTTCGCCTGTCTTAACTCATCTCCTTCCGCCTTCTTCAGACTGTGCGGCCTCATGGCCGCGGCATGCGATAAGGGATCAGCTGAGGCCGCACAGTCTGAGGCAGGTGTAAGGACATGAGTGAGCGGCGAACATATTTACTGCACAAGGCCAGGAATTCCAGACCCGCAGTGTGAATTTTAGAAATCACACTGTGGGTGTGGGATTCATGGCCATCGCTAACCGCACCGGCCAACATGAAATGAGGTCAGAAGATTGGCAGCGCTCACAGTCACAGGGCGTTGCCAAGGGATAACACAAGAGCGCAGACTCCTGTACAGCAAATAACAACGCTCAGGAAGCAGCGCCCAGCACAAAGGTGTTATTTTTCGACACCTGTGCTGCGTGTCATTAAAAAGACAAGTCACGCCTACAATACAGTTCTACTGTACAATGGGCAAAATAGTGTACGTCTTTCATTCTGCGTGTGCAATGAGCAAAATGTAAAGAGCAACCTTTCACTTGTGTAGCATTACTGTTGCACAAGATGTGGCTCTTCTAAATTTAAACACCTGAGGGTGGGTTAAAGGTGACCTTTGAAATTGGTTCAATTAGGCTGCGGCCTACACTCTGCTCCTCTCCTCCTCCTGCTGACCCTGGGCTCTAACACCGCCAGTTGGGGCCCGGACGTGCTAGCTGCACAGAGAAAAACACCAGCCAATGTGTCAGTGGGGTTCAGCTACGCCAGCTGTTCCCCCGCTGTGTAGCCAGCAACGTGTCCTGCAAACGCAACGCAGACACAAAGCTGCCTCCAGTGCAGGCTTCGTCCTACACTCTGCTCCCCCTGCTTACCCTTTGCTCCAACACCGCTAGTTGTGGCTTTAGGAAGACAATCTTGAATAGGCAACGCATCCGGGTTCCAGCACCGTCAGCTGGTTCTCACCAGTGTTTTTGTCACGGGTACTCCCTCGTGCCCAGCCTGGTTCCAGCACCGTCAGCTGTTTCCGGGTACTGTCAAACTCACTGAGACACCTATGCGTTGCCCCGTCGTGTTGCGGTCGGGTTAGCCAACTCCAGGGTGCCTCCAGTTTAGGAGCTTCCTATGTGGGCTGCGTGAACTGGTAGTCAAGGCTGGTTCTGTAGTGCCAGTAGGCCCAGCTCCCCCTGTAGGACTGTTGGGGTTCGGTAACTGCGGCTGCCTCGCGGCCTAGCTGTTCTCTCCTCTCCTGTGGGCCTTGGGGTCCACCACCTGGTTCCAGCACCGTCAGCTGGTTCCGGGCCGAGCCTTTGGCTTAGGTGCCTCCTCCTGGGTATCCGAGTTCCGCCATCGCCAGGCGGTCCTTGGTAGTGCTTTTAAGCGCGGGCACCTACAGCTTAGTAACCGGGTTCCAGCACCGTCAGCTGGTCTTCGGTGCCATTGGCTCTTGCACACTGGGGCAACGCATCCGGGTTCCAGCACCGCCAGCTGGTTCCCGGCAGTGTTTTTGTCACGGGTACTCCCTCGTGCCCAGCCTGGTTCCAGCACCGTCAGCTGTTTCCGGGTACTGTCAAACTCACTGAGACACCTATGCGTTGCCCCGTCGTGTTGCGGTCGGGTTAGCCAACTCCAGGGTGCCTCCAGTTTAGGAGCTTCCTATGTGGGCTGCGTGAATTGGCAGTCAAGGCTGGTTCTGTAGTGCCAGTAGGCCCAGCTCCCCCTGTAGGACTGTTGGGGTTCGGTAACTGCGGCTGCCTCGCGGCCTAGCTGTTCTCTCCTCTCCTGTGGACCTTCGGGTCCACCACCTGGTTCCAGCACCGTCAGCTGGTTCCGGGCAGAGCCTTTGGCTTAGGTGCCTCCTCCTGGGTATCCGAGTTCCGCCATCGCCAGGCGGTCCTTGGTAGTGCTTTTAAGCGCGGGCACCTACAGCTTAGTAACCGGGTTCCAGCACCGTCAGCTGGTCTTCGGTGCCATTGGCTCTTGCACACTAGGGCAACACATCCGGGTTCCAGGACCGCCAGCTGGTTCCCGGCAGTGTTTTTGTCACGGGTACTCCCTCGTGCACAGCCTGGTTCCAGCACCGTCAGCTGTTTCCGGGTACTGTCAGACTCACTGAGACACCTATGCGTTGCCCCGTCATGTTGCGGTCGGGTTAGCCAACTCCAGGGTGCCTCCAGTTTAGGAGCTTCCTATGTGGGCTGCGTGAATTGGCAGTCAAGGCTGGTTCTATAGTGCCAGTAGGCCAAGCTCCCCCTGTAGGACTGTTGGGGTTCGGTAACTGCGGCTACCTCGCGGCCTAGCTGTTCTCTCATCTCCTGTGGACCTTCGGGTCCACCACCTGGTTCCAGCACCGTCAGCTGGTTCCGGGCAGAGCCTTTGGCTTAGGTGCCTCCTCCTGGGTATCCGAGTTCCGCCATCGCCAGGCGGTCCTTGGTAGTGCTTTTAAGCGCGGGCACCTACAGCTTAGTAACCGGGTTCCAGCACCGTCAGCTGGTCTTCGGTGCCATTGGCTCTTGCACACTGGGGCAACGCATCCGGGTTCCAGCACCGCCAGCTGGTTCCCGGCAGTGTTTTTGTCATGGGTACTCCCTCGTGCCCAGCCTGGTTCCAGCACCGTCAGCTGTTTCCGAGTACTGTCAAACTCACTGAGACACCTATGCGTTGCCCCGTCGTGTTGCGGTCGGGTTAGCCAACTCCAGGGTGCCTCCAGTTTAGGACCTTCCTATGTGGGCTGCGTGAACTGGTAGTCAAGGCTGGTTCTGTAGTGCCAGTAGGCCCAGCTCCCCCTGTAGGACTGTTGGGGTTCGGTAACTGCGGCTGCCTCGCGGCCTAGCTGTTCTCTCCTCTCCTGTGGACCTTCGGGTCCACCACCTGCTTCCAGCACCGTCAGCTGGTTCCGGGCAGAGCCTTTGGCTTAGGTGCCTCCTCCTGGGTATCCGAGTTTCGCCAACGTCAGGCGGTCCTTGGTAGTGCTTTTAAGCGCGGGCACCTACAGCTTAGTAACCGGGTTCCAGCACCGTCAGCTGGTCCTCGGTCGTGCCATTGGCTCTTGCACACTGGGGCAACGCATCTGGGTTCCAGCACCGCCAGCTGGTTCTCGGCAGCGTTTTTGTCACAGGTACTCCCTCGTGCCAAACCTGGTTCCAGCACCGTCAGCTGTTTCCGGGTAGTGTCAAGCTCACTGAGACGACTATCCTTGCCCCGTCGTGGTGCGGTCAGGTTAGCCAACTCCAGGGTGCCTCCAGTTTAGGAGCTTCCTATGGGGGCTGCGTGAACTGGTAGTCAAGGCTGGTTCTGTAGTGCCAGTAGGCCCAGCTCCCCCTGTAGGACTGTTGGGGTTCGGTAACTGCGGCTGCCTCGCGGCCTAGCTGTTCTCTCCTCTCCTGTGGGCCTTCGGGTCCACCACCTGGTTCCAGCACCGTCAGCTGGTTCCAGGCAGAGCCTTTGGCTTAGGTGCCTCCTCCTGGGTATCCGAGTTCCGCCATCGCCAGGCGGTCTTTGGTTGTGCTTTTAAGCGCGGGCACCTACAGCTTAGTAACGCTGGTCTTCGGTGCCATTGGCTCTTGCACACTGGGGCAACGCATCCGGGTTCCAGCACCGCCAGCTGGTTCCCGGCAGTGTTTTTGTCACGGGTACTCCCTCGTGCCCAGCCTGGTTCCAGCACCGTCAGCTGTTTCCGGGTACTGTCAAACTCACTGAGACACCTATGCGTTGCCCCGTCGTGTTGCGGTCGGGTTAGCCAACTCCAGGGTGCCTCCAGTTTAGGAGCTTCCTATGTGGGCTGCGTGAATTGGCAGTCAAGGCTGGTTCTGTTTTACCAGTAGGCCAAGCTCCCCCTGTAAGACTGTTGGGGTTCGGTAACTGCGGCTGCCTCGCGGCCTAGCTGTTCTCTCATCTCCTGTGGACCTTCGGGTCCACCACCTGGTTCCAGCACTGTCAGCTGGTTCCAGGCAGAGCCTTTGGCTTAGGTGCCTCCTCCTGGGTATCCGAGTTCCGCCATCGCCAGGCGGTCCTTGGTAGTGCTTTTAAGCGCGGGCACCTACAGCTTAGTAACCGGGTTCCAGCACTGTCAGCTGGTCTTCGGTGCCATTGGCTCTTGCACACTGGGGCAACGCATCCGGGTTCCAGCACCGCCAGCTGGTTCCCAGCAGTGTTTTTGTCACGGGTACTCCCTCGTGCCCAGCCTGGTTCCAGCACCGTCAGCTGTTTCCGGGTACTGTCAAACTCACTGAGACACCTATGCATTGCCCCGTCGTGTTGCGGTCGGGTTAGCCAACTCCAGGGTGCCTCCAGTTTAGGAGCTTCCTATGTGGGCTGCGTGAATTGGCAGTCAAGGCTGGTTCTGTAGTGCCAGTAGGCCAAGCTCCCCCTGTAGGACTGTTGGGGTTCAGTAACTGCGGCTGCCTCGCGGCCTAGCTGTTCTCTCCTGTGGACCTTCGGGTCCACCACCTGGTTCCAGCACCGTCAGCTGGTTCTTGGCAGTGTCTTTTGCTCTTGTACCTTCTGCTCCCCATCCTGGTTCCAGTACCGTCAACTGGTTCCGGGCAGAGCCTTTGGCTTAGGTGCCTCCTTCTGGGTATCCGAGTTCCACCAACGTCAGGTGGTCCTTGGTAGTGCTTTCAGGCACGGGTACCTCCTGCTTAGTAACCGGGTTCCAATATCGTCAGCTGGACCTCGGTAGTTCCATTGGCTCTTGGACCTTCGGCTACCCATCCGGGTTCCAGTACCGTCAGCTGGTTCTCGGCAGTGTCTTTTGCTCTTGTACCTTCTGCTCCCCATCCTGGTTCCAGTAACGTCAGCTGGTTCTGGGCAGAGCCTTTGGCTTAGGTGCCTCCTTCTGGGTATCCGAGTTCCGCCAACGTCAGGCGGTCCTTGGTAGTGCTTTTTAGCACGGGTACCTCCTGCTTAGTAACTGGGTTCCAGTAACGTCAGCTGGTCCTCAGTAGTTCCATTGGCTCTTGGACCTTCGGGTAGCCAGCCGAGTTCCAGTTCCATCAGCTGGTTCTCGGCATTTTCTCAGCCTTCTTGTACCTTCTGCTACGTTTTCAAGTTGAAGACCCTAAAGACGACATCACGGAAGACCACCCCTAAGATGACGACGACGACCCTGGAGATGACGACCCTGAAGACCACCCCGATGACGACGACGGCGGAGACGACGACGGCGGAGATGACGACGGCGGAGACGACGACGGCGGAGACGACGACCCTGGAGACGACGACATGGAAGACCGAGAAGCAGAAGAACAAGAGGCTGCAGAACAAAGAGCAGAAGAACATTAAGCATAACACTTAATATCAGAGCAAAAGATATGTAAATTATATGCAGAAGAAGACTAAGCAGTGTATGAGGGTGAGTCCGTTCCTCCTCGTGGTGCCCCTGGATAAAGCCTGATGCTGCAGGCCAAACTGAACGCGGACAAATGTAACTTTTGTGACTGGCAGAACGGAAGGTGTAATCTTCAAACTTTTATAGATAACAACTACGGGAATGCCTGTCACAAATGAGAATATGATGAAGAAGTAGAATAGGAAGAATAATAATAGTTGGATAAAATGAATATGAAGAATGTAATAAAAAAAAAAAAATTTAGAAGTAGATGAATAAGGTGAAGAAGTTGATGTCAAAGATGCTGATGATGATGATGAAGATGAAAGTGTGGGAAAAAAAAAAAAAAAGGGGAAGGGCGTGGAATAGTGAAACATCAATATTTAAAAAAAAAAATACATAGTCAATATCTTTGTCAATCCTAACGTCTTTAAAAAAATAAAAAATCATGTTATTCTATTTGATTGGGCTACGCCTCTATGACTTTAATGTCTCCGCCACCTCCCCAAATACATCCTGCATTATTCTTAGTTGTTCTCCTTCATGTAGAATAAACTTACAAGGAAAGAAAGGCTTTATTTTAATTCCGATATTTTGGTCCCATTGACTTGCATTGGGATCGGATATCGGTATCGGCGATATCCGATATTTTTTGAATATCGGCCGATCTAATCCGATACCGATACTTTCCGATATCGGAAGGTATCGCTCAACACTAATAGTGGGAGATTAAGGGTATGTGCACACGTCAGGATTTATCCTTGACAAAATCCTGAGAATTCTGCCAGAAATCTGCGTGCTTTTTTCGCGCAGATTTCTCGCGGAATTTGCGCGTTTTTTGCGCGGATTTTTTGTGGAATTTTTGCAAATTTTTTCTTTTTCGGAATGTCCTTTTTGATAGGAAATCCGCAAAAAATCCGGAAAAAGATAGAGCATGTCTGGATTTTTTGCGGTATGCGTTTTTTTTGCGGAAAAAAAGCTAACATATGCACAAAAAATGTGGAATGCATTCTAAAAGATAGGATGCATAATGTTAGCGTTTTTTACCAGATATATAGCGTTTTTATAGCGAAATTCCGCAAAAAAAAACGCTAAAAATCGTGACGTGTGCACATACCCTAAGAATGGCATTTCTGCTTCAGTGCCACTCCAGTGTGTGCCACCTGTCTCAAATTGTGTGCCACATTAAACCTAGTGTGTAATACTGGGCCATACTTCTTTTAAATTCTCCCTGAAAAAAAAATAAAAATAGTGGGAGATTAAGATTTGCATTTCTGCTTCAGTGCCACTCCTGTGTGTGCCACCTGTCTCAAATTGTGTGCCACATTAAACCTAGTGTGTAATACTGGGCCAGATTTCTTTTAAATTCTCCCTGAAAAAAAAAATAGTGGGAGATTAAGATTGGCATTTCTGCTTCAGTGCCACTCCTGTGTGTGCCACCTGTCTCAAATTGTGTGCCACATTAAACCTAGTGTGTAATACTGGGCCATATTTCTTTTAAATTCTCCCTGAAAAAAAATTAAAATAGTGGGAGATTAAGATTGGCATTTCTGCTTCAGTGCCACTCCTGTGTGTGCCACCTGTCTCAAATTGTGTGCCACATTAAACCTAGTGTGTAATACTGGGCCAGATTTCTTTTAAATTCTCCCTGAAAAAAAAAAATAGTGGGAGATTAAGGGTGTGTGCACACATCATGATTTATTCCTGACAAAATCCTGAGAATTCAGCCAGAAATCCGCGTGCTTTTTTCTCACGGATTTCTCGCGGAATTTGCGCATTTTTTGCGCGGATTTTTTGCGGAATTTTTCTGGATTTTTTTTTTCCGGAATGTCCTTTTTGATAGGAAATCCGCAAAAAATCCGGAAAAAGATAGAGCATGTCCGGATTTTTTGCGGTATGCGTTTTTTTTGCAGAAAAAAACGCTAACATATGCACAAAAAATGCGGAATGCATTCTAAAAGATAGGATGCATAATGTTAGCGTTTTTTTACCAGATTTATAGCGTTTTTATAGCGAAATTCCGCAAAAAAAACGCTAAAAATCCTGACGTGTGCACATACCCTAAGATTGGCATTTCTGCTTCAGTGCCACTCCAGTGTGTGCCACCTGTCTCAAATTGTGTGCCACATTAAACCTAGTGTGTAATACTGGGCCAGATTTCTTTTAAATTCTCCCTGAAAAAAAAAATAGTGGGAGATTAAGATTGGCATTTCTGCTTCAGGGCCACTCCTGTGTTTGCCACCTGTCTCAAATTTTGTGCCACATTAAACCTAGTGTGTAATACTGGGCCAGATTTCTTTTAAATTCTCCCTGAAAAAAAAAATAGTGGGAGATTAAGGGTATGTGCACACGTCAGGATTTATTCCTGACAAAATCCTGAGAATTCTGCCAGAAATCCGCGTGCTTTGTTTCGCGCGGATTTCTCATGGAATTTGCGCGTTTTTTGCGAGGATTTTTTGTGGAATTTTTGCGGATTTTTTTTTTTTAGGAATGTCTTTTTTGATTGGAAATCCGCAAAAAATCCAGAAAAAGATAGAGCATGTCCGGATTTTTTGCGGTATGCGTTTTTTTTTGCGGAAAAAAACGCTAACATATGCAGAAAAAATGCGGAATGCATTCTAAAAGATAGGATGCATAATGTTAGCGTTTTTTCTAGATTTATAGCGTTTTTATAGCGACATTCCGCAAAAAAAACGCTAAAAATCCTGACGTGTGCACATAACCTAAGATTGGCATTGCTGCTTCAGTGCCACTCCAGTGTGTGCCACCTGTCTCAAATTGTGTGCCACATAAACCTAGTGTGTAATACTGGGCCAGATTTCTTTTAAATTCTCCCTGAAAAAAAAAATAGTGGGAGATTAAGATTGGCATTTCTGCTTCAGTGCCACTCCTGTGTGTGCCACCTGTCTCAAATTTTGTGCCACATTAAACCTAGTGTGTAATACTGGGCCAGATTTCTTTTAAATTCTCCCTGAAAAAAAATAGTGGGGGATTAAGATTGGCATTTCTGCTTCAGTGCCACTCCTGTGTGTGCCACCTGTCTCAAATTGTGTGCCACATTAAACCTAGTGTGTAATACTGGGCCAGATTTCTTTTAAATTCTCCCTGAAAAAAAAAATAGTGGGAGATTAAGATTGGCATTTCTGCTTCAGTGCCACTTCTGTGTTTGCCACCTGTGTCAAATTTTGTGCCACATTAAACCTAGTGTGTAATACTGGGCCAGATTTCTTTTAAATTCTCCCTGAAAAAAAAAATAGTGGGAGATTAAGGGTATGTGCACACGTCAGGATTTATTCTTGACAAAATCCTGAGAATTCTGCCAGAAATCTGCGTGCTTTTTTCGCGCAGATTTCTCGCGGAATTTGCGCGTTTTTTGCGCGGATTTTTTGTGGAATTTTTGCGGATTTTTTTTTTTTCGGAATGTCCTTTTTGATAGGAAATCCGCAAAAAATCTGGAAAAAGATAGAGCATGTCTGGATTTTTTGCGGTATGCGTTTTTTTGCGGAAAAAAACGCTAACATATGCACAAAAAATGTGGAATGCATTCTAAAAGATAGGATGCATAATGTTAGCGTTTTTTACCAGATTTATAGCGTTTTTATAGCGAAATTCCGCAAAAAAAACGCTAAAAATCCTGACGTGTGCACATACCCTAAGAATGGCATTTCTGCTTCAGTGCCACTCCAGTGTGTGCCACCTGTCTCAAATTGTGTGCCACATTAAACCTAGTGTGTAATACTGGGCCATACTTCTTTTAAATTCTCCCTGAAAAAAAAATAAAAATAGTGGGATATTAAGATTTGCATTTCTGCTTCAGTGCCACTCCTGTGTGTGCCACCTGTCTCAAATTGTGTGCCACATTAAACCTAGTGTGTAATACTGGGCCAGATTTCTTTTAAATTCTCCCTGAAAAAAAAAATAGTGGGAGATTAAGATTGGCATTTCTGCTTTAGTGCCACTCCTGTGTGTGCCACCTTTCTCAAATTGTGTGCCACATTAAACCTAGTGTGTAATACTGGGTCAGATTTCTTTTAAATTCTCCCTGAAAAAAAAAAATAGTGGGAGATTAAGATTGGCATTTCTGCTTCAGTGCCACTCCTGTGTGTGCCACCTGTCTCAAATTGTGTGCCACATTAAACCTAGTGTGTAATACTGGGCCAGATTTCTTTTAAATTCTCCCTGAAAAAAAAAAAATAGTGGGAGATTAAGATTGGCATTTCTGCTTCAGTGCCACTCCTGTGTTTGCCACCTGTCTCAAGTTTTGTGCCACATTAAACCTAGTGTGTAATACTGGGCCAGATTTCTTTTAAATTCTCCCTGAAAAAAAAATAGTGGGAGATTAAGGGTATGTGCACACGTCAGGATTTATTCCTGACAAAATCCTGAGAATTCTGCCAGAAATCTGCGTGCTTTTTTCACGCGGATTTCTCACGGAATTTGCGCGTTTTTTGCGCGGATTTTTTGTGGAATTTTTGCAGATTTTTTTTTTTTTCGGAATGTCCTTTTTGATAGGAAATCCGGAAAAAATCCGGAAAAAGATAGAGCATGTCCGGATTTTTTGCGGTATGCGTTTTTTTTGCGGAAAAAAACGCTAAAATATGCACAAAAAATGCGGAATGCATTCTAAAAGATAGGATGCATAATGTTAGCGTTTTTTTACCAGATTTATAGCGTTTTTATAGCGAAATTCCGCAAAAAAAAACGCTAAAAATCCTGACGTGTGCATATACCCTAACAATGACATTTCTGCTTCAGTGCCACTGCTGTGTGTGCCACCTGTCTCAAATTGTGTGCCACATAAACCTAGTGTGTAATACTGGGCCATATTTCTTTTAAATTCTCCCTGAAAAAAAATAAAAATAGTGGGAGATTAAGATTGGCATTTCTGCTTCAGTGCCACTCCTGTGTTTGCCACCTGTCTCAAATTTTGTGCCACATTAAACCTAGTGTGTAATACTGGGCCAGATTTCTTTTAAATTCTCCCTGAAAAAAAATAGTGGGAGATTAAGGGTATGTGCACACATCAGGATTTATTCCTGACAAAATCCTGAGAATTCTGCCAGAAATCCGCGTGCTTTTTTCTCACGGATTTCTCAC
This sequence comes from Ranitomeya imitator, assembly GCF_032444005.1. NCBI lineage: Eukaryota > Metazoa > Chordata > Amphibia > Anura > Dendrobatidae > Ranitomeya > Ranitomeya imitator. The sequence continues at coordinate 621,576,275 of NC_091282.1, forward strand.
GGAATTTGCGCATTTTTTGCGGAATTTTTGTGGATTTTTTTTTTTTTCGGAATGTCCTTTTTGATAGGAAATCCGCAAAAAATCCGGAAAAAGATAGAGCATGTCCGGATTTTTTGCGGTATGCGTTTTTTTTGCGGAAAAAAAAGCTAACATATGCAGAAAAAATGCGGAATGCATTCTAAAAGATAGGATGCATAATGTTAGCGTTTTTTTTCCAGATTTATAGCGTTTTTATAGCGACATTCCGCCAAAAAAACGCTAAAAATCCTGACGTGTGCACATACCCTAAGATTGGCATTTCTGCTTCAGTGCCACTCCAGTGTGTGCCACCTGTCTCAAATTGTGTGCCACATAAACCTAGTGTATAATACTGGGCCAGATTTCTTTTAAATTCTCCCTGAAAAAAAAATAGTGGGAGATTAAGATTGGCATTTCTGCTTCAGTGCCACTCCTGTGTGTGGCACCTGTCTCAAATTGTCTGCCACATTAAACCTAGTGTGTAATACTGGGCCAGATTTCTTTTAAATTCTCCCTGAAAAAAAAAAATAGTGGGAGATTAAGATTGGCATTTCTGCTTCAGTGCCACTCCTGTGTGTGCCACCTGTCTCAAATTTTGTGCCACAGAACATATACTGTATGAGAGTGGGCCACATTTCTTCAATATTCTCCCAGAAAAAATAAAAAGGGGGAGATTTGAATTGTTAGTGTCTGCATCAGCGTCAGCCCTGTTAGTGGCATATATGTCTACCACTGAAGCTGTGTACTGTTATACATTGGGCCTGATTTTCCCTGCAGTCTGACCCACCTATAAAGGGATATATAAATCCAACAGAAGTTTGAGTTCACCTTGTAACTGGTTTTACAGTAACAAATACTGTTAGTTTGGTTACGTTTTTCAAACAATGAGGAAGTCTGGTGGAAGAGGTCGTGGCCGTGGGCGGTCATTGCCAGCTGGTAATGATGGTAGTGGTGGTGGAGCATCAGGTGTAAAAGCAACGCGTCGTTAGTGGATGTTCACGGTCAGGGACAAGTCGCTTCCTTGTCTTCTTCACCAAGAACAACAGAGACGGATGCGTCAGGCGACACAACGGGTTACTCCACGGAGCTCTTTACACATACCGTTCCTGGGTTAGAAAGTGAAACAGTTAACAGACCATGCCCATTACAAGTTGAATCGGACATGGAGTGCACAGATGCACAGCCACAGCCAGATTACTATGCTGTTCCTTTGACTCAGACCACAACATTGCCCTCGCAGTGTACTGATCCAGAAGCAGACCCTGATGAGACTATGGTGCCCCGTCACGAACGCTATACCACCGGCTTACATGGTGACACAGACGAAGTTGCACACGAGATAGAAGAGGAGGTCATAGATGACCCAGTTGTTGACCCCAATTGGCAGCCATTGGGGGAACAGGGTGCAGGCAGCAGTAGCTCTGAAGCGGAGGAGGAGGAGCCGCAGAAGGCATCAACATCGCAACAGGTTCCATCTGCCAGGCCCGTATCTGGCCAAAAATGCGTGGCAAAACCAGTTGTAGGACAACGTGGACATCCGGTTAAAGAAGCTCAGTCTGCAATGCCTGAAAAGGTATCCGATAGTAGAAAGAGTGCAGTCTAGCATTTTTTTAAACAACATCCAAATGATCAGCGCAAAGTCATCTGTCAAAAATGTTCAACTACCTTAAGCAGAGGTCAGAATCTTAAAAGTCTAAATACAAGTTGCATGCGTAGACATTTAACCACCATGCATTTGCAAGCCTGGACTCACTAAAAAATGTCCCTTAAGGTTGTAGCACACTCGGCCAATGAAGTTAGTCAGCAACGCTACATCCCTTCCCTCACTGTAAGCTCACCATTTCCCGCACCACCTGCAGCAAATGTGCAGATTTCGTCGCCAGGCCAAAGCAGTCAGGGAATCACTAGTTTCATAGTAGGAAACACTGCATGTAGAGCACCAGCAAGAATACCATCTCCAACCCTCTCTCAGTCTGCCATGTCCACCGGCACCCCCGCTAGTTCCACGATCTGCAGCTCTCCAGTCCAGCTCACCCTACATGAGACTCTCGTTAGGAAAAGGAAGTACTCATCCTCGCATCCACGTACACAGGGTTTGAACGCCCACATTGCTAGACTAATCTCATTAGAGATGATGCCCTACCGGGTAGTTGAAAGCGAAGCTTTCAAAGCCCTGATGGACTACGCAGAACCACGCTACGAGCTACCCAGTCGACACTTCTTTTCGAGAAAAGCCATCCCAGACCTCCACCAGCATGTAAAAGACCGCATCGTCCATGCACTCAGGCAATCTGTGAGTACAAAGGTGCACCTGACAACAGATGCATGGACCAGTAGGCATGGCCAGGGACGTTACGTGTCCATCACGGCACACTGGGTTAATGTGGTGGATGCAGGGTCCACAGGGGACAGCAATATTGGGACAGTTCTGCCTAGCCCACGGTCTAGGAAACAGTTGGCTGTAGGCGTTCGCCCCCCCTCCTCCTCCTCCTCGTCCTCCTGCAGAAGCGAGAGCTCGTCCACAGACCGCAGTCGCACGAGCACTCCATCCGCAGCTGCCACTGTTACACACGAGGTGTTCGATTATGGGACACCTAGTGGCAAGCGTCAGCAGGCTGTATTGGCAATGAAGTGTTTGGGCGACAACAGACACACCGCGGAAGTTCTGTCCGAGTTCTTGCAGAAAGAAACTCAGTCATGGCTGGGCACTAGGGTTGAGCGACCTTGACCTTTTTAGAGTCGAGTCGGGTTTCGCGAAACCCGACTATCTCAAAAGTCGAGTCGAGTGGAATCGGCCGATTATCGCGAAAAGTCGGGGATCGACCGAAACACGAAACCCAATGCAAGTCAATGGGGGAGCATAGTCGGCATTGAGTAGAGGCCAGGAAAACATGTACAGAGCCCATTTTAATGGCAAAAACATCCATTCTTGTTACTGAAGCTTGTCAATCTTAATTTAGCTTATAATAATTGTAAGGCATTTGAAATTGGGGGTCATTTGGCTAAAGTTGTGGGGGGTAGGGCTGGTTCAAGTAATTAGTGGGCCCAGTAAATCTGGACCACGTCACGGCAGTGGAGCAGGGAGAGGTAAGTATTTCAACTTTGCAAGTGCTGTGATCCTGAGCAAGCAGGGGGGGCCCACTTGTTGGCATTGGCACTGGCACAGGGCCCCTCAAAGTACAGCAGTGTGTTTGCACGGCGGGGGCGCCTCCCACCGGCAGCAACACTTTTGCGTACTATGAGGGGCCCTGTGCCAGTGACGTCGCCAACGAGTATTCCTCCCCCCACCTGATGAAGGAACCTGCACCTTCATCTGCACCTTCCTCTTTGTCCCCGTGTAAGGTGGTATGGTATGCGGGAAGGGGGACCTGACTTTCAGCAGGGTCACAATCTTGCAGTGTAGCGTGCACGGGGAATGTTGCATTATGGGTCAATGTACCAGCAGACTCATCTATTACTGGCTGGGCAATGGGCAGGATGAGGGGGAAACAGATATGGGCCCAAAGAATAAAGTGGGCTAAATGCAGTTCAAAATTGGTAACAGGACTAACCAGGGGGCATTGTTTTGTTCAGTGGAGGACAACTGGAATGAGAGGCTGACACAGAGAGTAGGCCCAAATCAGTAAGTATTCTAAATGCAGTTCAAAATTGGCAACAGTAGTAAACCGGTGGCACAGCTTTGTTCACTGTAGGAGAACAGCAAGGAGCGGCAGACACAGATAGAAGGCCCCAACCCAACTAGTAGGCCTAATGCAGTGTTGTTTTCAACAACTACTAAACGATAGCCAGAAGATCGAAGCAATGGAGAGGAAGCCTGGGGAACACTTTGGAGTGGAACACACCGTCTCTACACCCCTGACCCAACTTGTAGGCCGAATGCAGTGTTGTTTTCAACAACTACTAAACAAGAGCTTTAAGATTGAAGCAATGGAGAGGCAACCTGGGGAACACCTTGGAGTGGAACACACCGTCTCTACACCCCAGACCCAACTTGTAGGCCGAATGCAGTGTTGTTTTCAACAACTACTAAACAAGAGCTTTAAGATTGAAGCAATGGAGAGGCAACCTGGGGAACACCTTGGAGTGGAACACACCGTCTCTACACCCCAGACCCAACTTGTAGGCCGAATGCAGTGTTGTTTTCAACAACTACTAAACAAGAGCTTTAAGATTGAAGCAATGGAGAGGCAACCTGGGGAACACCTTGGAGTGGAACACACCGTCTCTACACCTCAGACCCAACTTGTAGGCCGAATGCAGTGTTGTTTTCAACAACTACTAAACAAGAGCTTTAAGATTGAAGCAATGGAGAGGAAACCTGGGGAACACCTTGGAGTGGAACACACCGTCTCTACACCCCAGACCCAACTTGTAGGCCGAATGCAGTGTTGTTTTCAACAACTACTAAACAAGAGCTTTAAGATTGAAGCAATGGAGAGGCAACCTGGGGAACACCTTGGAGTGGAACACCGTCTCTACACCCCAGACCCAACTTGTAGGCCGAATGCAGTGTTGTTTTCAACAACTATTAAACAAGAGCTTTAAGATTGAAGCAATGGAGAGGCAACCTGGGGAACACCTTGGAGTGGAACACACAGTCTCTACACCTCAGACCCAACTTGTAGGCCGAATGCAGTGTGGTTTTCAACAACTACTTAAGAATAGCCAGAAGATCGAAGCAATGGGGAGGCAACCTGGGGAACACCTTGGAGCGGAACACACCGTCTCTACACCCCAGACCCAACTTGAAGGCCAAATGCAGTGTTGTTTTCAACAACTACTAAACAAGAGCTTTAAGATTGCAGCAATGGAGAGGAAACCTGGGGAACACCTTGGAGTGGAACACACCGTCTCTGCACCCCAGACCCAACTTGTAGGCCGAATGCAGTGTTGTTTTCAACAACTACTAAACAAGAGCTTTAGGATTGAAGCAATGGAGAGGCAACCTGGGGAACACCTTGGAGTGGAACACACCGTCTCTACACCCCAGACCCAACTTGTAGGCCGAATGCAGTGTTGTTTTCAACAACTACTAAACAAGAGCTTTAAGATTGAAGCAATGGAGAGGAAACCTGGGGAACACCTTGGAGTGGAACACACCGTCTCTACACCCCAGACCCAACTTGTAGGCCGAATGCAAAGTTGTTTTCAACAACTACTAAACAAGAGCTTTAAGATTGAAGCAATGGAGAGGCAACCTGGGGAACACCTTGGAGTGGAACACACCGTCTCTACACCCCAGACCCAACTTGTAGGCCGAATGCAGTGTTCTTTTCAACAACTACTAAACAAGAGCTTTAAGATTAAAGCAATGGAGAGGCAACCTGGGGAACACCTTGGAGCGGAAGACACCGTCTCTACACCCCAGACCCAACTTGTAGGCCGAATGCAGTGTTGTTTTCAACAACTACTTAAGAAGAGCCAAAAGATCGAAGCAATGGAGAGGCAACCTGGGGAACACCTTGGAGTGGAACACACCGTCTCTACACCCCAGACCCAACTTGTAGGCCGAATGCAGTGTTGTTTTCAACAACTACTAAACAAGAGCTTTAAGATTGAAGCAATGGAGAGGAAACCTGGAGAACACCTTGGAGCGGAAGACACCGTCTCTACACCCCAGACCCAACTTGTAGGCCGAATGCAGTGTTGTTTTCAACAACTACTTAAGAAGAGCCAAAAGATCGAAGCAATGGAGAGGCAACCTGGGGAACACCTTGGAGTGGAACACACCGTCTCTACACCCCAGACCCAACTTGTAGGCCGAATGCAGTGTTGTTTTCAACAACTACTAAACGAGAGCCAGAAGATTGAAGCAATGGAGAGGCAACCTGGAGAACACCTTGGAGCGGAACACACCGTCTCTACACCCCAGACCCAACTTGTGAGCCGAATGCAGTGTTGTTTTCAACAACTACTAAACAAGAGCTTTAAGATTGAAGCAATGGAGAGGCAACCTGGGGAACACCTTGGAGTGGAACACACAGTCTCTACACCCCAGACTCAACTTGTAGGCCGAATGCAGTGTTGTTTTCAACAACTACTTAAAAAGAGCCAGAAGATCGAAGCAATGGAGAGGCAACCTGAGGAACACCTTGGAGTGGAACACACCGTCTCTACACCCCTGACCCAACTTGTAGGCCGAATGCAGTGTTGTTTTCAACAACTACTAAACAAGAGCTTTAAGATTGAAGCAATGGAGAGGCAACCTGGGGAACACCTTGGAGTGGAACACACCGTCTCTACACCCCAGACCCAACTTGTAGGCCGAATGCAGTGTTGTTTTCAACAACTACTAAACGAGAGCCAGAAGATTGAAGCAATGGAGAGGCAGCCTGGAGAACACCTTGGAGCGGAAGACACCGACTCTACACCCCAGACCCAACTTGTAGGCCGAATGCAGTGTTGTTTTCAACAACTACTAAACAAGAGCTTTAAGATTGAAGCAATGGAGAGGCAACCTGGGGAACACCTTGGAGTGGAACACACAGTCTCTACGCCTCAGACCCAACTTGTAGGCCGAATGCAGTGTTGTTTTCAACAACTACTTAAAAAGAGCCAGAAGATCGAAGCAATGGAGAGGCAACCTGAGGAACACCTTGGAGTGGAACACACCGTCTCTACACCCCTGACCCAACTTGTAGGCCGAATGCAGTGTTGTTTTCAACAACTACTAAACAAGAGCTTTAAGATTGAAGCAATGGAGAGGCAACCTGGGGAACACCTTGGAGTGGAACACACCGTCTCTACACCCCAGACCCAACTTGTAGGCCGAATGCAGTGTTGTTTTCAACAACTACTAAACAAGAGCTTTAAGACTGAAGCAATGGAGAGGCAACCTGGGGAACACCTTGGAGCGGAACCCACCGTCTCTACACCCCAGACCCAACTTGTAGGCCGAATGCAGTGTTGTTTTCAACAACTACTAAACAAGAGCTTTAAGATTGAAGCAATGGAGAGGCAACCTGGGGAACACCTTGGAGTGGAATACACCGTCTCTACACCCCAGACCCAACTTGTAGGCCGAATGCAGTGTTGTTTTCAACAACTACTTAAAAAGAGCCAGAAGATCGAAGCAATGGAGAGGCAACCTGAGGAACACCTTGGAGTGGAACACACCGTCTCTACACCCCTGACCCAACTTGTAGGCCGAATGCAGTGTTGTTTTCAACAACTACTAAACAAGAGCTTTAAGATTGAAGCAATGGTGAGGCAACCTGGGGAACACCTTGGAGTGGAACACACCGTCTCTACACCCCAGACCCAACTTGTAGGCCGAATGCAGTGTTGTTTTCAACAACTACTAAACAAGAGCTTTAAGACTGAAGCAATGGAGAGGCAACCTGGGGAACACCTTGGAGCGGAACCCACCGTCTCTACACCCCAGACCCAACTTGTAGGCCGAATGCAGTGTTGTTTTCAACAACTACTAAACAAGAGCTTTAAGATTGAAGCAATGGAGAGGCAACCTGGGGAACACCTTGGAGTGGAATACACCATCTCTACACCCCAGACCCAACTTGTAGGCCGAATGCAGTGTTGTTTTCAACAACTACTAAACAAGAGCTTTAAGATTGAAGCAATGGAGAGGCAACCTGGGGAACACCTTGGAGTGGAACACACCGTCTCTACACCCCAGACCCAACTTGTAGGCCGAATGCAGTGTTGTTTTCAACAACTACTAAGCAAGAGCTTTAAGATTGAAGCAATGGAGAGGAAACCTGGAGAACACCTTGGAGCGGAAGACACCGTCTCTACACCCCAGACTCAACTTGTAGGCCGAATGCAGTGTTGTTTTCAACAACTACTTAAGAAGATCCAGAAGATCGAAGCAATGGAGAGGCAACCTGGGGAACACCTTGGAGTGGAACACACCGTCTCTACACCCCAGACTCAACTTGTAGGCTGAATGCAGTGTTGTTTTCAACAACTACTAAACAAGAGCTTTAATATTGAAGCAATGGAGAGGAAACCTGGAGAACACCTTGGAGCGGAAGACACCGTCTCTACACCCCAGACCCAACTTGTAGGCCGAATGCAGTGTTGTTTTCAACAACTACTTAAGAAGAGCCAAAAGATCGAAGCAATGGAGAGGCAACCTGGGGAACACCTTGGAGTGGAACACACCGTCTCTACACCCCAGACCCAACTTGTAGGCCGAATGCAGTGTTGTTTTCAACAACTACTAAACGAGAGCCAGAAGATTGAGGCAATGGAGAGGCACCCTGGAGAACACCTTGGAGCGGAACACACCGTCTCTACACCCCAGACCCAACTTGTGGGCCGAATGCAGTGTTGTTTTCAACAACTACTAAACAAGAGCTTTAAGATTGAAGCAATGGAGAGGCAACCTGGGGAACACCTTGGAGTGGAACACACAGTCTCTACACCCCAGACCCAACTTGTAGGCCGAATGCAGTGTTGTTTTCAACAACTACTAAACAAGAGCTTTAAGATTGAAGCAATGGAGAGGCAACCTGGGGAACACCTTGGAATGGAACACACCGTCTCTACACCCCAGACCCAACTTGTAGGCCGAATGCAGTGTTGTTTTCAACAACTACTAAGCAAGAGCTTTAAGATTGAAGCAATGGAGAGGAAACCTGGAGAACACCTTGGAGCGGAAGACACCGTCTCTACACCCCAGACTCAACTTGTAGGCCGAATGCAGTGTTGTTTTCAACAACTACTTAAGAAGATCCAGAAGATCGAAGCAATGGAGAGGCAACCTGGGGAACACCTTGGAGTGGAACACACCGTCTCTACACCCCAGACTCAACTTGTAGGCTGAATGCAGTGTTGTTTTCAACAACTACTAAACAAGAGCTTTAATATTGAAGCAATGGAGAGGAAACCTGGAGAACACCTTGGAGCGGAAGACACCGTCTCTACACCCCAGACCCAACTTGTAGGCCGAATGCAGTGTTGTTTTCAACAACTACTTAAGAAGAGCCAAAAGATCGAAGCAATGGAGAGGCAACCTGGGGAACACCTTGGAGTGGAACACACCGTCTCTACACCCCAGACCCAACTTGTAGGCCGAATGCAGTGTTGTTTTCAACAACTACTAAACGAGAGCCAGAAGATTGAAGCAATGGAGAGGCACCCTGGAGAACACCTTGGAGCGGAACACACCGTCTCTACACCCCAGACCCAACTTGTGGGCCGAATGCAGTGTTGTTTTCAACAACTACTAAACAAGAGCTTTAAGATTGAAGCAATGGAGAGGCAACCTGGGGAACACCTTGGAGTGGAACACACAGTCTCTACACCCCAGACCCAACTTGTAGGCCGAATGCAGTGTTGTTTTCAACAACTACTAAACAAGAGCTTTAAGATTGAAGCACTGGAGAGGCAACCTGGGGAACACCTTGGAGTGGAAGACACCGTCTCTACACCCCAGACCCAACTTGTAGGCCAAATGCAGTGTTCTTTTCAACAACTACTAAACAAGAGCTTTAAGATTGAAGCAATTGGAGAGGAAACTTGGGGAACACCTTGGAGTGGAACACACCGTCTCTACACCCCAGACTCAACTTGTAGGCCGAATGCAGTGTTGTTTTCAACAACTACTTAAGAAGAGCCAGAAGATCGAAGCAATGGAGAGGCAACCTGGGCAACACCTTGGAGTGGAACACACCGTCTCTACACCCCAGTCCCAACTTGTAGGCCAAATGCGGTGTTGTTTTCAACAACTACTAAACAAGAGCTTTAAGATTGAAGCAATGGAGAGGCAACCTGGGGAACACCTTGGAGTGGAACACACAGTCTCTACACCCCAGACCCAACTTGTAGGCTGAATGCAGTGTTGTTTTCAACAACTACTTAAGAAGAGCCAGAAGATCGAAGCAATGGAGAGGCAACCTGGGCAACACCTTGGAGTGGAACACACCGTCTCTACACCCCAGTCCCAACTTGTAGGCCAAATGCGGTGTTGTTTTCAACAACTACTAAACAAGAGCTTTAAGATTGAAGCAATGGAGAGGCAACCTGGGGAACACCTTGGAGTGGAACACACAGTCTCTACACCCCAGACCCAACTTGTAGGCCGAATGCAGTGTTGTTTTCAACAACTACTAAACAAGAGCTTTAAGATTGAAGCACTGGAGAGGCAACCTGGGGAACACCTTGGAGTGGAAGACACCGTCTCTACACCCCAGACCCAACTTGTAGGCCAAATGCAGTGTTCTTTTCAACAACTACTAAACAAGAGCTTTAAGATTGAAGCAATGGAGAGGAAACTTGGGGAACACCTTGGAGTGGAACACACCGTCTCTACACCCCAGACTCAACTTGTAGGCCGAATGCAGTGTTGTTTTCAACGACTACTTAAGAAGAGCCAGAAGATCGAAGCAATGGAGAGGCAACCTGGGCAACACCTTGGAGTGGAACACACCGTCTCTACACCCCAGTCCCAACTTGTAGGCCAAATGCGGTGTTGTTTTCAACAACTACTAAACAAGAACTTTAATATTGAAGCAATGGAGGGGAAACCTGGAGAACACCTTGGAGCGGAAGACACCGTCTCTACACCCCAGACCCAACTTGTAGGCCAAATGCAGTGTTGTTTTCAACAACTACTTAAGAAGAGCCAGAAGATCGAAGCAATGGAGAGGCAACCTGGGGAACACCTTGGAGTGGAACACACCGTCTCTACACCCCAGACCCAACTTGTAGGCCGAATGCAGTGTTGTTTTCAACAACTACTAAACAAGAGCTTTAAGATTGAAGCAATGGAGAGGCAACCTGGGGAACACCTTGGAGTGGAACACACAGTCTCTACACCTCAGACCCAACTTGTAGGCCGAATGCAGTGTTGTTTTCAACAACTACTTAAGAAGAGCCAGAAGATCGAAGCAATGGAGAGGCAACCTGAGGAACACCTTGGAGTGGAACACACCGTCTCTACACCCCAGACCCAACTTGTAGGCCGAATGCAGTGTTGTTTTCAACAACTACTAAACAAGAGCTTTAGGATTGAAGCAATGGAGAGGCAACCTGGGGAACACCTTGGAGTGGAACACACAGTCTCTACACCTCAGACCCAACTTGTAGGCTGAATGCAGTGTTGTTTTCAACAACTACTTAAGAAGAGCCAGAAGATCGAAGCAATGGAGAGGTAACCTGAGGAACACCTTGGAGTGGAACACACCGTCTCTACACCCCAGACCCAACTTGTAGGCCGAATGCAGTGTTGTTTTCAACAACTACTAAACAAGAGCTTTAAGATTGATGCAATGGAGAGGCAACCTGGGGAACACCTTGGAGTGGAACACACCGTCTCTACACCCCAGACCCAACTTGTAGGCCGAATGCAGTATTGTTTTCAACAACTACTAAACAAGAGCTTTAAGATTGAAGCAATGGAGAGGCAACCTGGGGAACACCTTGGAGTGGAACACACCGTCTCTACACCCCAGACCCAACTTGTAGGCCGAATGCAGTGTTGTTTTCAACAACTACTAAACAAGAGCTTTAAGATTGAAGCAATGGAGAGGAAACCTGGAGAACACCATGGAGCGGAAGACACCGTCTCTACACCCCAGACCCAACTTGTAGGCCGAATGCAGTGTTGTTTTCAACAACTACTTAAGAAGAGCCAGAAGATCGAAGCAATGGAGAGGCAACCTGGGGAACACCTTGGAGAGAAACACACCGTCTCTACACCCCAGACCCAACTTGTGGGTCGAATGCAGTGTTGTTTTCAACAACTACTAAACAAGAGCTTTAAGATTGAAGCAATGGAGAGGCAACCTGGGGAACACCTTGGAGTGGAACACACCGTCTCTACACCCCAGACTCAACTTGTAGGCCGAATGCAGTGTTGTTTTCAACAACTACTAAACAAGAGCTTTAAGATTGAAGCAATGGAGAGGCAACCTGGGGAACACCTTGGAGTGGACACACACACACCGTCTCTACACCCCAGACCCAACTTGTAGGCCGAATGCAGTGTTGTTTTCAACAACTACTTAAGAAGAGCCAGAAGATCGAAGCAATGGAGCGGTAACCTGGGGAAAACCTTGGAGTGGAACACACCGTCTCTACACCCCAGACCCAACTTGTAGGCCGAATGCAGTGTTGTTTTCAACAACTTCTAAACAAGAGCTTTAAGATTGAAGCAATGGAGAGGAAACCTGGGGAACACCTTGGAGTGGAACACACCGTCTCTACACCCCAGACCCAACTTGTAGGCCGAATGCAGTGTTGTTTTCAACAACTACTAAACAAGAGCTTTAAGATTGAAGCAATGGAGAGGCAACCTGGAGAACACCATGGAGTGGAACACACCGTCTCTACACCCCAGACCCAACTTGTAGGCCGAATGCAGTGTTGTTTTCAACAACTACTAAGCAAGAGCTTTATGATTGAAGCAATGGAGAGGCAACCTGGGGAACACCTTGGAGCGGAACACACCGTCTCTACACCCCAAACCCAACTTGTAGGCCGAATGCAGTGTTGTTTTCAACAACTACTAAACAAGAGCTTTAAGATTGAAGCAATGGAGAGGCAACCTGGGGAACACCTTGGAGTGGAACACACCGTCTCTACACCCCAGACCCAACTTGTAGGCCGAATGCAGTGTTGTTTTCAACAACTACTAAACAAGAGCTTTAAGATTGAAGCAATGGAGAGGCAACCTGGGGAACACCTTGGAGTGGAACACACCGTCTCTACACCCCAGATCCCACTTTTAGGCCGAATGCAGTGTTGTTTTCAACAACTACTAAACAAGAGCTTTAAGATTGAAGCAATGGAGAGGAAACCTGGAGTACACCTTGGAGTGGAAGACACCGTCTCTACACCCCAGACCCAACTTGTAGGCCGAATGCAGTGTTGTTTTCAACAACTACTTAAGAAGAGCCAGAAGATCGAAGCAATGGAGAGGCAACCTGGGGAACACCTTGGAGTGGAACACACCGTCTCTACACCCCAGACCCAACTTTTAGGCCGAATGCAGTGTTGTTTTCAACAACTACTAAACAAGAGCTTTAAGATTGAAGCAATGGAGAGGAAACCTGGGGAACACCTTGGAGTGGAACACACCGTCTCTACACCCCAGACCCAACTTGTAGGCCGAATGCAGTGTTGTTTTCAACAACTACTAAACAAGAGCTTTAAGATTGAAGCAATGGAGAGGCAACCTGGGGAACACCTTGGAGTGGAACACACCGTCTCTACACCCCAGACCCAACTTGTAGGCCGAATGCAGTGTTGTTTTCAACAAGTACTAAACAAGAGCTTTAAGATTGAAGCAATGGAGAGGCAACCTGGGGAACACCTTGGAGCGGAACACACCGTCTCTACACCCCAGACCCAACTTGTAGGCCGAATGCAGTGTTGTTTTCAACAACTACTAAACAAGAGCTTTAAGATTGAAGCAATGGAGAGGCAACCTGGGGAACACCTTGGAGTGGAATACACCGTCTCTACACCCCAGACCCAACTTGTAGGCCGAATGCAGTGTTGTTTTCAACAACTACTAAACAAGAGCTTTAAGATTGAAGCAATGGAGAGGCAACCTGGGGAACACCTTGGAGTGGAGCACACCGTCTCTACACCCCAGACCCAACTTGTAGGCCGAATGCAGTGTTGTTTTCAACAACTACTAAGCAAGAGCTTTAAGATTGAAGCAATGGAGAGGAAACCTGGAGAACACCTTGGAGCGGAAGACACCGTCTCTACACCCCAGACCCAACTTGTAGGCCGAATGCAGTGTTGTTTTCAACAACTACTTAAGAAGAGCCAGAAGATCGAAGCAATGGAGAGGCAACCTGGGGAACACCTTGGAGAGAAACACACCGTCTCTACACCCCAGACCCAACTTGTGGGCCAAATGCAGTGTTCTTTTCAACAACTACTAAACAAGAGCTTTAAGATTGAAGCAATGGAGAGGCAACCTGGGGAACACCTTGGAGTGGAACACACCGTCTCTACACCCCAGACTCAACTTGTAGGCCGAATGCAGTGTTGTTTTCAACAACTACTGAAGAAGAGCCAGAAGATCGAAGCAATGGAGAGGCAACCTGGGCAACACCTTGGAGTGGAACACACCGTCTCTACACCCCAGACCCAACTTGTGGGCCGAATGCAGTGTTGTTTTCAACAACTACTAAACAAGAGCTTTAAGATTGAAGCAATGGAGAGGAAACCTGGGGAACACCTTGGAGTGGAACAAACCGTCTCTACACCCCAGACCCAACTTGTAGGCCGAATGCAGTGTTGTTTTCAACAACTACTAAACAAGAGCTTTAACCCCTTCATGACCCAGCCTATTTTGACCTTAAAGACCTTGCCGTTTTTTGCAATTCTGACCAGTGTCCCTTTATGAGGTAATAACTCAGGAACGCTTCAACGGATCCTAGCGGTACTGAGATTGTTTTTTCGTGACATATTGGGCTTCATGTTAGTGGTAAATTTAGGTCAATAAATTCTGCGTTTATTTGTGATAAAAACGGAAATTTGGCGAAAATTTTGAAAATTTCGCAATTTTCACATTTTGAATTTTTATTCTGTTAAACCAGAGAGATATGTGACACAAAATAGTTAATAAATAACATTTCCCACATGTTTACTTTACATCAGCACAATTTTGGAAACAAAATTTTTTTTTGTTAGGAAGTTATAAGGGTTAAAATTTGACCAGCGATTTGTCATTTTTACAACGAAATTTACAAAACCATTTTTTTTAGGGACCACCTCACATTTGAAGTCAGTTTGAGGGGTCTATATGGCTGAAAATACCCAAAAGTGACACCATTCTAAAAACTGCACCCCTCAACGTACTCAAAACCACATTCAAGAAGTTTATTAACCCTTCAGGTGCTTCACAGCAGCAGAAGCAACATGGAAGGAAGAAATGAACATTTAACTTTTTAGTCACAAAAATTATCTTTTAGCAACAATTTTTTTATTTTCCCAATGGTAAAAGGAGAAACTGAACCACGAAAGTTGTTGTCCAATTTGTCCTGAGTACGCTGATACCTCATATGTGGGGGTAAACCACTGTTTGGGCGCACGGCAGGGCTTGGAAGGGAAGGAGCGCCATTTGACTTTTTGAATCAAAAATTGGCTCCACTCTTTAGCGGACACCATGTCACGTTTGGAGAGCCCCCGTGTGCCTAAAAATTGGAGCTCCCCCACAAGTGACCCCATTTTGGAAACTAGACGCCCAAAGGAACTTATCTAGATGCATAGTGAGCACTTTGAACCCCCAGGTGCTTCACAAATTAATCCGTAAAAATGAAAAAGTACTTTTTTTTCACAAAAAAATTCTTTTAGCCTCAATTTTTTCATTTTCACATGGGCAACAGGATAAAATGGATCCTAAAATGTGTTGGGCAATTTCTCCTGAGTACACCAATACCTCACATGTGGGGGTAAACCACTGTTTGGGCACATGGTAAAGCTCGGAAGGGAAGGAGCGCCATTTGACTTTTTGAATGAAAAATTATTTCCATCGTTAGCGGACACCATGTCGCGTTTGGAGAGCTCCTGTGTGCCTAAACATTGGCGCTCCCCCACAAGTGACCCCATTTTGGAAACTAGACCCCCCAAGGAACTTATTTAGATGCCTAGTGAGCACTTTAAACCTTCAAGTGTTTCACAAATTGATCTGTAAAAATGAAAAAGTACTTTTTTTTCACAAAAAAATTATTTTCGCCTCAATTTTTTCATTTTCACATGGGCAGTAGGGTAAAATGGATCATAAAATTTGTTGGGCAATTTCTCCCGAGTACGTCGATACCTCATATGTGGGGGTAAACCACTGTTTGGGCACTCGGCAGGGCTCGGAAGGGAAGGCGCGCCATTTGACTTTTTGAATGGAAAATTAGCTCCAATTGTTAGCGGACACCATGTCGCGTTTGGAGAGCCCCTGTGTGCCTAAACATTGGAGCTCCCCCACAAGTGACCCCATTTTGGAAACTAGACCCCCCAAGGAACTTATCTAGATGCATATTGAGCACTTTAAACCCCCAGGTGCTTCACAGAAGTTTATAACGCAGAGCGATGAAAATAAAAAATAATTTTTCTTTCCTCAAAAATGATATTTTAGCCTGGAATTTCCTATTTTGCCAAGGATAATAGGAGAAATTGGACCCCAAATATTGTTGTCCTGTTTGTCCTGAGTACGCAGATACCCAATATGTGGGGGTAAACCACTGTTTGGGCGCACGGCAGGGCTCGGAAGGGATGGCACGCCATTTGGCTTTTTAAATGGAAAATTAGCTCCAATCATTAGCGGACACCATGTCACGTTTGGAGAGCCCCTGTGTGCCTAAACATTGGAGATCCCCCAGAAATGACACCATTTTGGAAACTAGACCCCCAAAGGAACTAATCTAGATGTGTGGTGAGGACTTTGAACCCCCAAGTGCTTCACAGAAGTTTATAACGCAGAGCCATGAAAAAAAAAAAAAAAATATTTTCTCAAAAATGATCTTTTAGCCTGCAATTTTTTATTTTCCCAAGGGTAACAGGAGAAATTTGACCCCAAAAGTTGTTGTCCAGTTTCTCCTGAGTACGCTGATACCCCATATGTGGGGGAAAATCACTGTTTGGGCACATGCCGGGGCTCGGAAGTGAAGTAGTGACGTTTTGAAATGCAGACTTTGATGGAATGCTCTGTGGGCGTCACGTTGCGTTTGCAGAGCCCCTGATGTGGCTTAACAGTAGAAACCCCCCACAAGTGACCCCATTTTGGAAACTAGACCCCCAAAGGAACTTATCTAGATGTGTGGTGAGCACTTTGAACCCCCAAGTGCTTCATAGAAGTTTATAATGCAGAGCCGTGAAAATAATAAATACGTTTTCTTTCCTCAAAAATAATTATTTAGCCCAGAATTTTTTATTTTCCCAAGGGTTACAGAAGAAACTGGACCCCAAAAGTTGTTGTCCAGTTTCTCCTGAGTACGCTGATACCCCATATGTGGGGGTAAACCACTGTTTGGGCACATGCCGAGGCTCGGAAGTGAAGTAGTGACGTTTTGAAATGCAGACTTTGATGGAATGCTCTGTGGGCGTCACGTTGCGTTTGCAGAGCCCCTGATGTGGCTTACCAGTAGAAACCCCCCACAAGTGACCGCATTTTGGAAACTAGACCCCGAAAGGAACTTATCTAGATGTGTGGTGAGCACTTTGAACCCCCAAGCGCTTCATAGAAGTTTATAATGGAGAGCCGTGAAAATAATAAATACGTTTTCTTTCCTCAAAAATAATTATTTAGCCCAGAATTTTTTAATTTTGCCAAGGGTAACAGGAGAAATTTGACCCCAATATTTGTTGTCCAGTTTCTCCTGAGTATGGTGATACCCCATATGTGGGGGTAAACTACTGTTTGGGCACATGCCGGGGCTTGGAATTGAAGTAGTGACGTTTTAAAATGCAGACTTTGATGGAATGCTCTGCGGGCGTCACGTTGCGTTTGCAGAGCCCCTGATGTGCCTAAACAGTAGAAACCCCCCACAAGTGACCCCATTTTGGAAACTAGACCCCGAAAGGAACTTATCTAGATGTGTGGTGAGCACTTTGAACCCCCAAGTGCTTCATAGAAGTTTATAATGCAGAGCCGTGAAAATAATAAATACGTTTTCTTTCCTCAAAAATAATTATTTAGCCCAGAATTTTTTATTTTCCCAAGGGTTACAGGAGAAATTGGACCCCAAAAGTTGTTGTCCAGTTTCTCCTGAGTACGCTGATACCCCATGAGTGGGGGTAAACCACTGTTTGGGCACACGTCGGGGCTCAGAAGGGAAGTAGTGACTTTTGAAATGCAGACTTTGATGGAATGGTCTGCGGGTGTCACGTTGCGTTTGCAGAGCCCCTGGTGTGCCTAAACAGTAGAAACCCCCACAAGTGACCCCATTTTAGAAATTAGACCCCCAAGGAACTTATCTAGATATGTGGTGAGCACTTTGAACCCCCAAGTGCTTCACAGACGTTTACAACGCAGAGCCGTGAAAATAAAAAATCATTTTTCTTTCCTCAAAAATTATGTTTTAGAAAGCATTTTTTTTGATTCACAAGGGTAACAGGAGAAATTGGACCCCAGTAATTGTTGCGCAGTTTGTCCTGAGTATGCTGGTACCCCATATGTGGGGGTAAACCACTGTTTGGGCACACGTCAGGGCTCGGAAGTGAGGGAGCACCATTTGACTTTTTGAATACGAGATTGGCTGGAATCAATGGTGGCGCCATGTTGCGTTTGGAGACCCCTGATGTGCCTAAACAGTGGTAACCCCTCAATTCTACCTCCAACACTAACCCCAACACACCCCTAACCCTAATCCCAACTGTAGCCATAACCCTAAACACAACCCTAACCGCAACACACCCCTAACCACAACCCTAACCCCAACACACCCCTAACCATAACCACAACCCTAATTCCAACCCTAACCCTAAGGCTATGTGCCCACGTTGCGGATTCGTGTGAGATATTTTCGCACCATTTTTGAAAAATCCGCGGGTAAAAGGCACTGCGTTTTACCTGTGGATTTTCCGCGGATTTCCAGTGTTTTTTGTGCGGATTTCACCTGCGGATTCCTATTGAGGAACAGGTGTAAAACGCTGCAGAATCCGCACAAAGAATTGACATGCTGCGGAAAATACAACGCAGCGTTTCCGCGTGGTATTTTCTGCACCATGGGCACAGCGGATTTGGTTTCCATATGTTTACATGGTACTGTAAACCTGATGGAACACTGCTGCGAATCCGCAGCGTTTTCCGCACCGTGTGCACATAGCCTAATTCTAAAGGTATGTGCACACGCTGCGGAAAACGCTGCGGATCCGCAGCAGTTTCCCATGAGTTTACAGTTCAATGTAAACCTACGGGAAACAAAAATCGCTGTGCCCATGCTGCGGAAAAACTGCACGGAAACGCAGCGGTTTACATTCCGCAGCATGTCACTTCTTTGTGCGGATTCCGCAGCGGTTTTACAACTGCTCCAATAGAAAATCGCAATTGTAAAACCGCAGTGAAATGCGCAGAAAAACCGCGGTAAATCCGCCATAAATCCGCAGCGGTTTAGCACTGCGGATTTATCAAATCCGCAGCGGAAAAATCCGCAGAGGACCAGAATACGTGTGCACATACCGAAACCCTAACCCTAGCCCTAACCCTACCCCTAGCCCTAACCCTAACCCTACCCCTAACCCTAACCCTAGCCCTAACCCTAACCCTACCCCTAACCCTACCCCTAACCCTACCCCTAACCCTAACCCTATTCTAACATTAGTGGAAAAAAAAAATTTCTTTATTTTTTTATTGTCCCTACCTATGGGGGTGACAAAGGGGGGGGGTCATTTATTATTTTTTTTATTTTGATCACTGAGATAGATTATATCTCAGTGATCAAAATGCACTTTGGAACGAATCTGCCGGCCGGCAGATTCGGCGGGCGCACTGCGCATGCGCCCGCCATTTTGGAAGATGGCGGCGCCCAGGGAGAAGACGGACGGGACCCCGGCTGGATCGGTAAGTATGATGGGGTGGGGGGGGACCACGGGGGGGGGATCGGAGCACGGGGGGGGGGGAATCGGAGTGCGGGAGGGGTGGAACGGAGCACGGGGGGCGTGGAACGGAGCACGGGGGGGCTGGAATGGAGCACGGGGGGGTGGAACGGCGCACCGGGGGGGTGGATCGGAGTGCAGGGGGGGTGATTGGAGCACAAGGGGGTGATTGGAGCACGGGGGGAGCGGACAAGAGCACGGGGGGGAGCGGAGCACTGGACGGAGGGGAGCCGGAGCAGTGTACCGGCCAGATCGGAGGGCTGGGGGGGCGATCGGAGGGGTGGGGTGGGGGCACACTAGTATTTCCAGCCATGGCCGATGATATTTCAGCATCGGCCATGGCTGGATTGTAATATTTCACCCGTTATAATGGGTGAAATATTACAAATCGCTCTGATTGGCAGTTTCACTTTCAACAGCCAATCAGAGCGATCGTAGCCACGAGGGGGTGAAGCCACCCCCCCTGGGCTAAACTACCACTCCCCCTGTCCCTGCAGATCGGGTGATATGGGAGTTAACCCTTTCACCCGATCTGCAGGGACGCGATCTTTCCATGACGCCGCATAGGCGTCATGGGTCGGAATGGCACCGACTTTCATGACGCCTACGTGGCGTCAAAGGTCGGGAAGGGGTTAAGATTGAAGCAATGGAGAGGCAACCTGGGGAACACCTTGGAGTGGAACACACCGTCTCTACACCCCAGACCCAACTTGTAGGCCGAATGCAGTGTTGTTTTCAACAACTACTAAACAAGAGCTTTATGATTGAAGCAATGGAGAGGCAACCTGGGGAACACCTTGGAGCGGAACACACCGTCTCTACACCCCAGACCCAACTTGTAGGCCGAATGCAGTGTTGTTTTCAACAACTACTAAACAAGAGCTTTAAGATTGAAGCAATGGAGAGGCAACCTGGGGAACACCTTGGAGTGGAACACACCGTCTCTACACCCCAGACCCAACTTGTAGGCCGAATGCAGTATTGTTTTCAACAACTACTAAACAAGAGCTTTAAGATTGAAGCAATGGAGAGGCAACCTGGGGAACACCTTGGAGTGGAACACACCGTCTCTACACCCCAGACCCAACTTATAGGCCGAATACAGTGTTGTTTTCAACAACTACTAAACAAGAGCTTTAAGATTGAAGCAATGGAGAGGAAACCTGGAGAACACCATGGAGCGGAAGACACCGTCTCTACACCCCAGACCCAACTTGTAGGCCGAATGCAGTGTTGTTTTCAACAACTACTAAACAAGAGATTTAAGATTGAAACAATGGAGAGGAAACCTGGGGAACACCTTGGAGTGGAACACACCATCTCTACACCCCAGACCCAACTTGTAGGCCGAATGCAGTGTTGTTTTCAACAACTACTAAACAAGAGCTTTAAGATTGAAGCAATGGAGAGGCAACCTGGGGAACACCTTGGAGTGGAACACACAGTCTCTACACCCCAGACCCAACTTGTAGGCCGAATGCATTGTTGTTTTCAACAACTATTTAAGAAGAGCCAGAAGATCGAAGCAATGGAGAGGTAACCTGGGGAAAACCTTGGAGTGGAACACACCGTCTCTACACCCCAGACCCAACTTGTAGGCCGAATGCAGTGTTGTTTTCAACAACTTCTAAACAAGAGCTTTAAGATTGAAGCAATGGAGAGGAAACCTGGGGAACACCTTGGAGTGGAACACACCGTCTCTACACCCCAGACCCAACTTGTAGGCCGAATGCAGTGTTGTTTTCAACAACTACTAAACAAGAGCTTTAAGATTGAAGCAATGGAGAGGCAACCTGGGGAACACCTTGGAGTGGAACACACCGTCTCTACACCCCAGACCCAACTTGTAGGCCGAATGCAGTGTTGTTTTCAACAACTACTAAACAAGAGCTTTATGATTGAAGCAATGGAGAGGCAACCTGGGGAACACCTTGGAGCGGAACACACCGTCTCTACACCCCAAACCCAACTTGTAGGCCGAATGCAGTGTTGTTTTCAACAACTACTAAACAAGAGCTTTAAGATTGAAGCAATGGAGAGGCAACCTGGGGAACACCTTGGAGTGGAACACACCGTCTCTACACCCCAGACCCAACTTGTAGGCCGAATGCAGTGTTGTTTTCAACAACTACTAAACAAGAGCTTTAAGATTGAAGCAATGGAGAGGCAACCTGGGGAACACCTTGGAGTGGAACACACCATCTCTACACCCCAGACCCAACTTTTAGGCCGAATGCAGTGTTGTTTTCAACAACTACTAAACAAGAGCTTTAAGATTGAAGCAATGGAGAGGAAACCTGGAGTACACCTTGGAGTGGAAGACACCGTCTCTACACCCCAGACCCAACTTGTAGGCCGAATGCAGTGTTGTTTTCAACAACTACTTAAGAAGAGCCAGAAGATCGAAGCAATGGAGAGGCAACCTGGGGAACACCTTGGAGTGGAACACACCGTCTCTACACCCCAGACCCAACTTGTAGGCCGAATGCATTGTTGTTTTCAACAACTACTAAACAAGAGCTTTAAGATTGAAGCAATGGAGAGGAAACCTGGAGAACACCTTGGAGCGGAAGACACCGTCTCTACACCCCAGACCCAACTTGTAGGCCGAATGCAGTGTTGTTTTCAACAACTACTTAAGAAGAGCCAAAAGATCGAAGCAATGGAGAGGCAACCTGGGGAACACCTTGGAGTGGAACACACCGTCTCTACACCCCAGACCCAACTTGTAGGCCGAATGCAGTGTTGTTTTCAACAACTACTAAACGAGAGCCAGAAGATTGAAGCAATGGAGAGGCAACCTGGAGAACACCTTGGAGCGGAAGACACCGTCTCTACACCCCAGACCCAACTTGTGGGCCGAATGCAGTGTTGTTTTCAACAACTACTAAACAAGAGCTTTAAGATTGAAGCAATGGAGAGGCAACCTGGGGAACACCTTGGAGTGGAACACACAGTCTCTACACCCCATACCCAACTTGTAGGCCGAATGCAGTGTTGTTTTCAACAACTACTAAACAAGAGCTTTAAGATTGAAGCACTGGAGAGGCAACCTGGGGAACACCTTGGAGTGGAAGACACCGTCTCTACACCCCAGACCCAACTTGTAGGCCAAATGCAGTGTTCTTTTCAACAACTACTAAACAAGAGCTTTAAGATTGAAGCAATGGAGAGGAAACCTGGGGAACACCTTGGAGTGGAACACACCGTCTCTACACCCCAGACTCAACTTGTAGGCCGAATGCAGTGTTGTTTTCAACAACTACTTAAGAAGAGCCAGAAGATCGAAGCAATGGAGAGGCAACCTGGGCAACACCTTGGAGTGGAACACACCGTCTCTACACCCCAGACCCAACTTGTAGGCCAAATGCGGTGTTGTTTTCAACAACTACTAAACAAGAGCTTTAATATTGAAGCAATGGAGGGGAAACCTGGAGAACACCTTGGAGCGGAAGACACCGTCTCTACACCCCAGACCCAACTTGTAGGCCGAATGCAGTGTTGTTTTCAACAACTACTTAAGAATAGCCAGAAGATCGAAGCAATGGAGAGGCAACCTGGGGAACACCTTGGAGTGGAACACACCGTCTCTACACCCCAGACCCAACTTGTAGGCCGAATGCAGTGTTGTTTTCAACAACTACTAAACAAGAGCTTTAAGATTGAAGCAATGGAGAGGCAACCTGGGGAACACCTTGGAGTGGAACACACAGTCTCTACACCCCAGACCCAACTTGTAGGCCGAATGCAGTGTTGTTTTCAACAACTACTAAACAAGAGCTTTAAGATTGAAGCAATGGAGAGGAAACCTGGGGAACACCTTGGAGTGGAACACACCGTCTCTACACCCCAGACCCAACTTGTAGGCCGAATGCAGTGTTGTTTTCAACAACTACTAAACAAGAGCTTTAAGATTGAAGCAATGGAGAGGCAACCTGGGGAACACCTTGGAGCGGAACACACCGTCTCTACACCCCAGACCCAACTTGTAGGCCGAATGCAGTATTGTTTTCAACAACTACTAAACAAGAGCTTTAAGATTGAAGCAATGGAGAGGCAACCTGGGGAACACCTTGGAGTGGAACACACCGTCTCTACACCCCAGACCCAACTTGTAGGCCGAATACAGTGTTGTTTTCAACAACTACTAAACAAGAGCTTTAAGATTGAAGCAATGGAGAGGAAACCTGGAGAACACCATGGAGCGGAAGACACCGTCTCTACACCCCAGACCCAACTTGTAGGCCGAATGCAGTGTTGTTTTCAACAACTACTTAAGAAGAGCCAGAAGATCGAAGCAATGGAGAGGCAACCTGGGGAACACCTTGGAGAGAAACACACCGTCTCTACACCCCAGACCCAACTTGTAGGCCGAATGCAGTGTTGTTTTCAACAACTACTAAACAAGAGCTTTAAGATTGAAGCAATGGAGAGGCAACCTGGGGAACACCTTGGAGTGGAACACACCGTCTCTACACCCCAGACTCAACTTGTAGGCCGAATGCAGTGTTGTTTTCAACAACTACTAAACAAGAGCTTGAAGATTGAAGCAATGGAGAGGCAACCTGGGGAACACCTTGGAGTGGACACACACACACCGTCTCTACACCCCAGACCCAACTTGTAGGCCGAATGCAGTGTTGTTTTCAACAACTACTAAACAAGAGCTTTAAGATTGAAACAATGGAGAGGAAACCTGGGGAACACCTTGGAGTGGAACACACCGTCTCTACACCCCAGACCCAACTTGTAGGCCGAATGCAGTGTTGTTTTCAACAACTACTAAACAAGAGCTTTAAGATTGAAGCAATGAAGAGGCAACCTGGGGAACACCTTGGAGTGGAACACACCGTCTCTACACCCCAGACCCAACTTGTAGGCCGAATACAGTGTTGTTTTCAACAACTACTAAACAAGAGCTTTAAGATTGAAGCAATGGAGAGGAAACCTGGAGAACACCATGGAGCGGAAGACACCGTCTCTACACCCCAGACCCAACTTGTAGGCCGAATGCAGTGTTGTTTTCAACAACTACTTAAGAAGAGCCAGAAGATCGAAGCAATGGAGAGGCAACCTGGGGAACACCTTGGAGAGAAACACACCGTCTCTACACCCCAGACCCAACTTGTAGGCCGAATGCAGTGTTGTTTTCAACAACTACTAAACAAGAGCTTTAAGATTGAAGCAATGGAGAGGCAACCTGGGGAACACCTTGGAGTGGAACACACCGTCTCTACACCCCAGACTCAACTTGTAGGCCGAATGCAGTGTTGTTTTCAACAACTACTAAACAAGAGCTTGAAGATTGAAGCAATGGAGAGGCAACCTGGGGAACACCTTGGAGTGGACACGCACACACCGTCTCTACACCCCAGACCCAACTTGTAGGCCGAATGCAGTGTTGTTTTCAACAACTACTAAACAAGAGCTTTAAGATTGAAACAATGGAGAGGAAACCTGGGGAACACCTTGGAGTGGAACACACCGTCTCTACACCCCAGACCCAACTTGTAGGCCGAATACAGTGTTGTTTTCAACAACTACTAAACAAGAGCTTTAAGATTGAAGCAATGCGGAGGAAACCTGGGGAACACCTTGGAGTGGAACACACAGTCTCTACACCTCAGACCCAACTTGTAGGCTGAATGCAGTGTTGTTTTCAACAACTACTTAAGAAGAGCCAGAAGATCGAAGCAATGGAGAGGCAACCTGGGGAACACCTTGGAGTGGAACACACCGTCTCTACACCCCAGACTCAACTTGTAGGCCGAATGCAGTGTTGTTTTCAACAACTACTAAACAAGAGCTTGAAGATTGAAGCAATGGAGAGGCAACCTGGGGAACACCTTGGAGTGGACACACACACACCGTCTCTACACCCCAGACCCAACTTGTAGGCCGAATGCAGTGTTGTTTTCAACAACTACTAAACAAGAGCTTTAAGATTGAAGCAATGGAGAGGCAACCTGGGGAACACCTTGGAGTGGAACACACAGTCTCTACACCTCAGACCCAACTTGTAGGCTGAATGCAGTGTTGTTTTCAACAACTACTTAAGAAGAGCCAGAAGATCGAAGCAATGGAGAGGCAACCTGGGGAACACCTTGGAGTGGAACACACAGTCTCTACACCCCAGACCCAACTTGTAGGCCGAATGCATTGTTGTTTTCAACAACTACTTAAGAAGAGCCAGAAGATCGAAGCAATGGAGAGGTAACCTGGGGAAAACCTTGGAGTGGAACACACCGTCTCTACACTCCAGACCCAACTCGTAGGCCGAATGCAGTGTTGTTTTCAACAACTTCTAAACAAGAGCTTTAAGATTGAAGCAATGGAGAGGAAACCTGGGGAACACCTTGGAGTGGAACACACCGTCTCTACACCCCAGACCCAACTTGTAGGCCGAATGCAGTGTTGTTTTCAACAACTACTAAACAAGAGCTTTAAGATTGAAGCAATGGAGAGGCAACCTGGGGAACACCTTGGAGTGGAACACACCGTTTCTACACCCCAGACCCAACTTGTAGGCCGAATGCAGTGTTGTTTTCAACAACTACTAAACAAGAGCTTTATGATTGAAGCAATGGAGAGGCAACCTGGGGAACACCTTGGAGCGGAACACACCGTCTCTACACCCCAAACCCAACTTGTAGGCCGAATGCAGTGTTGTTTTCAACAACTACTAAACAAGAGCTTTAAGATTGAAGCAATGGAGAGGCAACCTGGGGAACACCTTGGAGTGGAACACACCGTCTCTACACCCCAGACCCAACTTGTAGGCCGAATGCAGTGTTGTTTTCAACAACTACTAAACAAGAGCTTTAAGATTGAAGCAATAGAGAGGCAACCTGGGGAACACCTTGGAGTGGAACACACCGTCTCTACACCCCAGACCCAACTTTTAGGCCGAATGCAGTGTTGTTTTCAACAACTACTAAACAAGAGCTTTAAGATTGAAGCAATGGAGAGGAAACCTGGAGAACACCTTGGAGTGGAAGACACCGTCTCTACACCCCAGACCCAACTTGTAGGCCGAATGCAGTGTTGTTTTCAACAACTACTTAAGAAGAGCCAGAAGATCGAAGCAATGGAGAGGCAACCTGGGGAACACCTTGGAGTGGAACACACCGTCTCTACACCCCAGACCCAACTTGTAGGCCGAATGCAGTGTTGTTTTCAACAACTACTAAACAAGAGCTTTAAGATTGAAGCAATAGAGAGGCAACCTGGGGAACACCTTGGAGTGGAACACACCGTCTCTACACCCCAGACCCAACTTTTAGGCCGAATGCAGTGTTGTTTTCAACAACTACTAAACAAGAGCTTTAAGATTGAAGCAATGGAGAGGAAACCTGGAGAACACCTTGGAGTGGAAGACACCGTCTCTACACCCCAGACCCAACTTGTAGGCCGAATGCAGTGTTGTTTTCAACAACTACTTAAGAAGAGCCAGAAGATCGAAGCAATGGAGAGGCAACCTGGGGAACACCTTGGAGTGGAACACACCGTCTCTACACCCCAGACCCAACTTGTAGGCCGAATGCAGTGTTGTTTTCAACAACTACTAAACAAGAGCTTTAAGATTGAAGCAATGGAGAGGAAACCTGGAGAACACCTTGGAGTGGAAGACACCGTCTCTACACCTCAGACCCAACTTGTAGGCCGAATGCAGTGTTGTTTTCAACAACTACTTAAGAAGAGCCAAAAGATCGAAGCAATGGAGAGGCAACCTGGGGAACACCTTGGAGTGGAACACACCATCTCTACACCCCAGACCCAACTTGTAGGCCGAATGCAGTGTTGTTTTCAACAACTACTAAACGAGAGCCAGAAGATTGAAGCAATGGAGAGGCAACCTGGAGAACACCTTGGAGCGGAAGACACCGTCTCTACACCCCAGACCCAACTTGTGGGCCGAATGCAGTGTTGTTTTCAACAACTACTAAACAAGAGCTTTAAGATTGAAGCAATGGAGAGGCAACCTGGGGAACACCTTGGAGTGGAACACACAGTCTCTACACCCCAGACCCAACTTGTAGGCCGAATGCAGTGTTGTTTTCAACAACTACTAAACAAGAGCTTTAAGATTGAAGCACTGGAGAGGCAACCTGGGGACCATCTTGGAGTGGAAGACACCGTCTCTACACCCCAGACCCAACTTGTAGGCCAAATGCAGTGTTCTTTTCAACAACTACTAAACAAGAGCTTTAAGATTGAAGCAATGGAGAGGAAACCTGGGGAACACCTTGGAGTGGAACACACCGTCTCTACACCCCAGACTCAACTTGTAGGCCGAATGCAGTGTTGTTTTCAACAACTACTTAAGAAGAGCCAGAAGATCGAAGCAATGGAGAGGCAACCTGGGCAACACCTTAGAGTGGAACACACCGTCTCTACACCCCAGACCCAACTTGTAGGCCGAATGCAGAGTTGTTTTCAACAACTACTAAACAAGAGCTTTAAGATTGAAGCAATGGAGAGGCAACCTGGGGAACACCTTGGAGTGGAACACACAGTCTCTACACCTCAGACCCAACTTGTAGGCCGAATGCAGTGTTGTTTTCAACAACTACTTAAGAAGAGCCAGAAGATCGAAGCAATGGAGAGGCAACCTGAGGAACACCTTGGAGTGGAACACACCGTCTCTACACCCCAGACCCAACTTGTAGGCCGAATGCAGTGTTGTTTTCAACAACTACTAAACAAGAGCTTTAAGATTGAAGCAATGGAGAGGAAACCTGGGGAACACCTTGGAGTGGAACACACCGTCTCTACACCCCAGACCCAACTTGTAGGCCGAATGCAGTGTTGTTTTCAACAACTACTAAACATGAGCTTTAAGATTGAAGCAATGGAGAGGCAACCTGGGGAACACCTTGGAGTGGAACACACCGGTCTCTACACCCCAGACCCAACTTGTAGGCCGAATGCAGTGTTGTTTTCAACAACTACTAAACAAGAGCTTTAAGATTGAAGCAATGGAGAGGCAACCTGGGGAACACCTTGGAGCGGAACACACCGTCTCTACACCCCAGACCCAACTTGTAGGCCGAATGCAGTGTTGTTTTCAACAACTACTAAACGAGAGCCAGAAGATTGAAGCAATGGAGAGGCAACCTGGAGAACACCTTGGAGCGGAAGACACCATCTCTACACCCCAGACCCAACTTGTGGGCCGAATGCAGTGTTGTTTTCAACAACTACTAAACAAGAGCTTTAAGATTGAAGCAATGGAGAGGCAACCTGGGGAACACCTTGGAGTGGAACACACAGTCTCTACACCCCAGACCCAACTTGTAGGCCGAATGCAGTGTTGTTTTCAACAACTACTAAACAAGAGCTTTAAGATTGAAGCACTGGAGAGGCAACCTGAGGACCATCTTGGAGTGGAAGGCACCGTCTCTACACCCCAGACCCAACTTGTAGGCCAAATGCAGTGTTCTTTTCAACAACTACTAAACAAGAGCTTTAAGATTGAAGCAATGGAGAGGAAACCTGGGGAACACCTTGGAGTGGAACACACCGTCTCTACACCCCAGACTCAACTTGTAGGCCGAATGCAGTGTTGTTTTCAACAACTACTTAAGAAGAGCCAGAAGATCGAAGCAATGGAGAGGCAACCTGGGCAACACCTTGGAGTGGAACACACCGTCTCTACACCCCAGACCCAACTTGTAGGCCGAATGCAGAGTTGTTTTCAACAACTACTAAACAAGAGCTTTAAGATTGAAGCAATGGAGAGGCAACCTGGGGAACACCTTGGAGTGGAACACACAGTCTCTACACCTCAGACCCAACTTGTAGGCCGAATGCAGTGTTGTTTTCAACAACTACTTAAGAAGAGCCAGAAGATCGAAGCAATGGAGAGGCAACCTGGGGAACACCTTGGAGTGGAACACACCGTCTCTACACCCCAGACTCAACTTGTAGGCCGAATGCAGTGTTGTTTTCAACAACTACTTAAGAAGAGCCAGAAGATCGAAGCAATGGAGAGGCAACCTGGGCAACACCTTGGAGTGGAACACACCGTCTCTACACCCCAGACCCAACTTGTAGGCCGAATGCAGAGTTGTTTTCAACAACTACTAAACAAGAGCTTTAAGATTGAAGCAATGGAGAGGAAACCTGGGGAACACCTTGGAGTGGAACACACCGTCTCTACACCCCAGACCCAACTTGTAGGCCGAATGCAGTGTTGTTTTCAACAACTACTAAACAAGAGCTTTAAGATTGAAGCAATGGAGAGGAAACCTGGAGAACACCTTGGAGTGGAAGACACCGTCTCTACACCTCAGACCCAACTTGTAGGCCGAATGCAGTGTTGTTTTCAACAACTACTTAAGAAGAGCCAAAAGATCGAAGCAATGGAGAGGCAACCTGGGGAACACCTTGGAGTGGAACACACCATCTCTACACCCCAGACCCAACTTGTAGGCCGAATGCAGTGTTGTTTTCAACAACTACTAAACGAGAGCCAGAAGATTGAAGCAATGGAGAGGCAACCTGGAGAACACCTTGGAGCGGAAGACACCGTCTCTACACCCCAGACCCAACTTGTGGGCCGAATGCAGTGTTGTTTTCAACAACTACTAAACAAGAGCTTTAAGATTGAAGCAATGGAGAGGCAACCTGGGGAACACCTTGGAGTGGAACACACAGTCTCTACACCCCAGACCCAACTTGTAGGCCGAATGCAGTGTTGTTTTCAACAACTACTAAACAAGAGCTTTAAGATTGAAGCACTGGAGAGGCAACCTGGGGACCATCTTGGAGTGGAAGACACCGTCTCTACACCCCAGACCCAACTTGTAGGCCAAATGCAGTGTTCTTTTCAACAACTACTAAACAAGAGCTTTAAGATTGAAGCAATGGAGAGGAAACCTGGGGAACACCTTGGAGTGGAACACACCGTCTCTACACCCCAGACTCAACTTGTAGGCCGAATGCAGTGTTGTTTTCAACAACTACTTAAGAAGAGCCAGAAGATCGAAGCAATGGAGAGGCAACCTGGGCAACACCTTAGAGTGGAACACACCGTCTCTACACCCCAGACCCAACTTGTAGGCCGAATGCAGAGTTGTTTTCAACAACTACTAAACAAGAGCTTTAAGATTGAAGCAATGGAGAGGCAACCTGGGGAACACCTTGGAGTGGAACACACAGTCTCTACACCTCAGACCCAACTTGTAGGCCGAATGCAGTGTTGTTTTCAACAACTACTTAAGAAGAGCCAGAAGATCGAAGCAATGGAGAGGCAACCTGAGGAACACCTTGGAGTGGAACACACCGTCTCTACACCCCAGACCCAACTTGTAGGCCGAATGCAGTGTTGTTTTCAACAACTACTAAACAAGAGCTTTAAGATTGAAGCAATGGAGAGGAAACCTGGGGAACACCTTGGAGTGGAACACACCGTCTCTACACCCCAGACCCAACTTGTAGGCCGAATGCAGTGTTGTTTTCAACAACTACTAAACATGAGCTTTAAGATTGAAGCAATGGAGAGGCAACCTGGGGAACACCTTGGAGTGGAACACACCGGTCTCTACACCCCAGACCCAACTTGTAGGCCGAATGCAGTGTTGTTTTCAACAACTACTAAACAAGAGCTTTAAGATTGAAGCAATGGAGAGGCAACCTGGGGAACACCTTGGAGCGGAACACACCGTCTCTACACCCCAGACCCAACTTGTAGGCCGAATGCAGTGTTGTTTTCAACAACTACTAAACGAGAGCCAGAAGATTGAAGCAATGGAGAGGCAACCTGGAGAACACCTTGGAGCGGAAGACACCATCTCTACACCCCAGACCCAACTTGTGGGCCGAATGCAGTGTTGTTTTCAACAACTACTAAACAAGAGCTTTAAGATTGAAGCAATGGAGAGGCAACCTGGGGAACACCTTGGAGTGGAACACACAGTCTCTACACCCCAGACCCAACTTGTAGGCCGAATGCAGTGTTGTTTTCAACAACTACTAAACAAGAGCTTTAAGATTGAAGCACTGGAGAGGCAACCTGAGGACCATCTTGGAGTGGAAGGCACCGTCTCTACACCCCAGACCCAACTTGTAGGCCAAATGCAGTGTTCTTTTCAACAACTACTAAACAAGAGCTTTAAGATTGAAGCAATGGAGAGGAAACCTGGGGAACACCTTGGAGTGGAACACACCGTCTCTACACCCCAGACTCAACTTGTAGGCCGAATGCAGTGTTGTTTTCAACAACTACTTAAGAAGAGCCAGAAGATCGAAGCAATGGAGAGGCAACCTGGGCAACACCTTGGAGTGGAACACACCGTCTCTACACCCCAGACCCAACTTGTAGGCCGAATGCAGAGTTGTTTTCAACAACTACTAAACAAGAGCTTTAAGATTGAAGCAATGGAGAGGCAACCTGGGGAACACCTTGGAGTGGAACACACAGTCTCTACACCTCAGACCCAACTTGTAGGCCGAATGCAGTGTTGTTTTCAACAACTACTTAAGAAGAGCCAGAAGATCGAAGCAATGGAGAGGCAACCTGGGGAACACCTTGGAGTGGAACACACCGTCTCTACACCCCAGACTCAACTTGTAGGCCGAATGCAGTGTTGTTTTCAACAACTACTTAAGAAGAGCCAGAAGATCGAAGCAATGGAGAGGCAACCTGGGCAACACCTTGGAGTGGAACACACCGTCTCTACACCCCAGACCCAACTTGTAGGCCGAATGCAGAGTTGTTTTCAACAACTACTAAACAAGAGCTTTAAGATTGAAGCAATGGAGAGGAAACCTGGGGAACACCTTGGAGTGGAACACACCGTCTCTACACCCCAGACCCAACTTGTAGGCCGAATGCAGTGTTGTTTTCAACAACTACTAAACAAGAGCTTTAAGATTGAAGCAATGGAGAGGCAACCTGGGGAACACCTTGGAGTGGAACACACCGTCTCTACACCCCAGACCCAACTTGTAGGCCGAATGCAGTGTTGTTTTCAACAACTACTAAACGAGAGCCAGAAGATTGAAGCAATGGAGAGGCAACCTGGAGAACACCTTGGAGCGGAAGACACCGTCTCTACACCCCAGACCCAACTTGTGGGCCGAATGCAGTGTTGTTTTCAACAACTACTAAACAAGAGCTTTAAGATTGAAACAATGGAGAGGCAACCTGGGGAACACCTTGGAGTGGAACACACAGTCTCTACACCCCAGAACCAACTTGTAGGCCGAATGCAGTGTTGTTTTCAACAACTACTAAACAAGAGCTTTAAGATTGAAGCACTGGAGAGGCAACCTGGGGACCATCTTGGAGTGGAAGACACCGTCTCTACACCCCAGACCCAACTTGTAGGCCAAATGCAGTGTTCTTTTCAACAACTACTAAACAAGAGCTTTAAGATTGAAGCAATGGAGAGGAAACCTGGGGAACACCTTGGA
This sequence comes from Ranitomeya imitator, assembly GCF_032444005.1. Classification (NCBI taxonomy): domain Eukaryota; kingdom Metazoa; phylum Chordata; class Amphibia; order Anura; family Dendrobatidae; genus Ranitomeya; species Ranitomeya imitator. Next base: position 621,609,224 of record NC_091282.1, read on the forward strand.
GTGGAACACACCGTCTCTACACCCCAGACTCAACTTGTAGGCCGAATGCAGTGTTGTTTTCAACAACTACTTAAGAAGAGCCAGAAGATCGAAGCAATGGAGAGGCAACCTGGGCAACACCTTGGAGTGGAACACACCGTCTCTACACCCCAGACCCAACTTGTAGGCCGAATGCAGAGTTGTTTTCAACAACTACTAAACAAGAGCTTTAAGATTGAAGCAATGGAGAGGCAACCTGGGGAACACCTTGGAGTGGAACACACAGTCTCTACACCTCAGACCCAACTTGTAGGCCGAATGCAGTGTTGTTTTCAACAACTACTTAAGAAGAGCCAGAAGATCGAAGCAATGGAGAGGCAACCTGAGGAACACCTTGGAGTGGAACACACCGTCTCTACACCCCAGACCCAACTTGTAGGCCGAATGCAGTGTTGTTTTCAACAACTACTAAACAAGAGCTTTAAGATTGAAGCAATGGAGAGGAAACCTGGGGAACACCTTGGAGTGGAACACACCGTCTCTACACCCCAGACCCAACTTGTAGGCCGAATGCAGTGTTGTTTTCAACAACTGCTAAACAAGAGCTTTAAGATTGAAGCAATGGAGAGGCAACCTGGGGAACACCTTGGAGTGGAACACACCGTCTCTACACCCCAGACCCAACTTGTAGGCCGAATGCAGTGTTGTTTTCAACAACTACTAAACAAGAGCTTTAAGATTGAAGCAATGGAGAGGCAACCTGGGGAACACCTTGGAGCGGAACACACCGTCTCTACACCCCAGACCCAACTTGTAGGCCGAATGCAGTGTTGTTTTCAACAACTACTTAAGAAGAGCCAGAAGATCGAAGCAATGGAGAGGCAACCTGGAGAACACCTTGGAGCGGAAGACACCGTCTCTACACCCCAGACCCAACTTGTGGGCCGAATGCAGTGTTGTTTTCAACAACTACTAAACAAGAGCTTTAAGATTGAAGCAATGGAGAGGCAACCTGGGGAACACCTTGGAGTGGAACACACAGTCTCTACACCCCAGACCCAACTTGTAGGCCGAATGCAGTGTTGTTTTCAACAACTACTAAACAAGAGCTTTAAGATTGAAGCACTGGAGAGGCAACCTGGGGACCATCTTGGAGTGGAAGACACCGTCTCTACACCCCAGACCCAACTTGTAGGCCAAATGCAGTGTTCTTTTCAACAACTACTAAACAAGAGCTTTAAGATTGAAGCAATGGAGAGGAAACCTGGGGAACACCTTGGAGTGCAACACACCGTCTCTACACCCCAGACTCAACTTGTAGGCCGAATGCAGTGTTGTTTTCAACAACTACTTAAGAAGAGCCAGAAGATCGAAGCAATGGAGAGGCAACCTGGGCAACACCTTGGAGTGGAACACACCGTCTCTACACCCCAGACCCAACTTGTAGGCCGAATGCAGAGTTGTTTTCAACAACTACTAAACAAGAGCTTTAAGATTGAAGCAATGGAGAGGCAACCTGGGGAACACCTTGGAGTGGAACACACAGTCTCTACACCTCAGACCCAACTTGTAGGCCGAATGCAGTGTTGTTTTCAACAACTACTTAAGAAGAGCCAGAAGATCGAAGCAATGGAGAGGCAACCTGAGGAACACCTTGGAGTGGAACACACCGTCTCTACACCCCAGACCCAACTTGTAGGCCGAATGCAGTGTTGTTTTCAACAACTACTAAACAAGAGCTTTAAGATTGAAGCAATGGAGAGGAAACCTGGGGAACACCTTGGAGTGGAACACACCGTCTCTACACCCCAGACCCAACTTGTAGGCCGAATGCAGTGTTGTTTTCAACAACTACTAAACATGAGCTTTAAGATTGAAGCAATGGAGAGGCAACCTGGGGAACACCTTGGAGTGGAACACACCGGTCTCTACACCCCAGACCCAACTTGTAGGCCGAATGCAGTGTTGTTTTCAACAACTACTAAACAAGAGCTTTAAGATTGAAGCAATGGAGAGGCAACCTGGGGAACACCTTGGAGCGGAACACACCGTCTCTACACCCCAGACCCAACTTGTAGGCCGAATGCAGTGTTGTTTTCAACAACTACTAAACGAGAGCCAGAAGATTGAAGCAATGGAGAGGCAACCTGGAGAACACCTTGGAGCGGAAGACACCATCTCTACACCCCAGACCCAACTTGTGGGCCGAATGCAGTGTTGTTTTCAACAACTACTAAACAAGAGCTTTAAGATTGAAGCAATGGAGAGGCAACCTGGGGAACACCTTGGAGTGGAACACACAGTCTCTACACCCCAGACCCAACTTGTAGGCCGAATGCAGTGTTGTTTTCAACAACTACTAAACAAGAGCTTTAAGATTGAAGCACTGGAGAGGCAACCTGGGGACCATCTTGGAGTGGAAGACACCGTCTCTACACCCCAGACCCAACTTGTAGGCCAAATGCAGTGTTCTTTTCAACAACTACTAAACAAGAGCTTTAAGATTGAAGCAATGGAGAGGAAACCTGGGGAACACCTTGGAGTGGAACACACCGTCTCTACACCCCAGACTCAACTTGTAGGCCGAATGCAGTGTTGTTTTCAACAACTACTTAAGAAGAGCCAGAAGATCGAAGCAATGGAGAGGCAACCTGGGCAACACCTTGGAGTGGAACACACCGTCTCTACACCCCAGACCCAACTTGTAGGCCGAATGCAGAGTTGTTTTCAACAACTACTAAACAAGAGCTTTAAGATTGAAGCAATGGAGAGGCAACCTGGGGAACACCTTGGAGTGGAACACACAGTCTCTACACCTCAGACCCAACTTGTAGGCCGAATGCAGTGTTGTTTTCAACAACTACTTAAGAAGAGCCAGAAGATCGAAGCAATGGAGAGGCAACCTGGGGAACACCTTGGAGTGGAACACACCGTCTCTACACCCCAGACTCAACTTGTAGGCCGAATGCAGTGTTGTTTTCAACAACGACTTAAGAAGAGCCAGAAGATCGAAGCAATGGAGAGGCAACCTGGGCAACACCTTGGAGTGGAACACACCGTCTCTACACCCCAGACCCAACTTGTAGGCCGAATGCAGAGTTGTTTTCAACAACTACTAAACAAGAGCTTTAAGATTGAAGCAATGGAGAGGAAACCTGGGGAACACCTTGGAGTGGAACACACCGTCTCTACACCCCAGACCCAACTTGTAGGCCGAATGCAGTGTTGTTTTCAACAACTACTAAACAAGAGCTTTAAGATTGAAGCAATGGAGAGGCAACCTGGGGAACACCTTGGAGTGGAACACACCGTCTCTACACCCCAGACCCAACTTGTAGGCCGAATGCAGTGTTGTTTTCAACAACTACTGAACGAGAGCCAGAAGATTGAAGCAATGGAGAGGCAACCTGGAGAACACCTTGGAGCGGAAGACACCGTCTCTACACCCCAGACCCAACTTGTGGGCCGAATGCAGTGTTGTTTTCAACAACTACTAAACAAGAGCTTTAAGATTGAAGCAATGGAGAGGCAACCTGGGGAACACCTTGGAGTGGAACACACAGTCTCTACACCCCAGACCCAACTTGTAGGCCGAATGCAGTGTTGTTTTCAACAACTACTAAACAAGAGCTTTAAGATTGAAGCACTGGAGAGGCAACCTGGGGACCATCTTGGAGTGGAAGACACCGTCTCTACACCCCAGACCCAACTTGTAGGCCAAATGCAGTGTTCTTTTCAACAACTACTAAACAAGAGCTTTAAGATTGAAGCAATGGAGAGGAAACCTGGGGAACACCTTGGAGTGGAACACACCGTCTCTACACCCCAGACTCAACTTGTAGGCCGAATGCAGTGTTGTTTTCAACAACTACTTAAGAAGAGCCAGAAGATCGAAGCAATGGAGAGGCAACCTGGGCAACACCTTGGAGTGGAACACACCGTCTCTACACCCCAGACCCAACTTGTAGGCCGAATGCAGAGTTGTTTTCAACAACTACTAAACAAGAGCTTTAAGATTGAAGCAATGGAGAGGCAACCTGGGGAACACCTTGGAGTGGAACACACAGTCTCTACACCTCAGACCCAACTTGTAGGCCGAATGCAGTGTTGTTTTCAACAACTACTTAAGAAGAGCCAGAAGATTGAAGCAATGGAGAGGCAACCTGAGGAACACCTTGGAGTGGAACACACCGTCTCTACACCCCAGACCCAACTTGTAGGCCGAATGCAGTGTTGTTTTCAACAACTACTAAACAAGAGCTTTAAGATTGAAGCAATGGAGAGGAAACCTGGGGAACACCTTGGAGTGGAACACACCGTCTCTACACCCCAGACCCAACTTGTAGGCCGAATGCAGTGTTGTTTTCAACAACTACTAAACAAGAGCTTTAAGATTGAAGCAATGGAGAGGCAACCTGGGGAACACCTTGGAGTGGAACACACCGTCTCTACACCCCAGACCCAACTTGTAGGCCGAATGCAGTGTTGTTTTCAACAACTACTAAACAAGAGCTTTAAGATTGAAGCAATGGAGAGGCAACCTGGGGAACACCTTGGAGTGGAACACACCGTCTCTACACCCCAGACCCAACTTGTGGGCCGAATGCAGTGTTGTTTTCAACAACTACTAAACAAGAGCTTTAAGATTGAAGCAATGGAGAGGCAACCTGGGGAACACCTTGGAGTGGAACACACAGTCTCTACACCCCAGACCCAACTTGTAGGCCGAATGCAGTGTTGTTTTCAACAACTACTAAACAAGAGCTTTAAGATTGAAGCACTGGAGAGGCAACCTGGGGACCATCTTGGAGTGGAAGACACCGTCTCTACACCCCAGACCCAACTTGTAGGCCAAATGCAGTGTTCTTTTCAACAACTACTAAACAAGAGCTTTAAGATTGAAGCAATGGAGAGGAAACCTGGGGAACACCTTGGAGTGGAACACACCGTCTCTACACCCCAGACTCAACTTGTAGGCCGAATGCAGTGTTGTTTTCAACAACTACTTAAGAAGAGCCAGAAGATCGAAGCAATGGAGAGGCAACCTGGGCAACACCTTGGAGTGGAACACACCGTCTCTACACCCCAGACCCAACTTGTAGGCCGAATGCAGAGTTGTTTTCAACAACTACTAAACAAGAGCTTTAAGATTGAAGCAATGGAGAGGCAACCTGGGGAACACCTTGGAGTGGAACACACAGTCTCTACACCTCAGACCCAACTTGTAGGCCGAATGCAGTGTTGTTTTCAACAACTACTTAAGAAGAGCCAGAAGATCGAAGCAATGGAGAGGCAACCTGAGGAACACCTTGGAGTGGAACACACCGTCTCTACACCCCAGACCCAACTTGTAGGCCGAATGCAGTGTTGTTTTCAACAACTACTAAACAAGAGCTTTAAGATTGAAGCAATGGAGAGGAAACCTGGGGAACACCTTGGAGTGGAACACACCGTCTCTACACCCCAGACCCAACTTGTAGGCCGAATGCAGTGTTGTTTTCAACAACTACTAAACAAGAGCTTTAAGATTGAAGCAATGGAGAGGCAACCTGGGGAACACCTTGGAGTGGAACACACCGTCTCTACACCCCAGACCCAACTTGTAGGCCGAATGCAGTGTTGTTTTCAACAACTACTAAACAAGAGCTTTAAGATTGAAGCAATGGAGAGGCAACCTGGGGAACACCTTGGAGCGGAACACACCGTCTCTACACCCCAGACCCAACTTGTAGGCCGAATGCAGTGTTGTTTTCAACAACTACTTAAGAAGAGCCAGAAGATCGAAGCAATGGAGAGGCAACCTGGAGAACACCTTGGAGCGGAAGACACCGTCTCTACACCCCAGACCCAACTTGTGGGCCGAATGCAGTGTTGTTTTCAACAACTACTAAACAAGAGCTTTAAGATTGAAGCAATGGAGAGGCAACCTGGGGAACACCTTGGAGTGGAACACACAGTCTCTACACCCCAGACCCAACTTGTAGGCCGAATGCAGTGTTGTTTTCAACAACTACTAAACAAGAGCTTTAAGATTGAAGCACTGGAGAGGCAACCTGGGGACCATCTTGGAGTGGAAGACACCGTCTCTACACCCCAGACCCAACTTGTAGGCCAAATGCAGTGTTCTTTTCAACAACTACTAAACAAGAGCTTTAAGATTGAAGCAATGGAGAGGAAACCTGGGGAACACCTTGGAGTGGAACACACCGTCTCTACACCCCAGACTCAACTTGTAGGCCGAATGCAGTGTTGTTTTCAACAACTACTTAAGAAGAGCCAGAAGATCGAAGCAATGGAGAGGCAACCTGGGCAACACCTTGGAGTGGAACACACCGTCTCTACACCCCAGACCCAACTTGTAGGCCGAATGCAGAGTTGTTTTCAACAACTACTAAACAAGAGCTTTAAGATTGAAGCAATGGAGAGGCAACCTGGGGAACACCTTGGAGTGGAACACACAGTCTCTACACCTCAGACCCAACTTGTAGGCCGAATGCAGTGTTGTTTTCAACAACTACTAAACAAGAGCTTTAAGATTGAAGCAATGGAGAGGAAACCTGGGGAACACCTTGGAGTGGAACACACCGTCTCTACACCCCAGACCCAACTTGTAGGCCGAATGCAGTGTTGTTTTCAACAACTACTAAACAAGAGCTTTAAGATTGAAGCAATGGAGAGGCAACCTGGGGAACACCTTGGAGTGGAACACACCGTCTCTACACCCCAGACCCAACTTGTAGGCCGAATGCAGTGTTGTTTTCAACAACTACTAAACAAGAGCTTTAAGATTGAAGCAATGGAGAGGCAACCTGGGGAACACCTTGGAGCGGAACACACCGTCTCTACACCCCAGACCCAACTTGTAGGCCGAATGCAGTGTTGTTTTCAACAACTACTAAACAAGAGCTTTAAGATTGAAGCAATGGAGAGGCAACCTGGGGAACACCTTGGAGTGGAATACACCGTCTCTACACCCCAGACCCAACTTGTAGGCCGAATTCAGTGTTGTTTTCAACAACTACTAAACAAGAGCTTTAAGATTGAAGCAATGGAAAGGCAACCTGGGGAACACCTTGGAGTGGAACACACCGTCTCTACACCCCAGACCCAACTTGTAGGCCGAATGCAGTGTTGTTTTCAACAACTACTAAACAAGAGCTTTAAGATTGAAGCAATGGAGAGTAAACCTGGAGAACACATTGGAGCGGAAGACACCGTCTCTACACCCCAGACCCAACTTGTAGGCCGAATGCAGTGTTGTTTTCAACAACTACTTAAGAAGAGCCAAAAGATCGAAGCAATGGAGAGGCAACCTGGGGAACACCTTGGAGTGGAACACACCGTCTCTACACCCCAGACCCAACTTGTAGGCCGAATGCAGTGTTGTTTTCAACAACTACTAAACGAGAGCCAGAAGATTGAAGCAATGGAGAGGCAACCTGGAGAACACCTTGGAGCGGAAGACACCGTCTCTACACCCCAGACCCAACTTGTGGGCCGAATGCAGTGTTGTTTTCAACAACTACTAAACAAGAGCTTTAAGATTGAAGCAATGGAGAGGCAACCTGGGGAACACATTGGAGTGGAACACACAGTCTCTACACCCCAGACCCAACTTGTAGGCCGAATGCAGTGTTGTTTTCAACAACTACTAAACAAGAGCTTTAAGATTGAAGCACTGGAGAGGCAACCTGGGGAACACCTTGGAGTGGAAGACACCGTCTCTACACCCCAGACCCAACTTGTAGGCCAAATGCAGTGTTCTTTTCAACAACTACTAAACAAGAGCTTTAAGATTGAAGCAATGGAGAGGCAACCTGGGGAACACCTTGGAGTGGAACACACCGTCTCTACACCCCAGACTCAACTTGTAGGCCGAATGCAGTGTTCTTTTCAACAACTACTTAAGAAGAGCCAGAAGATCGAAGCAATGGAGAGGCAACCTGGGCAACACCTTGGAGTGGAACACACCGTCGCTACACCCCAGACCCAACTTGTAGGCCAAATGCGGTGTTGTTTTCAACAACTGCTAAACAAGAGCTTTAATATTGAAGCAATGTAGGGGAAACCTGGAGAACTCCTTGGATCGGAAGACACCGTCTCTACACCCCAGACCCAACTTGTAGGCCGAATGCAGTGTTGTTTTCAACAACTACTTAAGAAGAGCCAGAAGATCGAAGCAATGGAGAGGCAACCTGGGGAACACCTTGGAGTGGAACACACCGTCTCTACACCCCAGACCCAACTTGTAGGCCGAATGCAGTGTTGTTTTCAACAACTACTAAACAAGAGCTTTAAGATTGAAGCAATGGAGAGGCAACCTGGGGAACACCTTGGAGTGGAACACACAGTCTCTACACCTCAGACCCAACTTGTAGGCTGAATGCAGTGTTGTTTTCAACAACTACTTAAGAAGAGCCAGAAGATCGAAGCAATGGAGAGGCAACCTGAGGAACACCTTGGAGTGGAACACACCGTCTCTACACCCCAGACCCAACTTGTAGGCCGAATGCAGTGTTGTTTTCAACAACTACTAAACAAGAGCTTTAAGATTGAAGCAATGGAGAGGAAACCTGGGGAACACCTTGGAGTGGAACACACCGTCTCTACACCCCAGACCCAACTTGTAGGCCGAATGCAGTGTTGTTTTCAACAACTACTAAACAAGAGCTTTAAGATTGAAGCAATGGAGAGGCAACCTGGGGAACACCTTGGAGTGGAACACACCGTCTCTACACCCCAGACCCAACTTGTAGGCCGAATGCATTATTGTTTTCAACAACTACTAAACAAGAGCTTTAAGATTGAAGCAATGGAGAGGCAACCTGGGGAACACCTTGGAGTGGAACACACCGTCTCTACACCCCAGACCCAACTTGTAGGCCGAATACAGTGTTGTTTTCAACAACTACTAAACAAGAGCTTTAAGATTGAAGCAATGGAGAGGAAACCTGGAGAACACCATGGAGCGGAAGACACCGTCTCTACACCCCAGACCCAACTTGTAGGCCGAATGCAGTGTTGTTTTCAACAACTACTTAAGAAGAGCCAGAAGATCGAAGCAATGGAGAGGCAACCTGGGGAACACCTTGGAAAGAAACACACCGTCTCTACACCCCAGACCCAACTTGTAGGCCGAATGCAGTGTTGTTTTCAACAACTACTAAACAAGAGCTTTAAGATTGAAGCAATGGAGAGGCAACCTGGGGAACACCTTGGAGTGGAACACACCGTCTCTACACCCCAGACCCAACTTGTAGGCCGAATGCAGAGTTGTTTTCAACAACTACTAAACAAGAGCTTTAAGATTGAAGCAATGGAGAGGCAACCTGGGGAACACCTTGGAGTGGAACACACAGTCTCTACACCTCAGACCCAACTTGTAGGCTGAATGCAGTGTTGTTTTCAACAACTACTTAAGAAGAGCCAGAAGATCGAAGCAATGGAGAGGCAACCTGAGGAACACCTTGGAGTGGAACACACCGTCTCTACACCCCAGACCCAACTTGTAGGCCGAATGCAGTGTTGTTTTCAACAACTACTTAAGAAGAGCCAGAAGATCGAAGCAATGGAGAGGCAACCTGGGGAACACCTTGGAGTGGAACACACCGTCTCTACACCCCAGACCCAACTTGTAGGCCGAATGCAGTGTTGTTTTCAACAACTACTAAACAAGAGCTTTAAGATTGAATCAATGGAGAGGCAACCTGGGGAACACCTTGGAGTGGAACACACAGTCTCTACACCTCAGACCCAACTTGTAGGCTGAATGCAGTGTTGTTTTCAACAACTACTTAAGAAGAGCCAGAAGATCGAAGCAATGGAGAGGCAACCTGAGGAACACCTTGGAGTGGAACACACCGTCTCTACACCCCAGACCCAACTTGTAGGCCGAATGCAGTGTTGTTTTCAACAACTACTAAACAAGAGCTTTAAGATTGAAGCAATGGAGAGGAAATCTGGGGAACACCTTGGAGTGGAACACACCGTCTCTACACCCCAGACCCAACTTGTAGGCCGAATGCAGTGTTGTTTTCAACAACTACTAAACAAGAGCTTTAAGATTGAAGCAATGGAGAGGCAACCTGGGGAACACCTTGGAGTGGAACACACAGTCTCTACACCCCAGACCCAACTTGTAGGCCGAATGCATTATTGTTTTCAACAACTACTAAACAAGAGCTTTAAGATTGAAGCAATGGAGAGGCAACCTGGGGAACACCTTGGAGTGGAAAACACCGTCTCTACACCCCAGACCCAACTTGTAGGCCGAATACAGTGTTGTTTTCAACAACTACTAAACAAGAGCTTTAAGATTGAAGCAATGGAGAGGAAACCTGGAGAACACCATGGAGCGGAAGACACCGTCTCTACACCCCAGACCCAACTTGTAGGCCGAATGCAGTGTTGTTTTCAACAACTACTTAAGAAGAGCCAGAAGATCGAAGCAATGGAGAGGCAACCTGGGGAACACCTTGGAAAGAAACACACCGTCTCTACACCCCAGACCCAACTTGTAGGCCGAATGCAGTGTTGTTTTCAACAACTACTAAACAAGAGCTTTAAGATTGAAGCAATGGAGAGGCAACCTGGGGAACACCTTGGAGTGGAACACACCGTCTCTACACCCCAGACCCAACTTGTAGGCCGAATGCAGTGTTGTTTTCAACAACTACTAAACAAGAGCTTTAAGATTGAAGCAATGGAGAGGCAACCTGGGGAACACCTTGGAGCGGAACACACCGTCTCTACACCCCAGACCCAACTTGTAGGCCGAATGCAGTGTTGTTTTCAACAACTACTAAACAAGAGCTTTAAGATTGAAGCAATGGAGAGGCAACCTGGGGAACACCTTGGAGTGGAACACACCGTCTCTACACCCCAGACCCAACTTGTAGGCCGAATGCAGTATTGTTTTCAACAACTACTAAACGAGCTTTAAGATTGAAGCAATGGAGAGGCAACCTGGGGAACACCATGGAGTGGACACACACACACCGTCTCTACACCCCAGACCCAACTTGTAGGCCGAATGCAGTGTTGTTTTCAACAACTACTAAACAAGAGCTTTAAGATTGAAACAATAGAGAGGAAACCTGGGGAACACCTTGGAGTGGAACACACCGTCTCTACACCCCAGACCCAACTTGTAGGCCGAATGCAGTGTTGTTTTCAACAACTACTAAACAAGAGCTTTAAGATTGAAGCAATGGAGAGGCAACCTGGGGAACACCTTGGAGTGGAACACACAGTCTCTACACCCCAGACCCAACTTGTAGGCCGAATGCATTGTTGTTTTCAACAACTACTTAAGAAGAGCCAGAAGATCGAAGCAATGGAGAGGCAACCTGGGGAAAACCTTGGAGTGGAACACACCGTCTCTACACCCCAGACCCAACTTGTAGGCCGAATGCAGTGTTGTTTTCAACAACTTCTAAACAAGAGCTTTAAGATTGAAGCAATGGAGAGGAAACCTGGGGAACACCTTGGAGTGGAACACACCGTCTCTACACCCCAGACCCAACTTGTAGGCCGAATGCAGTGTTGTTTTCAACAACTACTAAACAAGAGCTTTAAGATTGAAGCAATGGAGAGGCAACCTGGGGAACACCTTGGAGTGGAACACACCGTCTCTACACCCCAGACCCAACTTGTAGGCCGAATGCAGTGTTGTTTTCAACAACTACTAAACAAGAGCTTTATGATTGAAGCAATGGAGAGGCAACCTGGGGAACACCTTGGAGCGGAACACACCGTCTCTACACCCCAAACCCAACTTGTAGGCCGAATGCAGTGTTGTTTTCAACAACTACTAAACAAGAGCTTTAAGATTGAAGCAATGGAGAGGCAACCTGGGGAACACCTTGGAGTCGAACACACCGTCTCTACACCCCAGACCCAACTTGTAGGCCGAATGCAGTGTTGTTTTCAACAACTACTAAACAAGAGCTTTAAGATTGAAGCAATGGAGAGGCAACCTGGGGAACACCTTGGAGTGGAACACACCGTCTCTACACCCCAGACCCAACTTTTAGGCCGAATGCAGTGTTGTTTTCAACAACTACTTAAGAAGAGCCAGAAGATCGAAGCAATGGAGAGGCAACCTGGGGAACACCTTGGAGTGGAACACACCGTCTCTACACCCCAGACTCAACTTGTAGGCCGAATGCAGTGTTGTTTTCAACAACTACTAAACAAGAGCTTGAAGATTGAAGCAATGGAGAGGAAACCTGGAGAACACCTTGAGCGGAAGACACCGTCTCTACACCCCAGACCCAACTTGTAGGCCGAATGCAGTGTTGTTTTCAACAACTACTTAAGAAGAGCCAGAAGATCGAAGCAATGGAGAGGCAACCTGGGGAACACCTTGGAGTGGAACACACCGTCTCTACACCCCAGACCCAACTTGTAGGCCGAATGCAGTGTTGTTTTCAACAACTAAACAAGAGCTTTAAGATTGAAGCAATGGAGCGGAAACCTGGAGTACACCTTGGAGCGGAAGACACCGTCTCTACACCCCAGACCCAACTTGTAGGCCGAATGCAGTGTTGTTTTCAACAACTACTTAAGAAGAGCCAGGAGATCGAAGCAATGGAGAGGCAACCTGGGGAGCACCTTGGAGTGGAACACACCGTCTCTACACCCCAGACCCAACTTGTAGGCCGAATGCAGTGTTGTTTTCAACAACTACTAAACAAGAGCTTTAAGATTGAAGCAATGGAGAGGCAACCTGGGGAACACCTTGGAGTGGAACACACCGTCTCTACACCCCAGACCCAACTTGTAGGCTGAATGCAGTGTTGTTTTCAACAACTACTAAACAAGAGCTTTAGGATTGAAGCAATGGAGAGGCAACCTGAGGAACACTTTGGAGTGGAACACACCGTTTCTACACCCCAGACCCAACTTGTAGGCCGAATGCAGTGTTGTTTTCAACAACTACTAAACAAGAGCTTTAAGATTGAAGCAATATAGAGGCAACCTGGGGAACACCTTGGAGTGGAACACACCGTCTCTACACCCCAGACCCAACTTGTAGGCCGAATGCAGTGTTGTTTTCAACAACTACTAAACAAGAGCTTTAAGATTGAAGCAATGGAGAGGAAACCTGGAGAACACCTTGGAGCGGAAGACACCGTCTCTACACCTCAGACCCAACTTGTAGGCCGAATGCAGTGTTGTTTTCAACAACTACTTAAGAAGAGCCAGAAGATCGAAGCAATGGAGAGGAAACCTGGGGAACACCTTGTAGTGGAACACACCGTCTCTACACCCCAGACCCAACTTGTAGGCCGAATGCAGTGTTGTTTTCAACAACTACTAAACAAGAGCTTTAAGATTGAAGCAATGGAGAGGCAACCTGGGGAACACCTTGGAGCGGAACACACCGTCTCTACACCCCAGACCCAACTTGTAGGCCGAATGCAGTGTTGTTTTCAACAACTACTAAACAAGAGCTTTAAGATTGAAGCAATGGAGAGGCAACCTGGGGAACACCTTGGAGTGGAACACACCGTCTCTACACCCCAGACCCAACTTGTAGGCCGAATGCAGTATTGTTTTCAACAACTACTAAACAAGAGCTTTAAGATTGAAGCAATGGAGAGGCAACCTGGGGAACACCTTGGAGTGGAACACACCATCTCTACACCCCAGACCCAACTTGTAGGCCGAATACAGTGTTGTTTTCTTTTTTTTAACCAATCAGTATTTATTGAACATTTTTCACAATAAACAACATATCAGAATGAAAAGGGAAGGTGGGGGGGAGGGAAGGGTGGATCAGGGGAAAAATCCAATGCATACCGTATTAAGGACCACAATGTAATCAATACAAAATACATAAGTACAGTGTCACATAGAGGATAAAAGAAATAAGCAGAAAACCAAAAAACAAGAGCAGAATTGTAGGAGCAAACAGTTTAAATAAGGGAAAGAGCAGACTGAGATACAAATGGCGAGGACGTCCAAGGGTCCCACCACGAGAGGACCTTAGCTCTTTTCGATAGACCCCCTGCCATTATGACCTCATAACAAAAATGTAAATCAATCCTGGAGATCTGCTCTGCTCTGGAGGGGGAAACGGAGGTCTTCCAATGCTTCGCGATACATTGCCTAGCAGCCACTAGGATATTAGAAACTATGGGACGCAGGGGGGCAGGGAGATCGATGAGGGAGATGCCCAGGACAGCGAGTTGGCCACTCAGAACAAGGGGCATACGGATCAGATCCTCAATCAAAGTCTCTACCTCACGCCAGAAGACCCGGACCTGCGGACACGACCACCAGACATGAGAGGAGGACCCAAGGGCGCCACATCCCTTCCAGCAGCGCGGAGAGGTAGCCGGGAAAACCCTCGCCAATCGGGCGGGGGTGAGGTACCAGTGGAGCTGAATTTTTTTCACCTGCTCCAAGTGGCCCAAACAAGACGAGAACCTAGAAGGGTGTACCATAGCAAATTGCCAATCCTCCAGGGAAGCCTCAAAGCCCAACGCTGACTCCCAGGAAGACATAAAAGGAAGTTTGTCAGTAGAACCAAATGAAATGAGGGCTTTATAAATTATGGAGATGCCATGTGGCACAATGGTGGATGGTCTGAAGAATCTATGGGCCGGGTCCTCTGTCAGAGGCGGGGGTGCACCGAATGACCGCCACGGTCTGAGGAAGCTGCGAATCTGCAGGTATTGAAAGAAGTCAGACCCAGTGAGGGAAAATCTCCCTGCAAGGTCCTCAAACGACAAGAGACCGTCCGAGCCGAAAAGGTCCGCCACCCGGTGCACCCCACGCCTCGTCCAGGAGGCAAGAGAAATGTGGACAATGGCACACTCCACAGCCTGCAAAGAGACATAGTCAAACATGAATGTTAGGAGAGAAGTGCTAAGGAGCGCCCATAGTTTAGATGCGTTCCTAATAGAACGGAGACAGGGGCCCACAGGAGGAACTTGAAGTAGTTGGAGCTCCAAAAGCAATCTAAGCGAGTTTTGGGGAGCAAAATGGGATTCAATCAGAAACCAGGGCAAACATGAGTTCCCCTCCCACCATATTTTAAGGGGCTCAAGGATCGCCGCCCTGTAATACGCCTGGACCGCAGGAGCTCCCAACCCCCCCGCAGAGTACGGAAGGGACATAATCCGACGCCTGACCCTATGGGGCTTCTTATTCCAGATAAATCGGTCTATCAAAGATTGAAAAGCCGAAATAAACTTCGAGGAGAAAAAAAGGGGAAGGCACCGAAAGAGGTACATTATTTTGGGGAGGAATAGCATTTTCGCCGTTTGTATGCGGGCCATCCACGAGAGAGACGCGCTTGATATTTGCTCCATGCCCCTCCTGACCTCCGAAAGAGTTTCTTCGCAATTTACTCGGACTATGTTATCTAGCCTAGTAATCTTGATGCCCAGATATGTAAAGCCCAAGGGAGCCCAAATAAAAGCATATTGAGATTGAATTTGAATCTGAAGGGGGGGGGGAGGAAGAGGGGGAAAATTGTGGATTTGGTGAGATTAAGTTTATAATATGAAACCGCCGAAAACTCAGATAGGATGGTGGTGATTGCAGTCAATGAAGTTAAGGGAGAGGTGCAGGTCAGGACCACGTCGTCGGCATAAAGACCAATTTTATGTTCGGTTCCCCCCACCGCAATTCCCCTTATGTCCGCGCACTGCCTGACCATGGCGGCCAAGGGCTCCATGATCAGAGCAAAGATGATAGGGGAGAGGGGGCAGCCTTGACGAGTACCGTTCCTAATAGGAAACGTTCGAGACCCGAATCCCGCCGATCGAACCGACGCGCATGGGTTGGAATACAATGCCATAACCGCTTTGCTAATCTGCCCGGTAAGCCCAAATTTCTCCAATGTGAGCTCGATATAGCCCCAGTGCACTCTGTCAAACGCCTTCTCGGCATCGAGCGACAGGAATACACTGGGGAGACTCCCCCTCTCCACCACATCCAAGAGATCTATCAGTCGTCTGGTACCATCCCTCGTCTGTCTGCCAGGAACAAACCCAACTTGGTCGGGGTGAATGAGATCAGGAAGCACTGAGAACAATCTATTGGCCCAGACTTTTGCGTAGATCTTAACGTCTCAGTTTAAGAGTGCTATCGGGCGGAAGTTCCCCGGAGATGTTGTGGGTTTCCCTTGTTTGGGGAGAGTCGCAATGGCAGCCTCCAACCCCTCAGCCCTAATACTACCAACCGCCAGCCAATTATTAAAAAGACGCAACAGAAAGGGGGCAAGGGCAGGAAAAAACTGAGCATAGTAGGAGAAGGGAAAGCCATCAGGCCCCGGGGAAGAACCCTTATTGGCCTCTCTGATAATCTGCGAGAGTTCAGACTCGACAATGGGGGAATTTAGGAAGGAGAGCTGCTCCTGAGTGACCGAGGGGAGATTAGCCCTCTCCAAGAACGCCAAAATTGACTCCCGCGTAGGTTGAGGAATCCCCAGGTCAGACCCGAGGTCATAAAGCGAGGAATAATAAGAAGCAAACTCCTCTGCAATCTGAATCGGGTTGCGAACCTGGGAGCCGTCAGACCGGAGCAAGAATGGGATCTTGGATTGGGCCTCTCTCTTCCTAACACGTCTAGCCAGAACAGCACCCGCTCGATCCCCCATTGTGTAGAATTTGGCTCTGGTTTTCCTCAGGGCCTTCTCGGCCTTATGGAGGAGGAGATTGCGAACATGTATGCGGGCTTTAGAAAGGTCAGAGAGAAGCGCTGGAGTAGGAGAAAGTTTATGAGCAGATTCCAGGCGAGATAATTCGTCTAAGGCTACCTGATGTGCCGCATTGTATTTCCTCTTAGCCTTTGCCGCTAGCTTGATGAAGTGACCCCTAATCACCGCCTTGTGGGCGAACCAGAGGGTATCGTCACCAATGTCAGGAGTGTCATTGGAGGCAAAAAATTCTCCCAAGGCCTCCTCTATACATTGGGAATTGGATTGGTCAGCCAGGAGGTGGGCATTAAGGCGCCAACGCGCAGGGGGTCTGATGGCCAAGGGGTCCTTCAGGGTAAGGGACACCGGGGCATGATCCGACCAGGTGATACTGCCAATATCTGCTGCGATGCAGTGAGGGAGAGCCACGTCATTCACCAGCACAAAATCGATCCTGCTATAAGAACCGTGTCTGGGAGACAAAAATGTGTAGTCTCTCTCACCGCAGTGCAGGTACCGCCAGACATCATGCAAGTGGAAAGAGTCAGCTAGAGGACCGACTTCACATCTAGACAGTGAAGAGGCAGAGCAGTCGAGGACTTTGGACATTGGGGCATTGAAGTCACCAGCTATCAGCTTGTGCCCATGTTGAATATCATTAAGAGTTTTGAATACACCCTCCAAAAACTTAAGTTGGCCTACATTAGGGGCATATATCGAGGCAATAGTATATGGGGCATTATTAATGAGACACAACACCACAATGAATCTACCCAATGGATCCGCTATAGATCGAACCAGTTGGAAGGAGTTGGACCTGCTGAAGAAAATGGCTACACCCGCCTTTTTTGACGGGCCATTGGCAAAAAACTGATGCGGGTACAGACCTGATTGCATTCTGGAGTTATCACATTCCAGCAAGTGCGTTTCCTGGAGACATAAAATATCATGATGGGATTTGCTCAACTGACGCCAAACCACAGACCTCTTACCCGGCGAGTTGAGGCCATTAACGTTAATTGAATACAGTGAGATACTCATTGAAAAGGTATAAGAACAGTTTTACAGTCCTCAAACACTGATAACCTGAGCAAAGGCAAAGAAAACATGTGGTCAATATAGCAGGACATAAGAAAGGGCAAAACAGAAACAGAAGAGAAAGAACATAGGGAAACAAACAGGACATACAACAAAAAAACCAGCGGACCAAGGTCCATTCAGGAATATCCTGAGTCCAGAAGGTGAGAATCAAAAAAACAGTTCACCTATGGGGCAAACAGATGCTGCTGGAGCTCTCAAGCGAGAAACCAACGCAGCTTAAAAAAGGAAAAAAAAGAAAAACCAAGTAAATCCGTGTGGGAAAATAGCCAGGAACCAAAGAAACAGTAGACTCAGGCCTCCTCCCAGTCCGGTGTGATACGGGCCCTGGGACCTCCGTCAGACCCATGCTTAGGAATGTTCACGGCACTCGAGGAGTCCGGAGTCGGGAGTCCCCATTTAGCGAGAGCCGAAGCCGCGTGGGACGGAGTTAGGCAGGTAGTGATTGATCCATCTTTGCGAATGAGCAGCTTCGTCGGAAATCCCCAGCGATACAGGATGCCTTTCTCTCTGAGGATGGTAGTGTACGGGGCGAAGGTCCTCCGCAGAGCCAAAGTACCCGGAGAGAGATCCGGAAAGACTGAGATGTTTGCAAATCGTTCAGGAAGCGCTGGGGTACTCCTTAGGGCCTGTAGAAAGTCCTCCTTTATCTCAAAAAAATGTATGCGCGCCAGCACATCTCTGGAAATGGAGGGCCCCAGGCCAGAGGGTTTAGGGATCCTATGCACGCGGTCTATTATGAAGTCCTTTGGCGCGAACTGCGGTAAGGCTGCCGCCATAAAGTCCTGCAGGAATGGCTTCAAATCCCCTGCCAGGACAGATTCCTCGATGCCTCTCAGTTTAACGTTATTTCTCCTGGACCTATCTTCCAGGTCCAGGGCTTTAGCGTGGGTTTTAGCAGCTAGGGTTTGCAGGGATTCATGTGCGTCCCAGAGCTCATTATGAGAGGAGACCAGTTCCGCCATCTTGCGCTCCAGGCGGTCCGTGCGGTTGCCCAGCTCCACCACCTCTCCTCTTAGCTCAGCCAGCATAGAACGCAAGTCCTCTTGGATGGAGGATCTAAGGTCCCCAAGCAGTCCTTTAAGGAGAGATGCGGTCACCGGGCCATCAGCTGCGTCAGACGCCGAGCCGCCTGAATTTAACGCTGCTCCGCCAAAATGCGACGCTGCTGCGTCCGAATGTAGCGCTGTTCCATCTGGATGCGACGCCGCAGCGCCGGACCGCGACGCCTGAGCGTTGCGTTGTGAGGAGCAGGAAGCCCTGGGGGAGGACGGCGCCATCTTGGATTCCGGCGGTGGCTGCGGGATGGCTGCAAAGAAGTCGGGAATTCTCCTAGGGGGATCGCGGTTGGACGCTCTGGATTTCCCCATGCACTCACCGACGCTCCGGGAGCCAGCACCGATGTCGTGAAGGCAGAAGAGGACACCTGAGAGGTAGAAGTGTGCCGCTTTGAGGTTCCTGGCTGAGGAGCTCCCACTCTGTGCGACCTACTCCATCAGCAGATAGGCCACGCCCCACAGTGTTGTTTTCAACAACTACTAAACAAGAGCTTTAAGATTGAAGCAATGGAGAGGAAACCTGGAGAACACCATGGAGCGGAAGACACCGTCTCTACACCCCAGACCCAACTTGTAGGCCGAATGCAGTGTTGTTTTCAACAACTACTTAAGAAGAGCCAGAAGATGGAAGCAATGGAGAGGCAACCTGGGGAACACCTTGGAGAGAAACACACCGTCTCTACACCCCAGACCCAACTTGTAGGCCGAATGCAGTGTTGTTTTCAACAACTACTAAACAAGAGCTTTAAGATTGAAGCAATGGAGAGGCAACCTGGGGAACACCTTGGAGTGGAACACACCGTCTCTACACCCCAGACTCAACTTGTAGGCCGAATGCAGTGTTGTTTTCAACAACTACTAAAAAAGAGCTTTAAGATTGAAGCAATGGAGAGGCAACCTGGGGAACACCTTGGAGTGGGCACACACACACCGTCTCTACACCCCTGACCCAACTTGTAGGCCGAATGCAGTGTTGTTTTCAACAACTACTAAACAAGAGCTTTAACCCTTATCCGGCTGAATAGGTACAATTGTAACTATTCTGTTTTAAAATTGCAATAACTTTTTTTTGAAAAGACGTAGAGGGCTGAAATTTCGTGACATCTCTACATTTTTGGTCCAGAATATATTGGCCAAATTTCAATAAAATATCTCCACCCGCTTCCGAGATAAGGGGTCGAGATCTTTTTGCATCCATAACAAGCTGCATAGGTACAAATGTACCTCATATATTTTGAATGAAGATAATGCAAGGGAAAAAGCATAAATTTTTTTTTAATGATAATGCTATTTAACTATTATAAACAAGTAAAAAACTGTTCATTTACATTATAAAAGAAAATGTAAGAAACTTTTTTTTATTGATTTTCTTTGCAAGTAATGCATGTTGGCTTTGCTACAGAGTGTTCATCGCAAATGGGTTTCACACAAACCACACAAGACTTTCTAGTCTTGCGTTGTTTTCGCCTCAGGTCTCTGCAGACATAGCAACTACCAACAACAGGGGAGGGTCCACGACTACCATGAGGTATTTTGGGGCCAGCTGCTGGCTGCGATGCTACCACAATGCATCGTCCAAGCACCATTTCTACTGCACCTCGAAGAAAATGGTTTCTCATTATCATTTTGTTTGTACTACGATCTTCAATTGCAATCATACACAGCTGATTTGCGAGATCTTTCAGGAACTTTCTTCGTTGATCCTTTGCCCTGAAGCTTGGATTGTGTTCTCTGTAGATGATGTAGGATGCTAACCCACTGACATCAATCACATTGTAGAAAAATGCCAAAGTCCAACGTGATGTTCGTCGTTTCACAGTGTACTCTCCCAACATTTTATCCATAACATCAACGCCACCTTTTGTTATGTTGTAGTATTTTATTATCTCTGGCTTGGCTGCTAGTGTCTCTTCAACTTCTCCCGTCATGTGCATAGATGATAGAAGCACGACTGATTTGTTCTTCTTTGGTACATATGAACAGACTGTTGCATCATGATTGTAGGCAAAATTTGTCGAGTATACAGGCCTTTCTTTGGCAGGCTGCATGTTGTTAGGTAGGAACCTTTTGTTTTTTCTCACTGTACCAACTAGTGTCATGTTCCAGGAGTTCAATACCTTAGCTAGTTCCATGGTTGTAAAGAAGTTATCGGTGGTGACATTTCTTCCAGAGCCTTTATACGAGCTCACTAGGTCCAATACTGTTCGTTCTCCAATGTTTACTTGTCGAGGACCATCAGTTGGTTTCCCAGTGTAGAGCTGACCTTGTAAAGGGTAGGCATTTGATGAGTCACAAGCCCAGAAAATCTTTATGCCATATTTAGCTGGTTTTGAAGGTATATACTGGGTAAATTTAGTATGACCTCTAAATGGAAATAATTGCTCGTCGACGGTGATACAATGATATGGCTTGTAGGCTCTCTCCAGATTACTGTTCAGCATTGTCCAGATGTCCCGTATTGGTGCAGCTTTATCTGTTTGCACACGTTCTGCACGTGTATTTTCGTTGTCAAACCTGATAAATCTGAGTATCATCTTGAAGCGGTCACGAGACATGGCTGCACGTATAAGAGGCAGAGCAGCAACATTCCACATTTCCTCCAGATTCTCTTTGTTGGCTCTGTGCACACCAGCAGCAATCAGTATGCCCAAAAATGCATGAAGTTCAGTTTCAGTAAATTGCTTGAATGTTTTTTGTGGTGGCCGTTTGGAAGAATCAGGAAAACGTTGTACCAGTTCGTTGTTGTAAGCATCACAAACTCTCTTGGCCTTTCGATTCGTTTCCCGTAATATGATGTCACACATCTCGGGAGTTATGATGGACTTGAATAGCTCTTTTGCTGTATATAGGTTGCTGATTGCTGCAGGGCCACCTCTTTGTCGTAGGACATTACGAGATTTTGTTTGTGCATTTGGCAGTGGATTACTGCACCATTGAGTTTCATCCTTAGCAGTCCAAATGTCGCCTGCACTTTGAGGCACAGAATCATCCTCAACACTTTCGTCTGATTCGTATTCATTTTCATGCTCTATGACCATTTCTTGTTCAATGTCTGAATCTTCTTCAGTAACATCCACTTGTGGTACATAGTTTTCATCATCAGATGGAACATATGGTTCATCCTCATGCTCAGAATCAGATTCTTCTAGCATTCGCATTATTTCGTCAGACGTAAATCTGTAAATATGAAAAAATGTAAAATAAATAATTTTCCGAAATACTACATTATTGGCTTTTCACAAAATTATACTAACCTGCAAACACGTTTTCTTGGATTATGGCGGAAACTAGATCCAGCATTACTATCACTCATGATGACTTGCTAGATGAATTTTGGCTTCGTATTTTGTGCTAAATATAAATAAAACATCGTAAAACAATATGTAGATACTAATTATTATCCATTTTTCGTATAAAAATTATACCTATAGTGATAAGTTTCATACAAAATATATGTAAGCCAAGTCCAGGCTGAAAGACAATTTGACTGTTCTGTCCCCACATAATGAGAATAAAGGTATAACTGGCTGTTAGATGCTGTGAGACTTTCCTACCTTCGTTTCCAAGAAATTGAAGACTTCACAAGCCTAGAAATGTGTGCTCACAGCAATGAGATGAACAGCAAAATGGCTAATGAGAGGAGGGAGGCAGGAAGACAAGTAGAAGCCACTCCCAGTTTGAATTAACTTAATTGACAGCAACATAAGTGACCAGTAACAACACTGAACAATAGATATCAGCATAACATTTGTAGCTGAATGAACTTTAGTTTCTGAAACCAAGTAAAGTCTTCCCACAGTGGAGGTATATGTGAAGGTACAATTGTACCTATGCAGCCTGTTAAGGTTGTAAAATTATGCAGCCTGACAAGGGTTAAGATTGAAACAATGGAGAGGAAACCTGGGGAACACCTTGGAGTGGAACACACCGTCTCTACACCCCAGACCCAACTTGTAGGCCGAATGCAGTGTTGTTTTCAACAACTACTAAACAAGAGCTTTAAGATTGAAGCAATGGAGAGGCAACCTGGGGAACACCTTGGAGTGGAACACACAGTCTCTACACCCCAGACCCAACTTGTAGGCCGAATGCATTGTTGTTTTTAACAACTACTTTAGAAGAGCCAGAAGATCGAAGCAATGGAGAGGCAACCTGGGGAAAACCTTGGAGTGGAACACACCGTCTCTACACCCCAGACCCAACTTGTAGGCCGAATGCAGTGTTGTTTTCAACTTCTAAACAAGAGCTTTAAGATTGAAGCAATGGAGAGGAAACCTGGGGAACACCTTGGAGTGGAACACACCGTCTCTACACCCCAGACCCAACTTGTAGGCCGAATGCAGTGTTGTTTTCAACAACTACTAAACAAGAGCTTTAAGATTGAAGCAATGGAGAGGCAACCTGGGGAACACCTTGGAGTGGAACACACCGTCTCTACACCCCAGACCCAACTTGTAGGCCGAATGCAGTGTTGTTTTCAACAACTACTAAACAAGAGCTTTATGATTGAAGCAATGGAGAGGCAACCTGGGGAACACCTTGGAGCGGAACACACCGTCTCTACACCCCAAACCCAACTTGTAGGCCGAATGCAGTGTTGTTTTCAACAACTACTAAACAAGAGCTTTAAGATTGAAGCAATGGAGAGGCAACCTGGGGAACACCTTGGAGTGGAACACACCGTCTCTACACCCCAGACCCAACTTTTAGGCCGAATGCAGTGTTGTTTTCAACAACTGCTAAACAAGAGCTTTAAGATTGAAGCAATGGAGAGGAAACCTGGAGAACTCCTTGGAGTGGAAGACACCGTCTCTACACCCCAGACCCAATTTGTAGGCCGAATGCAGTGTTTTCAACAACTACTTAAGAAGAGCCAGAAGATTGAAGCAATGGAGAGGCAACCTGGGGAACACCTTGGAGTGGAAGACACCGTCTCTACACCCCAGACCCAACTTGTTGGCCGAATGCAGTGTTGTTTTCAACAACTACTAAACAAGAGCTTGAAGATTGAAGCAATGGAGAGGAAACCTGGAGAACACCTTGGAGCGGAAGACACCGTCTCTACACCCTAGACCCAACTTGTAGGCCGAATGCAGTGTTGTTTTCAACAACTACTTAAGAAGAGCCAGAAGATCGAAGCAATGGAGAGGCAACCTGGGGAGCACCTTGGAGTGGAACACACCGTCTCTACACCCCAGACCCAACTTGTAGGCCGAATTCAGTGTTGTTTTCAACAACTACTAAACATGAGCTTTAAGATTGAAGCAATGGAGCGGAAACCTGGAGAACACCTTGGAGCGGAAGACACCGTCTCTACACCCCAGAACCAACTTGTAGGCCGAATGCAGTGTTGTTTTCAACAACTACTTAAGAAGAGCCAGAAGATCGAAGCAATGGAGAGGCAACCTGGGGAGCACCTTGGAGTGGAACACACCGTCTCTACACCCCAGACCACACTTGTAGGCCGAATGCAGTGTTGTTTTCAACAACTACTAAACAAGAGCTTTAAGATTGAAGCAATGGAGAGGCAACCTGGGGAACACCTTGGAGTGGAACACACCGTCTCTACACCCCAGACTCAACTTGTAGGCCGAATGCAGTGTTGTTTTCAACAACTACTAAAAAAGAGCTTTAAGATTGAAGCAATGGAGAGGCAACCTGGGGAACACCTTGGAGTGGGCACACACACACCGTCTCTACACCCCAGACCCAACTTGTAGGCCGAATGCAGTGTTGTTTTCAACAACTACTAAACAAGAGCTTTAAGATTGAAGCAATGGAGAGGCAACCTGGGGAACACCTTGGAGTGGAACACACAGTCTCTACACCCCAGACCCAACTTGTAGGCCGAATGCAGTGTTGTTTTCAACAACTACTAAACAAGAGCTTTAAGATTGAAGCAATGGAGAGGCAACCTGGGGAACACCTTGGAGTGGAACACACAGTCTCTACACCCCAGACCCAACTTGTAGGCCGAATGCATTGTTGTTTTCAACAACTACTTAAGAAGAGCCAGAAGATCGAAGCAATGGAGAGGCAACCTGGGGAAAACCTTGGAGTGGAACACACCGTCTCTACACCCCAGACCCAACTTGTAGGCCGAATGCAGTGTTGTTTTCAACAACTTCTAAACAAGAGCTTTAAGATTGAAGCAATGGAGAGGAAACCTGGGGAACACCTTGGAGTGGAACACACCGTCTCTACACCCCAGACCCAACTTGTAAGCCGAATGCAGTGTTGTTTTCAACAACTACTAAACAAGAGCTTTAAGATTGAAGCAATGGAGAGGCAACTTGGGGAACACCTTGGAGTGGAACACACCGTCTCTACACCCCAGACCCAACTTGTAGGCCGAATGCAGTGTTGTTTTCAACAACTACTAAACAAGAGCTTTATGATTGAAGCAATGGAGAGGCAACCTGGGGAACACCTTGGAGCGGAACACACCGTCTCTACACCCCAAACCCAACTTGTAGGCCGAATGCAGTGTTGTTTTCAACAACTACTAAACAAGAGCTTTAAGATTGAAGCAATGGAGAGGCAACCTGGGGAACACCTTGGAGTGGAACACACCGTCTCTACACCCCAGACCCAACTTGTAGGCCGAATGCAATGTTGTTTTCAACAACTACTAAACAAGAGCTTTAAGATTGAAGCAATGGAGAGGCAACCTGGGGAACACCTTGGAGTGGAACACACCGTCTCTACACCCCAGACCCAACTTTTAGGCCGAATGCAGTGTTGTTTTCAATAACTAATAAAAAAGAGCTTGAAGATTGAAGCAATGGAGAGGAAACCTGGAGAACACCTTGGAGCGGAAGACACCGTCTCTACACCCTAGACCCAACTTGTAGGCCGAATGCAGTGTTGTTTTCAACAACTACTTAAGAAGAGCCAGAAGATCGAAGCAATGGAGATGCAACCTGGGGAACACCTTGGAGTGGAACACACCGTCTCTACACCCCAGACCCAACTTGTAGGCCGAATGCAGTGTTGTTTTCAACAACTACTAAACATGAGCTTTAAGATTGAAGCAATGGAGCGGAAACCTGGAGAACACCTTGGAGTGGAAGACACCGTCTCTACACCCCAGACCCAACTTGTAGGCCGAATGCATTGTTGTTTTCAACAACTACTTAAGAATAGCCAGAAGATCGAAGCAATGGAGATGCAACCTGGGGAAAACCTTGGAGTGGAACAAACCGTCTCTACACCCCAGACCCAACTTGTAGGCCGAATGCAGTGTTGTTTTCAACAACTTCTAAACAAGAGCTTTAAGATTGAAGCAATGGAGAGGAAACCTGGGGAACACCTTGGAGTGGAACACACCGTCTCTACACCCCAGACCCAACTTGTAGGCCGAATGCAGTGTTGTTTTCAACAACTACTAAACAAGAGCTTTAAGATTGAAGCAATGGAGAGGCAACCTGGGGAACACCTTGGAGTGGAACACACCGTCTCTACACCCCAGACCCAACTTGTAGGCCGAATGCAGTGTTGTTTTCAACAACTACTAAACAAGAGCTTTATGATTGAAGCAATGGAGAGGCAACCTGGGGAACACCTTGGAGCGGAACACACCGTCTCTACACCCCAAACCCAACTTGTAGGCCGAATGCAGTGTTGTTTTCAACAACTACTAAACAAGAGCTTTAAGATTGAAGCAATGGAGAGGCAACCTGGGGAACACCTTGGAGTGGAACACACCGTCTCTACACCCCAGACCCAACTTGTAGGCCGAATGCAATGTTGTTTTCAACAACTACTAAACAAGAGCTTTAAGATTGAAGCAATGGAGAGGCAACCTGGGGAACACCTTGGAGTGAAACACACCGTCTCTACACCCCAGACCCAACTTGTAGGCCGAATGCAATGTTGTTTTCAACAACTACTAAACAAGAGCCAGAAGATCGAAGCAATGGAGAGGCAACCTGGGGAACACTTTGGAGTGGAACACACCGTCTCTACACCCCAGACCCAACTTGTAGGCCGAATGCAGTGTTGTTTTCAACAACTACTAAACAAGAGCTTTAAGATTGAAGCAATGGAGAGGAAACCTCGGCAACACCTTGGAGTGGAACATACCGTCTCTACACCCCAGACCCAACTTGTAGGCCGAATGCAGTGTTGTTTTCAACAACTACTAAACAAGAGCTTTAAGATTGAAGCAATGGAGAGGCAACCTGGGGAACACCTTGGAGTGGAACACACCGTCTCTACACCTCAGACCCAACTTGTAGGCCGAATGCAGTGTTGTTTTCAACAACTACTAAACAAGAGCTTAAAGATTGAAGCAATGGAGAGGCAACCTGGGGAACACCTTGGAGTGGAACACACCGTC
Source organism: Ranitomeya imitator (assembly GCF_032444005.1). Taxonomy (NCBI): domain Eukaryota; kingdom Metazoa; phylum Chordata; class Amphibia; order Anura; family Dendrobatidae; genus Ranitomeya; species Ranitomeya imitator. Next base: position 621,636,354 of record NC_091282.1, read on the forward strand.
TCTACACCTCAGACCCAACTTGTAGGCCGAATGCAGTGTTGTTTTCAACAACGACTAAACAAGAGCTTTAAGATTGAAGCAATGGAGAGGCAACCTCGGCAACACCTTGGAGTGGAACATACCGTCTCTACACCCCAGACCCAACTTGTAGGCCGAATGCAGTGTTGTTTTCAACAACTACTAAACAAGAGCTTTAAGATTGAAGCAATGGAGAGGCAACCTGGGGAACACCTTGGAGTGGAACACCTTGGAGTGGAACACACCGTCTCTACACCTCAGACCCAACTTGTAGGCCGAATGCAGTGTTGTTTTCAACAACTACTAAACAAGAGCTTAAAGATTGAAGCAATGGAGAGGCAACCTGGGGAACACCTTGGAGTGGAACACACCGTCTCTACACCCCAGACCCAACTTGTAGGCCGAATGCAGTGTTGTTTTCAACAAGTACTAAACAATAGCTTTAAGATTGAAGCAATGGAGAGGAAACCTGGAGAACACCTTGGAGCGGAAGACACCGTCTCTACACCCCAGACCCAACTTGTAGGCCTAATGCAGTGTTGTTTTCAACAACTACTAAACGAGAGCCAGAACATCGAAGCAATGGAGAGGAAACCTGGGGAAAACCTTGGAGTGGAACACACCGTCTCTACACCCCAGACCCAACTTGTAGGCCGAATGCAGTGTTGTTTTCAACAACTACTAAACAAGAGCTTTAAGATTGAAGCAATGGAGAGGAAACCTGGAGAACACCTTGGAGAGGAAGACACCTTCTCTACACCCCAGACCCAACTTGTAGGCCTAATGCAGTGTTGTTTTCAAAAACTACTAAACGAGAGCCAGAAGATCGAAGCAATGGAGAGGCAACCTGGGGAACACCTTGGAGTAGAAAACATCGTCTCTACACCCCAGACCCAACTTGTAGGCCGAATGCAGTGTTGTTTTCAACAACTACTAAACAAGAGCTTTAAGATTGAAGCAATGGAGAGGCAACCTGGGGAACACCTTGGAGCGGAACACACCGTCTCTACACCCCAGACCCAACTTGTAGGCCGAATGCTGTGTTGTTTTCAACAACTACTAAACAAGAGCTTTAAGATTGAAGCAATGGAGAGTAAACCTGGGGAACACCCTGGAGTGGAACACACCGTCTCTACACCCCAGACCCAACTTGTAGGCCGAATGCAGTGTTGTTTTCAACAACTACTAAACAAGAGCTTTAAGATTGTAGCAATGGAGAGGAAACCTGGAGAACACCTTGGAGCGGAAGACACCGTCTCTACACCCCAGACCCAACTTGTAGGCCTAATGCAGTGTTGTTTTCAACAACTACTAAACGAGAGCCAGAACATCGAAGCAATGGAGAGGAAACCTGGGGACACCTTGGAGTGGAACACACCGTCTCAACACCCCAGACCCAACTTGTAGGCCGAATGCAGTGTTGTTTTCAACAACTACTAAACAAGAGCTTTAAGATTGAAGCAATGGAGAGGAAACCTGGAGAACACCTTGGAGCGGAAGACACCGTCTCTACACCCCAGACCCAACTTGTAGGCCTAATGCAGTGTTGTTTTCAAAAACTACTAAACGAGAGCCAGAAGATCGAAGCAATGGAGAGGAAACCTGGGGAACACCTTGGAGTGGAAGACACCGTCTCTACACCCCAGACCAACTTGTAGGCCGAATGCAGTGTTGTTTTCAACAGCTACTAAACGAGAGCTTTAAGATTGAAGCAATGGAGAGTAAACCTGGGGAACACCTTGGAGTGGAACACACCGTCTCTACACCCCAGACCCAACTTGTAGGCCGAATGCAGTGTTGTTTTCAACAGCTACTAAACGAGAGCTTTAAGATTGAAGCAATGGAGAGGCAACCTGGGGAACACCTTGGAGAGGAAGACACCGTCTCTACACCACAGACCCAACTTGTAGGCCGAATGCAGTGTTGTTTTCAACAACTACTAAACGAGAGCTAGAAGCTCTAAGCTATGGAGAGGAAACCTGGGGAACAACTTGGAGCGGCAGACACCGTTAGTAGGCCCTACCGAAGTAGTAGTAGTAGCCCCAATGCAGTTTTCAAATTCCTATAGGCTAAAAACCAGCTTTTTTAAAAGGAGGACAGCTGTATTGAGTGGCGCAGACGGACACAGGTAGTAGGCCTTAAACACAACATTTGGCTCAATGCAGTTTAAAAAAGGTTACAGGGGTACACAGGCAGCATTGGTCTGTTCAGTGGAGGACAATTTCAATTATGGACCACAGACAGAGTTTGTATGCCTACTATTAAAAAAAGGATGCTCTATGCAATTTAAAATAGGTTCCAGGGGTACACGGGCAGCAGTGGTCTGGTCAGTGGAGGACTAGTGGAAGGAGGGACCGCAGACAGGCGTAGTAGGCCTAACATAACAAAATTTGGCTGTAGGCACTTTTAAATTGGTTCCAGGGGTACACAGGCAGCATTGGTCTGTTCAGTGGAGGACAATTTCAATTATGGACCACAGACAGAGTTTGTATGCCTACTATTAAAAAAAGGATGCTCTATGCAATTTAAAATAGGTTCCAGGGGTACACGGGCAGCAGTGGTCTGGTCAGTGGAGGACTAGTGGAAGGAGGGACCGCAGACAGGCGTAGTAGGCCTAACATAACACAATTTGGCTGTAGGCACTTTTAAATTGGTTCCAGGGGTACACGGGCAGCAGTGGTCTGGTCAGTGGAGGACTAGTGGAAGGAGCGACCGCAGACAGGCGTAGTAGGCCTAACATAACAAAATTTGGCTGTAGGCACTTTTACATTGGTTCCAGGGGTACACGGGCAGCAGTGGTCTGGTCAGTGGAGGACTAGTGGAAGGAGGGACCGCAGACAGGCGTAGTAGGCCTAACATAACAAAATTTGGCTGTAGGCACTTTTACATTGGTTCCAGGGGTACACGGGCAGCAGTGGTCTGGTCAGTGGAGGACTAGTGGAAGGAGGGACCGCAGACAGGCGTAGTAGGCCTAACATAACAAAATTTGGCTGTAGGCACTTTTAAATTGGTTCCAGGGTTACACGGGCAGCAGTGGTCTGGTCAGTGGAGGACTAGTGGAAGGAGGGACCGCAGACAGGCGTAGTAGGCCTAACATAACAAAATTTGGCTGTAGGCACTTTTACATTGGTTCCAGGGGTACACGGGCAGCAGTGGTCTGGTCAGTGGAGGACTAGTGGAAGGAGGGACCGCAGACAGGCGTAGTAGGCCTAACATAACAAAATTTTGCTGTAGGCACTTGCAATTCTCTTGCAGGGGTACGCAGGCAGCATTGGTGTTGTCAGCGGAGGCCGATTGTAATGAGTGTCTGCCAGTTAGTACTCCAAAAAAATAAATAGATGTTAATGTCTCACATTACAACAAAACCAAAACACAAAAGGGTGGAATACTTAGGTACAGGGGTGGGCTCCTCTACTGAGTTTTAGACCTAGTAATTTGGCGCTAATTATTTACTGGTGTAAATATAGGACACTGCCCCTGACTATGTTAAGTACCATCATACATGTCAACACATTGGTATTGTCAGTGCCAGGCATTGAATGATGTCAGCGCATAGACTAAACATCGGTGGAACTGTGAGAGATAATTGTGCAAGTGGTAGCGCAATGTTTGAGCTGGGGGGGGAACTCTCTTGTGGCCGGCGGTACAGGCCCAGTGCCCCTCATGTTACAACAGTGTGTCTGACGTCGGGTGTGCACCACCACCGCCAGAGACACTTCATTGTACTATGAGGGACCCAGTGGCAGTGCCGTCGACCAAAAGCGAGTAATAAAAGATAATTATACCGCACTCACAAGTGGAATAACATGCAAAAATTGAACAATTTATTGTGTATAACACTAACATAGCATCACTATACAAAGTCCAAAATAAAAGCGTAAACAAAAATGACGTTTCGGACCCTCCGGGTCCTTACTCATATATCGCTTTGATGGAGTGATGTGTGGTATGAGAGTACACCCAAAATGGTAGAGAACATAATATAGAGTCCGTATGCTAGCTGGATGGTATAGAGCGTTAGTGTAGAGGATATGCCACAAATGTCGCACATGGTATGTCTGTCTGGAAAAGCCGCGCTCCCGCGCCCCGCTGTAGCTGTGTGCCTACCAAAAGCGGGCACACCCACCTCTTCAGACAAACGGCACTCTCACGGGTGCTTGCACCAAGTGGCGAGACCACGGCCCCATGGGGGGGAGTTTGGCCATTTAGGGAGGTGTAAACATGTCGTATGCTGGACAATCAGCTGCTGCAAATTACGCGATTGGAAAAGTCAGTCAGAGTAGTCCACAAGCAAGACCTTTTCATAGGAAAGCTAGGTGTCAGCCGGGCAAGGTGGGGCAAAAGAATTCGAAATCCAGTTGTGGTTCATTTTAATGAAGGTTAGATCATCAACATTTTGGGTAGCCAGACGAGTCCTTTTTTCGGTTAATATTGAACCTGCAGCACTGAATACTCTTTCTGATAGGACACTAGCTGCCGGGCAAGCAAGCTCCTGCAATGCATATTCTGCCAATTCTGGCCAGGTGTCTTATTTGGATGCCCAGTAATCAAATGGGAATGACGGTTGAGGGAGAACATCGATAAGGGATGAAAAATAGTTAGTAACCATACTGGACAAATGTCTCCTGTCACTTTGAATTGATGCTGCAGTACCTGTCCTGTCTGCGGTCATAGCAAAATCACTCCACAACCTGGTCAGAAAACCCCTCTGTCCAACGCCACTTCTGATTTCTGCACCTCTAACACCTCTGGTCTGCTGCCCCCTGCAACTCGTGTGAGAACGATCACGGGCGCTGTGTGATAAGAATGCCTGAAGCAAACGGTCAACAAGAGTTGATTGTTTGGTTGCTAATATTAGTTCCAAGTTCTCATGTGGCATAATATTTTGCAATTTGCCTTTATAGCGAGGATCAAGGAGGCAGGCCAACCAGTAATCGTCATCGGCCATCATTTTACAAATGCGTGTGTCCCTTTTGAGGATAAGTAAGGCATAATCCGCCATGTGGGCCAAAGTTCCAGTTGTCAAATCTGCGGTTGTGCTGGGTTGAGGGGCTGTTTCAGGCAAATCTACGTCACTTGTGTCCCTCAAAAAACCAGAACCCGGCCTTGCCACGCCACCAATTTCCCGTGGCCCCGGAAAAGCTTCCTCATTAAAAAAATACTCATCCCCATCATCCTCCTTGTCCTCCTCCTCCTGTTCGCCCGCTACGTCGTCCTGTACACTGCCCTGACCAGACAATAGCTGACTGTCATCAAGGCTTTCCTCTTCCTCTGCTGCAGACGCCTGCTCCTTTATGTGCGTCAAACTTTGCATCAGCAGACGCATTAGGGGGATGCTCATGCTTATTATGGCGTTGTCTGCACTAACCAGCCGTGTGCATTCCTCAAAATACTGAAGGACTTGACACATGTCTTGTATCTTCGACCACTGCACACCTGACAACTCCATGTCTGCCATCCTACTGCCTGCCCGTGTATGTGTATCCTCCCACAAATACATAACAGCACGCCTCTGTTCGCACAGTCTCTGAATTATGTGCAGTGTTGAGTTCCACCTTGTTGCAACGTCTATGATTAGGCGATGCTGGGGAAGGTTCAAAGACCGCTGATAGGTCTGCATACGGCTGGAGTGTACGGGCGAACGGCGGATATGCGAGCAAAGTCCGCGCACTTTGAGGAGCAGGTCGGATAACCCCGGATAACTTTTCAGGAAGCACTGCACCACCAGGTTTAAGGTGTGAGCCAGGCAAGGAATGTGTTTCAGTTGGGAAAGGGATATGGCAGCCATGAAATTCCTTCCGTTATCACTCACTACCTTGCCTGCCTCAAGATCTACAGTGCCCAGCCACGACTGCATTTCTTTCTGCAAGAACTCGGACAGAACTTCCGCGGTGTGTCTGTTGTCGCCCAAACACTTCATAGCCAATACAGCCTGCTGACGCTTGCCAGTAGCTGCCCCATAATGGGACAACTGGTGTGCAACAGTGGCAGCTGCGGATGGAGTGGTTGGGCGACTGCGGTCTGTGGACGAGCTCTCGCTTCTGCAGGAGGACGAGGAGGAGGAGGAGGGGGTGCGAACGGCTACAGCCAACTGTTTCCTAGACCGTGGGCTAGGCAGAACTGTCCCAAAATTGCTGTCCCCTGTGGACCCTGCATCCACCACATTCACCCAGTGTGCCGTGATGGACACGTAACGTCCCTGGCCATGCCTACTGGTTCATGCATCTGTTGTCAGGTGCACCTTTGTACTCACAGATTGCCTGAGTGCATGGACGATGCGCTCTTTAACATGCTGGTGGAGGGCTGGGATGGCTTTTCTCAAAAAGAAGTGTCGACTGGGTAGCTCGTAGCGTGGTACAGCGTAGTCCATCAGGGCTTTGAAAGCTTCGCTTTCAACTAACCGGTAGGGCATCATCTCTAACGAGATTAGTCTAGCTATGTGGGCGTTCAAACCCTGTGTACGCGGATGTGAGGCTAAGTACTTCCTTTTTCTAACCAGAGTCTCATGTAGGGTGAGCTGGACTGGAGAGCTGGAGATTGTGGAACTAGCGGGGGTGCCGGTGGACATGGCAGACTGAGAGACGGTTGGAGACGGTATTGTTGCCGCCGGTGCCCTAGATGCAGTGTTTCCTACTACGAAACTGGGGATTCCCTGACCCTGACTGCTTTGGCCTGGCAAAGAAACCTGCACAGATACTGCAGGTGGTGCGGAAAATGGTGGCCTTACACTGACGGAAGGGATGTAGCGTTGCTGAGTAGCTTCATTGGCCGAGGGTGCTACAACCTTAAGGGACGTTTGGTAGTTAGTCCAGGCTTGCAAATGCATGGTGGTTAAATGTCTATGCATGCAACTTGTATTTAGACTTTTCAGATTCTGACCTCTGCTTAAGGTAGTTGAACATTTTTGACAGATGACTTTGCGCTGATCAATTGGATGTTGTTTAAAAAAATGCCAGACTGCACTCTTTCTAGTATCGGATCCCTTTTCAGGCATTTCAGACTGAGCTTTAACCGGATGGCCACGCTGTCCTCCAACAGGTTTTGGCTTTGCCACGCGTTTTGGGCCATCTACGGGCCCGGCAGATGGAACCTGTTGCGATGTTGATGCCTGCTGCAGCCCCTCCTCCTCCGCTTCAGAACTACTGCCGCCTGCACCCTGTTCCCCCAATGGCTGCAAATCGGGGTCAACAACTGGGTCATCTATAACCTCCTCTTCTAGCTCGTGTGCAACTTCGTCTGTGTCACCGTGTAAGTCGGTGGTATAGCGTTCGTGACGGGGCAACATAGTCTCATCAGGGTCTGATTCTGGATCAGTACCCTGCGAGGGCAATGTTGTGGTCTGAGTCAAAGGACCAGCATAGTAGTCTGGCTGTGGCTGTGCATCAGTGCACTCCATGTCAGATTCAACTTGTAATGGGCATGGCCTGTTAACTGTTTCACTTTCTAAGCCAGGGACGGTATGTGTAAAGAGCTCCATGGAGTAACCCGTTGTGTCGCCTGCTGCATCCTTCTCTGTTGCTGTTTTTGCTGAAGAGGACAAGGAAGCCACTTGTCCCTGACCGTGAACATCCACTAACGACGCGCTGCTTTTACATTTACCAGTTTCAGAAGAGGAGGCAAAAGAGCTAGAGGCTGAGTCAGCAAGGTAAGCCAAAACTTGCTCTTGCTGCTCCGGCTTTAAAAGCGGTTTTCCTACTCCCAGAAAAGGGAGCGTTCGAGGCCTTGTGTAGCCAGACGACGAACCTGGCTCCACAGCTCGAGACTTAGGTGCTATATTGTTTTTCCCATGACCACCCGATGCTCCACTACCACTACCATCATTACCAGCTGGCAATGAACGCCCACGGCCACGACCTCTTCCACCAGACTTCCTCATTGTTTTAAAAACATCACCAAACTAACGGTATTTGTTACTGTCAAACAACTTACAAGGTGAACTCTAACTTCTGTATGATTTAGATATCCCTTTATAGGTGGGTGAGACCGCAAGGAAAATCAGGCACGATGTTACACACTCTGTTTTCTGTGGCACCAAATGAGAGAGATGCCACACACGCAGGACTGTCACTCAAGCACAAAGGCCAATATTAATCTCCCACTGTTTTTTTTTTTTTCAGGGAGAATTTAGATACCAAATTAAAAAAAAAAAAAAATTGGAATTCTATGGCCCACTATTTAAGAGAGATGGTACACTCAGGACTGGCAGACAAGCAGAAAGGCAAATATTAATCTCCCACGTTTTTTTTTATTTTTTAAGGGAGAATTTAGATACCAAATTTAAAAAAAAAAAACTAGGCTTTCTATGGCCCACTATTTAAGAGAGATGGCACACTCAGGACTGCCAGACAAGCAGAAAGGCCAATATTAATCTCCCACTGTTTTTTTTTTCAGGGAGAATTTAGATACCAAATTAAAAAAAAAAACACACTAGGCTTTCTATGGCCCACTATTTAAGAGAGATGGCACACAAATTCAAATTCAAATTCAAATGAGCTTTATTGGCAGGACTAAGTACATGTTAGCATTGCCAAAGCATATGGTAAAAATACGGGGGTGGGGGAGGGGGAGCATATAGAGGTCCAGCGAATATCAAATTCCTTTTAGAGGATAGGGGATGTTTCCAGGGTGGGGTATAGGAGTCCATGACATATCGGGCTCTTTAGTCGGGGGATAGGGATATGTCCAGTGTTGGGGTACAGGAGTCACACTCAGGACTGGCAGACAAGCAGAAAGGCCAATATTAATCTCCCACTGTATTTTTTTTTTCAGCGAGAATTTAGATACCAAATTAAAAAAAAAAAAAAAAAAGGCTTTCTATGGCCCACTATTTAAGAGAGATGCACACTCAGGACTGGCAGACAAGCAGAAAGGCCAATATTAATCTCCCACGTTTTTTATTTTTTCAGGGAAAATTTAGATACCAAATTTAAAAAAAAAACACTAGGCTTTCTATGGCCCACTATTTAAGAGAGATGGCACACTCAGGACTGGCAGACAAGCAGAAAGGCCAATATTAATCTCCCACGTTTTTTTTATTTTTTCAGGGAGAATTTAGATACCAAATTTAAAAAAAAAACCCTAGGCTTTCTATGTCCCACTATTTAAGAGAGATGGCACACTCAGGACTGGCAGACAAGCAGAAAGGCCAATATTAATCTCCCACGTTTTTTTGTATTTTTTCAGGGAGAATTTAGATACCAAATTTTAAAAAAAAACACTAGGCTTACTATGGCCCACTATTTAAGAGAGATGGCAGACTCAGGACTGGCATACAAGCAGAAAGGCCAATATTAATCTCCCACGTTTTTTTTTTATTTTTTAAGGGAGAATTTAGATACCAAATTAAAAAAAAAAACAACTAGGCTTTCTATGGCCCACTATTTAAGAGAGATGGCACACTCAGGACTGGCAGACAAGCAGAAAGGCAAATATTAATCTCCCACATTTTTTTTTATTTTTTAAGGGAAAATTTAGATACCAAATTTAAAAAAAAAACACTAGGCTTTCTATAGCCCACTATTTAAGAGAGATGGCACACTCAGGACTGGCAGACAAGCAGAAAGGCAAATATTAATCTCCCACTGTTTTTTTTTTCAGGGAGAATTTAGATACCAAATTAAAAAAAAAACACTAGACTTTCTATGGCCCACTATTTAAGAGAGATAGCACACTCAGGACTGGCAGACAACCAGAAAGGCCAATATTAATCTCCCACTGTTTTTTTTTTTTCAGGGAGAATTTAGATACCAAATTGGTTTTTTTTAAAAAATTGGCTTTCTATGGCCCACTATTTAAGAGAGATGGCACACTCAGGACTGGCAGACAAGCAGAAAGGCCAATATTAATCTTCCACGTTTTTTTTTATTTTTTCAGGGAGAATTTAGATACCAAATTTAAAAAAAAAAACACTAGGCTTTCTATGGCCCACTATTTAAGAGAGATGGCACACTCAGGACTGGCATACAAGCAGAAAGGCCAATATTAATCTCCCACGTTTTTTTTTTTGTTTTTTAAGGGAGAATTTAGATACCAAATTTAAAAAAAAAAACACTAGGCTTTCTATGGCCCACTATTTAAGAGAGATGGCACACTCAGGACTGGCAGACAAGCTGAAAGGCAAATATTAATCTCCCACTGTTTTTTTTTTTCAGGGAGAATTTAGATACCAAATAAAAAAAAAAAACACTAGGCATTCTATGGCCCACTATTTAGGAGAGATGGCACACTCAGGACTGGCACACAAGTAGAAAGGCCAAAATTAATCTCCCACAATTTTTTTTATTTTTTCAGGGAGAATTTAGATACCAAAATAAAAAAAAAACACTAGACTTTCTATGGCCCACTATTTAAGCAAGATGGCACACTCAGGACTGGCAGACAAGCAGAAAGGCCAATATTAATCTCCCACTGTTTTTTTTTTTTTCAGGGAGAATTTAGATACCAAGTTTTTTTTTTAAAAAATTGGCTTTCTATGGCCCACTATTTAAGAGAGATGGCACACTCAGGACTGGCAGACAAGCAGAAAGGCAAATATTAATTTCCCACGTTTTTTTTTATTTTTTAAGGGAGAATTTAGATACCAAATTAAAAAAAAAAAAACTAGGCTTTCTATGGCCCACTATTTAAGAGAGATGGCACACTCAGGACTGCCAGACAAGCAGAAAGGCCAATATTAATCTCCCACTGTTTTTTTTTTCAGGGAGAATTTAGATACCAAATTAAAAAAAACACACTAGGCTTTCTATGGCCCACTATTTAAGAGAGATAGCACACTCAGGACTGGCAGACAACCAGAAAGGCCAATATTAATCTCCCACATTTTTTTTAATTTTTTCAGGGAGAATTTAGATGCCAAATAAAAAAAAAACACTAGGCTTTCTATGGCCCACTATTTAGGAGAGATGGCACACTCAGGACTGGCACACAAGCAGAAAGGCCAAAATTAATCTCCCACATTTTTTTTACTTTTTCAGGGAGAATTTAGATACCAAATTTAAAAAAAAACACTAGGCTTTCTATGGCCCACTATTTAAACGAGATGGCACACTCAGGACTGGCAGACAAGCAGAAAGGCCAATATTAATCTCCCACTGTTTTTTTTTTTCAGGGAGAATTTAGATACCAATTTTTTTTTTTTTTAAATTGGCTTTCTATGGCCCACTATTTAAGAGAGATGGCACACTCAGGACTGGCAGACAAGCAGAAAGGCAAATATTAATCTCCCACTTTTTTTTTATTTTTTAAGGGAGAATTTAGATACCAAATAAAAAAAAAATAAAAAACTAGGCTTTCTATGGCCCACTATTTAAGAGAGATGGCACACTCAGGACTGCCAGACAAGCAGAAAGGCCAATATTAATCTCCCACTGTTTTTTCTTTTCAGGGAGAATTTACATACCAAATTAAAAAAAACACACTAGGCTTTCTATGGCCCACTATTTAAGAGAGATGGCACACTCAGGACTGGCAGACAAGCAGAAAGGCCAATATTAATCTCCCACTGTGTTTTTTTTTCAGGGAGAATCTAGATACCAAATTTAAAAAAAAACAAATTGGCTTTCTATGGCCCACTATTTAAGAGAGATGGCACACTCAGGACTGGCATACAAGCAGAAAGGCCAATATTAATCTCCCACGTTTTTTTTTTATTTTTTCAGGGAGAATTTAGATACCAAATTTAAAAAAAAAAAAACTAGGCTTTCTATGGCCCACTATTTAAGAGAGATGGCGCACTCAGGACTGGAAGACAAGTAGAAAGGCAAATATTAATCTCCCACTTTTTTTTAAATTTTTTAAGGGAGAATTTAGATACCAAATTTAAACAAAAAAACACTAGGCTTTCTATGGCCCACTATTTAAGAGAGATGGCACACTCAGGACTGGCAGACAAGCAGAAAGGCAAATATTAATCTCCCACGTTTTTTTTTATTTTTTAAGGGAGAATTTAGATGCCAAATAAAAAAAAAACACTAGGCTTTCTATGGCCCACTATTTAGGAGAGATGGCACACTCAGGACTGGCACACAAGCAGAAAGGCCAAAATTAATCTCCCACATTTTTTTTATTTTTTCAGGGAGAATTTAGATAGCAAATTAAAAAAAAAACACTAGGCTTTCTATGGCCCACTATTTAAGCGAGATGGCACACTCAGGACTGGCAGACAAGCAGAAAGGCCAATATTAATCTCCCACTGTTTTTTTTTTTCAGGGAGAATTTAGATACCAATTTTTTTTTTTTTTTAAATTGGCTTTCTATGGCCCACTATTTAAGAGAGATGGCACACTCAGGACTGGCAGATAAGCAGAAAGGCAAATATTAATCTCCCACTTTTTTTTTATTTTTTAAGGGAGAATTTAGATACCAAATAAAAAAAAAAAAAAAAAACTAGGCTTTCTATGGCCCACTATTTAAGAGAGATGGCACACTCAGGACTGGCAGACAAGCAGAAAGGCCAATACTAATCTCCCACTGTTTTTTTTTCAGGGAGAATTTAGATACCAAATTTAAAAAAAAAAAAAATTGGCTTTCTATGGCCCACTATTTAAGAGAGATGGCACACTCAGGACTGGCAGACAAGCAGAAAGGCAAATATTAATCTCCCACTGTTTTTTTTTTTCAGGGAGAATTTAGATACCAAATTTAAAAAAAAAACACTAGGCTTTCTATGGCCCACTATTTAAGAGAGATAGCACACTCAGGACTGGCAGACAAGCAGAAAGGCCAATATTAATCTCCCACGTTTTTTTTTATTTTTTCAGGGAGAATTTAGATACCAAATTTAAAAAAAAAACACTAGGCTTTCTATGGCCCACTATTTAAGAGAGATGGCACACTCAGGACTGGCAGACAAGCAGAAAGGCAAATATTAATCTCCCACAGTTTTTTTTTTTTCAGGGAGAATTTAGATACCAAATTTAAAAAAAAAAAAATTGGCTTTCTATGGCCCACTATTTAAGAGAGATGGCACACTCAGGACTGGCAGACAAGCAGAAAGGCAAATATTAATCTCCCACAGTTTTTTTTTTTTCAGGGAGAATTTATATACTAAATTAAAAAAAAAAAAAAATTGGCTTTCTATGGCCCACTATTTAAGAGAGATGGCACACTCAGGACTGGCAGACAAGCAGAAAGGCCAATATTAATCTCCCATGTTTTTTTTTATTTTTTCAGGGAGAATTTAGATACCAAATTTTTAAAAAAAAACCTAGGCTTTCTATGGCCCACTATTTAAGAGAGATGGCACACTCAGGACTGGCAGACAAGCAGAAAGGCCAATATTAATCTCCCACGTTTTTTTTTATTTTTTCAGGGAGAATTTACATACCAAATTTAAACAAAAAACACTAGGCTTTCTATGGCCCACTATTTAAGAGAGATGGCACACTCAGGACTGGCAGACAAGCAGAAAGGCAAATATTAATCTCCCACTGTTTTTTTTTTTTCAGGGAGAATTTAGATACCAAATTTAAAAAAAAAACACTAGGCTTTCTATGGCCCACTATTTAAGAGAGATGGCACACTCAGGACTGGCAGACAAGCAGAAAGGCCAATATTAATCTCCCACGTTTTTTTTTATTTTTTAAGGGAGAATTTAGATACCAAATAAAATAAAAAAAAAAAAAAAACTAGGCTTTCTATGGCCCATTATTAGAGAGACATGGCACACTCAGGACTGCCAGACAAGCAGAAAGGCCAATATTAATCTCCCACTGTTTTTTCTTTTCAGGGAGAATTTACATACCAAATTAAAAAAAACACACTAGGCTTTCTATGGCCCACTATTTAAGAGAGATGGCACACTCAGGACTGGCAGACAAGCAGAAAGGCCAATATTAATCTCCCACTGTTTTTTTTTTCAGGGAGAATTTAGATACCAAATTTAAAAAAAAAACAAATTGGCTTTCTATGGCCCACTATTTAAGAGAGATGGCACACTCAGGACTGGCAGACAAGCAGAAAGGCCAATATTAATCTCCCACGTTTTTTTTAATTTTTTCAGGGAGAATTTAGATACCAAATTTAAAAAAAAAAACCCTAGGCTTTCTATGGCCCACTATTTAAGAGAGATGGCACACTCAGGACTGGCAGACAAGCAGAAAGGCCAATATTAATCTCCCACGTTTTTTTTTATTTTTTCAGGGAGAATTTAGATACCAAATTTAAAAAAAAAAACACTAGGCTTTCTATGGCCCACTATTTAAGAGAGATGGCACACTCAGGACTGGCATACAAGCAGAAAGGCCAATATTAATCTCCCACGTTTTTTTTTTTATTTTTTCAGGGAGAATTTAGATACCAAATTTAAAAAAAAAAAAACTAGGCTTTCTATGGCCCACTATTTAAGAGAGATGGCGCACTCAGGACTGGAAGACAAGTAGAAAGGCAAATATTAATCTCCCACTTTTTTTTAAATTTTTTAAGGGAGAATTTAGATACCAAATTTAAAAAAAAAAACACTAGGCTTTCTATGGCCCACTATTTAAGAGAGATGGCACACTCAGGACTGGCAGACAAGCAGAAGGGCAAATATTAATCTCCCACGTTTTTTTTTATTTTTTAAGGGAGAATTTAGATGCCAAATAAAAAAAAAACACTAGGCTTTCTATGGCCCACTATTTAGGAGAGATGGCACACTCAGGACTGGCACACAAGCAGAAAGGCCAAAATTAATCTCCCACATTTTTTTTATTTTTTCAGGGAGAATTTAGATACCAAATTAAAAAAAAAACACTAGGCTTTCTATGGCCCACTATTTAAGCGAGATGGCACACTCAGGACTGGCAGACAAGCAGAAAGGCCAATATTAATCTCCCACTGTTTTTTTTTTTCAGGGAGAATTTAGATACCAATTTTTTTTTTTTTTTTAAATTGGCTTTCTATGGCCCACTATTTAAGAGAGATGGCACACTCAGGACTGGCAGACAAGCAGAAAGGCAAATATTAATCTCCCACGTTTTTTTTTATTTTTTCAGTGAGAATTTACATACCAAATTAAAAAAAACACACTAGGCTTTCTATGGCCCACTATTTAAGAGAGATGGCACACTCAGGACTGGCAGACAAGCAGAAAGGCCAATACTAATCTCCCACTGTTTTTTTTTTCAGGGAGAATTTAGATACCAAATTTAAAAAAAAAAAAAATTGGCTTTCTATGGCCCACTATTTAAGAGAGATGGCACACTCAGGACTGGCAGACAAGCAGAAAGGCCAATATTAATCTCCCACGTTTTTTATTTTTTCAGGGAGAATTTAGATACCAAATTAAAATAAATAAAACACTAGGCTTTCTATGGCCCACTATTTAAGAGAGATGGCACACTCAGGACTGGCAGACAAGCAGAAAGGCCAATATTAATCTCCCACGTTTTTTTTTATTTTTTCAGGGAGAATTTAGATACCAAATTTAAAAAAAAAACACTAGGCTTTCTATGGCCCACTATTTAAGAGAGATGGCACACTCAGGACTGGCAGACAAGCAGAAAGGCAAATATTAATCTCCCACTGTTTTTTTTTTTCAGGGAGAATTTAGATACCAAATTTAAAAAAAAAAAAAATTGGCTTTCTATGGCCCATTATTTAAGAGAGATGGCACACTCAGGACTGGCAGACAAGCAGAAAGGCCAATATTAATCTCCCACGTTTTTTTTTATTTTTTCAGGGAGAATTTAGATACCAAATTTAAAAAAAAACACTAGGCTTTCTATGGCCCACTATTTAAGAGAGATGGCACACTCAGGACTGGCATACAAGCAGAAAGGCCAATATTGATCTCCCACGTTTTTTTTTATTTTTTCAGGGAGAATTTAGATACCAAATTTAAAAAAAAAAACCCTAGGCTTTCTATGGCCCACTATTTAAGAGAGATGGCACATTCAGGACTGGCAGACAAGCAGAAAGGCTAATATTAATCTCCCACGTTTTTTTTTATTTTTTCAGGGAGAATTTAGATACCAAATTTAAAAAAAAAACACTAGGCTTTCTATGGCCCACTATTTAAGAGAGATGGCACACTCAGGACTGGCAGACAAGCAGAAAGGCAAATATTAATCTCCCACTGTTTTTTTTTTTCAGGGAGAATTTAGATACCAAATTTAAAAAAAAAACACTAGGCTTTCTATGGCCCACTATTTAAGAGAGCACACTCAGGACTGGCAGACAAGCAGAAAGGCCAATATTAATCTCCCACGTTTTTTTTTATTTTTTCAGGGAGAATTTAGATACCAAATTTAAAAAAAAAAAACACTAGGCTTTCTATGGCCCACTATTTAAGAGAGATGGCACACTCAGGACTGGCAGACAAGCAGAAAGGCAAATATTAATCTCCCACAGTTTTTTTTTTTCAGGGAGAATTTAGATACCAAATTTAAAAAAAAAAAAAAATTGGCTTTCTATGGCCCACTATTTAAGAGAGATGGCACACTCAGGACTGGCAGACAAGCAGAAAGGCAAATATTAATCTCCCACAGTTTTTTTTTTTCAGGGAGAATTTAGATACCAAATTTTAAAAAAAAAAAATTGGCTTTCTATGGCCCACTATTTAAGAGAGATGGCACACTCAGGACTGGCAGACAAGCAGAAAGGCCAATATTAATCTCCCATGTTTTTTTTTATTTTTTCAGGGAGAATTTAGATACCAAATTTAAAAAAAAAAACCTAGGCTTTCTATGGCCCACTATTTAAGAGAGATGGCACACTCAGGACTGGCAGACAAGCAGAAAGGCCAATATTAATCTCCCACTTTTTTTTTATTTTTTCAGGGAGAATTTACATACCAAATTTAAAAAAAAAACACTAGGCTTTCTATGGCCCACTATTTAAGAGAGATGGCACACTCAGGACTGGCAGACAAGCAGAAAGGCAAATATTAATCTCCCACTGTTTTTTTTTTTCAGGGAGAATTTAGATACCAAATTTAAAAAAAAAACACTAGGCTTTCTATGGCCCACTATTTAAGAGAGATGGCACACTCAGGACTGGCAGACAAGCAGAAAGTCCAATATTAATCTCCCACGTTTTTTTTATTTTTTCAGGGAGAATTTAGATACCAAATTTAAAAAAAAAACACTAGGCTTTCTATGGCCCACTATTTAAGAGAGATGGCACACTCAGGACTGGCAGACAAGCAGAAAGGCAAATATTAATCTCCCACGTTTTTTTTTTATTTTTTAAGGGAGAATTTAGATACCAAATAAAATAAAAAAAAAAAAAAACTAGGCTTTCTATGGCCCACTATTTAAGAGAGATGGCACACTCAGGACTGCCAGACAAGCAGAAAGGCCAATATTAATCTCCCACTGTTTTTTTTTCAGGGAGAATTTACATACCAAATTAAAAAAAACACACTAGGCTTTCTATGGCCCACTATTTAAGAGAGATGGCACACTCAGGACTGGCAGACAAGCAGAAAGGCCAATATTAATCTCCCACGTTTTTTTTAATTTTTTCAGGGAGAATTTAGATACCAAATTTAAAAAAAAAACCCTAGGCTTTCTATGGCCCACTATTTAAGAGAGATGGCACATTCAGGACTGGCAGACAAGCAGAAAGGCTAATATTAATCTCCCACGTTTTTTTTTATTTTTTCAGGGAGAATTTAGATACCAAATTTAAAAAAAAAACACTAGGCTTTCTATGGCCCACTATTTAAGAGAGATGGCACACTCAGGACTGGCAGACAAGCAGAAAGGCAAATATTAATCTCCCACTGTTTTTTTTTTTCAGGGAGAATTTAGATACCAAATTTAAAAAAAAAACACTAGGCTTTCTATGGCCCACTATTTAAGAGAGATAGCACACTCAGGACTGGCAGACAAGCAGAAAGGCCAATATTAATCTCCCACGTTTTTTTTTATTTTTTCAGGGAGAATTTAGATACCAAATTTAAAAAAAAAAACACTAGGCTTTCTATGGCCCACTATTTAAGAGAGATGGCACACTCAGGACTGGCAGACAAGCAGAAAGGCAAATATTAATCTCCCACAGTTTTTTTTTTCAGGGAGAATTTAGATACCAAATTTAAAAAAAATAAAAAAATTGGCTTTCTATGGCCCACTATTTAAGAGAGATGGCACACTCAGGACTGGCAGACAAGCAGAAAGGCAAATATTAATCTCCCACAGTTTTTTTTTTTCAGGGAGAATTTAGATACCAAATTTAAAAAAAAAAACACTAGGCTTTCTATGGCCCACTATTTAAGAGAGATGGCACACTCAGGACTGGCAGACAAGCAGAAAGGCAAATATTAATCTCCCACGTTTTTTTTTATTTTTTAAGGGAGAATTTAGATGCCAAATAAAAAAAAAACACTAGGCTTTCTATGGCCCACTATTTAGGAGAGATGGCACACTCAGGACTGGCACACAAGCAGAAAGGCCAAAATTAATCTCCCACATTTTTTTTATTTTTTCAGGGAGAATTTAGATACCAAATTAAAAAAAAAAACACTAGGCTTTCTATGGCCCACTATTTAAGCGAGATGGCACACTCAGGACTGGCAGACAAGCAGAAAGGCCAATATTAATCTCCCACTGTTTTTTTTTTCAGGGAGAATTTAGATACCAATTTTTTTTTTTTTTTTAAATTGGCTTCCTATGGCCCACTATTTAAGAGAGATGGCACACTCAGGACTGGCAGACAAGCAGAAAGGCAAATATTAATCTCCCACGTTTTTTTTTATTTTTTCAGTGAGAATTTACATACCAAATTAAAAAAAACACACTAGGCTTTCTATGGCCCACTATTTAAGAGAGATGGCACACTCAGGACTGGCAGACAAGCAGAAAGGCCAATACTAATCTCCCACTGTTTTTTTTTTCAGGGAGAATTTAGATACCAAATTTAAAAAAAAAAAAAATTGGCTTTCTATGGCCCACTATTTAAGAGAGATGGCACACTCAGGACTGGCAGACAAGCAGAAAGGCCAATATTAATCTCCCACGTTTTTTATTTTTTCAGGGAGAATTTAGATACCAAATTAAAATAAATAAAACACTAGGCTTTCTATGGCCCACTATTTAAGAGAGATGGCACACTCAGGACTGGCAGACAAGCAGAAAGGCCAATATTAATCTCCCACGTTTTTTTTTATTTTTTCAGGGAGAATTTAGATACCAAATTTAAAAAAAAAACACTAGGCTTTCTATGGCCCACTATTTAAGAGAGATGGCACACTCAGGACTGGCAGACAAGCAGAAAGGCAAATATTAATCTCCCACTGTTTTTTTTTTTCAGGGAGAATTTAGATACCAAATTTAAAAAAAAAAAAAATTGGCTTTCTATGGCCCACTATTTAAGAGAGATGGCACACTCAGGACTGGCAGACAAGCAGAAAGGCCAATATTAATCTCCCACGTTTTTTTTTATTTTTTCAGGGAGAATTTAGATACCAAATTTAAAAAAAAACACTAGGCTTTCTATGGCCCACTATTTAAGAGAGATGGCACACTCAGGACTGGCATACAAGCAGAAAGGCCAATATTGATCTCCCACGTTTTTTTTTTATTTTTTCAGGAAGAATTTAGATACCAAATTTAAAAAAAAAACCCTAGGCTTTCTATGGCCCACTATTTAAGAGAGATGGCACATTCAGGACTGGCAGACAAGCAGAAAGGCTAATATTAATCTCCCACGTTTTTTTTTATTTTTTCAGGGAGAATTTAGATACCAAATTTAAAAAAAAAACACTAGGCTTTCTATGGCCCACTATTTAAGAGAGATGGCACACTCAGGACTGGCAGACAAGCAGAAAGGCAAATATTAATCTCCCACTGTTTTTTTTTTTCAGGGAGAATTTAGATACCAAATTTAAAAAAAAAACACTAGGCTTTCTATGGCCCACTATTTAAGAGAGATAGCACACTCAGGACTGGCAGACAAGCAGAAAGGCCAATATTAATCTCCCACGTTTTTTTTTATTTTTTCAGGGAGAATTTAGATACCAAATTTAAAAAAAAAAACACTAGGCTTTCTATGGCCCACTATTTAAGAGAGATGGCACACTCAGGACTGGCAGACAAGCAGAAAGGCAAATATTAATCTCCCACAGTTTTTTTTTTTTCAGGGAGAATTTAGATACCAAATTTAAAAAAAAAAAAAAATTGGCTTTCTATGGCCCACTATTTAAGAGAGATGGCACACTCAGGACTGGCAGACAAGCAGAAAGGCAAATATTAATCTCCCACAGTTTTTTTTTTTCAGGGAGAATTTAGATACCAAATTTAAAAAAAAAAAAAATTGGCTTTCTATGGCCCACTATTTAAGAGAGATGGCACACTCAGGACTGGCAGACAAGCAGAAAGGCCAATATTAATCTCCCATGTTTTTTTTTATTTTTTCAGGGAGAATTTAGATACCAAATTTAAAAAAAAATCCTAGGCTTTCTACGGCCCACTATTTAAGAGAGATGGCACACTCAGGACTGGCAGACAAGCAGAAAGGCCAATATTAATCTCCCACGTTTTTTTTTATTTTTTCAGGGAGAATTTACATACCAAATTTAAAAAAAAACCACTAGGCTTTCTATGGCCCACTATTTAAGAGAGATGGCACACTCAGGACTGGCAGACAAGCAGAAAGGCCAATATTAATCTCCCACTGTTTTTTTTTTTCAGGGAGAATTTAGATACCAAATTAAAAAAAAAAAAACTAGGCTTTCTATGGCCCACTATTTAAGAGAGATGGCACACTCAGGACTGGCAGACAAGCAGAAAGGCCAATATTAATCTCCCACGTTTTTTTTTATTTTTTCAGGGAGAATTTAGATACCAAATTTAAAAAAAAAACACTAGGCTTTCTATGGCCCACTATTTAAGAGAGATGGCACACTCAGGACTGGCATACAAGCAGAAAGGCCAATATTAATCTCCCACGTTTTTTTTTTATTTTTTCAGGGAGAATTTAGATACCAAATTTAAAAAAAAAAAAAACTAGGCTTTCTATGGCCCACTATTTAAGAGAGATGGCGCACTCAGGACTGGAAGACAAGTAGAAAGGCAAATATTAATCTCCCACTTTTTTTTAAATTTTTTAAGGGAGAATTTAGATACCAAATTTAAAAAAAAAAACACTAGGCTTTCTATGGCCCACTATTTAAGAGAGATGGCACACTCAGGACTGGCAGACAAGCAGAAAGGCAAATATTAATCTCCCACGTTTTTTTTTATTTTTTAAGGGAGAATTTAGATGCCAAATAAAAAAAAAACACTAGGCTTTCTATGGCCCACTATTTAGGAGAGATGGCACACTCAGGACTGGCACACAAGCAGAAAGGCCAAAATTAATCTCCCACATTTTTTTTATTTTTTCAGGGAGAATTTAGATACCAATTTTTTTTTTTTTTTTAAATTGGCTTTCTATGGCCCACTATTTAAGAGAGATGGCACACTCAGGACTGGCAGACAAGCAGAAAGGCAAATATTAATCTCCCACGTTTTTTTTTATTTTTTCAGTGAGAATTTACATACCAAATTAAAAAAAACACACTAGGCTTTCTATGGCCCACTATTTAAGAGAGATGGCACACTCAGGACTGGCAGACAAGCAGAAAGGCCAATACTAATCTCCCACTGTTTTTTTTTTCAGGGAGAATTTAGATACCAAATTTAAAAAAAAAAAAAATTGGCTTTCTATGGCCCACTATTTAAGAGAGATGGCACACTCAGGACTGGCAGACAAGCAGAAAGGCCAATATTAATCTCCCACGTTTTTTATTTTTTCAGGGAGAATTTAGATACCAAATTAAAATAAATAAAACACTAGGCTTTCTATGGCCCACTATTTAACAGAGATGGCACACTCAGGACTGGCAGACAAGCAGAAAGGCCAATATTAATCTCCCACGTTTTTTTTTATTTTTTCAGGGAGAATTTAGATACCAAATTTAAAAAAAAAACACTAGGCTTTCTATGGCCCACTATTTAAGAGAGATGGCACACTCAGGACTGGCAGACAAGCAGAAAGGCAAATATTAATCTCCCACTGTTTTTTTTTTTCAGGGAGAATTTAGATACCAAATTTAAAAAAAAAAAAAATTGGCTTTCTATGGCCCACTATTTAAGAGAGATGGCACACTCAGGACTGGCAGACAAGCAGAAAGGCCAATATTAATCTCCCACGTTTTTTTTTATTTTTTCAGGGAGAATTTAGATACCAAATTAAAAAAAAAACACTAGGCTTTCTATGGCCCACTATTTAAGAGAGATGGCACACTCAGGACTGGCATACGAGCAGAAAGGCCAATATTAATCTCCCACGTTTTTTTTTATTTTTTCAGGGAGAATTTAGATACCAAATTTAAAAAAAAAAAACCTAGGCTTTCTATGGCCCACTATTTAAGAGAGATGGCACACTCAGGACTGGCAGACAAGCAGAAAGGCTAATATTAATCTCCCACGTTTTTTTTTATTTTTTCAGGGAGAATTTAGATACCAAATTTAAAAAAAAAACACTAGGCTTTCTATGGCCCACTATTTAAGAGAGATGGCACACTCAGGACTGGCAGACAAGCAGAAAGGCAAATATTAATCTCCCACTGTTTTTTTTTTTCAGGGAGAATTTAGATACCAAATTTAAAAAAAAAACACTAGGCTTTCTATGGCCCACTATTTAAGAGAGATAGCACACTCAGGACTGGCAGACAAGCAGAAAGGCCAATATTAATCTCCCACGTTTTTTTTTATTTTTTCAGGGAGAATTTAGATACCAAATTTAAAAAAAAAAACACTAGGCTTTCTATGGCCCACTATTTAAGAGAGATGGCACACTCAGGACTGGCAGACAAGCAGAAAGGCAAATATTAATCTCCCACAGTTTTTTTTTTTCAGGGAGAATTTAGATACCAAATTTAAAAAAAAAAAAAATTGGCTTTCTATGGCCCACTATTTAAGAGAGATGGCACACTCAGGACTGGCAGACAAGCAGAAAGGCAAATATTAATCTCCCACAGTTTTTTTTTTCAGGGAGAATTTAGATACCAAATTTAAAAAAAAAAAAAATTGGCTTTCTATGGCCCACTATTTAAGAGAGATGGCACACTCAGGACTGGCAGACAAGCAGAAAGGCCAATATTAATCTCCCATGTTTTTTTTTATTTTTTCAGGGAGAATTTAGATACCAAATTTAAAAAAAAAAACCTAGGCTTTCTATGGCCCACTATTTAAGAGAGATGGCACACTCAGGACTGGCAGACAAGCAGAAAGGCCAATATTAATCTCCCACGTTTTTTTTTATTTTTTCAGGGAGAATTTACATACCAAATTTAAAAAAAAAACACTAGGCTTTCTATGGCCCACTATTTAAGAGAGATGGCACACTCAGGACTGGCAGACAAGCAGAAAGGCAAATATTAATCTCCCACTGTTTTTTTTTTTCAGGGAGAATTTAGATACCAAATTTAAAAAAAAACCCTAGGCTTTCTATGGCCCACTATTTAAGAGAGATGGCACACTCAGGACTGGCAGACAAGCAGAAAGGCCAATATTAATCTCCCACGTTTTTTTTTATTTTTTCAGGGAGAATTTAGATACCAAATTTAAAAAAAAAACACTAGGCTTTCTATGGCCCACTATTTAAGAGAGATGGCACACTCAGGACTGGCATACAAGCAGAAAGGCCAATATTAATCTCCCACGTTTTTTTTTTTTTTTTTTCAGGGAGAATTTAGATACCAAATTTAAAAAAAAAAAACTAGGCTTTCTATGGCCCACTATTTAAGAGAGATGGCGCACTCAGGACTGGAAGACAAGTAGAAAGGCAAATATTAATCTCCCACTTTTTTTTAAATTTTTTAAGGGAGAATTTAGATACCAAATTTAAAAAAAAAACACTAGGCTTTCTATGGCCCACTATTTAAGAGAGATGGCACACTCAGGACTGGCAGACAAGCAGAAAGGCAAATATTAATCTCCCACGTTTTTTTTTATTTTTTAAGGGAGAATTTAGATGCCAAATAAAAAAAAAACACTAGGCTTTCTATGGCCCACTATTTAGGAGAGATGGCACACTCAGGACTGGCACACAAGCAGAAAGGCCAAAATTAATCTCCCACATTTTTTTTATTTTTTCAGGGAGAATTTAGATACCAAATTAAAAAAAAAACACTAGGCTTTCTATGGCCCACTATTTAAGCGAGATGGCACACTCAGGACTGGCAGACAAGCAGAAAGGCCAATATTAATCTCCCACTGTTTTTTTTTTCAGGGAGAATTTAGATACCAATTTTTTTTTTTTTTTAAATTGGCTTTCTATGGCCCACTATTTAAGAGAGATGGCACACTCAGGACTGGCAGACAAGCAGAAAGGCAAATATTAATCTCCCACGTTTTTTTTTATTTTTTCAGTGAGAATTTACATACCAAATTAAAAAAAACACACTAGGCTTTCTATGGCCCACTATTTAAGAGAGATGGCACACTCAGGACTGGCAGACAAGCAGAAAGGCCAATATTAATCTCCCACGTTTTTTATTTTTTCAGGGAGAATTTAGATACCAAATTAAAATAAATAAAACACTAGGCTTTCTATGGCCCACTATTTAAGAGAGATGGCACACTCAGGACTGGCAGACAAGCAGAAAGGCCAATATTAATCTCCCACGTTTTTTTTTATTTTTTCAGGGAGAATTTAGATACCAAATTTAAAAAAAAAACACTAGGCTTTCTATGGCCCACTATTTAAGAGAGATGGCACACTCAGGACTGGCAGACAAGCAGAAAGGCAAATATTAATCTCCCACTGTTTTTTTTTTTCAGGGAGAATTTAGATACCAAATTTAAAAAAAAAAAAAATTGGCTTTCTATGGCCCACTATTTAACCCCTCTGTGACCTTAGACGTACTATCCCGTCGAGGTGCCCTGGGCTTATCTGACCCTGGACGGGATAGTACGTCATAGCGATCGGCAGCGCTCACGGGGGGAGCGCCGCCGATCGCGGCCGGGTGTCAGCTGCTTATCGCAGCTGACATCCGGCACTATGTGCCAGGAGCGGTCACGGACCGCCCCCGGCACATTAACCCCTGGCACACCGCGATCAAAGATGATCGCGATGTGCCGGCGGTGCAGGGAAGCACCGCGCAGGGAGGGGGCTCCCTGCGGGCTTCCCTGAGCCCCCCGCAGCAACGCGATGTGATCGCGTTGCTGCGAGGGTCTCCTCACCTCCCTCCCTGCTCGAGCCCCGGATCCAAGATGGCCGCGGATCCGGGTCCTGCAGGGAGGGAGGTGTCTTCACAGAAGCCTGCTCAGAGCAGGCACTGTGAAGCAGCCTGCACTCCTATCAGATCAGTGATCTGACAGAGTGCTGTGCAAACTGTCAGATCACTGATCTGTGATGTCCCCCCCTGGGACAAAGTAAAAAAGTAAAAAAAAAAATTTCCAAATGTGTAAAAAAAATAAAAAAAATATTCCAAAATAATGAAAAAAAAAAATAAAATATTATTCCCATAAATACATTTCTTCATCTAAATAAAAAAAAACAAAACAATAAAAGTACACATATTTAGTATCGCCGCGTCCGTAACGACCCGACCTATAAAACTGTCCCACTAGTTAACCCCTTCAGTAAACACCGTAAGAAAAAAAAAAAAAAACGAGGCAAAAAACAACGCTTTATTATCATACCGCCGAACAAAAAGTGGAATAGCACGCGATCAAAAGGACAGATATAAATAACCATGGTACCGCTGAAAGCGTCATATTATCCCGCAAAAAAAGAGCCGCCATACAGCATCATCAGCAAAAAAATAAAAAAGTTATAGTCCTGAGAATAAAGCGATGCAAAAATAATTATTTTTTCTGTAAAATAGTTTTTATCGTATAAAAGCACCAAACCATAAAAAAATGATATAAATGAGGTATCGCTGTAATCGTACTGACCCGAAGAATAAAACTGATTTATCAATTTTACCAAACGCCGAACGGTATAAACGCCTCCCCCAATAGAAATTCATGAATAGCTGGCTTTTGGTCATTCTTCCTCACAAAAATCGGAATAAAAAGCGATAAAAAAATGTCACGTGCCCAAAAATGTTTTCAATAAAAACGTCAACTCGTCCCGCAAAAAACAAGACCTCACATGACTCTGTGGACCAAAATATGGAAAAATTATAGCTCTCAAAATGTGGTATTGCAAAAAATATTTTTTGCAATAAAAAGGGTCTTTCAGTGTGTGACGGCTGCCAATCATAAAAATCCGCTAAAAAACCCGCTATAAAAGTAAATCAAACCCCCCTTCATCACCCCCTTAGTTAGGGAAAAATAAAAAAAAATGTATTTATTTCCATTTTCCCATTAGGGCTAGGGTTAGGGCTAGGATTAGGGTTAGGGCTAGGGTTAGGGCTAGGGTTAGGGCTAGGGTTAGGGCTAGGGCTAGGGTTAGGGCTAGGGCTAGGGTTAGGGCTAGGGCTAGGGTTAGGGCTAGGGTTAGGGTTAGGGCTAGGGTTAGGGCTAGGGTTAGGGTTGGGGCTACAGTTAGGGTTGGGGCTAAAGTTAGGGTTAGGGTTTAGATTACATTTACAGTTGGGAATAGGGTTGGGATTAGGGTTAGTGGTGTGTCAGGGTTAGAAGTGTGGTTAGGGTTACCGTTGGAATTAGGGTTAGGGGTGTGTTTAGATTAGGGTTTCAGTTATAATTGGGGGGTTTCCACTGTTTCGGCACATCAGGGGCTCTCCAAACACGACATGGCGTCCGATCTCAATTCCAGCCAATTCTGCGTTGAAAAAGTAAAACAGTGCTCCTTCCCTTCCGAGCTCTCCTGTGTGCCCAAACAGGGGTTTACCCCAACATATGGGGTATCAGCGTACTCAGGACAAATTGGACAACAACTTTTGTGGACCAATTTCTCCTGTTACCCTTGGGAAAATACAAAACTGGGGGCTAAAAAATAATTTTTGTGGGAAAACAAAAAGATTTTTTATTTTCACGGCTCTGCGTTATAAACTGTAGTGAAACACTTGGGGGTTCAAAGTTCTCACAACACATCTAGATAAGTTCATTGAGGGGTCTAGTTTCCAATATGGGGTCACTTGTGGGGGGTTTCTACTGTTTAGGTACATTAGGGGCTCTGCAAACGCAATGTGACGCCTGCAGACCAATCCATCTAAGTCTGCATTCCAAATGATGCTCCTTCCCTTCCGAGCCCTCCCATGCGCCCAAACGGTGGTTCCTCCCCACATATCGGGTATCAGCGTACTCAGGACAAATTGGACAACAACATTTAGGGTCCAATTTCTCCTGCTAACCTTGGAAAAATACAAAACTGGGGGCTAAAATATAATTTTTGTGGAAAAAAAAATATTTTTTATTTGCATGGCTCTGCGTTATAAACTGTAGTGAAATACTTGGGGGTTCAAAGCTCTCACAACACATCAAGATGAGTTCCTTAGGGGGTCTATTTTCCAAAATGGTGTCACTTGTGGGGGGTTTCTACTGTTTAGGTACATTAGGGGCTCTGCAAACGCAATGTGACGCCTGCAGACCATTCCATCTAAGTCTGCATTCCAAATGATGCTCCTTCCCTTCCGAGCCCTCCCATGCGCCCAAACGGTGGTTCCCCCCACATATCGGGTATCAGCGTACTCAGGACAAATTGGACAACAACATTTAGGGTCCAATTTCTCCTGCTAACCTTGGAAAAATACAAAACTGGGGGCTAAAATATAATTTTTGTGGGAAAACAAAAATATTTTTTATTTGCATGGCTCTGCGTTATAAACTGTAGTGAAATACTTGGGGGTTCAAAGCTCTCACAACACATCAAGATGAGTTCCTTAGGGGGTCTACTTTCCAAAATGGTGTCACTTGTGGGGGGTTTCTACTGTTTAGGTACATTAGGGGCTCTGCAAACGCAATGTGACGCCTGCAGACCATTCCATCTAAGTCTGCATTCCAAATGGCGCTCCTTCCCTTCCGAACCCTCCCATGCGCCCAAACGGTGGTTCCCCCCCACATATGGGGTATCAGCGTACTCAGGACAAATTGGACAACAACTTTTGGGGTCCAATTTCTCCTGTTACCCTAGGGAAAATACAAAACTGGGGGCTAAAAAATAATTTTTGTGGGAAAAAAATTTTGTTTTATTTTTATGGCTCTGCATTATAAACTTCTGTGAAGCCCTTGGTGGGTCAAAGTGCTCACCACACATCCAGATAAGTTCCTTAGGGGGTCTACTTTCCAAAATGGTGTCACTTGTGGGGGGTTTCAATGTTTAGGCACATCAGTGGCTCTCCAAACGCAACATGGCGTCCCATCTCAATTCCTGTCAATTTTGCATTGAAAAGTCAAACGGCGCTCCTTCCCTTCCGAGCTCTCCCATGCGCCCAAACAGTGGTTTACTGCCACATATGGGGTATCAGCGTACTCGGGACAAATTGGACAACAACTTTTGAGGTCCAATTTCTTCTCTTACCCTTGGAAAAATAAAAAATTGGGGGCAAAAATATTATTTTTGTGAAAAAATATGATTTTTTATTTTTACGGTTCTGCATTATAAACTTCTGTGAAGCACTTGGTGGGTCAAAGTGCTCACCACACCTCTAGATAAGTTCCTTAGGGGGTCTACTTTCCAAAATGGTGTCACTTGTGGGGGGTTTCAATGTTTAGGCACATCAGTGGCTCTCCAAACGCAACATGGCGTCCCATCTCAATTCCTGTCAATTTTGCATTGAAAAGTCAAATAGCGCTCCTTCCCTTCCGAGCTCTCCCATGCGCCCAAACAGTGGTTTACTGCCACATATGGGGTATCAGCGTACTCAGGACAAATTGGACAACAACTTTTTGGGTCCAATTTCTCCTGTTACCCTTGGTAAAATAAAACAAATTGGAGCTGAAGTAAATTTTTTGTGTAAAAAAGTTAAATGTTCATTTTTATTTAAACATTCCAAAAATTCCTATTAAACACCTGAAGGGTTAATAAACTTCTTGAATGTGGTTTTGAGCACCTTGAGGGGTGCAGTTTTTAGAATGGTGTCACACTTGGGCATTTTCTATCATATAGACCCCTCAAAATGACTTCAAATGAGACGTGGTCCCTAAAAAAAAATGGTGTTGTAAAAATGAGAAATTGCTGGTCAACTTTTAACCCTTATAATTCCCTAACAAAAAAAAAAATTGGTTCCAAAATTATGCTGATGTAAAGGAGACATGTGGGAAATGTTACTTATTAAGTATTTTGTGTGACATATCTCTGTGATTTAATTGCATAAAAATTCAAAGTTTGAAAATTGCGAAATTTTCAAAATTTTCGCCAAATTTCCGTTTTTTTCACAAATAAACGCAGGTACTATCAAAGAAATTTTACCACTATCATGAAGTACAATATGTCACGAGAAAACAATGTCAGAATCACCAGGATCCGTTGAAGCATTTCGGAGTTATAACCTCATAAAGGGACAGTGGTCAGAATTGTAAAAATTGGCCTGGTCATTAACGTGCAAACCACCCTTGGGGGTAAAGGGGTTAAGAGAGATGGCACACTCAGGACTGGCAGACAAGCAGAAAGGCCAATATTAATCTCCCACGTTTTTTTTTATTTTTTCAGGGAGAATTTAGATACCAAATTTTAAAAAAAACACTAGGCTTTCTATGGCCCACTATTTAAGAGAGATGGCACACTCAGGACTGGCATACAAACAGAAAGGCCAATATTGATCTCCCACGTTTTTTTTTTTTTTTTCAGGGAGAATTTAGATACCAAATTTAAAAAAAAAAACCCTAGGCTTTCTATGGCCCACTATTTAAGAGAGATGGCACATTCAGGACTGGCAGACAAGCAGAAAGGCTTATATTAATCTCCCACGTTTTTTTTTATTTTTTCAGGGAGAATTTAGATACCAAATTTAAAAAAAAACACTAGGCTTTCTATGGCCCACTATTTAAGAGAGATGGCACACTCAGGACTGGCAGACAAGCAGAAAGGCAAATATTAATCTCCCACTGTTTTTTTTTTTTCAGGGAGAATTTAGATACCAAATTTAAAAAAAAAACACTAGGCTTTCTATGGCCCACTATTTAAGAGAGATAGCACACTCAGGACTGGCAGACAAGCAGAAAGGCCAATATTAATCTCCCACGTTTTTTTTTATTTTTTCAGGGAGAATTTAGATACCAAATTTAAAAAAAAAAACACTAGGCTTTCTATGGCCCACTATTTAAGAGAGATGGCACACTCAGGACTGGCAGACAAGCAGAAAGGCAAATATTAATCTCCCACAGTTTTTTTTTTTCAGGGAGAATTTAGATACCAAATTTAAAAAAAAAAAAATTGGCTTTCTATGGCCCACTATTTAAGAGAGATGGCACACTCAGGACTGGCAGACAAGCAGAAAGGCAAATATTAATCTCCCACAGTTTTTTTTTTTCAGGGAGAATTTAGATACCAAATTTAAAAAAAAAAAAAATTGGCTTTCTATGGCCCACTATTTAAGAGAGATGGCACACTCAGGACTGGCAGACAAGCAGAAAGGCCAATATTAATCTCCCATGTTTTTTTTTATTTTTTCAGGGAGAATTTAGATACCAAATTTAAAAAAAAAAACCTAGGCTTTCTATGGCCCACTATTTAAGAGAGATGGCACACTCAGGACTGGCAGACAAGCAGAAAGGCCAATATTAATCTCCCACGTTTTTTTATTTTTTCAGGGAGAATTTACATACCAAATTTAAAAAAAAAACACTAGGCTTTCTATGGCCCACTATTTAAGAGAGATGGCACACTCAGGACTGGCAGACAAGCAGAAAGGCAAATATTAATCTCCCACTGTTTTTTTTTTTCAGGGAGAATTTAGATACCAAATTTAAAAAAAAAACACTAGGCTTTCTATGGCCCACTATTTAAGAGAGATGGCACACTCAGGACTGGCAGACAAGCAGAAAGGCCAATATTAATCTCCCACGTTTTTTTTATTTTTTCAGGGAGAATTTAGATACCAAATTTAAAAAAAAAACACTAGGCTTTCTATGGCCCACTATTTAAGAGAGATGGCACACTCAGGACTGGCAGACAAGCAGAAAGGCAAATATTAATCTCCCACGTTTTTTTTTATTTTTTAAGGGAGAATTTAGATACCAAATAAAATAAAAAAAAAAAAAACTAGGCTTTCTATGGCCTACTATTTAAGAGAGATGGCACACTCAGGACTGCCAGACAAGCAGAAAGGCCAATATTAATCTCCCACTGTTTTTTTTTCAGGGAGAATTTACATACCAAATTAAAAAAAACACACTAGGCTTTCTATGGCCCACTATTTAAGAGAGATGGCACACTCAGGACTGGCAGACAAGCAGAAAGGCCAATATTAATCTCCCACGTTTTTTTTTATTTTTTCAGGGAGAATTTAGATACCAAATTAAAAAAAACCCACTAGGCTTTCTATGGCCCACTATTTAGGAGAGATGGCACACTCAGGACTGGCACACAAGCAGAAAGGCCAAAATTAATCTCCCACGTTTTTTTTATTTTTTCAGGGAGAATTTAGATACCAAATTTAAAAAAAAATAAAAACTAGGCTTTCTATGGCCCACTATTTAAGAGAGATGCCACACTCAGGACTGGCAGACAAGCAGAAAGGCCAATATTAATCTCCCACTGTTTTTTTTTTTCAGGGAGAATTTAGATACCAAATTAAAAAAAAAAAACACTAGGCTTTCTATGGCCCACTATTTAAGCGAGGTGGCACACTCAGGACTGGCAGACAAGCAGAAAGGCCAATATTAATCTCCCACGTTTTTTTTTATTTTTTAAGGGAGAATTTAGATACCAAATTTAAAAAAAAAACACTAGGCTTTCTATGGCCCACTATTTAAGAGAGATGGCACACTCAGGACTGGCATACAAGCAGAAAGGCCAATATTAATCTCCCACGTTTTTTTTTTATTTTTTCAGGGAGAATTTAGATACCAAATTTAAAAAAAACAAACAAACTAGGCTTTCTATGGCCCACTATTTAAGAGAGATGGCACACTCAGGACTGGCAGACAATCAGAAAGGCAAATATTACTCTCCCACGTTTTTTTTTATTTTTTAAGGGAGAATTTAGATACCAAATTTAAAAAAAAAACACTAGGCTTTCTATGGCCCACTATTTAAGAGAGATGGCAGACTCAGGACTGGCATACAAGCAGAAAGGCCAATATTAATCTCCCACGTTTTTTTTTAATTTTTTAAGGGAGAATTTAGATACCAAATTAAAAAAAAAACAACTAGGCTTTCTATGGCCCACTATTTAAGAGAGATGGCACACTCAGGACTGGCAGACAAGCAGAAAGGCAAATATTAATCTCCCACATTTTTTTTTATTTTTTAAGGGAAAATTTAGATACCAAATTTAAAAAAAAAACACTAGGCTTTCTATAGCCCACTATTTAAGAGAGATGGCACACTCAGGACTGGCAGACAAGCAGAAAGGCAAATATTAATCTCCCACTGTTTTTTTTTTCAGGGAGAATTTAGATACCAAATTAAAAAAAAAACACTAGACTTTCTATGGCCCACTATTTAAGAGAGATAGCACACTCAGGACTGGCAGACAACCAGAAAGGCCAATATTAATCTCCCACTGTTTTTTTTTTTTTTCAGGGAGAATTTAGATACCAAATTGTTTTTTTTTTTAAAATTGGCTTTCTATGGCCCACTATTTAAGAGAGATGGCACACTCAGGACTGGCAGACAAGCAGAAAGGCCAATATTAATCTCCCACGTTTTTTTTTATTTTTTCAGGGAGAATTTAGATACCAAATTTAAAAAAAAAACACTAGGCTTTCTATGGCCCACTATTTAAGAGAGATGGCACACTCAGGACTGGCATACAAGCAGAAAGGCCAATATTAATCTCCCACCTTTTTTTTTTATTTTTTAAGGGAGAATTTAGATACCAAATTTAAAAAAAAAAACACTAGGCTTTCTATGGCCCACTATTTGAGAGAGATGGCACACTCAGGACTGGCAGACAAGCTGAAAGGCAAATATTAATCTCCCACTGTTTTTTTTTTTCAGGCAGAATTTAGATACCAAATAAAAAAAAAAAACACTAGGCATTCTATGGCCCACTATTTAGGAGAGATGGCACACTCAGGACTGGCACACAAGTAGAAAGGCCAAAATTAATCTCCCACAATTTTTTTTATTTTTTCAGGGAGAATTTAGATACCAAAATAAAAAAAAACACTAGACTTTCTATGGCCCACTATTTAAGCAAGATGGCACACTCAGGACTGGCAGACAAGCAGAAAGGCCAATATTAATCTCCCACTGTTTTTTTTTTTTTCAGAGAGAATTTAGATACCAAGTTTTTTTTAAAAAAAAATTGGCTTTCTATGGCCCACTATTTAAGAGAGATGGCACACTCAGGACTGGCAGACAAGCAGAAAGGCAAATATTAATTTCCCACGTTTTTTTTTATTTTTTAAGGGAGAATTTAGATACCAAATAAAAAAAAAAAAAACTAGGCTTTCTATGGCCCACTATTTAAGAGAGATGGCACACTCAGGACTGCCAGACAAGCAGAAAGGCCAATATTAATCTCCCACTGTTTTTTTTTTCAGGGAGAATTTAGATACCAAATTAAAAAACACACACTAGGCTTTCTATGGCCCACTATTTAAGAGAGATAGCACACTCAGGACTGGCAGACAACCAGAAAGGCCAATATTAATCTCCCACATTTTTTTTAATTTTTTCAGGGAGAATTTAGATGCCAAATAAAAAAAAAACACTAGGCTTTCTATGGCCCACTATTTAGGAGAGATGGCACACTCAGGACTGGCACACAAGCAGAAAGGCCAAAATTAATCTCCCACATTTTTTTTACTTTTTCAGGGAGAATTTAGATACCAAATTAAAAAAAAAAACACTAGGCTTTCTATGGCCCACTATTTAAGCGAGATGGCACACTCAGGACTGGCAGACAAGCAGAAAGGCCAATATTAATCTCCCACTGTTTTTTTTTTTTCAGGGAGAATTTAGATACCAATTTTTTTTTTTTTTTAAATTGGCTTTCTATGGCCCACTATTTAAGAGAGATGGCACACTCAGGACTGGCAGACAAGCAGAAAGGCCAATATTAATCTCCCACGTTTTTTTTATTTTTTCAGGGAGAATTTAGATACCAAATTTAAAAAAAAAACACTAGGCTTTCTATGGCCCACTATTTAAGAGAGATGGCACACTCAGGACTGGCATACAAGCAGAAAGGCCAATATTAATCTCCCACGTTTTTTTTTATTTTTTAAGGGAGAATTTAGATACCAAATTTAAAAAAAAAAACACTAGGCTTTCTATGGCCCACTATTTAAGAGAGATGGCACACTCAGGACTGGCAGACAAGCTGAAAGGCAAATATTAATCTCCCACTGTTTTTTTTTTTCAGGGAGAATTTAGATACCAAATAAAAAAAAAAAACACTAGGCATTCTATGGCCCACTATTTAGGAGAGATGGCACACTCAGGACTGGCACACAAGTAGAAAGGCCAAAATTAATCTCCCACAATTTTTTTTATTTTTTCAGGGAGAATTTAGATACCAAAATAAAAAAAAACACTAGACTTTCTATGGCCCACTATTTAAGCAAGATGGCACACTCAGGACTGGCAGACAAGCAGAAAGGCCAATATTAATCTCCCACTGTTTTTTTTTTTCAGGGAGAATTTAGATACCAATTTTTTTTTTTTTTAAATTGGCTTTCTATGGCCCACTATTTAAGAGAGATGGCACACTCAGGACTGGCAGACAAGCAGAAAGGCAAATATTAATCTCCCACTTTTTTTTTATTTTTTAAGGGAGAATTTAGATACCAAATAAAAAAAAAAAAAAAACTAGGCTTTCTATGGCCCACTATTTAAGAGAGATGGCACACTCAGGACTGCCAGACAAGCAGAAAGGCCAATATTAATCTCCCACTGTTTTTTTTTTCAGGGAGAATCTAGATACCAAATTTAAAAAAAAACAAATTGGCTTTCTATGGCCCACTATTTAAGAGAGATGGCACACTCAGGACTGGCAGACAAGCAGAAAGGCCAATATTAATCTCCCACGTTTTTTTTTAATTTTTTCAGGGAGAATTTAGATACCAAATTTAAAAAAAAAAACCCTAGGCTTTCTATGGCCCACTATTTAAGAGAGATGGCACACTCAGGACTGGCAGACAAGCAGAAAGGCCAATATTAATCTCCCACGTTTTTTTTTATTTTTTCAGGGAGAATTTAGATACCAAATTTAAAAAAAAACACTAGGCTTTCTATGGCCCACTATTTAAGAGAGATGGCACACTCAGGACTGGCATACAAGCAGAAAGGCCAATATTAATCTCCCACTTTTTTTTTTTATTTTTTCAGGGAGAATTTAGATACCAAATTTAAAAAAAAAAAAACTAGGCTTTCTATGGCCCACTATTTAAGAGAGATGGCGCACTCAGGACTGGAAGACAAGTAGAAAGGCAAATATTAATCTCCCACTTTTTTTTAAATTTTTTAAGGGAGAATTTAGATACCAAATTTAAAAAAAAAAACACTAGGCTTTCTATGGCCCACTATTTAAGAGAGATGGCACACTCAGGACTGGCAGACAAGCAGAAAGGCAAATATTAATCTCCCACGTTTTTTTTTATTTTTTAAGGGAGAATTTAGATGCCAAATAAAAAAAAAACACTAGGCTTTCTATGGCCCACTATTTAGGAGAGATGGCACACTCAGGACTGGCACACAAGCAGAAAGGCCAAAATTAATCTCCCACATTTTTTTTATTTTTTCAGGGAGAATTTAGATACCAAATTAAAAAAAAAAACACTAGGCTTTCTATGGCCCACTATTTAAGCGAGATGGCACACTCAGGACTGGCAGACAAGCAGAAAGGCCAATATTAATCTCCCACTGTTTTTTTTTTCAGGGAGAATTTAGATACCAATTTTTTTTTTTTTTTAAATTGGCTTTCTATGGCCCACTATTTAAGAGAGATGGCACACTCAGGACTGGCAGACAAGCAGAAAGGCAAATATTAATCTCCCACGTTTTTTTTTATTTTTTAAGGGAGAATTTAGATACCAAATAAAAAAAAAAAAAAAAACTAGGCTTTCTATGGCCCACTATTTAAGAGAGATGGCACACTCAGGACTGGCAGACAAGCAGAAAGGCCAATACTAATCTCCCACTGTTTTTTTTTCAGGGAGAATTTAGATACCAAATTTAAAAAAAAAAAAAATTGGCTTTCTATGGCCCACTATTTAAGAGAGATGGCACACTCAGGACTGGCAGACAAGCAGAAAGGCCAATATTAATCTCCCACGTTTTTTATTTTTTCAGGGAGAATTTACATACCAAATTTAAAAAAAAAACACTAGGCTTTCTATGGCCCACTATTTAAGAGAGATGGCACACTCAGGACTGGCAGACAAGCAGAAAGGCAAATATTAATCTCCCACTGTTTTTTTTTTTCAGGGAGAATTTAGATACCAAATTTAAAAAAAAAAAAATTGGCTTTCTATGGCCCACTATTTAAGAGAGATGGCACACTCAGGACTGGCAGACAAGCAGAAAGGCCAATATTAATCTCCCACGTTTTTTTTTATTTTTTCAGGGAGAATTTAGATACCAAATTAAAAAAAAAACACTAGGCTTTCTATGGCCCACTATTTAAGAGAGATGGCACACTCAGGACTGGCATACAAGCAGAAAGGCCAATATTAATCTCCCACGTTTTTTTTTATTTTTTCAGGGAGAATTTAGATACCAAATTTAAAAAAAAAAAACCTAGGCTTTCTATGGCCCACTATTTAAGAGAGATGGCACACTCAGGACTGGCAGACAAGCAGAAAGGCTAATATTAATCTCCCACGTTTTTTTTTATTTTTTCAGGGAGAATTTAGATACCAAATTTAAAAAAAAAACACTAGGCTTTCTATGGCCCACTATTTAAGAGAGATGGCACACTCAGGACTGGCAGACAAGCAGAAAGGCAAATATTAATCTCCCACTGTTTTTTTTTTTCAGGGAGAATTTAGATACCAAATTTAAAAAAAAAACACTAGGCTTTCTATGGCCCACTATTTAAGAGAGATAGCACACTCAGGACTGGCAGACAAGCAGAAAGGCCAATATTAATCTCCCACGTTTTTTTTTATTTTTTCAGGGAGAATTTAGATACCAAATTTAAAAAAAAAAACACTAGGCTTTCTATGGCCCACTATTTAAGAGAGATGGCACACTCAGGACTGGCAGACAAGCAGAAAGGCAAATATTAATCTCCCACAGTTTTTTTTTTTCAGGGAGAATTTAGATACCAAATTTAAAAAAAAAAAAATTGGCTTTCTATGGCCCACTATTTAAGAGAGATGGCACACTCAGGACTGGCAGACAAGCAGAAAGGCAAATATTAATCTCCCACAGTTTTTTTTTTCAGGGAGAATTTAGATACCAAATTTAAAAAAAAAAAAAATTGGCTTTCTATGGCCCACTATTTAAGAGAGATGGCACACTCAGGACTGGCAGACAAGCAGAAAGGCCAATATTAATCTCCCACGTTTTTTTTTATTTTTTCAGGGAGAATTTAGATACCAAATTTAAAAAAAAAAACACTAGGCTTTCTATGGCCCACTATTTAAGAGAGATGGCACACTCAGGACTGGCAGACAAGCAGAAAGGCAAATATTAATCTCCCACAGTTTTTTTTTTTCAGGGAGAATTTAGATACCAAATTTAAAAAAAAAAAAATTGGCTTTCTATGGCCCACTATTTAAGAGAGATGGCACACTCAGGACTGGCAGACAAGCAGAAAGGCAAATATTAATCTCCCACAGTTTTTTTTTTCAGGGAGAATTTAGATACCAAATTTAAAAAAAAAAAAAATTGGCTTTCTATGGCCCACTATTTAAGAGAGATGGCACACTCAGGACTGGCAGACAAGCAGAAAGGCCAATATTAATCTCCCATGTTTTTTTTTATTTTTTCAGGGAGAATTTAGATACCAAATTTAAAAAAAAAAACCTAGGCTTTCTATGGCCCACTATTTAAGAGAGATGGCACACTCAGGACTGGCAGACAAGCAGAAAGGCCAATATTAATCTCCCACGTTTTTTTTTATTTTTTCAGGGAGAATTTACATACCAAATTTAAAAAAAAAACACTAGGCTTTCTATGGCCCACTATTTAAGAGAGATGGCACACTCAGGACTGGCAGACAAGCAGAAAGGCAAATATTAATCTCCCACTGTTTTTTTTTTTCAGGGAGAATTTAGATACCAAATTTAAAAAAAAAACACTAGGCTTTCTATGGCCCACTATTTAAGAGAGATAGCACACTCAGGACTGGCAGACAAGCAGAAAGGCCAATATTAATCTCCCACGTTTTTTTTTATTTTTTCAGGGAGAATTTAGATACCAAATTTAAAAAAAAAAACACTAGGCTTTCTATGGCCCACTATTTAAGAGAGATGGCACACTCAGGACTGGCAGACAAGCAGAAAGGCAAATATTAATCTCCCACAGTTTTTTTTTTCAGGGAGAATTTAGATACCAAATTTAAAAAAAAAAAAATTGGCTTTCTATGGCCCACTATTTAAGAGAGATGGCACACTCAGGACTGGCAGACAAGCAGAAAGGCAAATATTAATCTCCCACAGTTTTTTTTTTCAGGGAGAATTTAGATACCAAATTTAAAAAAAAAAAAAATTGGCTTTCTATGGCCCACTATTTAAGAGAGATGGCACACTCAGGACTGGCAGACAAGCAGAAAGGCCAATATTAATCTCCCATGTTTTTTTTTATTTTTTCAGGGAGAATTTAGATACCAAATTTAAAAAAAAAAACCGAGGCTTTCTATGGCCCACTATTTAAGAGAGATGGCACACTCAGGACTGGCAGACAAGCAGAAAGGCCAATATTAATCTCCCACGTTTTTTTTTATTTTTTCAGGGAGAATTTACATACCAAATTTAAAAAAAAAACACTAGGCTTTCTATGGCCCACTATTTAAGAGAGATGGCACACTCAGGACTGGCAGACAAGCAGAAAGGCAAATATTAATCTCCCACTGTTTTTTTTTTTCAGGGAGAATTTAGATACCAAATTTAAAAAAAAACCCTAGGCTTTCTATGGCCCACTATTTAAGAGAGATGGCACACTCAGGACTGGCAGACAAGCAGAAAGGCCAATATTAATCTCCCACGTTTTTTTTTATTTTTTCAGGGAGAATTTAGATACCAAATTTAAAAAAAAAACACTAGGCTTTCTATGGCCCACTATTTAAGAGAGATGGCACACTCAGGACTGGCATACAAGCAGAAAGGCCAATATTAATCTCCCACGTTTTTTTTTTTATTTTTTCAGGGAGAATTTAGATACCAAATTTAAAAAAAAAAAACTAGGCTTTCTATGGCCCACTATTTAAGAGAGATGGCGCACTCAGGACTGGAAGACAAGTAGAAAGGCAAATATTAATCTCCCACTTTTTTTTAAATTTTTTAAGGGAGAATTTAGATACCAAATTTAAAAAAAAAACACTAGGCTTTCTATGGCCCACTATTTAAGAGAGATGGCACACTCAGGACTGGCAGACAAGCAGAAAGGCAAATATTAATCTCCCACGTTTTTTTTTATTTTTTAAGGGAGAATTTAGATGCCAAATAAAAAAAAAACACTAGGCTTTCTATGGCCCACTATTTAGGAGAGATGGCACACTCAGGACTGGCACACAAGCAGAAAGGCCAAAATTAATCTCCCACATTTTTTTTATTTTTTCAGGGAGAATTTAGATACCAAATTAAAAAAAAAACACTAGGCTTTCTATGGCCCACTATTTAAGCGAGATGGCACACTCAGGACTGGCAGACAAGCAGAAAGGCCAATATTAATCTCCCACTGTTTTTTTTTTCAGGGAGAATTTAGATACCAATTTTTTTTTTTTTTTAAATTGGCTTTCTATGGCCCACTATTTAAGAGAGATGGCACACTCAGGACTGGCAGACAAGCAGAAAGGCAAATATTAATCTCCCACGTTTTTTTTTATTTTTTCAGTGAGAATTTACATACCAAATTAAAAAAAACACACTAGGCTTTCTATGGCCCACTATTTAAGAGAGATGGCACACTCAGGACTGGCAGACAAGCAGAAAGGCCAATATTAATCTCCCACGTTTTTTATTTTTTCAGGGAGAATTTAGATACCAAATTAAAATAAATAAAACACTAGGCTTTCTATGGCCCACTATTTAAGAGAGATGGCACACTCAGGACTGGCAGACAAGCAGAAAGGCCAATATTAATCTCCCACGTTTTTTTTTATTTTTTCAGGGAGAATTTAGATACCAAATTTAAAAAAAAAACACTAGGCTTTCTATGGCCCACTATTTAAGAGAGATGGCACACTCAGGACTGGCAGACAAGCAGAAAGGCAAATATTAATCTCCCACTGTTTTTTTTTTTCAGGGAGAATTTAGATACCAAATTTAAAAAAAAAAAAAATTGGCTTTCTATGGCCCACTATTTAACCCCTCTGTGACCTTAGACGTACTATCCCGTCGAGGTGCCCTGGGCTTATCTGACCCTGGACGGGATAGTACGTCATAGCGATCGGCAGCGCTCACGGGGGGAGCGCCGCCGATCGCGGCCGGGTGTCAGCTGCTTATCGCAGCTGACATCCGGCACTATGTGCCAGGAGCGGTCACGGACCGCCCCCGGCACATTAACCCCTGGCACACCGCGATCAAAGATGATCGCGATGTGCCGGCGGTGCAGGGAAGCACCGCGCAGGGAGGGGGCTCCCTGCGGGCTTCCCTGAGCCCCCCGCAGCAACGCGATGTGATCGCGTTGCTGCGAGGGTCTCCTCACCTCCCTCCCTGCTCGAGCCCCGGATCCAAGATGGCCGCGGATCCGGGTCCTGCAGGGAGGGAGGTGTCTTCACAGAAGCCTGCTCAGAGCAGGCACTGTGAAGCAGCCTGCACTCCTATCAGATCAGTGATCTGACAGAGTGCTGTGCAAACTGTCAGATCACTGATCTGTGATGTCCCCCCCTGGGACAAAGTAAAAAAGTAAAAAAAAAAATTTCCAAATGTGTAAAAAAAATAAAAAAAAATATTCCAAAATAATGAAAAAAAAAAAAAATATTATTCCCATAAATACATTTCTTCATCTAAATAAAAAAAAACAAAACAATAAAAGTACACATATTTAGTATCGCCGCGTCCGTAACGACCCGACCTATAAAACTGTCCCACTAGTTAACCCCTTCAGTAAACACCGTAAGAAAAAAAAAAAAAAA
The DNA here is from genome assembly GCF_032444005.1 of Ranitomeya imitator. NCBI lineage: Eukaryota > Metazoa > Chordata > Amphibia > Anura > Dendrobatidae > Ranitomeya > Ranitomeya imitator. Next base: position 621,677,602 of record NC_091282.1, read on the forward strand.
CGAGGCAAAAAACAACGCTTTATTATCATACCGCCGAACAAAAAGTGGAATAGCACGCGATCAAAAGGACAGATATAAATAACCATGGTACCGCTGAAAGCGTCATATTATCCCGCAAAAAAAGAGCCGCCATACAGCATCATCAGCAAAAAAATAAAAAAGTTATAGTCCTGAGAATAAAGCGATGCAAAAATAATTATTTTTTCTGTAAAATAGTTTTTATCGTATAAAAGCACCAAACCATAAAAAAATGATATAAATGAGGTATCGCTGTAATCGTACTGACCCGAAGAATAAAACTGATTTATCAATTTTACCAAACGCGGAACGGTATAAACGCCTCCCCCAATAGAAATTCATGAATAGCTGGCTTTTGGTCATTCTTCCTCACAAAAATCGGAATAAAAAGCGATAAAAAAATGTCACATGCCCAAAAATGTTTTCAATAAAAACGTCAACTCGTCCCGCAAAAAACAAGACCTCACATGACTCTGTGGACCAAAATATGGAAAAATTATAGCTCTCAAAATGTGGTATTGCAAAAAATATTTTTTGCAATAAAAAGGGTCTTTCAGTGTGTGACGGCTGCCAATCATAAAAATCAGCTAAAAAACCCGCTATAAAAGTAAATCAAACCCCCCTTCATCACCCCCTTAGTTAGGGAAAAATAAAAAAAAATGTATTTATTTCCATTTTCCCATTAGGGCTAGGGTTAGGGCTAGGATTAGGGCTAGGGTTAGGGCTAGGGTTAGGGCTAGGGTTAGGGCTAGGGCTAGGGTTAGGGCTAGGGCTAGGGTTAGGGCTAGGGCTAGGGTTAGGGCTAGGGTTAGGGTTAGGGCTAGGGTTAGGGCTAGGGTTAGGGTTGGGGCTACAGTTAGGGTTGGGGCTAAAGTTAGGGTTAGGGTTTAGATTACATTTACAGTTGGGAATAGGGTTGGGATTAGGGTTAGTGGTGTGTCAGGGTTAGAAGTGTGGTTAGGGTTACCGTTGGAATTAGGGTTAGGGGTGTGTTTAGATTAGGGTTTCAGTTATAATTGGGGGGTTTCCACTGTTTCGGCACATCAGGGGCTCTCCAAACACGACATGGCGTCCGATCTCAATTCCAGCCAATTCTGCGTTGAAAAAGTAAAACAGTGCTCCTTCCCTTCCGAGCTCTCCTGTGTGCCCAAACAGGGGTTTACCCCAACATATGGGGTATCAGCGTACTCAGGACAAATTGGACAACAACTTTTGTGGACCAATTTCTCCTGTTACCCTTGGGAAAATACAAAACTGGGGGCTAAAAAATAATTTTTGTGGGAAAACAAAAAGATTTTTTATTTTCACGGCTCTGCGTTATAAACTGTAGTGAAACACTTGGGGGTTCAAAGTTCTCACAACACATCTAGATAAGTTCATTGAGGGGTCTAGTTTCCAATATGGGGTCACTTGTGGGGGGTTTCTACTGTTTAGGTACATTAGGGGCTCTGCAAACGCAATGTGACGCCTGCAGACCAATCCATCTAAGTCTGCATTCCAAATGATGCTCCTTCCCTTCCGAGCCCTCCCATGCGCCCAAACGGTGGTTCCTCCCCACATATCGGGTATCAGCGTACTCAGGACAAATTGGACAACAACATTTAGGGTCCAATTTCTCCTGCTAACCTTGGAAAAATACAAAACTGGGGGCTAAAATATAATTTTTGTGGAAAAAAAAATATTTTTTATTTGCATGGCTCTGCGTTATAAACTGTAGTGAAATACTTGGGGGTTCAAAGCTCTCACAACACATCAAGATGAGTTCCTTAGGGGGTCTATTTTCCAAAATGGTGTCACTTGTGGGGGGTTTCTACTGTTTAGGTACATTAGGGGCTCTGCAAACGCAATGTGACGCCTGCAGACCATTCCATCTAAGTCTGCATTCCAAATGATGCTCCTTCCCTTCCGAGCCCTCCCATGCGCCCAAACGGTGGTTCCCCCCACATATCGGGTATCAGCGTACTCAGGACAAATTGGACAACAACATTTAGGGTCCAATTTCTCCTGCTAACCTTGGAAAAATACAAAACTGGGGGCTAAAATATAATTTTTGTGGGAAAACAAAAATATTTTTTATTTGCATGGCTCTGCGTTATAAACTGTAGTGAAATACTTGGGGGTTCAAAGCTCTCACAACACATCAAGATGAGTTCCTTAGGGGGTCTACTTTCCAAAATGGTGTCACTTGTGGGGGGTTTCTACTGTTTAGGTACATTAGGGGCTCTGCAAACGCAATGTGACGCCTGCAGACCATTCCATCTAAGTCTGCATTCCAAATGGCGCTCCTTCCCTTCCGAACCCTCCCATGCGCCCAAACGGTGGTTCCCCCCCACATATGGGGTATCAGCGTACTCAGGACAAATTGGACAACAACTTTTGGGGTCCAATTTCTCCTGTTACCCTAGGGAAAATACAAAACTGGGGGCTAAAAAATAATTTTTGTGGGAAAAAAATTTTGTTTTATTTTTATGGCTCTGCATTATAAACTTCTGTGAAGCCCTTGGTGGGTCAAAGTGCTCACCACACATCCAGATAAGTTCCTTAGGGGGTCTACTTTCCAAAATGGTGTCACTTGTGGGGGGTTTCAATGTTTAGGCACATCAGTGGCTCTCCAAACGCAACATGGCGTCCCATCTCAATTCCTGTCAATTTTGCATTGAAAAGTCAAACGGCGCTCCTTCCCTTCCGAGCTCTCCCATGCGCCCAAACAGTGGTTTACTGCCACATATGGGGTATCAGCGTACTCGGGACAAATTGGACAACAACTTTTGAGGTCCAATTTCTTCTCTTACCCTTGGAAAAATAAAAAATTGGGGGCAAAAATATTATTTTTGTGAAAAAATATGATTTTTTATTTTTACGGTTCTGCATTATAAACTTCTGTGAAGCACTTGGTGGGTCAAAGTGCTCACCACACCTCTAGATAAGTTCCTTAGGGGGTCTACTTTCCAAAATGGTGTCACTTGTGGGGGGTTTCAATGTTTAGGCACATCAGTGGCTCTCCAAACGCAACATGGCGTCCCATCTCAATTCCTGTCAATTTTGCATTGAAAAGTCAAATAGCGCTCCTTCCCTTCCGAGCTCTCCCATGCGCCCAAACAGTGGTTTACTGCCACATATGGGGTATCAGCGTACTCAGGACAAATTGGACAACAACTTTTTGGGTCCAATTTCTCCTGTTACCCTTGGTAAAATAAAACAAATTGGAGCTGAAGTAAATTTTTTGTGTAAAAAAGTTAAATGTTCATTTTTATTTAAACATTCCAAAAATTCCTATTAAACACCTGAAGGGTTAATAAACTTCTTGAATGTGGTTTTGAGCACCTTGAGGGGTGCAGTTTTTAGAATGGTGTCACACTTGGGCATTTTCTATCATATAGACCCCTCAAAATGACTTCAAATGAGACGTGGTCCCTAAAAAAAAATGGTGTTGTAAAAATGAGAAATTGCTGGTCAACTTTTAACCCTTATAATTCCCTAACAAAAAAAAAAATTGGTTCCAAAATTATGCTGATGTAAAGGAGACATGTGGGAAATGTTACTTATTAAGTATTTTGTGTGACATATCTCTGTGATTTAATTGCATAAAAATTCAAAGTTTGAAAATTGCGAAATTTTCAAAATTTTCGCCAAATTTCCGTTTTTTTCACAAATAAACGCAGGTACTATCAAAGAAATTTTACCACTATCATGAAGTACAATATGTCACGAGAAAACAATGTCAGAATCACCAGGATCCGTTGAAGCATTTCGGAGTTATAACCTCATAAAGGGACAGTGGTCAGAATTGTAAAAATTGGCCTGGTCATTAACGTGCAAACCACCCTTGGGGGTAAAGGGGTTAAGAGAGATGGCACACTCAGGACTGGCAGACAAGCAGAAAGGCCAATATTAATCTCCCACGTTTTTTTTTATTTTTTCAGGGAGAATTTAGATACCAAATTTTAAAAAAAACACTAGGCTTTCTATGGCCCACTATTTAAGAGAGATGGCACACTCAGGACTGGCATACAAACAGAAAGGCCAATATTGATCTCCCACGTTTTTTGTTTTTTTTTCAGGGAGAATTTAGATACCAAATTTAAAAAAAAAAATCCTAGGCTTTCTATGGCCCACTATTTAAGAGAGATGGCACATTCAGGACTGGCAGACAAGCAGAAAGGCTTATATTAATCTCCCACGTTTTTTTTTATTTTTTCAGGGAGAATTTAGATACCAAATTTAAAAAAAAAACACTAGGCTTTCTATGGCCCACTATTTAAGAGAGATGGCACACTCAGGACTGGCAGACAAGCAGAAAGGCAAATATTAATCTCCCACTGTTTTTTTTTTTTCAGGGAGAATTTAGATACCAAATTTAAAAAAAAAACACTAGGCTTTCTATGGCCCACTATTTAAGAGAGATAGCACACTCAGGACTGGCAGACAAGCAGAAAGGCCAATATTAATCTCCCACGTTTTTTTTTATTTTTTCAGGGAGAATTTAGATACCAAATTTAAAAAAAAAAACACTAGGCTTTCTATGGCCCACTATTTAAGAGAGATGGCACACTCAGGACTGGCAGACAAGCAGAAAGGCAAATATTAATCTCCCACAGTTTTTTTTTTTCAGGGAGAATTTAGATACCAAATTTAAAAAAAAAAAAAATTGGCTTTCTATGGCCCACTATTTAAGAGAGATGGCACACTCAGGACTGGCAGACAAGCAGAAAGGCAAATATTAATCTCCCACAGTTTTTTTTTTTCAGGGAGAATTTAGATACCAAATTTTAAAAAAAAAAAATTGGCTTTCTATGGCCCACTATTTAAGAGAGATGGCACACTCAGGACTGGCAGACAAGCAGAAAGGCCAATATTAATCTCCCATGTTTTTTTTTATTTTTTCAGGGAGAATTTAGATACCAAATTTAAAAAAAAAAACCTAGGCTTTCTATGGCCCACTATTTAAGAGAGATGGCACACTCAGGACTGGCAGACAAGCAGAAAGGCCAATATTAATCTCCCACGTTTTTTTTTATTTTTTCAGGGAGAATTTACATACCAAATTTAAAAAAAAAACACTAGGCTTTCTATGGCCCACTATTTAAGAGAGATGGCACACTCAGGACTGGCAGACAAGCAGAAAGGCAAATATTAATCTCCCACTGTTTTTTTTTTTCAGGGAGAATTTAGATACCAAATTTTAAAAAAAAACACTAGGCTTTCTATGGCCCACTATTTAAGAGAGATGGCACACTCAGGACTGGCAGACAAGCAGAAAGGCCAATATTAATCTCCCACGTTTTTTTTATTTTTTCAGGGAGAATTTAGATACCAAATTTAAAAAAAAAACACTAGGCTTTCTATGGCCCACTATTTAAGAGAGATGGCACACTCAGGACTGGCAGACAAGCAGAAAGGCAAATATTAATCTCCCACGTTTTTTTTTATTTTTTAAGGGAGAATTTAGATACCAAATAAAATAAAAAAAAAAAAAACTAGGCTTTCTATGGCCCACTATTTAAGAGAGATGGCACACTCAGGACTGCCAGACAAGCAGAAAGGCCAATATTAATCTCCCACTGTTTTTTTTTCAGGGAGAATTTACATACCAAATTAAAAAAAACACACTAGGCTTTCTATGGCCCACTATTTAAGAGAGATGGCACACTCAGGACTGGCAGACAAGCAGAAAGGCCAATATTAATCTCCCACGTTTTTTTTTATTTTTTCAGGGAGAATTTAGATACCAAATTAAAAAAAACCCACTAGGCTTTCTATGGCCCACTATTTAGGAGAGATGGCACACTCAGGACTGGCACACAAGCAGAAAGGCCAAAATTAATCTCCCACGTTTTTTTTATTTTTTCAGGGAGAATTTAGATACCAAATTTAAAAAAAAATAAAAACTAGGCTTTCTATGGCCCACTATTTAAGAGAGATGCCACACTCAGGACTGGCAGACAAGCAGAAAGGCCAATATTAATCTCCCACTGTTTTTTTTTTTCAGGGAGAATTTAGATACCAAATTAAAAAAAAAAAACACTAGGCTTTCTATGGCCCACTATTTAAGCGAGGTGGCACACTCAGGACTGGCAGACAAGCAGAAAGGCCAATATTAATCTCCCACGTTTTTTTTTATTTTTTAAGGGAGAATTTAGATACCAAATTTAAAAAAAAAACACTAGGCTTTCTATGGCCCACTATTTAAGAGAGATGGCACACTCAGGACTGGCATACAAGCAGAAAGGCCAATATTAATCTCCCACGTTTTTTTTTTATTTTTTCAGGGAGAATTTAGATACCAAATTTAAAAAAAACAAACAAACTAGGCTTTCTATGGCCCACTATTTAAGAGAGATGGCACACTCAGGACTGGCAGACAATCAGAAAGGCAAATATTACTCTCCCACGTTTTTTTTTATTTTTTAAGGGAGAATTTAGATACCAAATTTAAAAAAAAAACACTAGGCTTTCTATGGCCCACTATTTAAGAGAGATGGCAGACTCAGGACTGGCATACAAGCAGAAAGGCCAATATTAATCTCCCACGTTTTTTTTTAATTTTTTAAGGGAGAATTTAGATACCAAATTAAAAAAAAAACAACTAGGCTTTCTATGGCCCACTATTTAAGAGAGATGGCACACTCAGGACTGGCAGACAAGCAGAAAGGCAAATATTAATCTCCCACATTTTTTTTTATTTTTTAAGGGAAAATTTAGATACCAAATTTAAAAAAAAAACACTAGGCTTTCTATAGCCCACTATTTAAGAGAGATGGCACACTCAGGACTGGCAGACAAGCAGAAAGGCAAATATTAATCTCCCACTGTTTTTTTTTTCAGGGAGAATTTAGATACCAAATTAAAAAAAAAACACTAGACTTTCTATGGCCCACTATTTAAGAGAGATAGCACACTCAGGACTGGCAGACAACCAGAAAGGCCAATATTAATCTCCCACTGTTTTTTTTTTTTTTCAGGGAGAATTTAGATACCAAATTGTTTTTTTTTTTAAAATTGGCTTTCTATGGCCCACTATTTAAGAGAGATGGCACACTCAGGACTGGCAGACAAGCAGAAAGGCCAATATTAATCTCCCACGTTTTTTTTTATTTTTTCAGGGAGAATTTAGATACCAAATTTAAAAAAAAAACACTAGGCTTTCTATGGCCCACTATTTAAGAGAGATGGCACACTCAGGACTGGCATACAAGCAGAAAGGCCAATATTAATCTCCCACCTTTTTTTTTTATTTTTTAAGGGAGAATTTAGATACCAAATTTAAAAAAAAAAACACTAGGCTTTCTATGGCCCACTATTTGAGAGAGATGGCACACTCAGGACTGGCAGACAAGCTGAAAGGCAAATATTAATCTCCCACTGTTTTTTTTTTTCAGACAGAATTTAGATACCAAATAAAAAAAAAAAACACTAGGCATTCTATGGCCCACTATTTAGGAGAGATGGCACACTCAGGACTGGCACACAAGTAGAAAGGCCAAAATTAATCTCCCACAATTTTTTTTATTTTTTCAGGGAGAATTTAGATACCAAAATAAAAAAAAACACTAGACTTTCTATGGCCCACTATTTAAGCAAGATGGCACACTCAGGACTGGCAGACAAGCAGAAAGGCCAATATTAATCTCCCACTGTTTTTTTTTTTTTCAGAGAGAATTTAGATACCAATTTTTTTTTTAAAAAAAATTGGCTTTCTATGGCCCACTATTTAAGAGAGATGGCACACTCAGGACTGGCAGACAAGCAGAAAGGCAAATATTAATTTCCCACGTTTTTTTTTATTTTTTAAGGGAGAATTTAGATACCAAATTAAAAAAAAAAAAACTAGGCTTTCTATGGCCCACTATTTAAGAGAGATGGCACACTCAGGACTGCCAGACAAGCAGAAAGGCCAATATTAATCTCCCACTGTTTTTTTTTTCAGGGAGAATTTAGATACCAAATTAAAAAACACACACTAGGCTTTCTATGGCCCACTATTTAAGAGAGATAGCACACTCAGGACTGGCAGACAACCAGAAAGGCCAATATTAATCTCCCACATTTTTTTTAATTTTTTCAGGGAGAATTTAGATGCCAAATAAAAAAAAAACACTAGGCTTTCTATGGCCCACTATTTAGGAGAGATGGCACACTCAGGACTGGCACACAAGCAGAAAGGCCAAAATTAATCTCCCACATTTTTTTTACTTTTTCAGGGAGAATTTAGATACCAAATTAAAAAAAAAAACACTAGGCTTTCTATGGCCCACTATTTAAGCGAGATGGCACACTCAGGACTGGCAGACAAGCAGAAAGGCCAATATTAATCTCCCACTGTTTTTTTTTTTTCAGGGAGAATTTAGATACCAATTTTTTTTTTTTTTTAAATTGGCTTTCTATGGCCCACTATTTAAGAGAGATGGCACACTCAGGACTGGCAGACAAGCAGAAAGGCCAATATTAATCTCCCACGTTTTTTTTATTTTTTCAGGGAGAATTTAGATACCAAATTTAAAAAAAAAACACTAGGCTTTCTATGGCCCACTATTTAAGAGAGATGGCACACTCAGGACTGGCATACAAGCAGAAAGGCCAATATTAATCTCCCACGTTTTTTTTTATTTTTTAAGGGAGAATTTAGATACCAAATTTAAAAAAAAAAACACTAGGCTTTCTATGGCCCACTATTTAAGAGAGATGGCACACTCAGGACTGGCAGACAAGCTGAAAGGCAAATATTAATCTCCCACTGTTTTTTTTTTTCAGGGAGAATTTAGATACCAAATAAAAAAAAAAAACACTAGGCATTCTATGGCCCACTATTTAGGAGAGATGGCACACTCAGGACTGGCACACAAGTAGAAAGGCCAAAATTAATCTCCCACAATTTTTTTTATTTTTTCAGGGAGAATTTAGATACCAAAATAAAAAAAAACACTAGACTTTCTATGGCCCACTATTTAAGCAAGATGGCACACTCAGGACTGGCAGACAAGCAGAAAGGCCAATATTAATCTCCCACTGTTTTTTTTTTTCAGGGAGAATTTAGATACCAATTTTTTTTTTTTTTAAATTGGCTTTCTATGGCCCACTATTTAAGAGAGATGGCACACTCAGGACTGGCAGACAAGCAGAAAGGCAAATATTAATCTCCCACTTTTTTTTTATTTTTTAAGGGAGAATTTAGATACCAAATAAAAAAAAAAAAAAAACTAGGCTTTCTATGGCCCACTATTTAAGAGAGATGGCACACTCAGGACTGCCAGACAAGCAGAAAGGCCAATATTAATCTCCCACTGTTTTTTTTTTCAGGGAGAATCTAGATACCAAATTTAAAAAAAAACAAATTGGCTTTCTATGGCCCACTATTTAAGAGAGATGGCACACTCAGGACTGGCAGACAAGCAGAAAGGCCAATATTAATCTCCCACGTTTTTTTTTAATTTTTTCAGGGAGAATTTAGATACCAAATTTAAAAAAAAGAACCCTAGGCTTTCTATGGCCCACTATTTAAGAGAGATGGCACACTCAGGACTGGCAGACAAGCAGAAAGGCCAATATTAATCTCCCACGTTTTTTTTTATTTTTTCAGGGAGAATTTAGATACCAAATTTAAAAAAAAACACTAGGCTTTCTATGGCCCACTATTTAAGAGAGATGGCACACTCAGGACTGGCATACAAGCAGAAAGGCCAATATTAATCTCCCACTTTTTTTTTTTTTTTTTTCAGGGAGAATTTAGATACCAAATTTAAAAAAAAAAAAACTAGGCTTTCTATGGCCCACTATTTAAGAGAGATGGCGCACTCAGGACTGGAAGACAAGTAGAAAGGCAAATATTAATCTCCCACTTTTTTTTAAATTTTTTAAAGGAGAATTTAGATACCAAATTTAAAAAAAAAAACACTAGGCTTTCTATGGCCCACTATTTAAGAGAGATGGCACACTCAGGACTGGCAGACAAGCAGAAAGGCAAATATTAATCTCCCACGTTTTTTTTTATTTTTTAAGGGAGAATTTAGATGCCAAATAAAAAAAAAACACTAGGCTTTCTATGGCCCACTATTTAGGAGAGATGGCACACTCAGGACTGGCACACAAGCAGAAAGGCCAAAATTAATCTCCCACATTTTTTTTATTTTTTCAGGGAGAATTTAGATACCAAATTAAAAAAAAAAACACTAGGCTTTCTATGGCCCACTATTTAAGCGAGATGGCACACTCAGGACTGGCAGACAAGCAGAAAGGCCAATATTAATCTCCCACTGTTTTTTTTTTCAGGGAGAATTTAGATACCAATTTTTTTTTTTTTTAAATTGGCTTTCTATGGCCCACTATTTAAGAGAGATGGCACACTCAGGACTGGCAGACAAGCAGAAAGGCAAATATTAATCTCCCACGTTTTTTTTTATTTTTTAAGGGAGAATTTAGATACCAAATAAAAAAAAAAAAAAACTAGGCTTTCTATGGCCCACTATTTAAGAGAGATGGCACACTCAGGACTGGCAGACAAGCAGAAAGGCCAATACTAATCTCCCACTGTTTTTTTTTCAGGGAGAATTTAGATACCAAATTTAAAAAAAAAAAAAATTGGCTTTCTATGGCCCACTATTTAAGAGAGATGGCACACTCAGGACTGGCAGACAAGCAGAAAGGCCAATATTAATCTCCCACGTTTTTTATTTTTTCAGGGAGAATTTACATACCAAATTTAAAAAAAAAACACTAGGCTTTCTATGGCCCACTATTTAAGAGAGATGGCACACTCAGGACTGGCAGACAAGCAGAAAGGCAAATATTAATCTCCCACTGTTTTTTTTTTCAGGGAGAATTTAGATACCAAATTTAAAAAAAAAAAAATTGGCTTTCTATGGCCCACTATTTAAGAGAGATGGCACACTCAGGACTGGCAGACAAGCAGAAAGGCCAATATTAATCTCCCATGTTTTTTTTTATTTTTTCAGGGAGAATTTAGATACCAAATTTTAAAAAAAAAACCTAGGCTTTCTATGGCCCACTATTTAAGAGAGATGGCACACTCAGGACTGGCAGACAAGCAGAAAGGCCAATATTAATCTCCCACGTTTTTTTTTATTTTTTCAGGGAGAATTTACATACCAAATTTTAAAAAAAAACACTAGGCTTTCTATGGCCCACTATTTAAGAGAGATGGCACACTCAGGACTGGCAGACAAGCAGAAAGGCAAATATTAATCTCCCACTGTTTTTTTTTTTCAGGGAGAATTTAGATACCAAATTTAAAAAAAAAACACTAGGCTTTCTATGGCCCACTATTTAAGAGAGATGGCACACTCAGGACTGGCAGACAAGCAGAAAGGCCAATATTAATCTCCCACGTTTTTTTTATTTTTTCAGGGAGAATTTAGATACCAAATTTAAAAAAAAAACACTAGGCTTTCTATGGCCCACTATTTAAGAGAGATGGCACACTCAGGACTGGCAGACAAGCAGAAAGGCAAATATTAATCTCCCACTTTTTTTTTATTTTTTAAGGGAGAATTTAGATACCAAATAAAATAAAAAAAAATAAAAAACTAGGCTTTCTATGGCCCATTATTAGAGAGACATGGCACACTCAGGACTGCCAGACAAGCAGAAAGGCCAATATTAATCTCCCACTGTTTTTTCTTTTCAGGGAGAATTTACATACCAAATTAAAAAAAACACACTAGGCTTTCTATGGCCCACTATTTAAGAGAGATGGCACACTCAGGACTGGCAGACAAGCAGAAAGGCCAATATTAATCTCCCACTGTTTTTTTTTTTCAGGGAGAATTTAGATACCAAATTTAAAAAAAAAACAAATTGGCTTTCTATTGCCCACTATTTAAGAGAGATGGCACACTCAGGACTGGCAGACAAGCAGAAAGGCCAATATTAATCTCCCACGTTTTTTTTTATTTTTTCAGGGAGAATTTAGATACCAAATTTAAAAAAAAAACACTAGGCTTTCTATGGCCCACTATTTAAGAGAGATGGCACACTCAGGACTGGCATACAAGCAGAAAGGCCAATATTAATCTCCCACGTTTTTTTTTTATTTTTTCAGGGAGAATTTAGATACCAAATTTAAAAAAAAAAAAAACTAGGCTTTCTATGGCCCACTATTTAAGAGAGATGGCGCACTCAGGACTGGAAGACAAGTAGAAAGGCAAATATTAATCTCCCACTTTTTTTTAAATTTTTTAAGGGAGAATTTAGATACCAAATTTAAAAAAAAAACACTAGGCTTTCTATGGCCCACTATTTAAGAGAGATGGCACACTCAGGACTGGCAGACAAGCAGAAAGGCAAATATTAATCTCCCACGTTTTTTTTTATTTTTTAAGGGAGAATTTAGATGCCAAATAAAAAAAAAACACTAGGCTTTCTATGGCCCACTATTTAGGAGAGATGGCACACTCAGGACTGGCACACAAGCAGAAAGGCCAAAATTAATCTCCCACATTTTTTTTATTTTTTCAGGGAGAATTTAGATACCAAATTAAAAAAAAAAACACTAGGCTTTCTATGGCCCACTATTTAAGCGAGATGGCACACTCAGGACTGGCAGACAAGCAGAAAGGCCAATATTAATCTCCCACTGTTTTTTTTTTCAGGGAGAATTTAGATACCAATTTTTTTTTTTTTTTAAATTGGCTTTCTATGGCCCACTATTTAAGAGAGATGGCACACTCAGGACTGGCAGACAAGCAGAAAGGCAAATATTAATCTCCCACGTTTTTTTTTATTTTTTCAGTGAGAATTTACATACCAAATTAAAAAAAACACACTAGGCTTTCTATGGCCCACTATTTAAGAGAGATGGCACACTCAGGACTGGCAGACAAGCAGAAAGGCCATTATTAATCTCCCACTGTTTTTTTTTTCAGGGAGAATTTAGATACCAAATTTAAAAAAAAAAAAAATTGGCTTTCTATGGCCCACTATTTAAGAGAGATGGCACACTCAGGACTGGCAGACAAGCAGAAAGGCCATTATTAATCTCCCACGTTTTTTATTTTTTCAGGGAGAATTTAGATACCAAATTAAAATAAATAAAACACTAGGCTTTCTATGGCCCACTATTTAAGAGAGATGGCACACTCAGGACTGGCAGACAAGCAGAAAGGCCAATATTAATCTCCCACTTTTTTTTTATTTTTTCAGGGAGAATTTAGATACCAAATTTAAAAAAAAAACACTAGGCTTTCTATGGCCCACTATTTAAGAGAGATGGCACACTCAGGACTGGCAGACAAGCAGAAAGGCAAATATTAATCTCCCACTGTTTTTTTTTTTTCAGGGAGAATTTAGATACCAAATTTAAAAAAAAAAAAAATTGGCTTTCTATGGCCCACTATTTAAGAGAGATGGCACACTCAGGACTGGCAGACAAGCAGAAAGGCCAATATTAATCTCCCACGTTTTTTTTTATTTTTTCAGGGAGAATTTAGATACCAAATTTAAAAAAAAACACTAGGCTTTCTATGGCCCACTATTAAAGAGAGATGGCACACTCAGGACTGGCATACAAGCAGAAAGGCCAATATTAATCTCCCACGTTTTTTTTTATTTTTTCAGGGAGAATTTAGATACCAAATTTAAAAAAAAAACACTAGGCTTTCTATGGCCCACTATTTAAGAGAGATGGCACACTCAGGACTGGCAGACAAGCAGAAAGGCAAATATTAATCTCCCACTGTTTTTTTTTTTCAGGGAGAATTTAGATACCAAATTTAAAAAAAAACACTAGGCTTTCTATGGCCCACTATTTAAGAGAGATAGCACACTCAGGACTGGCAGACAAGCAGAAAGGCCAATATTAATCTCCCACGTTTTTTTTTATTTTTTCAGGGAGAATTTAGATACCAAATTTAAAAAAAAAAACACTAGGCTTTCTATGGCCCACTATTTAAGAGAGATGGCACACTCAGGACTGGCAGACAAGCAGAAAGGCAAATATTAATCTCCCACAGTTTTTTTTTTCAGGGAGAATTTAGATACCAAATTTAAAAAAAAAAAAAATTGGCTTTCTATGGCCCACTATTTAAGAGAGATGGCACACTCAGGACTGGCAGACAAGCAGAAAGGCAAATATTAATCTCCCACAGTTTTTTTTTTTCAGGGAGAATTTAGATACCAAATTTAAAAAAAAAAACCTAGGCTTTCTATGGCCCACTATTTAAGAGAGATGGCACACTCAGGACTGGCAGACAAGCAGAAAGGCCAATATTAATCTCCCACGTTTTTTTTTATTTTTTCAGGGAGAATTTACATACCAAATTTAAAAAAAAAACACTAGGCTTTCTATGGCCCACTATTTAAGAGAGATGGCACACTCAGGACTGGCAGACAAGCAGAAAGGCAAATATTAATCTCCCACTGTTTTTTTTTTTCAGGGAGAATTTAGATACCAAATTTAAAAAAAAAACACTAGGCTTTCTATGGCCCACTATTTAAGAGAGATGGCACACTCAGGACTGGCAGACAAGCAGAAAGGCCAATATTAATCTCCCACGTTTTTTTTATTTTTTCAGGGAGAATTTAGATACCAAATTTAAAAAAAAAACACTAGGCTTTCTATGGCCCACTATTTAAGAGAGATGGCACACTCAGGACTGGCAGACAAGCAGAAAGGCAAATATTAATCTCCCACGTTTTTTTTATTTTTTAAGGGAGAATTTAGATACCAAATAAAATAAAAAAAAAAAAAACTAGGCTTTCTATGGCCCACTATTTAAGAGAGATGGCACACTCAGGACTGCCAGACAAGCAGAAAGGCCAATATTAATCTCCCACTGTTTTTTTTTCAGGGAGAATTTACATACCAAATTAAAAAAAACACACTAGGCTTTCTATGGCCCACTATTTAAGAGAGATGGCACACTCAGGACTGGCAGACAAGCAGAAAGGCCAATATTAATCTCCCACGTTTTTTTTAATTTTTTCAGGGAGAATTTAGATACCAAATTAAAAAAAAACCACTAGGCTTTCTATGGCCCACTATTTAGGAGAGATGGCACACTCAGGACTGGCACACAAGCAGAAAGGCCAAAATTAATCTCCCACGTTTTTTTTATTTTTTCAGGGAGAATTTAGATACCAAATTTAAAAAAAAATAAAAACTAGGCTTTCTATGGCCCACTATTTAAGAGAGATGGCACACTCAGGACTGGCAGACAAGCAGAAAGGCCAATATTAATCTCCCACGTTTTTTTTATTTTTTCAGGGAGAATTTAGATACCAAATTTAAAAAAAAAACACTAGGCTTTCTATGGCCCACTATTTAAGAGAGATGGCACACTCAGGACTGGCAGACAAGCAGAAAGGCAAATATTAATCTCCCACGTTTTTTTTTATTTTTTAAGGGAGAATTTAGATACCAAATAAAATAAAAAAAAAAACAACTAGGCTTTCTATGGCCCACTATTTAAGAGAGATGGCACACTCAGGACTGCCAGACAAGCAGAAAGGCCAATATTAATCTCCCACTGTTTTTTTTTCAGGGAGAATTTACATACCAAATTAAAAAAAACACACTAGGCTTTCTATGGCCCACTATTTAAGAGAGATGGCACACTCAGGACTGGCAGACAAGCAGAAAGGCCAATATTAATCTCCCACGTTTTTTTTAATTTTTTCAGGGAGAATTTAGATACCAAATTAAAAAAAACCCACTAGGCTTTCTATGGCCCACTATTTAGGAGAGATGGCACACTCAGGACTGGCACACAAGCAGAAAGGCCAAAATTAATCTCCCACGTTTTTTTTATTTTTTCAGGGAGAATTTAGATACCAAATTTAAAAAAAAATAAAAACTAGGCTTTCTATGGCCCACTATTTAAGAGAGATGCCACACTCAGGACTGGCAGACAAGCAGAAAGGCCAATATTAATCTCCCACTGTTTTTTTTTTTCAGGGAGAATTTAGATACCAAATTAAAAAAAAAAAACACTAGGCTTTCTATGGCCCACTATTTAAGCGAGGTGGCACACTCAGGACTGGCAGACAAGCAGAAAGGCCAATATTAATCTCCCACGTTTTTTTTTATTTTTTAAGGGAGAATTTAGATACCAAATTTAAAAAAAACAAACAAACTAGGCTTTCTATGGCCCACTATTTAAGAGAGATGGCACACTCAGGACTGGCAGACAATCAGAAAGGCAAATATTACTCTCCCACGTTTTTTTTTATTTTTTAAGGGAGAATTTAGATACCAAATTTAAAAAAAAACCACTAGGCTTTCTATGGCCCACTATTTAAGAGAGATGGCACACTCAGGACTGGCAGACAAGCAGAAAGGCAAATATTAATCTCCCACTGTACTTTTTTTCAGGGAGAATTTAGATACCAAATTTAAAAAAAAAAACACTAGGCTTTCTATGGCCCACTATTTAAGAGAGATGGCACACTCAGGACTGGCAGACAACCAGAAAGGCCAATATTAATCTCCCACGTTTTTTTTTTAATTTTTTCAGGCAGAATTTAGATACCAAATTAAAAAAAGAAACACTAGGCTTTCTATGGCCCACTATTTAAGAGAGATGGCACACACAGGACTGGCACTCAAGCAGAAATGCCAATCTTAATCTCCCACAACTTATTTTTTTAGGGAGAATTAAAAAAAAAAAAAAAAACAGGGACTGTCCTACAATTACCATCTCCCTGCAGTAATCTCAGCCAAGTATGGCAGGCAGCAATAAGAAGGAGTGGACTGCTGCACAAATTAAATCAAAAGTGTGGACAAACAAAAAGATAGCTGTGCAGAAAGGAAGGAACAAGAGGATTTGTGCTTTGAAAAAAGCAGTTGGTTTGCACAGCGGTGTACACACAGCAATGCAGTTATCAGGGAGCCTTCTACGGCAACCCAATGAGCTACAGCGCTGAGGAAAAAAAATGTAGCTGCCACTGTCCCCGCAAACAAAAGGTGGTGTTGGACAGTGGAAATCGCTACAGCACAAGCGGTTTGGTGGTTAATGGACCCTGCCTAACGCTATCCCTGCTTCTGACGAAGCGGCAGCAACCTCTCCCTATGCTCAGATCAGCAGCAGTAAGATGGCGGTCGGCGGGAACGCCCCTTTATAGCCCCTGTGATGCCGCAGACAGCAAGCCAATCACTGCAATGCCCTTCTCTAAGATGGTGGGGACCAGGACCTATGTCATCACGCTGCCCACACTCTGCGTCCACCTTCATTGGCTGAGAAATGGCGCTTTTAGCGTCATTGAAACGCGACTTTGGCGTGAAAGTCGCGTACCGCATGGCCGACCCCACACAGGGGTCGGGTCGGGTTTCGTGAAACCCGACTGTGCCAAAAGTCGGCGACTTTTGAAAATGAACGATCCGTTTCACTCAACCCTACTGGGCACTGTACATCTTGAGGCAGGCAAGGTAGTGAGTAATAACAGAAGGAATTTTATGGCTGCCATAGCCCTTTCACAACTGAAACACATTCCTTGCCTGGCTCACACCATAAACCTGGTGGTGCAGTGCTTCCTGAAAAGTTATCCGGGGTTACCCGACCTGCTCCTCTAAGTGCGCAGACTTTGCTTGCATATCCGCCGTTCGCCCGGTAGCCATAGTGGGCCTTAGACTCATCCCGAGTATTTTTTGAATGAGGAAGCTTCTCCGGGGCCAATAGCAACTGGTGGCGTTGCAAGGACGGGTTCAGTTTTTTTTAGGGAGACAAGTGATGTAGATTTGCCTGAAACTGCCCCTCAACCCAGCACAACCGCAGATTTGACAACTGGAACTTTGGCCCACATGGCGGATTATGCCTTACATATCCTCAAAAGGGACCCACGCATTATTAAAATGATGACCGATGACGATTACTGGTTGGCCTGCCTCCTTGATCCTCGCTATAAAGGCAAATTGCAAAATATCATGCCACATGAGAACCTCGAACAAATATTAGCAACCAAACAAGCAACTCTTGTAGACCGTTTGATTCAGGCATTCCCAGCACACAGCGCCGGTGATGGTTCTCACACGAGCTGCAGGGGGCAACAGGGCAGAGGTGTTAGAGTTGCACAAATCAGAAGTGGCGTTGGATAGAGGGGTTTTCTGACCAGGTTGTGGAGTGATTTCGCAATGACCGCAGACAGGACAGGTACTGCAGCATCAATTCAAAGTGACAGGAGACAATATTTGTCCAGTATGGTTACTAACTATTTTTCATCCCTTATCGATGTTCTCCCTCAACCGTCATTCCCATTTGATTACTGGGCATCCAAAATAAACACCTGGCCAGAATTGGCAGAATATGCATTGCAGGAGCTTGCTTGCCCAGCAGCTAGTGTGCTATCAGAAAGATTATTCAGTGCTGCTGGTTCAATATTGACCGAAAAAAGGACTCGTCTGGCTACCCAAAATGTTGATGATCTAACCTTCATTAAAATGAACCACTCATGTATTTCAAATTATTTTGCCCCACCTTTCCCAGCTGACACCTAGCTTTCCTATAAAAAGGTCTTGCTTGTGGACTTGTCTTACTGACTGTTCCAATCTCTTAATTTGCAGCAGCTGTTTGTCCAGCATGCAACATGTTTACACCTCCCTAAATGGGCTAACTCCCCCCACGGGGCCGTGGTCGCGCCACTTGGCGCAAGCACCCGTGAGAGTGCCGTTTGTCTGAAGAGGTGGGTGTGCCCGCTTTGGTCGACGGCACTGCAACTGGGTCCCTCATAGTACAATAAAGTGTCTCTGGCGGTGGTGGTGCACATCCAACGTCAGACACACCGTTGTAACATGAGGGGTCCTGGGCCTGTACCGCCGGCCACAAGAGAGTTCCCCCCCAGCTCAAACAGTGCTCTACCACTTGCAAAATTATCTCTCACAGCTCCACCAATGTTTTGTCTATGTGCTGACATCCTTCAATGCCTGGCACTGACAATACCAATTTGTTGACATGTATGATGCTAGTTAAAATAGTCAGGGTCAGTGTCCTATACTGACACCAGTAAATACTTAGCGCCAAATTACTATGTTTGAAACTCAGCAGAGGAGCCCACCCCTGTACCTAAGTATGCCACCCTTTTGTTTTTTGGTTTTGTTGTTTTGCGAGACATTAACATCTATTTATTTTTTGGGAGTACTAACTGTGTCAGACACTCCTTCCAATCGTACTCCGCTGACCACACCAATGCTGCCTGTGTACCTCTGCAAGATAATTCAAACTGCTTTGAGCCTAATTTTTTTTATTTTAGGCCTACTAAGTCTGTCTGCGGTCCCTCCTTCCATTTGTCCTCCGCTGAGCACAGCAATGCCGACCATGTACCCATGTAATTTTTTTGTCATCCTGCAGTGAGCCTACTTGTGGTGTAAGGCCTACTAGCAGTGTCTGGCTGCGCCACTTAATACAGCTGTCCTCCTCTAAAAAAAAAGGCGGATTTTCAGCTTGTCAGAATTATAAAACTGTATTGGGGCCACAAGTTTCGTTGTGGTCTACAAACTGAGTCTTCCGCTCCAAGGTGTTCTCTCTGTTGCCTCTCCCTCGCTTCTATCTTGAAGCTCTTGTTAAGTAGTTGTTGAAACAACACTGCATTAGGCCTACAAGTTGGGTCTGGGTTGTAGAGACGGTGTCTGCCGCTCCAAGGTGTTCTCCTGGTTGCCTTTCCTGAGCTTCAATCTTCAGGCTCATGTTAAATAGTTTTTTAATCGAACAACTGCAGTGGGGCTACTAGTTTGGTTGGGGCCTACTAACAGTGTCTGCCGCTCCAAGGTGTTCTCCTGCTTGCCTTTCCTGAGCTTCAGTCTTCAGGCTCGTGTTAAATAGTTTTTTAATCGAACAACTGCAGTGGGGCCACTAATTTGGTTGGGGCCTACTAACACTGTCTGCCGCTCCATGGTGTTCTCCTGGTTGCCTTTCCTGAGCTTCAATCTTCAGGCTCGTGTTAAATAGTTATTTAATCGAACAACTGCAGTGGGGCTACTAGTTTGGTTGGGGCCTACTAACATTGTCTGTCGCTCCAAGGTGTTCTCCTGGTTTACTTTCCTGAGCTTCAATCTTCAGGCTCGTGTTAAATAGTTTTTTAATCGAACAACTGCAGTGGGGCTACTAGTTTGGTTGGGGCCTACTAACAGTGTCTGCCGCTCCAAGGTCTTCTCCTGGTTGCCTTTCCTGAGCTTCAATCTTCAGGCTCGTGTTAAATAGTTTTTTAATCGAACAACTGCAGTGGGGCTACTAGTTTGGTTGGGGCCTACTAACAGTGTCTGCCGCTCCAAGGTGTTCTCCTGGTTGCCTTTCCTGAGCTTCAATCTTCAGGCTCGTGTTAAATAGTTTTTTAATCGAACAACTGTAGTGGGGCTACTAGTTTGGTTGGGGCCTACTAACACTGTCTGCCGCTCCAAGGTGTTCTCCTGGTTGCCTTTCCTGAGCTTCAATCTTCAGGCTCGTGTTAAATAGTTTTTTAATCGAACAACTGCAGTGGGGCTACTAGTTTGGTTGGGGCCTACTAACACTGTCTGCCACTCCAAGGTGTTCTCCTGGTTGCCTTTCCTGAGCTTCAATCTTCAGGCTCGTGTTAAATAGTTTTTTAATCGAACAACTGCAGTGGGGCTACTAGTTTGGTTGGGGCCTACTAACAGTGTCTGCCTCTCCAAGGTGTTCTCCTGGTTGCCTCTCCCTAGCTTCTGTCTTCATGCTCTTGTTAAGTAGTTGTTGAAACAACACTGCATTAGGCCTACAAGTTGCGTCTGGGTTGTAGAGACGGTGTCTCCCGCTCCAAGGTGTTCTCCAGGTTGCCTCTCCATAGCTTCAATCTTCATGCTCTTGTTAAGTAGTTGTTGAAACAACACTGCATTAGGCCTACAAGTTGGGTCTGGGTTGTAGAGACGGTGTCTCCCGCTCCAAGGTGTTCTCTCTGTTGCCTCTCCCTCGCTTCTATCTTCATGCTCTTGTTAAGTAGTTGTTGAAACAACACTGCATTAGGCCTACAAGTTGGGTCTGGGTTGTAGAGACGGTGTCTGCCGCTCCAAGGTGTTCTCCTGGTTTACTTTCCTGAGCTTCAATCTTCAGGCTCGTGTTAAATAGTTTTTTAATCAAACAACTGCAGTGGGGCTACTAGTTTGGTTGTGGCCTACTAACAGTCTCTGCCGCTCCAAGGTGTTCTCCTGGTTGTCTTTCCTGAGCTTCAATCTTCAGGCTCGTGTTAAATAGTTTTTTAATCGAACAACTGCAGTGGGGCTACTAGTTTGGTTAGGGCCTACTAACACTGTCTGCCGCTCCAAGGTGTTCTCCTGGTTGCCTTTCCTGAGCTTCAATCTTCAGGCTCGTGTTAAATAGTTTTTTAATCGAACAACTGCAGTGGGGCTACTAGTTTGGTTGGGGCCTACTAACACTGTCTGCCGCTCCAAGGTGTTCTCCTGGTTGCCTTTCCTGAGCTTCAATCTTCAGGCTCGTGTTAAATAGTTTTTTAATCGAACAACTGCAGTAGGGCTACTAGTTTGGTTGGGGCCTACTAACATTGTCTGTCGCTCCAAGGTGTTCTCCTGGTTTACTTTCCTGAGCTTCAATCTTCAGGCTCGTGTTAAATAGTTTTTTAATCGAACAACTGCAGTGGGGCTACTAGTTTGGTTGTGGCCTACTAACAGTGTCTGCCGCTCCAAGGTGTTCTCCTGGTTGCCTCTCCCTAGCTTCTATCTTCATACTCTTGTTAAGTAGTTGTTGAAACAACACTGCATTAGGCCTACAAGTTGGGTCTGGGTTGTAGAGACGGTGTCTCCTGCTCCAAGGTGTTCTCCAGGTTGCCTCTCCATAGCTTCAATCTTCATGCTCTTGTTAAGTAGTTGTTGAAACAACACTGCATTAGGCCTACAAGTTGGGTCTGGGTTGTAGAGACGGTGTCTGCCGCTCCAAGGTGTTCTCTAGGGTGCCTCTCCTGTTGTGAGTTCTGTTTTTGGGCTCCCTCTGGTGGTTACTGATGGTACTGGGTGACTTGTATTCTCTGCGGTCTCTGGTGTCCACCTGTTCCATCAGTTTATGGGAGTTTCCTATTTAACCTGGCTTTTTTGTCATTTCCTCGCCGGCTATCAATGTAATCAGCGTGTCTTTTTACCTCTGCTCCATGCGTCTGTTATCTTCAGGACAAGCTAAGTTTTGATTTTCCTGTTCCACGTTTTGCTTAATTTTTGTCTTAGTCCAGCTTGCAGAGATGTGATTCCTTGCTGCTGGTTGCTCTAGTGGGCTGAAATTATTCCTCATGTTCCATGAGTTGGCACATGAGTTCAAGTAATTTCAGGATGGTTTTTTGAAGGGTTTTTCGCTGACCGCGCAGTTCACTTTTGTATCCTCTGCTATCTAGCTTTAGCGGGCCTCATTTTTGCTGATTCTATTTTCATAACTACGTATGTGCTTTCCTCTCATTTCACCGTTATTACATGTGGGGGGCTGCTATTTCTGTGGGGTGTTTCTCTGGAGGCAAGTGAGGTCTGTGTTTCTTCTTATAGGGGAAGTTAATCCTTCGGCTGGCGCGAGACGTCTAGGAATCATCGTAGGCACGTTCCCCGGCTACTGATAGTTGTGTGTTTAGGTTCAGGATCGCGGTCAGCTCAGGTTCCATCACCCTACAGCTTGTTTTGTTTTTGTGCTTGTCCTTTTGTGATCCCCTTCCATTGGGATAATGACAGTATAGCCGGCCTGAAAAAATTGGTCATCTTTTTGGCTGAAGTAGGAGGAAAAGTAGTCTGAGGAAGTTTTTTTTTTTTTTTTTTTTTTTCTCCTCTTCAGTGTTTGCTGCCTAGCCTTATTTGCAGCTTACTGCTTCTTTCCTCCTCTTAATCCTTGAATGGCTCTGACCTCA
Source organism: Ranitomeya imitator (assembly GCF_032444005.1). Taxonomy (NCBI): domain Eukaryota; kingdom Metazoa; phylum Chordata; class Amphibia; order Anura; family Dendrobatidae; genus Ranitomeya; species Ranitomeya imitator. The sequence goes on from NC_091282.1 coordinate 621,700,408, forward strand.
GCTGTTTATCATGGACGTCCAGAGTTTGGCTTCCAGCCTGAATAATCTTGCTGCTAAGGTTCAAAATATGCAAGATTTTGTTGTACATACGCCTATGTCTGAACCTAGAATTCCTGTCCCAGAGTTTTTTTCTGGAGATAGATCTAGTTTTCTGAATTTTAGGAACAATTGCAAGTTGTTTCTTTCCTTGAAATCTCGCTCCTCTGGAGACCCTGCTCAGCAGGTCAAGATTGTTATATCTTTCCTGCGGGGTGACCCTCAGAATTGGGCATTTGCATTGGCACCAGGGGATCCTGCGTTGCTCAATGTGGATGCGTTTTTTCTGGCATTGGGTTTGCTCTATTAGGAACCTAACCTAGAGATTCAGGCTGAAAAAGCTTTATTGGCTCTCTCTCAGGGGCAAGATGAAGCAGAAATATATTGTCAGAAATTTCGGAAGTGGTCGGTGCTTACTCAGTGGAATGAGTGCGCTCTGGCTGCAAAATTCAGAGATGGCCTTTCTGAGGCCATTAAAGATGTTATGGTGGGGTTCCCGGCGCCTACAGGTCTGAATGAGTCCATGACTATGGCTATTCAGATTGATCGGCGTTTACGGGAGCGCAAACCTGTGCACCATTTGGCGGTGTCTTCTGAACAGGCACCTGAGATAATGCAATGTGATAGAATTCAGTCCAGAAGTGAACGGCAAAATTATAGGCGGAAAAATGGATTGTGTTTTTATTGTGGTGATTCAGCTCATGTTATATCAGCATGCTCTAAACGCACAAAAAAGGTTGATAAGTCTGTTGCCATTGGTACTTTACAGTCTAAGTTCATTCTGTCTGTGACGCTGATTTGTTCATTATCATCCATTTCCTTCGATGCCTATGTAGATTCAGGCGCTGCCCTGAGTCTTATGGATTGGTCATTTTCCAATCGCTGTGGGTTTAGTCTGGAGCCTCTGGAAGTTCCTATTCCTTTGAAAGGAATTGACTCTACACCTTTGGCTATGAATAAACCTCAGTACTGGACACAAGTGACCATGCGTATGACTCCCGTTCATCAGGAGGTGATTCGCTTCCTGGTACTGTATAATTTACATGATGTCTTAGTGCTTGGTCTGCCATGGTTATAAACTCATAACCCAGTCCTGGACTGGAAAACAATGTCTGTGTTAAGCTGGGGATGTCAGGGGGTTCATGATGATGCATCTCCGATTTCTATCGCTTCATCTACTCCTTCTGAGGTTCCGGTATTTTTGTCTGATTATCGGGATGTTTTTGAGGAGCCTAAGCTCAGTTCGCTTCCTCCTCACAGGGATTGCGATTGTGCTATAGATTTGATTCCCGGCAGTAAATTCCCTAAAGGTCGTTTGTTCAATCTGTCAGTGCCAGAGCATACTGCTATGCGGAATTATGTTAAGGAGTCCTTGGAAAAGGGACATATCCGTCCATCTTCGTCCCCTTTGGGAGCAGGTTTTTTTTTTGTGGCCAAAAAAGATGGTTCCTTGAGGCCTTGCATAGATTATCGTCTTTTGAATAAGATTACAGTCAAATATCAGTATCCTTTGCCATTGTTGACTGATTTGTTCGCTCGCATTAAGGGGGCTAAATGGTTCACTAAGATTGATCTTCGGGGTGCGTATAATCTTGTGCGGATAAGGCAGGGTGATGAGTGGAAAACCGCATTTAATACGCCTGAGGGCCATTTCGAGTATTTGGTGATGCCTTTTGGACTTTCTAATGCTCCTTCTGTCTTCCAGTCTTTTATGCACGATATTTTCCGTGAATATCTGGATAAATTTATTATCGTGTATTTGGATGATGTTTTGGTTTTTTCTGATGACTGGGAGTCTCATGTTCAGCAGGTCAGGAAGGTGTTTCAGGTCCTGCGGGCCAATTCTTTGTTTGTAAAGGGTTCTAAATGTCTCTTTGGAGTCCAGAAGATTTCTTTTTTGGGGTATATTTTTTCCCCTTCTACTATTGAGATGGATCCCGTCAAGGTTCAGGCTATTTGTGACTGGACGCAGCCTACATCTCTTAAGAGTCTACAGAAGTTCTTGGGCTTTGCTAATTTTTATCGTCGCTTCATAACTAATTTTTCTAGTGTTGTTAAGCCTTTGACGGATTTGACTAAAAAGGGTGCTGATGTTACTGATTGGTCTCCTGCGGCTGTGGAGGCCTTTCAGGAACTTAAGCGCCGGTTTTCTTCTGCTCCTGTGTTGCGTCAGCCAGATACGTCGCTTCCTTTTCAGGTTGAGGTCGATGCTTCCGAGATCGGAGCGGGGGTGGTTTTGTCACAGAGAAGCTCCGATGGCTCAGTGATGAAGCCATGTGCGTTCTTTTCTAGAAAATTTTCGCCCGCTGAACGGAATTATGATGTTGGTAATCGGGAGCTTTTGGCCATGAAGTGGGCATTTGAGGAGTGGCGTCATTGGCTTGAGGGTGCTAGACATCGTGTGGTGGTCTTGACTGATCACAAAAATCTGATGTACCTTGAGTCTGCCAAGCGTCTGAATCCTAGACAGGCTCGTTGGTCACTGTTTTTCTCCCGTCTCAATTTTGTGGTTTCATACCTGCCAGGTTCAAAGAATGTGAAGGCGGATGCTCTTTCTAGGAGTTTTGTGCCTGACTCCCCTGGAAATTCTGAGCCCACTGGTATCCTTAGGGATGGGGTGATTTTGTCGGCTGTCTCCCCAGACTTGCGACGTGCTTTGCAGGAGTTTCAGGCGGATAAACCTGATCGTTGTCCGCCGGAAAGACTGTTTGTTCCGGATAATTGGACCAGTAGAGTCATCTCCGAGGTCCATTCTTCTGTGTTGGCAGGTCATCCTGGAATATTTGGTACTAGAGACTTGGTGGCCAGGTCTTTTTGGTAGCCTTCCTTGTCCAGGGATGTGCGTTCTTTCGTGCAGTCTTGTGGAGTTTGCGCTCGGGCTAAGCCTTGCTGTTCTCAGGCCAGTGGATTGTTGTTACCTTTGCCTATCCCGAAGAGGCCTTGGACGCACATTTCCATGGACTTTATTTCGGATCTCCCTGTCTCTCAAAAAATGTCCGTCATATGGGTTGTGTGTGACCGCTTTTCTAAGATGGTTCATCTGGTACCCTTGCCTAAGTTACCTTCCTCCTCTGAGTTGGTCCCTCTGTTTTTTCAAAACGTGGTCCGTCTGCATGGCATTCCGGAGAACATCGTTTCTGATAGGGGATCCCAGTTTGTGTCTAGATTTTGGCGGACGTTCTGTGCTAAGATGGGCATTGATTTGTCCTTTTCGTCTGCATTCCATCCTCAGACGAATGGCCAGACGGAACGAACTAATCAGACTTTAGAAACTTATTTAAGGTGTTTTGTTTCTGCTGATCAAGATGACTGGGTTTCCTTTTTGCCGCTTGCCGAGTTTGCCCTTAATAATCGGGCTAGTTCTGTTACCTTGGTGTCTCCTTTCTTTTGTAATTCGGGGTTTCATCCTCGTTTTTCCTCTGGTCAGGTGGAGCCTTCTGATTGTCCTGGAGTGGACATGGTGGTGGATAGGTTGCATCGGATTTGGAGTCATGTGGTGGACAATTTGAAGTTGTCCCAGGAGAGGGCTCAGCAGTTTGCTAATCGCCGTCGCCGCGTGGGTCCTCGACTTCTTGTTGGGGACTTGGTGTGGTTGTCTTCTCGTTTTGTTCCTATGAAGGTCTCTTCTCCTAAGTTCAAGCCTCGGTTCATCGGTCCCTGTAGGATCTTGGAAATTCTTAACCCTGTGTCGTTTCGTTTGGATCTCCCGGCATCGTTTGCTATTCATAATGTGTTCCATCGGTCGTTGTTGCGGAAGTATGAAGTACCTGTCGTTCCTTCGCTTGAGCCTCCTGCTCCGGTGCTGGTGGAGGGTGAATTGGAGTATGTTGTGGAGAAGATCTTGGATTCTCGTGTTTCCAGACGGAAACTCCAGTATTTGGTCAAGTGGAAGGGTTATGGTCAGGAGGATAATTTTTGGGTGATTGCCTCTGATGTTCATGCTGCCGATTTGGTCCGTGCTTTTCATAGGGCTCATCCTGGTCGCCCTGGTGGTTCTCGTGAGGGTTCGGTGACCCCTCATCAAGGGGGGGTTACTGTTGTCAGTTCTGTTTTTGGGCTCCCTCTGGTGGTTACTGATGGTACTGGGTGACTTGTATTCTCTGCGGTCTCTGGTGTCCACCTGTTCCATCAGGTTATGGGAGTTTCCTATTTAACCTGGCTTTTTTGTCATTTCCTCGCCGGCTATCAATGTAATCAGCGTGTCTTTTTACCTCTGCTCCCTGCGTCTGTTATCTTCAGGACAAGCTAAGTTTTGATTTTCCTGTTCCACGTTTTGCTTAATTTTTGTCTTAGTCCAGCTTGCAGAGATGTGATTCCTTGCTGCTGGTTGCTCTAGTGGGCTGAAATTACTCCTCATGTTCCATGAGTTGGCACATGAGTTCAAGTAATTTCAGGATGGTTTTTTGAAGGGTTTTTCGCTGACCGCGCAGTTCACTTTTGTATCCTCTGCTATCTAGCTTTAGCGGGCCTCATTTTTGCTGATTCTATTTTCATAACTACGTATGTGCTTTCCTCTCATTTCACCGTTATTACATGTGGGGGGCTGCTATTTCTGTGGGGTGTTTCTCTGGAGGCAAGTGAGGTCTGTGTTTCTTCTTATAGGGGAAGTTAATCCTTCGGCTGGCGCGAGACGTCTAGGAATCATCGTAGGCACGTTCCCCGGCTACTGCTAGTTGTGTGTTTAGGTTCAGGATCGCGGTCAGCTCAGGTTCCATCACCCTAGAGCTTGTTTTGTTTTTGTGCTTGTCCTTTTGTGATCCCCTTCCATTGGGATCATGACACTCTCCCTAGCTTCAATCTTCATGCTCTTGTTAAGTAGTTGTTGAAACAACACTGCATTAGGCCTACAAGTTGGGTCTGGGTTGTAGAGACGGTGTCTGCCGCTCCAAGGTGTTCTCCAGGTTGCCTCTCCCTAGCTTCTATCCTTGAAGCTCTCGTTAAGTAGTTGTTGAAACAACACTGCACTAGGCCTACAAGTTGGGTCTGGGTTCTACAAACGGTGTCTTCCGCTCCAAGTTGTTGTCCAGGTTGCCTTTCCCTAGCTTCTATCTTCAGGCTCTCGTTAAATTGTTTTTAATATAACACTGCATTTGGCCTACTTGTTTTGTTGGCCCTACTAACGGTGTCTGCCGCTCCTTGATGTTCTCCTCCACTGAACAAACCAGTGCCGCCTGTTTACTTCTGTTACCAATTTTGAACTGCATTTAGCCTACTTACTGATTTGGGCCTACTCACTGTGTCAGCCTCTCATTACAGTTGTCCTCCACTGAACAAAGCAATGCCCCCTGGTTAGTCCTGTTACCAATTTTGAACTGCATTTAGCCCACTTTATTCTTTGGGCCTATATCTGTGTTTCCCCCTCATCCTGCCCATTGCACAGCCAGTGATAGATGAGTCTGCTGGTACACTCAAAGAAGAAAAGAGAGCAGCATCCATCTCAGGTGAAAACGATTTCCAAAAAGGTGCTTTATTCTGCCATACAAAGTTACAACGTTTCGGCCAAGGTGGCCTTTGTCAAGTATACAAAGTATCAAAAGTGGCCATCTTAAATAGTGTGGAGCCCACATGGGCACCAATCACCATCGAGGGGCGGCCTTTATTAAATCTACATACAAATAAAATATGTGCACAAATAATAAACATCATAACGTCCTAAAAACAATAACAAATCCTCCTCAATAATAAACACAATGGTTGACATAGAAAATCACAGATCGGGGTATAATATATTTACACAGCCCAGTAGCTGTTTTTGTTGTTCCGTTGTCATGGCATAGATCCACCCAATCATCGGATCTTCATAGAGCACAACCCCTTTCTTCTCCAATCGCTGTGCTTCAAAGAAAAGGCGCACAATGTACAGTCACCCAATCAGCTAACTCGTGCTGGAAGGTGTGTCACCCACCCTAAGACGCCGGCGCGTGCGCACAGAAAGAACCGCGCCGCCGGTCACATGACCGTCCCACGGCGCCGCCCAGCACGCCGCGCCCGGCGTCATACACCTAGCGCCTGCAACTGAAAGAAGCAGACGCAGCGCGGCGTAAGAGGGTTGGCATGGAGACACCATAGCGTACAGACGCCAGGGACTCCAGCCCGCCCCCACGCCACACCACGCATGCGTCAACAGTGACGACGCAAGCATAGCTAAATCCATAGCAATTATGTATTTACTGCGAAGAGATTAGAGCTGATTTAACAAACAAGGAACACAGGGAGGAGAGGAAGAAGAAAAGGGGGACGGGAAAAAGGGCATAAAAAACCCCCAATTTCTAGGGTGATCACAAAATGCCAGATAATATAATACAAACAACCTCCGTCTGTTCCTCAGGTATCAAATCATCGACCCACTATAGGAAGAAAAAAGAAGAAAAAACATATTACAACAAAATCATAAAAAAACAGATAACCACATAATTAAAAATACACAGAGGGGGAGTATACGCTCCCAATGAGTAGGGGGGATACTTATTAGCATATCATTGGAACTCAATTTATAGACCATACAATGTCTTAAATATCTGGATAATGAAGGTTATGACACACAAATCTGTAGATTATAATCTACATTCAACTCACTGGGCTGTAGTGTTTCCAATACTGAGATCCACCTCAACTCTTTTTGCTTCAGTTTAAGTGTCCTATCGCCACCCCTCCTCAATACAGGAACCCCGTCTATGACCCTAAAACGTAGCTGATTGATTGAATGACGACATTCACTAAAGTGTTTGGGAATTGGTAAATCCAATACATTAGTCCGTATTGTACTTTTATGTTTACTTATTCTCGTTCTTATCTCCTTCGTTGTTTCGCCCACGTACATGAGCCCGCATGGACACACTATCAGGTAAATAACAAATTTTGATAGACATGTATAACGTTCCTTAATCAAAAATTTTTTGCCAGTTCGAGGGTGACAAAAACTGTCTCCCTTAAGCATATTGCCACAACAGGCACAGTTGAGGCAGGGAAAGTTGCCCATACGTGGAGGGCAAAGAGTCCTCTGTATGGCATCCTTACCCGTCCCAACATCAGATCTAACCAATTGGTCTCTCAAATTTCGACCTCGTCTATATGAGAGAATAGGGCGTGAGACAAAATCTAGTACCTGGGGTAGACCCCTATGTAATAAACCCCAATGTTTGTTCAAGATATTGGCAATACTATTGCTAGCTGGGCAATAGATAGAAACAAACGGCACTCGTTTCTGTTTCTCTTTAACATTATGGGTCTGTAACTCCTCACTGGTTAGTCTCATCGCCTTCTCTTTGTGATCCAACACTTTCGTCTTTGGATATCCTCTCCGTATAAACTTTTTACACATCTCATCGAGTCTTTTATCACATATTTCTGTATCCTTGACCACCCTACATACTCGAATCAATTGACTCCAGGGTAATGAATCCATCATGCGCCTTGGATGATTGCTTTCATATCGTAGGAGACTATTCCTATCCGTCGCCTTGGTAAACAAATCCGTCCATAGTCTCCCATTTTGTTTATAAACCATAGTGTCTAAAAATTGCACTCTATCCACCGAACACGTCATAGTAAATTTCAACTCTGGATGAATAGAATTAAGTTCTGTCAAAAAGTCAAGGAGGCAATCATGGGTACCCTCCCATACACAAAAAATGTCATCGATGTAGCGCCACCAAGCCCGGACGTGCCGCCAGAAGATGGATCTGTACAGATGTTGGTCCTCCAGTACCGCCATGTAGATGTTTGCATACGTGGGGGCCACATTGGACCCCATGGCGGTACCCCGTAGCTGCTGGTAGTAAACATCCCCGAAGAGAAAAAAATTTCTCCCGAGGATGAACTCCAGCAGCCTGAGGACCAACTGTGCACAATCCGGAGGCACGTCCGAGCCCAACAGCGCCACATCGACAGCATGTAAACCTCTCACGTGTTCAATGGATGTGTACAATGACACAATGTCAAAGGAAGCCGAGTGCTGATGGTTGAATTTACCTACTTGAGTCTGCTGGTACATTGACCCATAACGCAACATTCCCCGTGCACGCTACACAGCAAGATTGTGACCCTGCTGAAAGTCAGGTTCCCCTTCCCGCATACCATACCACCTTACACGGGGACAAAGAGGAAAGTGCAGATGAAAGTGCAGGTTCCTCCATCAGGTGGGGGGAGGAATACTCGTTGGCGACGTCACTGGCACAGGGCCCCTCATAGTACGCAAAAGTGTCGCTGCCGGTGGGAGGCGCCCCCGCCATGCAAACACATTGCCGTACTTTGAGGGGTCCTGTGCCAGTGCCAATACCAACGAGTGGGCCCCCCCTGCTTGCTCAGGATCACAGCACTTGCAAAGTGGAAATACTTACCTCTCCCTGCTCCACTGCCGTGACGTGGTCCAGATTTCCTGGGCCCACTAAATACTTGAACCAGCCCTACCCCCCACAACTTTAGCCAAATGACCCCCAATTTCCAATGCCTTACTATTATTATAAGGTAAATTAAGATTGACAAGCTTCAGTAACAAGAATGTATGTTTATGCCATTAAAATGGGCACTGTACATGTTTTCCTGGCCTCCACTCACTGCCGAATATGCTCCCCCATTGACTTGCATTGGGTTTCGTGTTTCGGTCGATCCCCGACTTTTCGCGATAATCGGCCGATTTCACTCGACTCGACTTTTGAGATAGTCGGGTTTCGCGAAACCCGACTCGACCCTAAAAAACTCAAAGTCGCTCAACCCTAGTGATGAGTTCCCAGAGCAGGAATGACAAGAAATTCCTCACCAACATCCTTATGACTGTGCTGTAAATCTTGTCCCCGTGGCCAAGCTGCCAAATAGCAGACTATATGTTACGGAACTGCAACACAGAACTAGAATAGAAGGGGGGAAAACTGACCCTGCACTGAAACTAGGCTGATACCCTACGACGGAGTGGGCAACCCATTCCTTGCGAATAGACCCACCGACGATCCTAGGTTAAACTCCAGCGAAGATCTATAAACAGGGGGAAGGAGGTCCCTGAAAGATCTAAGGACTGGGTATAAAAACAGGTCACCTCCTAATAGAAAACACAGAGATGGTTGCAGAAACCAACTGAAAACAGAAACTAAGGATAGCAGAACCAGAGATCCCAGAACTGCACAATATCAAACACAGAAAGCTATCAAAGCACCTAGCCAGAACTTTAGCGGATTAACACTGTTGTCCAGCAAGGAATGGGAGGCAGGTGCTGGGTAATAAAGGGTGATACAATCACCTGACCTAAGACAACCCAGCACCAGTGGAAAAAGACCAGCAGCCAGAAAACCACAACAAAATGGCGGATGGTCAAAACCAAAACAGATTCTAACACTATATACCATATATACTCATGTATCAGCCGACCCGAGTATAAGCCAAGGCACCTAATTTTGCCTAAAAAAAATTGCGAAAACTTATTGACTGGAGTATAAGCTGGATGTGAATTGCCCCTAATCCCTATTCTGGTACGCATGGTACCTCATCCCCATCCATGTATGCATGGCTCCTTATTCCCATCCTTGTCTGCATGGTACCTCATCCCCATCCATGTATGCATGGCTCCTTATTCCCATCCTTGCATGCATGGCACCTTATTCCCATCCTTGTATACATGGCTCCTTATTCCCATCCATGTATGCATTGCTCCTTATTCCCATCCTTGTATGCATGGCTCCTTATTCCCATCCTTGTATGCATGGCTCCTTATTCCCATCCTTGTATGCATGGCTCCTTATTCCCATCCATGTACGCATTGCTTCTTGGTTCATTGTTCCCATCCTTGTATGCATTGCTCCTTATCCCCATCCTTGTATGCATGGCTCCTTATTCCCATCCTTGTATGCATGGCTCCTTATTCCTATACTTGTATGCATGGCTGTCAATATCCATTTTTGAATTTGTGGCAGATCTGGTTTCCCTCAGATTAAAACTTTTTTCCTTTCAGGTCATCGGGGGTTAATGCAGTATTCCACGATGGCCTGCTGGTGTAATTTCATTGTAGCTGGGTCAGCTGATGTAGGTGGTGACCACTGCCACCATCCTTCAAGAGATCACCTGATGCATCAGCTGACTGTCGGTGTTAGTTCATTCTGCAGCAAGCTTGCTGGCAGAAGGAGCTTTCTGGGAACAGTGATTCTACAGGTGAGTTCGGTTTATCTGGTGTCGTAATCTTGCTGTGTGGCGCCTTGCAGCAGAAAGCTAAGTGTGGTATTTTTAATACCTTGTCACTTTCAGTGTCTGTCTTACCTTACCTTGTGTTGTCTTAGTGCAGCGGTGGGACCAGTGTTCTCACTTGCCAATTTCCTACTTAGGGATAGGAGCAGGGCAAGTGAGGGTTTAGGTATTCTGCTCGGTGACGGGGTGAAAGAACCCCTATAGGGACGTTAGTAAGAGCAGGGCACATCCTCAGGTGAGTGCAGGTGTCTATTCCCCGTTCTCTACCGACAGGGCCCACCATTGTTAAAGTTTCCCTGGTGTTCCCTGGTATGTTGTGCCATCTGGTGTCTGACCAATTGGGAGGTCGTGTCACACTGCTTCGGTCACATCGTGACATTAACACCGACCGTCACATTTTTTCTGGTGAGTCATGGTCCAAATGCAGGCCTTTGCCCAACTGCTCCAGGCTCTCACCACTGAGCTTAAGGAGCTGAATGGTGAGGTGCAGCAGGTGTTGGGGCTCTGTTGCCTCGGCTCAGGTACAGGCTCTACCAGAACCCAAGATATCTCTCCCAGACAGGTTCTCTCAAGGGAGAGATACATTTTGGGCTTTAAAGGAGGCCTGCAAGCTATACTTCAGGCTCCACCCTCGTTCATCAGGGAGTGAGGAACAATGGGTGGGAATCATCGTTTCCCTTCTTAAGGGTGATCCCCAATCCTCAGCCTTCTCCCTGCCGATTGGTTCTCCATCTCAACTGTCAGTGGATGAGTTTTTTGAGGCTCTGGTGCTGCTGTATGGTGATACTGATGGTATCTCCCTGGCGGAATCCCACCTTCACAAGATCAAGCTGGGGGGCCGGCCAGCTGAGGAGTACGGTTCAGAGTTCAGGAGGTGGGCCACTGACACACAGTGGAATGACCCTGCCCTTAGAAGCCATTTTATGCAGGGTCTGTCCCCAAGGTTGCAGGATACTCTTGTGTAGTACGCTGCCTCCAGGTCATTGGAGGCCGCCATGTCTCTTGCCATACGGGTGGATAGACGCTTGAGGGAGAGGCATACACCAAATGTGCCCCCTGAAGTCCTTGCTAGGAAGGAGGTCACACCTGAGCAGGCGGATGAACCCATGCAGATGGGAGGAGTTTGTTCCCAAACAGGGTTGCCTGCGGTTCGCCATGGAGTGAGAGCATGTTTTTACTGTGGGCAGACCGGTCATTTTATCAATGTCTGCCCAGCGCGTGCCAATGTACCTGCATCATCTAAAGAGCCGCGTCCCCCTGGTCGTGTGGAGGGAGGTGACCAGGGTGTGTTATTTCCTCCATTTTCTTGTCTCAGGGTACCTTACCTGCTGAGGTGGTTGTTGGTGGGGTAACTGAGAATATTTCAGTGCTGGTGGACAGTGGAACAGGAGTAAATTTGGTGGATGCTCCAGACCCATTTTATCCAGACCCATGGCCTGATGAGTAGGACGCTAGCGAGACCCCTAAGCGTCCAGGCTATTGACTGTGCGCCGTTCAGTCAGGGGAGGGTTACCCAAGCCGTAGACAATATAAATCTGCATAAAGGGGCTTGTTATGAAGAGTCCCTGTCATGCTACGTCTTGGAGTCAAGTAAATAAGGCAGCACACTGTAGCGCTAAAACATGCAAATATGAAACACGAAAATTGAACTGCATTACTGCACTAGAAATATGAAAAATGAGAGCGTTTAGCGCATAAAAATGGCCAATTTTATGTGTACCTGGTAGCCACATTAGGGCATCTCTCTTATACCAGGTCCTAAACTTGCCTTTCCTCGCTGAGAATAAACGTCTCCATCTGAATGGGTACATGTGAGACCTCTTCTTAGACTAAAATTCTCTCTCTCTGTGGAGGGGTATTGGACCTGCTGTAATTTAAACACATGTGGCTAGGAGGCGGGAGTGCTCAATCAGAAGGCTGAAGAATGCATTTCAAAAACCTGACCGTCACATCCAAACATAGACTAAGTGTGAACAGGTGCTGAACCTAGAGTCGCCAACTCGTACATAGTCAAGTAAATAAGGCAGCACACTGCAGCGCTAAAACATGCAAATATGAAACACGAAAATTGAACTGCATTACTGCACTAGAAATATGAAAAATGAGAGCGTTTAGCGCATAAAAATGGCCAATTTATGTGTACCTGGTAGCCACATTAGGGCACCTCTCTTATACCAGGTCCTAAACTTGCCTTTCCTCACTGAGAATAAACGTCTCCATCTGAATGGGTACATGTGAGACCTCTTCTTAGACTAAAATTCTCTCTCTCTGTGGAGGGGTATTGGACCTGCTGTAATTAAAACACATGTGGCTAGGAGGCGGGAGTGCTCAATCAGAAGGCTGAAGAATGCATTTCAAAAACCTGACCGTCACATCCAAACGTAGACTAAGTGTGAACAGGTGCTGAACCTAGAGTCGCCAACTCGTACATAGTCAAGTAAATAAGGCAGCAGACTGCAGCGCTAAAACATGCAAATATGAAACACAAAAATTGAACTGCATTACTGCACTAGAAATATGAAAATTGAGAGCGTTTAGCTCTTAAAAATTGCAAATTTTATGTGTACCTGGTAGCCACATTAGGGCATCTCTCTTATACCAGGTCCTAAATTTGCCTTTCCTCGCTGAGAATAAACGTCTCAATCTGAATGGGTACATGTGAGACCTCTTCTTAGACTAAAATTCTCTCTCTCTGTGGAGGGGTATTGGACCTGCTGTAATTAAAACACATGTGGCTAGGAGGCGGGAGTGCTCAATCAGAAGGCTGAAGAATGCATTTCAAAAACCTGACCGTCACATCCAAACATAGACTAAGTGTGTACAGGTGCTGAACCTAGAGTCGCCAACTCGTACATAGTCAAGTAAATAAGGCAGCACACTGCAGTGCTAAAACATGTAAATATGAAACACGAAAATTGAACTGCATTACTGCACTAGAAATATGAAAAATTAGAGCATTTAGCGCATAAAAATGGCCAATTTTATGTGTACCTGGTAGCCACATTAGGGCATCTCTCTTATACCAGGTCCTAAACTTGCCTTTCCTCGCTGAGAATAAACGTCTCCATCTGAATGGGTACATGTGAGACCTCTTCTTAGACTAAAATTCTCTCTCTCTGTGGAGGGGTATTGGACCTGCTGTAATTAAAACACATGTGGCTAGGAGGCGGGAGTGCTCAATCAGAAGGCTGAAGAATGCATTTCAAAAACCTGACCGTCACATCCAAACATAGACTAAGTGTGAACAGGTGCTGAACCTAGAGTCGCCAACTCGTACATAGTCAAGTAAATAAGGCAGCACACTGCAGCGCTAAAACATGCAAATATGAAACACGAAAATTGAACTGCATTACTGCACTAGAAATATGAAAAATGAGAGCGTTTAGCGCATAAAAATGGCCAATTTATGTGTACCTGGTAGCCACATTAGGGCATCTCTCTTATACCAGGTCCTAAACTTGCCTTTCCTCGCTGAGAATAAACGTCTCCATCTGAATGGGTACATGTGAGACCTCTTCTTAGACTAAAATTCTCTCTCTCTGTGGAGGGGTATTGGACCTGCTGTAATTAAAACACATGTGGCTAGGAGGCAGGAGTGCTCAATCAGAAGGCTGAAGAATGCATTTCGAAAACCTGACCGTCACATCCAAACATAGACTAAGTGTGAACAGGTGCTGAACCTAGAGTCGCCAACTCGTACATAGTCAAGTAAATAAGGCAGTACACTGCAGCGCTAAAACATGCAAATATGAAACACGAAAATTGAACTGCATTACTGCACTAGAAATATGAAAAATGAGAGCGTTTAGCGCATAAAAATGGCCAATTTTATGTGTACCTGGTAGCCACATTAGGGCATCTCTCTTATACCAGGTCCTAAACTTGCCTTTCCTCGCTGAGAATAAACGTCTCCATCTGAATGGGTACACGTGAGACCTCTTCTTAGACTAAAATTCTCTCTCTCTGTATAGGGGTATTGGACCTGCTGTAATTAAAACACATGTGGCTAGGAGGTGGGAGTGCTCAATCAGAAGGCTGAAGAATGCATTTCAAAAACCTGACCGTCACATCCAAACATAGACTAAGTGTGAACAGGTGCTGAACCTAGAGTCGCCAACTCGTACATAGTCAAGTAAATAAGGCAGCACACTGCAGCGCTAAAACATGCAAATATGAAACACGAAAATTGAACTGCATTACTGCACTAGAAATATGAAAAATGAGAGCGTTTAGCGCATAAAAATGGCCAATTTTATGTGTACCTGGTAGCCACATTAGGGCATCTCTCTTATACCAGGTCCTAAACTTGCCTTTCCTCGCTGAGAATAAACGTCTCCATCTGAATGGGTACATGTGAGACCTCTTCTTAGACTAAAATTCTCTCTCTCTCTGTGGAGGGGTATTGGACCTGCTGTAATTAAAACACATGTGGCTAGGAGGCGAGAGTGCTCAATCAGAAGGCTGAAGCATGCATTTCAAAAACCTGACCGTCACATCCAAACATAGACTAAGTGTGAACAGGTGCTGAACCTAGAGTCGCCAACTCGTACATAGTCAAGTAAATAAGGCCATTTTTATGCGCTAAACGCTCTCATTTTTCATATTTCTAGTGCAGTAATGCAGTTCAATTTTCATGTTTCATATTTGCATGTTTTAGCGCTGCAGTCTGCTGCCTTATTTACTTGACTATGTACGAGTTGGCGACTCTAGGTTCAGCACCTGTTCACACTTAGTCTATGTTTGGATGTGACGGTCAGGTTTTTGAAATGCATTCTTCAGCCTTCTGATTGAGCACTCCCGCCTCCTAGCCACATGTGTTTTAATTACAGCAGGTCCAATACCCCTCCACAGAGAGAGAGAATTTTAGTCTAAGAAGAGGTCTCACATGTACCCATTCAGATGGAGACGTTTATTCTCAGCGAGGAAAGGCAAGTTTAGGACCTGGTATAAGAGAGATGCCCTAATGTGGCTACCAGGTACACATAAAATTGGCCATTTTTATGCGCTAAACGCTCTCATTTTTCATATTTCTAGTGCAGTAATGCAGTTCAATTTTCGTGTTTCATATTTGCATGTTTTAGCGCTGCAGTGTGCTGCCTTATTTACTTGACTATGTACGAGTTGGCGACTCTAGGTTCAGCACCTGTTCACACTTAGTCTATGTTTGCATGTGACGGTCAGGTTTTTGAAATGCTACGTCTTGGAGGGCATGCCAACTCACATGGTCTTAGGACTCCCTTGGTTGAAAAAACACAACCTGTTCATAGTTTGGCGGTCCAGGGAAGTAGTCAGCTAGGGTCAGTCATGTAAGGACTGCTGCCCGGGAACTACGATTTCTGCCATCCTTCTACAACCTACCCATTCTTCTCCAGTGGGGGCAGCAGAGGTGCTGCCAGGGAGTAGGGCAAGAATCTACCCTCTCTACAACCTAGCCCTGTGTGTCAGAGTCTTCTTAGGAGGAGGGGTCCGGGAGGGTGGTTGTTCCCTCTGTGCACAGTGGGGGTGTGAGTTTGGTGACACAGGGAGGCGCCTCTGTTGTTGGTTCTGTAAAGAGTTCACTATCTTGTGGCAGACGCATGCGTGAAAATAAATGTTCAGGTCCGGACCTGTGCGTGAATGAATACGTATGGGTGTCCACCAAAACATCAGGTGGAGGTTTGGTACTGGAATCTGGAGTCCTAGGGTACTCAGGCCATATCGGATGTCAACCATTCTCAACCCGGGGACTTATCAGCTGGAGTTACCCCTAGTAATGCCCATACACAACTCATTCCACAGGTCGGCACTCTGGAGGTTTGTGGCTCCTAGGTTGCCATCTCCATTGTGAAGCGTTCACCATAAACCTGAGGGTCAGGTGACTGCCGAGGTAAACTCTGGTGAATCGAGATGTCCTCACCTTAAGTTGTTGACTGGTGAGGTCCAGTGTTGAGGGTCCAGAGGCCTCTCATTGAAAGGGGGGCACTGTCACGATCCATTTTTGGATTTGTGGCAGTTCTGGTTTCACTCAGATTAAAACTTTTGTCCTATCAGGTCATCGGGAGTTAATGCAGTTTTCCCTGGTGGCCTGCTGGTGTAATTGCATTGCTGCTGGGTCAGCTGATGTGGGTGGTGACCACTCCCACCATCCTTCAAGAGATCACCTGATGCATCAGCTGACTGTCGGTGTTAGTTCATTCTGCAGCGACTGTGCTGTGAGAAGGAGCTTTCTGGGAGCAGTGGTTCTACAGCTGAGTTCGGTTTATCTGGTGTCATTATCTTGCTGTGTGGTGGTTTGCAGCAGAAAGCTAAGAGTGGTATTTTTAATACCCTGTCCCTTTCAGTGTCTTACCTCACCTTGTGTTGTCTTAGTGGGACCAGTGTTCTAACTTGCCAATTCCCTACTTAGGGATAGGATCAGGGCAAGTGAAGGTTTAGGTTCCTGCTCGGCGATGGGGTTAAAGAACCCGTATAGGGACGTTAATAAGAGCAGGGCACATTGTCAGGTGAGTGCAGGTGTCCATTCCCCGTTCCCTACCAACAGGGCCCACTGTTGTTAAAATTTCCCTGGTGTCCCCTGGTGTGTTGTGCCATCTGGTGTCCGAACAATTGTGAGGTTGTATCACACCGCTTCGGTCACATTATGACAATGGCTCCTTATTCCCATCCTTGTATGCATGGCTCCATATTCCCATCCTTGTATGCATGGCTCCTTATTCCCATCCTTGTCTGCATGGTTCCTCATCCCCATCCTTGTATGAATGGGCCAAGAGAAAAGCATAAAAAAACCATCCTACTTACCTTCCCTGCTCACCCTCGCAGCATCTTATTCCATGCCAGCAGCTCCTGCTACCGAGTGATCAACTGTCCCCGCTTATTAAGGTAATGAATATTCACTTCTCTCCATGCCTATGGAAGTGGAAAGAGGTGAACATTCATTACCTTAATGAGAAGGTACCCATGACAGCCCAGCAGCTGCTGGAAGCCGGCAGCGGCAGCTATAACTGTGCATGGGCTATTAAGAGAAATTAATATTCATTGCCAGTGCAGTGAATATTCATTTATCTTTTGCAGCGAGCACAGGCTTTAGCCGCAGCCACTGGCTCCTGCCTCCTGTGACCCGCTGCTCCTCCGCTCCCCCTTCCCTGCCGTAAACTGGGACAATGACTAGTGTATAAGCTTAGGGGAAAGATATATATCTTGGTACCGTGTTAGCCAGTGGATAGAAAAATATGTAGAATTGAGAGTCCTCAGTTTTTGATATCTTTTAATGGCTAATTGAAAAGATGGTAACAAATTGTAAGCTTTCAAGACTACTCTAGACTCTATGCCTGATGAAGAGACCTGAGTAGTCTCGAAAGCTTGCAATTTGTTACCATCTTTTCAGTTAGCCATTAAAAGGTATCAACCACTGAGGACTCTCAATTCTACATATTTTTCTGAGCTTAGGGGGGGGGGGGGGGCATTTTCAGCACAAAAAAGTGCTGAAAAACTCGACTTATACACGGGTATATATGGTAATATCTCTGGTCCAGAGAGGCAGGCCTTGAAGGACTACATCATGGAAGGTTTAGCAAAGGGTCATATCAGACCATCTTCATCCCTCATTGCTGTGGGGTTACATTGCTGTGGGGGGTTTTCTTGCGAAAATGAAATACGGGGGTTACTCCCCTTACTAGTTTTACACTAACTCAATAAGATCACAGTCTGGGATCCATATTTGCTCCCTCTCATCCCGGACCTCTTTAATCAGATTGTAGGAGCAAAATGGTTTCCTAAACTGGATCTCAGGGGGGTGTATAATCTCATTCGCATTAAATAGGGGGATGAGTGGAAAACAGCTTTCTATGAGCTTGAGGGACACTATGAGAACTTTGGGATGGCATTTGGGTTGATGTATGCTCCTGCCGTCTTTCAGCACTTTGTAAATGACACCTGGTAGGTAGATTTATTGTAATCTATCTTGCTGACATAATAGTTTACTTACCTGAGCTTGAGTCACATCAGATACATGTTAGGCAGGTCTTACAGATTCTCAGAGACAATAAATTATTTATCAAACCAGAGAAATGTACACCATGTTCCAAATTATTATGCAAATTATATTTTTCTCAGATTTTCCTAAATGGTCAGTGCAAATGACAGTCAGTCTAATAAACGTCATCACCCGTTAGAGTATACATTGAATTTTATTGAAGAAACCTCCCAATGATAACAGTATAATCTCCAAAATGAATAAAAACTCAAAATGCACTGTTCAAAATTAGTAGGCACAGTAGAATTTCTATAGAATTTCTATACAGGAAAGAAATATATCTTGGTACCGTGTTAGCCAGTGGATAGAAAAATATTTAGAATTGAGAATGAGAATTAAAAGGTATCAACCACTGAGGACTCTCAATTCTAAATATTTTTCTATAGAATTTCTAAACATTTGATATGTTTTAAAGAACTGAATATGCTCATTTGTTGAATTTGCAGCATTAGGAGGTCACATTCACTGAACAAAAAAGCTATTTAACTCCAAAACATCCTAACAGGCCAAGTTACATGTTAACATAGGAACCCTTCTTTGATATCACCTTCACTATTCTTGCATCCATTGAATTTGTGAGTTTTTGGAGAGTTTCTGCTTGTATTTTTTTGCATGAAGTCAGAATAGCCTCCCAGAGCTGCTGTTTTGATGTGAACTGCTTCCCACCATCATAGATCTTTTGCTTGATGATACTCCAAAGGTTTTCTATAGGGTTGAGTTCAGGGGAAGATGGTGGCCACACCATGAGTTTATCTCCTTTTATGCCCATAGCCGCCAATGACTCAGGGGTATTGTTTGCATCATGAGATGGTGCATTGTCATGCATGAAGATGATTTTGCTCCTGAAGGCGCGTTTCTGCTTTTTATATCATGGAAGAAAGTTGTCAGTCAGAAACTCTATATACTTTGCAGAGGTGATTTTCACACCTTCAGGAACCTTAAAGGGCCCTACCAGCTGTTCCCACATGATTCTGGCCCAAAACATGACTCCACCACCTCCTTGCTGACATCGCAGCCTTATTGGGACATGGTGGCCATCCACCAACTATCCACTACTCCATCCATCTGGACCATCCAGGGTTGCTCGACACTCATCTGTAAACAAGACGGTTTGAAAATTAGTCTTCATGTATGTCTAGACCCACTGCAACCATTTCTGCTTGTGAACACTGTTTAGGGGTGGCCAAATAGTAGGTTTATGAACCAAAGCAAGCCTTTGAAGGATCCTACACATTGAGGTTCGAGGGACTCCAGAGGCACCAGCAGCTTCAAATATCTGTTTGCTGGTTTGTAATGGTATTTTGGCAGCTGCTCTCTTAATCCAAAGAACTTGCCTAGCTGAAACCTTCCTCATTATGCCTTTATCAGCACGGACACGTCTGTGCTCAGATTCAGCCACAAATCTTTTAACAGTATGATGATCACGCTTAAGTTTTCAGGAAATATCTAATGTTTTCATCCCTTGACCAAGGCATTGCACTGTTTAATGCTTTTCGGCAACAGAGAGATCCTTTTTCTTTCCCATGTTACTTGAAATCTGTGGCCTGCTTAATAATGTGGAACATAATTTTTTAAGTAGTTTTCCTTTAATTAGAATCACCTGGAAAACTAATTATCATATGTGTTTAAGATTGATTTCAGTGATCCATTGAGCCCTGAGACACAATATCATCCATGAGTTTATTTGAAGTACAAAACAATTAAATCTTTATAAGCAATAAATTACTTGGCACTCAGGAGATGATTTTTGGCAAGATAAGAAGTGAACAATTCGTTTATTTGGTGCATCCAGTTCAACATTTAAACATTTTTGGTCTAATCACAAGACCTTCATCAGAAATGGTTTTTTGAGTACTGTAATACATATGTAAAAAAACACAAAAGGATGTTTTCAGAAAAATAACATGATGCACAGAATAAGTATAAATAGGATACATACTGCTCGACGGAATCAGAGAAATACATCGCTTGTTATGTGGCAAACAAGAACAGCGGCGGTCTAAACGGATCCGGCCTGGTGTTCCGTGAGTCATAAGCTTCGTGCAGGAGATGCTATAGACTGTGAACGTGTATAGGAAAATTGTGAGAGTATCTAGTCCTGCTAAGGGACTGGACGAGTGGACTGCGGATTGACCACCCCCACAGGATACAGAATGTGCAGTGACCTTCACGACCGCGGGGTCAATAGGCTAAGGTGCAAGGTGAACAGCCTAAAACATAAAAACACGAAAATGTGAGTATATACACTAATGCCATTGTGCAGGTGTTGTGCAATATGACTGGACAAAAGGCCCTGTAGGACATTCCGGGCTACAGGACCAACCCTGAAGTGTGACCATCTAGAGCTTGTATACACTGATTAGAGATAAGCTGGTAAAATACACAGAACAATGTGTGTGATCTGGAAAAAGCGCCTCAAAAAGGACCCAAAATACTACCTGGAGAGAATATGAAAAGGCCCATAAGGGTGCCAGCATCAGGTGGCTTCCGGGAGAAGGAGGGCGCCTGGGAAATGCAACAGGAAGAAAGAGAGGAACAAATTGCATGATGCTGCCTATGTTGCCCAGTGCAGGGATAATTAAATCTTTATGACACTTAAATCCAATTTGCATAATAATTTGGAACACAGTGTATGTTCTTGGTGGAGGAGATCCCTTTTCCAGGATATGCGTTATCATCCACCAGTTTTCACATGGATCCGGTGTAAATTTGGGTGGTACTGGATTGGGATCATCCTGAGGACTTGAATGCATTACAAAGGTTTTTTTTAAAAAACTTTTCGGTAGTAGCCAAACCTCTAACAGATATGACCTGGAAAGGGACAGACTTTTCCAAGGGTTCTAGTCCAGCCAGGGAGGCATTCAATACCTTGAAGGAGTGTTTTGCATATGCGCCGATCCTCATACAGCCTGACGTCACTGTTTTTCATTGTAGAATTTGATGAGTCTGAAGTGGGGATAGGGACTGTATTGTCACAGGTTGCATCTCCTGGAAAATGGGGTCCATGTGCATACTTTCTAAACAATTGTCATCTGCAGAGAGAAATTATGACATTGGTAACAGGAAACTTTTGGATATTAAGTGTGCCTTTGAAGAGTTGTGTCATTTTCTGGAGTGGGTAGTTCATCCGGTTCTGATAATCACGGATCATAAAAATCTTGTATAGCTAGACTCTGCGAAACGTCTAATGCCTCAACAGGCATAATTGGCATTGTTCTTCACCAGGTTTAACTTGTTTGTCACATATAGGCCAGAATAGTCAAACAAGCTGGGTCGATACCAAAGAGCAGCGTATTACGAAGACACAGAGTCAGAGGAGCACCAAAGGTCAGTAACGGTCCGTAGCAGAAGTACCGGAGGGAAGAGACAGAATCAGGTCAGAGCCAAAGCAGAGTTGAGTACCAGAGAATCCAAACACACAGGGAAAACACAGAGTAACACACGGGTAAAGTCAGCTAAATGAAGCAGGACAAATCAGGATTTCACCAGAGCCAGCTACTCACACTGTAGGCAGGAAGTATAACTGACACTGCCTGCAGGATGCAGCACAGAGAAATAGGAGATCTGAAACCAAAATGACACAGAAAGTTAACCCCTGATATGACCAGACCAGGGAAAGGAGAGATAAAACCCAAAACCTGGTGTGGATCATGACACCAGGGATCAAAAACATTAAGGTGGATGCCTTATCTCATTGTTTTCCTGGGGGTGGAGTTAATTGTAAATCGGTTCCTATACTACAAAAAAGGGTGATTATTGCTTCTAAATGCTCCAATCTTGAGAAAGAGATTGATGATGCTCAGGGGGATGCCCCTGCTGCCTGTCCATTAGGTAAACTGTTTGTGCCTATGAATCTCTGTCTGAGAGTGCTTAGTGAACATTATGATTCAGTCTGGGCCAGACATCCTGGTAATATAGCCACCACAGATCTTCTTACTTGGCACTTTTAATGTCCAGGGGTATGGATCGCCCCCACGTAAGAGCAATGGGGTACTCGGTACCGGTTCCTTCAGTTCCCTCAGCTGGGATGTCACGGTGGCCCGACCCGGACGGTGGCCCTCTGAGGGGAGCCCAATAAAAGGGGAAGAGTTATAGATAACGGTAGTGTTCGTGACGCCACCTGTGGTATTCGGTCAGGATGACCGACGCTGCTTAGGGGTCCGCTGGGGTGATGTTATGGCAGCTAGATGGTATACCTTCCCACAGGTGAAGCATATCCCCAGGGCTTCCCAGATGTGTAGATGGTGATGATGGTTGTTGTAAGGTGCGGCAAATAATAAGAACACAATGGGTGCAGTCTCTTTACCTTTACTGAAGGCTTCAACATCCACAGTCCAGGGTGCCGGATTACAGGGTAGGCCAAGTCCGGCCGGTCTGATGGCAATTCCAGAGTCCCCATATCCAGGTGGAAATCAGTAGCCTTCCCCTTGCGCACAGTAACGTAGTAGGTCCCTACTTGCATTAGCTACCATAGGGTCCTCACTCTTGTTACTTCTCTCTGTCCCCCAGATGGATAGGACAAATACCCGTGGCCTGGTCCCAGGGCTCTAGGCGCTGGAGGCGGTGAGTACCGCGGGGAGGTGGCGCCACGACAGGGCCCACAAGCAGGCCTTCAGTCACTGGGGCAGGATCAGCATCCTTACCTGCCACCTCGGTGTTCCGGGTCCTAGCTGGCTCCACCAGCAACGGCGTCAGTAGCGGCTCCAGCGGCGGTGCAGGGACTGGTGGCAGCGTCTGTATTGCTTCCGCAGGCACCACCTGGTACGAGGATTTAGTCTTCACCTGCAGCTGCAGGAGCTGATTGATTAGCTCCTCCATTCCGAGCTGCAAGGAATCAGCATCAGCAGTGAGGACTTGGCTGTGGTACCCTTCCGGGTACCTGGGGGAGTCCCCTGCTCCGACCCCACGCTCTGGCTCCGGGTGATTTGCCATTGTGTCCTCCACATGGCTGCTATCCTCCTCGTCCTTTTCCCGCTCTCTCCTTCTGGGGCGGTTTCATTTTCTTTGTCTCCGCCCGCCATTAAGGATCAGGAGGCGGATCTCAGCTGCTGACGGACACGTCCTCAAGGTACAGAGATATTTAGACTGGGCGGCCATTATTCTTTGCGCTTCTCAGTTCGTTCACGCCCACAACTCCACACCCTTTGTCTTCTCCAGCGCTCCTCGTGGCGCGGTAATGGCGGCGGTTTTTGTGGGAATCTTTGCGGTAAATGGCGATACACAGTCTTTAAGCACAAAGAGTTCAAATACAATTCTGGCTAAGTTCTTAGGCGCACATGACCCGATTTTCAGGCTTAAGTAGATCCTGTTCGTGACACCAAGATTTGAATCGCCCCCACATAAGGGCAATGGGGTACTCGGTACCGGGTCCTTCAGTTCCCTCAGCTGGGATGTCACGGTGGCCCGACCCGGACCGTGGCCCCATGAGGGGCGCCCAATAAAAGGGGAAGAGTTATAATTAACGGTAGTGTTCATGACGCCACTTGTGGTATTCGGTCAGGATGACCGACGCTGCTTAAGGGTCAGCTGGGGTGATGTTATGGCAGCTAGATGGTATACCTTCCCACAGGTGAAGTATATCCCCAGGGCTTCCCAGATGTGTAGATGGTGATGATGATTGTTGTAAGGTGCGGCAAATAACAAGGACACAATGGGTGCAGTCTCTTTACCTTTACTGAAGGCTTCAACATCCACAGTCCAGGGTGCCGGATTACAGGGTAGGCCAAGTGCGGCCGGTCTGATGGCAATTCCAGAGTCCCCTTATCCAGGTGGAAATCAGTAGCCTTCCCCTTGCGCACAGTAACGTAGTAGGTCCCTACTTGCATTAGCTACCATAGGGTCCTCACTCTTGTTACTTCTCTCTCTGTCCCCCAGATGGATAGGACAAACCCTGTTATGATCAGGCAATTCAGCACCACAATGGACATAGAAGTCAGAGCACATACAGTGACCTGACAATAACCCAAAAACATAGAACGAGCTCTGAGACGTGGGAACTCTGCTGACCGCAATCCCTAATCCTCTCCAACCACACTAGAAGCAGCCGTGGATTACGCCTAACGCTCCCTATGCAACTCGGCACAGCCTGAGAAACTAGCTAGCCTGAAGATAGAAAATAAGCCTACCTTGCCTCAGAGAAATACCCCAAAGGAATAGGCAGCCCCCCACATATAATGACTGTGAGATAAGATGAAAAGACAAACGTAGAGATGAAATAGATTTAGCAAAGTGAGGCCCGACTTTCTGAACAGAGCGAGGATAGGAAAGGTAACTTTGCGGTCAACACAAAACCCTACAAATAACCACACAAAGGGGGCAAAAAGACCCTCCGTACCGACTAACGGCACGGAGGTACACCCTCTGCGTCCCAGAGCTTCCAGCAAGCAAGAAAAACCAAACAAGCAAGCTGGACAGAAAAAAACAGCAAACAAAAATAACAAAAGCGGAACTTAGCTATGCAGAGCAGCAGGCCACAGGAACGATCCAGGAGGAAGCAAGTCCTATACTAGAACATTGACTGGAGGCCAGGATCAAAGCATTAGGTGGAGTTAAATAGAGCAGCACCTAACGACTTCACCACATCACCTGCGGAAGGAAACTCAGAAGCCGCAGTACCACTCTCCTCCACCAACGGAAGCTCATAGAGAGAATCAGCCGAAGTACCACTTGTGACCACAGGAGGGAGCTCTGCCACAGAATTCACAACAGTACCCCCCCCTTGAGGAGGGGTCACCAAACCCTCACCAGAGCCCCCAGGACGACCAGGATGAGCCATATGAAAGGCACGAACAAGATCGGGAGCATGGACATCAGAGGCAAAAACCCAGGAATTATCTTCCTGAGCATAACCCTTCCACTTAACCAGATACTGGAGTTTCCGTCATGAAACACGAGAATCCAAAATCTTCTCCACAATATACTCCAACTCCCCCTCCACCAAAACCGGGGCAGGAGGATCAACAGATGGAACCATAGGTGCCACGTATCTCCGCAACAATGATCTATGGAATACGTTATGGATGGAGAAAGAATCAGGAAGGGTCAAACGAAAAGACACAGGATTAAGAACCTCAGAAATCCTATACGGACCAATGAAACGAGGTTTAAACTTAGGAGAGGAAACCTTCATAGGAATATGACGAGAAGACAACCAAACCAAATCCCCAACACGAAGTCGGGGACCCACACAGCGTCTGCGATTAGCGAAACGTTGAGCCTTCTCCTGGGACAAGGTCAAATTGTTCACTACATGAGTCCAAATCTGCTGCAACCTGTCCACCACTGTATCCACACCAGGACAGTCCGAAGACTCAACCTGCCCTGAAGAGAAACGAGGATGGAACCCAGAGTTGCAGAAAAACGGCGAAACCAAGGTAGCCGAGCTGGCCCGATTATTAAGAGCGAACTCAGCCAAAGGCAAAAAGGACACCCAGTCATCCTGATCAGCAGAAACAAAGCATCTCAGATATGTTTCCAAGGTCTGATTGGTTCGTTCGGTCTGGCCATTAGTCTGAGGATGGAAAGCCGAGGAAAAAGACAAGTCAATGCCCATCCTTGCACAAAAGGCTCGCCAAAACCTCGAAACAAACTGGGAACCTCTGTCAGAAACGATATTCTCTGGAATGCCATGTAAACGAACCACATGCTGGAAGAACAATGGCACCAAATCAGAGGAGGAAGGTAATTTAGACAAGGGTACCAAATGGACCATCTTAGAGAAGCGATCACAAACCACCCAAATGACTGACATTTTTTGAGAGACGGGAAGATCTGAAATAAAATCCATAGAGATATGTGTCCAAGGCCTCTTCGGGACCGGCAAGGGCAAAAGAAACCCACTGGCACGAGAACAGCAGGGCTTAGCCCGAGCACAAATCCCACAGGACTGCACAAAAGAACGCACATCCCGCGACAGAGATGGCCACCAAAAGGATCTAGCCACTAACTCTCTGGTACCAAAGATTCCAGGATGACCAGCCAACACCAAACAATGAACCTCAGAGATAACTTTATTCGTCCACCTATCAGGGACAAACAGTTTCTCCGCTGGGCAACGATCAGGTTTATTAGCCTGAAATTTTTGCAGCACCCGCCGCAAATCAGGGGAGATGGCAGACACAATTACTCCCTCTTTGAGAATACCCGCCGGCTCAGATAAACCCGGAGAGTCGGGCACAAAACTCCTAGACAGGGCATCCGCCTTCACATTTTTAGAGCCCGGAAGGTACGAAACCACAAAGTCAAAACGGGCAAAAAACAGCGACCATCGAGCCTGTCTAGGATTCAACCGCTTGGCAGACTCGAGATAAGTCAAGTTCTTATGATCAGTCAAGACCACCACGCGATGCTTAGCTCCTTCAAGCCAATGACGCCACTCCTCGAATGCCCACTTCATGGCCAGCAACTCTCGATTGTGTGTTGGTGACTTGGTGTGGTCGTCCTCAAGGAACATTAACTTGAAAGTTCCCTCTTGAAAACTGGTCCCAGGCTCATTGGTCCTTGCTTTGCCACCCACTTTTAGGATCCGTAATGTGTTTCATCGATCTTTACTCAAAAACTATGTTGTGCTGTCTTTACCATCACCGCTACCGCTAACTCCAGTCATGGTGGATTTAGAATTTCAAATAGCCAAGATAGTTGATTCTCGCTTAGTTCGTCGGTCGCTTCAGTATCTGATACACTGGAAGGGATGCGGTCCTGAAGAAAGAATGTGGGTACCAGCATCTGACGTCCATGCGGTCAGGTTGATCTGGTCTGGAACACCCTAATAAACCCAGTTCTGAGGTCCCTTGCAGAAGGAGAGTACTGTCATGGGTTTACCGTGACAGAGAGGAGCCAGAAGACCACAGCATCTGATTTCTCCTACTCCTGCACTGATTAGAAGCACTTCACCATGTTATTAAATGGTGTAAATTTCTTTTGGCAGTGCAGGGGTTAATCTGCTCTGTTTCTGGTAAGACCTTTTGTAGCATTTAGGCTCTCAACTTTGCACTGTTAGCCACTTCCATCTCCTATATAATCATTGTCCTGGCTAGCACTTATTGTAAGGCCGGAGTCATACTACAGCGAGATACGGCCGAGTCTCGCAGGTTAAAAACAAGCTCTCTCACCGGCACTCCGGAGCTGAGCTTGTGGCTCCATGTATTGCTATGCAGCTGCATGCTCCGCTCTGGAGTGCCGGTGCCAGAGCTTGGTTTTAACCTGCGAGACTCGGCCATATCTCGCTGTGTGTGATCCCGGCCTAAGAGAGAGCTTTTGCAGCATGGCTGGAAGTTGTTAGTGGTTTTTATTTGAGAAATACGTTTGGATTTATCTGGGACTCTTGCTAGGTTTTGTGTGTGATAATTCCCTTTCTTCTCCGGCTTTGGTTTAACCTCATCCTCCACTCCCGGGTGAATACCTCTGTTACATGTGTGAGTATATTTGTATGTATGGTATTTTTCATTACCCCTGTTCGTACTCCTCCTCTCTTCCTTGTACTCGGCCCTGGCATCTTCACCATCAGAAGTAATCTGGGGAGCAGGGCGAGCTAGGGCACCCCTAGCATTAGGGACAGGGAAGGCGAAACCCTACAACAGAGTCGTGACAGTACCAACCAGATGAACAAATCGGTCTTATCACTTTTACCACGCGGTGAATAGTGCAAACAATAAATAACTTAAAAAACCACTGAATTGCTGGGCTTTGTTTTTTCTGTGTTTAAAAAATCTGAATGAAAAGCTAACAAAGTATTATGTACGCCAAAATGGTACAAAAAAACCTCATACAGCTCAGCTCGCAAAAAAAAAAGTTAGAGCTATGGTGACAAAAAACCCTACACTTTACAAAAAAAAGCATTTTTACTGTGTGATAGCAGGAAAACCTAAAATAAAACTATAAATCTGGTATGGCTAGACTCCCACCAACCCAAAATATAAATACACTTTATCACTTATACCGCACGGTGAACTGCGCAAAAATAAAAATAAGAACTATTCTTGTACTGCTGTCTATTTGTCACCTAAAAATTGGAATAAGGCTTTGCTCACATTTATCCTGCGCTCTCCGCTGAGCGCTTAAGTTGTGTAAATTTTCCAAAACTGTGATTCAGACAAAACCCTGGATGGAACCTCTCACTTATGAGGCAGATGTAGTCACTTTGAACTGGTCTGTGTTCCGGCGGTGTCTCATCAATTTAGGCGTCTTTTTAGCACACACGTGTGGACAACTACAGATCTGTGCATGTCTAAAAAGATGGATAACACCAATGCAGACATCAAACGGAGTACGAAGTGTCTCCAGCTGCCTCATTATGGTGCGTGGTTGCACTGAGGGTTTTGTCTGAATTGCAATTTTGTGAACTTGCATGGAAACCCCTACGTATGTGCTCATTAGAGAACACAAGAATGTGACCTTTGCCTTATAATGAAACCGATCAAAAAATTT
The DNA here is from genome assembly GCF_032444005.1 of Ranitomeya imitator. Classification (NCBI taxonomy): domain Eukaryota; kingdom Metazoa; phylum Chordata; class Amphibia; order Anura; family Dendrobatidae; genus Ranitomeya; species Ranitomeya imitator. The sequence continues at coordinate 621,729,050 of NC_091282.1, forward strand.
TATGTGCCCAAAAATGTTATCAATAAAAACCCTAATTTATGCTGCACAAAAACAGCCCCACTATAGGGGGTTGCCACATTATTGCTAGAACAAAGACTCTGCAAAAGCAATTTGGCTCCAGCCCACTCAAATAAATTCCAGTGAATTCTGCACTCCCAAATTCAAAGGCCCTCCTCTTCCTGAGGTCCATTGTGTCTTAACCACAGTAAGCAGCCACATGGTTGGCATTGTTGCAATGGAGAGAAAGCACTTAATTTACTGCTGCATATCGCCAGAGTCAGAAGCTAAGCATCATGGATGGGGGTGCTACAAGATACGACTATGGGGACTAGAGATGGGCGAACCTGAACAGTAAAGTTTGGTGTCCGTACAGAACACCTACTGTTTGGGCACGGACACCGAACACGGACTTCACCAGGAAGTCCTTGTTACTGTTCGTGTTCGGCTGCCCAAATACTGGGTGATTGTCCTGCTGTCATGTGCATGACAGTGCGACAAACACTGCTTCTGATCGGTGGTGAATTCATCCTCCCTGGTCAGATAGCAGCGGTTCCACGCTCTTAAAAGACAGCGTGAGCACTCAGCTGTGATTGGAGGTATAAAGTTTACCTCCGGTCACTGGCGTCAGCTGATGGGACTACAGCTCCCATCATCCGTCGCCTGCTACCTCTAATAACAGCAAGAGCATGAGTGGCTGATGGGTGTATTCATTAGCCGACTCCTGCGCTGTACAGTAAATAAATAATTTATTTAAAAAAATGGTGTGGGTTCCCCTGTATTTTTGATAACCAGTCAGGCAACCCTCACTATTAGCTTCAGCAAGGCTGGTTATCAAGAATAGAAGGGTATCAACCCTATATTTTTAAATTATTTAACCCCTTAAGGACTGGGGTATTTTCATTTTTGGGTTTCCATTTTTTGCTCCCCTTCTTCTCATGGCCAGTGCATTTCCACAATTTTTTGGGGGATTTTTTTTTATCATGCTCACTAAATCATAAACCTGATCTGCCATTATGATTCTCAAGGTCATTATGAATTCACAGACACCAAACATGTCTAGGCTCTCTTTTATTTAAGTGGTGAAAAAATTCCAAAGTTTGTAAAAAAAAATGTTGACATTTCTGTAACCCGTAGCATCTTCATTTTTCGGGCTCTGGGGCCAGGAGAGGGCTTGTTTTATTGCGCACAGATCTAAAGTTTTAAGTAAACTATTTTGGTGTGTATACAATCTTTTGATCGCCTGTTATTGCATTTTATTGCAATGTTGTAGTTGCTAAAAAAAGGTAATCCTGGCATTTCGATTTTTCTTCTTTCTACGCCGTTTACCTATTGGATTAATTCTTTTTTTTACATTGATAGATCTGGTGATTCTGAATGCAGTGATACAAAATATATGAACTATGTGTATGTTTTTTTATTTTTTTACTGTTTTATTTTGAATGGGGCGAAATGGGGGGTGATTTGAACTGCTATATACAGTTAGGGCCAGAAATATTTGGACAGTGACACAAGTTTTGTTATTTTAGCTGTTTACAAAAACATGTTCAGAAATACAATTATATATATAATATGGGCTGAAAGTGCACACTCCCAGCTGCAATATGATAGTTTCCACATCCAAATCGGAGAAAGGGTTTAGGAATCATAGCTCTGTAATGCATAGCGTCCTCTTTTTCAAGGGACCAAAAGTAATTGGACAATGGACTCTAAGGGCTGCAATTAACTCTGAAGGCGTCTCCCTCGTTAACCTGTAATCAATGAAGTAGTTAAAAGGTCAGGGGTGGATTCCAGGTGTGTGGTTTTGCATTTGGAAGCTGTTGCTGTGAGCAGACAACATGCGGTCAAAGGAACTCTCAATTGAGGTGAAGCAGAACATCCTGAGGCTGAAAAAAAAGAAAAAATCCATCAGAGAGATAGCAGACATGCTTGGAGTAGCAAAATCAACAGTTGGGTACATTCTGAGAAAAAAGGAATTGACTGGTGAGCTTGGGAACTCAAAAAGGCCTGGGCGTCCACGGATGACAACAGTGGTGGATGATCGCCGCATACTTAATTTGGTGAAGAAGAACCCGTTCACAACATCAACTGAAGTCCAGAACACTCTCAGTGAAGTAGGTGTATCTGTCTCTAAGTCAACAGTAAAGAGAAGACTCCATGACAGTAAATACAAAGGGTTCACATCTAGATGCAAACCATTCATCAATACCAAAAATAGACAGGCCAGAGTTAAATTTGCAGAAAAACACCTCAAGAAGCCAGCTCAGTTCTGGAAAAGTATTCTATGGACAGATGAGACAAAGATCAACCTGTACCAGAATGATGGGAAGAAAAAAGTTTGGAGAAGAAAGGGAACGGCACATGATCCAAGGCACACCACATCCTCTGTAAAACATGGTGGAGGCAACGTGATGGCATGGGCATGCATGGCTTTCAATGGCACTGGGTCACTTGTGTTTATTGATGACATAAGAGCAGACAAGAGTAGCCGGATGAATTCTGAAGTGTACCGGGATATACTTTCAGCCCAGATTCAGCCAAATGCTGCAAAGTTGATTGGACGGCGCTTCATAGTACAGATGGACAATGACCCCAAGCATACATCCAAAGCTACCCAGGAGTTCATGAGTGCCAAAAAGTGGAACATTCTGCAATGGCCAAGTCAATCTCCAGATCTAAACCCAATTGAGCATGCATTTCACTTGCTCAAATCCAGACTTAAGACGGAAAGACCCACAAACAAGCAAGACCTGAAGGCTGCGGCTGTAAAGGCCTGGCAAAGCATTAAGAAGGAGGAAACCCAGCGTTTGGTGATGTCCATGGGTTCCAGACTTAAGGCAGTGATTGCCTCCAAAGGATTTGCAACAAAATATTGAAAATAAAAATATTTTGTTTGGGTTATGTTTATTTGTCCAATTACTTTTGACCTCCTAAAATGTGGAGTGTTTGTAAAGAAATGTGTACAATTCCTACATTTTCTATCAGATATTTTTGTTCAACCCTTCAAATTAAACGTTACAATCTGCACTTGAATTCTGTTGTAGAGGTTTCATTTCAAATCCAATGTGGTGGCATGCAGAGCCCAACTCGCGAAAATTGTGTCACTGTCCAAATATTTCTGGCCCTAACTGTATATATATATTTTAATTTTTAAAAACATTTTTTTTTACTTTTGGCATGCTTCAGTAGTCTCCAAGGGAGACTAGAAGCTACCATAACCCGATCGGCTCTGCTAAATGCAGACGATCAGATCATCTGGATGTAGCAGAATACCTCACTTGCTATGAGCGCCAACCACTGGGCGGTGCTCATAGCTATCTGGTTATGACAACCATAGAGGTCTCCTGCTGGCCCCAGGTTGTCATGCAAACCCATTGGTGACCCACGGTCATGTGACAAAGACGCCGATGGGAGGAGGAAATGACGTGCTTCCTGCACGTGCATGTTAAATGTCGCTGTCAGAGTTTGACAGTGGCATTTAACATGTTAACAGCCGCGGCTGAATTGCGATTCCTCCCGCGACTGTTCCAGGCACATGTCAGCTGATCAGATCAGCTGTCATGTGCTGGAAAAGATGCGGGCTCATTGCCGAAGCCAGCACCAAATGGGGGGAGGCATCCAACGATGGACTCTGCCCGTCATTGGATGTTAAGGGGTTAAATTAATAATTTAAAAAAATGACGTGGGGTCCCCCCTATTTTTGACATCCAGCCTTGCTAAAGCAGACAGCTGGGAGCTGGTATTCTCAGGCTGGTAAGGGGCCATGGATATTGGCCCCTCAGCCTAAAAATAGCAGCCTGCAGCCACCCAGAAAAGGCACATCTATTAGAGGCACCAATTCTGGCACTTTGCCTGGCTCTTCCCACTTGCCCTGTAGCGATGGCAAGTGGGGTTAATATTTGTGGGATTGATGTCACCTTTGTATTGTCCGGTGACATCAAGCCCATGGCTTAGTAATGGAGAGACATCTATAAGGCACCTATCAATTACTAATCCTATAGTTATATGGTAAATAAAGACACAGCCGGAAAAAAATATTTTATTAGAAATAAAGCAAAACACACATTTACTTTTTTTTATATAAAAATAACAAACACAGTTATATTCACCTAACATCTATTCCACCGTAGCCCTCTTTTCCTGTAATACAACTAAAATGAAAGAAAACTATATACCATACCTGTCTGCCTTTCTGTCCCACGCCTTAATCCATGTCTGGGGGATAAACACGAAGTAATACTTATTGATCCATTGGTGGCTCTTGAGGACTGGAGTTGCTGAACACTGTTCTATGTCCACCTAATAGGCAATACAAAAAAAAAGAAAGAAAACATGAAACCCTAGTAATCAGATGATTCAAAATATTTAATGACATGTTTCTTTTTTGCGGCATTTTCATTATTTAATTCTGCATTTAAAAAAAAAAATACCCGTGACATCTAAAGGTATCAGCAACTTTCCAACGAGAACGACAACGATCCGTGACGTTGCAGCGTCCTGGATAGCGATCTCGTTGTATTTGACACGTAGCAGCGATCAGGATCAGGCTGTGACATCGCTGGTCGGAGCAGAAAGTCCGGAACTTTATTTGGTCGTCAGGTCGGCGTGATTCGTCATATTTGACATCAAAAGCAACGATGCCAGCAACGTTTTACATGGAGCTAACAACCAGCGAGAACGATAAGTGAGTAGCCGTTACGTCACTGGATCGCTCCTGCATCATTCTGGAGTTGCTGTGTTTGACGTCTCTACAGTGACCTAAACAGCGACGCTGCAGCGATCGGCTCGTTGTCTATATCGCTGCAGCGTCGCTGAGTGTGACGGTACTTAAGGCTATCAATTACAAACAAATTCTATTTGCATTTGGATCATGTTATGGCTAAACTGAAGGCTGAATGGAAGAAAATAATTAGAACAGACTAAGTTGCAGTCAGTTGAGGTACTTTTTGGTCTAAAGATGAAAATGTTTGTAGAAATTTATTTTTACATTTTTGATTGTATGAGTTTCTTATTTTTGTTACCAATGAACATGTTTATTTTTATCTCCAATATTCTGTGCTGGTCTAAAGACAACAATGTTCCACAAGGTGACCAGCTCATTACCATCATAAGCACATGTAACCTTGCAGAAGAGATGATCAAGTCTATAAGATTTTTTAATATATTTTATGAAAGCATATTTATAGCAAAGATCCACATTGCGTTGTCTTTTATGGTCACTTCTTGCAATATCTGGTTTTCCACATTGCTCTGTGTCTATTTCTGTCTGAAGATTGTGAATGTGAAGCACCCTTTATACTTTTATTTGCAAAAGAACTTCCATAAGGTTTTGCCATGGCTTAATCTTTCAAATATGTTGGGGTCTATTCTTGTGAGCATCCCATTGTTTCTTAAAATCACAGGAGAAACCTCATCAGGATCAAGAGTCAATGCCTCTGCCTTAAATATGCAAGAGAGTCCCGTATTAATTAGTTTTAAGGTCAACGATACCTTATCTTTTATGATTCTCTCCCTGGCTGCAATGCTGATATTCTCCATCTCAGCCTTGACCATCTTCATCTCTCTTTTTAAACATATGAATAAGGTCCAAGAAAACTTTGGTGGCTTTCGAAGTCCCAGCATGAAAGCCCATGTCCAAGCCTCAAGAACTGTGATATATTTTCTCTTTACTTATATTATTACTTTTTTGTTTATGGCTACAGTAAGTTTATTGCCGTCTAATAACATGTGGATTTATGTGATATACCCTTTATTTAATATAAGTAAAGCCTTAAGTTGCTGGAATTTAATAAAAGGAAACCGGAACCTGAATAAGGCTTTGAATAATCTTCTTGCTGGATTACAGTGTACCAATAAATGTAATGACACAGAGCAAAGAATGTAAAAGTATATCCGGTATTTCAATTTATAAAGTAAACAAGGCATACCAAACTATGAAAATACTATAGCTTAAATATATTATGGTTAACTATAAGTCATCGATTTCAAAAGACCAGCAGACTGGCATTGCCACATGTATATACCATTGGAGTCTGTTTATAAGAGAACGCCAGATGAAGCATAATTAGACGTGAAACAGCTGTAGCCCAATCTTAGAGTCTTCACTCTGTATTCTAATATGGCCTTGGAATAAAATAACACAACATTATACTCAAGTGGTGAGTGCCACGTTTGTTTCTTTTCTTCTCGTAATGGTCAAATATAGGATCTGCAGCCATTGCACTAGATTATTGGAACTCTGTTCGGTTTACATTTTGTTTTACTATGTCAGGGAAAATGAGAAACCATCAATATTTTATGTATTATTGCCAATTAAATGTCACTTTCCTTAGTCTATTTCGCATCGCAGTGCTGGTTGGCTTTTACGAGTTGACAGGTTGCCCTGAACGGGGTTTATCTTCAATTGTTTCCCAACCCCATTTAAACTGCTTCACCCAAAACTTCACTTGGTAGTAGGAAGGTGGATCATCAAAATATAAAGAAATCATCTTTTTATGGATTTCTTTGACTTTTTTCTTCTTTTGTAAAGAATATCTTAATGGAACAAAGCTCTAAATCATTGCAGAGCCGCTTTGTACTGCGTTTGTTATCATGTCACTTCCATGTTTGTTGCATGTCCAGGCATGTCTCTGCACATAAAAACTCAGCTTTTTACCGCTGAGGGAATATTCTGTTAACATGTTAATAAGATAACACCTCTCATATTGCTTTAAAAAATGTGTTACAAATAGAGATGAGTGAACCGATCTCTGTTTGGGTTTGCTGGGTTCGACGAACATACAGTAAAAAGTTTGGTTTGGGTCCGAACTTGAGCTCAATCTTGACCCTGGACCCGAACTCAATAGAAGTCGATCAGCACCCGATGTTTGGTGCTTTAAAATGATCATAGTCAGGGCAAGGGGGCTGAAAAAGGAAGCTAATTTTGGGTAAGAGCAGGACAACTGCCATGCAAACAAATGTGGATAGGGAAATGATTTCAAAGGAGAATGAAAAAAAGAAAAAATAATAATCTTGAACTAGGAAGCGGAGGTCCAAGTGGAGGAGGTGGAGGAGGTTAATGCAGTGTGTAGGTAGAGGAGGAAGAGATGGAGGTATAACACACTGTTTTAGTGGGTTTAGTTGTTTTATTTTAGTAAGGGAACAGACTTAAAAGAACATAGAATGAAAAAAAAATAAAATATAGAACCAGGAGGTGAAGGTCCAAATGAAGGAAGAGGTTGAGGTGTAGGTGGATGTGGCATAGGAGGAGGAGGTAGCCAACACTGATTTTGCTTTTTTTCGGTGGGTACTCTGAAAACAGGCAGTGCAGTAATCTGCTGGCCACTGTCTGTGTATATACAGGCCATGTAATACTCTGCACTTTTTTTTTAAAAACAATGAGCATAGTATCAAATAGGTGGCATGTTGCTGGTAGTGGTATAGTGGTGTAGCTGCTGCAGGGAGAGAGAGGATGTGGATCTGTGCCTGCTACCAGGGCTGTGGAGTCAGAGTTGTAGAGTCGGTGTTCTTTTTGATGGAGCTGGAGTCGGTATAAAATGAGTCAAGTCCGACTCCTAACTAAAATATCCAACAAATTGGGTACAGTAGTTCAAGGAAGTATGTGCTGTAAATGTTTTAATAAGACTTTGGAAACGTTAGGAAATGTTCTCTAAATGTCTGTTCTATTCCTGATGTCAGAATCTTGGCTTTTAGTTGAGATGAATCTGTGCTGCACTTTATTCACATGCTCAGTAGTGACCATTGCCGTGGAGTAATAGATGAGATGAAACTGTGCTGCACTTTATGTACATGCTAAGTAGTGAGGCAGAGTTGTGGAGTAGTAGATGAGATGAATCTGTGCTGCACGTTATGTACATGCTCAGTAGTGACCAGTGCTGTGGAGTCATAGATTAGACGAATCTGTGATGCACTTTATGTACATGGTCAGTAGTGACCGATGCTGTGGAGTAGGAGATGAGATGAATCTGTGCTGCACTTTATGTACATGCTCAGTAGTGACCGATGCTGGGGAGTAGGAGATGAGATGAATCTGTGCTGCACTTTATGTACATGCTCAGTAGTGACCGATGCTGGGGAGTAGGAGATGAGATGAATCTGTGCTGCACTTTATGTACATGCTCAGTAGTGACCGATGCTGGGGAGTAGGAGATGAGATGAATCTCTGCTGCACTTTATGTACATGCTCAGTAGTGACCGATGCTGTGGAGTAGGAGATGAGATGAATCTGTGCTGCACTTTATGTACATGCTCAGTAGTGACCGATGCTGTGGAGTAGGAGATGAGATGAATCTGTGCTGCACTTTATGTACATGCTCAGTAGTGACCGATGCTGGGGAGTAGGAGATGAGATGAATCTGTGCTGCACTTTATGTACATGCTCAGTAGTCAGGCAGTGCTAAGGCTGAGTTGGAGTAAGGAAATTGAGTCATCATAGGTTTGGCTTACCGACTACAGCCCTGCCTGCTGCATGCCAAATGAAACAACTTCCTCTGGTTTACGCAGGCGTCAGGACATTCTGGGTAATTTCATAGGCACAAGTACCGATATATGAAAAATGAGGCCAAAACAAGTATAGGTGGTTTTCAATTGGTTGCTTGTGAGTGCCTTTATTTCCTTTGCTCAGTCTTCCACCCTGTCCCTGCTGAAAGTGCAGATTTTGCACCTGGGGCCGATCTGTCTTCCACATCACCCTCTCACAAGCAATTTGAGCCCCAATTCATGCAGCAGTCATTTTTGGTTTTTGATGACTTTGCTGGCTGTGGTTCCTTGGACCATCCATCTGGACCTAGCCAATAATTAGAAGAAATTTAGTGTACTGATACTGATGCCCAACCACTTGTTCTGTTGGGGGAAGAGCACATGGGAGGGATAGTGCAAACGAACAGTGAACCACCACAACACATCTGTGATGATGATGAAACACAGTTGCCAATTGCTGCAGTTTTCTTCTGTGTGCACACTGGCATCATGCAGAGGATTATTATTATTAGCAATTTTTTTAGAGCATCATTGATTCCATGGTACTGTACATGAGGAGAGGTTACATACAAAACACAAACAGAAATAATAATGAGCAAACTAATAGTGACAGTAAGGAGAGGACTCTACCCTTACAGCTTTACATTCTACAGGAAAATGGGGAAGGAGACAGTAGGTTCGGGGCCTCAGAAGCTCTGGTGTTGGTGAGGTGGCATTGAGTCCATTGCAGGCAATAAGCTGTTCTGAGGACACGGGTTTTCAAGACAGGCTTGAAATGTTATTATTAGGGGATAATTGGATGTGTTAGGCAACAGAATTCTAAAAATTGCAGGATACTTTGGAGAAGACTTGCAGGCAATTGGATGAGGAACGTACAATTGTCGAGGAGAGAAGGGGGTCTTGGAAGGACCTGAGATTATGTAGTGGGAGATATCATGAAAGTAGTTCAGAGATATATGGGGAAGACAGGTAATGAATGGCTTTGAAGGTCAGTGTTAGTAGCTTGAAGTGGATACGTTGTGAAACTGGAAGACAATGAAGGGATTTGAAGAGGAGAGAAGTGGAGGAGTAGCGAGGACAGAAGTGAATCAGTAGGGCAGCCTAAGTTAAGAAGAGACTGGACAGGTGTGATGATGCAATGGGGGTGATGAGGTTCTAGACACCACATGGAATCAAGGCCATCTGAGTGAAGTCGTCATTTTACAGGAAGCGCTAAGTCTGGCCCCCAGCCATCAAGTGGGCTGCTACTGTGCACCGCAGCCAACCCTAGCTATTACATCAGCTGCTGCAAAGTGCTGAGACCAGCACCTAGAAATTAAGTTGGCTGCTACTGGGCACCGTGCCTGGCCCCTAGCCTAGCTGTCTCTGCCCATGATGCCTCCTCCTCCTACTCTGCTTTCTCCACAGTCTACTTATCAGGTCAAAAAGTGCAGTCTATGCACTCTTTTGGCATTCCCTCCCTGATGCTGCTTGCCTGTCTGCACAGCAGCTTCACTTCTGCCTTCCCATCATATGTTACTTACCAACAAGGTGGAACTCCACCTTGCAAATTCTTGAACGCTATGAATGGATCAGCAGGCAATCCTGGAGTTTGAGATGCAGCACCCATGGGTGAGTGACTCTGTGTAGCAACACCATTTCTGGACAAACAAGTAGCCTTCAATGTGGGACATGTGTAGGAGGGTGGTGCTGTTATGGACAGTAGGACAGTAGGAACACGCTGCTACTTTAAGAGACAGCACCCCCTTGTGTGGTGTGATGGAATGTTCTGCTCCTCCCTGCAATAGACTGTGTAAAATGAACTGCCCTGGGCTAAGGGAAGGGGTTGAGCCTTGGGAGTGTGTGAGCTGAAGCTGCTGGAGAAAAAATGTCTGTGCTTGTAGCTGTGACAGAGGTCCCGCAGCCTGGGTCTGAGTGGACTCATGAAATTGGCCAGATTCTCCGGGTGTAGCAAAGGTGGCTGTCCTGTGCTCAGGGCCAGCATTTGGGGCAGGCAGACCAGGCAGACGCCTAAGGCCCCCACCTACAAAGGGGGCCCCCTGCATCTGCAGCCCCTTTATGAAGTGCGCAGAGGGTGTACAGCAGTAAATAATGCTTTGCATTGCTCTGTTGTTCCGGAATGTCTCTCCCAAACCCCGCCTTGAGACCCCTTCAGTGCAGTGATTTACTCACTGTGGTCCCAGAGCTCTGTGCTGATTGCTGTAGGATCAGGTTTCACAGTCACATACAGCAGTGATCAGCATAGGCTCTGACCACAGTCACTAAATAACTGCTTGAAATCTGACAGGGCGGCCTCCTGTCACTACTGTCTGGATGACACAAGACAGGAATATTGTCTGCTGAATCAGAGTATTCATTATATATAAATAGACCAATTCCTATGTGAAATAATAAGGGTAAACCATACATATATAGTACAGGCGTGCATAGGAATCAGCTTTTAGGTGTATTTTTTTTGCAGCCAAAGCCTGCTCTCTTGGCAGTGAAAACATTGCTTTCAAAACACCCATTATTTAATTATTTAAGGTATGTGCAGACGATCCGGAAATGGCCGCCCTTTGGACACAGCAGCAGACATGTGCTGCATCCAAAGTGCTGCCATGTTTTGAATACAGATGATTCCGCATGTGTTCATTAAACCGTGCAGAATCACTGCGTCCTATACTGTATATTGCACGGGTGAGATTTCTCTGAGCGTCTCCGCAAGATAAATTGACATGCTGTGGTCTGGAGAGATGCACCGCATGTCCGTCTCTGCGGGTGAGGTGCGGGTGTCAGTGCACGCATAGTAGAGATGGAATTTCTTGAAATCCCATCCACTATACTGTAACATCTGGCCGCTGTGGGTTGGACGCTGCACAAGTACACAGCAGTCGATCCACAGCGTTTACTGACTGTGTGCATGTACCCTGAGGGTATGTGTCCACGTGCAGTAAACGCTGCGTGTCTGACGCTGCATAGAGCCGCAGCGTCCGACACGCAGCGTCCAGATGTTACAGCATAGTGGAGGGGATTGAATGAAATCCCGTCTCCACTATGCGTGGTAACACGCACGCGGCGGCCCTGCGACTCCGGACATGCTGCACGTCTTTTCAGATCGCAGCATGTCCGTATATCTTGCAGCGACGCAGCGTCGCCACAAGATATAGCACAGGGCCCTGTGGTGGGGAGCGATGATCCCGGATGTGTGCTATGAACACATCCGGCATCATCGCGTCCCAGAAAGAGGGCGGGGCTTACCGCAGAGCGGCTAAGCCGCTCCGACGATACCGCCGGCCATCCTGAAAGTGGACACATACCCTTAGAGCGTTTGCTGTTTGTTTTTTTTACAGTATGCATTTTTGTCTACAGTACATGTTTAATAAAGTTAGTTTTATTCACCAAAAACGCAGCGAAAAACAGCATTGGGACATTTGCAGCATTTTTTAAACTTTTTCATTGCTTTCTACGGGTGAAAAAAATTGCTGAAAGATGTGACATGCTGCAGATTTAAAAAGGCTGCAGTTGTGAAAATCAGTCAGGAGAAATAAAAGGGTGTGCAGGAGATTTCTGAAAATGTCAGCTTTTGCTCGTGCTGTAAAATGCGGTAAACTTCTTATTTGCAGAAGAAAAAGCTGCAAAAATTCTGCATATGAACATAGCGAATAGCTGATTTTTAAAGTGCCAGTAAAACATAGAAGATTTCCGAAATCTCCTGCATGCGCTTGTTTTGTTTCTGACTGGATTTCAGAACTGTAGCGCTTTATAAATCTGTAGCGTGTCACTTCTTTCAGTGTGTTTTCACCTGTAGAAAGCAATGAAAGAATAAAAAAGCTGCAGATATTACAACAGCATTTTTCACTGCAATATTTTAAGTGCTTTTGGTGAATTAAACTGTTAGATCTCGTTAACATGTTCAGTATTTCACATCAGTATTTGTAATGCAGAAACAGTAGTGGAACAATGAGAAACACATCACCACTTCTGTATTTCTCACCCTCCTGGTTTTGGCTTACACATACTGATGTGAAATACTGTCCAAATACTCAACGTGTGAACGTGGCTTTAACCCCTTAATCCCATATGATGTACTATCCCGTCGAGGTGACCTGGGACTTAATTCCCAAGGACGGGATAGTACGTCATAGGTGATCGCTGATCGCTGATCGCCGCCGAGTGTCAGCTGATTATTACAGTTAACATCCGGCACTATGTGCCGGGAGCGGTCACGGACCGCTCCCGGCACATTAACCCCCAGAACACTGCGATCAAACATGATCGCAGCGTTTCGGCGTCATAGGGAAGCATCGCGTAGGGAGGGGGCTCCCTGCATGCTTCCCTGAGACCCTCAGAACAACACGATGTAATTGCGTTGTTCCGAGCAACTCCTCCCTGCAGGCCCCTGATCCAAAATGGACATGGGGTTCCTTCCGGGTCCTGCTGGGAGGTGGCTTGCAAGCGCCTGCTGAGATCAGGCGCCGGCAAGCCTGCAGCACTGCCTGTCAGATCACTGATCTGACACAGTGCTGTGCAAAGTGTCAGATCAGCGATCTGACACTATAGCATGATGTCCCATCATGGGACAAGGTAAAAAAGTAAAAAAAAAATATTTACATGTGCATAAAATAAAAATTCCTAAATAAAGAACAAAAAAATATTGTTCCAATAAATATATTTCTTTATCTAAATAAAAAAAACAATAAAAGTACACATATTTAGTATCGCCGCGTCCGTAATGGCCCGACCTATAAAACTGTCCCACTAGTTAACCCCTTCAGTGAACACCGTAGAAAAAAAAAGCAAGGCAAAAAAACAACGCTTTATTTTCATACCGCCGAACAAAAAGTGTAATAACACGAGATCAAAAATAGGTATATATATAAACATGGTACCGCTGAAAATGCCATCTTGTCCCGCAAAAAAATAAGCCATAATACACCATCATCAGCGAAAAAATAAAAAGTTATAGTCCTCAGCATAAAGTGTTGCAAAAATAATTATTTTTTATATAAATTAGTTTTCATAGTATAAAAGCGCCAAAACATAAAAAAAATGATATAAATGACATATCGCTGTAATCGTACTAACCCGAAGAATAAAACTGCTATATCAATTTTACCAAACGCGGATCAGTATAAACGCCCCCCACCCCAAAAGAAATTCATGAATTGCTGCTTTTTGGTAATTCTGCCTCACAAAAATCAGAATAAACAGCGATCAAAAAATGTCATGTACCCGAAAATGTTACCAATACAAATGTCAACTCGTCCCGCAAAAAACAAGACCTCACATGACTCAGTGGACCAAAATAAGGAAAAATTATAGCTCTCAAAATGTGGAGACGCAAAAACTATTTTTTTGCAATAAAAAGCGTCTTTTAGTGTGTGACAACAAGAAACCCAACTATAAATAGTAAATCAAACCCTCCTTCATCCCCCTCTTAGTTAGGGAAAAATAATAAAATAAAAAAAATGAATTTATTTCCATTTTCCCATTAGGGTTAGGGCTACAGTTAGGATTAGAGCTACCGTTAGTAGGGTTGAGCGACCTTGAGTTTTTTTGAGTCGAGTTGGGTTTTGCGAAACCCGACTATCTCAAAAGTCGAGTCGAGTGGAATCGGCCGATTATCGCGAAAAGTTGGGGATCGACCGAAACACGAAAACCAATGCAAGTCAATGGGGGAGCATAGTCGGCAGTGAGTGGAGGCCAGGAAAACATGTACAGTGCCCATTTTAATGGCAAAAACATTCATTCTTGGTACTGAAGCTTGTCAATCTTAATTTACCTTATAATAATAGTAAGGCATTGGAAATTGGGGGTCATTTGGCTAAAGTTGTGGGGGGTAGGGCTGGTTCAAGTAATTAGTGGGCCCAGGAAATCTGGACCACGTCACGGCAGTGGAGCAGGGAGAGGTAAGTATTTCCACTTTGCAAGTGCTGTGATCCTGAGCAAGCGGGGGGGGCCCACTCGTTGGCATTGGCTCTGGCACAGGGCCCCTCAAAGTACAGCGGTGTGCTTGCACGGCGGGGGCCCCTCCCACCGGCAGCAACACTTTTGCGTACTATGAGGGGCCCTGTGCCAGTGACGTCGCCAACGAGTATTCCTCCCCCCACCTGATGAAGGAACCTGCACTTTCATCTGCACTTTCCTCTTTGTCCCCGTGTAAGGTGGTATGGTATGCGGGAAGGGGAACCTGACTTTCAACAGGGTCACAATCTTGCAGTGTAGCGTGCACGGGGAATGTTGCGTTATGGGTCAATGTACCAGCAGACTCATCTATCACTGGCTGGGCAATGGGCAGGATGAGGGGGAAACAGATATGGGCCCAAAGAATAAAGTGGGCTAAATGCAGTTCAAAATTGGTAACAGGACTAACCAGGGGGCATTGCTTTGTTCAGTGGAGGACAACTGGAATGAGAGGCTGACACAGAGAGTAGGCCCAAATCAGTAAGTAGTCTAAATGCAGTTCAAAATTGGCAACAGTAGTAAACAGGCGGCACAGCTTTGTTCACTGGAGGAGAACAGCAAGGAGCGGCAGACACCGATAGAAGGCCCCAACCCAACTAGTAGGCCCACTGCATTTTTAAAATGCAGTGTTGTTTCAACAACTACTAAACGAGAGCTAGAAGATCGAAGCTATGGAGAGGAAACCTGGAGAACACCTTGGAGCGGAAGACACCGTCTCTACAACCCAGACCCAACTTGTAGGCCTAATGCAGTGTTGTTTTCAACAACTACTAAACGAGAGCTAGAAGATCGAAGCTATGGAGGGGAAACCTGGAGAACACCTTGGAGCGGCAGACACCGTCTCTACAACCCAGACCCAACTTGTAGGCCTAATGCAGTGTTGTTTCAACAACTACTAAACGAGAGCTAGAAGATCGAAGCTATGGAGAGGGAACCTGGAGAACACCTGGAGCGGAAGACACCGTCTCTACAACCCAGACCCAACTTGAAGGCCTAATGCAGTGTTGTTTTCAACAACTACTAAACGAGAGCTAGAAGATCGAAGCTATGGAGAGGAAACCTGGAGAACACCTTGGAGCGGCAGACACCGTCTCTACCACCCAGACCCAACTTGTAGGCCTAATGCAGTGTTGTTTTCAACAACTACTTAAGACGAGCATGAAGATTGAAGCAATGGAGAGGCAACCTGAAGAACACCTTGGAGCGGCAGACACCGTCTCTACAACCCAGACCCAACTTGTAGGCCTAATGCAGTGTTGTTTTCAACAACTACTAAACGAGAGCTAGAAGATCGAAGCTACGGAGAGGAAACCTGGAGAACACCTTGGAGCGGCAGACACCGTCTCTACAATCCAGACCCAACTTGTAGGCCTAATGCAGTGTTGTTTTCAACAACTACTTATGACGAGCATGAAGATTGAAGCAATGGAGAGGCAACCTGGAGAACACCTTGGAGTGGAAGACACCGTCTCTACAACCCAGACCCAACTTGTAGGCCTAATGCAGTGTTGTTTTCAACAACTACTAAACGAGAGCTAGAAGATCGAAGCTATGGAGAGGAAACCTGGAGAACACCTTGGAGCGGCAGACACCGTCTCTACAACCCAGACCCAACTTGTAGGCCTAATGCAGTGTTGTTTTCAACAACTACTAAACGAGAGCTAGAAGATCGATGCTATGGAGAGGAAACCTGGAGAACACCTTGGAGCGGCAGACACCGTCTCTACAACCCAGACCCAACTTGTAGGCCTAATGCAGTGTTGTTTCAACAACTACTAAACGAGAGTTAGAAGATCGAAGCTATGGAGAGGCAAAATGGAGAACACCTTGGAGCGGAAGACACCGTCTCTACAACCCAGACCCAATTTGTAGGCCTAATGCAGTGTTGTTTTCAACAACTACTTAAGACGAGCATGAAGATTGAAGCAATGGAGAGGCAACCTGGACAACACCTTGGAGTGGAAGACACTGTCTCTACAACCCAGACCCAACTTGCAGGCCTAATGCAGTGCTGTTTTCAACAACTACTAAACGAGAGCTAGAAGATCGAAGCTATGGAGAGGAAATCTGGAGAACACCTTGGAGCGGCAGACACCGTCTCTACAACCCAGACCCAACTTGTAGGCCTAATGCAGTGTTGTTTTCAACAACTACTTAAGATGAGCATGAAGATTGAAGCAATGGAGAGGCAACCTGTAGAACACCTTGGAGTGGAAGACACCGTCTCTACAACCCAGACCCAACTTGTAAGCCTAATGCAGTGTTGTTTTCAACAACTACTAAACGAGAGCTAGAAGATCGAAGCTATGGAGAGGAAACCTGGAGAACACCTTGGAGCGGCAGACACCGTCTCTACAACCCAGACCCAACTTGTAGGCCTAATACAGTGTTTTTTCAACAACTACTAAACGAGAGCTAGAAGATCGAAGCTATGGAGAGGCAACCTGGAGAACACCTTGGAGCGGAAGACACCGTCTCTACAACCCAGACCCAACTTGTAGGCCTAATGCAGTGGTTTTTCAACAACTACTAAACGAGAGCTAGAAGATCGAAGCTATGGAGAGGCAAAATGGAGAACACCTTGGAGCGGAAGACACCGTCTCTACAACCCAGACCCAACTTGTAGGCCTAATGCAGTGTTGTTTCAACAACTACTAAACGAGAGCTAGAAGATCGAAGCTATGGAGAGGAAACCTGGAGAACACCTTGGAGCGGAAGACACCGTCTCTACAACCCAGACCCAACTTGTAGGCCTAATGCAGTGTTGTTTCAACAACTACTAAACGAGAGCTAGAAGATCGAAGCTATGGAGAGCCAACCTGGAGAACATCTTGGAGCGGAAGACACCGTCTGTACAAGCCAGACCCAACTTGTAGGCCTAATGCAGTGTTGTTTCAACAACTACTGAACGAGAGCTAGAAGATCGAAGCTATGGGGAGGCAACCTGGAGAACACCTTGGAGCGGCAGACACTGTCTCTACAACCCAGATTGTTGTGAATTCTGTTGTCGGGCTCCCTCCTGTGGTCATGAATGGTACTTCGGCTGGTTCTGTTTATGGACTTCCTCTGGTGGGTGTTTCTGAGTTTCACAGGTGACGAGGTTAATTCGTTAGCTGCTGCTCTATTTAACTCCTCTTAGATCTTTGCTCCATGCCACCTGTCAATGTTCCAGTATTGGTCTAGTTCTCTCCTGGATCGTTCTTGTGACCTGTCTTCCCATCAGAAGCTAAGTTCCAGCTTGTATTTCTTTGGTTTGCTATTTTTCTGTCCAGCTTGCTATTTAATTTGTTGTCTTGCTTGCTGGAAGCTCTGGGACACAGAGGGAGCGCCTCCGCACCGTGAGTCGGTGCGGAGGGTCTTTTTGCGCCCTCTGCGTGGTCTTTTTGTAGGTTTTTGTGCTGACCGCAAAGTAACCTTTCCTATCCTCGGTCTGTTCAGTAAGTCGGGCCTCACTTTGCTAAATCTATTTCATCTCTGTGTTTGTATTTTCATCTTTACTCACAGTCATTATATGTGGGGGGCTGCCTTTTCCTTTGGGGAATTTCTCTGAGGCAAGGTAGGCTTTATTTTTCTATCTTCAGGGCTAGCTAGTTTCTTAGGCTGTGTCGAGTTGCATAGGGAGCGTTAGGCGCTATCCATGGCTATTTCTAGTGTGTTTGATAGGTTTAGGGATTGCGGTCAGCAGAGTTCCCACGTCCCAGAGCTCGTCCTTATTATCAGTAACTATCAGGTCATTCCGTGTGCTCTTAGCCACCAGGTCCATTATTGTCCTGACTACCAGGTCATAACACCAGACCCAACTTGTAGGCCTAATGCAGTGTTGTTTTCAACAACTACTAAACGAGAGCTAGAAGATCGAAGCTATGGAGAGGCAACCAGGAGAACACCTTGGAGCGGCAGGTAGTAGGCTCTACCGAAGTAGTAGCCCCAATGCAGTTTTCAAATTCCTATAGGCTGAAAACCAGACTATTGACGCTCAGCTTTTTTAAAAGGACGACAGCTGTATTGAGTGGCGCAAACAGACACAGGTAGTAGGCCTTAAACACAAAATTTGGCTCAATGCAGTTTAAAAAAGGTTACAGGGGTACACAGGCAGCATTAGTCTGTTCAGTGGAGGACAATTTCAATTATGGACCGCAGACAGACTTTGTACGCCTACTATTAAAAAAAGAATGCTCTATGCAATTTAAAATAGGTTCCAGGGGTACACGGACAGCATTGGTCTGGTCAGTGGAGGACTAGTGGAAGGAGGGACCGCAGACAGGCTTAGTAGGCCTAACATAACAAAAGTGGGCTGTAGGCACTTTAAAATAGGTTCCAGGGGTACACGGGCAGCAGTGGTCTGGTCAGTGGAGGAGTAGTGGAAGGAGGGACCGCAGACAGGCTGAGTAGGCCTAACATAACAAAAGTGGGCTGTAGGCACTTTAAAATAGGTTCCAGGGGTACACGGGCAGCAGTGGTCTGGACAGTGGAGGACTATTGGAAGGAGGGACCGCAGAAAGGCTTAGTAGGCCTAACATAACAAAAGTAGGCTGTAGACACTTGGAATTCTCTTGCAGGGGTACACAGGCAGCATTGGTGTTGTCAGCGGAGGCCGATTGTAATGAGTGTCTGACAGTGAGTACTCACAAAAAATAAATAGATGTTAACGTCTCGCAATACAACAAAACCAAAACACAAAAGGGTGGCATACTTAGGTACAGGGGTGGGCTCCTCTGCTGAGTTTCAGACCTAGTAATTTGGCGCTAAGTATTTACTGGTGTAAATATAGGACACTGCCCCTGACTATTTTAAGTACCATCATACATGTCAACACAATGGTATTGTCAGTGCCAGGCATTGAAGGATGTCAGCGCATAGACTAAACATTGGTGGAACTGTGAGAGATAATTTTGCAAGTGGTAGAGCACTGTTTGAGCTGGGGGGGGAACTCTCTTGTGGCCGGCGGTACAAGCCCAGGGCCCCTCATGTTACAATGGTGTGTCTGACGTTGGATGCGCACCACCACCGCCAGAGACACTTTATTGTACTATGAGGGACCCAGTGGCAGTGCCGTCAACCAAAAGCGTGCACACCCACCTCTTCAGACAAACGGCACTCTCACGGGTCAGTCAGAGCAGTCCACAAGCAAGACCTTTTCATAGGAAAGCTAGGTGTCAGCCGGGAAAGGTGGGGCAAAAGAATTCGAAATCCAGTTGTGGTTCATTTTAATGAAAGTTAGATCATCAACATTTTGGGTAGCCAGACGAGTCCTTTTTTCAGTTAATATTGAACCGGCAGCACTGAATACTCTTTCTGATAGCACACTAGCTGCTGGGCAAGCAAGCTCCTGCAATGCATATTCTGCCAATTCTGGCCAGGTGTCTAATTTGGATGCCCAGTAATCAAATGGGAATGACGGTTGAGGGAGAACGTCGATAAGGGATGAAAAATAGTTAATAACCATACTGGACAAATGTTGTCTCCTGTCACTTTGAATTGATGCTGCAGTACCTGTCCTGTCTGCGGTCATAGCAAAATCACTCCACAACCTGGTCAGAAAACCCCTCTGTCCAGCGGCACTTCTGATTTGTGCACCTCTAACACCTCTGGCCTGCTGCCCCCTGCAGGTCGTGTGATAACGATCACCGGTGCTGTGTGCTGGGAATGCCTGAATCAAACGGTCAACAACAGTTGATTGTTTGGTTGCTAATATTTGTTCCAGGTTCTCATGTGGCATAATATTTTGCAATTTGCCTTTATAGCGAGGATCAAGGAGGCAGGCCAACCAGTAATCGTCATCGGCCATCATTTTACAAATGCGTGTGTCCCTTTTGAGGATACGTAAGGCATAATCCGCCATGTGGGCCAAAGTTCCAGTTGTCAAATCTGCGGTTGTGCTGGGTTGAGGGGCAGTTTCAGGCAAATCTACGTCACTTGTCTCCCTAAAAAAACCTGACCCCGGCCTTGCAACGCCACCAGTTGCTATTGGCCCCGGAGAAGCTTCCTCATTAAAAAAATAATCATCCCCATCATCCTCGTCCTCCTCCTCCTGTTCGCCCGCTACCTCGTCCTGTACACTGCCCTGACCAGACAATGGCTGACTGTCATCAAGGCTTTCCTCTTCCTCTGCTGCAGACGCCTGCTCCTTTATGTGCGTCAAACTTTGCATCAGCAGACGCATTAGGGGCATGCTCATGCTTATTATGGCGTTGTCTGCACTAACCAGCCGTGTGCATTCCTCAAAACACTGAAGGACTTGACACATGTCTTGTACCTTCGACCACTGCACACCTGACAACTCCATGTCTGCCATCCTACTGCCTGCCCGTGTATGTGTATCCTCCCACAAATACATAACAGCACGCCTCTGTTCGCACAGTCTCTGAAGCATGTGCAGTGTTGAGTTCCACCTTGGTGCAACGTCGATGATTAGGCGATGCTGGGGAAGGTTCAAAGACCGCTGATAGGTCTGCATACGGCTGGAGTGTACAGGCGAACGGCGGATATGCAAGCAAAGTCCGCGCACTTTGAGGAACAGGTCGGATAACCCCGGATAACTTTTCAGGAAGCACTGCACCACCAGGTTTAAGGTGTGAGCCAGGTAAGGAATGTGTTTCAGTTGGGAAAGGGAGATGGCAGCCATGAAATTCCTTCCGTTATCACTCACTACCTTGCCTGCCTCAAGATCTACAGTGCCCAGCCACGACTGCGTTTCTTTCTGCAAGAACGCGGACAGAACTTCCGCGGTGTGTCTGTTGTTGCCCAAACACTTCATAGCCAATACAGCCTGCTGACGCTTGCCAGTAGCTGCCCCATAATGGGACACCTGGTGTGCAACAGTGGCAGCTGCGGATGGAGTGGTTGTGCGACTGCGGTCTGTGGACGAGCTCTGGCTTCTGCAGGAGGACAAGGAGGAGGAGGAGGGGGTGCGAACGGCTACAGCCAACTGTTTCCTAGACCGTGGGCTAGGCAGAACTGTCCCAAAATTGCTGTCCCCTGTGGACCCTGCATCCACCACATTCACCCAGTGTGCCGTGATGGACACGTAACGTCCCTGGCCATGCCTACTGGTCCATGCATCTGTTGTCAGGTGCACCTTTGTACTCACAGATTGCCTGAGTGCATGGACGATGCGCTCTTTAACATGCTGGTGGAGGGCTGGGATGGCTTTTCTCGAAAAGAACTGTCGACTGGGTAGCTCGTAGCGTGGTACAGCGTAGTCCATCAGGGCTTTGAAAGCTTTGCTTTCAACTAACCGGCAGGGCATCATCTCTAACGAGATTAGTCTAGCTATGTGGGCGTTCAAACCCTGTGTACGCGGATGTGAGGCTAAGTACTTCCTTTTTCTAATGAGAGTCTCATGTAGGGTGAGCTGGACTGGAAAGCTGGAGATCGTGGAACTAGCGGGGGTGCCGGTGGACATGGCAGACTGAGAGACGGTTGGAGACGGTATTCTTGCCGGTGCCCTAGATGCAGTGTTTCCTACTACGAAACTGGTGATTCCCTGACCCTGACTGCTTTGGCCTTGCAACAAAACCTGCACAGATACTGCAGGTGGTGCGGAAAATGGTGGCCTTACAGTGACGGAAGGGATGTAGCATTGCTGACTAGCTTCATTGGCCGAGGGTGCTACAACCTTAAGGGACGTTTGGTAGTTAGTCCAGGCTTGCAAATGCATGGTGGTTAAATGTCTATGCATGCAACTTGTATTTAGACTTTTCAGATTCTGACCTCTGCTTAAGGTAGTTGAACATTTTTGACAGATGACTTTGCGCTGATCAATTGGATGTTGTTTAAAAAAATGCCAGACTGCACTCTTTCTAGCATCGGATACCTTTTCAGGCATTGCAGACTGAGCTTTAACCGGATGGCCACGCTGTCCTCCAACAGGTTTTGGCATTGCCACGCGTTTTGGGCCAGATACGGGCCCGGCAGATGGAACCTGTTGCGATGTTGATGCCTGCTGCGGCCCCTCCTCCTCCGCTTCAGAACTACTGCCGCCTGCACCCTGTTCTCCCAATGGCTGCCAATCGGGGTCAACAACTGGGTCATCTATAACCTCCTCTTCTATCTCGTGTGCAACTTCGTCTGTGTCACCGTGTAAGTCGGTGGTATAGCGTTCATGATGGGGCACCATAGTCTCATCAGGGTCTGATTCTGGTTCAGTACACTGCGAGGGCAATGTTGTGGTCTGAGTCAAAGGAACAGCATAGTAATCTGGCTGTGGCTGTGCATCAGTGCACTCCATGTCTGATTCAACTTGTAATGGGCATGGCCTGTTAACTGTTTCACTTTCTAACCCAGGGACGGTATGTGTAAAGATCTCCATGGAGTAACTCGTTGTGTCG
Source organism: Ranitomeya imitator (assembly GCF_032444005.1). Classification (NCBI taxonomy): domain Eukaryota; kingdom Metazoa; phylum Chordata; class Amphibia; order Anura; family Dendrobatidae; genus Ranitomeya; species Ranitomeya imitator. The sequence continues at coordinate 621,751,801 of NC_091282.1, forward strand.
CCTGACGCATCCTTCTCTGTTGTTGTTTTTGCTGAAGAGGACAAGGAAGCGACTTGTCCCTGACCGTGAACATCCACTAACGACGCGCTGCTTTTACATTTACCAGTTTCAGAAGAGGAGACAAAAGAGCTTAGAGGCTGAGTCAGCAAGGTAAGCCAAAACTTGCTCTTGCTGCTCCGGCTTTAAAAGCGGTTTTCCTACTCCCAGAAAAGGGAGCGTTCGAGGCCTTGTGTAGCCAGACGACGAACCTGGCTCCACAGCTCGAGACTTAGGTGCTATATTGTTTTTCCCACGACTACCTGATGCTCCACCACCACTACCATCATTACCAGCTGGCAATGAACGCCCACGGCCACGACCTCTTCCACCAGACTTCCTCATTGTTTTAAAAACGTAACCAAAGTAACGGTATTTTTTACCGTAAAACAACTTACAAAGTGAACTCAAACTTCTGTAGGATTTAGATATCCCTTTATAGGTGGGTGAGACTGCAAGGAAAATCAGGCACAATGTTACACACTCGGTTTTCTGTGGCACCAAATGAGAGATGCCACACACGCAGGACTGTCACTCAAGCACAAATGGCAATCTTAATCTCCCACTGTTTATTTTTTTTTTCAGGGAGAATTTAAAAACCAAAAAAAAAAAAAAAACAGACACTAGGCTTTCTGTGGTCCACAATTTGAGAGAGATGGCACACACAGGACTGGCACACAAGCACAAAGGCCAATATTAATCTCCCACTGTTTATTTTTTTTTTTCAGGAAGAATTTAAAAACCAAAATAAAAAAAAAATAGACACTAGGCTTTCTGTGGCCCACAATTTGAGAGAGATTGCACACAGGAGCGGCACACAAGCACAAAGGCCAATATTAATCTCCCACTGTTTTTTTTTTTTGTCAGGGAGAATTTATAAACCAAATTTAAAAAAAAAACAGACACTAGGCTTTCTGTGGCCCACAATTTGAGAGAGATGGCACACATAGGAATGGCACACAAGCACAAAGGCCAATATTAATCTCCCACTGTTTTTTTTTTTTTCAGGGAGAATTTAAAAACCAAAATAAAAAAAACAAAACAGACACTAGGCTTTCTGTGGCCCACAATTTGAGAGAGATGGCACACACAGGACTGACACACAAGCACAAAGGCCAATATTAATCTCCCACTATTTATTTTTTTTTAAGGGAGAATTTAAAAACCAAAAACAGACACTAGGCTTTCTGTGGCCCACTATTTGAGAGAGATGGCACACACGACTGGCACAGAAGCACAAAGGCCAATATTAATCTCCCACTGTTTTTTTTGTCAGGGAGAATTTATAAACCAATTTAAAAAAAAAACCAGACACTAGGCTTCTGTGGCCCACAATTTGAGAGAGATGGCACACACAGGACTGGCACACAAGCACAAAGGCCAATATTAATTTCCCACTGTTTATTTTTTTTTTCAGGGAGAATTTAAAAACCAAAATAAAAAAAAACAGACACTAGGCTTTCTGTGGCCCACAATTTGAGATAGATGGCACACACAGGACTGGTACAGAAGCACAAAGGCCAATATTAATCTCCCACTATTTATTTTTTTTAAGGGAGAATTTAAAAACCAAAAACAGACACTAGGCTTTCTGTGGCCCACTATTTGAGAGAGATGGCACACACGATTGGCACAGAAGCACAAAGGCCAATATTAATCTCCCACTGTTTATTTTTTTTTTTCAGGGAGAATTTAAAAACCAAAATTAAAAAAAAACAGACACTAGGCTTTCTGTGGCCCACAATTTGAGAGAGATGGCACACACAGGACTGGCACAGAAGCACAAAGGCCAATATTAATCTCACACTATTTATTTTTTTTTAAGGGAGAATTTAAAAACCAAAAACAGACACTAGGCTTTCTGTGGCCCACAATTTGAGAGAGATGGCACACACAGGACTGGCACAGAAGCACAAAGGCCAATATTAATTTCCCACTGTTTATTTTTTTTTTTCAGGGAGAATTTAAAAACCAAAATAAAAAAAAAACAGACACTAGGCTTTCTGTGGTCCACTATTTGAGAGAGATGGCACACACGACTGGCACAGAAGCACAAAGGCAAATATTAATCTCCCACTGTTTATTTTTGTCAGGAAGAATTTATAAACCAAATTAAAAAAAAAACAGACACTAGGTTTTCTGTGGCCCACAATTTGAGAGAGATGGCACACACAGGACTGGCACACAAGCACAAAGGCCAATATTAATCTCCCACTGTTTATTTTTTTTTTTCAGGGAGAATTTAAAAACCAAAATAAAAAAAAATAAAAAACTAGGCTTTCTGTGCCCCAAAATTGGAGAGAGATGGCACACACAGGACTGGCACTCTAGCAGAAATGCCAATCTTAATCTCCCACTGCTTTTTTTGGTTAGGGAGAATTGCCAAGAAATCAGGGCCAGTATTACACACTAGGCATTCTGTGCCCCAAAATTGGAGAGCGATGGCACACACAGGACTGGCACTCTAGCAGAAATGCCAATCTTAATCTCCCACTGCTTTTTTTGGTTAGGGAGAATTGCCAAGAAATCAGGGCCAGTATTACACACTAGGCTTTCTGTGCCCCAAAATTGGAGAGAGATGGCACACACAGGACTGGCACTCTAGCAGAAATGCCAATCTTAATCTCCCACTCCTTTTTTTGGTTAGGGAGAATTGTCAAGAAATCAGGGCCAGTATTACACACTAGGCTTTCTGTGCCCCAAAATTGGAGAGAGATGGCACACACAGGACTGGCACTCTAGCAGAAATGCCAATCTTAATCTCCCACTCCTTTTTTTGGTTAGGGAGAATTGCCAAGAAATCAGGGCCAGTATTACACACTAGGCTTTCTGTGCCCCAAAATTGGAGAGAGATGGCACACACAGGACTGGCACTCTAGCAGAAATGCCAATCTTAATCTCCCACTCCTTTTTTTGGTTAGGGAGAATTGCCAAGAAATCAGGGCCAGTATTACACACTAGGCTTTCTGTGCCCCAAAATTGGAGAGAGATGGCACACACAGGACTGGCACTCTAGCAGAAATGCCAATCTTAATCTCCCACTACTTTTTTTGGTTAGGGAGAATTGCCAAGAAATCAGGGCCAGTATTACACACTAGGCTTTCTGTGCCCCAAAATTGGAGAGAGATGGCACACACAGGACTGGCACTCTAGCAGAAATGTCAATCTTAACCCCTTCATGACCCAGCCTATTTTGACCTTAATGATCTGGCCGTTTTTTGCAATTCTGACCAGTGTCCCTTTATGAGGTAATAACTCAGGAACGCTTCAACGGATCCTAGCGGTTCTGAGATTGTTTTTTCGTGACATATTGGGCTTCATGTTAGTGGTAAATTTAGGTCAATAAATTCTGCGTTTATTTGTGATAAAAACGGAAATTTGGCGAAAATTTTGAAAATTTCGCAATTTTCACATTTTGAATTTTTATTCTGTTAAACCAGAGAGTTATGTGACACAAAATAGTTAATAAATAACATTTCCCACATGTCTACTTTACACCAGCACAATTTTGGAAACAAAATTTTTTTTTGCTAGGAAGTTATAAGAGTTAAAATTTGACCAGCGATTTCTCATTTTTACAACGAAATTTACAAAACCATTTTTTTTAGGGACCACCTCACATTTGAAGTCAGTTTGAGGGGTCTATATGGCTGAAAATACCCAAAAGTGACACCATTCTAAAAAATGCACCCCTCAAGGTGCTCAAAACCACATTCAAGAAGTTTTTTAACCCTTCAGGTGCTTCACAGCAGCAGAAGCAACATGGAAGGAAAAAATGAACATTTAACTTTTTAGTCACAAAAATTATCTTTTAGCAACATTTTTTTTATTTTCCCAATGGTACAAGGAGAAACTGAACCACGAAAGTTGTTGTCCAATTTGTCCTGAGTACGCTGATACCTCATATGTGGGGGTAAACCACTGTTTGGGCGCACGGCAGGGCTTGGAAGGGAAGGAGCGCCATTTGACTTTTTGAATGAAAAATTGGCTCCACTCTTTAGCGGACACCATGTCACGTTTGGAGAGCCCCCGTGTGCCTAAAAATTGGAGCTCCCCCACACGTGACCCCATTTTGGAAACTAGACGCCCCAAGGAACTTATCTAGATGCATAGTGAGAACTTTGAACCCCCGGGGGCTTCACAAATTGATCCGTAAAAATGAAAAAGTACTTTTTTTTCACAAAAAAATTCTTTTAGCCTCAATTTTTTTCATTTTCACATGGGCAACAGGATAAAATGGATCCTAAAATTTGTTGGGCAATTTCTCATGAGTACACCGATACCTCACATGTGGGGGTAAACCACTGTTTGGGCACATGGTAAGGTTCGGAAGGGAAGGAGCGCCATTTGACTTTTTGAATGAAAAATTATCTCCATCGTTAGCGGACACCATGTCGTGTTTGGAGAGCCCCCGTGTGCCTAAACATTGGAGCTCCCCCACAAATGACCCCATTTTGGAAACTAGACCCCCCAAGGAACTTATCTAGATGCATATTGAGCACTTTAAACCCTCAGGTGCTTCACAAATTGATCTGTAAAAATGAAAAAGTACTTTTTTTTTCACAAAAAAATTCTTTTCGCCTCAGTTTTTCATTTTCACATGGGCAATAGGATAAAATGAATCCTAAAATTTGTTGGGCAATTTCTCCCGAGTACGCCGATACCTCATGTGTGGGGGTAAACCACTGTTTGGGCACACGGCAGGGCTCGGAAGGGAAGGCGCGCCATTTGACTTTTTGAATGGAAAATTAGCTCCAATTGTTAGCGGACACCATGTCGCGTTTAGAGAGCCCCTGTGTGCCTATGCATTGGAGCTCCCCCACAAGTGACCCCATTTTGGAAACTAGACCCCCCAAGGAACTTATCTAGATGCATATTGAGCACTTTAAACCCCCAGGTGCTTCACAGAAGTTTATAATGCAGAGCCATGAAAATAAAAAATAATTTTTCTTTCCTCAAAAATGATATTTAGCCTGGAATTTCCTATTTTGCCAAGGGTAATAGGAGAAATTGGACCGCAAATGTTGTTGTCCAGTTTGTCCTGAGTACGCTGATACCCCATATGTGGGGGTAAACCACTGTTTGGGCGCACGGCAGGGCTCGGAAGGGAAGGCACGCCAATTGGCTTTTTAAATGGAAAATTAGCTCCAATCATTAGCGGACACCATGTCACGTTTGGAGAGCCCCTGTGTGCCTAAACATTGGAGATCCCCCACATATGACCCCATTTTGGAAACTAGACCCCCAAAGGAACTAATCTAGATGTGTGGTGAGGACTTTGAACTTCCAAGTGCTTCACAGAAGTTTATAACGCAGAGCCATGAAAATAAAATAAAAATTTTATTTTCTCTAAAATGATTTTTTAGCCTGCAATTTATTATTTTCCCAAGGGTAACAGGAGAAATTTGACCCCAAAAGTTGTTGTACAGTTTCTCCTGAGTACGCTGATACCCCATATGTGGGGGTAAACCACAGTTTGGGCACATGTCGGGGCTCGGAAGTCAAGTAGTGACATTTTGAAATGCAGACTTTGATGGAATGCTCTGCGGGCGTTACGTTGCGTTTGCAGAGCCCCTGATGTGGCTAAACAGTAGAAACCCCCCACAAGTGACCCCATTTTAGAAACTAGACCCCGAAAGGAACTTATCTAGATGTGAGGTGAGCACTTTGAACCCCCAAGTGCTTCACAGAAGTTTATAACACAGAGCAGTGAAAATAATAAATACGTTTTCTTTCCTCAAAAATAATTTTTTAGCCCAGAATTTTTTATTTTCCCAAGGGTTACAGGAGAAATTGGACCCCAAAAGTTGTTGTCCAGTTTCTCCTGAGTACGCTGATACCTCATATGTGGGGGTAAACCACTGTTTGGGCACACGTCGGGGCTCAGAAGGGAAGTAGTGACTTTTGAAATGCAGACTTTCATGGAATGGTCTGCGGGCGTCACGTTGCGTTTGCAGAGCCCCTGGTGTGCCTAAACAGTAGAAACCCCCCACAAGTGACCCCATTTTGGAAACTAGACCCCCCAAGGAACTTATCTAGATATGTGGTGAGCACTTTGAACCCCCAAGTGCTTCACAGACGTTTACAACGCAGAGCCGTGAAAATAAAAAATCATTTTTCTTTCCTCAAAAATGATGTTTTAGCAAGCAATTTTTTATTTTCTCAAGGGTAACAGGAGAAATTGGACCCCAGTAATTGTTGCCCAGTTTGTCCTGAGTACACTGATACCCCATATGTGGGGGTAAACCACTGTTTGGGCACACGTCGGGGCTCGGAAGGGAAGGAGCACCATTTGACTTTTTGAATAAAAGATTGGCTGGAATCAATGGTGGCGCCATGTTGCGTTTGGAGACCCCCTGATGTGCCTAAACAGTGGAAACCCCTCAATTCTAACGCCAACACACCCCTAACCCTTATCCCAACTGTAGCCGTAACCCTAACCACAACCCTAACCGCAACACACCCCTAACCACAACCCTAACCCCAACACACCCCTAACCCTAACCACAACCCTAATTCCAACCCAACCCTAACCCTAAGGCTATGTACCCACGTTGCGGATTCGTGTGAGATTTTTCCGCACCATTTTTGAAAAATCCGCGGGTAAGAGGCACTGCGTTTTACCTGCGGATTTACTACGGATTTCACCTGCGGATTCCTATTGAGGAATAGGTGTAAAACGCTGCGGAATCCGCACAAAGAATTGACATGCTGCGGAAAATACAACGCAGCGTTTCCGTGCGGTATTTTCCGCACCATGGGCACAGCAGATTTGGTTTTCCATAGGCTTACATGGTACTGTAAACCTGATGGAACACTGCTGCGGATCCGCAGCGGCCAATCCGCTGCGGATCCGCAGCCAAATCCGCACCGTGTGCACATAGCCTAATTCTAAAGGTATGTGCACACGCTTCGGAAAACGCTGCGGATCCGCAGCAGTTTCCCATGAGTTTACATTTCAATGTAAACCTATGGGAAACAAAAATCGCTGTACACATGCTGAGGAAAAACTGCACGGAAACGCAGCGGTTTACATTCCGCAGCATGTCACTTCTTTCTGCGGATTCCACAGCGGTTTTACAACTGCTCCAATAGAAAATCGCAGTTGTAAAACCGCAGTGAAATGCGCAGAAAAACCGCGGTAAATCTGCCATAAATCCGCAGCGGTTTAGCACTGCGGATTTATCAAATCCGCTGCGGAAAAATCCGCAGAGGACCAGAATACGTGTGCACATACCGAAACCCTAACCCTACCCCTAACCCTACCCCTAACCCTACCCCTAACCCTACCCCTAACCCTACCCCTAACCCTAGTTCTAACTCCAACCTTAGTGGAAAAAAAAAAAAATTCTTTATTTTATTATTGTCCCTATCTATGGGGGACAAATGGGGGGGTCATTTACTGTTTTTTTATTTTGACCACTGTGATAGATTATATCACAGTGATCAAAATTCACATTGGAACGAATCTGCCGGCCGGCAGATTCGGCGGGCGCACTGCGCATGCGCCCGCCATTTTGGAACATGGCGGCGCCCGGGGAAGAAGACGGACGGACCCCGCCAGGATCGGTAAGTATAAGGGGGGGAGATCAGGGCACAGGGGGGGAGATCAGGGCACGGGGGGGCGTCGGAGTACGGGGGGGAGGGATCGGAGCATGGGGGAGAGTGATCGGTGTGCGGGCGGGTGGATCGGTGTGCAGGGGGGGTGGATCGGTGTGCAGGGGGGGTGGATCGGTGTGCAGGGGGGGTGGATCGGAGCACGGGGGGGGATCGGAGTGCGGGGGGGTTTGATTGGAGCACGGGGGGGTGTGATTGGAGCATGGGGGGAGCGGACAGGAGGACGGGGGAGCGGAGCACAGGACGGAGGGGAGCGGGCCACAGATCGGGGGTCTGGGGGGGCGATCGGTGGGGTGGGGGCACATTAGTATTTCCAGCCATGGCCGATGATATTGCAGCATCGGCCATGGCTGGATTGTAATATTTCACCATTTTTTTAGGTGAAATATTACAAATCGCTCTGATTGGCAGTTTCACTTTCAACAGCCAATCAGAGCGATCGTAGCCACGAGGGGGTGAAGCCACCCCCCCTGGGCTAAACTACCACTCCCCCTGTCCCTGCAGATCGGGTGAAATGGGAGTTAACCCTTTCACCCGATCTGCAGGGACGCGATCTTTCTGTGACACAGCATATGCGTCACAGGTCGGATTGGCACCGACTTTCATGACGCATACGCTGTGTCACAGGTCGGGAAGGGGTTAATCTCCCACTACTTTATTTTTAGGGAGAATTAAAAAAAAAAAAAGGATTATAGACACTAGGCTTTCTGTGGATTATAGACACTAGGCTTTCTGTGCCCCACAATTGGAGAGAGATGGCACACACGACTGGCACTCAAGCACAAATGCCAAGATTAATCTCCCACTATTGATTTTATTTCAGGGAGAATTAAAAAAAAAAAAAAAACAGGGACTGTCCTGCAATTACTATCTCCCTGCAGTAATCTCAGCCAGGTATGGCAGGCAGCAATAACAAGGAGTGGACTGCTGCACAAATTAAATCAAAGTGTGGACAAACAAACAAGATAGCTGTGCAGAAAGGAAGGAGAACCAGGATTTCTGCTTTGAAAAAAGCAGTTGGTTTGCACAGCGGCGTACACACAGCAATGCAGCTATCAGGGAGCCTTCTAGGGCAGCCCAATGAGCTACAGCGCTGAGGAAAAAAAATGTAGCTTCCACTGTCCCTGCAAACAAAAGGTGGTGTTGGATAGTGGAAATCGCTACAGCACAGGCGGTTTGGGGGTTAATGGACCCTGCCTAACGCTATCCCTGCTTCTGACGAAGCGGCAGCAACCTCTCCCTATGCTCAGATCAGCAGCAGTAAGATGGCGGTCGGCGGGAACGCCTCTTTATAGCCCCTGTGACGCCGCAGAAAGCAAGCCAATCACTGCAATGCCCTTCTGTAAGATGGTGGGGACCAGGACCTATGTCATCACGCTGCCCACACTCTGCGTCCACCTTCATTGGCTGAGAAATGGCGCTTTTCGCGTCATTGAAGCGCGACTTTGGCGCGAAAGTCGCGTACCGCATGGCCGACCCCACACAGGGATCGGGTCGGGTTTCATGAAACCCGACTGTGCCAAAAGTCGGCGACTTTTGAAAATGAACTATCCGTTTCGCTCAACCCTAACAGTTAGGGTTAGGGCTACAGTTAGTGTTGGGGCTAAAGTTAGGGTTAGGGTTGGGGCTAAAGTTAGGGTTAGGGTTGGGGCTAAAGTTAGGGTTAGGGCATAGGGGTGTGTTCGAGTTAGGGTTGCAGTTAGAATTGAGGGGTTTTTACTGTTTAGACACATCAGGGGCTCTCCAAATGCGTCATGGCGTTTGATCTCAATTCCAGCCAATTCTGCATTGAAAAAGTAAAACAATGCTCTTCCCTTCCGAGCTTTCCCATGCACCCAAACAGGGGTTTACCCCAACATATGGGGTATCAGCGTACTCAGGACAAATTTGGGGTCCAATGTCTCTTGGTACCCTGGGGAAAATAAAAAATTGGGGGCTAAAAAATAATTTTTGTGGGAAAAGAAATGATTTTTTTAATTTCACGGCTCTGTGTTATAAATTGTAGTGAAACACTTCCAGTCAACTTTGCATTGAAAAGTCAAACGGTGCTTTCACAACACATCTAGATAAGTTCCTTGAGGGGTCTAGTTTCCAACATGTGATCTCTTGTAGGGGGTTTCTCCTGTTTAGGTACATCAGGGGCTCTGCAAATGCAACATGACGCATGCATACCAATAAATCTTAGTCTGCATTCCAAACAGCGCTCCTTCTCTTCCGAGCTCTCCCATGCGCCCAAACGGTGGTTCCCCCCACATATGGGATATTAGCGTACTCAGGACAAATTGGACAATAACTTTTGGCATCCAATTTCTTCTGTTACCCTTGGGAAAATACACAACTGGGGGCTAAAAAATTATTTTTGTGGAAAATAAAAAATAATTTTAATTTTCACGGCTCTGCATTATAAACTGTAGAGAAACACTTGGGGGTTCAAAGTTCTCACAACACATCTAGATAAGTTCCTTAGGGGGTCTACTTTCTAAAATGGTGTTACTGATGGGGGATTTCCACTGTTTAGGCACATCAGGGGCTCTCATATCCCGACATGGTGTCCTATCTCAATTCCAGTCAATTTTGCATTGAAAAGTCAAACGGCGCTCCTTCACTTCCGAGCTCTGCCTTTCGCCCAAACAGTGATTTACCGCCACATATGGGATATCAGCATACTCAGGACAAATTGCACAACAACTTTTGGGGTCCAATATCTTCTGTTCCTGACAAGTCCCCCTGTCTTTCACTAGGGGGACTTGTCAGGGAGTCACAAAAACATTGAACTTTAGGAAGGCAAAGTTTGAACAGCTTAGAGATGCCCTTAATCTGGTAGACTGGGACAATATCCTCAGAAATGAGAATACAGATAATAAATGGGAAATGTTTAAGAACATCCTAAATAGGCAGTGTAAGCGGTTTATACCTTGTGGGAATAAAAGGACTAGAAATAGGAAAAACCCAATGTGGCTAAACAAAGAAGTAAGACAGGCAATTAACAGTAAAAAGAAAGCATTTGCACTACTAAAGCAGGATGGCACCATTGAAGCTCTAAAAAACTATAGGGAGAAAAATACTTTATCTAAAAAACTAATTAAAGCTGCCAAAAAGGAAACAGAGAAGCACATTGCTAAGGAGAGTAAAACTAATCCCAAACTGTTCTTCAACTATATCAATAGTAAAAGAATAAAAACTGAAAATGTAACATAGTAACATAGTAACATAGTTAGTAAGGCCGAAAAAAGACATTTGTCCATCCAGTTCAGCCTATATTCCATCATAATAAATACCCAGATCTACGTCCTTCTACAGAACCTAATAATTGTATGATACAATATTGTTCTGCTCCAGGAAGACATCCAGGCCTCTCTTGAACCCCTCGACTGAGTTCGCCATCACCACCTCCTCAGGCAAGCAATTCCAGATTCTCACTGCCCTAACAGTAAAGAATCCTCTTCTATGTTGGTGGAAAAACCTTCTCTCCTCCAGACGCAAAGAATGCCCCCTTGTGCCCGTCACCTTCCTTGGTATAAACAGATCCTCAGCGAGATATTTGTATTGTCCCCTTATATACTTATACATGGTTATTAGATCGCCCCTCAGTCGTCTTTTTTCTAGACTAAATAATCCTAATTTCGCTAATCTATCTGGGTATTGTAGTTCTCCCATCCCCTTTATTAATTTTGTTGCCCTCCTTTGTACTCTCTCTAGTTCCATTATATCCTTCCTGAGCACCGGTGCCCAAAACTGGACACAGTACTCCATGTGCGGTCTAACTAGGGATTTGTACAGAGGCAGTATAATGCTCTCATCATGTGTATCCAGACCTCTTTTAATGCACCCCATGATCCTGTTTGCCTTGGCAGCTGCTGCCTGGCACTGGCTGCTCCAGGTAAGTTTATCATTAACTAGGATCCCCAAGTCCTTCTCCCTGTCAGATTTACCCAGTGGTTTCCCGTTCAGTGTGTAATGGTGATATTGATTCCCTCTTCCCATGTGTATAACCTTACATTTATCATTGTTAAACCTCATCTGCCACCTTTCAGCCCAAGTTTCCAACTTATCCAGATCCATCTGTAGCAGAATACTATCTTCTCTTGTATTAACTGCTTTACATAGTTTTGTATCATCTGCAAATATCGATATTTTACTGTGTAAACCTTCTACCAGATCATTAATGAATATGTTGAAGAGAACAGGTCCCAATACTGACCCCTGCGGTACCCCACTGGTCACAGCGACCCAGTTAGAGACTATACCATTTATAACCACCCTCTGCTTTCTATCACTAAGCCAGTTACTAACCCATTTACACACATTTTCCCCCAGACCAAGCATTCTCATTTTGTGTACCAACCTCTTGTGCGGCACGGTATCAAACGCTTTGGAAAAATCGAGATATACCACGTCCAATGACTCACCGTGGTCCAGTCTATAGCTTACCTCTTCATAAAAACTGATTAGATTGGTTTGACAGGAGCGATTTCTCATAAACCCATGCTGATATGGAGTTAAACAGTTATTCTCATTGAGATAATCCAGAATAACATCCCTCAGAAACCCTTCAAATATTTTACCAACAATAGAGGTTAGACTTACTGGCCTATAATTTCCAGGTTCACTTTTAGAGCCCTTTTTGAATATTGGCACCACATTTGCTATGCGCCAGTCCTGCGGAACAGACCCTGTCGCTATAGAGTCACTAAAAATAAGAAATAATGGTTTATCTATTACATTACTTAGTTCTCTTAGTACTCGTGGGTGTATGCCATCCGGACCCGGAGATTTATCTATTTTAATCTTATTTAGCCGGTTTCGCACCTCTTCTTGGGTTAGATTGGTGACCCTTAATATAGGGTTTTCATTGTTTCTTGGGATTTCACCTAGCATTTCATTTTCCACCGTGAATACCGTGGAGAAGAAGGTGTTTAATATGTTAGCTTTTTCCTCGTCATCTACAACCATTCTTTCCTCACTATTTTTTAAGGGGCCTACATTTTCAGTTTTTATTCTTTTACTATTGATATAGTTGAAGAACAGTTTGGGATTAGTTTTACTCTCCTTAGCAATGTGCTTCTCTGTTTCCTTTTTGGCAGCTTTAATTAGTTTTTTAGATAAAGTATTTTTCTCCCTATAGTTTTTTAGAGCTTCAATGGTGCCATCCTGCTTTAGTAGTGCAAATGCTTTCTTTTTACTGTTAATTGCCTGTCTTACTTCTTTGTTTAGCCACATTGGGTTTTTCCTATTTCTAGTCCTTTTATTCCCACAAGGTATAAACCGCTTACACTGTAGGCCCCTTAAAAAATAGTGAGGAAAGAATGGTTGTAGATGACGAGGAAAAAGCTAACATATTAAACACCTTCTTCTCCACGGTATTCACGGTGGAAAATGAAATGCTAGGTGAAATCCCAAGAAACAATGAAAACCCTATATTAAGGGTCACCAATCTAACCCAAGAAGAGGTGCGAAACCGGCTAAATAAGATTAAAATAGATAAATCTCCGGGTCCGGATGGCATACACCCACGAGTACTAAGGGAACTAAGTAATGTAATAGATAAACCATTATTTCTTATTTTTAGGGACTCTATAGCGACAGGGTCTGTTCCGCAGGACTGGCGCATAGCAAATGTGGTGCCAATATTCAAAAAGGGCTCTAAAAGTGAACCTGGAAATTATAGGCCAGTAAGTCTAACCTCTATTGTTGGTAAAATATTTGAAGGGTTTCTGAGGGATGTTATTCTGGATTATCTCAATGAGAATAACTGTTTAACTCCATATCAGCATGGGTTTATGAGAAATCGCTCCTGTCAAACCAATCTAATCAATTTTTATGAAGAGGTAAGCTATAGGCTGGACCACGGTGAGTCATTGGACGTGGTATATCTCGATTTTTCCAAAGCGTTTGATACCGTGCCGCACAAGAGGTTGGTACACAAAATGAGAATGCTTGGTCTGGGGGAAAATGTGTGTAAATGGGTTAGTAACTGGCTTAGTGATAGAAAGCAGAGGGTGGTTATAAATGGTATAGTCTCTAACTGGGTCGCTGTGACCAGTGGGGTACCGCAGGGGTCAGTATTGGGACCTGTTCTCTTCAACATATTCATTAATGATCTGGTAGAAGGTTTACACAGTAAAATATCGATATTTGCAGATGATACAAAACTATGTAAAGCAGTTAATACAAGAGAAGATAGTATTCTGCTACAGATGGATCTGGATAAGTTGGAAACTTGGGCTGAAAGGTGGCAGATGAGGTTTAACAATGATAAATGTAAGGTTATACACATGGGAAGAAGGAATCAATATCACCATTACACACTGAACGGGAAACCACTGGGTAAATCTGACAGGGAGAAGGACTTGGGGATCCTAGTTAATGATAAACTTACCTGGAGCAGCCAGTGCCAGGCAGCAGCTGCCAAGGCAAACAGGATCATGGGGTGCATTAAAAGAGGTCTGGATACACATGATGAGAGCATTATACTGCCTCTGTACAAATCCCTAGTTAGACCGCACATGGAGTACTGTGTCCAGTTTTGGGCACCGGTGCTCAGGAAGGATATAATGGAACTAGAGAGAGTACAAAGGAGGGCAACAAAATTAATAAAGGGGATGGGAGAACTACAATACCCAGATAGATTAGCGAAATTAGGATTATTTAGTCTAGAAAAAAGACGACTGAGGGGCGATCTAATAACCATGCATAAGTATATAAGGGGACAATACAAATATCTCGCTGAGGATCTGTTTATACCAAGGAAGGTGACGGGCACAAGGGGGCATTCTTTGCGTCTGGAGGAGAGAAGGTTTTTCCACCAACATAGAAGAGGATTCTTTACTGTTAGGGCAGTGAGAATCTGGAATTGCTTGCCTGAGGAGGTGGTGATGGCGAACTCAGTCGAGGGGTTCAAGAGAGGCCTGGATGTCTTCCTGGAGCAGAACAATATTGTATCATACAATTATTAGGTTCTGTAAAAGGACGTAGATCTGGGGATTTATTATGACGGAATATAGGCTGAACTGGATGGACAAATGTCTTTTTTCGGCCTTACTAACTATGTTACTATGTTACTATGTTACTATGTTACCCTTGGGAAAATAAAAAAATGGGGGCAAAAATATTATTGTGAAAAAATATGATTTTTTATTTTTATGACTCTATATTATAAACTTTTGTGAAGCACTTGGTGGGTCAAAGTGCTCACCACACATCTAGATAAGTTCCTTAGGGGGGTCTACTTTCCAAAAGAATGTCACTTGTGGGGTATTTCAATGTTTAGGCACATCAGGGGCTCTACAAACGAGACATGGCGTCCTATCTCAATTCCAGTCAATTTTGCTTTCAAAAGTCAAACGGCGCTCCTTCCCTTCCGAGCTCTGCCATGCGCCCAAACAGTGGTTTACCATCATATATAGGATATCAGCGTACTTAGGATGAATTGCACAACAACTTTTGGGGTCCACTTTCTTCTGTTACCCTTGGGAAAATAAAAAATTGGGGGCGAAAACAAGATTTTTGTTAAAAAATATGATTTTTTATTTTTTACGGCTCTACATTATAAACCTCTGTGAAGCACTTGGTGGGTGTTAGGCATCGAGTTCCTGCCGCTGCACAGGGGGAATCTCGAGCCATGTCTGCTGTGATCTCCCAGTCTCCAGTCGCAGTGGAGCCTGCTCAGTGGAGACGTCGGTCCTAGCGCCTGCCCAGGACAGCTACTGCATGTTTGGTTACTGCTGCCCTTCCAGGTTCAGCCATTGTAACTAGTGCTGTTCAGCAGCGAGCAGGCACTCCTGGGACTAAGTCCTGCTTCTCCCCTCCTGAGCATGCCCAGGGGAAGACCCCTCATTGGAAGTCGGGGGTCACAGGCTCAGGTTCTGTAGCAGCTCCTATTGGTCCACTAGGAAGGTCCTGAACTGCTAAAGCTATAAAAGGTATGCATGGCGGTAGAATCATTTGTGTTTGGCAGTTGCCAGTGCATACTCTGCCACACTGTATATAAGTGGTGTGAGTCTGTTTAGCCTTGGGGCTGTACACTCAGGAAGGCAGCTAGTGTCAGTGGGGGCAATTAGCCTTGGCTTAGCATCTGGATCCTTCATGTGTGTGGTTAGAACAGAAGAGTTCCAGAGCCAGCACAACTTTTAGTTAGGGTTTTAGTCCCTGTGTACAGCGCGACTCTGAGAGGAAACAGCTCGATTTCCTTTCACACGGGGTAAAGCTTTAACCCACGTGTGAGCTCAGTGTCCTTCCGCGATTACTTGCAGCAGGTATCTCTGCACCGTGGACCCGGGCTGCGAACGCACCTCGTATCTATCACACTATTACTTGGTGCAGGTTGCCGGCTCTCGAGCGCATAACCTCAGCTGTGGATGTTTCCGCCATAGCTGTTCAGGCTGCAAGAGTGGCTGCAGCAAGTGTGTCCACTGCCACCCCTGTTCCGACCTTATCTCGCATCCCACAGCCAGATAAATACTCTGGTGATAGTGCATCTTGTAGGGGTTTCGTGAGCCAGTGCGCAATACACCTCGAGCTCCAGGCTGCATGTTTTCGCATAGAGTGGGCAAAGGTGAGATTCGTTATATCTCTTCTGTCGGACATGGCGTTGGAATGGGCTACGCCTCTGTGGGAGTGTGGTGATATTGAGGTGCAGAGTGCTCCGCTGTTCTTGAGCACTCTGAAACAGGTTTTTTTGGGACCTCAAGTCATCCATGATACGGCACTCCAACCATTGGCATTGACTCAGGGCTCTTCCATGGTCAGCCATTTTGTCGTCCACTTCCGGACGTTAGCATCTGAGCTGGAGTGGTCAGATAAAGCCCTCATCCCTGTATTTTGGAGCGGTCTGGCTGACCATGTGAAGGACGCTTTGGCCACTTGGGAGATTCCCGTCACACTGGAGGAGCTAATAGCTGTATCCACTTTCATTGACCTCCGTTTTAACGAGCGGAGGTTAGAGCAAGCCCAGTGTAGGCAGAGGTTTCGGCTGGCTCCCACGTTTGCCAAACCTTTGGAATCTACGGTGCAGGCGCCCGAGTCACATGAGGCCATGGAGGTGTCACAAGCGGGATCTAAGTTCCAGACCGCTCTTACACTCAAGGTCTGTCATGGCTGCCAGCAGTCAGGACATCTTGCCACCAGATATCCCCAGCACGAAACGTCAGCGTCTAGTGGTAGTAGGTGGAGGTACACTAGACACGGCGACGTTTGCCTCCAAACTGTCCTTTAAGGGGACAATTACCATAGGCTCATCCTCTCATTCGGTAGAGCTTTGCGTGGATTCCGGGGCGGAGGGCAATTTTATGTCATCTGCCTTCGCCCAACGACACGCAATACCCCTGGTGATACTCGCCAAAACAGTGACAGTACGAGTGGTTAATGGGTCGACACTGCCCTCACAGATAACACACCAGACCATCCCATTTACTCTATCTATGTCGCCATCTCATCAGGGGATTATATGTCTGCTCGTCATTTCTGAGGAAATTGATGAGGTCCTGAAAGGGATACCTTGGCTACGGTACCACTCCCCTCATATTGCGTGGTCCACAGGCAGAATTTTGGGATGGAGTGAATCTTGTGGGGGTAGATGTCAGAGGGAATGTGTTCAGGTTGCTACAACTGAGGTACCTGCAGATCTTTCCTCTCTGTCTAAGCAATAATGGCCCTATGCGGACGAGTTCTCCAAAAGGGCTACGGAGACCCTTCCGCCTCATTGCCCCTATGACTGTCCTATTGACCTCTTGCCTGGTGCTGAGCCTTCCCGGGGTCGAGTCTACCCGTTGTCTCTCCCGGAGACGGAGGCAATGTCTCAGTACATCCAGGAGAATCTGGCAAGAGGATTCATTAGGAAGTCAGTGTCACCTGCATGGACTGGGTTCTTCTTCATGCAGAAGAAGAACGGAGAATTACATCCATGCATAGATTACAGAGTTCTTAACGCCATCACCATTAAGAACAAGTACCCATTGCCCCTGATGTCTGAGCTTTTTGATAGGCTTCGGGGAGCAAGGGTGTTTACTAAACTAGATCTGCAGGGTGTTTACAACCTGGTTCGCATCTGTGAGGGAGACGAATAGAAGCCGTTTTTTTTACACCAGGGATGGGCACTATGAATATCTAGTGATACCCTTTGGGCTTTGTAATGCCCCAGACGTTTTCCAAGACTTTGTGAATGATATCTTCTGGGATATGCTCTCCACCTCGGTTGTAGTCTACCTGGATGATATTCTCATCTACTCTCCAGATATAGACTCCCGCCGGGGAGATTTTTGCAAAGTCTTCTACCTCCTACGGGCAAATTCCCTCTATGCCAAGTTGGAGAAGTGTGTGTTTGAGCGGGAGTCTTTGCCTTTTCTGGGCTATATCATCTCAGCCCAAGGATTGGCCATGGATCCCACCAAGCTACAGGCTGTGATGGACTGGCAATAACACCATTGTCTCAAAGCGGTGCAGCGCTTTATGGGGTTCATCAACTATTATCGCCAGTTCATTCCCCGCTTCTCAACTTTGGTAGCTCCTCTGGTTGCCCTCACCAAGAAGGGAGTAAATCCCAAATTGTGTTCGGAAGAGGTCTCCAAGGCCTTCCTCTCTATCAATACATATAAGAAAAACCTGGCACTCAACTTTATATAGGTGATATTTTATTATTCCAAGCGGAGTTGCAGTAACAGCAAACGTTTCGGTCATAAACACATGACCTTCATCAGTTACGTAAAGAGATTGCTGGTGAAGTAAGTGTTAGCTCTGTTTAACAGTGCTAATTGCCCTTTAAGGGAAGGCACTTGTTAGAATACTCGGGTATGGGCGCAGCCCTGCTCTGGTGCTGCAGATGCGGAGTCCAAGTGATCTCCTTACGTAACTAATGAAGGTCATGTGTTTATGACCGAAACGTTTGCTGTTACTGCACCTCCGCTTGGAATAAAATATCACCTACATAAAGCTGAGTGCCAGGTTTTTCTTATATGTATCACTACGGTTTTGGAACCTACCTGGGCACCTTCATATAGAGCTGTGCACACGTTTTTTGTTGATACCTAGTTTTCCTCTCTATCAAGTCACACTTCGCTGGTGCTCCCATTTTACATCGCCCCGATGATGATAAACCTTTTATCATGGAAGTGGATGCCTCTTCCGTTGCTGCTGGAGGAGTCCTCTTCCAGAAGGATGCTCAAGGTCGGAAGCATCCTTGCTTCTTCTTCTCCAAAACCTTCACACTGGTGGAGAGAAATTATTCCATCGGGAATAGGGAGTTGCTAGCCATGAAGTTAGCCTTTTTGGAGTGGAGACACCTCCTGGAGGGGGCTCGTTTTCCTTTCCAAGTTTTCTCCGACCACAAAAATTTAGTGTATTTGCAAACCGCTTAGCGGCTAAACTCTCGCCAGGCCAGATGGTCCCTCTTCTTCTCCCGGTTCCATTTCACCCTCCATTTTCTTTCCAGGGAGAAGAACATTCGTGCCGACGCTCTCTCCGGCTCCTCAGTGTCATCAGAGGAGGAGGAGGAGCCTCGGCTTATTGTCCCTTCAGAGAGCCTGAGACCTGTGACTCCGGATTCGCTAGAGTCTGTGCCCCAGGCAAGACTTTCATTCCATCTAATTTGTGATTGGATGTTCTCTCTTGGGCTCACTCGTCCAGGGTGGGTGGACATTTTGGGACCATGAGGATATCTGAGCTTTTGGCGAGGACTTACTGGTGGCAGCATATGGCCCGTGACGTCGAGGACTATATTCGGGCATGTGTCTCCTGCACCAAGAATCGGTCTCCTTGGCAATGGACTGCTGGGCTACTTTACCCCTGCCGGTGACAGACAGGCATGGTCGGGATGGACTTCATGGTAGGCTTACCCAAGTCTCGTAGCTGCACAATTATTTGGGTAGTCACCGATCATTTTTCTAAAATGGTGCACTTGGTTCCGCTTCCACGATTACCTTCTGCACGGGCCTTAGCGGCGTTGTTCATTAAACATGTCTTCCATCTACATGGCATGCCTGACAAAATTGTCAGTGACCGGGGTCCTCAATTTGCGCCTCGGTTCTGGAGAGAGCTCTGTCATTTAGCATTGAGCTGAATATCTCTTCTGCATACCATCCCGAGACAAATGGGTTGGTAGAGAGGGCCAAGCAGACTCTGGTTACATACTCGCGACATTTTGTCTCCGCCAGGCAGGATGACTGGGCATCTTTGTTACCTTGGGCGGAATTTGCTTTGAACAATGTCGTAGCCGACTCTACCGGACAGACTCCATTTCTCCTTAATTACGGCCAGCATCCACGTATCCCTGTGCCCATGCCTGTGCCATCCACCGATTCTAGGGTGGCAGACTGGGCAGTGGAGGCACATGACATTTGGGACTGCACACAGGATGCCATCCGGGCCTCCAAGGAGAGAATTAGGGTTTCTGCTGATGCACATTGGCGCCCCGCTCCGACCTTTGCTCCTGGTGACTTAGTGTGGCTCTCCGCTCGTAACATCAGGCTGCGAGTTGAGTCCACTAAGTTTGTGCCTCGCTACATAGGCCCTTTCAAGGCTCTGGAACAGGTCAACCCTGTGGTCTACCGCTTGGCTATTCCTCCGCGTCTAGGTATCACCGACACTTTTCATGTATCCCTCTTAAAGCACCTCTACATGTCCCGGTATTCAGAGTCATCTGCCGGCACATCGGGTTCATCCACGGATGAGTACGAGGTGAACTCTATCTTGGGGTGCAAGGTGGCACGTGGCAAAAAATACAATCTGGTGGACTGGAAGGGCCATGGCCCAGAGGATAGAAGCTGGGAGCCTGTGGAGCACATTCAGGCTCCGCTGCTCATTGCAGCCATTGAGCATAGAGAGGACCAAGGAGGGGGGGTAATGTTAGGAGTCGAGTTCCTGCCGCTGCACTGGGGGAATCTCGAGCCATGTCCACCACGGTCTCCCATTCTTCTCCAGCTCTGCCATTCGCCCAAACAGTGGTTTACCCCAACATATAGGGTATCAGCATAACTCAGGACAAATTGCACAACAACTTTTTTGGTCTACTTTCCTCTGTTACCCTTGGGAAAATTAAAAATTGTGGGCGAAAAATCATTTTTGTGAAAAAATATGATTTTTTATTTTTACTGCTCTACATTAGGGTTGAGCGACTTTAACTTTTTTAGGGTCGAGTCGGGTTTTGCGAAACCTGACTATCTCAAAAATCAAGTCGAGTGAAATCGGCCGATTATCGCGAAAAGTCGGGGTTGGGGATCGACCGAAACACGAAACCCAATGCAAGTCAATGGGGAAGCATAGCCGGCAGTGAGTGTAGGCCAGGAAAACACCTACAGTGCCCATTTTAATGGCAAAAACATCCATTCTTGGTACTGAAGCTTGTCAATCTTAATTTACCTTATAATAATAGTTAGGCGTTGGAAATTGGGGGTCATTTGGCTAAAGTTGGGGGGGGGGGTATGGTGGTTCAAGTATTTAGTGGGCCCAGGAAACGTGGACCACGTCATGGCAGTGGAGCAGGGAGAGGTAAGTATTTCAACTTTGCAAGTGCTGTGATCCTGAGCAAGTGGGGGGGGGGCCCACTAGTTCGCATTGGCACTGGCATAGGGCCCCTCAAAGTACGGCGGTGTGTTTGCATGGCGGGGGCGCCTCCCACCGGCAGCGACACTTTTGCGTACTATGAGGGGCTCTGTGCCAGTGACGTCGCCAACGAGTATCCCCCCCACCTGATGAAGGAACCTGCACTTTCATCTGCACCTTCCTCTTTGTCCCCGTGTAAGGTGGTATAGTATGCGGGAAGGGGAACCTCACTTTCAGCAGGGTCAGAATCTGGCTGTGTAGTGTGCAAGGGGAATGTAGCGGTCTGGGTCAATGTACCAGCAGAGTCATCTAGCACTGGCTGGGCAATGGGCAGGATAAGGAGGAAACACAGATATAGTCCCAAATACAAAAGTAGGATAAAAGCAGTTCAAAATTGTTAACAGGACTAAACAGCCAGCATTGCTTTGTTCAGTGGAGGACAACTGTAATGAGAGGCTGACACAGTGAGTAGGCCCAAATCAGTAAGTAGTCTAAATGCAGTTCAAAATTGGTAACAGTAGTAAACAGGCAGCACTGCTTTTTTCAGTGGAGGAGAACAGCAAGGAGCGGCAGACACCGTTAGTAGGCCCCAACCCAACTAGTAGGCCAAATGCAGTGTAATATTAACAGCTACTTAACAAGAGCCTGAAAATGGAAGTTCAGGACCGGAAACCAGGAGAACAGCAAGGAGTGTCAGACACCGTTAGTAGGCCCCAACCAAACTAGTAGCCCCACTGCAGTTGTTCCATTTAACAACTATTTAACAAGAGCCTTAAGAAAGAAGCTCATGAAAGGCAACCAGGAGAACGCCTTGGAGCGGCAGACACTGTTAGTAGGCCCCAACCAAGCTAGTAGCCCCACTGCGGTTTTAAAATTCCGATAGGCTGAAAACCTGATAATTGCAGGTACTTTTGTTAAGAGGACAGCTGTATTGAGTGGCGCAGCTAGCCACTGCTAGTAGGCCTTACACCACAAAGTTGGCTCAATGCAGGTTTAAAAAAGGTTACATGGGTACACGGTCAGCATTGGTGTGGTCAGTGGAGGACAATTGGAAGGAGGGACCGCAGACAGACTTAGTAGGCCAAAAATAAAAAAAAGGTGGCTCTTTGCACTTTTAAATAGGATCCAAGGGTACACAGGCAGCATTGGTGTGGTCAGAGGAGGACTATTGGAAGGAGGGACTGCAGACAGACTTAGTAGGCCTAACATAAAAAAGGTGGCTCTATGCACTTTTAAATAGGATCCAGGGGTACACAGGCAGCATTTGTGTGGTCAGTGGAGGACTATTGAAAGGAGTGTCTGACACAGTTAGTACTCCAAAACAATACATAGATGTTAATGTCTCGCAAAAAAACAAAACCCCCCCCAAAAAGCGTGGCATACTTAGGTACAGGGGTGGGCTCCTCTGCTGACTTTCAGACATTGTTATTTGGCGCAAAGTATTTACTGGTGTAAATGTAGGACAGGGCCACTGAATATTTTAAGTAGCATCATACATGTCAACAAATTGGTATTGTCAGTGCCAGGCATTGAAGGATTTCACCGCGTAGACTAAACAGAGGTGGAGCAGTGACAGATAATTTTGCAAGTGGTAGAGCACAGTTTGAGCTGGGGGGTGGGGGGCACTCTCTCGTGCCCGGCGGTACTGGCCAAGGCCCCTCATGTTACAACTGTGTGTCTGACGTTGGGTGCGCGACACCACCGCCAGAGACACTTCATTATACTATGAGGGACCCGGGGCCAGTGCCTTCGACCAAAAGTGGGCACACCCACCTCTTCAGAAAAAAAGGCACTCTCACGGGTGCTTTCGCCAAGTGGCGAGACCATGGCTTCGTGGGGGGAGTCAGCCCATTTAGGGAGGTGTAAACATGTCGTATGCTGGACATACAGCAGCTGCATATGGAGAAATTGGAACATTCAGTAAGACCAGTCCAAAAGCAAGACCTTTTTAACCCTGCTGTTCTGTTGGTCAAAAATGACCGACTTTGAACTTCAATATTCTTTAAAATATTCAAGATGCGGCTCTGAAACCCGTGGCCGACCGACCCATCCTCATTTAAGTCAATCAACCACAAGTTTCAGAACCGCATCTTGAACACCCCAAAAAATACCAAAGTTCAAAATAGGTCTCCCCAGACCGAACAGAACAGCAGGGTTAAAGGAAAGCTAGGTGTAAGCTGGGAAAGGTGGAGCAAAATAATTAGAAATCCATGAGTGGTTCATTTCACTGAAGGTTAGATCATCAACATTTTGGGTAGCCAGACGAGTCCTTTTTTCGGTCAGTATTGAACCAGCAGCACTGAATTCTCTTTCTGATAGCACACTAGCTGCTGGGCAAGCAAGCTCCTGCAATGCATATTCGGACAATTCATGCCAGGTGTCTATTTTGGATGCCCAGTAATCAAATGGGAATGACAGGTGAGGGAGAACATCGATAGGGGAGGAAAAATAGTTAGTAACCATACTGGACAAATGTTGTCTCCTGTCACTTTGAATTGATGCTGCAGTACCTGTCCTGTCTGCGGTCATTGCGAAATCACTCCACAACCTGGTCAGAAAACCACTCTGTCCAACGCCACTTCTGATTTGTGCACCCCTAACACCTCTGCCCTGTTGCCCCCTGCAGATCGTGTGAGAACCATCACCGACGCTGTGTGCTGGGAATGCCTGAATCAAACAGTCAACAAGAGTTGCATGTTTGGTTGTCAATATTTGTTCAAGGTTCTCATGTGGCATGATGTTTTGCAGTTTCCCCTTATAGCGTGGATCTAGGAGGCAGGCCAACCAGTAATCGTCATTGGTCATCATTTTTATAATGCGGGGGTCCCTTTTTAGGATACGCAAGGCATAATCCACCATGTGGGCCAAAGTTCCAATTGTCAATTCACTGCTTGTGCTGGTTTGAGGAGAACTTTTGGGCAAATCAACGTCACTTGCCTCCCTAAAAAAACCTGAACCTGGCCTTGCAATGCCACCAGTTTCTATTGCCCCTAAGATGCTTCCTCATCCAAAAAATACTCATTCCCATCATCCTCCTCGTCCTCCTCCTCTTCGCCCGCCACCTCGTCCAGTAGACTTCCCTGACCAGACAATGGCTGACTGTCATCATGGCTTCCCTTGTCCTCGGCTGCAGACGCCTGCTCCTTTATGTGCGTCAAACTTTGCATCAGCAGACACATTAGGGGGATGCTCATGCTTATTATGGCGTTGTCTGCACTACCCAGCCGTGTGCATTCCTTAAAACACTGAAGGACTTGACAGAGGTCTTGTAGCTTCGACCACTGCAAACCTGACAACTCCATGTCTGCCATCCAACTGCCTGCCCATGTATGTGTATACTCCCACAAATACATAACAGCACGCCTCTATTCGCACAGTTTCAGAAGCATGTGCAGTGTGGAGTTCCACCTTGTTGCAACGTCGATGATTAGGCGATGCTGGGGAAGGTTCAAAGATCGCTGATGGTTCTGCATACGGCTGGAGTGTACGGGCGAACGGCGGATGTGCGAGCAAAGTCTGCGCACCTTCAGGAGCAGGTCGGGTAACCATGGATAACTTTTCAGGAAGCACTGCACCACCAGGTTTAAGGTGTGAGCTAGGCAAGGAATGTGTTTCAGTTGTGAAAGGGCTATGGCAGCCATAAAATTCCTTCCGTTATCACTCACTACCTTGCCTGCCTCAAGATGTACACTGCCCAGCCATGACTGAGTTTCTTGCTGCAAGAACTCGGACAGAACTTCCGCGGTGTGTTTGTTGTCGCCCAAACACTTCATTGCCAATACAGCCTGCTGACGCTTGCCACTAGCTGTTCCATAATGGGACACCTTGTGTGCAACAGTGGCAGCAGCGGATGGAGTGGTCGTGCGACTGCGGTCTGTGGACGAGCTCTCGCTTCTGCTGGAGGACGAGGAGGAGGGGGGCCAACGCCTACAGCCAACTGTTTCCTCGACCGTGGGCTAGGCAGAACTGTCCCAATATTGCTGTCCCTTGTGGCATCCACCACATTAACCCAGTGTGCAGTGATGGACACGTAACGCCCCTGGCCATGCCTACTGGTCCATGGATCTGTTGTCAGGTGCACCTTTCTACTCACAGATTGCCTGAGTGCATGGACAATGCAGTCTTTTACGTGCTGGTGGAGGGCAGGGATGGCTTTTCTCGAAAAGAAGTGTTGACTGGGTAGCTCGTAGCGTGGTACAGCATAGTCAATCAGGGCTTTGAAAGCTTCGCTTTGAACTAACCGGTAGGGCATCATCTCTAACGAGATTAGTCTAGCAATGTGGGCGTTCAAACCCTGTGTACGCAGATGAGAGGATGAGCACTTCCTTTTCCTAACGAGAGTCTCTTGTAGGGTGAGCTGGACTGGAGAGCTGCATATGGTGGTACTGCTTTGGCCTTGTGACAAAACCTCCACATTTGCTGCAGGTGGTGTGGTAAACGTTGGGCTTGCAGTGAGGGAAAGGATGTAGCGTTGCTGACTAGCTTCATTGTGAGAGGGAGCAACAACGTTAAGGGATGTTTGGTAGTTAGTCCAGGCTTGCAAGTGCATGGTGCATGCAACTTGTATTTAGACTTTTTACATTCTGACCTCTGCTGAAGGTCCTTGAGCATTTCTTACAGATTACTTTGCACTGATCATTTGGATGTTGGTTAAAAAAATGCCAGACTGCACTCTTCCTACTATTGGATACCTTTTCAGGCATTGCACACTGAGCTACTTTAACCGGATGGCCACGCTGTCCTACAACTGGTTTTGGTTTAGCCACACGTTTTTGGCCAGATACGGGCCTGCCAGATGGAACCTGTTGCGATGTTGATGCCTGCTGCGGCTCCTTCTCCTCCTCCGCTTCAGAGCTACTGCCGGCTGCACCCTGTTCCCCCAATGGCTGCCAATTGGGGTCAACAACTGGGTCATCTACGACCTCCTCTTCTATGTCCTGTGCACCTTCCTCTGTGTCACCGTGTAAGCCGGTGCTATAGCGCTATAGTTCATGACGGGGCTCCATAGTCTCATCTGGGTCAGATTCTGGATCAGTACACTGCGAGGCCAATGTTGTGATCTGAGTCAAAGGAACAGCATAAGAATCTGGCTGTGGCTGTGCATCTGTGCACTCCATGTCTGATTCATCTTGTAATGGGCATGACCTGTTAACAATTTCCCTTTCTAACCCAGGAACGGTATGTGTAAAGAGCTCCATCGAATAACCCGTTGAGTCACCTGACGCATCCTTCTCTGTTGTTTAGGGGGAAGAACGCAAGGAAGCGACTTGTCCCTGACCGGGAACATCCACTGTCGACACGCTGCTTTTACATTTTGCAGTTTCCGAAGAGGAGGCAAAAGAGCTAGAGGCAGAGGCAGCAAGGAAAGCCAAAACTTATTCCTGCTGCTCCGGCTTTAAAAGCGGTTTTCCTACTCCCATAAAAGGGAGCGTTCGAGGCCTTGTGTTGCCAGACGATGATGGTGGCTGAACAACTCGAGACTTAGGTGCTATATTGCTTTTCCCACGATCGCTTGATGCTCCACCACCACTACCATCATTACCAGCTGGCAATGACTACCCACGGCCACGACCTCTTCCACCAGACTTCCTCATTCTTGGAAATATGTAACCAAACTTACAAACGTTATTTGGTATTGTAAAACCAGTTACAAGGTGGACGAAAAATTGTTGTGAATTTAAATCTCCCTTTATAGGTGTGTGAGAGTGCTGGGAAAATCAGGTCCACTGTATTAAACTACACAGTTTCAGTGGCACACAGTGGCTGACAGATATGCCACTAACAGGACTGACGCAGATGCACAGATTTGCCAATATTAATCTCCCCTTCTTTTTGGGGGGGATGGGAGACTAGTGAATCAATCTGGCCCACAGTTTTACAGTAGTGTTTCTGTGGCAGCTAGTGGCTGACAGATATGCCACTAACAGGACTGGCGCAGAGGCACAGATTTGCCAATATTAATCTCCCCTTCTTTTTTGGGGGGGGATGGGAGACTAGTGAATCAATCAGGCCCACAGTTTTACAGTAGTGTTTCTGTGGAAGCTAGTGGCTGACAGATATGCCACTAACAGGACTGACGCAGAGGCACATATTTGCCAATATTAATCTCCCCTTCTTTTTTGGGGGGTATGGGAGACTAGTGAATCAATCTGGCCCACAGTTTTACAGTAGTGTTTCAGTGGCAGACAGTGGCTGACCGATATGCCACTAGCAGGACTGACGCAGAGGCACAGATTTGCCAATATTAATCTCCCCTTCTTTTTTTGGGGGGATGGGAGACTAGTGAATCAATCTGGCCCACAGTTTTACAGTTGTGTTTCAGTGGCACAAAATGACAGACCGATACCACAGACTGGACTGGCACAGATGCACAGGTTTGCCAATATTAATCTCCCCTTTTTGTTTTTATATGGAAGACTAGTGGATAAATCTCGCCCACTGTTTTACAGTATTGTTTCTGTGGCACAAAATGACTGACAGATACAACAGACTGGACAGGCACAGATGCACTGATTGGCAATATAAATCTCCCTTTTTAGGTGTGGGACTGTGCAGAAAAATACAGGCCCACTGTTTTACACTTCACAGTTTCAGGGGCAGAAAGTGGCTTGAAGATATATATATAAAAAAGGGACTGTACTACAATTACTATCTCCCTACAGTAATCTCAGAAAAGTATGGCAGGCAGCAATAAAAAGGACTGCTGCACACAAAAGTGTGGACAAACAAACAAGATAGCTGTGCAGAAAGGAAGGAACAACAGGATTTGTGCTTTGAAAAAAGCAGTTGGTTTGCACAGCGGTGTACACACAGCAATGCAGGTATCAGGGAGCCTTATAAGGCAGCCTAATAAGCTACAGAACTGATGCACCAAAAAAAAAAATCCACTGTCCCTGCAAGGAAAAGGTGGTGTTGGACAGTGGAAATTGCTACAGCACAAGCGGTTTGGTGGTTAATGGACCCTGCCTAACGCTATCCCTGCTTCAGACGAAGCTGCAGCAACCTCTCCCTAAGCTCAGATCAGCAGCAGTAAGATGGCGGTCGGGGTGCACGCCCTTTTATAGCCCCTATGACGCTGCAGAAAGCAAGCCAATCACTGCCATGCCCTTCTCTAAGATGGTGGGGACCGAGAACCATGTCATCACGCTGCCCACACTCTGCGTCCTCCTTCATTGGCTGAGAAATGGCGCTGAACACGTCATATGAAATGCGACTTTGGCGCGAAGGTCGTGTACCGCATGGCCGACCCCACACAAAGATGAGGTCGGGTTTCATGAAACCCGACTTTGCCAAAAGTTGGCGACTTATGAAAATGACCGATCCGTTTCGCTCAACCCTACTCTACATTATAAACATCTGTGAAGCACTTAATGGGTCAAAGTGCTCACCACTCATCTAGATAAGTTCTTTCGGGGGTCTACTTTCCAAAATGGGGCCACATGTGGGGGATTTCAATGTTTAGGTACATCAGGGGCTCTCCAAACGAGACATGGCCTCCTATCTCAATTCCAGCCAATTTTGAATTGGAAAGTCAAACGGCGCTCCTTCACTTTCGAGCTCTGTCATGCGCCCAAAACAGTGGTTTCCCCCACATATGGGGTATCTGCGTACTCAGAACAGATTGTACATCAACTTTTGTGGTCCAATTTTCTATTTTATAGACCCCTCAAAATGACTTCAAATGTGATGTAGTCCCTAAAAAAAATGGTGTTGTAAAAATGTGAAATTGCTGGTCAAATTTTAACCCTTATAACTCCCTAACAAAAAACATTTTGGTTCCAAAATTGTGCTGATATAAAGCAGACATGTGGTAAATGTTACTTATTAAGTATTTTGTGTGAGATATCTCTGTTATTTAAGGGCATAAAAATTATTGTTGGAAAATTGTGACATTTTTTAAATTTTCGACAAATTTCCGTTTTTTTTTCACAAATAAAGGCAGGTAATATCAAAGAAATGTTACCACTATCATGAAGTACAATATGTCACGAGAAAACTTGGTCAGAATCATCAGGATCCATTGAAGTGTTCCAGAGTTATAACCTCATAAAGGGAATGTGGTCAGAATTGTAAAAATTGTCCAGGTCATTAACGTGCAAACTACCCTTGGGTGTTAAGGGGTTAAACATACCGTAGACAAAGCAAACATCCTCACTCCAAAAAAAGCTGAAAAAAGTGTGAAGAACACCACAAACAAGCTGAAAAACAGGTGTTTTGAACACAACATTTTAACAGCCAATAGAAAAGGTTTTGGCTACTGAAAAAAGGCTGTACGTCAACATAGTGTTACTTTGAAGCTATCTGTGGTGTTAGATAGGACTGCAGGTAACCTTTACTACATTATCTGTACTCAGAGAGTGATCACTGTGTTATATGTGGTGTTACATAGGACTGCAGGTGACATCTACTACATTATCTGTACTCAGAGAGTTATCACTGTGTTATCTGTGGTGTTACATAGGACTGCAGGTGACATTTACTACATTACCTGTACTCAGAGTTATCACTGCTATCTCTGGTGTTACATAGGAGTGCAGGTGACATTTACTACATTACCTGTATTCAGAGAGCTATCACTGTGTTATCTGCAGTGTTTAAAAAAAAAATTAGAGGGGGTTGGGGGCAACTCTTTGTCTTGGGGCTTGGGCCCCCAATCTTTTCTGACCCTAGCAATGCCCCTGCGTACAGCTAATTGTGGCAGACCCATTGGCTGATATAACGCCCCTAAATATGGGAGTCACAGTTCTAGCACTGGCTCCAGGCCCCTCCACCAACTGTATCCGCATCCTGCTCATGTAATGTAACCTAAATGTTTGTGTGATTTTACAATGTTAGCATTTGGGGCCCCACTCTAAACTTTTGCCTAGGGCCCCACTTTGTCTAAAACCGGCCCTGCCTGTGCTAGTTTGAGAAGCCACGAAGATACCGAGAAAGGGATTTACAGATTCCAGGAACATCTCTAGGACCCAGAAGCAAGGACAAGAACATATTTCACGGAGCTGGCAGAGAGCTGTGCACACCACAGTACTAGACTTGGGGCCCCCCCGGGACTGGATCTGAGTCCCCAACATCATTGTGAGTTTGTTCCTGTTTTGTGCACATGTCAGGGCCTAGTGTAGGCTTCAATAGACAGAACACGACAGCCGTGTGGCCTGCTTAGTAGATGCCAGGGAGGCCACGTAGAGTAGCATCATTCTTTGTTTATTGTGCATTTGCTTGTGTATGTATGTTAATTCTGTAATAGTTAGAGCACCGTGCTATTTGATGGCCTAGCTAAAGAATACAACTCTTGTAAATTATCTTTTGCCATTGCATACCCCTGTTTGCACCTTCCTCATCCACTTCATTCCTTGCCTTCCAATAAATGTACCCTTTGCTGTTTGCACCTCATCTTGTGTATGGTAGTCTCCCTGCACAGTGGTGGTCCCCCTGAGATACAGCACGCATGGGTGAGTCGCTCTGTGGAGCCACACCATTTCTGGACCAACAAGTAGTCTTCAATGAGGGACATGTATGCTGTGTTGCGCTGCGTCGAGCACTACACCAGCATGGCCAGTGCTCATGATTAGGGTTGAGCGAAACGGGTCGTTCATTTTCAAAAGTCGCCGACTTTTGGCAAAGTCGGGTTTCATGAAACCCGATCCGACCCCTGTGCGGGGTCGGCCATGCGGTACGCGACTTTCGCGCCAAAGTCGCGTTTCAATGACGCGAAAAGCGCCATTTCTCAGCCAATGAAGGTAAACGCAGAGTGTGGGCAGCGTGATGACATAGGTCCTGGTCCCCACCATCTTAGAGAAGGGCATTGCAGTGATTGGCTTGCTGTCTGCGGCGTCACAGGGGCTATAAAGGGGCGTTCCCGCCGACCGCCATGTTACTGCTGCTGATCTGAGCTTAGGGAGAGGTTGCTGCCGCTTCGTCAGAAGCAGGGATAGCGTTAGGCAGGGTCCATTAACCACCAAACCGCTTGTGCTGTAGCGATTTCCACTGCCCAACACCACCTTCCGTGTGCAGGGACAGTGGAAGCTACATTTTTTTTTCCCCCTCAGCGCTGTAGCTCATTGGGCTGCCCTAGAAGGCTCCCTGATAGCTGCATTGCTGTGTGTACGCCGCTGTGCAAACCAACTGCTTTTTTCAAAGCACAAATCCTCTTGTTCCTTCCTTTCTGCACAGCTATCTTTTTGGTTTGTCCACACTTTTTATTTAATTTGTGCATCAGTCCACTCCTTATTGCTGCCTGCCATACCTGGCTGAGATTACTGCAGGGAGATAGTAATTGAAGGACACTCCCTGTTTTTTTTTTTTTTTTTGTGGGAGATTAAGATTGACATTTCTGCTAGAGTGCCATCCCTGTGTGTGCCATCTCTCACTCAGTGGGCCATAGAAAGCCTATTTATTTTTTTGCTTGATTTGGGTTATAAAATCTACCTGAAAAAATCACTACATCAATCAGTGGGAGAAAAATATTGGCCTCAGGGCTTGTGTGCCACTCTTGACTCCTGTGTGCATCATCACTCACTCAGTGGGCCATAGAAAGCCTATTTATTTTTTTGCTTGATTTTGGTTCTAAAATCTACCTGAAAAAATCACTACATCAATCAGTGGGAGAAAAATATTGGCCTCAGGGCTTGTGTGCCACTCCTGACTCCTGTGTGCATCATCACTCACTCAGTGGGCCATAGAAAGCCCATTTTTTTTTTTTTTGCTTTATTTGGGTTCTAAATTCTACCTGAAAAAATCAATAAATCAATCAGTGGGAGATTAATATTGGCCTTTGGGCTTGTGTGCCAGTCCTAAGCGTGCCATCTCTCTCTCTCTCAGATAGTGGGCCATAGAAAGCCTATTTATTTTTTATTTTTTTTATTGGGTTTATAAATTTTCCCTGGAAAAAAAAAAAAAAAGTGGGAGATTAATATTGGCCTCTGGGCTTGTGTGCCAGTCCTGAGCGTGCCATCTCTCTCACAAATAGTGGGCCATAGAAAGCCTATTTATTTATTTTTTTTTGGTTTTATAAATTCTCCCTTAAAAAAAAAAGGGAGATTAATATTGGCCTTTGGGCTTGTGTGCCAGTCCTAAGCGTGCCATCTCTCTCTGTCTCTCAGATAGTGGGCCATAGAAAGCCTATTTATTATTTTTTCTATTGGGTTTATAAATTTTCCCTGGAACAAAAAAAAAAAAGTGGGAGATAAATATTGGCCTCTGGGCTTGTGTGCCACTCCTGACTCCTGTGTGCGTCATCTCTCACTCAGTGGGCCATAGAAAGCCTTTTTTTGTTTTATTTGTTTTCTAAATTCTCCCTGAAAAAATCATTTTATTTTCTTTGGTTTCTAAATTCTTCCTGAAAAAATCATTTTATTCTATTTTTTTTTTCCTAAAGTCTCCCTGAAAAAACAAAAAAACAAAAACAAATCAGTGGGAGATTAATATTGCCCTTTCTGCTTGTGTGCCAGTCTTGACTCCTGGGTGTGCCATCTCTCTCTCTCTCTCCCCAATTGTGGGCCATAGAAAGCCTATTATTTTTTTAGCTTGATTTGGGTTCCAAAATCTACCTGAAAAAATCACTACATCAATCAGTGGGAGATAAATATTGGCCTCTGGGCTTGTGTGCCACTCCTGACTCCTGTGTGCGTCATCTCTCACTCAGTGGGCCATAGAAAGCCTTTTTTTGTTTTATTTGTTTTCTAAATTCTCCCTGAAAAAATCATTTTATTTTATTTGGTTTCTAAATTCTTCCTGAAAAAATCATTTTATTCTATTTTTTTTTTCCTAAAGTCTCCCTGAAAAAAAAAAAAAAAAAAACAAATCAGTGGGAGATTAATATTGCCCTTTCTGCTTGTGTGCCAGTCTTGACTCCTGGGTGTGCCATCTCTCTCTCTCTCTCCAATTGTGGGCCATAGAAAGCCTATTATTTTTTTTAGCTTGATTTGGGTTCCAAAATCTACCTGAAAAAATCACTACATCAATCAGTGGGAGATAAATATTGGCCTCTGGGCTTGTGTGCCACTCCTGACTCCTGTGTGCGTCATCTCTCACTCAGTGGGCCATAGAAAGCCTTTTTTTGTTTTATTTGTTTTCTAAATTCTCCCTGAAAAAATCATTTTATTTTCTTTGGTTTCTAAATTCTTCCTGAAAAAATCATTTTATTCTATTTTTTTTTTCCTAAAGTCTCCCTGAAAAAAAAAAAAAAAAAAACAAATCAGTGGGAGATTAATATTGCCCTTTCTGCTTGTGTGCCAGTCTTGACTCCTGGGTGTGCCATCTCTCTCTCTCTCTCCAATTGTGGGCCATAGAAAGCCTATTATTTTTTTAGCTTGATTTGGGTTCCAAAATCTACCTGAAAAAATCACTACATCAATCAGTGGGAGATAAATATTGGCCTCTGGGCTTGTGTGCCACTCCTGACTCCTGTGTGCGTCATCTCTCACTCAGTGGGCCATAGAAAGACTTTTTTTGTTTTATTTGTTTTCTAAATTCTCCCTGAAAAAATCATTTTATTTTATTTGGTTTCTAAATTCTTCCTGAAAAAATCATTTTATTCTATTTTTTTTTTCCTAAAGTCTCCCTGAAAAAAAAACAAACAAAAACAAATCAGTGGGAGATTAATATTGCCCTTTCTGCTTGTGTGCCAGTCTTGACTCCTGGGTGTGCCATCTCTCTCTCTCTCTCCAATTGTGGGCCATAGAAAGCCTATTATTTTTTTTAGCTTGATTTGGGTTCCAAAATCTACCTGAAAAAATCACTACATCAATCAGTGGGAGATAAATATTGGCCTCTGGGCTTGTGTGCCACTCCTGACTCCTGTGTGCGTCATCTCTCACTCAGTGGGCCATAGAAAGCCTTTTTTTGTTTTATTTGTTTTCTAAATTCTCCCTGAAAAAATCATTTTATTTTCTTTGGTTTCTAAATTCTTCCTGAAAATATCATTTTATTCTATTTTTTTTTTCCTAAAGTCTCCCTGAAAAAAACAAAAAAACAAAAACAAATCAGTGGGAGATTAATATTGCCCTTTCTGCTTGTGTGCCAGTCTTGACTCCTGGCTGTGCCATCTCTCTCTCTCTCTCCAATTGTGGGCCATAGAAAGCCTATTATTTTTTTAGCTTGATTTGGGTTCCAAAATCTACCTGAAAAAATCACTACATCAATCAGTGGGAGATAAATATTGGCCTCTGGGCTTGTGTGCCACTCCTGACTCCTGTGTGCGTCATCTCTCACTCAGTGGGCCATAGAAAGCCTTTTTTTGTTTTATTTGTTTTCTAAATTCTCCCTGAAAAAATCATTTTATTTTCTTTGGTTTCTAAATTCTTCCTGAAAAAATCATTTTATTCTATTTTTTTTTTCCTAAAGTCTCCCTGAAAAAAACAAAAAAAAAAAACAAATCAGTGGGAGATTAATATTGCCCTTTCTGCTTGTGTGCCAGTCTTGACTCCTGGGTGTGCCATCTCTCTCTCTCTCTCCAATTGTGGGCCATAGAAAGCCTATTATTTTTTTAGCTTGATTTGGGTTCCAAAATCTACCTGAAAAAATCACTACATCAATCAGTGGGAGATAAATATTGGCCTCTGGGCTTGTGTGCCACTCCTGACTCCTGTGTGCGTCATCTCTCACTCAGTGGGCCATAGAAAGCCTTTTTTTTGTTTTATTTGTTTTCTAAATTCTCCCTGAAAAAATCATTTTATTTTATTTGGTTTCTAAATTCTTCCTGAAAAAATCATTTTATTCTATTTTTTTTTTCCTAAAGTCTCCCTGAAAAAAAAACAAACAAAAACAAATCAGTGGGAGATTAATATTGCCCTTTCTGCTTGTGTGCCAGTCTTGACTCCTGGGTGTGCCATCTCTCTCTCTCTCTCCAATTGTGGGCCATAGAAAGCCTATTATTTTTTTTAGCTTGATTTGGGTTCCAAAATCTACCTGAAAAAATCACTAAATCAATCAGTGGGAGATAAATATTGGCCTCTGGGCTTGTGTGCCACTCCTGACTCCTGTGTGCGTCATCTCTCACTCAGTGGGCCATAGAAAGCCTTTTTTTGTTTTATTTGTTTTCTAAATTCTCCCTGAAAAAATCATTTTATTTTCTTTGGTTTCTAAATTCTTCCTGAAAAAATCATTTTATTCTATTTTTTTTTTTTCCTAAAGTCTCCCTGAAAAAAACAAAAAAACAAAAACAAATCAGTGGGAGATTAATATTGCCCTTTCTGCTTGTGTGCCAGTCTTGACTCCTGGCTGTGCCATCTCTCTCTCTCTCTCCAATTGTGGGCCATAGAAAGCCTATTATTTTTTTAGCTTGATTTGGGTTCCAAAATCTACCTGAAAAAATCACTACATCAATCAGTGGGAGATAAATATTGGCCTCTGGGCTTGTGTGCCACTCCTGACTCCTGTGTGCGTCATCTCTCACTCAGTGGGCCATAGAAAGCCTTTTTTTGTTTTATTTGTTTTCTAAATTCTCCCTGAAAAAATCATTTTATTTTATTTGGTTTCTAAATTCTTCCTGAAAAAATCATTTTATTCTTTTTTTTTTTTTCCTAAAGTCTCCCTGAAAAAAAAAAAAAAAAAACAAATCAGTGGGAGATTAATATTGCCCTTTCTGCTTGTGTGCCAGTCTTGACTCCTGGGTGTGCCATCTCTCTCTCTCTCTCCAATTGTGGGCCATAGAAAGCCTATTATTTTTTTTAGCTTGATTTGGGTTCCAAAATCTACCTGAAAAAATCACTACATCAATCAGTGGGAGATAAATATTGGCCTCTGGGCTTGTGTGCCACTCCTGACTCCTGTGTGCGTCATCTCTCACTCAGTGGGCCATAGAAAGCCTTTTTTTGTTTTATTTGTTTTCTAAATTCTCCCTGAAAAAATCATTTTATTTTCTTTGGTTTCTAAATTCTTCCTGAAAAAATCATTTTATTCTATTTTTTTTTTCCTAAAGTCTCCCTGAAAAAAAAAAAAAAAAAGTCAGTGGGAGATTAATATTGCCCTTTTCTCTTGTGTGCCAGTCTTGACTCCTGGGTGTGCCATCTCTCTCTCTCTCTCCAATTGTGGGCTATAGAAAGCCTATTATTTTTTTTAGCTTGATTTGGGTTCCAAAATCTACCTGAAAAAATCACTACATCAATCAGTGGGAGATAAATATTGGCCTCTGGGCTTGTGTGCCACTCCTGACTCCTGTGTGCGTCATCTCTCACTCAGTGGGCCATAGAAAGCCTTTTTTTGTTTTATTTGTTTTCTAAATTCTCCCTGAAAAAATCTTTTTATTTTATTTGGTTTCTAAATTCTTCCTGAAAAAATCATTTTATTCTATTATTTTTTTTTCCTAAAGTCTCCCTTAAAAAAAAAAAAATCAAATCAGTGGGAGATTAATATTTACATTTGTGCTTCAGTGACAGTCCTGCGTGTGTGGCATCTCTCTCATTTGTTGCCACCAACAACAGAGTGTGTAACATTGTGCCTGATTTTCGTTGTGGTCTCACTCACCTGTAAAGGGGTAGCTAAATCATACTGAAGTTATAGCTCACCGTGTAATTTGTGTGACAGCAACAAATACCGTTAGTTTGTTTACGTTTTTAAAACAATGAGGAAGTATGGTGGAAGAGGTCGTGGCCGGGGGCGTTCATTGTCAGCTGGTAATGAGGGTAGTGGTAATGGTGGAGCATCAACTGGTCGTGGGAAAAAAATATTGCACCTAAGTCTGGAGCTGTGGAGCCAGGTTCGTCGTCTGGCTACACAAGGCCTCGAACGCTCCCTTTTCTGGGAATAGGAAAACCGCTTTTAAAGCCGGAGCAGCAAGAGCAAGTTTTGGCTTATCTTGCTGACTCAGCCTCTAGCTCTTTTGCCTCCTCTCGTGAAACTGGTAAATGTCAAAGCAGCGCGTCGTTAGTGGATGTTCACGGTCAGGGACAAGTCGCTTCCTTGTCCTCTTCAGCAAAAACAACAACAGAGAAGAATGCAGCAGGCGACACAACGGGTTACTCCATGGAGCTCTTTACACATACCGTCCCTGGCTTAGAAAGTGAAGCAGTTAACAGTCCATGCCCATTACAAGTTGAATCTGACATGGAGTGCACTGATGCACAGCCACAGCCAGACTACTATGCTGGTCCTTTGACTCAGACCACAACATTGCCCTCGCAGGGTGCTGGTCAAGAATCAGACCCTGATGAGACTATGTTGCCCCATCACGAACGCTATACCACCGACCGACACGGTGACACAGACGAAGTTGCACACGAGCTACAAGAAGAGGTAATAGATGACCCAGTTCTTGACCCCGATTGGCAGCCATTGGGGGAACAGGGTGCAGG
Source organism: Ranitomeya imitator (assembly GCF_032444005.1). Taxonomy (NCBI): domain Eukaryota; kingdom Metazoa; phylum Chordata; class Amphibia; order Anura; family Dendrobatidae; genus Ranitomeya; species Ranitomeya imitator. Next base: position 621,789,276 of record NC_091282.1, read on the forward strand.
CGGCAGCAGTTCTGAAGCGGAGGAGGAGGGGCCGCAGCAGGCATCAACATCGCAACAGGTTCCATCTGCCGGGCCCGTATCTTGCCCAAAACGCGTGGCAAAGCCAAAACCTGTTGGAGGACAGCGTGGCCATCCGGTTAAAGCTCAGTCTGCAATGCCTGAAAAGGTATCCGATGCTAGAAAGAGTGCAGTCTGGCATTTTTTTAAACAACATCCAATTGATCAGCGCAAAGTCATCTGTCAAAAATGTTCAACTACCTTAAGCAGAGGACAGAATCTGAAAAGTCTCAATACAAGTTGCATGCATACACATTTAACCACCATGCATTTGCAAGCCTGGACTAACTACCAAACGTCCCTTAAGGTTGTAGCACCCTCGGCCAATGAAGCTAGTCAGCAACGCAACATCCCTTCCGGCAGTGTAGGGCCACCATTTTCCGCACCACCTGCAGTATCTGTGCAGGTTTCTTTGCCAGGCCAAAGCAGTCAGGGTCAGGGAATCCCCAGTTTCGTAGTAGGAAACACTGCATCTAGGGCACCGGTGGCAACAATACCATCTCCCACCGTCTCTCAGTCTGCCATGTCCACCGGCACCCCCTCTAGTTCCACGATCTCCAGCTCTCCAGTCCAGCTCACCCTACATGAGACTATGGTTAGAAAAAGGAAGTACTTAGCCTCGCATCTGCGTACACAGGGTTTGAACGCACACATAGCTAGACTAATCTCGTTAGAGATGATGCCCTACCGGTTAGTTGAAAGCGAAGCTTTCAAAGCCCTGATGGACTACGCTGTACCACGCTACGAGCTACCCAGTCGACACTTTTTTTCCAGAAAAGCCATCCCAGCCCTCCACCAGCATGTTAAAGAGCGCATCGTCCATGCACTCAGGCAATCTGTGAGCACAAAGGTGCACCTGACAACAGATGCATGGACCAGTAGGCATGGCCAGGGACGTTACGTGTCCATCACGGCACACTGGGTAAATGTGGTGGATGCAGGGTCCACAGGGGACAGCAAGTTTGGGACAGTTCTGCCTAGCCCACGGTCTAGGAAACAATTGGCTGTAGCCGTTCGCACCCCCTCCTCCTCCTCTTCGTCCTCCTGCAGAAGCGAGAGCTCGTCCACAGACCGCAGTCGCACAACCACTCCATCCGCAGCTGCCACTGTTGCACACCAGGTCTCCCATTATGGGGCAGCTACTGGCAAACGTCAGCAGGCTGTATTGGCTATGAAGTGTTTGGGCGACAACAGACACACCGCGGAAGTTCTGTCCGAGTTCTTGCAGAAAGAAACGCAGTCGTGGCTGGGCACTGTAGATCTTGAGGCAGGCAAGGTAGTGAGTGATAACGGAAGGAATTTCATGGCTGCCATCTCCCTTTCCCAACTGAAACACATTCCTTGCCTGGCTCACACCTTAAACCTGGTGGTGCAGTGCTTCCTGAAAAGTTATCCGGGGTTATCCGACCTGCTCCTCAAAGTGCGTGGACTTTGCTCACATATCCGCCGTTCGCCCGTACACTCCAGCCGTATGCAGACCTATCAGCGTTCTTTGAACCTTCCCCAGCATCGCCTAATCATAGACGTTGCAACAAGGTGGAACTCAACACTGCACATGCTTCAGAGACTGTGTGAACAGAGGCGGGCTGTTATGTTTTTGTGGGAGGATACACATACACGGGCAGGCAGTAGGATGGCAGACATGGAGTTGTCAGGTGTGCAGTGGTCGAAGATTCAAGACATGTGTCAAGTCCTTCAGTGTTTTGAGGAATGCACACGGCTGGTTAGTGCAGACAACGCCATAATAAGCATGAGCATCCCCCTAATGCGTCTGCTGATGCAAAGTTTGACGCACATAAAGGATCAGGCGTCTGCAGCTGAGGAAGAGGAAAGCCTTGATGACAGTCAGCCATTGTCTGGCCAGGGCAGTGTACAGGACGAGGTAGCGGGCGAAGAGGAGGAGGAGGACGAGGAGGATGATGGGGATGATTATATTTTTAATGAGGAAGCTTTTCCGGGGCCACTGGAAATTGGTGGCGCGGCAAGGCCGGGTTCTGGTTTTTTGAGGGACACAAGTGACGTGGATTTGCCTGAAACTGCCCCTCAACCAAGCACAACCGCAGATTTGAGAACTGGAACTTTGGCCCACATGGCGGATTATGCCTTACGTATCCTCAAAAGGGACACACGCATAACTAAAATGATGAATGATGACGATTACTGGTTGGCCTGCCTCCTTGATCCTCGCTATAAAGGCAAATTGCAAAATATAATGCCACATGAGAACTTGGAACTAATATTAGCAACCAAACAATCAACTCTTGTTGACCGTTTGCTTCTGGCATTCCCTGCACACAGCGCCCGTGATCGTTCTCACACGAGCTGCAGGGGCCAGCAGACCAGAGGAGTTAGAGGGGCAGAAATCAGAAGTGGCGTTGGCCAGAGGGGTTTTCTGACCAGGTTGTGGAGTGATTTTGCTATGACCGCAGACAGGACAGGTACTGCAGCATCAATTCAAAGTGACAGGAGACAACATTTGTCCAGTATGGTTACAAACTATTTTTCATCCCTTATCGATGTTCTCCCTCAACCGTCATTCCCATTTGATTACTGGGCATCAAAATTAGACACCTGGCCAGAATTGGCAGAATATGCATTGCAGGAGCTTGCTTGCCCGGCAGCTAGTGTCCTATCAGAAAGAGTATTCAGTGCTGCAGGTTCAATACTAACAGAAAAAAGGACTCGTCTGGCTACCCAAAATGTAGATGATCTAACCTTCATTAAAATGAACCACAACTGGATTTCGAAATCTTTTGCCCCACCTTGCCCGGCTGACACCTAGCTTTCCTATGAAAAGGTCTTGCCTGTGGACTATTCTGAATGCCTTTTCCAATCTCGTAATTTTCTGCACCTGATTGTCCAGCATACGACATGTTTACACCTCACTAAATGGCCAAACTCCCCACACGGGGCCGTGGTATCGACACTTGGCGACAGCACCCGTGAGAGTGCAGTTTGTCTGAAGAGGTGGGTGAGCCCGCTTTTGGTCGACGGCACTGCCACTGGGTCCCTCCTAGTACAATAAAGTGTCTCTGGCGGTGGTGGTGCGCACCCAACGTCAGACACACCGTTGTAATATGAGGGGCCCTGGGCCTGTACCGCCGGCCACAAGACAGTTTCCCCCCACCCCAGCTCAAACAGTGCTCTACCACTTGCAAAATTATCTCACAGCTCCACCAATGTTTAGTCTATGCGCTGACATCCTTCAATGCCTGCCACTGACAATACCATTGTATTGACATTTTTGTTATGTTAGGCCTTCGATGCCTGTCTGTGGTCACTCCTTCCACTAGGCCTCCACTGACCACACCACTGCTGCCCGTGTACCCCTGTAACCAATTTAAAATTGCCTACAGCCATGTGTTATTATTTTAGGCCTTCGATGCCTGTCTGCGGTGACTCCTTCCACTAGGCCTCCACTGACCACACCACTGCTGCCCGTGTACCCCTGTAACCAATTTAAAATTGCCTACAGCCATGTGTTATTATTTTAGGCCTTCGATGCCTGTCTGCGGTGACTCCTTCCACTAGGCCTCCACTGACCACACCACTGCTGCCCGTGTACCCCTGGAACCAATTTAAAATTGCCTACAGCCATGTGTTATTATTTTAGGCCTTCGATGCCTGTCTGCGGTCACTCCTTCCACTAGGCCTCCACTGACCACACCACTGCTGCCCGTGTACCCCTGGAACCAAGTTAAAATTGCCTACAGCCATGTGTTATTATTTTAGGCCTTCGATGCCTGTCTGCGGTCACTCCTACCACTAGGCCTCCACTGACCACACCACTGCTGCCCGTGGACCCCTGGAACCAATTTAAAATTGCCTACAGCCATGTGTTATTATTTTAGGCCTTCGATGCCTGTCTGTGGTCACTCCTTCCACTAGGCCTCCACTGACCACACCACTGCTGCCCGTGTACCCCTGGAACCAATTTAAAATTGCCTACAGCCATGTGTTATTATTTTAGGCCTTCGATGCCTGTCTGCGGTCACTCCTTCCACTAGGCCTCCACTGACCACACCACTGCTGCCCGTGTACCCCTGGAACCAATTTAAAATTGCCTACAGCCATGTGTTATTATTTTAGGCCTTCGATGCCTGTCTGCGGTCACTCCTTCCACTAGGCCTCCACTGACCACACCACTGCTGCCCGTGTACCCCTGGAACCAATTTAAAATTGCCTACAGCCAGCCCAATTTTTTTACTTTAGGCCTTCGATGCCTGTCTGCGGTCACTCCTTCCACTAGGCCTCCACTGACCACACCACTGCTGCCCGTGTACCCCTGGAACCAATTTAAAATTGCCTACAGCCATGTGTTATTATTTTAGGCCTTCGATGCCTGTTTGTGGTCACTCCTTCCACTAGGCCTCCACTGACCACACCACTGCTGCCCGTGTACCCCTGGAACCAATTTAAAATTACCTACAGCCATGTGTTATTATTTTAGGCCTTCGATGCCTGTCTGCGGTCACTCCTTCCACTAGGCCTCCACTGACCACACCACTGCTGCCCGTGTACCCCTGGAACCAATTTAAAATTGCCTACAGCCATGTGTTATTATTTTAGGCCTTCGATGCCTGTCTGCGGTCACTCCTTCCACTAGGCCTCCACTGACCACACCACTGCTGCCCGTGTACCCCTGGAACCAACATCAGAAAATATAAAAATAAGTATTTTGCTTATAAAAAAGAAAATACTGGAGAGATATCAAATGAAGACATTTTAACATTAAAAACAAACACATACAACAAAAATCTGGTACAGTACTAAAAATGGCCACCAGCTACAATAACTTTCTCCTGCAAGTAGTTAACTGAAAGGTTTTTTCAATTTTAAACACAGATATGGCATCCACCGAGTGTTGTCCTGTCGCGTCTTCTTTATATTATTGTCAAGAAGATGCAAAACAATGAAAATAATAAAATCATTATTTACCAAAAAAATAGAGTAAGTCAAAACCACATTGCAAATAAACATTCATTACAAATAAAGAAGCAGGGCGCGTCCGAGGGTGAGTATATACCTAATAAGAATATAATCACCCTCGGACGCGCCCTGCTTCTTTCCGACAGCCTTCCTTCCTAAGAATCAGCCCTTCCGTGGTGTAGAGAGAGGGTTTGTTACACTCTAAGGTGTTCCCCAGGTTGCCTTTCCTGAGCTTCGATCTTCCGGCTCTCGTTTAGTAGTTGTTGGAAACTACGCTGCATTGGGCCTACAAATTGGGTATGGGGTGTAGAGAGATGGTGTGTTCCACTCCAAGGTGTTCCCCAGGTTGCCTTTCCTGAGCTTCGATCTTCCGGCTCTCGTTTAGTAGTTGTTGGAAACTACGCTGCATTAGGCCTACAAATTGGGTATGGGGTGTAGAGAGATGGTGTGTTCCACTCCAAGGTGTTCCCCAGGTTTCCTCTCCATTGCTTCGATCTTCATGCTCTCGTTTAGTAGTTGTTGGAAACTACGCTGCATTAGGCCTACAAATTGGGTATGGGGTGTAGAGAGATGGTGTCTTACACTCCAAGGTGTTCCCCAGGTTTCCTCTCCATTGCTTCGATCTTCCGGCTCTCGTTTAGTAGTTGTTGGAAACTACGCTGCATTAGGCCTACAAATTGGGTATGGGGTGTAGAGAGATGGTGTGTTACACTCCAAGGTGTTCCCCAGGTTTCCTCTCCATTGCTTCGATCTTCCGGCTCTCGTTTAGTAGTTGTTGGAAACTACGCTGCATTAGGCCTACAAATTGGGTATGGGGTGTAGAGAGATGGTGTGTTACACTCCAAGGTGTTCCCCAGGTTTCCTCTCCATTGCTTCGATCTTCCGGCTCTCGTTTAGTAGTTGTTGGAAACTACGCTGCATTAGGCCTACAAATCGGGTATGGGGTGTAGAGAGATGGTGTGTTACACTCCAAGGTGTTCCCCAGGTTTCCTCTTCATTGCTGCGATCTTCCGGCTCTCGTTTAGTAGTTGTTGGAAACTACGCTGCATTAGGCCTACAAATTGGGTATGGGGTGTAGAGAGATGGTGTGTTCCACTCCAAGGTGTTCCCCAGGTTGCCTTTCCTGAGCTTCGATCTTCCGGCTCTCGTTTAGTAGTTGTTGGAAACTACGCTGCATTAGGCCTACAAATTGGGTATGGGGTGTAGAGAGATGGTGTGTTCCACTGTAGAGAGATGGTGTGTTCCACTCCAAGGTGTTCCCCAGGTTTCCTCGCCAATGCTTCGATCATCATGCTCTCGTTTAGTAGTTGTTGGAAACTACGCTGCATTAGGCCTACAAATTGGGTATGGGGTGTAGAGAGATGGTGTGTTCCACTCCAAGGTATTCCCCAGGTTTCCTCTCCATTGCTTCGATCTTCATGCTCTCGTTTAGTAGTTGTTGGAAACTACGCTGCATTAGGCCTACAAATTCGGTATGGGGTGTAGAGAGATGGTGTGTTACACTCCAAGGTGTTCCCCAGGTTTCCTCTCCATTGCTTCGATCTTCCGGCTCTCGTTTAGTAGTTGTTGGAAACTACGCTGCATTAGGCCTACAAATTGGGTATGGGGTGTAGAGAGATGGGGTGTTACACTCCAAGGTGTTCCCCAGGTTTCCTCTCCATTGCTTCGATCTTCCGGCTCTCGTTTAGTAGTTGTTGGAAACTACGCTGCATTAGGCCTACAAATTGGGTATGGGGTGTAGAGAGATGGTGTGTTCCACTCCAAGGTGTTCCCCAGGTTGCCTTTCCTGAGCTTCGATCTTCCGGCTCTCGTTTAGTAGTTGTTGGAAACTACGCTGCATTAGGCCTACAAATTGGGTATGGGGTGTAGAGAGATGGTGTGTTCCACTGTAGAGAGATGGTGTGTTCCACTCCAAGGTGTTCCCCAGGTTTCCTCGCCAATGCTTCGATCATCATGCTCTCGTTTAGTAGTTGTTGGAAACTACGCTGCATTAGGCCTACAAATTGGGTATGGGGTGTAGAGAGATGGTGTGTTCCACTCCAAGGTGTTCCCCAGGTTTCCTCTCCATTGCTTCGATCTTCATGCTCTCGTTTAGTAGTTGTTGGAAACTACGCTGCATTAGGCCTACAAATTGGGTATGGGGTGTAGAGAGATGGTGTGTTACACTCCAAGGTGTTCCCTAGGTTTCCTCTCCATTGTTTCGATCTTCCGGCTCTCGTTTAGTAGTTGTTGGAAACTACGCTGCATTAGGCCTACAAATTGGGTATGGGGTGTAGAGAGATGGTGTGTTACACTCCAAGGTGTTCCCCAGGTTTCCTCTCCATTGCTTCGATCTTCCGGCTCTCGTTTAGTAGTTGTTGGAAACTACGCTGCATTAGGCCTACAAATTGGGTATGGGGTGTAGAGAGATGGTGTGTTACACTCCAAGGTGTTCCCCAGGTTTCCTCTCCATTGCTTCGATCTTCCGGCTCTCGTTTAGTAGTTGTTGGAAACTACGCTGCATTAGGCCTACAAATTGGGTATGGGGTGTAGAGAGATGGTGTGTTACACTCCAAGGTGTTCCCCAGGTTTCCTCTCCATTGCTTCGATCTTCCGGCTCTCGTTTAGTAGTTGTTGGAAACTACGCTGCATTAGGCCTACAAATTGGGTATGGGGTGTAGAGAGATGGTGTGTTCCACTCCAAGGTGTTCTCCAGGTTGCCTTTCCTGAGTTCGATCTTCCGGCTCTCGTTTAGTAGTTGTTGGAAACTACGCTGCATTAGGCCTACAAATTGGGTATGGGGTGTAGAGAGATGGTGTGTTCCACTGTAGAGAGATGGTGTGTTCCACTCCAAGGTGTTCCCCAGGTTTCCTCGCCAATGCTTCGATCATCATGCTCTCATTTAGTAGTTGTTGGAAACTACGCTGCATTAGGCCTACAAATTGGGTATGGGGTGTAGAGAGATGGTGTGTTCCACTCCAAGGTATTCCCCAGGTTTCCTCTCCATTGCTTCGATCTTCATGCTCTCGTTTAGTAGTTGTTGGAAACTACGCTGCATTAGGCCTACAAATTGGGTATGGGGTGTAGAGAGATGGTGTGTTACACTCCAAGGTGTTCCCCAGGTTTCCTCTCCATTGCTTCGATCTTCCGGCTCTCGTTTAGTAGTTGTTGGAAACTACGCTGCATTAGGCCTACAAATTGGGTATGGGGTGTAGAGAGATGGTGTGTTACACTCCAAGGTGTTCCCCAGGTTTCCTCTCCATTGCTTCGATCTTCCGGCTCTCGTTTAGTAGTTGTTGGAAACTACGCTGCATTAGGCCTACAAATTGGGTATGAGGTGTAGAGAGATGGTGTGTTACACTCCAAGGTGTTCCCCAGGTTTCCTCTCCATTGCTTCGATCTTCCGGCTCTCGTTTAGTAGTTGTTGGAAACTACGCTGCATTGGGCCTACAAATTGGGTATGGGGTGTAGAGAGATGGTGTGTTCCACTCCAAGGTGTTCTCCAGGTTGCCTTTCCTGAGCTTCGATCTTCCGGCTCTCGTTTAGTAGTTGTTGGAAACTACGCTGCATTAGGCCTACAAATTGGGTATGGGGTGTAGAGAGATGGTGTGTTCCACTGTAGAGAGATGGTGTGTTCCACTCCAAGGTGTTCCCCAGGTTTCCTCGCCAATGCTTCGATCATCATGCTCTCGTTTAGTAGTTGTTGGAAACTACGCTGCATTAGGCCTACAAATTGGGTATGGGGTGTAGAGAGATGGTGTGTTCCACTCCAAGGTGTTCCCCAGGTTTCCTCGCCAATGCTTCGATCATCATGCTCTCGTTTAGCAGTTGTTGGAAACTACGCTGCATTAGACCTACAAATTGGGTATGGGGTATAGAGAGATGGTGTGTTCCACTCCAAGGTGTTCTCCAGGTTGCCTTTCCTGAACTTCTATCTTCAGGCTCTCATTAAATTGTGGTTAAACGGAACAACTGCATTTGGCGTACTAGTTGGTTTGGGGCCTACTATCGGTGTCTGCCGCTCCTTGCTGTTCTCCTGGTTTCCTGTCCTGAAATTCCGTTTTCAGGCGCTCGTTAAGTAGTTGTTAATGTTAGACTGCATTTGGCCTACTAGTTGGGTTGGGGCCTACTATCGGTGTCTGCCACTCCTTGCTGTTCTCCTCCACTGAACAAAGCTGTGCCGCCTGTTTTCTACTGTTGCCAATTTTGAACTGCATTTCGACTACTTACTGATTTGGGCCTACTCTCTGTGTCAGCCTCTCATTCCAGTTGTCCTCCACTGCAATGCCCCCTGATTAGTCCTGTGTTACCAATTTTGAACTGCATTTAGCCCACTTTATTCTTTGGGCCTATATCTGTGTTTCCTCCTCATCCTGCCCATTGCCCAGCCAATGATAGATGAGTCTGCTGGTACATTGACCCATAACGCAACATTTCCCGTGCACGATACACTGCAAGATTGTGACCCTGCTGAAAGTCAGGTCCCCCTTCCCGCATACCATACCACCTTACACGGGGACAAACAGGAAGGTGCAGATGAAAGTGCAGGTTCCTTCATCAGGTGGGGGGAGGAATACTAGTTGGCGACGTCACTGGCACAGGGCCTCTCATGGTACGCAAAAGTGTTGCTGCCGGTGGGAGGCGCCCCCGCCGTGCAAACACACCGCTGTACTTTGAGGGGCCCTGTGCCAGTGCCAATGCCAACGAGTGGGCCCCCCCTGCTTGCTCAGGTTCACAGCACTTGCAAAGTTGAAATACTTACCTCTCCCTGCTCCACTGCCGTGACGTGGTCCAGATTTCCTGGGCCCACTAATTACTTGAACCAGCCCTACCCACCACAACTTTAGCCAAATGACCCCCAATTTCAAATGCCTTCCAATTATTATAAGGTAAATTACGCTTGACAAGCTTCATTAAGAAGAATGGATGGTTTTGACATTAAAATGGGCACTCTAGGTGTTTTCCTGGCCCCCACTCACTGCCGATTATGCTGCCCCATTGACTTGCATTGGGTTTCGTGTTTCGGTCGATCCCGACTTTACGTCATAATCGGCCGATTTCACTCGACCCGACTTTTGAGATAGTCGGGTTTCGCGAAACCCGGCTCGACTCTAAAAATGTCAAGGTCGCTCAACTCTACTCATGATGCTATGATCCTTAGAATTACTATCCCACTTCTATGCCTTCTAGAAAAACAAAGCTTCAGGTGATGATGTGGTGGCACAGGTAGAAGACGAGGAGGGACAGAGACTATTCACAACATTATTATAAGGCATCCACATGTCTTGGAAGATGGATTCATGTACCAACAATGGCAAGGTACACAAATGTCATGCCAGGGGACAGTTTTGAAGGATGAGAAGGAGGATTAGGAGAACGAGGATGAGGAACTATTATGTACAGGGCAGGGTGAAACAGGCATCATAGGAGAGTGGCTGGGAGGATACAGACGATAAAGAGGACACAGATAATACACCATCCACCAAATACAGCTTGTCGTTGCCTCTGGGCAATCTGGCACACTTGAAGCAATACATGCTGCGAGCCTGCACAATGACTGCTGAGTTGGTAGGATTATCACAAGTGATGACTACAGTGTGGTCACGGTCACCCTGCTGAATCCCCGTTATAAGCAGAATGTGTCATCTTTATGTCACTAGAGAATGATCTTAAAATGCAGGAATACAAGCGCATGCTGATAGACACACTACAGAATGTTTCCTAGCCTGACAGTGGGGCCTCAGTGGAAGCACAAGGCAGAGGGGGAGGATGAAGTCACCAAGGCAGGGAGGGTTAGCATGGCAGAAATGTGTAAAACCTTACTCAACACGTCATAACATCCAGAACCACAATCTGATATGGGCTGTATTAGCAGGAACTAGCGTTTAGGTTATGCTTGTGTACCAACTCACTAGGGAGTAAGAGTAAGACTGCCTAGTGCAGTCAAAATGCGTCAACTGGGTCATGTCAACCATGTACATTTTTCTTTTGTATGCACCATACTTTCTTTTGAAAAATAAAAAGAAAAGGAAAATCCAATTCTGTTGAGCCAGACTCCAATTTTTTATATTATCCTTGATGTGAGACCAGGACAAGGCCGGTGTCTGAGCCCCAGGTGGATGAGCATAGAGCAACTGGGTGAGCTGGAATCAAGTTCCTATAATTACTAAAAGAAACAAATGAGCTTGTTAGTTCCTGTATAGACTAGATATCCTGACACTGCAGTCCCTAGTGGTGCTTGCAGGTACAGAGATAGCCCTAACCAAATAACTATTAGATGGCAACATGGACCTAAACTCCCTAAACCACCATAGAGTAGCTCACCTTCCTTCTAAAGAAACGGAGGGCAGAGCAGTGTGTGAACTACCGTATTTTCCGGCGTATAAGACGACTTTTTAACCACTGAAAATCTTAAAAGTCGGGGGTCGTCTTATACGCCGGGTATCTATGGTGGGTGAGGGGGGGGAGTGGTCCCGATGACGGAGGGGGCGTCTCACAGGGAAGTGTGAGTGGAGTATGCCCCATTACCTCACATTGTAGCTGCGGCGGCTGCTCCTCTTTGTGCCGCATGGGTGCTGTGGGGCGGTGGTTCCTCTTCCTTCAGCGTCGGGGCTCTGTGCTGTGGGGCGGCAGCGGCGGCGTATCTTCACGCAGTCAGTCGGGGCTCCTCCAGCATCTCCTGAAAGCCCGGAGGCGCCGGCAGCTCCATTGCTGCGATGCGGTGGCCTCCGGGAAAATGGCCGCTGGGGGCGGTGCATGCTCAGATTCAGATCTCGTCTCCCGAGATCTCGGGACGAGATCTGAATCTGAGCATGCGCCGCCCCCAGCGGCCACCGCATCGCAGCAATGGAGCTGCCGGCGCCTCCGGGCTTTCAGGAGATGCCGGAGGAGCCCCGACTGACTGCGTGAAGATACGCCGCCGCTGCCGCCCCACAGCACAGAGCCCCGACGCTGTACCAAGAGGAACCGCCGCCCCACAGCACCCACGCAGCACAAAGAGGAGCAGCCGCCGCCGCTCCCCAGCACCCCACGCTGACTGCAGCTACAATGTGAGGTAATGGGGCATACTCCACTCACACTTCCCTGTGAGACGCCCCCTCCGTCATCGGGACCACTCCCCCCCCAAAAAGGCACATTAGTCACCGGCCCTATAAGACGACATACAGCGTATAAGACAACCCCCGACTTTTAAGAAGCTTTTGTATTTTAACTGGAAAAGTTTGGGAGTCGTCTTATACGCCCAGTCGTCTTATACGCCGGAAAATACGGTAACTATAAGAGGAGAAGTTTGCAGAACAAAGTAAATATGGTATAGGGAATAAATTAAATAATGGAATACCTGTAAAAGAATAAATAAATTATTCTTAACAAATACACAGATTACTTACTAAAGTTAATCATAAGAAAGGTGCAAAGAAACAACAAAGTGAAAATCCTTAGCTTAAACCTCACAGACTGGCTCCAAACATCAATACAATATCAGAACATCTAAATGAATCCATCACAAGCAGGAAACGCTGGACATGGGGGACAGAATATAAAGCTGCACCCAACAATTGATAGGTGAACAATGGAAAACACGTGTGTTAAGCTAGACAGACCAGAAAACAGAACCCAAACACTGAGAGAAAAGGCATGTCTTCTGTGACTCTGCAGAAAGGGAAGCTGACCACAAAACACAAGCTCAGAGGTTCAAATCCATGAGCATCACAGCCTCAACAACTTGGTGGAATAGCATATATGTCAAAACACCTCCTTATACTGATTGATGTTTCTGACCCATTTAACTTCTGGGTCTCCAAATTGGACACATGGCCTGAGCTTTCCCTTTATACCTTAGAGGTGCTGGCCTGCCCTGCGGAAAGTGTACTGTTGGAATGTGTGTTTAGCACGACAGAAGATGTGCTCAGAATCAGGTGCATATGCCTGTCCACAGCCAACTTGGGCAAGCTCACATTAAAATGAACCAGACGTGGATCCCACAGGACTTGTCCATACCTTTGGCTGAATATAGACTTATACCTACCACACCCAGCCATTATTAGACTGCACCGCAGTTTGTTTGTTCTATTTTCCAGTCACAATGCTTTGTGGCCTACCCAAATTAAAAAAAAGGGCGATCTGTAGAGTACACCCGCCAAAGATGTATCAAGAGGTGAAAACATTACTGAGGCAGATGCTAGATTCAGGAGTGGTGCAGAGTAGTCAGAACCCTTGGGCAGCCCCGGTGGTGCTCGTCAAGAAAAAGGATGGGACCATCCGGTTCTGTGTAGATTACAGGAAACCCAATGCCTCCACTGTTCGAGACTCGTATCCGTTGCCCCGCATCGAGGAATCCTTGACAGCGTTGGGAAAGCTAAGTATTTCTCCACCCTGTACCTAGAAAGCAGATACTGGCAAGTAGAGTTGAGCGACTTTTACTTTTTTAGGATCGATTCGGGTTTTGCGAAACCCGACTTTCTCAAAAGTCGGGTCGGGTGAAATCGGCCGATTATTGCGAAAAGTCGGGGGCCGACCGAAACACGAAACCCAATGCAAGTCAATGGGGAATCAAAGTCGGCAGTGAGTGGAGGACAGGAAAACACCTACAGTGCCCATTTTAATGCCAAAAACATCAATTCTTATTTCTTAAGCTTGTCAATCTTAATATACTTTATAATAATAGTTAGGCATTGAAAACAGGGGCTCATTTGGCTAAAGTTGTGGGGGGGTAGGGCTGGCTCAAGATTTTCATGGGCCCAGGAAATGCGGAATACTTCACGGCGGTGGAGCAGGTAGAGGTAAGTATTTCAACTTTGCAAGTGCTGTGATCCTGAGCAAGCAGGGGGGGCCACTAGTTGACACTGGCACAGGGCCCTTCATAGCACGGCGGTGTGTTTGACGGCGGGCGGCGCCTCTCACTGCCAGAGACACTTTTGCGTACTATGAGGGGCCTTGTGCCAGTCCCAACGAGTATGCCCCCCACTTGATGAAGGAACCTGCACTTATCTGCACCTTCCTCTTTGTCCCGGTGTAAGGTGGTATAATATGCGGGAAGGGGAACCTGACTTTCATCAGGGTCAGATTCTGGCTGTGTAGAGTGCAAGGGGAATGTAGTGGTCTGGGTCAATGTACCAGCAGACTCATCTAGCAGTGGCTGGGCAATGGGCAAGATGAGGAGGAAACACAGATATAGGCCCAAAATGAAAAAGTAGGCTAAAAGCAGTTCAAAATTGGTAACAGGACTAAACGGGCGGCATTGCTTTGTTCAGCGGAGGACAACTGTAATGAGAGGCTCACACAGACTTAGTAGGCCTAAAATAAAAAAAAGTAGGCTAAAAGCAGTTCAAAATTGGTAAGAGGAGTACACCGGCGGCATAGCTTTGTTCAGCGGAGGAGGACAACTGTAATGAGAGGCTCACACAGACTTAGTAGGCCTAAAATAAAAAAGTAGGCTAAATGCAGTTCAAAATTGGTAAGAGGAGTACACAGGCTGCATAGCTTTGTTCAGCGGAGGAGGACAACTGCAATGAGAGGCTCACACAGTTACTAGGCCCAAATAAGTAAGTAGGCTAAATGCAGTTTAAAATTGGCAAGAGGAGTACAAAGGCGACATTGCTTTGTTCAGCGGAGGACAACTGTAATGAGAGGCTCACACAGTTACTAGGCCCAAATAAGTAAGTAGGCTAAATGCAGTTCAAAATTGGTAACAGGAGTACACAGGTGGCATTGCTTTGTTCAGTGGAGGACAACTGTAATAAGTGGCTGACACAGTTAATAGGCCAAAATAATAAAGTGGGCTAAATGTCTGCCAAAAAATTGTTCATAAATAAACTGGTGGCATAGCTAGGTACAGGGGTGGACTCCTCTGCTGAGTAGCAGACAGTGGTAGTTGGCGCAAAGTATTAACTGGTCTAAATGGAGGCCAGGGCCCCTGTATATTTTTACTATCATCTATAATTTCAACAAATTTGTATTGGCAGTGCCATTGAAGGATTTAACAGCACAGACTACACAGTGGTGGAGCAGGGAGAGGTAAGTTTTGCAAGTGGTAGAGCACTGTTCAAGCTGGGGGGAACACTCTCTCGTGGGCGGCGGTACTGGCACAGGGCCCCTCATATTATGATGGTGTGTCTGACGTTGGTTGTGCACCACCACCATCAGAGAAACTTCATTGTACTATGAGGGATCCTGCGCCAGTGCCATCGCCCAAGAGTAGGTACACCCACCTGTCCAGGCAAACGGCACTCGCACGGGTGCTTGCGCCAAGTGGTGACCACGGCCCTGTGGGGGAGTCAGCCCATGTAGGGAGGTATAAAAATGGCCTATAGTTGACATTCAGCAGCTGCAAATGGAGGAATTGGAGCAGTCAGTAAGAGGAGGCCAAAAGCAAGACATTTTTCCGGCAAGCTACGTGTCAGTAGGGGAAGGTGGGGCAAAATAATTTGAAATCCATAATTGGTTCATTTTAATGAAGGTTAGATCATCAACATTTCTGGTAGCTAGACGTGTCCTTTTTTCGGTCAGTATTAAACCAGCAGCACTGAAGACTCTTTCTGATAGCACAGTAGCAGCTGGGCAAGCGAGCTCCTGTAATGCATATTCTGCCAATTCAGGCCAGGTGTCTATTTTAGATGCCCAGTAATCAAAGGGGAATGACCTGTGAGGGAGAACATCGATAAGGGAGGAAAAGTAGTTCGTAACCATACTGGACAAATGCTGTCTCCTGTCACTTTGAATTTATGCAGCAGTACCTGTCGTGTCAGCGGTCATTGCGAAATCACTCCACAACCTGGCCATAAAACCCCTGTCCAACGCTACTTCAGATTTATGCACCTCTAACACCTCTGCCATGTTGCCCCTTACAGCTCGTGTGAGAACCATCACCGCCTCTGTGTGCTGGGAATGCCTGAACCAAACGGTCTACAAGAGTTGCTTGCTTGGTAGCCAATATTTGCTCAAGGTTCTCATGTGGCATGATATTTTGTAATTTTCCTTTGTATCATGGATCCAGGAGGCAGGCCAACCAGTAATCATCATCGGTCATCATTTTGATAATGTGGGGGTCCCTTTTTAGGATACGCAAGGCATACTCAGCCATGTGGGCCAATGTTCCAGGTGTCAATTCACTGCTTGTGCTGGGTTGAGGAGCACTTTCTTGCAAATCAACATCACTTGTGGCCCGCAAAAACCCTGTACCTGACCTTGCAACGCCACCAGTTTCTATTGCCCCCTGAGAAGCATCCTCCTCCCATAAATATTCATCCCCATCATCCTCCTCCTCTTCGTCTGCCACCTCGTCCAGGAGAGTTCCCTGAGCAGACAATGGCTGACTGTCATCAAGGCTTCCCTCCTCCTCGGCTGCAGACACCTGCTCCTTGATGTGCATCAAACTTTGCATCAGCAGACGCATTAGTGGGATGCTTATGATGCCGTCGTCTGCACTGACCAGCCGTGTGCATTCCTCAAAACACTGAAGGACTTGACAGAGGTCTTGTAGCTTTGACCACTGCACACCAGACAACTTTATGTCTGCCATCCAAATGCCTGCCAGTGTATGTGTATCTTCCCACAAATAAATGACAGCATGCCTCTGAAGCATGTGCAGTGTGGAGTTCCACCTTGTTGCAACGTCGATTATTAGGCGGTGCTGGGGAAGATTCAGCGATCACTGATGGTTCAGCATACGGCTGGAGTGTACGGGCGACCGGCGGATGTGCGAGCAAAGTCTTCGCACCTTCAGGAGCAGGGTTGGTAGCCCGGGATAATTTTTCATGAAGCACTGCACTACCAGGTTCAAGGTGTGAGCCAGGCAAGGTATGTGTTTCAATTCTGAAAGGGCTATGACAGCCATAAAATTCCTTCCGTTATCACTGACTACCTTGCCTGCCTCAAGATGTACACTGCCGAGCCATGACTGAGTTTCTTGCTGCAAGTACTCGGCCAGTACTTCCGTGGTGTGTCTGTTGTCGCCCAAACACTTCATTTGTAGCACAGCCTGCTGACACTTACCACTAGCTGTTCGATAATGGGACACCTCGTGCGCAACACTGGCAGCTGCGTATGAAGTGTTCGTGCGACTGCGCTCTGTGGACGAGCTTTCACTTCTGGAGGAGGAGGAGGGGTGGCGAACGCCTACAGCAAACTGTTTCCTAGACCGTGGGCTAGGCAGAACTGTCCCACTATGGCTGTCCCCTGCAGGGGTGGATTAAGGGTAGCCAGGGCCCCGGGCTGTTCAGACACTGTGGGCCCCTGGTCATGCCACGGGGTCGGTCATCATATACCTGAACCAGATTATTCCAGAAAAATAGTTGCTGTGTGAAACTATAACCTGTCAAACATCCATTGATCTAGTCAATTTACCCTTCAGTTAGTATTGTGGTTTTTTTTTTGTTTTGTTTTTTTCTTCCTATCACCATAAGTGCCAGTATTCACAGGAGATCTAAACTGTAAAGCGCTGCGGAATATGTTGGCGCTATATAAATAAAGATTATTATTATTATTATTATCTGTACTTAGTAGGCTGTGTCTGTGTAGAGGTAATACAGTGATCACTAGTGACAATATACACAGGACCTCTGTATATAGTATACAGTGTATAGTGTCAGTGTATAGGTAACACTGACTCACCAGTGACGTCTCTAGGTGAAGTCCTTCATCTTTCATCCAGCACAGACCGCCATCACTTCATCCAGCCAGGACTCGTCTCTGCAGGAAATAACACGTTATAACAAGTTCTCGAGCTCCGCTTGCAGAACACATTACTTTAATTTTTCCCAACTTCTACATTACACCACATGAAGAAAAAAAGGCAACATAATAATAATAATAATAATAATAATTTTTATTTATATAGCGCCAACATATTCCGCAGCGCTTTACAAATTATAGAGGGGACTTGTACATACAATAGACATTACAGCATAACAGAAATACAGTTCAAAACAGATACCAAGAGGAGTGAGGGCCCTGCTCGTAAGCTTACAAACTATGAGGAAAAGGGGAGACACGAGAGGTGGATGGTAACAATTGCTATAGTTATTCGGACCAGCCATAGTGTAAGGCTTGGGTGTTCATGTAAAGCTGCATGAACCAGTTAATTAATTTTTTTTTTTTTTTTTAATATAGGCCACACAGGGATCGTTAGGTTAATGCATTGAGGCGGTAGGCCAGTCTGAACAAATGAGTTTTTAGGGCACGCTTAAAACTGTGGGGATTGGGGATTAATCGTATTATCACTCTACACAGTAACAGGACCGCCCCCCCCATTTAAAACAGTGTCCTCAAAAAAATAAAATAAATACATCACTGCAGTAATAATATCCCTTAATTAGCCCCTATGGTAATAATAATATCCCCCATCCTGGCCCCGTGTGTCTCATTCCTGGCGTCAGCCATATGTTCTCCCATCCTGCCCTCATGAGTATCCATTCTGCCCCCATATGATCTCCCCATCCTGCTCCATCGTATCCATCCTGCCCCATGATCCTGCATGATCTCAATTCTGCCCCATGTCTTTCATTCTGCCCCATGTCTCCAATCATGCCCCGTATCTACATTCTGACCATGTCTCCAGTCCTGCCCCCAGTGTGTCCAGCATCTCTGCCCCCAGTGTGTCCAGCATTCTGAGAAATCCTATATAGAAAAGAAATACCAAATAATATTGAAAATATATCCAATAGCGTAAATATCTATGTATATAATTGCCTAAGGGTTTTTCTGTCTGTCTGTCCTGGAAATCCCGCGTCTCTGATTGGTCGAGGCCGTCAGGCCTCGACCAATCAGCGACGGGCACAGCATGGCGACGATGATGTCATAAAGGTTGCCTCGACCAATCAGCGACGGGCACAGTCTGTCGCGAATTCGCCTCGACCAATCAGTGACGGGCACTGTACCGACGTAGATGTCATAATGGTTGCCATGGCGACAATTATGTCATAAAGGTTGCCTCGACCAATCAGCGACGGGCACAGTCTGCCGCGAATTCTGGAATCATCATTGTCCATATACTATGGGGACATGCATATTCTAGAATACCCGATGCGTTAGAATCGGGCCACAATCTAGTTACACAATAAGCATATACCCCAAATATATATATATATATATATATATATATATATATATATATATATATAGTATGTGTTATTTGTTGTGTTATGTCTTTTTAAAAATAAAATTATTTGATTAAATTTCATGATTGGTTGTCAGTAAATATTTTCTTTGGGGTATATGTCCAGCATTCTGGCCCGGGCCCCCCAGATTGCCATTCGCAATAAAAAATCAAAAAACGAGTTTTCCTTACCTGTCCGTGCTCCAGCGGCGAAGCTCCCTCCAGCTGACAGGCGACTGACAATGACATCAGATGCCGACGACGTGCGTGCTGCGGCTGATGTCAGCTGCCAGGCTCCGATTGGCTGGCGGCTGTTACCAAAGAAGCGCGGGCGTGCACCCGCACATCAATAGTGTTTAACTGCCGCAGCGCCGGTAGGGGCCCGGTGCGCAGATGAGACGGGACCCGATGCGGGCCCACTCTGCCCAACGGGCCCATATGTCAGTCAGGACAGTAATGCCCTGATGGCAGCGGGCACTCTGAGCGGTAGCCCAGGGCCCCCCCCACACCACTGGGCCCTGGGCTACCGCCCAGATTGACCCTATTATAATCCACCCCTGGTCCCCTGTGGACCCTGCATCCACCACATTAACCCAGTGTGCCATGATGGACACGTAACATCCCTGGCCATGCCTACTGGTCCATGCATCTGTTGTGAGGTGCACCTTTCTACTGACAGATTGCCTCAGTGCATGGACAATGCGGTCTTTGACATGCTGGGGGAGGGCTGGGATGGCTTTTCTGGCAAAGAAGTGTCGATTTGGTAGGTCATAGCTTGGTACTGCATAGGCCATCAGGGCTTTGAAAGCTTCACTTTCAACCAACCGGTAGGGCATCATCTCTAACGAGATTAGTCTAGCAATGTGGGCGTTCAAAACCTGTCTACGCGGATGACAGGATGAGTACTTTCTTTTCCTAACGAGAGTCTCTTGTAGGGTGAGCTGGACTGGAGAGCTGCATATGGTGGAACTAGCGGGGGTGGTGGTGGCCATGGCAGAATGAGAGAGGGTTGGTGATGGTATTCTTGATGTTGGCCTACCTACAGTGTTTCCTGCCAAAAACCTTGTGATTCCCTGACTGCTTTGGCTTGCGACGATAACTCCACATTTGCTGCTGGTGGTGTCCTAACCGCTGGGCTTACAGTGAGGGAAGCAAAGTAGCGTTGCTGACTACCTTCATTCTGAGCAGGTGCACCAACGGTACGGGACATTTGGTAGTTAGTCCAGGTTTGGAAGTGCATGCTGGTTAAATGTCTACGCATGCAAGTTGTATTTAAATTTAGGAGATTCTTCCCTCTGCTAAAGGTCTTTGAGCACTTCTTACAGATAACTTTGCACTGATCATTCGGATCTTGGTTAAAAAATTCCCACACTGCACTCTTCCTACTATGGATTACCTTTTCAGGCATTGCACGCTGTGCTACTTTCACCGGATGGCCACGCTGTGCTAAAACTGTTTTTGGTTTTGACAAACATTTTTTGACAGATATGGGCCTGCCAGATGAAAGCTGTTGCGATGTAGATGGCTGCTGCGGATCCTCCTCCTCCACTTCTGAGCTACTGGCAGCGGCACCCTCTTCCCCCAATGGCTGCCAATCTGGGTCAACAACTGGGTCATCTATCACCTCCTCTTCAATGTCATGTGCACCTTCCTCTGTGTCACTGTGTAAGGTGCTATAGCGTTCGTGACGGGGCACCGTAGTCTCATCAGGGTCAGATTCTGGCTCACTACACTGCGAGAGCAATGTAGTGATCTGAGTCAATGGAACAGCATAATAATCTAGCTGTGGCTGTGCATCTGTGCACTCCATGTCCGATTCATCTTGCAATGGGCTTTTAATAATTTCCCTCTCTAACCCAGGCACGGTATGTGTAAAGAGCTCCATGGAGTAAACTGTAGTGTCGCCTGCTGCATCCTTCACTTTTGGTTTGGGTGAAGGACACGAGGAAGCGACTTGTTCTTGACTGGGAGCATCCACTGACGATGCGTTGCTTTTATATTTCAAACCTTCTGAATAGGAGGCGAAAGAGCTAGAGGTTGAGTCAGCAAGGAAAGCCAAAACTTTTTCTTGCTGCTCCGGCTTTAAACGCTGTTTTCCTACTCCCAGATAAGGGAGCTTTCGAGGCCTTGTATAGCCAGACGATGACGCTGGCTCAACACCTCAAGGCTTTGGTGCTATTTTGCTTTTCCCACTACCAGCAGATGCTCCACCACCACCACCATCAGTACCAGCTGGCAACGACCGCCCACGGCCTCTTCCACCAGACTTCCTCATTTTTGGAAAAATCTAACCAAAATAACAACCGTTATACGGTACTGTAAAACAAGGTAGAAGGTGTATATAAACTTCTTGAGAATTTAAATCTCCCTTTTTTTTTTGGGGGGGGGGGCCTGTAACAAAACTCAGGCCCAGTGTATTACACTACACAATGTAAGTGGCAGAACGTGGCTGGCTGATATACAACAAATGAACAGAACTGATGTAGATCCACTTAGTGCCAATTAAAATCTCCCTTTTTTTGGGGGGAGACTGCACCAAAACTCAGGCCCAGTGTATTACACTACACTATGTAAGTGGCAGAACGTGGCTGGAAGATATACAACAAACAGAACTGATGTAGATCCACTTAGTGCCAATTTAAATCTCCCTTTTTTGGGGGGGAGACTGCAACAAAACTCAGGCCCAGTGTATTACACTACAGAATGTAAGTGGCAGAACGTGGCTGGAAGATATATGACAAACTAACAGAACTGACGTAGATCCACTTAGTGCCAATTTAAATCTCCATTTTTTGGGGGGAGACTGCACCAAAACTCAGACCCAGTATATTACACTACACAATGTAAGTGGCAGAACGTGGCTGGAAGATATACGACAAACTAACAGAACTGACGTAGATCCACTTTGTGAAAATTTAAATCTCCCTTTTTTGGGGGGAGACTGCACCAAAACTCAGGCCCAGTGTATAACTCTACACAATGTAAGTGGCAGAATGTGGCTGGAAGATATACGACAAACTAACAGAACTGGCGTAGATCCACTTAGTGCCAATTTAAATCTCCCCTACCCTACCCTACCTCATTATACAAAAAACAACTTAAAGTGATCTTGGATGAAGGACTAAACAACGGCTTAATTGACAAAAATGAATTTGAATACCTATTCCCACAGTTTCCAATGGTGGCAACTTTCTATTGCCTCCCCATGGTCCACAAAGGCCTAGTCCCAATCAGGGGGAGACCTATAGTCTCAGGAATCAACATCCTCTGCCATCATGTAGGAATCTACCTCGATGAGGTCCTTAAGACATATGTAACATCATTAAACTCATACACTAGGGACTCCATGGATCTACTGAGGAAAATAGACGGATTAATCTTAGAACCGGAGGCCATACTCTGTAGCATCGATGTGGAGGCCCTCTATTCATGAATAAGACACTGTAATGGTCTGAGGGCGGTGGAATACTTTATCAGAAGTAGGGGCCAACAGTATTCAGGTCATAACAAATTCATCTTAGACCTGCCACCAGTTCAGTGGCACCACTATGGGCAATTCCTGTGCGCCCGCGTACGCAAATCTGCTCCTGGGCTGGTGGGAAGAAACCGTAGTTTTTGGAGACATGTTTGTGGAGGAACAGGCTAATATAGCCTTTTGGTCCCACTATATAGATGACGTGCTACTAATTTGGAATGGGGATGCTGTAACTTTAACAAACTTTGTGTCCAAACTAAACAATAACAAGTTGGGGCTGTCCTTCACTTTTGAATATCATCAAGACAAATTACCGTTCTTAGATCTATACATCCAAAAAATGCCAGATGGACATCTGGACACTAAGACCTACAGGAAGCCTACCTCCACGAATGCCCTTCTTAGATGGGACAGCCATCATCCGGTACCCCTCAAGAAGGGCATCCCTAAAGGCCAATATTTACGAGCAAGACGGAATTGTTCCTCAAATAAGGAGTACAAGATACAGGCAGACGATCTAAAGACACGCTTTTTGGCTAGGGGATACCCAGATGGGATTCTAAGAAAGTCATATAATGAGGTAAAAGACATAGACAGAAACAGTCTCTTGGTGCCAGCTCCAGTAAAAGAAGAATTGCCGGTTTGCAGATACGTCACCACTTACAATAATGGGGCCCAAAAGATACGGACAATACTGCAGAAGTATTGGTCCATTTTGAACATGGATGAGGACATTGGAGAGATGGTGGGGGAATTCCCACGGATCACGTTCAGGAAAGGCAGATCGGTAGGGGATAGACTTATACGTAGTCACTACTCTCCGCCAGCTAGTGATACATGGCTCCCAAAACCACCAAAGGGATGTTACAAGTGTAGTGGCTGTGTAGCATGTCCCGTGTTGGCAACAGGTCAAAAATTCCAAAGTAGAGTGACAGGGAAAGAATACGAAATTTATCACTTCATAAACTGTAGGACCAAAGGAGTAATCTACAGAGCAGTCTGCCAATGTGGCCTGGAATATGTCGGCAAAACAATACGTGAGTTCAGAAGACGTGTCGGGGAACACCTGAGAGACATTGCCCTAAATAGGGATACACCTCTGGCCAGACATATCAATACTGAACATAGTGGCGACAGTCGAGGACTTAAATTCATGGGGATTGATAGGATTGGTGCACCTAAGAGGGGAGGGAATTGGGACCAAATTCTATTGCAATGCAAGACAAAGTGGATCTTCCGCCTAAAAACACAAACACCGGGAGGCTTGAACGAAGTCCTAACATACAGCTGTTTTCTGGATAGCTAGATCAAGCATAACATGAAAATCTTTTCTTCCTTCCCCCCCCTTTTTTCTTCCCATTAGGGTGTTATTAGGACCATAATAGGGACAGCCGCCGTGGAATGGGGGCGCCAATCTTGCGTCTCTATCCTAGGGTGCCAACCTCCATTGATAGGTAGGAGCTGTAAGATAGGAGTTGTTTTAGGGAAAGGGAACATGTACACGATTCTACCTCTCTCACTGTTTTTTCTCGGTGCACCAGTCCTGGCATTCACCCTACCCCCTCCATCTCTCCAGTAGAACCTCTCCATTTAACAAAAATAACCAAATATACGAATACGTCCTTTTGAGTCCCAAGTTAGGGACTTTTCTACTTATTTGTGATTATTAGTAGGCACCTGGTCTCTTTTTTCTGTCAGTCCTCTGGTTTTGGTGCTTCCCCCCTTTTCTTGTGACTTAGCCAGTACATGCCCGTGGTCAGGATCCTCCCTTCTATGTGAAGGTTATGGTAGGATCAACAATATTTACTTGAAAAATGGCCCCACTGTGATAAGAACGCAGCATGCTATAACTAGCATGATTGGCAACTAAGCAGGGGTCAATAGATTTGGCATTAATACGACGCGGCAGAGATGTCTTTATACAGCTTAATGCGGCGCGGTCCCGGGGCTCCGGAAATCCATTAACAGCAGCAACGCCTGGACTTGAGGATACGGTCGGTCGTTGCACTGCCATGGTTACCGGACCTGTGCGCGTCCCCGGAAGTGAGACGCATAGCATACCTGGACGCCACAGGGTCCGAGACGTGTGTGGGCAGTATGCTGCCATAGTAACCGGACAGCACGCGTCACCGGAAGTGACGCATGCGGTCCAAGACCTGCGCTCCACAGGGGCGCATGCGACATAACGTCAGCCAGCCTAGTCTAGGTAAAAACAGGGCGGGCTATTTAAACAAGAAGGAACGCTGTCCTACAGTGTTTATCGGTATACCCCCAGGTTTAAGGTCCCCCACTGTGGTGGAGGGACTTTGCACGAGTTTCCCCTGATGAGTATATAGACTACGGGGAAAATGTGTCTGGTATATTGGGGTTAAAATTATCTTCCTGACAGCGTGGATGGGCATATGTGCGGCCGGAATTGTAGGTCCCCCCTCCGAGATGCTGCGGACGTGAGTGATCCTACCCTTGTGTAATAAGAAGCTCAGAGGTGAGATAGTTCCTTTTTGTACATCCTGTGTCTCTATATGAGCTTATGAAACAGGATATATATTGGTTGTGGTTTGCTAACAATACATATATGTCATGTACTCCCTTCTAGGAGATACTTCCTTCCTTATATTTTGGTTGTGGTTTGCTAACCAAAACCATACATATATGTCATGTACTCCCTTCTAGGAGATACTTTCTTCCCTTTGGAGGTTGACACTGATAGGTCTATTTAGATAACCTCAGGGAATTGGCGATAAATACTTAGATTCCCTTTGTGGGGGAACCTTTTCTGTGAGTCCTTGTTGTTTTATGTTTTATCTATACATGGTTGATTATACCAATTTTTAATGCATACATATTAAAAGTTATTTTTTAATATTAGTCACACCCTGCTTTATAATACAATTTAAATCTCCATTTTTTGGGGGGAGACTGCACAAAAACTCAGGCCCAGTGTATTACACTACACAATGTAAGTGGCAGAACGTGGCTGGAAGATATATGACAAACTAACAGAACTGACGTAGATCCACTTAGTGCCAATTTAAATCTCCCTTTTTTGGGGGGAGACTGCACAAAAACTCAGGCCCAGTGTATTACTCTACACAATGTAAGTGGCAGAACGTGGCTGGAAGATATATGACAAACTAACAGAACTGACGTAGATCCACTTAGTGCCAATTTAAAGCTCCCTTTTTTGGGGGGGACATTCAGGCCCAGTGTAATAAACTACACAATGTAAGTGGCAGAACATGGCTGGAAGATATACGTGTCATGATATGTACTTTTGCCCTGTCCTGTATTTGAATAATATGCCTTTTGATGTATGTAACTGTTCTCTGGTTTCTATTAGCTGTAATTTATGTATTTTCTTGTGCTGGGAGTTCACCTGTAACAATATGTCTCCTTCCCCCAATACTTGCAGCCCTGAGCTATAATGTAATTAAGCTTTGTCCACACCACAAGTGAAGGAATAGCCATTCTTCCTCACAGCAGGTGGCTAGTCAAAATGCACATAATGGATAGACTAAGTGGAGCCGACCAGTCTAGAATCTTCTGGTGGACCCAACCATTGAATAGAAGGTGTGACACCTACCCCCTTCATGGGCTGACCCCAGGAGCTCAGACAATCCATTCTTATTTTTGGGATGAGATGTGAGTTGACCCTTGAAGGAGAAGGAGTGGGGATTCTTAGCCGAGGCAAGACCCCACATCCATCTGTGACCGCGGAAGCGAGCGGGGCGAGACTTGAGCTGAGGACATATCTCGTCGTTCGTGGGATTGTTTTGGGATCCCTTGGACTCGTGTGGACTATTGCTTTGTTAGCTGGCACAAGGATTATCGGGAGGTGCCCCCGAATCTGTTCCGTTGGACTAATTGTGGACTATTGGTTTGTTAGCTGGCATAAGGATTATCGGGAGGTGCCCCCGAATCTGTTCCGTTGGACTAATTGTGGACTCTGTAGATCTACCTGCATGTGTTGTTCCAGCGTTCTTGATAATAAATCTGTTGAATCATCCCTCGGCCTGTTGTCCCTCCTTGCTCTGCCGTACACCCCGTCACAATACGACAAACAGAACTGACGTAGATCCACTTAGTGCCAATTTAAATCTCCCTTTTTTGGGGGGGAGCCTGCACCAAAACTCAGGCCCAGTGTATTACACTGCACAATGTAATTGGCAGAACGTGGCTGTAAGATATACGACAAACTAACAGAAATGACGTAGATCCACTTAGTGCCAATATAAATCTCCCTTTTTTTGTGGGGAGACTGCACCAAAACTCAGGCCCAGTGTATTACACTACACAATGTAAGTGTCAGAACGTAGCTGAAAGATATACGACAAACAGAACTGACGTAGATCCACTTAGTGCCAATTTAAATCTCCCTTTTTAAGGGGGGAGACTGCACCAAAACTCAGGCACAGTGTATAACACCACACAATGTAAGTGGCAGAACGTGGCTGGAAGATATATCAAAAAATACAAGGGCTTCAGTACAATTTCAATCTCCCTACAATAATCTCAGGGCAAGTAAAAAAGAAAGCTATGACTGGGCAGTTAACTTACAGGGTTACAGTCTGTTTAGAAAGGATCGTAAAAATCGGAGAGGAGGAGGGGTTTGTCTCTATGTAAAGTCTTGTCTAAAGTCCACTTTAAGGGAGGATATTAGCGAAGGGAATGAGGATGTCGAGTCCATATGGGTTGAAATTCATGGAGGGAAAAATGGTAACAAAATTCTCATTGGGGTCTGTTACAAACCCCCAAATATAACAGAAAGCATGGAAAGTCTACTTCTAAAGCAGATAGATGAAGCTGCAACCTATAATGAGGTCCTGGTTATGGGGGACTTTAACTACCCGGATATTAACTGGGAAACAGAAACCTGTGAAACCCATAAAGGCAACAGGTTTCTGCTAATAACCAAGAAAAATTATCTTTCACAATTGGTGCAGAATCCAACCAGAGGAGCAGCACTTTTAGACCTAATACTATCTAATAGACCTGACAGAATAACAAATCTGCAGGTGGTTGGGCATTTATGAAATAGCGACCACAATATTGTGCAGTTTCACCTGTCTTTCACTAGGGGGACTTGTCAGGGAGTCACAAAAACATTGAACTTTAGAAAGGCAAAGTTTGAACAGCTTAGAGATGCCCTTAATCTGGTAGACTGGGACAATATCCTCAGAAATGAGAATACAGATAATAAATGGGAAATGTTTAAGAACATCCTAAATAGGCAGTGTAAGCGGTTTATACCTTGTGGGAATAAAAGGACTAGAAATAGGAAAAACCCAATGTGGCTAAACAAAGAAGTAAGACAGGCAATTAACAGTAAAAAGAAAGCATTTGCACTACTAAAGCAGGATGGCACCATTGAAGCTCTAAAAAACTATAGGGAGAAAAATACTTTATCTAAAAAACTAATTAAAGCTGCCAAAAAGGAAACAGAGAAGCACATTGCTAAGGAGAGTAAAACTAATCCCAAACTGTTCTTCAACTATATCAATAGTAAAAGAATAAAAACTGAAAATGTAGGCCCCTTAAAAAATAGTGAGGAAAGAATGGTTGTAGATGACGAGGAAAAAGCTAACATATTAAACACCTTCTTCTCCACGGTATTCACGGTGGAAAATGAAATGCTAGGTGAAATCCCAAGAAACAATGAAAACCCTATATTAAGGGTCACCAATCTAACCCAAGAAGAGGTGCGAAACCGGCTAAATAAGATTAAAATAGATAAATCTCCGGGTCCGGATGGCATACACCCACGAGTACTAAGAGAACTAAGTAATGTAATAGATAAACCATTATTTCTTATTTTTAGTGACTCTATAGCGACAGGGTCTGTTCCGCAGGACTGGCGCATAGCAAATGTGGTGCCAATATTCAAAAAGGGCTCTAAAAGTGAACCTGGAAATTATAGGCCAGTAAGTCTAACCTCTATTGTTGGTAAAATATTTGAAGGGTTTCTGAGGGATGTTATTCTGGATTATCTCAATGAGAATAACTGTTTAACTCCATATCAGCATGGGTTTATGAGAAATCGCTCCTGTCAAACCAATCTAATCAGTTTTTATGAAGAGGTAAGCTATAGACTGGACCACGGTGAGTCATTGGACGTGGTATATCTCGATTTTTCCAAAGCGTTTGATACCGTGCCGCACAAGAGGTTGGTACACAAAATGAGAATGCTTGGTCTGGGGGAAAATGTGTGTAAATGGGTTAGTAACTGGCTTAGTGATAGAAAGCAGAGGGTGGTTATAAATGGTATAGTCTCTAACTGGGTCGCTGTGACCAGTGGGGTACCGCAGGGGTCAGTATTGGGACCTGTTCTCTTCAACATATTCATTAATGATCTGGTAGAAGGTTTACACAGTAAAATATCGATATTTGCAGATGATACAAAACTATGTAAAGCAGTTAATACAAGAGAAGATAGTATTCTGCTACAGATGGATCTGGATAAGTTGGAAACTTGGGCTGAAAGGTGGCAGATGAGGTTTAACAATGATAAATGTAAGGTTATACACATGGGAAGAGGGAATCAGTATCACCATTACACACTGAACGGGAAACCACTGGGTAAATCTGACAGGGAGAAGGACTTGGGGATCCTAGTTAATGATAAACTTACCTGGAGCAGCCAGTGCCAGGCAGCAGCTGCCAAGGCAAACAGGATCATGGGGTGCATTAAAAGAGGTCTGGATACACATGATGAGAGCATTATACTGCCTCTGTACAAATCCCTAGTTAGACCGCACATGGAGTACTGTGTCCAGTTTTGGGCACCGGTGCTCAGGAAGGATATAATGGAACTAGAGAGAGTACAAAGGAGGGCAACAAAATTAATAAAGGGGATGGGAGAACTACAATACCCAGATAGATTAGCGAAATTAGGATTATTTAGTCTAGAAAAAAGACGACTGAGGGGCGATCTAATAACCATGTATAAGTATATAAGGGGACAATACAAATATCTCGCTGAGGATCTGTTTATACCAAGGAAGGTGACGGGCACAAGGGGGCATTCTTTGCGTCTGGAGGAGAGAAGGTTTTTCCACCAACATAGAAGAGGATTCTTTACTGTTAGGGCAGTGAGAATCTGGAATTGCTTGCCTGAGGAGGTGGTGATGGCGAACTCAGTCGAGGGGTTCAAGAGAGGCCTGGATGTCTTCCTGGAGCAGAACAATATTGTATCATACAATTATTAGGTTCTGTAGAAGGACGTAGATCTGGGTATTTATTATGATGGAATATAGGCTGAACTGGATGGACAAATGTCTTTTTTCGGCCTTACTAACTATGTTACTATGTAAGTATGGCAGCAATAAAAAGTAGACTGCACACAAAAGTGTGGACAAATAAACAAGATAACTGTGCAGAAAGGAGCAACAGGATTTTTGCTTTTAAAAAAGCAGTTGGTTTGCACAGCGGCGTACAAACAGCAATGCAGCTATCAGGGAGCCTTATAAGGAAGCCTAATAAGCTACAGCGCTGATGCACAAAAATATAAACGCCACTGTCCCTGCAAAGAAAAGGTGGTGTTGAACAGTGGAAATCGCTACAGCACAAGCAGTTTCGGGGCTTAATCTTCCCTCCCTAACTATATCCCTTCTTCTGATGCAGCTGCAGCAACCTCTCCCTATGCTACGATCGGCAGAAATAAGATGGCGGTCGGCGTGCACGCCCCTTTATAGCCCCTGTGAGGCTGCAGAAAGCAAGCCAATCACTGTCATGCCCTTCTCTAAGATGGTGGGGACCGAGACCTATGTCATCACGCTGCCCACACTCTGCGTCCTCCTTCATTGGCTGAAAAATGGCGCTAAAAACGTCATATGAAACGTGACTTTGGCACGAAGATCGCCGGCCTCATGGCCGATCCCACACTAGGATCGGGTCGGGTTTCACGAAACCCAACTTTGCTGAAAGTCGGCGATATTTGAATTTGTCCGATCCGTTTCGCTCAACCCTAATCTACATCATTTTGTTTCTGCCAGTCAGGATGACTGGGCATCCATGCTACCGTGGCGGAGTTTGCGCTTAACAACGCCGTAGCCGACTCCACCGGTCAGACTCCATTCCTCCTGAATTATGGCCAGCATCTGCGTGTCCCTGTGCCCATGCCCGTGTCTTCCGCCAACTCCAGGGTGGCAGACTGGGCTGTGGAGGCACGGGACATTTGGATCTGCACTCAGGATGCCATTCGGGCCTCCAAGGAGAGAATGAGGTCCTCCGCCGATGCTCATCGGTGCCCCGCTCCGATCTTTACTCCTCGCGATTTAGTGTGGCTCTCCGCCCATGACATCAGGCT
Organism: Ranitomeya imitator; assembly: GCF_032444005.1. Taxonomy (NCBI): domain Eukaryota; kingdom Metazoa; phylum Chordata; class Amphibia; order Anura; family Dendrobatidae; genus Ranitomeya; species Ranitomeya imitator. The sequence continues at coordinate 621,820,113 of NC_091282.1, forward strand.
GCATGTTGAGTCCACTAAGTTTGCACCTCACTACTTGGGTCCCTTCAAGGTTCTCGAACAGATAACCCTGTGATCTACCGTCTGGCCCTTCCTCCATGCTTAGGTATCACTGACACCTTTCATGTGTCCCTCTTGAAGCCTGTATACATGTCCCGGTTCTCCGAGTCATCTGCCGAGACATCGGTTCGTCTACGGACGATTACAAGGTGAACGCTATTTTAAGGTACAAGGTGGTACGTGGCAAGAAATTTTATTTGGTGGACTGGAAGGGTTATGGCCAAGAGGACAGGTCTTGGGAACCTGCTGAGCACATTCGAGCTCCGCAGCTCATTGCGGCCTTCGAGAGTAGCGAGGTCTAGGGGGGCCCTAGGGGGGGGGGTAATGTTAGGCGTCGAGTTCCCACCTCTGCACAGTGGGAATCTCGAACCATCTCCGCTGTGGTCTCCCATTCTTCTGCAGCCGCAGTGGAGCCTGCTCAGCGGAGACGTCGGTCCCAGCGTCTGGCTTAGCCTGAGATGGTGCGAATGGTTACTGCTGCCTTTCCAGGCTCAGCCATTGTAGCCAGTACTGGTCAATGGCGAGTAGACGTCTCTGGGACTAAGTTCTATGCTTGCCCAGGGTAAGTCCTCTCATTGGAGGTCGGGGGTCACATGCTCACGTACTACATCAGCTCCTATTGGCCCTCTAGGAAGGTCTTGAAGTGGCTCAGGTACTGTAGCAGCTCCCATTGGTCCTGTAGGAAGGTACTGTAGTTGCTGCAGCTATAAAAGGTTCACATGGCCACACGGCCATGCGCTAGTATCAACTAAGTTACGTGTTCTGCACCAGTGTGGTTTCAAGGTTCGGCTGAAATATTCCCCTAGAATACCGGCACCTCCGGTGAGAAGTTTTGTGTGAGTGGATTCAGAGCCCAGCTGAAATAAGCCCCTAAAACATCAGCACCTCCGGTGAGGAGTTTTGTGTGTGCTATTCTGACTGCATCACCACTATTCACTCTATTTGGTAGCTGTGTTCCTCTGTGAGGTTCACAGGGCACATTGTTCTCTTGTCTTAAGTGACTCTGTGAAGTAACAGAGTTCACTTATACCGCCATATAGTACCATCAGTTACTAGCAGCGGGTTTTACTGCTGCACGGTGGACCCCGGGTTGCAAATGCACCTATTATTCTATAAATATACATTTGGTGCGTTCCGCCAAACCCTAACACAATTAAGGTTAGAATTAGGGTTAGGGTTGCAATTAGGGTTAGGGTTCCAATTAGGGTTAGGGTTAGAATTAGAGTCAGGATTGCAATTAGGGTTAAGGTTGCAATTAGGGTTAGAATTAGGGTTAGGGTTGCAATTAGGGTTAGGGTTGCAATTGGGGTTAGGGTTAGAATTAGGGTAAGGGTTGCAATGAGGGTTAGGGTTAGAATTAGGGTTATGGTTGCAATTAGGATTAGGGTTAGAATTAGGCTATGTGCACACGGTGCGGATTTGGCTGTGGATCCACAACAGATTGGCCGCTGCAGATTCGTAGCAGTTTTCCATCACGTTTACAGCACCATGTAAACCTATGGAAAACCAAATCCGCTGTGCCCATGGTGCGGAAAATACCACGGAGAAACGCTGCATTGCATTTTCCGCAGCATGTCAAATCTTTGTGCGGATTTCGCAGCGTTTTACACCTGTTCTTCAATAGGAATCCGCAGGTGAAATCCGCACAAAAAACACTGGAAACCTGCAGTAGATCTTCAAAAAAAATGCAGTGTTTTACCTGCAGATTTTTCAAAAATGGTGCGGAAAAATCCTCACACGAATCCGCAATGTGGGCACATAGCCTTACGGTTCGGGTAGGAATTAGGGTTAGGGTGGGGGTTAGGGGTGTGTTGGGGTTAGGGTTAGGCTTGTGCTTACGGTTTACGGTTAGGGTTGGGATTAGGGTTAGGGGTGTGTTAGGGTTAGGGGTGTGTTGGGGTTAGGGTTGTGGTTAGGGGTGTGTTGGGGTTAGGGTTGTGATTAGGGTTATGGCTAGAGTTGGGATTAGGGATAGGTGTGTGTTGGGGTTAGCGTAGGAGTTAGAATTGAGGAGTTTCCAATGTTTAGGCACATCAGGGGTCTCCAAACGCTACCATTGATTCCAGCCAAAATTGCGTTAAAAAAGTCAAATGGTGCTCCCTCCCTTCCGAGCCCCGACGTGCACCCAAACAGTGGTTTACCCAAGCATATGGGGCATAAGCGTACTCAGGAAAAATTGCACAACAACTTTTTGGGTCTAATTTCTTCTGTTACCCTTGGGAAAATAAAAAAGGGGGCTAAAAACTTATTTTTGTGGGGAAAAAAATTATTTTTTATTTTCACGGCTTTGCATTATAAACTTCTGTGAAGCACTTGGGGGTTCAAAGTGCTCACCACACATCTATATAAGTTTCTTGGGGGTCTAGTTTCCAAAATGGAGTCAATTGTGGGGGGTTTATACTGTTTAGGCACATCAGGGGCTCTGCAAACGTAACATGATGCCCACACACCATTCCATCAAAGTCTGCATTCCAAAAAGTCACTACTTCCCTTCCAAGCCCCGACGTGTGCCCAAACAGCGTACTCAGGAGAAACTGGACAACAACTTTTGGGGTCAAATTTGTCCTGTTACTCTTGTAAAAATAAAAATTGCAGGCTAAAAAATAATTTTTGAGGAAAGAAAATTTATTTTTTATTTTCACGTCTCTGCCTTATAAACTTCTGTGAAGCACTTGAGGTTCAAAGTGCTCACCGCACAACTAGATTACTTCCTTGGGAAGTCTAGTTTCTAAAATGGTGTCACTTGTGGGGGAGCTCTAATGTTTAGGCACACAGGGGCTCTCCAAACGCGACATGGTGTCCACTAACGATTGGAGCTAATTTTTCATTCAAAAAGTCAAATGGCGCATTTTTCCTTCTGAGCCTTGCCCTCTGCCCAAACAGTGGTTTACCCCCACATGTGAGGTATCGGTGTACTCAGGGGAAATTGCCTTACTATTGTTGTTCCTGCTGCTGCTGAAGAAAAAAGAAGACGATCCTCATCCTTCCCTGATCTTCCTTAACCCCTTCATGACTCAGCCTATTTTGACCTTAATGACCTGGCCATTATTTGCAATTCTGACAAGTGTCCCTTTATGAGGTAATAACTCAGGAAAGCTTCAACGGATCCTAGCGGTTCTGAGATTGTTTTTTCGGGACTTATTGGGCTTCATGTTAGTGGTAAATTTAGGTCGATAATTTTTGCATTTATTTGTGAAAAAAATGGAAATTTGGCAAAAAAATTTGAAAATTTCGCAATTTTCAAATTTTTTATTTTTTATTCTGTTAAACCAGAGTTATGTGACACAAAATAGTTAATAAATAACATTAGCCACATGTCTACTTTACATCAGCACAATTTTGGAAACAATTTTTTTTTTTTGCTAGGAAGTTATAAGGGTTAAAATTTGACCAGCAATTTCTCATTTTCACAACAAAATTATGCATACATTGGACTTTTACTGCTGGCAGGGAGTCAAAAATCGCATGATTTTTCAATACGAGAATTATTTCTGGACCCACTTTCTGATCCACACTATAAGGCGACAATGTCAGTGGACAGATATGAGGAAATTAGAAGACACGTTCGATTTGATGATAAGCGAACACGTGCATTGAGGTTTGAAACAGACAAATTAGCCCCTATCAGTTATATCTGGAACATATTTATCAAAAATTGCACCAAACTTTACAGTCCTAGTGCTACAGTAGATGAGCACCTTGTACCGTTCAGAGGACGCTGCAAGTTCATACAATACATGCCCAGCAAGCCAGTCAAATATGAAATCAAAATCTTCTGGATGTGTGATTATGCAAATTATTATGGCATAAATGGCGTAATCTACTATGGCAAAGAGGTTGGTGCACCAGTACAGAAGTTCTGGGGTTTGAAATTGTCAAAACTCTTGCTGTTCCAATATTCAATTCAGGTAGAAACATTACAATTGACAATTATTTCACCAATGTTGAACTAGGCAATTTTCTGCTCAAAAAGCTATTACACTTGTTGGTACTATCAAGCCAAACCGACGAGAAATTCCAGAAGCACTGAAACACAATCGTCAACGAGCACTTTATGAGAGTGTCTTTGGATTCATTAACAAAGCGACTTTGGTATCTTACAAAGCGAAGAAGGAGAAATCAGTGATTTTACTCAGTACCATGCATCACAATTGCAGTATTGACAGCAATGACAGAAAATTAAAACCAGAAATCATCCTGCATTACAATAAAACAGAAGGAGGTGTAGACAAAATGGATGAGATGGTAGGAGAATATTCGTGCAAGAGGCAAACAAAACGATGGCCTGTAGTACTTTTTTCAAATATGCTTGATGTAGCAGCCCTAAATTCATTCATCATTTATACAGAAACTCATCCAGAATTCCATGTACGGAGGAAGGACAGGAGACCCCTATTTTTGAAGGACCTTTGTCATGAACTTGTAATGCCTCACATGATAAAGCGAAGCGACGTGAAAAGCTTGCTAAAGCTAACTAAAGAAGCAATGAAACAGTGTGGCATACAGTTTCAGATGATTCCAGGGCCAGGAGAAAGAAAAAGAAAGCGCTGTTTCATGTGTCCAAGAAACATAGAAAGGAAAACTGAGAGATTTTGTTCAATTTGTAAGGAAAATGTATGCAAAGAACATTCTTCTGAAAAAAATAACTTGTCAAAATTGTTTGGAAGACTAATATAATAGAAAAGAAACCTAATAGAAATGTAGCTGCAGCTAGTTAGGTATAGATTTCTATGCGTTTTTGTGCTTTTTTTCATATGTTTGTGTGAAATTTTGGGGGTGTTTTCAGTAAAAAATTGTAATTAAAATTTTGTTTACTAATCATATTTTATTTAGAAGTTTTAAAATAAACTTGTAAAAGTTATATAAGTGTGTTTTTCCATATGATTTGCATAGGGCCCTAAAAGGCCCCCAATACGTTAATATGAAGATTTCTCATGTCACGCATTCTAGGGTTAAACATTTTGATGGCATTTTGATGAATGTGGATTTTAGTAAAATTTGGGTAGAATGCAATTACACTAAAATTTATTTTCTCATTTCAATTGAAGAGTCCAATAATAGACAGGTTTCTTTATCTGTAGTTTACAGACAATATCGTGCTGGTTTCTAGCCAAATAATGTGCCTCGGTTTACACTGAACAATCCATAATGATATTGTGATTGTTGGCAGCGTACATATAATTACCATCTGTCCCATTTGCAAACAAATCTACTTCAATGTCCTTTGCAAATTATGGCAGGTGGAGTAACTAATCTCATAGCGATTTGCCTGTACTGCTCTGTGTATCAGATTCACTCTAAGAATAGGAGAACACAGGTCATTTTAGACTTGCCAAGGTAACTACACCATCATATCAAGCTGTCTGATATCATCGTACTCAGGACAAACTGGACAACTTTTGGGGTCAAATTTCTCCTGTTACCCTTGTGAAAATAGAAATTTGCGGGCTAAAAAATAGTTTTTGAGGAAAGAAATTTTTTTTTATATTTTCACGGCTCTGCCTTATAAACTTCTGTGAAGCACTTGAGGGTTCAAAGTGCTCATCGCACAACTGGATTAGTTCCTTGGGAAGTCTAGTTTCCAAAATGGGGTCAATTGTGGGGGAGCTCCAATGTTTAGGCACACAGGGGCTCTCCAAACGCGACATGGTGTCCGCTAACGACTGGAGCTAATTTTTCATTCAAAAAGTCAAGTGGCGCATTTTTCCTTCTGAGCCTTGCCCTTTGCCCAAACAGTGGTTTACCCCCACATGTGATGTATCGGTGTACTCAGGGGAAATTGCCCAACAAATTTTAGGATCCATTTTATCCTGTTGCCCAAGTGAAAATGAAAAAGTTGAGGCTAAAAATTTTTTTTTGTGAAAGACAAAAGTGCTTTTTCATTTTTATGGATCAATTTGTGAAGCACCTGGGGGGTCAAAGTGCTCACTATGCATCTAGATAAGTTCCTTGGGGGGGTCTAGTTTCCAAAATGGGATCACTTGTGGGGGATCTCCAATCTTTAGGCACACAGGGGCTCTCCAAACGCGACATGGTGTCCGCTAAAGATTGGAGCCAATTTTTCATTCAAAAAGTCAAATGGCGCTCCTTCCCTTCCGAGCCCTGTCGTGCGTCCAAACAGTGGCCCCCCCCCAGATATGGGGTATCGGCATACTCAGGACAAATTGTACAATAACTTTCAGGGTTCAGTTTCTCCTTTTACCCTTGGGAAAATAAAAAAAATTGTTGCTAAAAGATCATTTTTGTGATTAAAAAATTAAATGTTAGTTTTTTTCTTCCATGTAGCTTCTGCTGCTGTGAAGCACCTGAAGGGTTAATAAACTTCTTGAATGTGGTTTTGAGCACCTTGATGGGTGAATTTTTTAGAATGGTGTCACTTTTGGGTATTTTCAGCCATATAGACCTTTCAAACTGACTTCAAATGTGAGGTGGTCCCTAAAAAAATGGTTTTGTAAAGTTTGTTGTGAAAATGAGAAATCGCTGGTCAAATTTTAACCCCCCCAAAAAAATTTGTTTCGAAAATTGTGCTGATGTAAAGTAGACATGTGGGTAATGTTATTTATTAACTATTTTGTGTCAAATAACTCTCTGGTTTAACAGAATAAAAATTAAAAATTTGAAAATTGCAAAATTTTCAAATTTTTTTGCCAAATTTCCATTTTTTTTCACAAATAAACGCAAAAATTATCGACCTAAATTTACCACTAACATGAAGCCCAATAAGTCATAAAAAAACATTCTCAGAACCGCTAGGATCCGTTGAAGCGTTCCTGAGTTATGAAGGGGTTAAGGAAGATCAGGGAAGGATGAGGAACGTCTTCTTTCTTCTTCAGCAGCAGCAGGAACACCAACTTGAAAAAGTCTGTGGCACTTCAAGGCCCAGCACAGTGCACAGAAGACACAGTGACCACCTTGTACATATACGCAGCTAGAATGAGGATGTACAGGGTGGTTATTGTAGGGTCTGATGGCATCTGTGCACTCTGATTGGTGCAATCGATGTTATCGTCAATCGCATCAATCAGTGCTGCCTCTGGTGACGCAAAGATGTTGTGATTGACTGTTCAAAATTAAACAGTCAATCACAGTAATCGTAGTCAATGAGGGCTTCACCATTCACTGGAAACATGATTCCATGTGTCCTGCTGCAAGTGCCGCATTAAAGATTTGACTTGTCAATGAGTCAAAAGTCAGTAAATACCTACCCACCTGGACGTATGATACATCAAAGGTCGCAAAGGGGTTAAGTCAATGGCTCTTCACTTCAGTGTGTCAGTGTATTTTATTGTTTATTACTAATAAATTTTATATATGTATATACAGAACAGGTTTCACAAGAAGGTCTTATGACGTCTCTCGTAATCTGTTGGATTTCCTTTATTAAACTCCCTTTTGGACATAACGTGAATATCAAGCAACTCAGCCAAATTTTCATCAAAAGTGCAAACTGTGTATGGTCATCAAGGGCATTCTGTGCCTGAAACGCATCTGATCGTTATCTCATTCACCATCATGAAGTTTTAATTTTATGTCTTGAAATAAAACTTTGAAATTTTATTCAGTTGCCGGCATTTGGAATTTTTTTCTTCATACAGAATGTGTTAATAAACCCAAGTTCAGCATTCAGAAATGTCATTAACATCTAGTTATTAAGTTATTCTCTACAATTGGAATGTTCCTTATTGTGGTCTGAGGTCTTTGTATACTCCTTTGTATAATAAATATAGGATTCAAAAAATAAAAAAGGTTCCTATATTCATCCCTCCACTCCTCACTGTCACCCGTCCGGCCTTCGCTGCAACTTCTAATCCCTCCTGGGCCTCATCAAAGCCGAGAGTCCTGGTCCAGTGTGGATTTCAGTAGTAGTAATCTGGAGATGTGGCAAAAAGTGGACCAGTGACGTTAAGGAACAGAAGCGTCGGAGAGGAGAGTGCTAAGATGAATATTTTTAACACTAGCATGCATATTGGGGGTCTATTAGACCCCCATGCTTACTTTTTTGCTATTATCTGCAAAATTACTTAAGTTAGAATTTTTTAAAACTCCAGGTAACATTCAAGTATGTTGTTGTTGGTAATGTCCAGTTATTCATATAATTTTTTCATGGGCATTTCGGTGTAACAATGTTTTTTCGGTGAAAACCACATCTGTACGGATTGGGGGACTTTTAGGCCCCCATGTATTTTTTATCATGTTCTCAGTAGTGTTTGTGTCTCAAGTTACTTTATTTGTACTCAGTAATGCTGGTGGTGGGGCCAGGGTGTGGATAATGCCATATGAGGATGTCATGTGATTTTTAGAGGGAGAGATAAGGTCATGATATCATCTCAGGTCCTTCTGAACACAGTAATGAGCTGTGTAGAGAGTAATGAGGACAGTATACATTGCGAGCTAATTGTGAAGGACCTGAGATAAGATAAGATGTTGAGAGGAAGTCTGATTCAGTTTCTCTGATTCTAAAGGTACCGTCACACTAGACGATATCGCTAGCGATCGGTGACGTTGCAGCGTACTCGCTAGCGATATCGTCCAGTGTGACAGGCAGCAGCGATCAGGCCCCTGCTGTGCTGTCGCTGGTCGGGGAGGAAAGTCCAGAACTTTATTTCGTCGCTGGACTCCCCGCAGACATCGCTGAATCGGCGTGTGTGACGTCACCGCTCTGCTTTCCGGCTGCCCGGCGCTCACAGCCAGACCAGAGAAGCAGAGCGCCGAGGACAGACAGCGGTAGGTAAGTATGTAGCGTTTGTTTTTTTACTTTTAGGATGGTAACCAGGGTAAACATCGGGTTACTAAGTGCGGCCCTGCGCTTAGTTACCCGATGTTTACCCTGGTTACCGGCATCGTTGGTCGCTGGAGAGCGGTCTGTGTGACAGCTCTCCAGCGACCAAACAGCGACGCTGCAGAGATCCGGATCGTTGTCGGCATCGCTGCAGCGTCCCTAAGTGTGACGGTACCTTTAGAAGCCTGCAAAGGGTAAAGCTATTGAGCTATAGACTGTTAGGTATTGAGTTCCCGCCTCTGCACAGGGGGAATTTCGAACCATCTCCGCTGCGGACTTCCATTCTTCTCCAGCCGCAGTGGAGTCTGCTCAGTGGAGACGTCGGTCCCAGCGTCTTGCTCAGTCTCACTCTGTGCATAGGGTTACTGCTGCTTTTCCAGCTTCTGCCATTGAAGCCAGTGCTGGGCAGCGGCGAGCAGACGCTTTTGGGACTAAATCCTGCTTTTCCCCTTCTGAGCATGCCCAGGGAAAGATCTACCATTGGAGATCGAGGGTCTCATGCTCAGATACTGCAGCAGATCCCATTGGTCCACCAGGAAGGTCCTGAAGGTGCTCAACTTCTGTGGCAGCCTCCCATTGGTCCTTCTGGGAAGGTCCTGTACATGCTGCAGCTATAAAAGGTTCGCTTGACCGCACGGCCATGTGCTAGTGTAAACTTGTAAACGTGTGTGTTGATGTGTGAAAGTCGTTCATTAATGATCCCCTCCCTTGTGTATGACTGCTCATGTAAGGTGGATGATTGCTATCTAGCGCCCGACTTAGCCATCAGCACGTAACACACAAAACCGCGTCTAATTGCTGTGACCACCAGTGCGGCGGCGTGCGCTTTCACAGTGCTTTCCTGACCCAAGCCTGGGTGGTTAGTGGCGTCTGCCAGTGCAGCACTGCACGCACTCTCGTGCATCTTTATTATTATTATTTCTGTTACTCTGACACCCCAGTTGCGGTGTCGAGCGCAAGAGGTCTATATGAACTCAAATCCTGTGTCTTGGGATTGTGTTCTGAGACTCCTTGCTTGCACTCTTGGTGCAGTACCGCGGCCCTGTGACACAACAGGGTTCACTTCCTTCACACAGGATGAAGTTAACCCGTGTGTGTATCCACATTGTACCACCATATAGTCTGTCATTACTTGGCAGCAGGTTCCATCTCTGCACGGTGGACCCCAGGCTGCGAACACACCTTATTCTATCTTTCTTATTATTTGGTGCGTTCCACTAGCCCTAACACAGGCATCCAGAGAATTGTACAACACCTAAATGAAAGTATAAAAGGTAAGAGGTGCTGAGGGTGAGAGGAAGGAGGGGGCACTTTACACTTACAGTGTGTCACACACAAGCAAAGAGTGAACAACCCTGATTGTGGTCATTGGTTTCTCTTTTAGTTTACTAACATCTAGTCAGCAATGGCACAGTCTTCCTCCAAGCGTCTGGGTGACCAAGAGATTGAAGCAATTGTGTTTCAAAGTAATGATGAAAGTGAACTATCTTTGTCCAATGACGAGTATCTGCCACCAGAGAATCAAACATCCTCAAGTGATTCTTCTTCTGATGATGAAGAAGTGATAAGTAGAACATCCAAAACAATTGTTTTTTGATAAAGTAATCCTACATTAGTCGGACGTACTCCAATCTATAATATTGTGAGACAGGCTCAAGGAGCTCTGGGAAGTCCCAGTTACTTTTCCCCTAAAGACATTTTCTGTACTTTTTTTTCTGACAATATTGCAGAAGAGGTCCTTTTATGTTCAAACCTAGAAGGAAGACTTATAGCTTCTGCAAGAAATAAGTCCTGAAAAAATATCTCAGAAGAGGAACTTTATGCATACATTGGACTTTTACTGCTGGCAGGGAGTCAAAAATCGCATGATTTTTCAATACGAGAATTATTTCTGGACCCACTTTCTGATCCACACTATAAGGCGACAATGTCAGTGGGCAGATATGAGGAAATTAGAAGACACATTCAATTTGATGATAAGCGAACACGTGCATTGAGGTTTGAAACAGACAAATTAGCCCCTATCAGTTATATCTGGAACATATTTATCAAAAATTGCACCAAACTTTACAGTCCTAGTACTACAGGAGATGAGCAACTTGTACCATTCAGAGGACGCTGCAAGTTCATACAATACATGCCCAGCAAGCCAGCCAAATATGAAATCAAAATCTTCTGGATGTGTGATTCTGCAAATTATTATGGCATAAATGGCGTAATCTACTATGGCAAAGAGGTTGGTGCACCAGTACAGAAGGATCTGGGGTCTGAAATTGTCAAAACTCTTGCTGCTCCAATATTCAATTCAGGTAGAAATATTACCATGGACAATTATTTCACCAATGTTGAACTAGGCAATTTTCTGCTCAAAAAGCTATTACACTTGTTGGTACTATCAAGCCAAACCGACGAGATATTCCAGAAGCACTGAAACACAATCGTCAGCTAGCACTTTATGAGATTGTCTTTAGATTCATTAACAAAGCGACTTTGGTATCTTACAAAGCGATGAAGGAGAAATCAGTGATTTTACTCAGTACTAGTGTTGAGCATTCCGATACCGCAAGTATCGGGTATCGGCCGATATTTGCGGTATCGGAATTCCGATACCGAGTTCCGATATTTTTGCGATATCGGGAATCGGGATCGGGATGAATATTCATGTGTTAAATAAAGAATAAAAATAAAAAATATGGGTATACTCACCCTCGGACGCGCCCTGGTTGTAACCGCTACAACCGGCAGCCTCCGTTCCTAAGAATGAGCGAGTGAAGGACCTGCGATGACGTCGCGGCTTGTGATTGGTCGCGTGAGCGGTCACGCGACCAATCACAAGCCGTGACGTCATCGAAGGTCCTTCACCCTGCATTCTTAGGAATGAAGGCTGCCGGTTACACCGCTAAGGTCCAGGGTCAGCCGGAGGGGTGAGTATATCCATATTTTTTATTTGTATTCTTTGTTTTTTACATGAATATGGATCCCAGGGCCTGAAGGAGAGTTTCCTCTCCTTCAGACCCTGGGAACCATTCCAGGATACATTCCGATATTTGTGTCCCATTGACTTGTATTGGTATCGGGTATCGGTATCGGCGATATCCGATATTTTTCAGATATCGGCAGATACAATCCGATACCGATACTTTCAAATATCGGAAGGTAACGCTCAACACTACTCAGTACCATACCTCAGAATTGCAGTATTGACAACAATGACAGAAAATTAAAACCAGAAATCATCCTGCATTACAATAAAGCAGAAGGAGGTGTAGACAAAATGGATGCGATGGTAGGAGAATATTCGTACAAGAGGCAAACAAAACGATGGCCTGTAGTACTTTTTTCAAATATGCTTGATGTAGCAGCACTAAATTCATTCATCATTTATACAGAAACTCATCCAGAATTCCATGTACGGAGGAAGGACAGGAGACCCCTATTTTTGAAGGACCATTGTCATGAACTTGTAATGCCTCACATGATACAGCGAAGCGACGTGAAAAGCTTGCTAAAGCTAACTAAAGAAGCAATGAAACAGTGTGGCATACAGTTTCAGATGATTCCAGGGCCAGGAGAAAGAAAAAGAAAGCGCTGTTTCATGTGTCCAAGAAACATAGAAAGGAAAACTGAGAGATTTTGTTCAATTTGTAAGGAAAATGTCTGCAAAGAACATTCTTCCAAAAAAAATAACTTGTCAAAATTGTTTGGAAGACTAATATAATAGAAAAGAAACATAATAGAAATGTAGCTGCAGCTAGTTTGGAATAGATTCCTTTGCATTTTTGTGCTTTTTTTCATATGTTTGTGTGAAATTTAAAAAAAAAAATTGGGGGGGGGGGTGTTTTCGGTGAAAAATTATAATTAATATTTTGTTTACTAATCATATTTTATTTAGAAGTTTTAAAATAAACTTGTAAAAGTTATATAAGTGTGTTTTTCCATATCATTTGTATGGGGGCCTAAAAGGCCCCCAATACGTTAATATGAAGATTTCTGATGTCACGCATACTAGGGTTAAACATTTTGATGGCATTTTGATGAATGTGGATTTCAGCAGTAGAAATCTGGAGATGTGGCAAAAAGTGGACCAGTGACGTTAAGGAACAGAAGCGTCGGAGAGGAGAGTGCTAAGATGAATATTTTTAAACATTTTGATGGCATTTTGACGAATGTGGATTTCAGTAAAATTTGTGTAGAATACAATTACACTAAAACTTATTTTCTCATTTCAATTGAAGAGTCCAATAATAGACAGGTTTCTTTATCTGTAGTTTACAGACAATATCGTGCTGGTTTCTAGTCAAATAATGTGCCTCGGTTTACACTGAACAATCCATAATGATATTGTGATTGTTGGCAGCATACATATAATTACCATCTGTCCCATTTGCAAACAAATCTACTTGAATGTCCTTTGCAAATTATGGCAGGTGGAGTAACTAATCTCATAGCGATTTGCCTGTACTGCTCTGTGTATCAGATTCTCTATAAGGATAGGAGAACACAGGTAATTTCAGACTTGCCAAGATAAATACACCATCATACAAAGCTGTCTGATCCAGATCCCCTCTGAAAATAGTTATAGAGGTTGTCCACTATTTTAACATTGATGGCCTATACCAGTGTTCCCCAACTCCAGTCCTCAAGAGCCACCAACAGGTCATGTCTTCAGTATTTCCTTAGTATTGCCCAGGTGATAATTGCATCATCTGTGCAATACTAAGGAAATCCTGAAAATATGATCTGTTTGTGGCTCTTGAGGACTGGAGTTGGGGAACACTTGCCTACACTTAGGATAGGTTATCAATGCCTGATCGGGGGGGATGCAACAGTTAACGGAGCTGTGTTGCTCCATAATTGAGCACTTATAGCCTCCCCCGACACCGAGAACTGATGATCAGCATGGATTCTGGATGTCGCACCCCTATCGATCTGACATTGATAACCTATTCTAAGTATAGGTCATCAATGCTAAAGTAGTGGACAACCTCTTAAATGATTCACAAAAAGCACAATGTTTTATCATTCACTTTAGGGCTCATTCAGACATTAGTGATTTTCTTGTATGAATTTCATGAAGTTATTTTATCAGAGTTTCATCACTCTTATAAGATTGAAAAAAAAATGTTTTCTCAAGCTTCTCCTATCAAACAGTCCAGGAAAATTGGACAACAGGTCGATAACGTCCTAGAGCTCTCAGATTATTTCAGTGATAACTACAGTGTGTCCTTAAAGTCATGGTGCACTTTTGACCAGTCACTGGAAAGCAACAAAAAACAATAGAAATATGAAATCTGCTTGAAATAAAAGAAAAACTCTCCCAGTTTCATACCTATTCAGTGCAGTTTGATGTGGGCTCCATTTGTTGCCCTACACATATCCAAACAAAGCATAAGTTTGTGGTTGCACGATGTCACAGACCTGGTAGTGTATTAATCAGAGTTCAGTTTATCAGGGGTTAATCTGACTGGGACACACGGACACACTGTATTTTTCCAGAAGTAGATCAATATTTAGATCAATTATTATTATTATTAATATGGGAAAAGTTTCATTGTTTTAGTGGGGATCACTTGATCCAAGCAAAAAATGGGACATGAACAATACCACTAGGTGTGAGTGATGAACATGGATAGCACTTGTATTGGAAGAACTAAGGACGACCTGTTTCAATTCATAAATACAACTGCTACTTCATTTTAAAGTAAACCTGTTAGCAGGAATTGGCTAAGTAAACTACAGACATTGTCATGGTGATGTTGTTACACTGATTAAAATGATACCTGGGGTGAAGAAATGAGTCTTGGGCTTCTTGTGTAATCAGTGTTAGAAGTTTTCAGTTAATGAGATGCTGGTGCTTCGGGGTGGGACTTTAGGCAGAGTCTTATCTTGCCTAAAGGAAAGACCAAGGAATGACCAAGGAGAGACCTTCCATCAGGCTGCCCCAAAGCATAAACATGTTCATCATCATAGACACAGAGAGATAGAATGTTTGTGCTTTAGGGCGGACAGTGAGCAGGTCTCTCCTTGGTTTTTCCTTGATTTCTCCTACTTAGAGCAGAAAAGTAAGATTATGCCTACAGTCCCACCTGAAAGCACAGGCATCATTAGATGCAAACTTCTAGCACTGATTACACAAGATGGATTTATTCAGCCAAGGCATCACTTTAATCAGTATAACAGCACCAAACTGACAGTGTCTGCAGTTTACTTAGCAAAATCCTGCTGACAGGTTTGCTTTAAAGGGAACCTGTCACCCCGTTTTTTCAGATTGAGATATAAATACTGTTAAATAGGGCTTGCGCTGTGCGTTACAATAGTGTATGTAGTGTACCCTGATTCCCCACCTATGCTGCAAAATACATTACCAAAGTCGCCGTTTTCGCCTGTCAATCAGGCTGGTCAGGTCGGGTAGGCGTGTTCACAGCGCTGTTTCTTCCTCAGCTTTACGTTGGTGGCGTAGTGGTGTGCGCATGTTGAAGTGACTAATCCACTGTGGGCACGTGAACAAGCAGCGCGTGATCTGCGCTATCACCCCCTGTCATCGGTGGGGGCGGCCATCTTCCTGGGGCCGCGCGTGCGCAGATGGAGTGCTCTGCTGCACGGGGCTTCAGGAAAATGGCCGCGGGATGCCGCGCGTGCGCACAAGAGATCGCGGCGGCCATTTTCCCAAAGCCGAGATGCAAACTCGGCTTTGGGAAAATGGCCGCCGCGATCTCTTGATTAACCCTGATGAAGAGGGCCTGAGCCCTTGAAATGCATTGGTTTGCTGACTAGCTATACTAGCACACCTGTCCTCTTTAGCCCCGTAGCGTGGTGACGTCACCAGCAGCTCCGCCCACCCTCTCCGACCGCTACCTCAGCGCTGCATCCGGCCGGGGCACGCGAGGTTTCGCGGTCGCACGGCTTCTGCCGCCACTCTCTTCTTAACCCACCGCTCTGTCATAGTGGTACACCTAGCGGTGGCTCAGACTTTCCGGAACCGCTTCCCTCCGCACTCAGCACCACAGTGAGTATAGCATATTCTATGTGCACATAGCAATTGTGGCATATTAGTGCTCCAACATACTAGGGGAGCATTTCTCCTCATCTCAACATATGGGCAATCAATTCTAATCACAGTAATCCTTGTCAGCCAGCATCTGATGGTCATCTTACTACATTAACCTAACGGAATCCTGCGCTACTCCCACCAGCAGTAAGTTTATTGTGTACTGGGAAAACTAGACCACATTTATTTAAAACCACCATTACCTATAAAGGTTGTACATTTATCTAAGCAGGGGCATCTACTATAAACCTCTGAAGATTAAGCAACCGTGGTCATCACAATACCCGCATCAATTGCAGATACACAGGGATCACGTCTCTTCATTGCACATTTCCATTTAATATCTGAGTGAGTATATATTATAAATCTATTTAGTCTCACTATATTCACCAGTACAAACATTTACCCCCTTTTTTTTTTTTTTTTCTCTCTCCTCATTCCCCTAAGATTCTGGTAGTACTTTAAGGACCCATTGCAACATCCACTGCATAACCAATGATTACTCATTAAGTAAGTGCTCTCTTATTCATTTATTCATCTATTTTTCATTTTATTGTTCGTTTTTGTAGACAGCGCAGGTGAATACCACTCTTTTTCATTTTATATACTTTACAGGTCTACACAGAACCTGTCACAATCACCTGCAGCACGCTACATTCAGCAATTTTGTTTCCCCACTAGGGACTATCAGGAGCGCCAGTGCTTTTTACTTTCTTTTTTAGAATAATAGAATAAACCAACATCATCCTTTAACCATATTTTGTATTCTGAGTTGTCTGGCAGCGCGGATATAATCCACTATCTCCCTGGATAATAGCTGTAATTAGGTCGCTTGCCGACCCTTGGATCTGCAACATTTCAGAGTAAAACACACCCTATGGGAGGTGGAGCTGCATATTCATGACTGTAATGGGTGGCACCACGTGACCGCTCATACAGGAGAAGGTGCGGCGAGGACAGGACACTGCGAGGGAGCCGGGTGAGTATTTTATTAACAGCGGGCGGGCGCACAGGGGGTGGGAGGGGGTTGGGGACAGGGATCTTTATTTTGAACACGAGACACAAAAAAAAAAAAAAGGATTATTCATATATTCTCTCCAGCGAACGCTGCTGCAGGGAAGATATGAATGGCGGATTCAGCACCATGTGGGGGGGACAGCGCTTACTGTAGAGCTGTCTCCTGCACGGCACACGGACTGCGCACGGACAGCGTCCGTGTGCGGTACGTGTTTTACACGGACCCATTGACTTTATTGGGTCCGTGTAATACGTGCTGCGCTCCCACGAACACTGACATGTCTCCGTGTTTTGCACACGGACACACGGTCCATTAAAACACGCTGACATGTGCAGAGACACATTGATTTCAATGTGTCTACGTGAGTCAGTGTCTCCGGTACGTGAGGAAACTGTCACCTCACATACCGGAGCCACTGACGTGTGAAACGGGCCTAAGCAAGTGCAGTACAGACCCCCACACAATATAGAATCATAGAATGCTAGTATTGGAAGGGACCCCAAGGGTCATCGTGTCCAATCCCCTGCTCAATGCAGGAGTCACTAAACCATATCAGACAGATGTCTGTCCAGCCTCTGAAGACTTCCATTGAAGGAGAACTCACCACCTCTCGTGACAACCTGTTCCAGTCATTGATCATCCTCACTGTCAAAAATATCTAATCTGTATCTTCTCCCTTTCAGTTTCATTCCATTGCTTCTCGTGTTTCCATGTGCAAATGAGAATAATGATGATCCCTCTACACTGTGACATCCCCTTAGATAACTATAGCCATCTTTTTTTGCAAGATAAATATTCCCAGATCCTTTAAAACCCCTTCAACACCTTGCCCTTTTTCGGTTTTACGTTTTCGTTTTTCACTCCCCTCCTTCCCAGAGCCATAACTTTTATATTTTTCCATCAATACTGCCATGTGAGGGCTTATTTTTTGCAGGACAAGTTGTACTTTTAAACAACATCATTGGATTTAGCATGTCGTGTACTATAACCTGGGAAAGAAAATTCCAAGTGCGATGAAATTGCAAAAAAGTGCAATCCCACACTTGTTTTTTTGTTTGCCTTGTTTGCTAGGTTCACTACATGCTAATACTAACCTGCAACTTTGATTCTCCAGGTCATTACGAGTTCATAGACACCAAACATGTCTAGGTTATGTTTTATCTAAGTCAGTGGTCCCCAACTCCAGGCCTCGAGGGCCGCCAACAGTGCAGGTTTTCAGGATTTCCTTAGTATTGCACAGGGGTTGGAATCATCACCTGTGCAGATGATCACATTACCACTGATGCAATACTAAAGAAATCCTAAAAACCTGCACTGTTGGCGGCCCTCGAGGCCTGGAGTTGGGGACCCCTGATCTAAGTGGTAAAAAAAAATTCCAAACTTTGCTTAAAAAAAAAAATTGCGCAATTTTCCTACACCCATAGCGTTTCCATTTTTCGTAATCTGGGGTAAGGTGAGGGCTTATTATTTGTGTGCTGAGCTGATATTTTTAATGATACCATTTTGGTGCAGATACATTCTTTTGATTGCCCGTTATTACATTTTAATGATATGTCATGGCGACTGTTGTGAATTCTGTGGCTGAATTCACTCCTGTGGTCACAAGTGGTACTGCAGCTTCTGAGCTTCCTCCCTCAGGTGTTCTGGTGAGCTCATTAGCTGCTTCGTTACTTAACTCCACCTGATGCTGCTATCCTTGCTCCTAGTCAATGTTCCAGTGTTGGATCTGAGCTTCTCCTGATTGTTCCTGTGACCTGCTGCTCTGTATAGCTAAGTGCTTTTTTGCTATTTTGTTGCCTTTTTTCTGTCCAGCTTGTCTTTTGTTTTGCTGGAAGCTCTGAGACGCAAAGGGTGTACCGCCGTGCCGTTAGTCCGGCACGGTGGGTCTTTTTTGCCCCCCTTTGCGTGGGTTTTGCTTTAGGGTTTTTTGTAGACTGCAAAGTTCGCTTTACTGTCCTCGCTCTGTCTAAGAATATCGGGCCCCACTTTGCTGAATCTATTTCATCCCTACGTTTTGTCTTTTCATCTTACTCACAGTCATTATATGTGGGGGGCTGCCTTTTCCTTTGGGGTATTTCTCTGGGGGCAAGTCAGGCCTATTTTTCTATCTTCAGGCTAGCTAGTTTCTTAGGCTGTGCCGAGTTGCATAGGTAGTGGTTAGGCGCAATCCACAGCCACTTTTAGTTGTGTTTAGGATAGGATCAGGTATGCAGTCTACAGAGTTTCCAAGTCTCAGAGCTCGTTCTTTTGTTTTTGGGTATTTGTCAGATCACTGTGTGCGCTCTGATCGCTAGGCACACTGTGTCTCTGGATTGCCTTCATTACACCTTTCATTAGCAGACATAACAGGCGACCAAAAAAATGTAATTCTGGCGTTTCGAATTTTTTTCTCGCTACGCCATTTAGCGATCAGGTTAATCCTTTTCTTTTATTGATAGATCGGCCAATTCTGAATGCGGCGATGCTAAATATGTGTAGGTTTGATTTTTTGTATTGTTTTATTTTGAATGGGGAGAAAGGGGGGTGATTTAAACTTTTATATTTTTTTTATTTTTTTCATATTTTTAAAACATTTTTTTTACTTTGCTATGCTTCAATAGCCTCCATGGTAGTCTAGAAGCTGGCACAACTCGATTGGCTCTGCTACATAGAAGTGATCGTAAGATCGCCCCTATGTAGTAGATTTACTGCATTGCTATGAGCGCCGACCACAGGGTGGCACTCATAGCAATCCGGCATCAACAACCATAAAGGTCTAAAGGAGACCTCAGGTTGTCATGCCGACGCATCGCTGACCCCTGATCATGTGACGGGGTTCAGCGATGCGCTCATTTCTGGCCCGATGGCTGGAAGCGGTAGTTAAATGCCGCTGTTAGCATTTGACTGCGGCATTTAACTAGTTAATAGCGGTCAGTGATTTCACCCGCCGCTATTGCGGGCACATGTCAGCTGTTCAAAGCAGCTGACATGTCCCGACTTTAATGAGGGCTCACCGCCAGAGCCCACATCAAAACAGGGGATCCAACCTCCGCCATTCTAGTACGGCGGAGGTCGTGAAGGGGTTAATAGTTCCTCATAGGACATACTTTGCAGTCCACTCACCATCCTGGTAGCTCTTCTCTGAACTTGCCTCAATTTTTCAATGTCTTTTTTAAAATGTGGCGACCAGAGCTGGACACAGTATTTCAAATGAGGCCTGACCAAGTAGAGGGGAATAATTACTTCACATGATCTAGAATCTATGCTTCTCTTAATACATCCCAGAACTGTGTTTGCCTTTTTTGCTGCAGCATCACACTGTTGACTCATGTACAGTCTGTGATCTAATATTATACCTGTCTTTTTCTCACTTGCTGTTTCTAAAGGTACCGTCACACTGAACGATATCGCTAGCGATCCGTGACGTTGCAGCGTCCTGGCTAGCGATATCGTTCAGTTTGACACGCAGCAGCGATCAGGATCCTGCTGTGATGTCGTTGGTCACTGCAGAAAGTCCAGAACTTTATTTCGTCGCTGGACTCCCTGTAGACATCGCTGAATCGGCGTGTGTGAAGCCGATTCAGCGATGTCTTCACTGGTAACCAGGGTAAACATCGGGTTACTAAGCGCAGGGCCGCGCTTAGTAACCCGATGTTTACCCTGGTTACCATCGTAAAAGTAAAAAAAACAAACACTACATACTTACCTTCAGCTGTCTGTCCCCGGCGCTGTGCGTCTCTGCACTGGCTGTGAGTGCCGGCCAGCCGGAAAGCACAGCGGTGACGTCACCGCTCTGCTTTCCGGCCGCTGTGCTCACAGTCAGTGAAGGAAAGCAAAGCGCCGGGGACAGACAGCTGAAGGTAAGTATGTAGTGTTTGTTTTTTTTACTTTTACGATGGTAACCAGGGTAAACATCGGGTTACTAAGCGCAGCCCTGCGCTTAGTAACCCGATGTTTACCCTGGTTACCGGCATCGTTGATCGCTGGAGAGCTGTCTGTGTGACAGCTCTCCAGCGACCAAACAGCGACGCTGCAGCGATCGACATCGTTGTCGGTATCGCTGCAGCGTCGCTGAGTGTGAAGGTATCTTTAGTTCTATTCCTCCTATTCTGTAAATGTAATTTTTGTTTTTCTTGCCCACATGTAGTCTTGCATTTCTTCCTGTTAAACACCATGCTATTAGTCACTGCCCATTGTCAAAATTAACTAGATCATTCTGAATACTTTCTCTGTCTTCTCTAGTGTTAGCTATCCCTCCTACCTTTGTATTGTCTGCAAATTTGATTAGTTTACCTTCAGTTACCTTATCTAGATCAGTTATAAAAATGCTTCTTAACAACACTTGTGCCAGGACAGAGCCTTCTGGTAACCCACTTGAAAAAATCTTCTGTGCAACAATTATGTGCAACCATTTCTTACCAGTCTTTGAATACGATCACTGAGCCAGTGAATCCCTCTAATCGTAGCCTTGTCAATCCAATACTTGGTCAGTTTATCAATAAGAATAGTATGAGATACTCTATAGACCCACATAGATATCTAAAAGGCCTAAAGTTAAAGATGACACATTTCCGTTGTATTTTAAGCAAAAAAATATCTTTTACATTTTAAAAATTACGAAAATTAAAATGGGCTGATGCAAAAATTTGGGCACTCTGCATGATTAGTACCTATTAGCACCCCCTTTTTGAAAGTATCACAGGTTGTAAACACTTTCTGTAGCCAGCAAAGAGTCTTCCAATTCTTGTTTGAAAGATTTTCATCCATTCTTCCTTGGAAAACTATTCCAGTACTGTGAGATTCCTGGGTCAAATTGCATGCACTGCTATTTTAAGGTCCAGCCACAGATTTTCAATGACGTTTAAATGATGATGAGGGCCATTGTAAAACCTTCAGCTTGCACCTTTTGAGGTTGTCTATTGTGGATTTTGACATGTTTTTAGGATCATTATTCATTTGTAGAAGTCATCCTCTTTTCAACTTCAACTTCAACTTGCGCAAATGGCTAGTGTTGAGCATTCCGATACCGCAAGTATCGGCCGATATTTGCGGTATCGGAATTCCGATACCGAGTTCCGATATTTTTGCGATATCGGGAATCGGTATCGGGATGAAGATTCATGTGTAAAATAAAGAATAAAAATAAAAAATATTGATATACTCACCCTCGGACGCGCCCTGGTTGTAACCGCTGCAACCGCCATGCTTCCCTTCCTAAGAATGAGCGCGTGAAGGACCTGCGATGACGTCGCAGCTTGTGATTGGTCGCGTGAGCGGTCACATGAGCGGTCACGTGACCAATCACAAGCCGCGACGTCATCGAAGGTCCTTCACGCGCTCATTCTTAGAAAGGGAAGCATGGCAGTTGCAGCGGTTACAACCAGGGCGCGTCCGAGGGTGAGTATATCAATATTTTTTTTTTATTCTTTATTTTACACATGAATATGGATCCCAGGGCCTGAAGGAGAGTTTCCTCTCCTTCAGACCCTGGGAACCATTACTGGATACCTTCCGATATTTGTGTCCCATTGACTTGTATTGGTATCGGTATCGGCGATATCCGATATTTTTCGGATATCAGCCGATACAATCTGATACCGATACTTTCAAATATCGGAAGGTATCGCTCAACACTAGTGCTGACACAGCTTACCTTGACCAGAATCTCTGGCAAATCTGGGTAGGTTTTCATTAACTGCTGAACTACCAGACTGAGCACATCTGCCAAGCATGGCACGTGTGTGAGTTTGTCAAGCTTCACAGCCACCATCAGGTTATGCCCACACAACCGAGCCTAGTTGGAGGATTAGTGGCAAAATGTGGACAGGTGTCTTTTATAATTATAACAAGTTCAAACAGGTGTCATTACTACAACTAAAGTGTGGAGGACAGAGGAACCACTTAAAGAAGAAGTTACAGGTCTGTGATAGCCAGAAATCTTGCATGATTTTAGGTGACCAAATACTTATTTTCCATCATAATTTTCCAAAATTAATCTTGCCAAATCAGACAAGGTGATTTTCTGGATTTGTTTTCTCATTTTGACTCTTATAGTTGTGGTCTACCTATGATGTCAATTACAGGCCTATCTCTTTTTAAGTGGGAGAACTTGCAGAATTGGTGGCTAACTAAATACTTTTTTCCCCACTGTACAAGGCGGAGACAGCACACTGGTTGAAAAAGTTGTGGCTGGGGACTGAGCACCAAGGGGTGGCTGCCTTCATGAGTCAGTTAAAAAAAACTAAGTGTCAACAAGCCTAAAAGTCAACATTTCCACTCTGGGTGGGTGAAAAACTTTATTTTTCATTCAAAGGCTTGGGTTAATGACAGCTGAACGCTGGGCTGGGACAAGTTTTTGGAATTACCTGATGATGGTACATCAGAATGTGCAAGGATGGGTGCAGGGTGGTAGACATAAGCGCCGGTGTCATAGACAGTGACATTGTCATCCACAAACTCTTCTTCCACCGTCACAACCTGGTCCTTCTGACTTGGTGACTTGACAACAACAAGCTGACTTATTGGCAACTGTGTCTCATCATCATCTTCCTCCCTTGAAAAAATTTGCAATTTCCCACCATCATCTTCTAGTGGCTGCGCTAAGTTTTTTACATCACTAAACAGCATCTCCTCCTGTCTCTCTTGGAACATGCAGGGTGAGAGGCCACAATCAAGAAGTCATGTTAAAAAGAGCTTCTCTAGAGTGTTCTAGTGTGGGGTCACTAGTCTCCTGATACTTATCATGATGGCAGGAAGGAGGATCAAGATGATGATTAAGTGATCCAGATTGTATGCAGTTGAGACTGGATCGTGTGGAAGACTGTGTTTTGCTGACAAGCCTGCTGGAAGCATTATCTGGCTACCCAACCGACCATCTGTTCGCACTGCTCTGGCTTCAGAAGTGGTGTACTGTGCTTCCCTGAAAAGTGGGACAGGAACCTATTTGTATCATGAATGGGTGCATTTCTTATGCTTCAGAAACAGGCATAGTCGCATCCTGCCCCACGTCCCCGACATCTTCGTGCACCATCATCAGTGCTTCCACTTCCCAGTCCCTTAATGCATGCCTTGCACATCTTGTAGTTGTTAGGTCTCTAAAAAACAAGAATACATTTAGGAAAAAAAGGGGTGAAGGAGCTTGATCACGCTAGTTAAAATGTAGACAAGAGGATCGGACTGAATGGTGCCATGTCTCAGGCTGGTGCAGGGCAGCAATGATGAACCAGGGGAAGATGGAAGAGGTGGCACATCCATGGTAAACAAAAGTAAATAATTATTTAATCCATATCAATTAATAGATGCATATTAAGGAATTGTTGCCTTTTATTTACTTTGGTTATGCCATCTCTTCCATCTTTCGCCAACGTTATATTTAATAAAAGACAAATATTGGTCACCTGCAACAAAGAGGTTTAAGTGAGTTTACTCCTCCGAAATGTTACAGAAAGAATGCAAAAGTGTATGGAAGACAATGAAATTCAATCCAGAGTGATATCCAAGCATCGCTCACTCATCCCTAGTTTACATCAAGAATAAGTTGAAATTTCATTGAATCCATCCTTCCCTCAACTACAAAATGTTCCCCGTGCCATTGCCTGCAACACAACCCCAAAGCATGCTTGATTCCCCGAATGCTTAATGGTTGGCAAGATGTTATTTTCCTGAAATTCTTTACCCTTTTCTCCACACATACCTTTGATCATTGTGGCCTAAGAGATATAGTGTAACCTCATTAGTTCACAGAACTTATTTCTAAAATTCATCAGGCTTGTTTACATGTCTGTTTGCATATTTCTGATGCTGAATTTTATGGTGAGGTTGCAGGAGAGGTTTTCTTCTGATGACCACCATAAAGGTCATATTTGTGCAAGTGTCTCTGAACAGTAGAACAATGTACAACAACTACAACTGCTAAATCTTTATAAATGTCTTTTGAAGTCAAGCAGGGTTCTCATTTGCCTCTCAAGCAACCCTAAAAGCAGCTCTTACTGAATTTTTTTGGCCTTTCAGACGTTATCTTGATCTTTATTGTTCATGTTCACTACCATTTCAAGTGACAGCAAAAAGTACAGCCAAGAAGCAACGAAGAGTGGTGGTGGTGGGAGACTCACTACTGAGAGGCACCGAAGCAGCCATCTGCAGACCGGACATAACTGCAAGAGAAGTATGCTGCCTTCCAGGTGCGATGATCAAGGATGTGACCGATAGGATACCAAAGCTCTTCAGCTCCAAGGACGTCCACCCATTTCTTCTGATACATGTTGGCACCAATGACACGGCAAGGAAGGACCTACCGACAATCTGCAAGGACTTTGAAGAGTTGGGGAAGAAAGTAAAGGAACTGGATGCACAGGTAGTTTTTTCTTCTATCCTTCCAGTAGACGGGCATGGCACCAGGAGATGGAACAGGATCCTTGATGCAAACAACTGGCTAAGACGATGGTGCAGACAACAAGGATTTGGATTCCTGGACCACGGTGTGAATTACTGGTATGATGGACTCCTCGCCAGAGACGGACTACACCTCAACAAACCTGGGAAACACACATTCGCCAGAAGACTCGCTACACTCATCAGGAGGGCGTTAAACTAGAAGAAGAGGGGACGGGAAGAAAAACATTAGACTCGAACAAAGACGACCCAGGAAAACATACTCAGAAGGGAGGTAAGAATATTTCTAAAACAATCCACAGTGAGGAGATTGGAACAAAACAAAATCCTCTAAACTGCATGCTCGCAAACGCCAGAAGCCTGACAAACAAGATGGAAGAACTAGAAGCAGAAATATCTACAGGTAACTTTGACATAGTGGGAATAACCGAGACATGGTTAGATGAAAGCTATGACTGGGCAGTTAACTTACAGGGTTACAGTCTGTTTAGAAAGGATCGTAAAAATCGGAGAGGAGGAGGGGTTTGTCTCTATGTAAAGTCTTGTCTAAAGTCCACTTTAAGGGAGGATATTAGCGAAGGGAATGAGGATGTCGAGTCCATATGGGTTGAAATTCATGGAGGGAAAAATGGTAACAAAATTCTCATTGGGGCCTGTTACAAACCCCCAAATATAACAGAAAGCATGGAAAGTCTACTTCTAAAGCAGATAGATGAAGCTGCAACCCATAATGAGGTCCTGGTTATGGGGGACTTTAACTACCCGGATATTAACTGGGAAACAGAAACCTGTGAAACCCATAAAGGCAACAGGTTTCTGCTAATAACCAAGAAAAATTATCTTTCACAATTGGTGCAGAATCCAACCAGAGGAGCAGCACTTTTAGACCTAATACTATCTAATAGACCTGACAGAATAACAAATCTGCAGGTGGTTGGGCATTTAGGAAATAGCGACCACAATATTGTGCAGTTTCACCTGTCTTTCACTAGGGGGACTTGTCAGGGAGTCACAAAAACATTGAACTTTAGGAAGGCAAAGTTTGAACAGCTTAGAGATGCCCTTAATCTGGTAGACTGGGACAATATCCTCAGAAATGAGAATACAGATAATAAATGGGAAATGTTTAAGAACATCCTAAATAGGCAGTGTAAGCGGTTTATACCTTGTGGGAATAAAAGGACTAGAAATAGGAAAAACCCAATGTGGCTAAACAAAGAAGTAAGACAGGCAATTAACAGTAAAAAGAAAGCATTTGCACTACTAAAGCAGGATGGCACCATTGAAGCTCTAAAAAACTATAGGGAGAAAAATACTTTATCTAAAAAACTAATTAAAGCTGCCAAAAAGGAAACAGAGAAGCACATTGCTAAGGAGAGTAAAACTAATCCCAAACTGTTCTTCAACTATATCAATAGTAAAAGAATAAAAACTGAAAATGTAGGCCCCTTAAAAAATAGTGAGGAAAGAATGGTTGTAGATGACGAGGAAAAAGCTAACATATTAAACACCTTCTTCTCCACGGTATTCACGGTGGAAAATGAAATGCTAGGTGAAATCCCAAGAAACAATGAAAACCCTATATTAAGGGTCACCAATCTAACCCAAGAAGAGGTGCGAAACCGGCTAAATAAGATCAAAATAGATAAATCTCCGGGTCCGGATGGCATACACCCACGAGTACTAAGAGAACTAAGTAATGTAATAGATAAACCATTATTTCTTATTTTTAGTGACTCTATAGCGACAGGGTCTGTTCCGCAGGACTGGCGCATAGCAAATGTGGTGCCAATATTCAAAAAGGGCTCTAAAAGTGAACCTGGAAATTATAGGCCAGTAAGTCTAACCTCTATTGTTGGTAAAATATTTGAAGGGTTTCTGAGGGATGTTATTCTGGATTATCTCAATGAGAATAACTGTTTAACTCCATATCAGCATGGGTTTATGAGAAATCGCTCCTGTCAAACCAATCTAATCAGTTTTTATGAAGAGGTAAGCTATAGACTGGACCACGGTGAGTCATTGGACGTGGTATATCTCGATTTTTCCAAAGCGTTTGATACCGTGCCGCACAAGAGGTTGGTACACAAAATGAGAATGCTTGGTCTGGGGGAAAATGTGTGTAAATGGGTTAGTAACTGGCTTAGTGATAGAAAGCAGAGGGTGGTTATAAATGGTATAGTCTCTAACTGGGTCGCTGTGACCAGTGGGGTACCGCAGGGGTCAGTATTGGGACCTGTTCTCTTCAACATATTCATTAATGATCTGGTAGAAGGTTTACACAGTAAAATATCGATATTTGCAGATGATACAAAACTATGTAAAGCAGTTAATACAAGAGAAGATAGTATTCTGCTACAGATGGATCTGGATAAGTTGGAAACTTGGGCTGAAAGGTGGCAGATGAGGTTTAACAATGATAAATGTAAGGTTATACACATGGGAAGAGGGAATCAATATCACCATTACACACTGAACGGGAAACCACTGGGTAAATCTGACAGGGAGAAGGACTTGGGGATCCTAGTTAATGATAAACTTACCTGGAGCAGCCAGTGCCAGGCAGCAGCTGCCAAGGCAAACAGGATCATGGGGTGCATTAAAAGAGGTCTGGATACACATGATGAGAGCATTATACTGCCTCTGTACAAATCCCTAGTTAGACCGCACATGGAGTTCTGTGTCCAGTTTTGGGCACCGGTGCTCAGGAAGGATATAATGGAACTAGAGAGAGTACAAAGGAGGGCAACAAAATTAATAAAGGGGATGGGAGAACTACAATACCCAGATAGATTAGCGAAATTAGGATTATTTAGTCTAGAAAAAAGACGACTGAGGGGCGATCTAATAACCATGTATAAGTATATAAGGGGACAATACAAATATCTCGCTGAGGATCTGTTTATACCAAGGAAGGTGACGGGCACAAGGGGGCATTCTTTGCGTCTGGAGGAGAGAAGGTTTTTCCACCAACACAGAAGAGGATTCTTTACTGTTAGGGCAGTGAGAATCTGGAATTGCTTGCCTGAGGAGGTGGTGATGGCGAACTCAGTCGAGGGGTTCAAGAGAGGCCTGGATGTCTTCCTGGAGCAGAACAATATTGTATCATACAATTATTAGGTTCTGTAGAAGGACGTAGATCTGGGTATTTATTATGATGGAATATAGGCTGAACTGGATGGACAAATGTCTTTTTTCGGCCTTACTAACTATGTTACTATGTTACTATGTTACATTTCACACTGAGGAACGGGCAACTTATAAATGTTTTGATATCTTCTCATAGAGTTTTCTCGCTTTGTGGGACTCTACCATTTTCATTTTCAGAATACTAGGCAGCTGCTTAGAAGAACCTGTGGCTGCTGTTTTTTGGCACAAGCTTAGAGGAGGCTGTTTTTTTAGAAAACTGGGAAATTTGCATCACCTGGCCTTTCCTAATGATGATAGTGAACAAGGCATAACTGTAACAGGCTAATTAAGATCTGAAACCTTGGTCAAAGGTATCTGAGCACACAAATCTCCAAGGGTTCCCAAACGTTTGCATAGGCCCATTTTCCTTTTTGTAATTTTTAAAATGTAAAAGATTACATATATATTTTTTTTCCTAAAATAAAAAGAAAATGTGTCATCTTTAACGTTAGGCCTTTTAGAGAACATTTAATCTTCAACTTGCTTAACTGTTCACAATAATGGTAATTTTGACCAGGGGTGCCCAGACTTTTACATGGCACTGCATATAGTATGATGGTCTCACCAACAGCCCCCCTTTATAGTATGATCATCACCCCTGATAGTTTGATAGTCCCTCACAGACCCCCAAATAAATATCCTTTTACTCACCTAATATAGATACCCCATCTTCCGTAGCCTCCGTCTCGTCTTCTAGTCTCGCAGAAGATGCTGGTGGTGTGATGCAGTGAAAACATTGCACCTCCAATGTCTCCTGCTTCACGCAGGCCTCCGGCAGGCCACATAAAGATAGGAAGTGAAAGGTAAGCAACAGACTTTGTTCTCGGTCACAACTATTAGAAGTATTGGCATCCTGACTTATCTGGTAATTGCCACAATTGCTAGATGCCAGTCTGGCCTTGCTTGTTAGTGGCCTTGGTTCTTCAATACTGATCTTTGGAATTTTACAGTACAAGATGCTGCCTATGACAACATTTGAAGGGAGTTTGTATGTTCTTCTCATGTTTACATGAGTTTCCCCTGGGTTTACCGGTTTACTTTCACACTCTAAAGATATACCAATAGGGAATTAAGATTGTGAGCCCCAATGTAGACGGTGATGAAAATGTCTGTGGAATATGTTGCCACTATATAAGCAAGCATGATAAATAATATATAATAATATATACAGCTCTGGCAAAAATTAAGAGACCACTGCAAAATGTTCAGTTTGTTTGATTTTTCTCTGTCTAATATATAAAGCTGAATGTGTGTGTGTGTGTATGTCTGGGATTGGCATCTGCACCGTCGCAGCTACAGCCACAAAATTTTGCACAGTCACACGTCTGGACCCCGAGAGCATCATAGGCTATGTTGTGAGGCGAAATTTTAACCCCGCGTGTTCCAATTCACCAAACAATTTTGCCCCTCTCCACATAATGGAGAAAAAGTGAAAAGAAAAGTGTTGGAGGCAAATTGACAGCTAGGAGGAGGTGGCATACAGGTATATACTATATACAAGGGAGATGATATACAGCTATATATTATATACAGGAGGAGATGACATACAGGTATATACTATATACTGGGGAGATGACATACACGTATATACTATATACAGGAGCAGATGACATGCAGCTATATATTATATACAGGAGGAGATGACATGCAGATATATACTATATACAGGGGAGATGACATACAGGTATATACTATATACAGGAGGAGATGACATACAGGTATATACTATATACAGGAGGAGATGACATACAGGTATATACTATATACAGGAGCAGATGACATGCAGCTATATATTATATACAGGAGGAGATGACACACAGATATATACAGGGTGGAGCGCGGTAATTTGCTGATTTGGGAATGAAATAAAAAAAATTATGATCATTAGAAAAATTTATTTTATATTTTAATTATACTGAACAGTAATGGAATTTTTAAATTACATGGTTTTAAATAGTGTATCTGGCAAATGTCGACCTTCGCTATCCACACACTGCTGCATACGTTTTCTGAAGTTTTCATGAACTCTAACAAGCATGTCCACTGGTATTCTGCCAATTTCAGCTTCAATATTGTTCCTTAGGTCTTCCAAGGTGTTGGGACGGTTGATATACACCTTAGACTTCAGGTAACCCCAAAGGAAAAAATCGCATGGGGCTAAATCTGGTGAGCGTGCTGGCCAGTTCACATCTCCCCTCAAAGAGATAAGCCGTCCAGGAAACATTTGCCTCAAACAATTCATGGTAACCCTCGCTGTGTGTGCAGTGGCACCATCCTGTTGGAACCATGTATCCTCTAGTTCCATTGCCTCAAGAGCCGGCTGAAAATAATCCTGTATCATAGACAAGTACCGTTCGGAGTTCACAGTTATGGCACGACCATTATCCTGAAAAAAGTAAGGACCAATGATGCCTACTCGTGATATGGCGCACCACACAGTGACGCGGTCCGAATGCAGAGGTCTCTCGTGAACTTCTCTGGGGTTTGTTTCACTCCAGTAACGCATATTTTGTTTGTTTACACACCCACTGAGGTGAAAATGTGCCTCATCAGAAAAAAAACACAATTGCGTCACGGGGTATCGTTGCTAACATGTCTTCACAAGAGGTCCGCCGTGTCAAATAGTCCCATGCTGAGAAATGTTGGACCACGCACATTTTATACGGGTGAAAATTCAGTTCATCATGAAGAATCCGGTGGAGAGAACGTCTTGAAATGCCAAGAGCAAATGATTGCTTCCGAGCAGAGTGTTTCGGAGATTGCAGTACTGCTGCTCTAACTCTCTCGATGTTTTGTGCTGTTGTAATCCTTCTCTCAGGTCCCCTTCGTACACATGACACATTCCCTGCTGTTCTGAATGCATTCACCCAATTTACAATTGATTGCCGTCCAGGAACACGCCCGCGTGGAGGAACAGCGAATTGTAAACGAAAAGCACGCTGCACTGCAATGATCGAGTGGGAATTTGAAAAATACGCTTCAACACAAAATGACCTCTCCTCACGTGTCCACTGCATGATGGCAACTGAAAGGCAGAGGAATACAAATCTCCCATCAGCCAATGTAAGCCACACCCACTCTCCCCTCTCTTCGACCGACAGTGCCGCCACAGCATGCAGTGCAAAAAAGCAAATTACCGCGCTCCACCCTGTACTATATACAGGGGAGATGATATACAGGTATATACTATATACAGGGGAGATGACATAGGTATATACTACATACAGGGGAGATGACTCACAGGTATATCTAATATATAAAGCTGAATGTGTGTGTGAGAGTGTGTGTGTGTGTGTGTGTGTGTGTGCGTGCGTGCGTGCGTGCGTATGTATGTATGTATGTGTGTGTGTGTGTGTCCGGGATTGGCATCTGCACCGTCGCAGCTACAGCCACAACATTTTGCACAGTCACACGTCTGGACCCTGAGAGCATCATAGGCTATGTTGTGAGGCAAAATTTTAACCCCGCGCGTTCCAATTCACCAAACAATTTTGCCCTTACCTACATAATGGGGAAAAAGTGAAAGGAAAAGTGTTGGAGGCAAATTGACAGCTGCCAGATGTGAACAAGGGGGACTTAAAGAGTGAGAGCGATGGCGCCAAAGAGTATATACCGTACAGTTGCTAAGGTGGGGCCCCGACATAGGATACTCACCACACACGGGGATATGAACACACACACAAAATGCGCCACACACTACCACATGCTTGAACACATATACCACCCTCAGCACACATTTCATCACACATACACCAACCTCGCCACATAAAAGTCGAAACAAAAACTTGCCGCTCAAAACTCGCCACGCGCAAAACTGGCCACATGCAAAACTAGGCTCACGCAAAACTAGGCTCACGCAAAACTCACCTCATGGAAAACTCGCCACACGCAAAACTTGCACATGCGGAAAAGTTGCCACATGCACAAAAGTTGCAACACATGCAAAAGTTGCCTCACACAAAACTTGCACATACGCAAAACGCACCACACAAATCTCACTGTGTGCAAAACTCGCCATGCGCAAAACTTGCTGCACACAACTTGCTACACTAACCTGTCACATGCAACTTGACACACAAAAAATTGCTACACGCATGTCGCCACGCAAAACTCATCTCACAAAAGTCGCTACATGTATGTCGCCACACGCAACTCAACACACACAACTTGACACATGAAACTCGCCCTAAAACACACACAAGTCTGGTATTATCCTTCAAAAATAAAAATCTGATTAATAAGCAGACAAACTACAAGAGCAACAACTGTACCATATAGGAAATATGGCAGCTGTCAGTCACATGACCTGTCTATTATGTGTATGTGTGAGCTAATATAAACTGAGAGGGCTTCCTGTTGGCTGGGGATTTATCAGGCTGCCAATTTAGCTTACAAATACTGAGGTAAAAATACTGAGCAAATAACGTGTGAACGAGATCTAATACAGGAGGAGATGACACACAGGTATATACTATATACAGGGGAGATGACACACAGATATATACTATATACGGGGGAGATGACACACAGGTATATACTATATACAGGAGGAGATGACACACACATATATACTATATACAGGGGAGAGGACACAGGTATATACTGTATACAGGAGGAGATAATTCACTGATATATACTATATACAGGGGAGATGACACAGGTACATACTATATACAGGGGAGATGACACACAGGTATATACTATATACAGGGGAGATGACACACAGGTATATACTATATACAGGGGAGATGACACACAGGTATATACTATATACAGGAGGAGATGACACACAGGTATATACTATATACAGGAGCAGATGACACACAGGTATATACTATATACAGGAGATGACTTACAGGTATATACTATATACAGGAGGAGATGACATACAGGTATATACTTTATAAAACTATACTATATAAAAGAGGAGATGACACATAGGTATATAGAGGAGGGAATGACATACAGCAGGTATATACTATATACAGGGGAGATGACATACAGGTATATACTATATACAGGAGATGACATACAGGAATACACTATATATAGGAGATGACATACAGGTATATAGTATACACAGAAGAAATGACATACAGGTATATACTATATACAGGAGGAGATGACACATGGGTATATACAATATACAGGAGGAGATGACATACAGCAGGTATATACTATTTACAGGGGAGATGACATACAGGTATATACTATATACAGGTATATACTATATATAAGGGAGATGACAAACTGTATATACTGAGGGGAAAATGAGAGGTGTGAGGTGAAAATGAGGGGTGTGAGGTGAAAATGAAAAGGTGTGAGTGCAAAATGAGAGGAGTGAGGGAAAATAGTGGAGTGATCGGAAAATGACAGATGTGAGGTCGAAATGACAAGTGTTAGGGGGGAATAAGAGGAGTGAGGGGGGAATAAGAGGAGTGAGGGGGGAATGAGAGGAGTGAGGGAGAAAATAAGAGGAGTGAGGGGGAAAATGAGAGATGTAAGGGAGAAAATGAGAAATGTGAGGGAGAAAGTGAGAGGCGTGATGGGAAAATAAGAGAAGTGAGGTGCTATAACTAACCACAGATATTTACTATGCCCAGGCAACGCCGGGCTCTTCAGCTAGTATACTGTAGGTATATTTTTGAGTAAAATTGTTCTTTTATTCTGTAAACTTCTGACAACATGTCTCCAAATTTCCAAGCAATACATTTTTTTCTGACAAAAATGGTCAAAATAAAAAAAACAGTGCTCTCAGACCCCAAATAATGCAAAGAAAACAAGTTCATAATAATTTAGAAACAACAACACACATGTTTTAGCTCAGGAAGAGCTTGGAAATTAAAATTTAGTGGAATAACCATGATTTTTATTCACAGCTTTCATGCGTCTTGGCATGCTTTCCACCAGTTTTTCACACTGCTTCTGGGGCATAAATGTAAGCAGTTCTTCTTTCTTTGATGGCTTGTGACTATCCATCATCCTCTTGATTACATTCCACAGGTTTTTAATGGGGTTCAGGTCTGGAGATTGGGCTGCCCATGACAGGGATTTGATGTGGTGGTCTCTTCATTTTTGCCAGAGCTGTATAAGTGACATCTTAGAGTATGGCACTCAACCTAGGCTAACCTAAAAGCTAACCCAAGTCTATTTCAACATTTGTTATATATGATATTGCTCCAGTTTACTATTGAATCACATATTTATTGCTTTGACTAATATGCTGCTGCATTCTTAAAATCAAAATATGTTAGAGGAGCTGTTCCTTTTCAACTAAGTTTCCACTCAATAAATAAAAAAAACGCACTATACTCACCTCTACAGGGTTCACCGATGAGTCTACACTGTTGGCCTTGGTGGTTGGTATTGGCTGCGGAGATGATATCACTGTCCCAGCATCCAATCCACTGTGCAGCATCCAATCAGTGAGCTTAGCGGTTCTGCCAATATGGATGGAATGCCCTGGTCAGAGCTGTTGAGCTCACTAATTGGCTGTTGTGCTGTCACCGCAGCCAATGCCAAACAGAGAGCAGTGGCAGAGACATGCCGGTTGGAAGGTGAGTACAGTGCAGTTTGTTTTTTAATACCAAAATGTAGATAGTTGCAAAGTTTAATTGGAATAACCCCTCTAACTGCCATGAGAAATTTTCAATCGCCATGGAAAAAAACAATTAGAGTGGAAAAACAAAAAACAAATTAGCATGGGAAAAGATATGTTCCTACAGATGCATCTATTAATAGCAGCCAGATGAAAGTTGAACCTGCAGCCCTCAGGACATATTTTGGCCAGCTTCCACTGAAAGTATCAAACAAATAAGCTTCTGCCAATGAGCCATTTACAAACAAATCAAGTAAAACACTAGATCGAGACAACCAATTGGCTCCAAATATTTCCATACACCTGTTTATTACCTCTTTTTGCTTATTAAATTCAGGTTTTGGACAGATAACATAATACCCGCAATGTCCTTTGCGATCAATTACATGCAAATGTTATTTGCATTTGGATGGTTAAATTGATGGCTGAGTGGAAGAATCAATTAGAGCAGCCGTTGTTGTGGTCGCTTGAGGTACATCCTTCGGTTTAAACAAAAATTGAATATGGAATTAAAATTATATTACTACATTTTAGATTTTATTAGTTTATTACTCATGATGCCAATGAACATGTTTATTTTTATCAATAATATTCTGAACTGGGCCAAAAACAAAAACCTTCAAAGAGGTGATCAGATCATTACCAGCATAAGCATATGCAACCTTGTAGAAGAAATGATCAAGTCTTTAAGATTCCTTAATATCATTTATGAGAGTCTAACTATTACTATGGCCTACATTGTTTTGTGTTTTATGGTCACTTTTTGCAATATCTGGTTTTCCACCTTGCTCTGTCTCTACTTCTGTCTGAAGATTGTCAAGGTGAAGCACCCTTTATACATCTCGCTGCAGAGGAACTTCGAGAAGGTGTTGCCTTGGCTTTATATGTCAATTATAGTGGGCTCAGTACTTTTAACTTCCCCATTGTTTCTTAAAATTCCAGAAATAATTTCACCGAATTTAAGACCCAACATCTCTGCTATAAATATGCAGGAGACCCTTATTTTAATGGGTGTTAGAAACAAAGATATTTTAACTTTTATGATTTTTTTATCTACTGCAATGTTGTTATTCTCTATCTCCGCGTTAGCCATCATCCTCTCTCTTTTTAAACATGTAAATCAGGTCCAACAAAACTTTGGTGGCTTTAGAGGTCCCAACATGAAAGCTCACATCAAAGCCTTGAGGACTGTGATATCTTTTCTCATTACTGCCATCATTACTTTTTTGTTTATGTTTAGAGCAAATGGATTTTATATATTTTGGACCTATCTGATATACTTTTTCTTTATCATAAGTAAAGTGTTGGGCAGCTGGAATCTAATTAAAGGAAACCGGAACCTTTATAAAGATTTGTGCAATATTTTGAAGAAAATAAAATGCAGAAATAAATCTAACCATGCAGAAAAAAGTATGTAAATCTAAGGTCTGCAATTACTTACACATTGACTAGGGCAGAATTCTAGAACATAGATGACATTTAGATACTGCAATCATAACACTAGATTGGAGCTTTATTCCATTTCCATCTTTGGCCTTTATTGAATCATGGAAATGTTTAAGAAATCATTACCAGTTGGCTATGTGTTATAGTCAAGAATTAAAACTGCTGACAAAGTATCATCAATGCGGACTACCAGAACTTCTAGACCACAGAAGCTTTATATTTGTTGTGGATCAATGTGGTCATCTATAGACTCTTGACCTGTTGCTAGACTCACACTTCTTTTATTAAATGCTTAGGAAGTTTGGTTGTTCAAAAGGCAGAGATTGATCAGTCTATGAACTGATTGAAATGATAAAGTTGACTTTTTATTGTAGTTCCCCTTTATGCTTCATAACCTTTTTAGGAATCCTCAAGCATTTGCTCTTTCTTAAGAACAGCAAGTAGAGATGGGAGAATTGATCTGTAAGACTCTGGTCCATCAGCAAGGATAGAATTTGTGATAGTTGTATAGGACGACTGAGAACCTTCCTACCTCCCGACATTCTTGAATATTCCTTTGATTAGCCAGTCTGTCATGTCATCGTTATTGTGGCATGATGCACACATAATGTCGAGCCAGTGCAGCTAATCAGAGGAGTAGTTGGTAATGCTGTCCATTGGTCTCATCTCTACTGGTCGTAGAGTACTGACCTGGCTGATGGACCTGAGTCATGTGCATTGATTCTCCATAGCTAGTGGTCTTCACAAAGCCAAACAAGGAGAGCTTATTAAGTTATTATATGATCCATACTTGTAATAAAGTATGTCTGAAAGCCTAACAATGCTTTAAAATGCAATTGCAATGAACTCTAATATCTCACATCTAAATGTCATACTCTTAAGAATATAGGGGGTTGAGATGTAAGGAGAGGTACAGTGGAAGCCATTTTTGCTACTCTCATACCTCTATTTAAATTTTGCTTCTTTGTGATCCTTCATTTTAAATGACATATAAGCTAACATTAAATGCAGAGCGTCTCCCCATGTCACAGTGAATCATAGCTAAAAAAAACTCTTGAGTGGAGACCACATTTCAAAATCTGTCTTTCCTCTAGAAGTGGACCTCCTATGGCCCTACACAACCCACAGATTTACGACACTTTCTCTTGTGGCTTTTGATTCCATTTCAGAAGATTTACTTTATGAGCTATTGCTGGTGGACACAAGTGCTCAATAACTTAGTAGTAGCTCTCGGACAGATCTTCGAAAAAAATTTCATGCCTCTACTTAATTCTAATTTTATGGATCACTATACACTTCTGATTGATAATGGTAAACCCTCTATATGTTTATGAAGAAGAGGTTCCACAAGAAATCAATTTTTTATATTTGGCCATTTCATTTTTGAATTGGACTTATAAGAGAAAGATCACACAACTCAGTTGAATAAATGTTGCAAGTACAAACCATATTGTCCATAAGGTTCAAGCAAATCGACTGCATTTTTGGAAATCTCTGAGTTATCTTGTTGGTGGGATGTGGGTTCCCCCACCAAATAGAGTGCTATGTGGCCTATGAAACCAAATTAATGATACCAACTCCTAAAGATGGCATCTACTTTTGTTTATGTATCTTACATATATTTAGATGACTCCTGACTTTATTGTGTCTCATTTTTATGGTTTTATCATTATTGAAAAGAAGGCATGAAATAGGACATTATCAGGTTTAAAATGGTCAGTTCTTGCTATATTTTTTATTCTTGCTGCTCTCCAGAGTAATCTGATTTTTGCTTTTTAAAAATCCACCATATGATTCCAGAGATATGAGCCTTTTTATTTAGTACTAAAGTTCATGTTCTTTACTAAGGTGGCGTAGATCACAGGATCCTAGGGGCCTGTCTTAAAGGGAATTTGTCACCTGAATTTGGCAGGACCGGTTTTCGGTCAAATGGGCGGAGTTTTCAGGTGTTTGATTCACCCTTTCCAATATTGGATTGAAGCTCAATCCAATATTGCGGCCAGCATTCAGCCAGCGGGTAAGGAAAGGGTGAATCAAACACCTGAAAACTCCGCCCATATGACCGAAAACCAGTCCTGCCAAATTCAGGTTACAGGTTCCCTTTAAGTTGCTGTGCATTATTTCACTATGAGTAACGCCCTCTTGGTAAAAAGCATACATATTAGCACTACATAAAAAAGACTCGTATCTCTTGGCCAGATTACTCAGGTGCACAGCAGTAGTAAAATTACTAAAATAATAGCAAGAACTGGAGGACACATTTGACCTGATGTCAGGACGTCTACAAAATGCAGAATTCAAAATATCTGAAATAAATATGTTATGTTTATTGTTGTATTATGTTTTACTGTACTTATTATGTTAATGTTTTCTAATCTGGAAGCATTAAACTTTATTTATCATGCATAACAATCTAAAAAATTGTCCTGGCTTTATTTTTCTCATGAGTACTCTTAACGCCTTGTGAGATAGCACTACCTGAGTGTGTTGGGGAAATTCGCTTGGCACGGAATTAAAGCACTCAAGCACAGTTTCTCCACATAAACAGTCTATCCGGTTTATTAAATATCATAAACCATTCATTATATACATCAACGGAACACATTAACCACCGACAGTCTGTTCCAATGGCAGATACGTCTCTGCCCGTAATCCGCTTTATCTGGAGATACCTTACAGGAGCTCCGACTACACACTGACTCCTGTCAGTCCTGGTTCCCAGGGGAAAGCTGGCTGCCTCACTGGGATCACCATCCTCGTGACCAGGGCACCTCAGATAGTCCAGACCCACAGTAGGAACTGTAGCTTCCACAACAAAGTAGCCGTCCCAGGCTCTGCAGATACGGCCTCTCTGTGCGCTATTCAGGAAGTCCAGTCACAGGCACTTCCAACACACACAGACGTCCAGTCCATGGTCTCACCATATGCTTCCAGGAATTCGTCCATTCCAGGACATTCCAACACACTGACCATTCAGTCCCTAACCACAGCAGGTGCTTCCAGGAATGCAGTCCATCCCAGGACATTCCAACACACCGGGTATACATGAACTCACACTCTGAACATGTGACCCACACCCTGGTCACATTACATAGTTGTAACCACTCCCATAGGTGGGAGGTGTGTGTGGCTAGCCAGTCCCGCCCAGCTCACCAGCTAATCCTATAAGCCCCCCTTATACATAAACACAACAAACACTTGTGGAACTATAAGTCCCAGCATAACCATATAATTTTGTGCCTACAGCGCAGGGCACCTCTGCGACACATACTGGCCATTTACAATAATGCGACTCCCTAATTCACCATCATAATTATGCCTCCAAGCACATCCTGAAGCGCACACACAGCGCCCCCTGGCTGAAACATGGGTTACTGTATCACATACCCTCTTTTTCTGTTCAAACTTACGGGGTTGAACACTTGACATAAACCAGGGGTCCCGATACCGGTTACCCATGTCACCTTGCCCTACAAGTCGAGAGGCCACACTTTTGTTAGGCCTCCCTCGCCCACAGCGGTCAGTTTGTTGGCCTTGGGCTTCAACCCTTGAGTCACCATCTGTCTGTGTCACCAGACCCTTTTTAGTCAACCCACTTTCCAAGTGTACCCCTTCACGTGACCTTTCTTTCCATGGCCGCCTAGCACTGTTGTTGCGGTTATGAGTCCACCGTCCAGTCGAACCTAGTGACTGATCTGAGTCTGACTCTTCGTTACTATGTCTGCTACCGGGTCTCCCGCCTGGGTCACTCAGCCTTGAGCTAACAGAGGAGTCACTACTTTGAACTCTTCTATTCTTTAGGGTATCTTTTCATATCTCCATACCCTGGGTTGAAAGTGGTCGCCATCTTATATTCTGCAGCTCTTTATTAATCTGCAGCCAGTCCAGTCTTAGCTGCTCTACCTCCCTCAGGTATGTCACCCGGTATTCAAGAAGCATTCGAATGTTCCTATGGATTTCTACTGAGCCAATTACGACAAATGGAACTATCTCATCTTTATCAGCTACCTTGACTTTACCATCATCTGGAATCCTCACTCTTGCCACACCGGATCTATTCACCAGGTGCATCACTTTTTCAAATCTTCCAATGACTTTCCCCACCAGATTTCTGGGTACTAGAACGATATCTTCCACAAAGCCCAGATGACTTTGAGCTTTCCTGGCATGCTTCAAACGTTGAGCAGCTTCCTTATTCCTCAACAGGATCATCTGTTTCGTGCAGAGACACTAGGTGCATATCCTTCAGGATAGCCTTTCGATTCACTGTGACTTCCTTAGTCGACAGTATCACCAACTGTTTCATCCCTGGTGCCTAATGCACACTACATGCTTCTACTGCCTTTTAAAAGGCCTCACGCACACCCTTACTGGTAAATGCATCCCGCATGTCTGTGGGTACATCTATCACAGACTTGAAGAGCGAGGTCTCACTCTCTCCCTTTTTGCCTTGGACCTTTTCCTCAAGACATCTGCCACGACCGGTTAACTGTCTTTTTCTGCTTTTAGCACCAACTCTTCCTCCGCTTTATCTTCTGCCAGACCTCTGGCCAGGATGGGCATTGGCAGCTTCACTTCGTTAACACTCTGGCACCGCCTCTGTAAGTCTGCGACCACCATCTCCTTCTCTTGTAGAATACCTCCTAAAGTTTCTCTGAGCACTTCCACATCTTCCCTTAAGGCCTTATTCACAATTTGCCACTTTAACAGGTGACCTCTGAGCTCAAAAACTTCCTTCTCCAGCTCATCTACCCTGTGTTCAGCCGCTTGTCTCAGATGCCTTAGGGTACCGTCACACTATAACATTTCGATCGCTACGACGGTACGATTCGTGACGTTCCAGCGATATCATTACGATATCGCTGTGTCTGACACGCAGCAGCGATCAGGGATCCTGCTGAGAATCGTACGTCGTAGCAGATCGTATGGAACTTTCTTTCATCGCTGGATCTCCCGCTGTCATCGCTAGATCGGTGTGTGTGACACCGATCTAGCGATGCGATCCAGCGATGCGTTCGCTTGTAACCAGGGTAAACATCGGGTAACTAAGCGCAGGACCGCGCTTAGTTACCCGATGTTTACCCTGGTTACAAGCGTTAAACTAAAAAAAAACAAACAGCACATACTTACATTCTGGTGTCCGTCAGGTCCCTTGCCGTCTCTGCTTCCCGCACTGTGACTGCCGGCCGTAAAGTGAAAGCAGAGCACAGCGGCTGTGCTTTCACTTTCACTTTACGGCCGGCAGTCACTGAGTGCGGGAAGCAGACTGCAAGGGACCTGACGGACACCAGAATGTAAGTATGTGCTGTTTGTTTTTTTTTAGTTTAACGCTTGTAACCAGGGTAAACATCGGGTAACTAAGCGCGGTCCTGCGCTTAGTTACCCGATGTTTACCCTGGTTACCCAGGGACCTCGGCATCGTTGGTCGCTGGAGAGCTGTCTGTGTGACAGCTCCCCAGCGACCACACTACGATTTACCTACGATCACGGCTAGGTCATATCGCTGGTCGTGATCGTAGGTAAATCGTATAGTGTGACGGTACCCTTAACTAGGCCTGTAAATCTGTCACCTTTTGCTTCTCATGAGACAACCCTTTGATGAGATCCTGGACTTCCTGTGCTTCCTTGTCTACCAAGAGCTCAGACTCTAGGTGACAGACCTGATCCAACTGTGCGGAGTTGGCGGCTTTCATAGTCGACACCTTCAACCTCTTATTCGCCAGCTATTGATAGACCTCTAGTTGTCAGGTGCAAGCGGTCGAATTCTCCTCTTTATCATTCTTCTCAGAGGGTGCAATTTGTTAAGCCCCTTTGCCTCTTTTACGTCTCGGGCGACCGGAGGAAGACTTGCTACTTGTTTCCGAGTCAGCTTTACTGCACTCTTTTACGATTTTGTCACTGACTGAATGGGAGTCCCCATTTCTATCAGTGTCGAACCCCAATCCTGGAGCTTCCCTGTCTTCAATGGTCACACCTTTGGTCACCTCTGCCAAGTCCCAGAGTTGGTCAGACCCACACTTCTGTCCGGTCATATGTTCTGGTATGGCTTCCACTGTCGTCCAGACTTCACTTTGTGGAGCACTTTGATTCCATTGTGTCAGTGCTTCTGTCAGCACACCATTGTACTCAGCCCTAGCGGTTCCTACTGGCAATGAAACATCACAGTCACCCCCAGAGTCTGTGTCACACCTTACAGTATGGTGAACCCTCCTGTTGCTTTCTACTGGGTGTCAGCTCCACAGATTAATTTACCACATCACTAACAGTCACTTTGGGGTACCCATCAGATGACATCATGTCAGTAAGTTGGGCAGACGCACCCTTCCCACTGGTCAACCCGATGTCTGACCCATCAATTTTGGGAGGTATTACTGCCTTAATGTATGCCCCTGCAACAGCAGAGACCTCCATCCTCCTGCTTTAGAGGAACGCCTTCCTCCTACAAGTCTGAGAATAACTTAGAGTCCCGGCCTACTATCACTGGACAAGGTAAGTTTGGAACTATGGCTGCCTCCAGACTTGTATGGCCCCTGACTGACTTGAGGTGCAACAGGTCCACTGAATAAACCTTAGAGTTTCCATGGATGCAAGTGACCTATATCTTCTTTTTGGACATTACAAATTGATCCTCCACAGACTTTACCAGGGTCACCGAGCTCCCCAAGTCGCCCAGACCAAGCACATCTTCTACCTCTGCGTTCAGTTCTAGAACACACCCACTCAGTGTCTTACCAGGAAGGTAGTTCTAATGGAAAATTGGACAAACATTGTACCATTGTCCCTGGCAACCATCCATCTGTGCCACCCCTTTAATGTAAGGAGGCTCTGCCCCATTTTTTGCAACTAACACTTCCCGGGACTCCTTATTG
Source organism: Ranitomeya imitator (assembly GCF_032444005.1). NCBI lineage: Eukaryota > Metazoa > Chordata > Amphibia > Anura > Dendrobatidae > Ranitomeya > Ranitomeya imitator. The sequence goes on from NC_091282.1 coordinate 621,863,487, forward strand.
GCAGAGCAATCCACGGCATAGCATGGACCTACATAGCATGAACTATGTTGTTCCCGGCTACAGTCCAATGGTGCATTCGCTGCCGACTCTTTTTTGCCACCATCCCTATTTGGGTTACCGCCCCTTTTGGGACTCCAGCCCATTTAGGGTCACCACCCCCTTGTGGGACTCCACCCCCTTTTTTGGCAAATACCCCCTTTGGGATACTATGCCCTTTTGGGCTCCACCCCTTTTTGGGCAACTATCCCTGTTTGGGTTAAAGCCCCTTTTTGGGACTCTACCCCTTTTGGGCAACCATCCCTGTTTTGGTTACTGCCCCTTTTGGGACACCACCCCTTTTTGGAAAACCACCCTTTCCCTGTGGTACACCCTGAGGACTCCCCACTGTACTCTCAGGCACCAGTTCACACAGTAAAAAAAAGTTTTCTTTAGGTCATTACTGGCCCTTTAAGAGTTTGCAAGATCTGGACCAACAATGTTTTTATGACACCTCACCAGCTCCTGTTGGTGCTACCACAGCTCCTGCTGCAGTCACAAACCACCAGCACCTCCGTGTGCTGATCACAAGCTGCTGCAACTGCCACTACAGCTCCTACTGCTCCAGAACCTCTTGCTGTGACTACAGCTCCTCCTGCAAGGCTCTGTAGGACTCCGCACCGCAGACTTTGTGGACCTGCCGATCCACAGCAACTCTTCGTAACCCCACTGAGTTACAGCCAGACACTTGTAAGCTTCGTGGACCCGCCAATAAACAGCAAACTTCGTAAACCCGCCGAGTTACAGCAATCACATCCACACGTGCTTCCTGAACTGTTGCCTGCATTCTCCACCAAATGTGAGATAGTGCTATCTGAGTGTGTTGGGGAAACTCACTTGGCACGGGATTAAAGCACTCAGACATGGTTTCTCCACATAAACAGTCTATCTGGTTTATTAAATATCATAAACCGGGTCACAAACAGTTCACTATACACATCAACGGAGCACATTAACCACCGACAGTCTGTTCCAATGGCAGATACGTCTCTGACCGTAACCCCCTTTATCTGGAGTTAGGGTATGTGTCCACCTTCAGGATGCCCGGCGGTTTAGTCTGAGCGGCTTGCCGCTCTGCGCTAAGCTCCGCCCCTTCTGGGGACGCGATGATGCCGGATGTATTCATAGCACACATCCAGGATCATCGCACCCATCGCATAGGTGCTATATCTTGCGGCGATGCAGGATATACGGACATGCTGCGATCTGAAAAGACGCGCAGCATGTCTGGAGTCGCAGGGTCGCCGCATGCGTGTTACCATGCATAGTGGAGACGGGATTTCATTAAATCCCCTCCACTATGCTGTAACATCTGGACGCTGCGTGTTCGACGCTGAGTCTCTATGCAGCGTCAAACACGCAGCGTTTACTGCACGTGGACACACAGCCTTACCTTACAGGAGCTCCGGCTTAACACACTGACTCCTGTCAGTCCTGGTTCCCAGGGGAAAGCTGGCTGCCTCACTGGGTTCACCGCCCTTGTGACAAGAGCACCTCAGATAGTCCAGACCCACAGTAGGAACTGTAGCTTCCCCAACACAGTAGCCGTCCCAGGCTCCGCAGATACGGCCTCTCTGTGCGCTATTCAGGAAGTCCAGTCACAGGCACTTCCAACACACAGGCCTTCAGTCCATGGTCTTACCATATGATTCCAGGAATTCAGTCCATTCAAGGACATTCCAACACACTGACCATTCAGTCCCTAGCCTAAGCAGGTGCTTCCAGGAATGCAGTCCATCCCAGGACATTCCAACACATAGGCTATACAGGAATTCACACTCTGAACCTGTGACCCACACCCTGGTCACATTACATAGTAACTAGGGTTGAGCAAAACGGATCGGTCATGTTCATAAGTCGCCGACTTTTGGCAAAGTCGGGTTTCATGAAACCCGACCCGATCCCTGTATGGGGTCGGCCATGCGGTACACGACCTTCGCGCCAAAGTCGCGTTTCATATGACGCGTTCATCGCCATTTCTCAGCCAATGAAGGAGGACGCAGAGTGTGGGCAGCATGATGACATAGGTCTCAGTCCCCACCATCTTACAGTAGGGCATGGCAGTGATTGGCTTGCTTTCTGCGGCATCACAGGGGCTATAAAGGGGCGTGCACACCGACCGCCTTCTTACTGCTGCTGATCTGAGCATAGGGAGAGGTTGCTGCCGCTTCGTCAGAAGCAGGGATAGCGTTAGGCAGGGAATATAAACCTCCAAACCGCTTGTGCTGTAGCGATTTCCACTGTCCAACACCACCTTTTCTTTGCAGGGACAGGGGAGGCTAGATTTCTGTGCATCAGCTCTGTAGCTTATAAGACTGCCTTATAAGGTTCCCTGATAGCTGCATTGCTGTTTGTACGCCGCTGTGCAAACCAACTGCTTTTTTCAAAGCACAAATCCTGTTGTTCTTTCCTTTCTGCACAGCTATCTTTTTCTCTTGTTTGTCCATGTACAGTCCATATATATATATATATATATATATATATATATATATATATATATCTTCAAGCCACTTTCTGCCCCTGAAACTGTGTAGTGTGTAACAGTGGGCCTGTATTTTTCTGCACTGTCCCACACCTAAAAAGGGAGATTTATAATGCCAATCAGTGCATCTGTGCCAGTCCAGTCTGTGGTATCTGTCTGTCAGTCATTTTCTGCCACAGAAACAATACTGTAAAACAGTGGGCCAGATTTATTCACTAGTAGAGTTGAGCGACTTTGACCTTTTTAGAGTCGAGCCGGGTTTCGCGAAACCCGACTATCTCAAAATTAGGGTCGAGTGAAATCGGCCGATTATGACGTAAAGTCGGGATCGACCGAAACACGAAACCCAATGCAAGTCAATGGGGCAGCATAGTCGGCAGTGAGTGGGGGCCAGGAAAACACCTAGAGTGCCCATTTTAATGTCAAAACCATCCATTCTTCTTAATGAAGCTTGTCAAGCGTAATTTACCTTATAATAATTGGAAGGCATTTGAAATTGGGGGTCATTTGGCTAAAGTTGTGGTGGGTAGGGCTGGTTCAAGTAATTAATGGGCCCAGGAAATCTGGACCACGTCACGGCAGTGGAGCAGGGAGAGGTAAGTATTTCAACTTTGCAAGTGCTGTGAACCTGAGCAAGCAGGGGGGGCCCACTCGTTGGCATTGGCACTGGCACAGGGCCCCTCAAAGTACAGCGGTGTGTTTGCACGGCGGGGGCGCCTCCCACCGGCAGCAACACTTTTGCGTACCATGAGAGGCCCTGTGCCAGTGACGTCGCCAACTAGTATTCCTCCCCCCACCTGATGAAGGAACCTGCACTTTCATCTGCACCTTCCTGTTTGTCCTCGTGTAAGGTGGTATGGTATGCGGGAAGGGGGACCTGACTTTCAGCAGGGTCACAATCTTGCAGTGTAGCGTGCACGGGAAATGTTGCGTTATGGGTCAATGTACCAGCAGACTCATCTATCACTGGCTGGGCAATGGGCAGGATGAGGAGGAAACACAGATATAGGCCCAAAGAATAAAGTGGGCTAAATGCAGTTCAAAATTGGTAACACAGGACTAATCAGGGGGCATTGCAGTGGAGGACAACTGGAATGAGAGGCTGACACAGAGAGTAGGCCCAAATCAGTAAGTAGTCGAAATGCAGTTCAAAATTGGCAACAGTAGTAAACAGGCGGCACAGCTTTGTTCAGTGGAGGAGAACAGCAAGGAGTGGCAGACACCGATAGTAGGCCCCAACCCAACTAGTAGGCCAAATGCAGTCTAACATTAACAACTACTTAACGAGCGCCTGAAAACGGAATTTCAGGACAGGAAACCAGGAGAACAGCAAGGAGCGGCAGACACCGATAGTAGGCCCCAAACCAACTAGTACGCCAAATGCAGTTGTTCCGTTTAACCACAATTTAATGAGAGCCTGAAGATAGAAGTTCAGGAAAGGCAACCTGGAGAACACCTTGGAGTGGAACACACCATCTCTCTACACCCCATACCCAATTTGTAGGTCTAATGCAGCGTAGTTTCCAACAACTACTAAACGAGAGCATGATGATCGAAGCATTGGCGAGTAAACCTGGGGAACACCTTGGAGTGGAACACACCATCTCTCTACACCCCATACCCAATTTGTAGGCCTAATGCAGCGTAGTTTCCAACAACTACTAAACGAGAGCATGATGATCGAAGCATTGGCGAGGAAACCTGGGGAACACCTTGGAGTGGAACACACCATCTCTCTACAGTGGAACACACCATCTCTCTACACCCCATACCCAATTTGTAGGCCTAATGCAGCGTAGTTTCCAACAACTACTAAATGAGAGCCGGAAGATCGAAGCAATGGAGAGGAAACCTGGGTAACACCTTGGAGTGTAACACACCATCTCTCTACACCCCATACCCAATTTGTAGGCCTAATGCAGCGTAGTTTCCAACAACTACTAAACGAGAGCCGGAAGATCGAAGCAATGGAGAGGAAACCTGGGGAACACCTTGGAGTGTAACACACCATCTCTCTACACCCCATACCCAATTTGTAGGCCTAATGCAGCGTAGTTTCCAACAACTACTAAACGAGAGCCGGAAGATCGAAGCAATGGAGAGGAAACCTGGGGAACACCTTGGAGTGTAACACACCATCTCTCTACACCCCATACCCAATTTGTAGGCCTAATGCAGCGTAGTTTCCAACAACTACTAAACGAGAGCCGGAAGATCGAAGCAATGGAGAGGAAACCTGGGGAACACCTTGGAGTGTAACACACCATCTCTCTACACCCCATACCCAATTTGTAGGCCTAATGCAGCGTAGTTTCCAACAACTACTAAACGAGAGCCGGAAGATCGAAGCAATGGAGAGGAAACCTGGGGAACACCTTGGAGTGTAACACACCATCTCTCTACACCCCATACCCAATTTGTAGGCCTAATGCAGCGTAGTTTCCAACAACTACTAAACGAGAGCCGGAAGATCGAAGCTCAGGAAAGGCAACCTGGGGAACACCTTGGAGTGTAACAAACCCTCTCTCTACACCACGGAAGGGCTGATTCTTAGGAAGGAAGGCTGTCGGAAAGAAGCAGGGCGCGTCCGAGGGTGATTATATTCTTATTAGGTATATACTCACCCTCGGACGCGCCCTGCTTCTTTATTTGTAATGAATGTTTATTTGCAATGTGGTTTTGACTTACTCTATTTTTTTGGTAAATAATGATTTTATTATTTTCATTGTTTTGCATCTTCTTGGCAATAATATAAAGAAGACGCGACAGGACAACACTCGGTGGATGCCATATCTGTGTTTAAAATTGAAAAAACCTTTCAGTTAACTACTTGCAGGAGAAAGTTATTGTAGCTGGTGGCCATTTTTAGTACTGTACCAGATTTTTGTTGTATGTGTTTGTTTTTAATGTTAAAATGTCTGCATTTGATATCTCTCCAGTATTTTCTTTTTTATAAGCAAAATACTTATTTTTATATTTTCTGATGTTGGTTCCAGGGGTACACGGGCAGCAGTGGTGTGGTCAGTGGAGGCCTAGTGGAAGGAGTGACCGCAGACAGGCATCGAAGGCCTAAAATAATAACACATGGCTGTAGGCAATTTTAAATTGGTTCCAGGGGTACACGGGCAGCAGTGGTGTGGTCAGTGGAGGCCTAGTGGAAGGAGTGACCGCAGACAGGCATCGAAGGCCTAAAATAATAACACATGGCTGTAGGCAATTTTAAATTGGTTCCAGGGGTACACGGGCAGCAGTGGTGTGGTCAGTGGAGGCCTAGTGGAAGGAGAGACCGCAGACAGGCATCGAAGGCCTAAAATAATAACACATGGCTGTAGGCAATTTTAAATTGGTTCCAGGGGTACACGGGCAGCAGTGGTGTGGTCAGTGGAGGCCTAGTGGAAGTTGTGACCGCAGACAGGCATCGAAGGCCTAAAATAATAACACATGGCTGTAGGCAATTTTAAATTGGTTACAGGGGTACACGGGCAGCAGTGGTGTGGTCAGTGGAGGCCTAGTGGAAGGAGTCACCGCAGACAGGCATCGAAGGCCTAAAATAATAACACATGGCTGTAGGCAATTTTAAATTGGTTCCAGGGGTACACGGGCAGCAGTGGTGTGGTCAGTGGAGGCCTAGTGGAAGGAGTCACCGCAGACAGGCATCGAAGGCCTAAAATAATAACACATGGCTGTAGGCAATTTTAAATTGGTTACAGGGGTACACGGGCAGCAGTGGTGTGGTCAGTGGAGGCCTAGTGGAAGGAGTGACCACAGACAGGCATCGAAGGCCTAACATAAAAAAAATGTCAATACAATGGTATTGTCAGTGGCAGGCATTGAAGGATGTCAGCGCATAGACTAAACATTGGTGGAGCTGTGAGATAATTTTGTAAGTGGTAGAGCACTGTTTGAGCTGGGGTGGGGGGAAACTGTCTTGTGGCCGGCGGTACAGGCCCAGGGCCCCTCATATTACAACGGTGTGTCTGACGTTGGGTGCGCACCACCACCGCCAGAGACACTTTATTGTACTAGGCGGGACCCAGTGGCAGTGCCGTCGACCAAAAGCGGGCTCACCCACCTCTTCAGACAAACTGCACTCTCACGTGTGCTGTCGCCAAGTGTCGATACCACGGCCCCGTGTGGGGAGTTTGGCCATTTAGTGAGGTGTAAACATGTCGTATGCTGGACAATCAGGTGCAGAAAATTACGAGATTGGAAAAGGCATTCAGAATAGTCCACAGGCAAGACCTTTTCATAGGAAAGCTAGGTGTCAGCCGGGCAAGGTGGGGCAAAAGATTTCGAAATCCAGTTGTGGTTCATTTTAATGAAGGTTAGATCATCTACATTTTAGGTAGCCAGACGAGTCCTTTTTTCTGTTAGTATTGAACCTGCAGCACTGAGTACTCTTTCTGATAGGACACTAGCTGCCGGGCAAGCAAGCTCCTGCAATGCATATTCTGCCAATTCTGGCCAGGTGTCTAATTTTGATGCCCAGTAATCAAATGGGAATGACGGTTGAGGGAGAACGTCGATAAGGGATGAAAAATAGTTTGTAACCATACTGGACAAATGTTGTCTCCTGTCACTTTGAATTGATGCTGCAGTACCTGTCCTATCTGCGGTCATAGCAAAATCACTCCACAACCTGGTCAGAAAACCCCTCTGGCCAACGCCACTTCTGATTTCTGCCCCTCTAACTCCTCTGGTCTGCTGGCCCCTGCAGCTCGTGTGAGAACGATCACGGGCGATGTGTGCAGGGAATGCCAGAAGCAAACGGTCAACAAGAGTTGATTGTTTGGTTGCTAATATTAGTTCCAAGTTCTCATGTGGCATTATATTTTGCAATTTGCCTTTATAGCGAGGATCAAGGAGGCAGGCCAACCAGTAATCGTCATCATTCATCATTTTAGTTATGCGTGTGTCCCTTTTGAGGATACGTAAGGCATAATCCGCCATGTGGGCCAAAGTTCCAGTTCTCAAATCTGTGGTTGTGCTTGGTTGAGGGGCAGTTTCAGGCAAATCCACGTCACTTGTGTCCCTCAAAAAACCAGAACCCGGCCTTGCCGCGCCACCAATTTCCAGTGGCCCCGGAAAAGCTTCCTCATTAAAAATATAATCATCCCCATCATCCTCCTCGTCCTCCTCCTCCTCTTCGCCCGCTACCTCGTCCTGTACACTGCCCTGGCCAGACAATGGCTGACTGTCATCAAGGCTTTCCTCTTCCTCAGCTGCAGACGCCTGATCCTTTATGTGCGTCAAACTTTGCATCAGCAGACGCATTAGGGGGATGCTCATGCTTATTATGGCGTTGTCTGCACTAACCAGCCGTGTGCATTCCTCAAAACACTGAAGGACTTGGCACATGTCTTGAATCTTCGACCACTGCACACCTGACAACTCCATGTCTGCCATCCTACTGCCTGCCCGTGTATGTGTATCCTCCCACAAAAACATAACAGCCCGCCTCTGTTCACACAGTCTCTGAAGCATGTGCAGTGTTGAGTTCCACCTTGTTGCAACGTCTATGATTAGGCGATGCTGGGGAAGGTTCAAAGAACGCTGATAGGTCTGCATACGGCTGGAGTGTACGGGCGAACGGCGGATATGTGAGCAAAGTCCACGCACTTTGAGGAGCAGGTCGGATAACCCCGGATAACTTTTCAGGAAGCACTGCACCACCAGGTTTAAGGTGTGAGCCAGGCAAGGAATGTGTTTCAGTTGGGAAAGGGAGATGGCAGCCATGAAATTCCTTCCGTTATCACTCACTACCTTGCCTGCCTCAAGATCTACAGTGCCCAGCCACGACTGCGTTTCTTTCTGCAAGAACTCGGACAGAACTTCCGCGGTGTGTCTGTTGTCGCCCAAACACTTCATAGCCAATACAGCCTGCTGACGTTTGCCAGTAGCTGCCCCATAATGGGAGACCTGGTGTGCAACAGTGGCAGCTGCGGATGGAGTGGTTGTGCGACTGCGGTCTGTGGACGAGCTCTCGCTTCTGCAGGAGGACGAAGAGGAGGAGGAGGGGGTGCGAACGGCTACAGCCAATTGTTTCCTAGACCGTGGGCTAGGCAGAACTGTCCCAAACTTGCTGTCCCCTGTGGACCCTGCATCCACCACATTTACCCAGTGTGCCGTGATGGACACGTAACGTCCCTGGCCATGCCTACTGGTCCATGCATCTGTTGTCAGGTGCACCTTTGTGCTCACAGATTGCCTGAGTGCATGGACGATGCGCTCTTTAACATGCTGGTGGAGGGCTGGGATGGCTTTTCTGGAAAAAAAGTGTCGACTGGGTAGCTCGTAGCGTGGTACAGCGTAGTCCATCAGGGCTTTGAAAGCTTCGCTTTCAACTAACCGGTAGGGCATCATCTCTAACGAGATTAGTCTAGCTATGTGTGCGTTCAAACCCTGTGTACGCGGATGCGAGGCTAAGTACTTCCTTTTTCTAACCATAGTCTCATGTAGGGTGAGCTGGACTGGAGAGCTGGAGATCGTGGAACTAGCGGGGGTGCCGGTGGACATGGCAGACTGAGAGACGGTGGGAGATGGTATTGTTGCCACCGGTGCCCTAGATGCAGTGTTTCCTACTACGAAACTGGTGATTCCCTGACCCTGACTGCTTTGGCCTGGCAAAGAAACCTGCACAGATACTGCAGGTGGTGCGGAAAATGGTGGCCCTACACTGCCGGAAGGGATGTTGCGTTGCTGACTAGCTTCATTGGCCGAGGGTGCTACAACCTTAAGGGACGTTTGGTAGTTAGTCCAGGCTTGCAAATGCATGGTGGTTAAATGTCTATGCATGCAACTTGTATTGAGACTTTTCAGATTCTGTCCTCTGCTTAAGGTAGTTGAACATTTTTGACAGATGACTTTGCGCTGATCAATTGGATGTTGTTTAAAAAAATGCCAGACTGCACTCTTTCTAGCATCGGATACCTTTTCAGGCATTGCAGACTGAGCTTTAACCGGATGGCCACGCTGTCCTCCAACAGGTTTTGGCTTTGCCACGCGTTTTGGGCAAGATACGGGCCCGGCAGATGGAACCTGTTGCGATGTTGATGCCTGCTGCGGCCCCTCCTCCTCCGCTTCAGAACTGCTGCCGCCTGCACCCTGTTCCCCCAATGGCTGCCAATCGGGGTCAAGAACTGGGTCATCTATTACCTCTTCTTGTAGCTCGTGTGCAACTTCGTCTGTGTCACCGTGGCGGTCAGTGGTATAGCGTTCGTGATGGGGCAACATAGTCTCATCAGGGTCTGATTCTTGATCAGCACCCTGCGAGGGCAATGTTGTGGTCTGAGTCAAAGGACCAGCATAGTAGTCTGGCTGTGGCTGTGCATCAGTGCACTCCATGTCAGATTCAACTTGTAATGGGCATGGACTGTTAACTGCTTCACTTTCTAAGCCAGGGACGGTATGTGTAAAGAGCTCCATGGAGTAACCCGTTGTGTCGCCTGCTGCATTCTTCTCTGTTGTTGTTTTTGCTGAAGAGGACAATGAAGCGACTTGTCCCTGACCGTGAACATCCACTAACGACGCGCTGCTTTGACATTTACCAGTTTCACGAGAGGAGGCAAAAGAGCTAGAGGCTGAGTCAGCAAGATAAGCCAAAACTTGCTCTTGCTGCTCCGGCTTTAAAAGCGGTTTTCCTACTCCCAGAAAAGGGAGCGTTCGAGGCCTTGTGTAGCCAGACGACGAACCTGGCTCCACAGCTCCAGACTTAGGTGCAATATTTTTTTTCCCACGACCAGCTGATGCTCCACCACTACCACTACCCTCATTACCAGCTGACAATGAACGCCCCCGGCCACGACCTCTTCCACCATACTTCCTCATTGTTTTAAAAACGTAAACAAACTAACGGTATTTGTTGCTGTCACACAAATTACACGGTGAGCTATAACTTCAGTATGATTTAGCTACCCCTTTACAGGTGAGTGAGACCACAACGAAAATCAGGCACAATGTTACACACTCTGTTGTTGGTGGCAACAAATGAGAGAGATGCCACACACGCAGGACTGTCACTGAAGCACAAATGTAAATATTAATCTCCCACTGATTTGATTTTTTTTTTTTTTTAAGGGAGACTTTAGGAAAAAAAAAATAATAGAATAAAATGATTTTTTCAGGAAGAATTTAGAAACCAGATAAAATAAAATGATTTTTTCAGGGAGAATTTAGGAAAAAAAAAAAAAAAAGGCTTTGTAGGGCCCACAATTGGGGAGAGAGAGAGAGATGGCACACCCAGGAGTCAAGACTGGCACACAAGCAGAAGGGGCAATATGAATCTCCCACAGATTTTTTTTTTTTTTTTTCAGGGAGACTTTAGAGAAAAAAAAATACAAAAAAAATGATTTTTTTCAGGACTAATTTAGAAACCAAAGAAAATAAAATGATTTTTTCAGGGAGAATTTAGAAAACAAATAAAACAAAAAATAGGCTTTCTAGGGCCCACTGAGTGACAGATGACGCACACAGGAGTCAGGAGTGGCACACAAGCCCAGAGGCCAATATTAATCTCCCACTTTTTTTTTTTTTCCAGGGAAAATTTATAAACCCAATAAAATAATAAAAAAATAGGCTTTCTATGGCCCACTATCTGAGAGAGAGAGAGATGGCACGCGTAGGACTGGCACACAAGCCCAAAGGCCAATATTAATCTCCCACTGATTGATTTATTGATTTTTTCAGGTAGAATTTAGAACCCAAATCAAGCAAAAAAATTAATAGGCTTTCTATGGCCCACTGAGTGAGAGATGGCACACACAGGAGTAAGGAGTGGCACACAAGCCCTGAGGCCAATATTAATCTCCCACTGATTGATTTATTGATTTTTTCTGGTAGATTTTGGAACCCAAATCAAGCAAAAAAATAAATAGGCTTTCTATGGCCCACTGAGTGAGAGATGACACAGACAGAGATGGCACTCTAGCAGAAATGTCAATCTTAATCTCCCACAAAAAAAAAAAAAAAAAAGGAACTGTCCTTCAATTACTATCTCCCTGCAGTAATCTCAGCCAGGTATGGCAGGCAGCAATAAGGAGTGGACTGATGCACAAATTAAATAAAAAGTGTGGACAAACAAACAAGATAGCTGTGCAGAAAGGAAGGAACAAGAGGATTTGTGCTTTGAAAAAAGCAGTTGGTTTGCACAGCGGCGTACACACAGCAATGCAGCTATCAGGGAGCCTTGTGCAAGTAGCCCATGTGTTCCTGTTTCCATAATTGTTCTCTTGTGTCTACAAGACTGGGGAGTTCCACCACTCCTCTTGGGCTAGCTGCACAAAAGCTGTTCTACCCTGTATGCACACATGGATTTCTCCTCTCTGAACCCTGTTCACACAGGTAATATACAGATGATCAGGTTTTTAAATACATCAGATAGGGATTGCATACATTAGTTAGGACTGCTCTGATAAGGGTATACCGTGAAGATTGGTAGAGCAGCTTAGTATACATTTTTTGCAAAAAACGTATCAACCAAATACCCTGTTTTTTACATCTTTTACTAGCACTTGCGGATTACTGCAACATTTTTTCAAACTGAGTGTTTTTGGTTTTACTATTCTCTTTTGTGTCTTCAGGTTTCTTGGTGGTGTGTGAACATGTTCTTACAGACTTGTTCACTGTGCAAGTAGCCCATGTGTTCCTGTTTCCATAATTGTTCTCTTGTGTCTACAAGACTGGGGAGTTCCACCACTCCTCTTGGGCTAGCTGCACAAAAGCTGTTCTACCCTGTATGCACACATGGATTTCTCCTCTCTGAACCCTGTTCACACAGGTAATATACAGATGATCAGGTTTTTAAATACATCAGATAGGGATTGCATACATTAGTTAGGACTGCTCTGATAAGGGTATACCGTGAAGATTGGTAGAGCAGCTTAGTATACATTTTTTGCAAAAAACGTATCAACCAAATACCCTGTTTTTTACATCTTTTACTAGCACTTGCGGATTACTGCAACATTTTTTCAAACTGAGTGTTTTTGGTTTTACTATTCTCTTTTGTGTCTTCAGGTTTCTTGGTGGTGTGTGAACATGTTCTTACAGACTTGTTCACTGTGCAAGTAGCCCATGTGTTCCTGTTTCCATAATTGTTCTCTTGTGTCTACAAGACTGGGGAGTTCCACCACTCCTCTTGGGCTAGCTGCACAAAAGCTGTTCTACCCTGTATGCACACATGGATTTCTCCTCTCTGAACCCTGTTCACACAGGTAATATACAGATGATCAGGTTTTTAAATACATCAGATAGGGATTGCATACATTAGTTAGGACTGCTCTGATAAGGGTATACCGTGAAGATTGGTAGAGCAGCTTAGTATACATTTTTTGCAAAAAACGTATCAACCAAATACCCTGTTTTTTACATCTTTTACTAGCACTTGCGGATTACTGCAACATTTTTTCAAACTGAGTGTTTTTGGTTTTACTATTCTCTTTTGTGTCTTCAGGTTTCTTGGTGGTGTGTGAACATGTTCTTACAGACTTGTTCACTGTGCAAGTAGCCCATGTGTTCCTGTTTCCATAATTGTTCTCTTGTGTCTACAAGACTGGGGAGTTCCACCACTCCTCTTGGGCTAGCTGCACAAAAGCTGTTCTACCCTGTATGCACACATGGATTTCTCCTCTCTGAACCCTGTTCACACAGGTAATATACAGATGATCAGGTTTTTAAATACATCAGATAGGGATTGCATACATTAGTTAGGACTGCTCTGATAAGGGTATACCGTGAAGATTGGTAGAGCAGCTTAGTATACATTTTTTGCAAAAAACGTATCAACCAAATACCCTGTTTTTTACATCTTTTACTAGCACTTGCGGATTACTGCAACATTTTTTCAAACTGAGTGTTTTTGGTTTTACTATTCTCTTTTGTGTCTTCAGGTTTCTTGGTGGTGTGTGAACATGTTCTTACAGACTTGTTCACTGTGCAAGTAGCCCATGTGTTCCTGTTTCCATAATTGTTCTCTTGTGTCTACAAGACTGGGGAGTTCCACCACTCCTCTTGGGCTAGCTGCACAAAAGCTGTTCTACCCTGTATGCACACATGGATTTCTCCTCTCTGAACCCTGTTCACACAGGTAATATACAGATGATCAGGTTTTTAAATACATCAGATAGGGATTGCATACATTAGTTAGGACTGCTCTGATAAGGGTATACCGTGAAGATTGGTAGAGCAGCTTAGTATACATTTTTTGCAAAAAACGTATCAACCAAATACCCTGTTTTTTACATCTTTTACTAGCACTTGCGGATTACTGCAACATTTTTTCAAACTGAGTGTTTTTGGTTTTACTATTCTCTTTTGTGTCTTCAGGTTTCTTGGTGGTGTGTGAACATGTTCTTACAGACTTGTTCACTGTGCAAGTAGCCCATGTGTTCCTGTTTCCATAATTGTTCTCTTGTGTCTACAAGACTGGGGAGTTCCACCACTCCTCTTGGGCTAGCTGCACAAAAGCTGTTCTACCCTGTATGCACACATGGATTTCTCCTCTCTGAACCCTGTTCACACAGGTAATATACAGATGATCAGGTTTTTAAATACATCAGATAGGGATTGCATACATTAGTTAGGACTGCTCTGATAAGGGTATACCGTGAAGATTGGTAGAGCAGCTTAGTATACATTTTTTGCAAAAAACGTATCAACCAAATACCCTGTTTTTTACATCTTTTACTAGCACTTGCGGATTACTGCAACATTTTTTCAAACTGAGTGTTTTTGGTTTTACTATTCTCTTTTGTGTCTTCAGGTTTCTTGGTGGTGTGTGAACATGTTCTTACAGACTTGTTCACTGTGCAAGTAGCCCATGTGTTCCTGTTTCCATAATTGTTCTCTTGTGTCTACAAGACTGGGGAGTTCCACCACTCCTCTTGGGCTAGCTGCACAAAAGCTGTTCTACCCTGTATGCACACATGGATTTCTCCTCTCTGAACCCTGTTCACACAGGTAATATACAGATGATCAGGTTTTTAAATACATCAGATAGGGATTGCATACATTAGTTAGGACTGCTCTGATAAGGGTATACCGTGAAGATTGGTAGAGCAGCTTAGTATACATTTTTTGCAAAAAACGTATCAACCAAATACCCTGTTTTTTACATCTTTTACTAGCACTTGCGGATTACTGCAACATTTTTTCAAACTGAGTGTTTTTGGTTTTACTATTCTCTTTTGTGTCTTCAGGTTTCTTGGTGGTGTGTGAACATGTTCTTACAGACTTGTTCACTGTGCAAGTAGCCCATGTGTTCCTGTTTCCATAATTGTTCTCTTGTGTCTACAAGACTGGGGAGTTCCACCACTCCTCTTGGGCTAGCTGCACAAAAGCTGTTCTACCCTGTATGCACACATGGATTTCTCCTCTCTGAACCCTGTTCACACAGGTAATATACAGATGATCAGGTTTTTAAATACATCAGATAGGGATTGCATACATTAGTTAGGACTGCTCTGATAAGGGTATACCGTGAAGATTGGTAGAGCAGCTTAGTATACATTTTTTGCAAAAAACGTATCAACCAAATACCCTGTTTTTTACATCTTTTACTAGCACTTGCGGATTACTGCAACATTTTTTCAAACTGAGTGTTTTTGGTTTTACTATTCTCTTTTGTGTCTTCAGGTTTCTTGGTGGTGTGTGAACATGTTCTTACAGACTTGTTCACTGTGCAAGTAGCCCATGTGTTCCTGTTTCCATAATTGTTCTCTTGTGTCTACAAGACTGGGGAGTTCCACCACTCCTCTTGGGCTAGCTGCACAAAAGCTGTTCTACCCTGTATGCACACATGGATTTCTCCTCTCTGAACCCTGTTCACACAGGTAATATACAGATGATCAGGTTTTTAAATACATCAGATAGGGATTGCATACATTAGTTAGGACTGCTCTGATAAGGGTATACCGTGAAGATTGGTAGAGCAGCTTAGTATACATTTTTTGCAAAAAACGTATCAACCAAATACCCTGTTTTTTACATCTTTTACTAGCACTTGCGGATTACTGCAACATTTTTTCAAACTGAGTGTTTTTGGTTTTACTATTCTCTTTTGTGTCTTCAGGTTTCTTGGTGGTGTGTGAACATGTTCTTACAGACTTGTTCACTGTGCAAGTAGCCCATGTGTTCCTGTTTCCATAATTGTTCTCTTGTGTCTACAAGACTGGGGAGTTCCACCACTCCTCTTGGGCTAGCTGCACAAAAGCTGTTCTACCCTGTATGCACACATGGATTTCTCCTCTCTGAACCCTGTTCACACAGGTAATATACAGATGATCAGGTTTTTAAATACATCAGATAGGGATTGCATACATTAGTTAGGACTGCTCTGATAAGGGTATACCGTGAAGATTGGTAGAGCAGCTTAGTATACATTTTTTGCAAAAAACGTATCAACCAAATACCCTGTTTTTTACATCTTTTACTAGCACTTGCGGATTACTGCAACATTTTTTCAAACTGAGTGTTTTTGGTTTTACTATTCTCTTTTGTGTCTTCAGGTTTCTTGGTGGTGTGTGAACATGTTCTTACAGACTTGTTCACTGTGCAAGTAGCCCATGTGTTCCTGTTTCCATAATTGTTCTCTTGTGTCTACAAGACTGGGGAGTTCCACCACTCCTCTTGGGCTAGCTGCACAAAAGCTGTTCTACCCTGTATGCACACATGGATTTCTCCTCTCTGAACCCTGTTCACACAGGTAATATACAGATGATCAGGTTTTTAAATACATCAGATAGGGATTGCATACATTAGTTAGGACTGCTCTGATAAGGGTATACCGTGAAGATTGGTAGAGCAGCTTAGTATACATTTTTTGCAAAAAACGTATCAACCAAATACCCTGTTTTTTACATCTTTTACTAGCACTTGCGGATTACTGCAACATTTTTTCAAACTGAGTGTTTTTGGTTTTACTATTCTCTTTTGTGTCTTCAGGTTTCTTGGTGGTGTGTGAACATGTTCTTACAGACTTGTTCACTGTGCAAGTAGCCCATGTGTTCCTGTTTCCATAATTGTTCTCTTGTGTCTACAAGACTGGGGAGTTCCACCACTCCTCTTGGGCTAGCTGCACAAAAGCTGTTCTACCCTGTATGCACACATGGATTTCTCCTCTCTGAACCCTGTTCACACAGGTAATATACAGATGATCAGGTTTTTAAATACATCAGATAGGGATTGCATACATTAGTTAGGACTGCTCTGATAAGGGTATACCGTGAAGATTGGTAGAGCAGCTTAGTATACATTTTTTGCAAAAAACGTATCAACCAAATACCCTGTTTTTTACATCTTTTACTAGCACTTGCGGATTACTGCAACATTTTTTCAAACTGAGTGTTTTTGGTTTTACTATTCTCTTTTGTGTCTTCAGGTTTCTTGGTGGTGTGTGAACATGTTCTTACAGACTTGTTCACTGTGCAAGTAGCCCATGTGTTCCTGTTTCCATAATTGTTCTCTTGTGTCTACAAGACTGGGGAGTTCCACCACTCCTCTTGGGCTAGCTGCACAAAAGCTGTTCTACCCTGTATGCACACATGGATTTCTCCTCTCTGAACCCTGTTCACACAGGTAATATACAGATGATCAGGTTTTTAAATACATCAGATAGGGATTGCATACATTAGTTAGGACTGCTCTGATAAGGGTATACCGTGAAGATTGGTAGAGCAGCTTAGTATACATTTTTTGCAAAAAACGTATCAACCAAATACCCTGTTTTTTACATCTTTTACTAGCACTTGCGGATTACTGCAACATTTTTTCAAACTGAGTGTTTTTGGTTTTACTATTCTCTTTTGTGTCTTCAGGTTTCTTGGTGGTGTGTGAACATGTTCTTACAGACTTGTTCACTGTGCAAGTAGCCCATGTGTTCCTGTTTCCATAATTGTTCTCTTGTGTCTACAAGACTGGGGAGTTCCACCACTCCTCTTGGGCTAGCTGCACAAAAGCTGTTCTACCCTGTATGCACACATGGATTTCTCCTCTCTGAACCCTGTTCACACAGGTAATATACAGATGATCAGGTTTTTAAATACATCAGATAGGGATTGCATACATTAGTTAGGACTGCTCTGATAAGGGTATACCGTGAAGATTGGTAGAGCAGCTTAGTATACATTTTTTGCAAAAAACGTATCAACCAAATACCCTGTTTTTTACATCTTTTACTAGCACTTGCGGATTACTGCAACATTTTTTCAAACTGAGTGTTTTTGGTTTTACTATTCTCTTTTGTGTCTTCAGGTTTCTTGGTGGTGTGTGAACATGTTCTTACAGACTTGTTCACTGTGCAAGTAGCCCATGTGTTCCTGTTTCCATAATTGTTCTCTTGTGTCTACAAGACTGGGGAGTTCCACCACTCCTCTTGGGCTAGCTGCACAAAAGCTGTTCTACCCTGTATGCACACATGGATTTCTCCTCTCTGAACCCTGTTCACACAGGTAATATACAGATGATCAGGTTTTTAAATACATCAGATAGGGATTGCATACATTAGTTAGGACTGCTCTGATAAGGGTATACCGTGAAGATTGGTAGAGCAGCTTAGTATACATTTTTTGCAAAAAACGTATCAACCAAATACCCTGTTTTTTACATCTTTTACTAGCACTTGCGGATTACTGCAACATTTTTTCAAACTGAGTGTTTTTGGTTTTACTATTCTCTTTTGTGTCTTCAGGTTTCTTGGTGGTGTGTGAACATGTTCTTACAGACTTGTTCACTGTGCAAGTAGCCCATGTGTTCCTGTTTCCATAATTGTTCTCTTGTGTCTACAAGACTGGGGAGTTCCACCACTCCTCTTGGGCTAGCTGCACAAAAGCTGTTCTACCCTGTATGCACACATGGATTTCTCCTCTCTGAACCCTGTTCACACAGGTAATATACAGATGATCAGGTTTTTAAATACATCAGATAGGGATTGCATACATTAGTTAGGACTGCTCTGATAAGGGTATACCGTGAAGATTGGTAGAGCAGCTTAGTATACATTTTTTGCAAAAAACGTATCAACCAAATACCCTGTTTTTTACATCTTTTACTAGCACTTGCGGATTACTGCAACATTTTTTCAAACTGAGTGTTTTTGGTTTTACTATTCTCTTTTGTGTCTTCAGGTTTCTTGGTGGTGTGTGAACATGTTCTTACAGACTTGTTCACTGTGCAAGTAGCCCATGTGTTCCTGTTTCCATAATTGTTCTCTTGTGTCTACAAGACTGGGGAGTTCCACCACTCCTCTTGGGCTAGCTGCACAAAAGCTGTTCTACCCTGTATGCACACATGGATTTCTCCTCTCTGAACCCTGTTCACACAGGTAATATACAGATGATCAGGTTTTTAAATACATCAGATAGGGATTGCATACATTAGTTAGGACTGCTCTGATAAGGGTATACCGTGAAGATTGGTAGAGCAGCTTAGTATACATTTTTTGCAAAAAACGTATCAACCAAATACCCTGTTTTTTACATCTTTTACTAGCACTTGCGGATTACTGCAACATTTTTTCAAACTGAGTGTTTTTGGTTTTACTATTCTCTTTTGTGTCTTCAGGTTTCTTGGTGGTGTGTGAACATGTTCTTACAGACTTGTTCACTGTGCAAGTAGCCCATGTGTTCCTGTTTCCATAATTGTTCTCTTGTGTCTACAAGACTGGGGAGTTCCACCACTCCTCTTGGGCTAGCTGCACAAAAGCTGTTCTACCCTGTATGCACACATGGATTTCTCCTCTCTGAACCCTGTTCACACAGGTAATATACAGATGATCAGGTTTTTAAATACATCAGATAGGGATTGCATACATTAGTTAGGACTGCTCTGATAAGGGTATACCGTGAAGATTGGTAGAGCAGCTTAGTATACATTTTTTGCAAAAAACGTATCAACCAAATACCCTGTTTTTTACATCTTTTACTAGCACTTGCGGATTACTGCAACATTTTTTCAAACTGAGTGTTTTTGGTTTTACTATTCTCTTTTGTGTCTTCAGGTTTCTTGGTGGTGTGTGAACATGTTCTTACAGACTTGTTCACTGTGCAAGTAGCCCATGTGTTCCTGTTTCCATAATTGTTCTCTTGTGTCTACAAGACTGGGGAGTTCCACCACTCCTCTTGGGCTAGCTGCACAAAAGCTGTTCTACCCTGTATGCACACATGGATTTCTCCTCTCTGAACCCTGTTCACACAGGTAATATACAGATGATCAGGTTTTTAAATACATCAGATAGGGATTGCATACATTAGTTAGGACTGCTCTGATAAGGGTATACCGTGAAGATTGGTAGAGCAGCTTAGTATACATTTTTTGCAAAAAACGTATCAACCAAATACCCTGTTTTTTACATCTTTTACTAGCACTTGCGGATTACTGCAACATTTTTTCAAACTGAGTGTTTTTGGTTTTACTATTCTCTTTTGTGTCTTCAGGTTTCTTGGTGGTGTGTGAACATGTTCTTACAGACTTGTTCACTGTGCAAGTAGCCCATGTGTTCCTGTTTCCATAATTGTTCTCTTGTGTCTACAAGACTGGGGAGTTCCACCACTCCTCTTGGGCTAGCTGCACAAAAGCTGTTCTACCCTGTATGCACACATGGATTTCTCCTCTCTGAACCCTGTTCACACAGGTAATATACAGATGATCAGGTTTTTAAATACATCAGATAGGGATTGCATACATTAGTTAGGACTGCTCTGATAAGGGTATACCGTGAAGATTGGTAGAGCAGCTTAGTATACATTTTTTGCAAAAAACGTATCAACCAAATACCCTGTTTTTTACATCTTTTACTAGCACTTGCGGATTACTGCAACATTTTTTCAAACTGAGTGTTTTTGGTTTTACTATTCTCTTTTGTGTCTTCAGGTTTCTTGGTGGTGTGTGAACATGTTCTTACAGACTTGTTCACTGTGCAAGTAGCCCATGTGTTCCTGTTTACACCGAAGGTGGTGTTGGGCAGTGGAAATCGCTACAGCACAAGCGGTTTTGTGGTTAATGGACCCTGCCTAACGCTATCCCTGCTTCTGACGAAGCGGCAGCAACCTCTCCCTAAGCTCAGATCAGCAGCAGTAACATGGCGGTCGGCGGGAACGCCCCTTTATAGCCCCTGTGACGCCGCAGACAGCAAGCCCATCACTGCAATGCCCTTCTCTAAGATGGTGGGGACCAGGACCTATGTCATCACGCTGCCCACACTCTGCGTTTACCTTCATTGGCTGAGAAATGGCGCTTTTCGCGTCATTGAAACGCGACTTTGGCGCGAAAGTCGCGTACCGCATGGCCGACCACGCACAGGGGTCGGATCGGGTTTCATGAAACTCGACTTCGCCAAAAGTCGGCGACTTTTGAAAATGTTCGACCCGTTTCGCTGAACCCTATTCACTAGTCTTCCATATAAAAACAAAAAGGGGAAATTAATATTGGCAAATCTGTGCCAGTCTAGTCTGTGGTATCGGTCTGTCATTTTGTGCCACTGAAACACTACTGTTAAACTGTGGGCCAGATTTATTCACTAGTCTCCCATCCCCAAAAAAAGAAGGGGAGATTAATATTGGCAAATCTGTGCATCTGCGTCAGTCCTGTTAGTGGTATATCTGTCAGCCACTGTGTGCCACTGAAACTGTGTACTGTAATACAGTGGGCCTGATTTTCCCTGCACTCTCACACACCTATAAAGGGAGATTTAAATTCACAACAATTTTGCATCCACCTTGTAACTGGTTTTACAATACCAAATTACGTTTGTAAGTTTGGTTACATATTTCCAAGAACGAGGAAGTCTGGTGGAAGAGGTCGTGTCCGTGGGCGGTCATTGCCAGCTGGTAATGATGGTAGTGGTGGTGGAGCATCAGGTGGTCGTGGGAAAAGCAATATAACACCTAAGTCTCGAGATGTTCAGCCACCGTCATTGTCTGGCAACATAAGGCCTCGAATGCTCCCTTTTCTGGGAGTAGGAAAACCGCTTTTAAAGTCGGAGCAGCAGGAACAAGTTTTGGCTTTCCTTGCTGCCTCTAACTCTTTTGCCTCCTCTTCGGAAAGTGCAAAATGTAAAAGCAGCGCATCGTCAGTGGATGTTCCCGGTCAGGGACAAGTCACTTCCTTGCATTCTTCACCCAGAACAACAGAGAAGGATGCGTCAGGCGGCACAACGGGTTACTCCATGGAGCTCTTTACACATACCGTTCCTGGGTTAGAAAGGGAAATTGTTAACAGGCCATGCCCATTACAAGATGAATCGGACATGGAGTGCACAGATGCACAGCCACAGCCAGATTCTTATGCTGTTCCTTTGACTCAGATCACAACATTGCCCTGTACTGATCCAGAATCTGACCCAGATGTGACTATGAAGCCCCGTCACGAACGCTATAGCACCGGCTTACACGGAGACACAGAGGAAGGTGCACAGGACATAGAAGAGGTCATAGATGACCCAGTTGTTGACCCCGATTGGCAGCCATTGGGGGAACAGGGTGCAGCCGGCAGTAGCTCTGATGAAGCGGAGGAGGAGGAGCCGCAGCAGGCATTAACATCGCACCAGATTCCATCTGGCAGGCCCGTTTCTGGCCAAAAACATGTGGCTAAACCAAAACCAGTTGTAGGACAGCGTGGCCATCCGGTTAAAGTAGCTCAGTGTGCAATGCCTAAAAAGGTATCCAATAGTAAGAAGAGTGCAGTCTGGCATTTTTTTAACCAACATCCAAATAATCAGTGCAAAGTAATCTGTAAGAAATGCTCAAGGACCTTCAGCAGAGGTCAGAATGTTAAAAATCTAAATACAAGTTGCATGCACCATGCACTTGCAAGCCTGGACTAACTACCAAACGTCCCTTAACGTTGTTGCACCCTCTCACAATGAAGCTAGTCAGAAACGCTACATCCCTTCCCTCACTGTCAGCCCAACATTTACCACACCACCTGCAGCAAACGTGGAGGTTTAGTCGCAAGGCCAAAGCAGTCAGGGAATCACCAGGTTCTTGGTAGGAAACGCTGTATGTAGGCCAACAGCAAGAATACCATCACCAACCCTCTCTCAGTCTGCCATGTCCACCGGCACCCCCGCTAGTACCACCATATGCAGCTCTCCAGTCCAGCTCACCCTACAAGAGACTCTCGCTAGGAAAAGGAATTACTCATCCTGTCATCCGCGTACACTGAGTTTGAACGCCCACATTGCTAGACTAATCTCGTTAGAGATGATGCCCTACCGATTAGTTGAAAGCGAAGCTTTCAAAGCCCTGATGGACTACGCTGTACCACGCTACGAGCTACCCAGTCGACACTTTTCGAGAAAAGCCATCCCAGCCCTCCACCAGCACGGAAAAGACCGCATTGTCCATGCACTCAGGCAATCTGTGAGTAGAAAGGTGCACCTGACAACAGATGCATGGACCAGTAGGCACGGCCAGGGGCATTACGTGTCCATCACTGCACACTGGGTTAATGTGGTGGATGCAGGGTCCACAGGGGACAGCAATATTGGGACAGTTCTGCCTAGCCCACGGTCTAGGAAACAGTTGGCTGTAGGCGTTCGCCACCCCTCCTCCTCCTCCAGCAGAAGCGAGAGCTCGTCCACAGACCGCAGTCGCACGACCACTCCATCCGCAGCTGCCACTGTTGCACACAAGGTGTCCCATTATGGAACAGCTAGTGGCAAGCGTCAGCAGGCAATGAAGTGTTTGGGCGACAACAGACACACCACGGAATTTCTGTCCGAGTTCTTGCAGCAAGAAACTCAGTCATGGCTGGGCAGTGTACATCTTGAGGCAGGCAAGATAGTGAGTGATAACGGAAGGAATTTTATGGCGGCCATAGCCCTTTCACAACTGAAACACATTCCTTGCCTGGCTCACACCTTAAACCTGGTGGTTCATTGCTTCCTGAAAAGTTATACGGGGTTACCCGACCTGCTCCTGAAGGTGCGCAGACTTTGCTCGCACATCCGCCGTTCGCCCGTACACTCCAGCCATATGCAGAACCATCAGCGATCTTTGAACCTTCCCCAGCATCGCCTAATCATCGACGTTGCAACAAGGTGGAACTCCACACTGCACATGCTTCAGAGACTGTGCAAACAGAGGCGTGCTGTTATGTATTTGTGGGAGGATACACATACACGGGCAGGCAGTTGGATGGCAGACATGGAGTTGTCAGGTGTGCAGTGGTCAAAGCTAGAAGACCTCTGTTAAGTCCTTCAGTGTTTTGAGGAATGAACACGGCTAGTTAGTGCAGACAACGCCATTATAAGCATGAGCATCCCCCTAATGCGTCTGCTGATGCAAAGTTTGACGCACATAAAGGAGCAGGCATCTGCAGCCGAGGGAAGCCATGATGACAGTCAGCCATTGTTTGGTCAGGGAAGTCTACTGGATGAGGTAGCGGGTGAAGAGGAGGTGGACGAGGAGGATGATGGGGATGAGTATTTTTTTGGATGAGGAAGCTTCTCAGGGGGCAATAGAAACTGGTGGCGTTGCAAGGCCAGGTTCAGGGTTTTTGAGGGAGGCAAGTGACGTTGATTTGCCCGAAAGTGCTCCTCAACCCAGCACAAGCAGTGAATTGACAACTGGAACATTGGCACACATGGCGGATTATGCCTTGTGTATCCTAAAAAGGGCCCCCCGCATTATAAAAATGATGACCGATGATGATTACTGGTTGGCCTGCCTCCTGGATCAACGCTATAAGGGGAAACTGCAAAACATCATGCAACATGAGAACCTTGAACAAACATTGGCAACCAAACATGCAACTCTTGTTGACTGTTTGATTCAGGCATTCCCAGCACACAGCGCCAGTGATGGTTCTCACACGAGCTGCAGGGGGCAACAGGGCAGAGGTGTTAGGGGTGCACAAATCAGAAGTGGCATTGGACAGAGGGGTTTTCTGATCAGGTTGTGGAGTGATTTTGCTATGACCGCAGACAGGACAGGTACTGCAGCATCAATTCAAAGTGACAGGAGACAACATTTGTCCAGTATGGTTGCTAACTATTTTTCCTCCCCTATCGATGTTCTCCCTCGCCCGTCATTCCCATTTGATTACTGGGCATCCAAAATAGACACCTGGCCTGAATTGTCCGAATATGCATTGCAGGAGCTCGCTTGCCCAGCAGCTAGTGTGCTATCAGAAAGAGTATTCAGTGCTGCTGGTTCAATACTGACCGAAAATGTTGATGATCTAACCTTCATTAAAATGAACCACTCATGGATTTCTAATTATTTTACCCCACCTTTCCCGGCTGACACCTAGCTTTCCTTTAAAAAGGTCTTGCTTTTGGACTGATCTTACTGAGTGTTCCAATTTCTCCATTTGCAGCTGCTTTATGTCCAGCATACAACATGTTTACACCTCCCTAAATGGGCTGACTCCCCCCACAGGGCGTGGTCTCGCCACTTGGCGAAAGCACCCGTGAGTGCCTTTTTTTTCTGAAGAGGTGGATGTGTCCACTTTTGGTCGACGGCACTGGCACGGGTCCCTCATAGTACAATGAAGTGTCTCTAGCGGTTGTGGTGCGCACCCAACGTCAGACACACCGTTGTAACATGAGGGGCCTTGGGCCAGTACCCCCGGGCACGAAAGAGTGCCCCCACCCCCCAGCTCAAACTGTGCTCTACCACTTGCAAAATTATCTGTCACTGCTCCACCGCTGTTTAGTCTATGCGGTGAAATCCTTCAATGCCTGGCACTGACAATACCAATTTGTTGACATGTATGATGCTAGTTAAAATATTCAGTGGCCCTGTCCTACATTTACACCAGTAAATACTTTGCGCCAAATAACAATGTATGAAAGTCAGCAGAGGAGCCCACCCCTGTACCTAAGTATACCACCTTTTTTTTTGCAACACATTAACTTCTATGTATGCTTTTTGAGTACTAACTGTGTCAGACACTCTTTCCAATAGTCCTCCGCTGACCACACCAATGCTCCCTGTGTACCCCTGGATCCTATTTAAAAGTGCATAGAGCCACTTTTTTTATGTTAGGCCTACTAAGTCTGTCTGCGGTCCCTCCTTCCAATAGTCCTCCGCTGACCACACCAATGCTGCCTGTGTACCCCTGGATCCTATTTAAAAGTGCATAGAGCCACCTTTTTTATGTTAGGCCTACTAAGTCTGTCTGCGGTCCCTCCTTCCAATTGTCCTCCACTGACCACAATAATGCTGACCGTGTACCCATGTAACCTTTTTTAAACCTGCATCGAGCCAACTTTGTGGTGTAAGGCCTACTAGCAGTGTCTGGCTGCGCCACTCAAAACAGCTGTCCTCTTAAAAAAATGACCTGCAATTATCACGTTTTCAGCCTATCGGAATTTTATAACTGCAGTGGGGCTACTAGCTTGGTCGGGGCCTACTAACAGTGTCTGCCGCTCCAAGGTGTTCTCCTGGTTGACTTTCCTGAGCTTCTATCTTCAGTCTCTTGTTAAATAGTTGTTAAATGAAACAACTGCAGTGGGGCTACTAGTTTGGTTGGGGCCTACTAATGGTGTCTGCCGTTCCTTGCTGTTCTCCTGGTTTCCTGTCCTGAACTTCCATTTTCAGGCTCATTAAGTAGTTGTTAATATTACACTGCATTTGGCCTATTAGTTGGGTTGGGGCCTACTAACAGTGTCTGCCGCTCCTTGCTGTTCTCCTCCAATGAACAAAGCAGTGCCGCCTGTTTACTACTGTTACCAATTTTAAACTGCATTTAGCCTACTTACTGATTTGGGCCTACTCACTATGTCAGCCTCTCATTACAGTTGTCCTCCACTGAACAAAGCAATGCCGCCTGGTTAGTCCTGTTAACAATTTTGAACTGCTTTTAGCCTACTTTTGTATTTGGAACTATATCTGCGTTTCCTCCTCATCCTGCCCATTGCCCAGCCAGTGCTAGATGAGTCTGCTGGTACATTGACCCAGACCGCTACATTCCCCTTGCATGCTACACAGCAAGATTGTGACCCTGCTGAAAGTCAGGTTCCTCTTCCCGCATACCATACCACCTTACACGGGGACGAAGAGGAAGGTGCAGATGAAAATGCAGGTTCCTTCATCAGGTGGGGGGGGGGGGGGATACTCGGTGACATCACTGGCACAGGGCCCCTCATAGTACACAAAAGTGTAGCTGCCGGTGGGAGGCGCCCCGGCCGTGCAAACACACCGTCGTACTTTGAGGGGCCCTGTGCCAGTGTCAATGCGAATGAGTGGGCCCCCCCTGCTTGCTCAGGATCACAGCACTTGCAAAGTTGAAATACTTACCTCTCCCTGCTCCACTGCCGTGACGTGGTCCACGTTTCCTGGGCCCACTAAATACTTGAACCACCATACCCCCCACAACTTTAGCCAAATGACCCCCAATTTCCAATGCCTAACTATTATTATAAGGTAAATTAAGATTGACAAGCCTCAGTACCAAGAATGGATGTTTTTGCCATTAAAATGGGCACTGTAGGTGTTTTCCTGGCCTCCACTCACTGCCGACTATGCTCCCCCATTGACTTGCATTTGGTTTCGTGTTTCGGTCGATCCCCGACCCCGACTTTTCGCGATAATCGGCCAATTTCACTCGACTCGACTTTTGAGATAGTCGGGTTTCGCAAAACTCGACTCGACCCTAAAAAAGAAAAAGTCGCTCAACCCTAGTTGTAACCACTCCCATAGGTGGGAGGTGTGTGTGGCTAGCCAGTCCCTCCCAGCTCACCAGCTAACCCTACAAGCCCCCCTTATACATAAACACAACAAACACTTGTGGAACTATAATTCCCAGCATAACCATATCATTTTGTGCTTACAGCGCTGAGCACCTCTGCGACACATACTGGCCATTTACAATAATGCCAGTCCCTAATTCACCACCATATTTATGCCTCCAAGCACATCCTGAAGGGCACACGCAGCGACCCCAGTCTGTAACAGGGGTCACTGCATCACAGCCTTTGTAATGAGCTAGGCAGTGGAACCACTGTGTTGGAGCCAAGGAGAGCCTGGAGGGGTGTAACTAGGAGCCTGACCCAATCTGACCACGAATATGCAGCAGCGTACAACACCGAGATCCGAGGATAGACAAGGAAGGTGGCCCAGGTGCTACTCCAGGACTGACTTTGGGTAGATGGTAGCTGACCCTCTAGGAACAGGTTGCAGAGATGACCCGAGGGAAAGTCTAATAGATGCTGGCAGGTGATGAAGGTGACATATCACAGATGCTGACGGGACCAGCAGATGAAAGGATATGAATTGGCAAGTGCAGGCTGTCAGGCACAGCTGGGAGACAGGCTGACAGGCATGGCAGGAAGACAGGCTGGTGGGCATGACTAACAGACAGGTATTCAGGAATACGAGTGCTGGGACCTGAAAACTGAAAAGGATATTATAAACATACTTACATTTCACAGGCACCTCCAACATGATATAGGTGCTTTAAATAATAAGAGCTCCCCAGCAGTATTGGCTGGGGACACTTTAGGACAACAAGCGGTGTCCTTTTAAGCCAGGACCGGGCGCGCAGGTGCCCTAAGCACTGTGCTCAGGGATCTACGAGCAGTGTGCAGACCCCAGGCAGCTCTAGAAGAACTAGAACGGGGCACAAGACCGTGGCAGTGAGATTATTGGCGCCTCTGCTGGGGGAGGGAAGCGAGAGTAGAGGCGCCGAAGACAAGGCAGGAGGTAGAGCAGGAGGTGCAGGACTGTGGCGGTAAGAGCGTTGGTGTCTCTGCCAGGGAAGGGGATGCAGAGACACCGGAATTACAGTACCCTCCCCCTTAATGCCCACTCTTCTTCAAGCCTGCAAGGAACCTCTCGAGAAGGAGGGGGACATGGATACTCTCCCTGGGCTCACATGACCTCTCTTCGGTACCAAACCCCTTCCAATTAGCAAGAAAAAAGGTTTTACCTCTTACCCTTGTGGAATCCAAAATGCTCTCAACCTGAGAAATGTCCTCAGTGCTGCCCTTAGCGGGAGTGGTCAAATGATCTCTCAAAAAAGGACTGAAATCAACAGGTTTGCGAAGAGACACATGAAAGGAATTGTAAATTCGTAAGAAGCCTGGAAGTTTGAGCTTGTAGGCCACCGGGTAGACCTGTCTCAGAACTTCAAATGGACCAATGAAACGAGACCCAATTTATAGGAAGATACCCAGAAATGAACATACTTAAATGACAGACAGATCTTGTCCCCTGGATGGAACTGAGGTGGATTTGGACGTCTCTTGTCCACATGTCTATTTATCCGTTCCGAGGACCTCAATAATATGGGCCTGGTGTCCCTCCAGATCTCAGAAAAACCTTTGACGAGAGATTCGGCAGCAAGTATATCCGAGGTAGTGGAAATAGGAAACGGGACATTGGGGTGTTGTCTGTACACTATAAAAAGCAAGAGTTTTAGCCTAAGATTCACTCACGTGATTGTTATATGAAAACTCAGCCCATGGCAGCAATTCAGACCAGTTCACTGTGGTGAGTATTGACAAAGTGCCACTGGAAGTTGGTCAAGATTTGATTGACTCACTCCACCTGACCATTGGACTGAGGACGGTTGGTGAAATCCAGAGAAACATTGAGCAGTCTGCAAGTGGCCCTCCAGATCCGGGAAGTAAACTATCTGAGATGATATGGAGCGGAAAACTATGAAGGCAAAAAACATGTAGAATGAACTTCTCTGCCATCACGGGAGCAGAGTGGAATGAAGTGGGCCATCTTGGAAAAACGATCCACAACCATCCAGACAATGGTACAACCAGCTGACAGAGGGAGAGAGGTGTTAAATTCCATTGCAATATGCTGCCAGGTACCTTCGGCACCCTGGGAAAGGAAGAAGACCGGAAGGAAGCTGTCTCGGGGTCTTGTTCTGGGCACAAGAAGGACAGGCCAAGATTATAACTGCAACATTGCCTTCCCAACTTGAATTATTAATATACAGATGTAATTATTTGATAATATCATTATACTATTACCAAAAATATAATTATTAAGCAATTAAATATCACCTCTTAATTGTTAAAAACCTCAAGATGCACCCAAGGGGCACAAAGTATATGGATCCCATTGAGTCTTCTGAATGGTAGGGCAATGTGTGGCCAAAAAACCCAACCCCCCCCTCCGTATTCTGACCAGTAGGACCCTATAGGAATCCTTCTGGACTTCACAATTGGGTGAGGCAGTTCTTTTTTTTTTTTTTTTTTTTTACAATACTATTTATTGTCACTGTATGAATTTTGGGACCCACTTATAACCTGCTAGATTTGACATGTTCTACCAATTATTGTGTATACAAATGAACATGCCTAGTTTGTGAGTACCATACATTACAGTATATGCATCAGGGTATTCAGGAGATTCAGGAGACCCAGTGTCTCACACATTCATGCACCCTTGATGCATATGATACGTCATGTGAATTTTTGGGATCTGTTTTCTGTGTCTTAGTTTCATCTAACATTTTTGAGGGCCTCAAATTTTAGCGATTGCCTCTACCTTGCTTCTTGAAAAATATGAAGATGGTTAACGTCAACCAGAAGTAGTGTAAATTTGGCACAAGTTAATGAAAAGACAAGAAGAAAATTAGCCCAAAACGCTGTGAAAAAGCTACATTAAATGAGCTATAATAGTTGTTGACAAGTGCTGGTTGTGAACTGCATGTGACAACAAGGGTTGAGCGAAACGGATCAGTCATTTTCATATGCCGCCGACTTTTGGCAAAGTCGGGTTTCATGAAACCCGATCCGATCCCAGCGTGGGATCGGCCATGTGGTACGCGACCTTCGCGCCAAAGTCGCGTTTCATATGGCGCGTTCAGCGCCATTTCTCAGCCAATGAAGGAGGATGCAGAGTGTGGTGCCGTGATGACAGTTCTCGGTCCCCACCATCTTAGAGAAGGGCATGGCAGTTATTGGCTTGCTTTCTGCGGCGTCACAGGGGCTATAAAGGGGCGTGCACGCCGACCGCCATCTTACTGCTGCTGATCTGAGCATAGGGAGAGGTTGCTGCCGCTTCGTCAGAAGCAGGGATAGCGTTAGGGAGGGAATATAAACCCACAAACCGCTTGTGCTGTAGCGATTTCCACTGTCCAACACCACCTTTTCCTTGCAGGGACAGTGGAGACTAGATTTCTGTGCATCAGCTCTGTAGCTTATTAGGCTGCCTTATAAGGCTCTCTGATAGCTGCATTGCTGTTTGTACACCGCTGTGCAAACCAACTGCTTTTTTCAAAGCACAAATCCTGTTGTTCCTTCCTTTCTGCACAGCTATCTTGTTTGTCCACACTTTTGTGTGCAGCAGTCCTTTTTATTGCTGCCTGCCATACTTTTCTGAGATTACTGTAGGGAGATAGTAATTGTAGTACAGTCCCTTTTTTTTTTTTTTTTTATAATATATCTTCAAGCCACCTTCTGCCCCTGAAACTGTGTAGTGTGAAACAGTGGGCCTGTATTTTTCTGCACTGTCCCACACCTAAAAAGGGAGATTTATATTGCCAATCAGTGCATCTGTGCCAGTCCAGTCTGTGGTATCTGTCTGTCAGTCATTTTCTGCCACAGAAACAATACTGTAAAACAGTGGGCCAGATTTATTCACTAGTCTTCTGTGACGCCCAGGAGACCGGGGTACCCAGCACCGGACCAATGGGGTCTGTCTCTTGAGGGGGATATCACGGGTGGCTTGACCCGGTGCTGTGGCCTCAGGCAATGCACAGTGTAAGGGGTATCGTGAGGGAACAGGCACTTACTTGATCAGCAGCAGGTTCTCCCAGTGGTGATAATCCCGATCCTGGACAGATGGCTATTATCCAAATGAAAGACTGAGGCACTGAAACGTTTAACCAGTTTACTTCAACATAAAGGGATTCACAACCAGTCCTGTCACCGGAGTCTGTATGGGAACTCTGAGTTACTTTGACCCTGCCGGGGTCTTCGCCTCTTATTGTACGCAGTTTCTGTGTGGCCCTGCTGCTGTATGTGAACTGGCTGCCGGCCCAATCTGTCCCCTCCGGGTCCTGGTTCGACGGGCAACCCGAGTCCTAATATTGGCTTACCCCCTCCGGGAGTACCGCTGAACTCTGTGTCTGTTGCTGCGTCCGGCCCTAGTGAAGCTGATATCACCTCACGTTTTTCCGGTTGCTGTATTATACAGGTCCTTCTCAAAAAATTAGCATATAGTGTTAAATTTCATTATTTACCATAATGTAATGATTACAATTAAACTTTCATATATTATAGATTCATTATCCACCAACTGAAATTTGTCAGGTCTTTTATTGTTTTAATACTGATGATTTTGGCATACAACTCCTGATAACCCAAAAAACCTGTCTCAATAAATTAGCATATCAAGAAAAGGTTCTCTAACGACCTATTACCCTAATCTCCTGAATCAACTAATTAACTCTAAACACATGCAAAAGATACCTGAGGCTTTTATAAACTCCCTGCCTGGTTCATTACTCAAAACCCCCATCATGAGTAAGACTAGCGACCTGACAGATGTCAAGAAGGCCATCATTAACACCCTCAAGCAAGAGGGTAAGACCCAGAAAGAAATTTCTCAACAAATAGGCTGTTCCCAGAGTGCTGTATCAAGGCACCTCAATGGTAAGTCTGTTGGAAGGAAACAATGTGGCAGAAAACGCTGTACAACGAGAAGAGGAGACCGGACCCTGAGGAAGATTGTGGACTGAGTCTGGTGTGGAAACATCCAGAGCCACCGTGCACAGGCATGTGCAGGAAATGGGCTACAGGTGCCGCATTCCCCAGGTAAAGCCACTTTTGAACCATAAACAGCGGCAGAGGCGCCTGACCTGGGCTACAGAGAAACAGCACTGGACTGTTGCTAAGTGGTCCCAAGTACTTTTTTCTGATGAAAGCAAATTTTGCATGTCATTCGGAAATCAAGGTGCCAGAGTCTGGAGGAAGACTGGGGAGAAGGAAATGCCAAAATGCCTGAAGTCCAGTGTCAAGTACCCACAGTCAGTGATGGTGTGGGGTGCCATGTCAGCTGCTGGTGTTGGTCCACTGTGTTTCATCAAGGGCAGGGTCAATGCAGCTAGCTATCAGGAGATTTTGGAGCACTTCATGCTTCCATCGGCTGAAATGCTTTATGGAGAGGAAGATTTCATTTTTCAGCACGACCTGGCACCTGCTCACAGTGCCAAAACCACTGGTAAATGGTTTAGTGACCATGGTATTACTGTGCTCAATTGGCCTGCCAACTCTCCTGACCTGAACCCCATAGAGAATCTGTGGGATATTGTGAAGAGAAAGTTGAGAGACGCAAGACCCAACACTCTGGATGAGCTTAAGGCCGCTATTGAAGCATCCTGGGCCTCCATAACATCTCAGCAGTGTCACAGGCTGATTGCCTCCATGCCACGCCGCATTGAAGCAGTCATTTCTGCCAAAGGATTCCCGACCAAGTATTGAGTGCATAACTGAACATTATTATTTGATGGTTTTTTTGTTTGTTATTAAAAAACACTTTTATTTGATTGGATGGGTGAAATATGCTAATTTATTGAGACAGGTTTTTTGGGTTATCAGGAGTTGTATGCCAAAATCATCAGTATTAAAACAATAAAAGACCTGACAAATTTCAGTTGGTGGATAATGAATCTATAATATATGAAAGTTTAATTGTAATCATTACATTATGGTAAATAATGAAATTTAACACTATATGCTAATTTTTTGAGAAGGACCTGTATATAATGAATACAGCCACGGATCCGGTATCCGTCTTTGCGCCTGTTCTGGGTAGTGATTAATGCTACCCGGTTCTCACAATGTCCTTTTTCTCTGTCCCTCTTCTCCTCAGGCTGGTGATTTGGGCCTGGAAACCGTCATAGGGCTGTTAGAAATTCAGCTGTATGACCTCTCACTTTCAGCTCCTTAGCCCAACTGCCATTTCTTCTCTCAGACCAGAATGGATCAAGGGGAGTCTCTGGAGCTCCCCCTTCTGGCCGGAGGTGGTAGTGCAGTCTTGCTATTTTAGTATTTGTATTTACTGTCAGTAACTATTTTTGTGGCAAATACCTCTAGGGGGGCCACATTCCCCCTTAGTTAAGAACAGTACTCCGGGACTGTGGGACGATAATATTTTGAAATAACAATTAATATGTACAGAGTCTTAAAAATGAAAAGTTACAAAAACCACTCAAGGAAACAAAAATAGAGTTCTGTAAAAAGTCACTTCAAATAGCGTCCATTAATACAGTCCTATCCTTGAAGGTACTAGGAAAGGCACTGCACTTTGTGTCCACGAATTTAGTTCCATTTTTCCAACGGAGTTACCAATATAAAGTCTAAAGAAAGTTCAAAAAGCAGTCTTTCCGGAGCTTTGATTTAGTGCCTCCGGGCTGATAAAAAGTTCAAGAATATGCAAGAAGTTCATACAGACAAGTCTCTGTAGGTACTGGGCTTAAACGTTGCAGAATAATAACAATGACTATAGTTTTATAGTTGGTAATCCGCATACCTGGCCGGTAATTGACCCTGGGTACTATGCTGTGATCTACGTAATAGCGGTGTCTCTTCATGTGGTGTACTACTGTCTACTGCGGATGTAGTATCTGCCCGCTCTGCTAAAGATAATTCCATGACTATGGAGTTGGCAAGTCCACCGTGAATGGGATTACTCTGATCAGGAATCTGTTCTTCCTGGCCTGGAACCTCCCGTAGTACGGGGTCAGCCTCTTCCTGTCTTGGGACTTCTGGTATTGGGTTCGGTGTTGGGTAAAAGGCCACCATGGGAACCACTACTGCACCATGGTATGTTAGTAGGGTTTTGGGAAAGTCT
Organism: Ranitomeya imitator; assembly: GCF_032444005.1. Classification (NCBI taxonomy): domain Eukaryota; kingdom Metazoa; phylum Chordata; class Amphibia; order Anura; family Dendrobatidae; genus Ranitomeya; species Ranitomeya imitator. The sequence continues at coordinate 621,897,762 of NC_091282.1, forward strand.
CCTATACAGGTGTGATACATTTCCTCCTCTTTTTCTTTTACTGCTTGGACCTGCATGGGTTGAATAACTTCTGGTTCTGGCTGGACAACTTATGGCTCTTTCAATGCTTCCGGACATAATTTAAGATTGTCTCTTGACACTAGTACAGATGTTAAGCCTCCGTTTTTGCTAATGAGACACATTTTAGGATTATCCATTCTTGTTGGTAAAACTGTGTAGGGTACGGCTTCCCACTGATTGTCTAGTTTATTGGTTCGACGGTTTCTCTTGAGCACTTGGTCACCCGGTCTTAATGGGGTCGCTAGAGCATTCTGGTTGAAAGTTCGCTCTTGTCTTTCTCTAGTTTGCTGAAGGCTTCTTTCCACACTCTCTTGCACTTGGCGATACTGCTTTTGCCGTATGATATCCCAATTGGAGTCTTGAACTTCTGCATCTGGTTTCAGAATTCCCATTTCTAGATCGATTGGTAATTGGCCGGGTCTTGCACGCATAAGGTAAGCTGGGGTGCAGTTGGTGGAGCTCACCGGGACATGATTATACAGATCCACCAAGTCAGGCAATTTCTCTGGCCATTGATTCCTTTCTGTCTCAGGTAAAGTCTTTAGTAGGTCTATTACAATATGGTTCATCTTCTCGCATAAGCCGTTTGTTTGTGGATGATAGGCCGTCGTCCGGATCTTTTTGCAACCATACATATTACAGAATTCTCTGAAGATCTCTGATTCAAAGGCTGTACCTTGGTCGGTGAGAACCTGTTCCGGATATCCATGGGGTCTACAAAAGTACGTTTGGAACGCTTTGGCTGCGGTTTTTGCTGTCAGATCTTTTACGGGTACTACTACCAAGAAGCGTGAATAATGGTCCACGATGGTCAAGGCATAGACATAGCCGGACCGGCTTGGTGTCAACTTCACGTGGTCCATGGCTACAAGTTCAAGTGGTTGTTTGGTGATTATGGGCTGCAGTGGTGCTCTTTGGTTCTTTTGATCGTTTCTTCTGAGGTTGCACGGGCCACAATTTCTGCACCACTGTTCGATTGATTTTCTCATCCCGACCCAATAAAATCTTTCTCTTAGAAGTACTTCTAACTTTTTCCAACTGAAGTGACCAGCACCATTATGGTAAGCTTCGAGGACCATCTTCACATCTTGTTTAGGCACGATAATCTGCCAAACCAATTCATGTGTTTTCGGATTGGTGTACCTTCTACAGAGCTTCCCTTGATACAGGAACATTTTGCCTCTCTCTTTCCAGAGTTGATGCGTCTCTTCTGGGGCATCCTCATCGGGATATGCACTTTGCTCAGTCAGCAGTTCCTTCACCAACTTCACAGCCGGATTGCTGTCTTGGGTGTCAGCCCATCTATGGTGTGCTAACGGATTAAAATTCACCTCTTGTTGTTTCTGATAGGTACTTGACTGATGATGTTTTGCCTTGGGATGATGGAAGGCTGGTAGTTCAATTTCTTCAAGCTCCCCCGTTTCTTCTTCTACATCTTTCAAGTGTGGCATCCGGGATAGGGCATCGGCATTTCCATTCTTGCGACCTGCTCGATACTTGATCTTGAAGTTGTAATTAGATAACCGGGCTATCCATCGCTGTTCTAACGCACCTAATTTGGCTGTGTCCAGGTGGGTCAACGGATTGTTGTCAGTATAGACAATAAATTCTGAAGCGGCCTGGTAGTGTTTGAAACGTTCAGTCATAGCCCAAACTACTGCCAGTAGTTCCAATTTGAAGGAGCTGTAATTTTCTGAATTTCTTTCAGTTGGCCGGAGCTTTCTACTTGCAAAGGCGATGACTTTCTCCCGACCTTCTTGCTTTTGTGACAGCACCGCTCCTAGTCCCACATTACTGGCATCGGTGTAGAGGATGAAAGGTTGATGGTAATCTGGGTATGCCAGAACCTGTTCTCCGGTTAGTGCCTTCTTTAGTTGTTCAAAGGAGTCTTCCCTTTCGTCGTTCCACTGAAAAGGAGGGTTTCGGTTTGAAGGTTTCTTCGTCTGCCCTACCAAGGCGTCTTGCAAGGGTGCTGCCAACTTGGTAAATCCTTACTTCTTTTGCGTTGGTAGGTCTTGGCCAATCCCTTATGGCGCTTATTTTCTCGGGATCCGGTGCTACTCCCTCCGAACTCACGATGTGTCCCAGGTACTGTACCTTTGGCTTGAGAAGGTGACATTTGGATGGCTTGATTTTCATGCCATACCTGGATAAGGCTTCGAACACTTCTGCCAGGTCTTTTAAGTGTTGTTCGTAAGTCTTTGAGTAGACGATCACATCATCTAGGTACAGGAGGACGGTCTCGAAGTTCTTGTGTCCGAGGCAGCATTCCATCAGCCGCTGGAAGGTACCGGATGCGTTGCAGAGTCCGAATGGCATGCGATTAAATTCACATAGACCCATTGGTGTGGTGAATGCCGTCTTTTCCTTATCTCTCTCAGCCACAGGGACTTGCCAATACCCGCTTGTTAAGTCTAAGGTGGAAAAATAATTAGCAGATTTCAAAGCAGTCAAGGACTCTTCTATCCTAGGCAAGGGGTAGGCGTCTTTATGGGTGATGTTATTAATCCGCCGGTAGTCTACGCACATTCTCATGGTTCCGTCCTTTTTTTTGACAATCACTAGAGGGGCCGCCCAGGGGCTACAGCTGTGTCTTATTACCCCGGCCTGTTTCATCTCCCTCAGCATATCTTTTGCACATTGATAGTGAGCTGGCGGTATGGGTCTATATCTTTCTTTTATTGGGGGATGGTCACCGGTGGGGATTGTGTGTTCTACCCCTTCTATCCGTCCGAAGTCCAATGGGTGTTTACTGAAGACTTGTTCATATTCCGTCACTAGCCTATACACCCCTTGTTTTTGATGGGTAGGTGTTGAATTTATGCCCACGTGTAGCTGTTGGCACCAATCCTCCAATTCTCCATCTGAGCCGTTGCCTTCCACCTGACAGGTTGGTTCTAAGGGCTCAATGGTTGTGATGGCATTGTTGTCAACAGTATATAGCTTTGCCACTGTAGCATACCTTGGCAAAGTGACCTCTTCCTCTCCACAGTTCAAAAGTCGTACCGGCACTCGTCCCCGGTGTACCTCGACTACCCCTCGTGCTGTGAGTATAGTGGGCCTGCTGTCGGTGTACACTGGTTCTATTAAGGCTTGATAATCTCGTCCCTTAGTACCAATGGCTGCTCTACACCATACCAGCATTTCTGTTTTTGGTGGGATTACAATAGACGTTGGATCACTTACCCTCACACTGCCGATTTCTCCACCTGCAACTTCTACCTGTTGCCTTAACATCAATACTTTTATTTCCTTCCGGAGAACTCTCTGCTGGTAGGATTGGGCAGTTTCAGCAATTTGCTGTAAGACAGAAATAACTTCGGCAAAGCAGTTCTCTAACACATTCATTCCTATCAATACAGTTGGTTCACAGTTCCGCTGGTCAACATCAACAACAATTATACCCTGTTTCTTCAATTCTACTTTACGGTCATCTCCCTGAATCCTAATTTCGGTACCAACTTACCATTACTGGCCCATATATCTAGTTCAACATCAGAGGGCCCTTTATCAATATCTGCATCAGCCCAGTACCTCTTATAAAGGATATACGGTATAGATGAAATCTGGGAACCTGTGTCCAGCAAAGCGTTGAGGGGAATTCCGTCCAGCACGATAGGGATAATGGGTCGTCCTACGATGTACCTGTCGTGCCAGGATGATGGGCCTTGAAAGTTCATTCCTGCGAAGCGGCCCGCATTCCCAGGGGATTCCCGTTTAAATCACAATCTCGTGCAAAGTGGCCTGGCTGCTGGCAACGGTGGCAAATGGGCTGTCCATCCGGTTGGTAGCGGTCGCGGGGTCGTCCTCTCCATGTCGGGTATTTCCGGGGTCTCATCCATGGAACATCCTCTCTACAGTTTGCCAACTCCATCTTGTGTCCTCTCATCTCCTGCATGGTTTTAGCCATTGAAGCAACAACATCAGTTAAAGAGTCAAGCTTTTGTTGAAGAGCCTCATTAGTACTGGGCTCCAGGGGCTTAGCAATGGCCCCGGACATAGCTGATGTCACTTGCACTCCCTGTTGTTGAGGTGCCTCTGCCATGGGTTGCGCAGGATCCTGATCCCGAGGTGCCTCTGCCAGCTGGAGACGTATAGCGCTCTCCTTTAATTGGGCAAATGTCAATTCAGGGTTCTTAAAAACAAGCATACTCACATGCCCCCGGTGAAAAGGGGTGTAGAGTCCCTCAATAAATTGATCTCTTAGCAGATTATCCGCTCCGGTGTTAAAAATGGGTTCAGCCAGTGTAAGTGATTTAAGGGCTTCCTGCAGGTTTAAGGCAAAGTCTCTCACGCCCTCATTAGCTTTTTGTTTACAATTAAAGAATCGTACTTTAGCTTTGCTGCCAGCAGTGGTTTCAAATGTAGCTTTTAATCCAGCAAATATGCGTTCAACAGTGCCTTTTAGATCAGCTGCCCATGCTGTGACTTCTCGCTTAGCATGGCCACTTAACTGCATCATCAGGAGACTAACACGCTGAACTTCACCCACGGGGAACATGTCAAAATGGGCCAGCATCTTTTCTCTGAAATCGTCAAGGGTATTAGGCTCACCTTCATACATTGGAAGCCACGGGCCACCCGGAGTATATGGCATCAGCACCGGCATGATGGGCGCCACTCCTTGCACCGCTGTGCTACCGGACTCTCTATCGACACTCTGCCTTTCAGCTGCATTAGCGTCACCGGGTGCTGCGGCATCTCCGTGCTGCGACATACTGTGCCCCGTTAGTTAATCCGGACCCTTCCGGTCCTCCGCTTCCGTCGGGATAGTGTAGATTCGTTCCGCTGTGCAGCAGGATTGGTTTTCCCCTTGCTCTGATGTCAGAGCGATCAGCTTGGTGCCGCCCACAATGACATGCCCCCTGCTGCTCCCGCCCGCCACGCGCTCTGTAATGGCGGATTCTGAAGTTTTTCAGTCAGACTGGGGCTCAGGTAATGGCGTAACTCAATTAACAGTCTCGTGCCTAACGGTTATGAGGTGATGGCGGCCATCTTTACTCCATTATAACCAATGGGGAAAAGTCACTTTCAATAGTTTTCAATGGGAAATGGAATTTTCTTTAATAAAGTCAATTTTCAAGATTTTTCATCCAAGTTTTCACAGTTTTGGGCTCCAATCACGGCACACAATACCCGGTATACGGGCTGGCTGAATCCTGTTCGTGATGCCAAATGTGACGCCCAGGAGACCGGGGTACCCAGCACCGGACCAATGGGGTCTGTCTCTTGAAGGGGATGTCACGGGTGGCTTGACCCGGTGCTGTGGCCTCAGGCAATGCACAGTGTAAGGGGTATCGTGAGGGAACAGGCACTTACTTGATCAGCAGCAGGTTCTCCCAGCGGTGATAATCCCGATCCTGGACAGATGGCTATTATCCAAATGAAAAACTGAGGCACTGAAACGTTTAACCAGTTTACTTCAACATAAAGGGATTCACAACCAGTCCTGTCACCGGAGTCTGTATGGGAACTCTGAGTTACTTTGACCCTGCCGGGGTCTTCGCCTCTTATTGTACGCAGTTTCTGTGTGGCCCTGCTGCTGTATGTGAACTGGCTGCCGGCCCAATCTGTCCCCTCCGGGTCCTGGTTCGATGGGCAACCCGAGTCCTTTTATTGGCTTACCCCCTCCGGGAGTACCGCTGAACTCTGTGTCTGTTGCTGCGTCCGGCCCTAGTGAAGCTGATATCACCTCACGTTTTTCCGGTTGCTGTATTATATATAATGAATACAGCCACGGATCCGGTATCCGTCTTTGCGCCTGTTCTGGGTAGTGATTAATGCTACCCGGTTCTCACAATGTCCTTTTTCTCTGTCCCTCTTCTCCTCAGGCTGGTGATTTGGGCCTGGAAACCGTCATAGGGCTGTTAGAAATTCAGCTGTATGACCTCTCACTTTCAGCTCCTTAGCCCAACTGCCATTTCTTCTCTCAGACCAGAATGGATCAAGGGGAGTCTCTGGAGCTCCCCCTTCTGGCCGGAGGTGGTAGTGCAGTCTTGCTATTTTAGTATTTGTATTTACTGTCAGTAACTATTTTTGTGGCAAATACCTCTAGGGGTGCCACACTTCCATAAAAAAAAAAAGAAGGGGAGATTAATATTGGCAAATCTGTGCATCTGCGTCAGTCCTTTTAGTGGCATATCTGTCAGACACTGTCTGCCACTGAAACGGTGTACTGTAATACAGTGGGCCTGATTTTCCCTGCAGTCTCACACACCTATAAAGGGAGATTTAAATTCACAACAAGTTTGCGTACACCTTGTAACTATTTTACAATACCAAATACTGTTTGTTAGTTTGGTTACATATTTCCAAGAATGAGGAAGTCTGGTGGAAGAGGTCGTGGCCGTGGGCGTTCATTGCCAGCTGGTAATAACGGTAGTGGTGGTGGAGCATCAGGTGGTCGTGGGAAAAGCAATATAGCACATGTTCAGCCACTGTCATCGTCTGGCTACACAAGGCCTCGAATGCTCCCTTTTCTGGGAGTAGGAAAACCGCTTTTAAAGTCTGAGCAGCAGGAAAAAGTTTTGGCTTTCCTTGCTGACTCTGCCTCTAGCTCTTTTGCCTCCTCTTCGGAAAGTGCAAAATGTAAAAGCAGCGCGCCGTCAGTGGATGTTCACGGTCAGGGTCAAGTCGCTTCCTTGCGTTCTTCACCCAGAACAACAGAGAAGGATGCGTCAGGCGACACAACGGGTTACTCCATGGAGCTCTTTACACATACCGTTCCTGGGTTAGAAAGGGAAATTGTTAACAGGTCATGCCCATTACAAGATGAATCGGACATGGAGTGCACAGATGCACAGCCACAGCCAGATTCTTATGCTGTTCCTTTGACTCAGATCACAACATTGCCCTCACAGTGTACTGATCCAGAATCTGACCCAGATGATACTATGGAGCCCCGTCACGAACGCTATAGCACCGGCTTACACGGTGACACAGAGGAAGGTGCACAGGGCATAGAAGAGGAGGTCATAAATGACCCAGTTGTTGACCCCGATTGGCAGCCATTGAGGGAACAGGGTGCAGGCGGCAGTAGCTCTGAAGCGGAGGAGGAGGAGCCGCAGCAGGCATCAACATCGCAACACGTTCCATCTGCCAGGCCCGTATCTGGCCAAAAACGTGTGGCAAAACCAAAACCAGTTGTAGGACAGCGTGGCCATCCGGTTAAAGTAGCTCAGTGTGCAATGCCTGAAAAGGTATCCGATAGTAGGAAGAGTGCAGTATGGCATTTTTTTAACCAAGATCCAAATGATCAGTGCAAAGTCATCTGTAAGAAATGCTCAAGGACCTTCAGCAGAGGTCAGACTCAGAATGTTAAAAATCTAAATACAAGTTGCATGCGTAGACATTTAACCACCATGCACTTGCAAGCCTGGACTAACTACCAAACGTCCCTTAACGTTGTTGCACCCTCTCACAATGAAGCTAGTCAGCAATGCTACATCCCTTCCCTCACTAAGCCCACCGTTTACCACACCACCTGCAGCAAATGTGGAGGTTTCGTCGCAAGGCCAAAGCAGTCTGTAACAATATATAGGTACTAAGGAATCTGATAGCGTGGGATAAAACCAGTCTGACAGCAGAGCTGCAGTAAAGGTACCTTCACACATAACGATATTGTTAACGATATCGTTGCTATTTGTGACGTAGCAACGATATCGTTAATGAAATCGTTATGTGTGACAGCGACCAACGATCAGGCCACTGCTGGGAGATCGTTGGTCGCTGAATAAAGTCCAGAACTTTATTTCGTCGCTGGATCTCCCGTGGACATCGCTGGATCGGCGTGTGTGACACCGATCCAGCGATGTCTTCACTGGTAACCAGGGTAAACATCGGGTAACTAAGCGCAGGGCCGCGCTTAGTAACCCGATGTTTACCCTGGTTACCATGCTAAAAGTAAAAAAAAACAAACACTAGATACTTACCTACAGCCGTCTGTCCTCCAGCGCTGTGCTCTGCACTCCTCCTGTACTGGCTGTGAGCCGGAAAGCAGAGCGGTGACGTCACCGCTCTGCTTTCCGGCTCCCAGACAGTACAGGAGGAGAGCAGAGAAGCAGAGCGCAGCGCTGGAGGACAGACGGCTGTAGGTAAGTATCTAGTGTTTGTTTTTTTTTACTTTTAGCATGGTAACCAGGGTAAACATCGGGTTACTAAGCGCGGCCCTGCGCTTAGTTACCCGATGTTTACCCTGGTTACCGGCATCGTTGGTCGCTGGAGAGCGGTCTGTGTGACAGCTCTCCAGCGACCAAACAGCGACGCTGCAGCGATTCGGATCGTTGTCGGTATCGCTGCAGCGTCGCTAAATGTGAAGGGGCCTTTAAAGATGTATTTAAACAAACAGAAATGCAAACAAAACCAACACAGATATTCCTGCAATTGTAACGAGGTGCTCAGCACAATATGGTAAACATAAAAGCAAACAGAATTAACACAGATATTCCTGCAATTGTAACGAGGTGCTCAGCACAATATGGTAAACATAAAAGCAAACAGAATTAACACAGATATTACTGCAATTGTAACGAGGTGCTCAGCACAATATGGTAAACATAAAAGCAAACAGAATTAACACAGATATTCCTGCAATTGTAACGAGGTGCTCAGCACAATATGGTAAACATAAAAGCAAACAGAATTAACACAGATATTCCTGCAATTGTAACGAGGTGCTCAGCACAATATGGTAAACAGAAAAGCAAACAGAACTAAAGGTACCGTCACACATAACGATATCGTTAACGATATCGTTGCTTTTTGTGACGTAGCAACGATATCGTTAAGGAAATCGTTATGTGTGACAGCGACCAACAATCAGGCTGGGAGATCGTTGGTCGCTGAAGAAAGTCCAGGACTTTATTTCGTCGCTGGATCTCCCGCTGACATCGCTGGATCGACGTGTGTGACACCGATCCAGCGATGTCTTCACTGGTAACCAGGGTAAATATCGGGTAACTAAGCGCAGGGCCGCGCTTAGTAACCCGATGTTTACCCTGGCTACCAGCGTAAAAGTAAAAAAAAAAAAAACAGTACATACTTACCTACCGCTGTCTGTCCCTGGCGCTCTGCTTCTCTGCACTCCTCCTGCACTGGCTGCGAGCGTCGGTCAGCCGGAAAGCAGAGCGGAGACGTCACCGCTGTGCTTTCCGGCCGCTGTGCTCACAGTCAGTGCAGAGAAGCAGAGCGCCGGGGACAGACAGCGGTAGGTAGGTATGTACTGTTTTTTTTTTTTTTACTTTTACGCTGGTAACCAGGGTAAACATCGGGTTACTAAGCGCGGCCCTGCGCTTAGTAACCCGATGTTTACCCTGGTTACCCGGGGACTTCGGGATCGTTGGTCGCTGGAGAGCTGTCTGTGTGACAGCTCTCCAGCGACCAAACAGCGACGCTGCAGCGATCGACATCGTTGTCGGTATCACTGCAGCGTCGCTTAGTGTGACGGTACCTTAACACAGATATTCCTGCAATTGTAACGAGGTGCTCAACACAATATAGCACAGTGAATAGCGGGACACGACCGCTAATATGAACCAGTCCAGCAAGGATGTGACGAGGGGGCAAACAAGACACTTGACAAGGAAGTCCAGTAGGTGATTAGTGGAAATGCACACAGTACTTAACGAGGAAGTCCAGCAAAACTTGATCCCACGTGCACACAGCACTTTGTTTGTGGAAGTTCAATAATAAGAAGGTGGTGCTTTGAGCATGAAGTCCTGGTGAAAGAATATGAAGGGAAAAAGAGAGAGAACGCCATCTAAGCGTAGTAGATGAGTACAACACTCTTTTGGTGAGAAAAGCAACACTGGAAACTTGCTCACCTGGTGTGGTTGTGCAAAGAGGCACAACACTGGGAAAAGCTTAGCAAACAAGGGAAATCCTTCCAAAGGTGTGCTGCCAGTCGCAGCGGTTCCAGAGGAGAGATGCAGCTCAAAGGGGCAAGGCAGACCGCCGAGTAGTGACCAGCTGAAGCAGGGAGTTCCCCAGAACACAGGCAGAAGCTCAGGAGCCAGCAGCACAAAATACTGAAGCACAGAACCCACATGACTTGGACTTAAATAATCAAGGCAGACAGGAATTTCCATGACAGGGTGAGATCCAGGACTCCATCTTGGATCAGGGCGAACAGGAACAAGGGAAGTCCGGAATCCTTACACAGTCAGGGAATCACCAGGTTCTTGGTAGGAAACACTGTATGTAGGCCAACAGCAAGAATACCATCACCAACCCTCTCTCAGTCTGCCATGTCCACCATCACCCCCGCTAGTTCCACCATATGCAGCACTCCAGTCCAGCTCACCCTACAAGAGACTCTCGCTAGGAAAAGGAAGTACTCATCCTCTCATCCGCGTACACAGGGTTTGAACGCCCACATTGCTAGATTAATCTCGTTAGAGATGATGCCCTACTGGTTAGTTGAAAGCGAAGCTTTCAAAGCCCTGATAGATTACGCTGTACCACGCTACGAGCTACCCAGTCGACACTTCTTTTCGAGAAAAGCCATCCCAGCCCTCCACCAGCATGTAAAAGACCGCATTGTCCATGCACTCAGGCAATCTGTGAGTAGAAAGGTGCACCTGACAACAGATGCATGGACCAGTAGGCATGGCCAGGGGCGTTACGTATCCATCATGGCACACTGGTTTAATGTGGTGGATGCAGGGTCCACAGGGGACAGCAATATTGGGACAGTTCTGCCTAGCCCACGGTCTAGGAAACAGTTTGCTGTAGGCATTCGCCCCCCCTCCTCCTCGTCTTCCAGCAGAAGCGAGAGCTCGTCCACAGACCGCAGTCGCACGACATCTCCATCTGCAGCTGCCACTGTTGCACACGAGGTGTCCCATTATGGAACAGCTAGTGGCAAGCATCAGCAGGCTGTATTGGCAATGAAGTGTTTGGGTGACAACAGACACACCGCGGAAGTTCTGTCCGAGTTCTTGCAGCAAGAAACTCAGTCATGGCTGGGCAGTGTACATCTTGAGGCAGGCAAGGTAGTGAGTGATAACGGAAGGAATTTTATGGCGGCCATAGCCCTTTCACAACTGAAACACATTCCTTGCCTGGCTCACACCTTAAACCTGGTGGTTCAGTGCTTCCTGAAAAGTTATCTGGGGTTACCCGACCTGCTCCTGAAGGTGCTCAGACTTTGCTCGCACATCCGCCGTTCGCCCGTACACTCCAGCCGTATGCAGAACCATCAGCGATCTTTGAACCTTCCCCAGCATCGCCTAATCATCGACGTTGCAACAAGGTGGAACTCCACACTGCACATGCTTCAGAGACTGTGCGAACAGAGGTGTGCTGTTATGTATTTGTGGGAGGATTCACATACATGGGCAGGCAGTTGGATGGCAGACATGGAGTTGTCAGGTGTGCAGTGGTCAAAGCTACAAGACCTCTGTCAAGTCCTTCAGTGTTTTGAGGAATGCACACGGCTGGTTAGTGCAGACAATGCCATAATAAGATTGAGCATCCCCCTAATGTGTCTGCTGATGCAAAGTTTGACGCACATAAAGGAGCAGGCGTCTGCAGCCAAGGACGAGGGGAGCCATGATGACAGTCAGCCATTGTCTGGTCAGGGAAGTCTACTGCGGTCCCTCCTTCCAATAGTCCTCCGCTGACCACACCAATGCTGCCTGTGTACCCCTGCAAGATAATTGAAACTGCATTGAGCCTACTTTTTTTATGTAACGCCTACTAAGTCTGTCTGCGGTCCCTCCTTCCAATAGTCCACCGCTGACCACACCAATGCTGCCTGTGTACCCCTGCAAGATAATTGAAACTGCATTGAGCCTACTTTTTTATGTTAAAAAAGAAAAGAAAAGGCAGCTACTAAATAAAAGAATAAAGTCCAGATCGGCAATCAATAAACGAAGTTTTGCAGCTTCTAAGTATGTCCACAGAAGTCTATAATAACACCAGGGGTAGGTAAGTTGAAAAATATATATAGGTAGTTTCCTACCTCCTGTCATGAGTCACACATCTCTCGATGAAGTAAAGAGCCGTGATGCTGCCGCTGTAGTTCCAGAGAGTTCCAGGTAAGGACAGTGCGTGGTACAGATCCAAACTGGTGGCTACCGGCCGGGGCAGCCACCAGTTTGGATCTGTACCACGCACTGTCCTTACCTGGAACTCTCTGGAACTACAGCGGCAGCATCGCGGCTCTTTACTTCATCGAGAGATGTGTGACTCATGACAGGAGGTAGGAAACATCTATGTATATTTTTCAACTTACCTACCCCTGGTGTTATTATAGACTTCTGTGGACATACTTAGAAGCTGCAAAACTTCGTTTATTGATTGCCGATCTGGACTTTATTCTTTTATTTAGTAGCAGCCTTTTCTTTTCTTTTTTGACTAATATCTAGCGCGTACCTATATGTACTCAGATACATACTTTTATTAGATTATACATTTATTACCGACTTGGTGTGGAGGTCGGTTAGGTAACGCAGCAGGGATTATTAGCTTTTTAAACACTTTCGCGCCACCATCAATATACATTTTAGTTTTTTTTTATGTTAGGCCTACTAAGTCAGTCTGTGGTCCGTCCTTCCAATAGTCCTCTGTTGTGAATTCTGTTGTCAAGCTCCCTCCTGTGGTCATGAATGGTACTTCGGCTGGTTCTGTCCATGGGCTTCCTCTGGTGGTTGTGAGTGGGGCTGCGGCTTCTGAGTTTCCTTCCATAGGTGACGAGGTTAATTCGTTAGCTGGCTGCTCTATTTAACTCCACTTAGATCATTGCTCCATGCCACCTGTCAATGTTCCAGTATTGGTCTGTTTGCTCGTGGATCGTTCTTGTGACCTGTCTTCTCCAACAGAAGCTAAGTTCCTGCTTGTTTTTCTCTTGTTTGCTATTTTTCTGTCCATCTTGCTATTTTGATTTTTGTCTTGCTTGCTGGAAGCTCTGGGACGCAGAGGGAGCGCCTCCGCACCGTGAGTCGATGCGGAGGGTCTTTTGCGCCCTCTGCGTGTTTTTTTTTTGTAGTTTTGTGCTGACCGCAAAGTCACCTTTCCTATCCTCTGTCTGTTCAGTAAGTCGGGCCTCTCTTTGCTAAATCTATTTCATCTCTGTGTTTGTGATTTTCATCTTAACTCACAAGTCATTATATGTGGGGGGCTGCCTTTTCCTTTGGGGAATTTCTCTGAGGCAAGGTAGGCTTTATTTTTCTATCTTTAGGGCTAGCTAGTTCCTTAGGCTGTGACGAGTTGCATAGGGAGCATTAGGAGCAATCAACGGCTATTTCTAGTGTGTGTGATAGGATTAGGGACTGCGGTCAGCAGAGTTCCCACGTCCCAGAGCTTTTCCTGCATTATTATTATTATTAACTATCAGGACTTTCCATGTGCTCTTTACCACCTGGTCCATTATTGTCCTAACCACCAGGTCATAACAGTCCTCCGCTGACCACACCAATGCTGCCTGTGTACCCCTGCAAGATAATTGAAACTGCATTGAGCCTACTTTTTTATGTTAGGCCTACTAAGTCTATCTGTGGTCCCTCCTTACAATAGTCCTCCGCTGACCACACCAATGCTGCCTGTGTACCCCTGCAAGATAATTGAAACTGCATAGAGCCTACTTTTTTATTTTAGGCCTACTAAGTCTGTCTGCGGTCCCTCCTTCCAATAGTCCTCCTCTGACCACACCAATGCTGCCTGTGTACCCCTGCAAGATAATTGAAACTGCATTGAGCCTATTTTTTTCTGTTAGGCCTACTAAGTCTGTCTGCGGTCCCTCTTTCCAATAGTCCTCCGCTGACCACACCAATGCTGCCTGTGTACCCCTGGAACCTAATTAAAAGTGCATAGAGCCTACGTTTTTTATTTTAGGCCTACTAAGTCTGTCTGCGGTCCCTCCTTCCAATAGTCCTCCGCTGTTATGATCCAGTGACCTTGGAGCCGCATGAAACTTTCTCTGGAGTAGGTGGTAACTGTACTGACCGCAAATCCTGAACTAACACTGCAACTAGAAGTAGCCGTGGGGTGTGCCTTAGAAACCCTAGACACCTCGATACAGCCGGAGGACTAAATACCCCTATAGATGGAAATAGGAATTCTACCTTGCCTCAGAGCAGAACCCCAAAGGATAGGCAGCCCCCCACGAATATTGACTGTGAGTAGGAGAGGAAAGACACATGCAGGCAGAAAACAGGATATAGCAAAAGAGGCCACTCTAGCTAAATAGGAAAGGATAGGACAGAATACTAAGCGGTCAGTATTAAAACCCTTCCAAAAATATCCACAGCAGAAAATACAAAAAATTCCACCATCTAACTAAAGACGTGAAACGTATATGTGCAACTCCTGAGAATCCAACTAGACTGAGTAAATACTGACACCATCTAAGCTGGACAAGAAAAAACCAATGAATAGCACTGAATTATAAAGCACACAGCATGTGTGCCACAGAAACAAAACCAGACACTTATCTTTGCAGATTTGGCAGCAAGGCAGGAGTAACCAGATAAAGGTCCAACACCTCCCAGAAACCATGGACAACTGGCAAGGACTAATGAATCCTGCACACCTAAATACCCCAGTCAGAACTGCAATCAGCAGATACACCTGACCAGGACTGCAACCCAGGGACAACTGCATTACCACATACAACCACCGGAGGGACCCCAAAGGCAGAATTCACAACAGTACCCCTCTCTTGAGGAGGGGTCACCGAACCCCCACCAGAGCCCCCAGGCCGATAAGGACGAGCCAGATGAAAGGCACGAACCAAATCAGCAGCATGGACATCAGAAGCAAAAACCCAAGAATTATCCTCCTAGCCATAACCCTTCCATTTGACAAGGTACTGAAGCCTCCGCCTCGAAAAACGAGAATCCAAAATCTTCTCAACCACATACTCCAACTCCCCATCAACCAACACAGGGGCCGGAGGATCAACAGAAGGAACAACGGGCACCACATATTTCCGCAATAAAGATCTATGGAAGACATTATGGATAGCAAAAGAGGCCGGAAGCGCCAATCGAAAAGACACCGGATTAATAATCCCAGAAATCCTATAAGGACCAATAAACCGAGGCTTAAACTTAGGAGAAGAAACCTTCATAGGAACATGACGGGAAGACAACCAGACCAGATCCCCAACCCGAAGCTGGGAACCAACACACCGACGACGGTTAGCAAAACGTTGAGCCTCCTCCTGAGACAACACCAAATTGTCCACCACATGAGCCCAAATCTGCTGCAACCTGTCAACCACAGAATCCACTCCAGGACAGTCAGAAGGCTCAACCTGCCCAGAAGAAAAACGAGAATGAAAACCAAAATTACAAAAGAAAGGCGAAACCAAAGTAGCCGAACTAGCCCGATTATTAAGGGCACACTCGGCCAATGGCAAGAAGGCCACCCAATCATCCTGATCAGCAGACACAAAGCATCTCAAATAAGTCTCCAAAGTCTGATTAGTTCGCTCGGTCTGACCATTTGTCTGAGGATGAAATGCAGAAGAAAAAGACAAATCAATGCCCAGCCTAGCACAAAAGGCCCGCCAAAACCTAGAAACAAACTGGGAACCTCTGTCGGACACAATATTCTCCGGAATACCATGCAAACTAACCACATGCTGAAAAAACAACAGAACCAAATCTGAAGAGGAAGGCAATTTAGGCAAAGGCACCAAATGAACCATCTTAGAGAACCGGTCACAAACAACCCAGATAACCAACATCCTCTGGGAAACCGGAAGATCAGAAATAAAATCCCTAGAAATATGCATCCAGGGCCTCTCAGGGACCGGCAATGGCAAAAGCAACCCACTAGCACGGGAACAACAAGGCTTGGCCCGCGCACAAGTCCCTCAGGACTGTACAAAAGAACGCACATCACGTGACAAAGAAGGCCATCAAAAGGACCTACCAACCAAGTCTCTGGTACCAAAAATACCAGGATGAGCAGCCAACAAAGAACAGTGAACCTCAGAAATCACTCTACTAGTCCATCTGTCAGGAACAAACAGTTACCCCACTGGACAGCGGTCAGGTCTATCAGCCTGAAATTCCTGAAGAACCCATCGTAAATCAGGGGAAATGGCAGAAAGGACCACCCCTTCTTTCAGATTGCCGACCGGTTCAAGGACCTCAGGAGAATCAGGCAAAAAGCTCCTAGAGAGGGCATCAGCCTTAATATTCTTAGAACCCGGAAGATACGAGACCACAAAATCAAAACGGGAAAAAAACAAGGACCATCGAGCCTGTCTAGGATTCAGCCGTTTGGCAGACTCGAGGTAAATCAGATTCTTATGATCGGTCAAGACCACAAGACGGTGCTTAGCTCCCTCAAGCCAATGTCGCCACTCCTCAAACGCCCACTTCATAGACAAGAACTCCCGATTGCCGACATCATAATTGCGTTCAGCAGGCGAAAACTTACGGGGAAAAGAAGGCACACGTTTCATCAAGGAGCCAAGAGGATCCCTCTGAGACAAAACGGTCCCTGCCCCAATCTCAGAAGCGTCAATCTCAACCTGAAACGGAAGAGAAACATCCGGTTGGCGCAACACCGGAGCAGAAGTAAATCGGCGTTTAAGCTCCTGAAAGGCAGAGACAGCCGCAGAGGACCAATTCACCACATCAGCGCCTTTTTTCGTCAAATCGGTCAAGGGTTTAACCACACTGGAAAAGTTAGCAATAAAACGGCGATAAAAATTAGCAAAACCCAAAAATTTCTGAAGGCTCTTCACGGATGTGGGCTGAATCCAATCATGAATGGCCTGAACCTTAACCGGATCCATCTCCATAGATGAGGGAGAAAAAATGAAGCCCAAAAAAGAAACCTTCTGCACCCCAAAGAGACACTTAGACCCCTACACAAACAAAGCATTGTCACGAAGGATCTGAAATACCATCCTTACCTGTTCCACATGAGACTCCCAATCATTGGAAAAAATCAAAATATCGTCCAAATATACAATCAAGAATTTATCAATATAATTCCGGAAGATATCATGCATGAAGGACTGAAAAACAGATGGAGCATTAGTGAGCCCGAATGGCATCACAAAGTATTCAAAATGGCCTTCGGGCGTATTAAACGCAGTTTTCCATTCATCACCCTGCTTAATACGAACAAGATTATATGCCCCTCGAAGGTCAATCTTCGTAAACCAACTAGCCCCCTTAATCCTAGCAAACAAATCGGAAAGCAAAGGTAAAGGGTATTGAAACTTGACTGTGATCTTATTCAAGAGGCAATAATCAATACAGGGTCTCAAGGAGCCATCTTTCTTAGCAACAAAAAAAAATCCCGCTCACAACGGTGAAGAAGATGGCCGAATATGCCCTTTCTCCAAAAACTCCTTAACATAACTCCGCATGGCGGTATGTTCAGGCACAGACAGGTTGAAATGTCGACCCTTAGGAAACTTACAGCCTGGAATCAAGTCAATCGCACAATCACAGTCCCTGTGCGGTGGAAGGGAACTGGACTTGGGCTCATCGAATACATCCTGAAAATCAGACAAAAACTCTGGAATTTCAGAAGAGGAAGAAGAGGAGATTAACATCAAAGGAACATCATTATGAACCCCCTGACAACCCCAACTAGTCACAGACATGGACTTCCAATCCAACACAGGATTATGTACCTGCAACCACGGAAAACCCAGCACGATAGCATCATGCAAATTATGCAACACCAGAAATCGACAATCTTCCTGATGGGCTGGCGCCATGTGCATGGTCACCTGTGTCCAAAACTGGGGCTTATTTTTAGCCAAAGGTGTAGAATCAATGCCCCTTAAAGGAATAGGTTTCTGCAAAGGCTGCAAGGGAAAACCACAACGCCTGGCAAACTCTAATGAATCCTTCACACATAACGATATTGTTAACGATATCGTTGCTATTTGTGACGTAGCAACGATATCGTTAATGAAATCGTTATGTGTGACAGCGACCAACGATCAGGCCCCTGCTGGGAGATCGTTGGTCGCTGAATAAAGTCCAGAACTTTATTTCGTCGCTGGACTCCCTGGAGATATCGCTGGATCGGCGTGTGTGACACCGATCCAGCGATGTCTTCACTGGTAACCAGGGTAAACATCGGGTAACTAAGCGCAGGGCCGCGCTTAGTAACCCGATGTTTACCCTGGTTACCATGCTAAAAGTAAAAAAAAACAAACAGTACATACTTACCTACCGCTGTCTGTCCTCCAGCGCTGTGCTCTGCTCTCCTCCTGTACTGGCTGTGAGCCGGAAAGCAGAGCGGTGACGTCACCGCTCTGCTTTCCGGCTCCCAGACAGTACAGGAGGAGAGCAGAGAAGCAGAGCGCAGCGCTGGAGGACAGACGGCTGTAGGTAAGTATGTAGTGTTTGTTTTTTTTTACTTTTAGCATGGTAACCAGGGTAAACATCGGGTTACTAAGCGCGGCCCTGCGCTTAGTTACCCGATGTTTACCCTGGTTACCGGCATCGTTGGTCGCTGGAGAGCGGTCTGTGTGACAGCTCTCCAGCGACCAAACAGCGACGCTGCAGCGATCCGGATCGTTGTCGGTATCGCTGCAGCGTCGCTTAATGTGAAGGGGCCTTAAGTCCATTAAGTTCAAGGCGGCGCCTGAATCCACAAACGCCATGACAGAAAATGATGACAATGAGCAAATCAAGGACACAGATAACAGGAATTTAGGTTGTACAGTACTGATGGTAAATGAACTAGCAATATTCTTTGTCCGCTTAGGGCAGACCGAAATGACATGAGAAGCATCGCCACAATAATAACACAACTATTCTGACGTCTGAATCCTTGTCGTTCCGTTCTAGACAGAATCCTATCACACTGCATTGGCTCAGGAATCTGCTCTGAGGACAACGCCACAGCGCGCACAGTTCTGCGCTCCCGCAAGCGCCGGTCAATCTGAATGGCCAGAGACATAGAATCACTCAGACCGAAAGGCGTGGGAAACCCCACCATAACATCTTTAATGGATTCAGAAAGACCCTTTCTGAAAATTGCCGCCAAAGCATCATCATTCCATTTAGTCAACAGACCATTTTCAAAATTTCTGACAGTACAATTCTGCCGCCTCTTGACCCTGAGACAGGGCCAACAAGGTCTTCTCCGCTTGATCCACAGAATTCGGTTCATCATATAATAATCCTAAAGCCGGAAAAAAGGAGTCTACATTAAGCAAAGCCGGATTCCCAGATTCCAGGGAAAATTCCCAATCCTGTGGATCGCCACACAGCAGGGAGATGACGATTTTAACCTGCTTAATGGAATCACCAGAGGATCGAGGTCTCAGAGCAAAAAACAGTTTACTTTTTTTTTTAAAACTCAAAAATTTGGACCTGTCACCAAAAAACAAATCAGGAGTAGGAATCTTCGGCTCTAAAACAGGAGCCGGAACAATATAATCAGAAATACCCTGTACCCTAGCAGCAAGCTGGTCTACACGAGAAGCTAATTCCTGAACATCCATGCTAGCACAAGACTCCTCAGCCACCCAGAGATAAAGAGGGAAGAGAAGACAAAGCAGACTGTAGAAAAAAAATGGCTCAACACCTTTCTTCCTTTCTTCTGAGATGCATTTAACTCATTATAGGCCAGTTGTACTGTTATGATCCGGTGACTCTGGAGCCGCATGAAACTTTCTCTTGAGTAGGTGGTAACTGTACTGACCGCAAATCCTCAATTAACACCGCAACTAGAAGTAGCCGTGGGGTGTGCCTAACAAACCCTAGACACCTCGACACAGCCGGAGCACTAAATACCCCTATAGATGGAAATAGGAATTCTACCTTGCCTCAGAGCAGAACCCCAAAGGATAGGCAGCCCCCACGAATATTGATTGTGGGTAGGAGAGGAAAGACACACGCAGGCAGAAAACAGGATTTAGCAAAAGAGGCCACTCTAGCTAAAATAGGAAAGGATAGGACAGAATACTAAGCGGTCAGTATTAAAACCCTTCCAAAAATATCCACAGCAGAAAGTACAAAAAATTCCACCATCTAACTAAAGACGTGAAACGTATATCTGCAACTCCTGAGAATCCAAGTAGACTGAGTAAATACTGCCACCATCTAAGCTGGACAAGAAAAAAACAATGAATAGCACTGAATTATAAAGCACACAGCATGTGTGCCACAGAAACAAAACCAGACACTTATCTTTGCAGATTTGGCAGCAAGGCAGGAGGAACCAGATAGAGGTCCAACACCTCCCAGAAACCATGGACAACTGGCAAGGACTAATGAATTATGCACACCTAAATACCCCAGTCAGAACTGCAATCAGCAGATACACCTGACCAGGACTGCAACCCAGGGACAACTGCATTACCACCTACAACCACCGGAGGGAGCCCAAAGGCAGAATTCACAACATCCGCTGACCACACCAATGCTGCCTGTGTACCCCTGCAAGATAATTGAAACTGCATTGAGCCTACTTTTTTTATTTTAGGCCTACTAAGTCTGTCTGCGGTCCCTCCTTCCAATAGTCCTCCACTGACCACACCAATGCTGCCTGTGTATCCCTGCAAGATAATTGAAACTGCATTGAGCCTACTTTTTTTTTATTTTAGGCCTACTAAGTCTGTCTGTGGTCCCTCCTTCCAATAGTCCTCCGCTGACCACACCAATGCTGCCTGTGTACCCCTGGAACCTAATTAAAAGTGCATAGAGCCTACTTTTTATTTTAGGCCTACTAAGTCTGTCTGCGGTCCCTCCTTCCAATAGTTCTCCACTGACCACACCAATGCTACCTGTGTACCCCTGCAAGATAATTGAAACTGCATTGAGCCTACTTTTTTTATTTTAGGCCTACTAAGTCTGTCTGCGGTCCCTCCTTCCAATAGTCCTCCGCTGACCACACCAATGCTGCCTCTGTACCCATGTAACCTTTTTTAAACCTGCTTCGAGCCAACTTTGTGTTGTAAGGCCTACTAGCAGTGTCTGGCTGTGCCACTCAATACAGCTGTCCTCTTAAAAAAAAAATGACCGGCAATTGTCAGGTTTTCAGCCTATCGGAATTTTAAAACTGCAGTGGGGCTACTAGTTTGGTTGGGGCCTACTAACAGTGTCTGCCGCTCCAAGGTGTTCTCCAGGTTGCCTTTCCTGACCTTCTATCTTCAGGCACTTGTTAAATAGTTGTTAAATGGAACAAATGCAGTGGGCTCCAAGTTTGGTTGGGGCCTACTAACAGTGTCTGCCGCTGCAAGGTGTTCTCCTGGTTGCCTTTCCTGAGCTTCTATCTTCAGGCTCTTGTTAAATAGTTGTTAAATGGAACAAATGCAGTTGGGCCAATAGTTTGGTTGGGGCCTACTAACGGTGTCTGCCGCTCCTTGCTGTTCTCCTGGTTTCCTGTCCTGAACTTCGATCTTCAGGCTCTTGTTAAGCAGTTGTTAATATTACACTGCATTTGGCCTACTAGTTTGGCTGGGGCCTACTAACGGTGTCTGCCGCTCCTTGCTGTTCTCCTCCACTGAACAAAGCAGTGCCGCCTGTTTACTACTGTTACCAATTTTGAACTGCATTTAGACTACTTACTGATTTGGGTCTACTCACTGTGTCAGCCTCTCATTACAGTTGTCCTCCACTGAACAAAGCAATGCCGCCTGTTTAGTCCTGTTACCAATTTTGAACTGCTTTTAGCCTACTTTTGTATTTGGAACTATATCTGTGTTTCCTCCTCATCCTGCCCATTGCCCAGCCAGTGCTAGATGAGTCTGCTGGTACATTGACCCAGACCGCTACATTCACCTTGCACGCTACACAGCCAGATTCTGACCCTGCTGAAAGTGAGGTTCCCCTTCCCACATACTATACCACCTTACACGGGGACAAAGAGGAAGGTGCAGATGAAAGTGTAGGTTCCTTCATCAGGTGGGGGGGAATACTCGTTCACGACATCACTGGCACAGGCCCCTCATAGTATGCAAAAGTGTCGCTGCCGGTGGGAGGCGCCCCGGCCGTGCAAACACACCGCCGTACTTTGAGGGGCCCTGTGCCAGTGCCAATGCGAATGAGTGGGCCCCCCCTGCTTGCTCAGGATCACAGCACTTGCAAAGTTGAAATACTTACCTTTCCCTGCTCCACTGCCGTGACGTGGTCCACGTTTCCTGGGCCCACTAAATACTTGACTCAGCCATACCCCCCACAACTTTAGCCAAATGACCCCCAATGTCCAATGCCTTACTATTATTATAAGGTAAATTAAGATTGGCAAGCCTTAGTACCAAGAATGGATGTTTTTGCCATTAAAATGGGCACTGTAGGTGTTTTCCTGGCCTCCACTCACTGCCGACTATGCTTCCCCATTGACTTGCATTGGGTTCCGTGTTTCGGTCGATCCCTGACTTTTCGCGATAATCGGCCGATTTCACTCGACTCGACTTTTGAGATAGTCGGGTTTTGTGAAACCCGACTCGACCCTAAAAAACTAAAAGCCGCTCAACCCCAGTGACAACAATTTCTCATATACTTTATATGTCTGGTCTGTGGGATAGGATGACCAAATAAAAACCATTTTTTTTTTTTACAAAGTAAAGCATAAAAGCTTGGCAACAGTTTTGGCATGGAACACTAAAGACATCATGAAGTGGTATAAGTTTGGCACAATGGTGACCTTACCTGAAACTGGACGTCACTCAAAAATTGACAAAAAGAAACAAGACGAAACTATATCTGGGAAGCTGCCAAGAGGCCTACAACAACACTTTTGACAGATTGTTGGAGATTTTACGCCCAGGAATCACATTTCAGGACACAAGGATGCGCAAAGCCATCTCCGCCGAGGAACGTCTTCTCCTTACCTTATGGTATGTATTCTACATCCTCACATACTGTATGTTGATGATTTTTTTTTATTTTATGTGTTTGTTTCTATCTGTTTTTTCCCGGAATATGTGTACATTAGGTCACAAGCAGATGTGACAAAGTTAGGAAAATGTTATAGTTAAGCACCCTAAGGACATTTTTCCCTTTCCAGCGTTAATCTTGTTTCTGAAAAGAGCAAATATGATTGTGCTTATTCATGTTTTGTGTGCACTCTTGAAACCTACCTACCGTATATACTCGAGTATAAGCCAAGATTTTCAGCCCAAATTTTTTGGCTGAAAGTGCCCCTCTCGGCTTATACTCGAGTCACGGTAGCGGTGGGGTCGGCGGGTGAGGGGGTGAGGGCGCTGAGGCATACTTACCTAGTCCCAGCGATCCTCGCGCTGTCCCTGCCGTCCCACGGTCTTCTGTGCTGCAGCTTCTTCCCCTCTTCAGCGGTCACGTGGGACCGCTCATTACAGAAATGAATAGGCTGCTCCACCTCCCATAGGGGTGGAGCCGCCTATTCATTTCTCTAATCAGCGGTGCCGGTGACCGCTGACAGGAAGAGGCTGCAGCACAGAAGACGGGGAGGAAGGCGGGGAGCGTCAGGATCGCTGGCACTAGGTAAGTTTGTTATATTTACCTGTCCACGTTCCAGCCGCCGGGCACCGCTCCATCTTCCCGGCGTCTGCGCTCTGACTGTTCAAGCAGAGGGCGCGATGACGCATATAGTGTGCGCGGCGCCCTCTGCCTGATCAGTCAGAGCAGAGACGCCGGGAAGATGGAGGCGCCGGGACCGGACGCTGGGAGCTGCAATCAAGAGAGGTGAGTATGTGTTTTTTTTTTTTATTGCAGCAGCAGCAGCGGCCATGGCACAGATTTATGTGCAGCATCTATGGGGCAGTATGAACGGCACACAGCACTATATGGGGCATCTATGCAGCATCTATGGGGCAATATGAACGGCACACAGCACTATATGGGGCATCTGTGCAGCATCTATGGGGCAGTATGAACGGCACACAGCACTATATGGGGCATCTGTGCAGCATCTATGGGGCAGTATGAACGGCACACAGCACTATATGGGGCATCTGTGCAGCATCTATGGGGCAGTATGAACGGCACACAGCACTATATGGGGCATCTGTGCAGCATCTATGGGGCAGTATGAACGGCACACAGCACTATATGGTGCATCTGTGCAGCATCTATGGGGCAGTATGAACGGCACACAGCACTATATGGGGCATCTGTGCAGCATCTATGGGGCAGTATGAACGGCACACAGCACTATATGGTGCATCTGTGCAGCATCTATGGGGCAATATGAACGGTGCAGAGCACTGTATGGGGCATCTGTGCAGCATCTATGGGGCAATATGAACGGCACACAGCACTATATGGTGCATCTGTACAGCATCTATGGGGCAGTATGAACGGCACACAGCACTATATGGGGCATCTGTGCAGCATCTATGGGGCAGTATGAACGGCACACAGCACTATATGGGGCATCTGTGCAGCATCTATGGGGCAATATGAACGGCACACAGCACTATATGGGGCATCTGTGCAGCATCTATGGGGCAATATGAACGGCACACAGCACTATATGGGGCATCTGTGCAGCATCTATGGGGCAATATGAACGGCACACAGCACTATATGGGGCATCTGTGCAGCATCTATGGGGCAATATGAACGGCACACAGCACTATATGGGGCATCTGTGCAGCATCTATGGGGCAATATGAACGGCACACAGCACTATATGGGGCATCTGTGCAGCATCTATGGGGCAATATGAACGGCACACAGCACTATATGGGGCATCAGTGCAGCATCTATGGGGCAATATGAACGGTGCAGGGCACTATATGGCACAGCTATGGGGAAATAATGATCTATTTTTATTTTTGAAATTCACCGGTAAATGCTGCATTTCCACCCTAGGCTTATACTCGAGTCAATAAGTTTTCCCAGTTTTTTGTGGCAAAATTAGGGGGGTCGGCTTATACTCGTGTCGGCTTATACTCGAGTATATACGGTAATTTTTTTTTTGTTTCACTTTCAGATTCCTGACCACTGGATTGTCATTTGCGGGACTCCACTTGGAGTTTTTGATTGGCCGATCAACAATTTCTGGCGGCAAATATGGGATAGACTCAAGGACCTTGTGATGCCTGAGCCAAAACAGGCTGATTGGCTCAAAATAGCCCGTGGGTTCCAGGTCAATTGTGACTTCCCAAACTGCATTG
Organism: Ranitomeya imitator; assembly: GCF_032444005.1. Classification (NCBI taxonomy): domain Eukaryota; kingdom Metazoa; phylum Chordata; class Amphibia; order Anura; family Dendrobatidae; genus Ranitomeya; species Ranitomeya imitator. Next base: position 621,922,858 of record NC_091282.1, read on the forward strand.
GAGCGGTGGATGGGAAACATATCAGGGTACGTAAGCCGCCGAACTCTGGCTCCCAATTCTACAATTATAAGCAGTTTTTCTCTGTAGTTCTGTTAGCTGTAGTTGACAGTAACTACAGGTTTATAATTGTAGACATTGGGGCCTATGGCCGAACTGGAGACTCTAGGGACTTCAATTCGTCTATAATGGGTCGGCGGCTACGTGACAACCAGTTACACCTCCCACCACCACAACAACTCCCAGGCTCCACTGCATAAGAGAAAATCCAGCTTCCAAAAATATCCAATTTATTAAAGTTAAAATCCAAGGTCCAAAAACATGGTTCACAGGAGAGGAGATAGCAGCATGCTACGCGTTTCGAACACTAGGTTCTTTTTCAAAGCTGCCTACTATGCACCAGAATGAGGTTTAAATAGCAACTGTGACCAATCACAGTGAATTAATCCACACCTGATACATCAGTAATTATATACAATAAAAACGCAATAATATTGCAAAAGAGAAAAACAAAGAAAATATATAATACAGACATATAAAAAACATATAATATAACTAAACAGCATTGATCTCTCAGTAATGAAACATGATTTCCTTGCGAGCATTTAAACCCATGGGATAGCAAGTGTTAAGGCAAAACATCCAGTAGGCTTCACGCGTCATTAAGCGTCTTTTCAGATCTCCTCCTCTGGCTGTTATCAGAAGCTTTTCAATGCCGACAACCCGAAGGAATGCAGTATCTCTTTGATGACTGATAATAAAATGCTTAGAGGCGTGAGACATAGAGCGATTATTATTAGTAGAAACAACAATGTCAGTGATATGTTCAGAAAAACGCGTCTTTAACATGCGAGTAGTGCAACCTATATAACTTAAATTACATTTAATGCATGTTATCATATAAACTACATTCTTACTATTGCAGTTAATAAATTGCTGAATTTTGTGTTCTTGTCTGTTACTACTATCAGTAAAGGAATGCATAACAATGGAATGCGCACATGTGCGACATTTAGAAGCACCACAATGATAAAAGCCTTTATGATGTAACCATGTGTGGGAGACCTTGCTAGATTTAAATAGGCTGGGTGAAAGAATATCAGACAAAGTGGTAGCCTTTTTTGCAATCACCTGACAGCCTGAAGACAGAATTTTGGAGAGAATCTCATCCTCATAAAGAATAGGAATGTTTTTCAAAATAAGAGATTTGATGTTATTGTATTGAGGACTGTATTTAATGGAGCAGAAATTTTTTTGGTTTTGATGCAATTTACTCTTATTTTTAGATAACAGCATGTCACTGCGTTTTTTATGTTGTACTATATTTTTGGCTCTATCCAGAGACCAATTAGAGTAGCCTCTTTTTTCTAATTTTTTACAACACAAATCAGTCTCTTGCTTTAAAATGCTAGCATCACTGCAATTTCTGGTTATTCTAGTCAGCTCACCCACTGGTATAGACTTTATTGTATGTCCAGGATGACTGCTGGACGCATGTAAAATACTATTACCAGATAAAGGTTTATGAAATGTGGAAGTGGCAATACCAGAGCCAACAGTACTATGCAGCATCAAGTCCAAAAAGGAAATCATGTGTGAATTATGGCTGCATGTAAAACAACTTTAATAAATTGGATATTTTTGGAAGCTGGATTTTCTCTTCTATTTTGTTCTATTGTTTCACGTGAAGACTGCACGGCATCCGGGCTTCCCCCACAACAAATGCCTAGTAGGTGAGCTGGTTTCTCTCCATTTTTTTTTTTTTTTTCCTTTTGTGTCCACTGCATAAGCACTGCCTTTTTTTTGTGGGAGATGAGGCGTTCCAACTCACCAGACACGTCATGAGACCTTATCCCCGGCGCAACCTGGACCACCGTCGGAGGATACTTAATTTGCGCCTTTTAGGGCACGGAGACTGGTGGAGTGTGCCTTTGGTTTTCTGGTGGCCAAATGGCGTGTCCTACAGACTGCCATACAGCTCAGTGAGGCTACAGTCAATGAAGTTATCAAAGCCTCAGTAATTTTGCACAACTATACCCGCATACATTATTGCTTCTCAGATGGTAATGATGAACACATGTTGCGTAGTGTAATTAGGCCAACACCACATGGCCCTCCTCCGCGCCGTCCCCTTTCTGGCCTAAAAGTTAGGGATGTTTTGACAAATTTTATTGTTTCTCCTCAGGGTTCTACTCCCTGGCAAGATTATGCTGTTTCTCAGTTGTGATTTCATTATTTTCTAGATATGTTTGAGAAATATTCTATTTTCATCCACTTAAACAGTACTGTGTGTGTTGTGTTTCATTAATGACCATATGTTTATGTTTTCTGAATATGTGTGTGATGCAAAAATGATTAATCCACAAACATCAATTGGCTTTTGTGAAAAAATGTTAGTAACATACCAAGCCTCTTTTTGGTAACTTTATACCATATTTTTGTCATATGGTATTTTTTAAACTTTTTTTTTTGTTCTTGAAACAAGTAACCACGACAAAGTGGAAATGGTGCCCAAACAAATACAAAACATGGTAGTCAGCTCACAAAACTAAAGATTATGAAGAAAAAAAACCAAACACATTACAGATCCCTGTAAGTTGGCGGGGGAGATGGTGGCAGCTCAGGGTCCTGGTCAGGGGGCCTTTGTTGGGTCAATGGGACTTCATCCTCTGAGGATGCAGTGGCTTGTGGCCCAGAATACTGGCCTTGTCCATATTGGCCAGTTGTGTGGTGTCCATAAGCCAACTGTCTCTGTGCCTCATGCTGACGGACATATTGGCTTGCATCATACCCAACCCCAAAATGGCCATGTTGTCCAAACCCAGGTTGGGACCAGCCTACATCACTGGGTCTGGAAAAGTGGCCATATTGGGATTGGGGGTTGTATCCTGCCATTTGGTAGACGAAGGCATTTGTAGATTTTGGGGTGGGAGGGGTTGAGGTGTAGGCATACGTGGAGTAGGTGCTGCAAATCCTGATTGATCCTACTCCTGTTGAGGGAATTGAAGGCGCAAGAGGTTGGTTTGGGAAAGCTGCCTTGGCTCAAGATATTCAAACACCTCATAGGGATTATTTGGAGGGGTGCTTAAATCAATCACGATTTGCATACACCCTCTCACACGTAGCCTCACCTCACGGGGAAGGGGTCTAAGGTAACGGGCAAGGCTGCGGGCAAAGGCCTCCTCTCCATCATCCGTGGCTGCCCTGGCCAAATAATTGAGGACCCTAGCATCAACATCAGTTCTTGTAGCTTGCAGCTCTCTCCTTTGGCGGGATCTCCGTAAAGGCCCAGCTGCCTGTGGGGATGACACCAGTGGGCCAGTAGGGCTGCTTCTCTGGCCATGTTCCTCATGCCTTTCAGCATCATGTGCTGCTGAGGGTGGTGGTGCTGCATCTTCCTCACTTGCTGCTGCCTGCAGTGATGATGATGCTGATGGGTCCTCAAGGATGGACGTGGATGAATCGAAAGATGGGCCTGCCACCTCTTCATCCACACTTACAGGATCGATCACAGCCTCCGATTCCGACTCGGTCTCCCTCTCTGTGAGGTTGGACTGTGTTCTGTTATTAACAAAAAAATAAACAAAAAATATTTAAAAGGTTATTTCTTTGTGGCAAATTGTCTGCTTCACACCTGAACACACTTAGGTGTACATATATTGCATAGTACAAGTCTGCATAGACTTCAGTCTGCAGTGTGATCCCTTAGAAGTGTGTCCTTAAAAGTGTGGATTACAGTAGAATTAAAACCTGAATTGAACCTGAAGGGAACTGAAGCTAACTGGCCAGTCACTGTAAACAATGTTTCTGTCTGTTTTCACTTTCACCCCTATAATCCTTCACTTTCTGCTACCTCCCCCAATCCCCACACCAAGCAAGGAACTGTTCATCTCCTCTTCAATCCTCCCCATCCACCTCACTTCCTCCTCAGAACTGTTCCTTAACATACAATCCTCTGTCTCCAAGCACAGACAGCCCACTCATGCCCTCTCCTGCTCCCACTTGCTAACACTTTCTCTGCTCCTTCTCACTGCTGGTGATATCGCTCCAAATCCTGGTCCTCCTCACCATATTCCCAAAGTCATTTCTACCTCCCATCCACGCTCTATGACAAACTTCCGTAACCTCTCTAACCTTATACCCATTCACCCAGCCCCCGCTTCCCCAGTCCCACTAACAGGAGCTCTGTTCAACGCTCCCTCTGTCTGCAACAAGCTTTCATACATCCATGATCTTTTTGTTACTACCAAACTTTCCTTCCTCGCCATCACCGAAATCTGGCTCACCCCTTCTGACACAGCCTTCCCTGCTGCACTCTCTTACGGCGGCTTCCACCTTTCTCACACACCCTGCCACAGCAGCAAACATGGCGGAGGAGTTGGTTTTCTCCTGTCAGATAACTGCTCCTTCACCCCAATCCCACTGCCACCCTCTGTTACCCTCCCTTCCTTTGAGGTGCACTCTGTGCGCATCTACTCCCCCTCCAACCTCCAACTGGCTGTCATTTACCGCCCCCCGGGGCCAGCCACCAACTTCTTTGACCACTTCACCACCTGGCTACTTAATTTCCTTTCTGCGGACATCCCCACTATCATCTTGGGTGACTTCAACATCCCCATTGACACTTCTCAGCTGCCACTAAACTTCTAACTCTCACTTCCTCCTTTGGCCTTACTCAATGGTCTTCTGCAGCCACTCACAAAGATGGTCACACACTGGACCTCATCTTCACCCGCCTCTGCTCTCTATCTAGCCTCTCTAACTCACCTCTTCCACTCTCTGACCACAACCTTCTCACATTCTCATCTCTCTCCACTCCACGTCTACAATCCCCACCCCACAAACTTTCACACCCTCGCAGAAATCTTAAACATCTTGACCTACATTCATTCTCTGAATCCCTCCTCCCTCTCACAGACATAAGTTCCATGACGCTGCCGCTCTATATAACACCACAATAGCTGTAGCTTTGGAATCTGCTGCCCCACTTACACATACCAAAGCTCGCAAAATCAACAGACAGCCCTGGCACACCAGCCTGACCAAAGAACTGAGGCGAGCTACCAGGGCTGCTGAGCGCAGATGGAAAAGATCCCACTCTAACGAGCACTTAATCGCATTCAAACAGTCCCTCACTACTTTCAAGACCACACTCGCCACAGCTAAACAAACCTACTTCTCATCTCTTATATCCTCTCTGTTTCACAACCCTAAACAGTTATTCAACACCTTCAATTCTCTCCTCCGTCCCCCAGCACCTCCTCCCTCCCCACTTATCTCGCTGAAGACTTTGCCTCATTTTTCAAGCAGAAGATTGATAGCATCAGAGACAGTTTTGGTGAACAACCCCCAGAGCCCTTCCTCCCGACTTCCCAGCCCTCCACCTCTAAAACCAACTTCTCCACCATTACAGAAGATCAACTCTCCACTCTACTCTCAAGATCGCATCTCACCACCTGTGCACTTGACCCGCTCCCATCCCACCTCGTCCCAAACCTCACCACAGTCTTCATCCCAACCCTAACCCATTTTTTCAACCTATCACTAACAACTGGTGTTTTCCCCTCAAGCTTTAAACATGCCTCCAATACACCTATCCTCAAAAAGCCTTCTCTTGACCCATCCTCTGTATCTAGCTATCGCCCTATATCACTTCTCCCCTATGCCTCCAAACTACTGGAACAACACGTTTACCTTGAACTGTCCTCCCATCTCTCTTCTTGCTCCCTCTTTGACCGCTTACAATCTGGCTTCCAGTCACACCATTCCACTGGAACTGCCCTAACTAAGGTCACCAATGACCTCTTAACAGCCAAGAGCAAGCGACACTACTCTGTCCTCCTCCTCCTCGACCTGTCGGCTGCCTTTGACACAGTAAACCATTCCCTATTATTACAGACCCTCTCATCCTTTGGCATCTCAGACTTGGCCCTATCCTGGATCTCATCATACCTAACAGACCGGACATTCAGCGTCTCCCACTCACACACCACCTCCTCACCTCGCCCACTATCTGTCGGAGTCCCACAAGGTTCAGTCCTTGGGCCCCTGCTCTCCTCCATTTACACCTTTGGTCTGGGACAGCTCATAGAATCTAATGGCTTTCAGTATCACCTCTATGCTGATGACACACAGATCTACATCTCTGGACCAGATATCACCTCCCTTCTAACCAGAATCCCTCAATGTCTGTCCACTATTTCATCCTTCTTCTCTGCTAGATTTCTCAAACTTAACATGGACAAAACAGAATTCATCATCTTTCCCCCATCTCACCCGACCCCCCCAACGAACCTATCCATTACAGTAAATGGCTGCCCACTCTCCCCAGTCCCACAAGCTCGCTGCCTTGGGGTAATCCTTGACGCTGATCTCTCCTTCAAACCACATATCCAAGCCCTTTCAACCTCCTGCCGACTTCAACTCAAAAATATTTCACGAATCCGTTCATTCCTCAACCATGAATCTGCAAAAACCCTAGTCCATGCCCTCATCATCTCTCGCCTTGACTACTGCAACCTCCTGCTCTGTGGCCTCCCCTCTAACACTCTCGCACCCCTCCAATCTATACTAAACTCTGCTGCCCAACTAATCCACCTGTCCCCCCGCTATTCCCCGGCATCTCCCCTCTGTCAATGCCTTCACTGGCTCCCCATTGCCCAGAGACTCCACTACAAAACTCTAACCATGACATACAAAGCCATCCACAACCTATCTCCTCCATACATCTGTGACCTCATCTCCCGGTACTTACCTACACGCAAACTCCGATCCTCACAAGATTTCCTTCTCTACTCCCCTCTTCCCACATTCGCATACAAGACTTCTCTCACATATCACCCCTACTCTGCAACCCTCTATCACAACACATCAGACTCTCGCCTACCATCGAAACCTTCAAAAAGAACCTGAAGACCCACCTCTTCCGACAAGCCTACAACCTGCAGTAACCACCGATCGACCAAACCGCTGCATGACCAGCTCTATCCTCGCCTACTGTATTCTCACCCATCCCTTGTAGATTGTGAGCCTTCGCGAGCAGTGTCCTCTCTCCTCCTGTACCAGTTATGACTTGTATTGTTTAAGATTATTGTACTTGTTTTTATTATGTATACCCCTCCTCACATGTAAAGCACCATGGAATAAATGGTGCTATAACAATAAATAATAATAATAATAATAATTACACATCTGTGAGCTATAATCACAAAAATTACCTACACACAACCTCAGATCAGCACAAGATCTCCTTCTCTACTCCCCTCTTATCTCCTATTCCCACAATGATATACAAGATTTATCTTGTGTATCACCCCTACTGTGAAAAACACTATCACAACACATCATACTGTCGCATTGCATTTCAAGCTACACAAAAACCATGAAGACCCACCTCTTCAAACAAATAACCTGCAGTAACAACCCATCGAACAAACCACTGCATGAACATCTCTAACCTCGCCTACTATATTCTCACCCATCCCTTGTTGTAGCTTGTGATGCTTTGCGGGTAGGGTCCTCTCTTCTCCAGGACCCTTTTTGAATTTTTGCTTGTTTACATTATTGTTTGTACTATATTGACACATCCTTACATGTAATTCGCAATGTAATAACCCTAACAAATAATCTTAATAAGATTTAGTTTCATGAAAAATGTGTTGTGAGGTTATTACTTACTGCCTAAGATCCATACTGCCATCCAAAAATGAAAGACGGTCATAATAGATTTATTTTTCCTTCTTGAGTGGGGCTGCTGACCCACTTCTTGCCCGCTGCTGTCTTTCCCGCCGTTACTGGTCCCGGATGCTGCGCCATCGTGTCATGACATCATCCACTGCAATTACATGGTCAGAAATATTGTTCAAGATCATTCTGCACATAGCTTATTACAGTTGTCAGTGATATATTCTTCTTATTCTTATTGTTTATTTTTCTTGCACCATTATTTCCATGGTGCTGCAGATGATAAAGAGATTACATGCAGAGGTCTATATATCGGTCACAGTTAAAAACTTTACAGTCACAGACTGGTACAGAGGGGAGAGGACCCTGTTCTTGCAAACATACATTAGCTAAGATTTTGCATAGGAGAATAAAATGCCTTGTGAAATAATTAGCCTAAAGTGTAAATTTTTGTAAAAACAAATACCAGGGTCAACACCCCTCTGGACGAGGTATGAGTACAAAAAAATATTTACCAGCGCAACATCAAGATTACCTATGTCCAGAAACACTTTAGCATGTTAATCAACTTTTGGAATTGCCAAAAATGCCCAAAAATGACATATAAAGCTAAAAATGTTTCTTCAAGTAATCATGTAGGGAAAGCATCTTGTAAAGTAAAATCTTGTGAATACATGAGTGTACTTACAAAGACTTGTCTGCTCCGCACGTGGCCGTTGGGCATAATCGGGGAATAGGATCCCACAGATGGTCCTCCAAGCTGCCTCTTTCCTGGCCCCGATTGAATAGTTAGGATCCCGCTGGTCCCATATTTCTGGCCTTTCTTGGACCAGGATGAGGAGCATATCCACATTTATTATGCTGGCCATGATGCTTGCAACTCTGTGGAGGCGACCACCAAACTTCCGGGATGTCTGTATGGCTTTTTGAGCTAATTAGCATGTCTGAGCTTCATGATTGAGGGCTTGGCTCAATTCCTTGCACCTGGCGATGTCTGGAGATGTCTGGAGTATTTCACGCAAGTCACACTGTTGGTCCGTGTGTAATCCGTATTTTTCTCGCCCCCATAGACTTTCATTGGCGTTTTTTTTGCACAATACGGTGACAAACGCAGCATGCTGCGATTTTCTACGGCCATATAAGACCGTATAATACGGATCAGTAAAATACGGCAGATAGGAGCTTGGCCATAGAGATGCATTGTACCGTATGCAATCCGTATTTTCTGCACCTCTCATACGTCCGTAAAACTCGTTAGTGTGAGGCCGGCCTAACAAAGAGGCTGGGGGATAAGATGTCATTCAGACTAGGGGCTTTTTTTACTGATATAACGCACTGGTTTGGACAGGATTTGGTTCAACTTTATATCCTGGCTCAACATAGGGATTCTTTTTCTGTTGATATTAGTAATTTCTTTAACCCCTTTCTGACCTCGGACGGGATAGTACGTCCGAGGTCGGGTCCCCTGCTTTGATGTGGGCTCCGGCGGTGAGCCTGCATCAAAGCCGGGACATGTCAGCTGACATGTGCCTGCAATAGCGGCGGGTGGAATCGCGATTCACCCGCCGCTATTAACTAGTTAAATGCTGCTTTCAAACGCTGACAGTGGCATTTAACTACTGCTTCTGGCCATCGGTCCGGAAATGCGCGCATCGCTGACACCCATCACGTGATCGGGGGTCAACGATGCGTCCGCATGACAACCAGAGGCCTCTATGGTTGTTGATGCCGGATTGCTATGAGCTCGACCCTGTGGTCGGCGCTCATAGCAATGCAGTAATTCTGCTACATAGAGGCAATCTGAGCATCGCCTCTATGTAGCTGTCATGATCCCAATGGCAGGGGATCACTAAAGGACAAGCACAGATACAAACAAGCTCTAGGGCGATGGAACCTGAGCTGACCGCGACCCTGAACCTAACACACAAATAAAAGTAGCCGGGGAACGTGCCTACGATGATCCTAGACGTCTCGCTCCAGCCGAAGATCTAACTTCCCCTATTAGAAGAAACACAGACCTCTCTTGCCTCCAGAGAAATCCCCCACAGAAACAGCAGCCCCCCACATATAATGACGGTGAAATGAGAGGAAAGCACATACGCAGTATGAAAACAGTTTCAGCAAAATGAGGCCCGCTAAAGCTAGATAGCAGAGGATACAAAAGTGAACTGCGCGGTCAGCGAAAAACCCTTCAAAAAACCATCCTGAAATTACTTGAAGTCATGTGCCAACTCATGGTACATGAGGAGCAATTTCAGCCCACTAGAGCAACCAGCAGCAAGAATCACATATCTGCAGGCTGGACTAAAAACCAAATAAAGCAAAACACCAAAACAGGAAAATCCAAACTTAGCTTGACCAGAAGGTTCTAGGAGCAGGGAGCAGAGGTAACAAGACACACTGGATACATTGATAACCGGCGAGGAAATGCCAGCAAAGCCAGGTTAAATAGGAAACTCCCATATGCTGATGGAACAGGTGGAACCCAGAAACCCAGGAAAGACAAGTCACCCAGTACCATCAGTAACCACCAGAGGGAGCCCAAAAACAGAACTCACAACAGTACCCCCCCCTTGAGGAGGGGTCACCGAACCCTCACTAGAACCACCAGGGCGACCAGGATGAGCCCTATGAAAAGCGCGAACCAAATCATCAGCATGAACATCCGAGGCAACCACCCAAGAATTATCCTCCTGACCATAACCCTTCCACTTGACCAAATACTGGAGTTTCCGTCTGGAAACACGAGAATCCAAGATCTTCTCCACAACATACTCCAATTCTCCCTCCACCAGCACTGGAGCAGGAGGCTCAAGAGAAGGAACAACAGGTACCTCATACTTCCGCAACAACGACCGATGAAACACATTATGAATAGCAAACGATGCCGGGAGATCCAAACGAAACGACACAGGGTTAAGAATTTCCAAGATCCTATAGGGACCGATGAACCGAGGCTTGAACTTAGGAGAAGAGACCTTCATAGGAACAAAACGAGAAGACAACCACACCAAGTCACCAACAAGAAGTCGAGGACCCACGCGGCGACGGCGATTAGCAAACTGCTGAGCCTTCTCCTGGGACAACTTCAAATTGTCCACCACATGACTCCAAATCCGATGCAACCTATCCACCACCATGTCCACTCCAGGACAATCAGAAGGTTCCACCTGACCAGAGGAAAAACGAGGATGAAACCCCGAATTACAAAAGAAAGGAGAAACCAAGGTAGCAGAACTAGCCCGATTATTAAGGGCAAACTCGGCCAGCGGCAAAAAGGTAACCCAGTCATCCTGATCAGCAGAAACAAAACACCTTAAATAAGTTTCCAAGGTCTGATTAGTTCGTTCAGTCTGGCCATTCGTCTGAGGATGGAATGCAGACGAAAAGGACAAATCAATGCCCATCTTAGCACAGAACGTCCGCCAAAATCTAGACACAAACTGGGATCCCCTGTCAGAAACGATGTTCTCAGGAATCCCATGCAAACGAACCACATTCTGAAAAAACAGAGGGACCAACTCAGAGGAGGAAGGCAACTTAGGCAAGGGTACCAGATGAACCATTTTAGAAAAGCGATCACACACAACCCAGATGACGGACATTTTTTGAGAGACAGGGAGATCCGAAATAAAGTCCATGGAAATGTGCGTCCAAGGCCTCTTGGGGATAGGCAAAGGTGACAACAATCCACTGGCCCGAGAACAGCAAGGCTTAGCCCGAGCACAAACCTCACAAGACTGCACAAAAGAACGCACATCCCTCGACAAGGAAGGCCACCAAAAAGACCTGGCCACCAAGTCTCTAGTACCAAATATTCCAGGATGACCTGCCAACGCAGAAGAATGGACCTCGGAGATGACTCTACTGGTCCAATTATCCGGAACAAACAGTCTCTCAGGCGGACAACGATCAGGTTTAGCCGCCTGAAACTCCTGCAAAGCACGTCGCAAGTCTGGGGAGACAGCAGACAAAATCACCCCATCCCTAAGGATACCAGAGGGCTCAGAATTTCCAAGGGAGTCAGGCACAAAACTCCTAGAAAGAGCATCCGCCTTCACATTCTTTGAACCTGGCAGGTATGAAACCACAAAATTGAAACGAGAGAAAAACAGTGACCAACGAGCCTGTCTAGGATTCAGACGCCTGGCAGACTCAAGGTAAATCAAATTTTTGTGATCAGTCAAGACCACCACACGATGTCTAGCACCCTCTAGCCAATGACGCCACTCCTCAAATGCCCACTTCATGGCCAAAAGTTCCCGATTACCAACATCATAATTCCGCTCAGCCGGCGAAAACTTTCTAGAAAAAAACGCGCATGGCTTCATCACTGAGCCATCGGAGCTTCTCTGTGACAAAACCGCCCCTGCTCCAATCTCGGAAGCATCAACCTCAACCTGAAAAGGGAGCGAAACATCTGGCTGATGCAACACAGGAGCAGAAGAAAACCGGCGCTTAAGTTCCTGAAAGGCCTCCACAGCCGCAGGAGACCAATTAGCAACATCAGCACCCTTCTTAGTCAAATCCGTCAAAGGCTTAACAACACTAGAAAAATTAGTTATAAAACGACGATAGAAATTAGCAAAGCCCAAGAACTTCTGTAGACTCTTAAGAGATGTAGGCTGCGTCCAGTCACAAATAGCCTGAACCTTGACGGGATCCATCTCAATAGTAGAAGGGGAAAAAATATACCCCAAGAAAGAAATCTTCTGGACTCCAAAGAGACACTTTGAGCCTTTTACAAACAAGGAATTGGCCCGCAGGACCTGAAACACCTTCCTGACCTGCTGAACATGAGACTCCCAGTCATCAGAAAAAACCAAAATATCATCCAAATACACAATCATAAATTTATCCAGATATTCACGGAAAATATCGTGCATAAAGGACTGGAAGACTGAAGGAGCATTAGAAAGTCCAAAAGGCATTACCAAATACTCAAAATGGCCCTCAGGCGTATTAAATGCGGTTTTCCACTCATCACCTTGCTTTATTCGTATAAGATTATACGCACCCCGAAGATCAATCTTAGTGAACCATTTAGCCCCCTTAATGCGAGCAAACAAATCAGTCAACAATGGCAAAGGATACTGATATTTTACGGTAATCTTATTCAAAAGACGATAATCTATACAAGGCCTCAAGGAACCATCTTTTTTGGCCACGAAAAAAAAACCTGCTCCCAAAGGGGACAAAGATGGACGGATATGTCCCTTTTCCAAGGACTCCTTAACATAATCCCGCATAGCAGTATGCTCTGGCACTGACAGATTGAACAAACGACCTTTAGGAAATTTACTGCCTGGAATTAAATTTATAGCACAATCGCAATCCCTGTGAGGAGGAAGCGAACTGAGCTTAGGCTCCTCAAAAACATCCCGATAGTCAGACAAAAACACAGGAATCTCAGAAGGAGTAGATGAAGCGATAGAAATCGGAGGTGCATCATCATGAACCCCCTGACAACCCCAGCTTAACACAGACATTGATTTCCAGTCAAGGACTGGATTATGAGTTTGTAACCATGGCAGACCAAGTACTAGAACATCATGCAAATTATACAGTACCAGGAAGCGAATCACCTCCTGATGAACGGGAGTCATACGCATGGTCACTTGTGTCCAGTACTGAGGTTTATTCATAGCCAAAGGTGTAGAGTCAATTCCCTTCAAAGGAATAGGGACTTCCAGAGGCTCCAGACTAAACCCACAGCGACTGGCAAATGACCAATCCATAAGACTCAGGGCAGCGCCTGAATCCACATAGGCATCGACGGAAATGGATGATAATGAACAAATCAGAGTCACAGACAGAATGAACTTAGACTGTAAAGTACTAATGGCAACAGACTTATCAACCTTTTTTGTGCGTTTAGAGCATGCTGATATAACATGAGCTGAATCACCACAATAAAAGCACAACCCTTTTTTCCGCCTATACTTTTGCCGTTCACTTCTGGACTGAATTCTATCACATTGCATTATCTCAGGTGACGGTTCAGACGACACCGCCAAATGATGCACAGGTTTGCGCTCCCGTAAACGCCGATCAATCTGAACAGCCATAGTCATAGACTCATTCAGACCAGCAGGCGCAGGGAACCCCACCATAACATCTTTAATGGCCTCAGAAAGGCCATCTCTGAACTTTGCAGCCAGAGCGCACTCATTCCACTGAGTAAGTACCGACCACTTCCGAAATTTTTGACAATAAATTTCTGCTTCATCTTGCCCCTGAGAGAGGGCCAATAAAGCTTTTTCAGCCTGAATCTCTTGGTTAGGTTCCTCATAGAGCAAACCCAATGCCAGAAAAAACACATCCGCATTAAGCAACGCAGGGTCCCCTGGTGCCAATGCAAATGCCCAATCCTGAGGGTCACCCCGCAGGAAAGATATAATTATCTTGACTTGCTGAGCAGGGTCTCCAGAGGAGCGAGATTTCAAAGAAAGAAACAACTTGCAATTGTTCCTAAAATTCAGAAAACGAGATCTATCTCCAGAAAAAAACTCTGGGACAGGAATTCTAGGTTCAGACATAGGAGCATGTACAACAAAATCCTGTATATTTTGAACCTTAGTGGCAAGATTATTCAGGCTGGAAGCCAAACTCTGGACGTCCATGATAAACAGCTGGGATCAGAGCCATTCAAAGATTAAGAGGAGGAGGAAGTAGCCAGGCTGCAATAAGGCTAGGCAGCAAACTCTGAGGGAAAGAGAAAGAAAAAAAAAAAAAAACTTCCTCAGACTACTTATCCTCCTACTTCAGCCAATACAATTAACACTTTGTGGGCCGGTTATACTGTCATGATCCCAATGGCAGGGGATCACTAAAGGACAAGCACAGATACAAACAAGCTCTAGGGCGATGGAACCTGAGCTGACCGCGACCCTGAACCTAACACACAAATAAAAGTAGCCGGGGAACGTGCCTACGATGATCCTAGACGTCTCGCTCCAGCCGAAGATCTAACTTCCCCTATTAGAAGAAACACAGACCTCTCTTGCCTCCAGAGAAATCCCCCACAGAAACAGCAGCCCCCCACATATAATGACGGTGAAATGAGAGGAAAGCACATACGCAGTATGAAAACAGTTTCAGCAAAATGAGGCCCGCTAAAGCTAGATAGCAGAGGATACAAAAGTGAACTGCGCGGTCAGCGAAAAACCCTTCAAAAAACCATCCTGAAATTACTTGAACTCATGTGCCAACTCATGGTACATGAGGAGCAATTTCAGCCCACTAGAGCAACCAGCAGCAAGAATCACATATCTGCAGGCTGGACTAAAAACCAAATAAAGCAAAACACCAAAACAGGAAAATCCAAACTTAGCTTGACCAGAAGGTTCTAGGAGCAGGGAGCAGAGGTAACAAGACACACTGGATACATTGATAACCGGCGAGGAAATGCCAGCAAAGCCAGGTTAAATAGGAAACTCCCATATGCTGATGGAACAGGTGGAACCCAGAAACCCAGGAAAGACAAGTCACCCAGTACCATCAGTAACCACCAGAGGGAGCCCAAAAACAGAACTCACAACAGTAGCAGAGGCGATCGAGTTGTGCCAGCTTCTAGCCTCCCATAGAGGCTATTGAAGCATGGCAAAATGTAACCCTGCTGTTCTGTTCCATGTACTATACACTTCACTTGTATTGCTCCTGGGTCACTATGACCCGGTTTATTAAATCTTGATTTTAGATACTCTAACTCAATTATTTTTATACCTTTTGCTTACTAGACTGTATGGAAACATGTTTGGAAATAAAAAAAATTGAAAGATGAAATTAAAATCTTTATTTTTTTTTTATTAAAAAAAAAACAACAACTTTGTAATAAGCAAAACGAAAAATAGCAAACTACACATGTGGTAAAAAAAACAAAACAAAAAAAAAACGAGCAAATCAAACATTTTGTGAAAAAAAAAAAAAAAGATAATAAACACTTCAATTTGAACATATTTACATGGTAATATAAATTTATGTATTCTTGCATGAAGAACAATAAACAATAATTTTTTGCATCCAGAACATGTAATACTTGTTTTATTATCACAAGAATAAGGGCAATAGCTGCACCTTTTTCTTTTTATTCTGGAAGCATCGCTGGTAGAGGCCATGCGGGTAGAAGTGCTTGTGGAGGCCATGGTTTCACATTCCTGAGCATGTTGCAGGATGCTCTGTACAAGGCCTGCTGATCCTTCCATTCTGAAAACAAGGAGGTAAGCCAGGAAGGCAGGTCTTTAGAGCTCAGCTTTACAAAATAAGGACCTGTTAGGGCAGTCCCACACGTCCAGATAATTCAAACATGATCGCGGTGTGCCTGCGGTACAGGGAAGCATCGCGCAGGGAAAGGGCTCCCTGAGTGCTTCCCTGAGACGATCGGTACAAGGTGATATGCTCACCTTGTACCGAGCGTCTTCTCCCTGCAGTCCCCGGATCCAAAATGGCTGCGGGGCTGCGTCCGGGTCCTGCAGGGAGTACTTCCGGGTCGACTGCAGGTGCTGGTAAGCCTGCAGCGATGTGAGTGAGATCGCCGATCCTACAGAGTGCTATGCAAACTGTAAGATCGGCGATCTGTGATGTCCCCCCCTGGGACAAAGTAAAAAAGTAAAAAAAAATTTCCACATGTGTAAAAAAAAAAAAAAAAAATTACTAAATAAATAATAAAAAAAGATATATATTATTCCCATAAATACATTTCTTTATTAAAAAAAATAAAATAAAAAAATAAAAGTACACATATTTAGTATCACCGTGTCCGTTACCCAACCTATAAAACTGTCTCACTAGTTAACCCCTTCAGTGAACACCGTAAGAAAAAAAAAACGAGCCAAAAAACAACGCTTTACTATCATACCGCCAAACAAAAAGTGGAATAACACACGATCAAAAATACGGATATAAATAACCATGGTACCGCTGAAAACGTCATCTTGTCCCGCAAAAAACGAGCTGCCAAACAGCATCATCAGCAAAAAAATAAAAAAGTTATAGTCCTCAGAATAAAGCGATGCAAAAATAATTATTTTTTCTATAAAATAGCTTTTATCGTATAAAAGCACCAAAACATAAAAAAATGATATAAATGAGGTATCGCTGTAATCGTACTGACCCATAGAATAAAACTTCTTTATCCATTTTACCAAACACGGAACGGTATAAATGCCTCCCCCAAAAGAAATTCCCTGAATAGCTGGTTTTTGGTCATTCTGCCTCACAAAAATCGGAATAAAAAGTGATCAAAAATTGTCACGTGTCCAAAAATGTTACCAATAAAAACGTCAACTCGTCCCGCAAAAAAAAAGACCTCAGATGACTCTGTGGACCAAAATATGGAAAAATTATAGGTCTCAAAATGTGGACACGCAAAAACTTTTTTGCTATAAAAAAGCGTCTTTTAGTGTGTGACAGCTGCCAATCATAAAAATCCGATATAAAAAACGCTATAAAAGTAAATCAAACCCCCCTTCATCACCCCCTTAGTTAGGGAAAAATAATAAAATTAAAAAAATGTATTTATTTTAATTTTCCCATTAGGGCTAGCGTTAGGGTTAGGGCTAGGGTCAGTGCTAGGGTTAGGGCTAGGGTTGGAGCTAAGGTTAGGGTTGGGGCTAAAGTTAGGGTTGGGGCTAAAGTTAGGGTTTGGATTACATTTACGGTTGGGATTAGGGTTGGGATTAGAATTAGGGGTGTGTCAGGGTTAGAGGTGTGGTTAGGGTTATCGTTGGGATTAGGGTTAGGGGTGTGTTTGGATTAGGGTTTCAGTTATAATTGGGGGGTTTCCACTGTTTAGGCACATCAGAGGCTCTCCAAACGTGACATGGCGTCCAATCTCAATTCCAGCCAATTCTGCGTTGAAAAAGTAAAACAGTGCTCCTTCCCTTCCGAGCTCTCCGGTGCGCCCAAACAGGGGTTTACCCCAACATATGGGGTATCAGCGTACTCGGGACAAATTGGACAACAACTTTTGGGGTCCAAGTTCTTTTGTTATCCTTGGGAAAATAAAAATTTGGGGGGCTAAAAATCATTTTTGTGGGAAAAATAAGATTTTTTTTATTTTCACAGCTCTGCGTTATAAACTGTAGTGAAACACTTGGGGGTTCAAAGTTCTCACAACACAATTAGATAAGTTCCTTGGGAGGTCTAGTTTCCAATATGGGGTCACTTGTGGGGGGTTTGTACTGTTTGGGTAAATCAGGGGCTCTGCAAATGCAACGTGACGCCTGCAGACCAATCCATCTAAGTCTGTATTCCAAATGGCGCTCCTTCCCTTTCGAGCTCTGCCATGCACCCAAACAGTGGTTACCCCCACATATGGGGTATCAGCGTACTCAGGACAAATTGGACAACAACTTTTGGGGTCCAATTTATCCTGTTACCCTTGTAAAATACAAAACTGGGGACTAAAAAATCATTTTTGTGAAAAAAAAAAGAATTTTTATTTTCACGGCTCTGCGTTATAAACTGTAGTGAAACACTTGGGGGTTCAAAGCTCTCAAAACACATCTATATAAGTTCCTTAGGGGGTCTACTTTCCAAAATGGTGTCACTTGTGGGGGGGTTCAATGTTTAGGCACATTAGTGGCGCTCTAAACGTGACATGGCATCCCATCTCAATTCCTGTCAATTTTGCATTGAAGTCAAATGGCGCTCCTTCCCTTCCGAGCTCTGCCATGCGCCCAAACAGTGATTTACCCCCACATATGGGGTATCAACGTACTCTGGACAAATTGTAAAACAACTTTCGTGGTCCATTTTCTCCTGTTACCCTTGGTAAAGTAAAACAAATTGGAGCTGAAATAAATTTTGTGTGAAAAAAGGTTAAATGTTCATTTTTATTTAAACATTCCAAAAATTCCTGGAAAACACCTGAAGGGTTAATAAACTTCTTGAATGTGGTTTTGAGCACCTTGAGGGGTGATGTTTTTAGAATGGTGTCACACTTGGGTATTTTCTATCATATAGACCCCTCAAAATGACTTCAAATGAGATGTGGTCCCTAAAAAAAAAAATGGTGTAAAAATGAGAAATTGCTGGTCAACTTTTAACCCTTATAACTCCCTAACAAAAAAAAGTTTTGGTTCCAAAATTGTGCTGATGTAAAGTAAACATGTGGAAAATGTTACTTATTAAGTATTTTGCATGACATATCTCTGATTTAGGGGCATAAAAATTCAAAGTTGGAAAATTGCGAAATTTTCGCCAGATTTCCATTTTTTTCTCAAATAAACGCAAGTTATATCGAATAGATTTTACCACTAACATGAAGTACAATATCTCACGAGAAAACAATGTCAGAATCGCCAAGATCCGTTGAAGCGTTCCAGAGTTATAACCTCATAAAGGGACAGTGGTCAGAATTGTAAAAATTGGCCCGGTCATTAACGTGCAAACCACCCTCGGGGCTTAAGGGGTTAAAAAAAAAATCTACAGGGCCTCACAAATTCTCTACGGGTCACTATGACCCGAACACAATAGCAGGGTTAAAAAAATATATGTTTTTAAAAATAACAATTATAAAAGTATCCCCCTTTTGCCCCATTTAAAATAAAACAATAATAAAAAATCAAATTTACACATATTTGGAATCGCCCGATCTATCATTAAAAAAAGGATTACCCTGATCGCTAAACCGCGTAGCAAGAAAAAAAAATTCAAAAAGCCAGAATTACGGTTTTTTTTTGGTCGCCCTGACATTGCATTAACCCCTTCCTGACCTTTGACGCCACGTAGGCGTTATGAAAGTCGGTGCCAATCCGACCCATGACGCCTATGTGGCGTCATGGAAAGATCGCGTCCCTGCAGATCGAGTGAAAGGGTTAACTCCAATTTCACCCCATCTGCAGGGACAGGGGGAGTGGTAGTTTAGCCCAGGGGGGGTGGCTTCACCCCCCGGTGGCTACGATCGCTCTGATTGGCTGTTGAAAGTGAAACTGCCAATCAGAGCGATTTGTAATATTTCACCTATTAAAACTGGTGAAATATTACAATCTAGCCATGGCCGATGCTGCAATATCATCGGCCATGGCTGGAAACACTGATGTGCTCCCACCCCACCCCACCGATCGCCCCCCCAAGCCACCGATCTGTCTGGTACACTGCTCCGGCTCCCCTCCTTCCTGTGCTCCGCTCCCCCCGTGCTCTTGTCTGCTCCCCCCGTGCTCCAATCACTGCACTTCGATCCACCCCCCCGTGCTCCGATCCACCCCCCGTGCTCCGATCCACCCCCCCATGCTCCGATCCCCCCCCGTGCTCCCCCCACCCCATCATACTTACCGATCCTCCCAGGGTCCGTCCGTCTTCTCTATGGGCGCCACCATCTTCCAAAATGGCGGGCGCATGCGCAGTGCGCCCGCCGAATCTGCCGCCCGGCAGATTCGTTCCAAAGTGCATTTTGATCACTGAGATATAACCTATCACAGTGATCAAAATAAATAAAAATAGTAAATGACCCCCCCCCCCTTTGCCATAGGTAGGGACAATAAAAAAAATAAAGAATTTTTTTTTTCCCCACTAAGGTTAGAATAGGGTTAGGGTTAGGGTTAGGGTTTCGGTATGTGCACACGTATTCTGGTCCTCTGCGGATTTTTCCGCTGCAGATTTCATAAATCCGCAGTGCTAAACCGCTGCAGATTTATGGCAGATTTACCGTGGTTTTTCTGCACATTTCACTGCAGTTTTACAACTGCGATTTTCTATTGGAGCAGTTGTAAAACCGCTGCGGAATCCGCACAAAGAAGTGACATGCTGCGGAATGTAAACCGCTGCGTTTCCGTGCAGTTTTTCTGCAGCATGTGTACAGCGATTTTTGTTTCCCATAGGTTTACATTGAACTGTAAACTCATGGGAAACTGCTGCGG
The DNA here is from genome assembly GCF_032444005.1 of Ranitomeya imitator. Classification (NCBI taxonomy): domain Eukaryota; kingdom Metazoa; phylum Chordata; class Amphibia; order Anura; family Dendrobatidae; genus Ranitomeya; species Ranitomeya imitator. The sequence goes on from NC_091282.1 coordinate 621,943,398, forward strand.
ATCCGCAGCGTTTTCCGCAGCATGTGCACATACCTTTAGAATTAGGCTATGTGCACACGGTGCGGATCCGCAGCGGATTGGCTGCTGCGGATTCACAGCAGTGTTCCATCAGGTTTACAGTACCATGTAAACATATGGAAAACCAAATCCGCTGTACCCATGGTGCGGAAAATACCGCGTGGAAACGCTGCGTTGTATTTTCCGCAGCATGTCAATTCTTTGTGCGGATTCCGCAGCCTTTTACACCTGTTCCTCAATAGGAATCCGCAGGTGAAATCCGCACAAAAAACACTGGAAATCCGTGGTAAATCCGCAGGTAAAACGCAGTGCCTTTTACCCGCGGATTTTTCAAAAATGATGCTGAAAAATCTCTCACGAATCCGCAACGTGGGCACATAGCCTTAGGGTTAGGGTTGGAATTAGGGTTGTGGTTAGGGTTGTGATTAGGGTTATGGCTACAGTTGGGATTAGGGTTAGGGGTGTGTTGGGGTTAGTGTTGGAGGTAGAATTGAGGGGTTTCCACTGTTTAGGCACATCAGGGGTCTCCAAACGCAACATGGCGCCACCATTGATTCCAACCAATCTTGTATTCAAAAAGTCAAATGGTGCTCCCTCACTTCCGAGCCCTGACGTGTGCCCAAACAGTGGTTTACCCCCACATATGGGGTATCAGTGTACTCAGGACAAACTGCGCAACAATTACTGGGGTCCAATTTATCCTGTTAGGCCGGCGTCACACACAGCGTATGAAAATACGGTCCGTATGTTACGGCCGTAATACGCTGAAAAGTCCCGAAAATAGTGGTCCGTAGCTCCTCCGTAGGCAGGGTGTGTCACCGTTTTTTGCGCATGGCATCCTCCGTATGTAACCCGTATGGCAGCCGTAATGCGTGTTTTTATCGCAGGCTTGCAAAACCGACATACGGCTATACAAGGGATCCATGTGTAAAAAAAAACAAAAAAAACATATATACTGTCTATATATATATATATATATATATATATATATATATATGTCAGTAGACACATATATGTATATATATTAATATTTCATCCAGCGCGATATAGCAGAAAGCCGGTAACTCAATTACCGGCTTTTGCTTTCTCCTTCCTAAAACCCGACATGATATGAGACCTGGTTTACATACAGTAAACCATCTCATATCACCATTGTTTTTGCATATTCCACACTACTAATGTTAGTAGTGTGTATATGCAAAATTTGGCCATTCTAGCTAGTAAATTAAGGGGTTAAATGGCGGAAAAAAATGGCGTGGGCTCCCGCACAATTTTCTCCGCCAGAGTAGTAAAGCCAGTGACTGAGGGCAGATATTAATAGCCTGGAGAGGGTCCATGGTTATTGGCCTCCCCCTGGCTAAAAACATCTGCCCCCAGCCACCCCAGAAAAGGCACATCTGGAAGATGCGCCTATTCTGGCACTTGGCCACTCTCTTCCCATTCCCGTGTAGCGGTGGGATATGGGGTAATGAAGAGTTAATGCCACCTTGCTATTGTAAGGTGACATTAAGCCAAATTAATAATGGAGAGGCGTCAATTATGACACCTATCCATTATTAATCCAATACTAGTAAAGGGTTAAAAAAAAAACACACACACACATTATTAACCCCTTAGTGACAGAGCCAATTTGGTACTTAATGACCAGGCCAATTTTTGCAATTCTGACCACTGTCACTTTATGAGGTTATAACTCTGGAACGCTTCAACGGATCCCGCTGATTCTGAGAATGCTTTTTCGTGACATATTGTACTTCATGATAGTGGTAACATTTCTTCGATATTACTTGCAATTATTTATGAAAAAAACGGAAATATGGCGAAAATTTTTAAAATTTTGCAATTTTCAAACTTTGTATTTTTATGCCCTTAAATCAGAGAGATATGTCACGAAAAATAGTTAATAAATAACATTTCCCACATGTCTACATTACATCAGCACAATTTTGGAAACAAAATTTTTTTTTGTTAGGGAGTTATAAGGGTTAAAATTTGACCAGCAATTTCTCATTTTTACAACACCATTTTTTTTTAGGGACCACATCACATTTGAAGTCATTTTGAGGGGTCTATATGATAGAAAATAATGAAGTGTGACACCATTCTAAAAACTACACCCCTCACGGTTCTCAAAACCACATTCAAGAAGTTTATTAACCCTTTACGTGCTTCACAGGAACTGAAACAATGTGGAAGGAAAAAATGAACATTTAACTTTTTTTTGCAAACATCTTAATTCAGAACCATTTTTTTATTTTCACAAGTGTAAAAACAGAAATGTAACCATAAATTTTGTTATGCAATTTATCTTGAATACGCCAATACCCCATATGTGGGGGTAAACCACTTTTTGGGCGCACCGCAGAACTTAGAAGTGAAGGAGTGCCGTTTGACTTTTTCAATGCAGAATTGGCTGGAATTGAGATCGGACGCCATGTCACGTTTAGAGAGCCCCTGATGTGCCTAAACAGTGGAAACCCCCCACAAGTGACACCATTTTGGGAACTAGAACCTTAAGGAACTTATCTAGATGTGTGGTGAGCACTTTGAACCCCCAAGTGCTTCACAGAAGTTTATAACGTAGAGCCGTGAAAATAAAAAATCGCTTTTGTTTACACAAAAATGATCTTTTCGCCCACAAATTCTTATTTTCACAAGGGTAACAGGAGAAATTAGACCACAAAACTTGTTGTGCGATTTCTCCTGAATACGTCGATACCCCATATGTGAGGGTAAACCACTGTTTGGGCGCACCGCAGAGCTTGGAAGTGAAGGAGCGCCGTTTTACTTTTTCAATGTAGAATTGGCTGGAATTGAGATCGGACGCCATGTCGCATTTGGAGAGCCCCTGATGTGCCTAAACAGTGGAAACCCCCCACAAGTGACACCATTTTGGAAACTAGACCCCTTAAGGAACTTATCTAGATGTGTGGCGAGCACTTTGAACCCCCATGTGCTTCACAGAAGTTTATAACGTAGAGCCGTGAAAAAAAAAAATTGCATTTTTTCTACAAAAATGATCTTTTTGCCCACAAATTTTTATTTTCACCAGGGTAACAGGAGAAATTAGACGACTAAAGTTGTTGTGCAATTTCTCCTGAGTACGATGATACCCAATATGTGGGGGTAAACCACTGTTTGGGCGCACCGCAGAGCTTGGAAGAGAAAGAGTGCCGTTTTACTTTTTCAATGTAGAATTGGCTGGAATTGAGATCGGACGCCATGTCGCGTTTGGAGAGCCCCTGATGTGCCTAAACAGTAGAAATCCCCCACAAGTGACCCCATTTTGGAAACTAGACCCCCCATGGAACTTATCTAGATGTGTGGTGAGAACCTTGAATGCCCAAGTGCTTCACAGAAGTTTATAATGCAGAGCCGTGAAAATAAAAAAAAAATTTTTCCACAAAAAAGATTTTTTTGCCCCCAAGTTTTTATTTTCACAAGGGTAACAAGAGAAATTGGACCCCAAAAGTTGTTGTCCAATTTGTCCTGAGTATGCTGGTACCCCATATGTGGGGGTAAACCACTGTTTGGGCGCACGGCAGAGCTCGGAAGGGAAGGAGCGCCTTTTTGGAATGCAGACTTTGATAGAATGGTCTGTGGGCATTATGTTGCGATTGCAGAGCCCCTGATGTACCTAAACTGTAGTAACCCCCCACAAGTGACCCCATTTTGGAAACTAGACACCCCAAGCAACTTATCTAGATGTGTGGTGAGAACTTTGAATGCCCAAGTGCTTCACAGAAGTTTAGAATGCAGAGTCGTGAAAATAAAAAATATTTTTTTTTTCACAAAAAAGATATTGTAGCCCCCAAGTTTTTATTTTCACAAGGGTAACAAGAGAAATTGGACCCCAGAAGTTGTTGTCCAATTTATCCCGAGTACGCTGATGCCCCATATGTGGGGGTAACCCACTGTTTGGGCGCACGGCAGAGCTCAGAAGGGAGGGAGCACCATTTGACTTTTTGAGCGCAAAATTGGCTGTCGTGTTTGGAGACCCCCTGATGTACCTAAACAGTGGAAACCCCCCAATTCTAGCTCCAACCCTAACCCCAACACACCCCTAACCCTAATCCCAACCTGATCCATAATCCTAATCACTAACCCTAACCATAATCACAACCCTTACCCCAAAACAACCCTAATGTCAACCCTAACAATAACCCTAATCAAAACCCTAAATCCAACACACCCCTAATCCTAATCTCAACCCTAACCTCAAACCTAACCCTAATCCCAATACACCCCTAATCACAACCCTAACCTTAACCCTAATCCCAAACCTAACCCTAATCCCAAGCGTAACCCTAATGCCAACCCTAACCCTAATACCAACCCTAATCCAAACCCTAACCCTAATCCCAGCTCTAACCCTAACTTTAGCCCCAACCCTAGCCCTAACTTTAGCCCCAACCCTAACCCTAGCCCTAAGGCTACTTTCACACTTGCGTCGTTTGGCATTCCGTCGCAATCCGTCGTTTTGGACAAGAAACGGATCCTGCAAATGTGCCCGCAGAATGCGTTTTTTGCCGATAGACTTGTATTGCCGACGGATCGTGACGGATGGCCACACGTCGCGTCCGTCGTGCACTGGATCAGTTGTGTTTTGGCGGACCGTCGGCACAAAAAAAGTTCAATGAAACGTTTTTTTGTACGTCGCATCCGCCATTTCTGACCGCGCATGCGTGGCCGTAACTCCGCCCCCTCCTCCCCAGGACATAGATTGGGCAGCGGATGCGTTGAAAAACTACAGCTGCTGCCCACGTTGTGCACAATTTTCACAACATGCGTCGGTATGTCGGGCCGACGCATTGCGACGGCCCCGTACCGACGTAAGTGTGAAAGAAGCCTAACCCTAAATTTAGCCCCAACCCTAACCCTAAATTTAGCCCCAACCCTAACCCTAAATTTAGCCCCAACCCTAGCCCTAACCCTAGCCCTAACCCTACCCCTAACCCTAACCCTACCACTAACCCTACCCCTAACCCTACCCCTAACCTAACCCTACCCCTAACCCTACCCCTAGCCCTACCCCTAGCCCTACCCCTAACCCTACCCCTACCCCTAACCCTACCCCTAACCCTACCCCTAACCTAACCCTACCCCTAACCCTACCCCTAACCCTAACCCTACCCCTAACCCTAACCCTAACCCTACCCCTAACCCTACCCCTAACCCTAACCCTAACCATACCCCTAACCCTAACCCTACCCCTAACCCTAATTTTAGCCCCAACTGCTGTTCTCCTGCCGGCCGGCAGATGGAGACAGATGGCGGGCGCACTGCGCATGCGCCCGCCATTTTCTTCTGCCGGCGGCCAGGAGGAGCAGCAAGAGGATCCAGGGACACAGGTGAGTATTGTAGGGTCCCCGAATCCCCCTATTTCTCTGTCCTCTGATGTGCGATCACATCAGAGGACAGAGAATTACACTTTACTTTTTTTTTTTTTTTTGCGGTCGCCGGTAAACAGTTAATTACCGGCGATCGCAAAACAGGGGTCGGTTTCCGATCATGCTCTTTGGGGTCTCGGCTACCCCCGGCAGCTGAGACCCCAAAGATTCTCCCAGTGCCGGCCGGCGGGCGCACTGCGCATGCGCCCGCCATTTTGAAGATGGCGGCGCCCACCGGGAGACATGAGGAGCATCGGGGGAGATAGGTGAGTATTGGGGGGCCACCTGGGACCCCTTTTCTCTGTCCTCCGATGTGCGATCACATCGGAGGACAGAGAAATTAAAAAGAGATCGCGTTTTTTTTTTTTGTTTTTTCTTTTGCGATCGCCGGTAAACGGTTAATTACCGGCTATCGCAAATGCGGGGTGGGTTAAAACCCCCCCGAATCATGTTCTTTGGGGTCTCGGCTACCCCCGGCAGCCGAGACCCCGGAGAAAATCGGCCTCTGGGGGGCGCTATTTACTTTTTCCACAGCGCCGTTAATTAACGGCGCTGTGGTTTAAGTACCCTTAGCGGCCACCGTTAAAAGGCGTATCGGCGGTCGCTACGGGGTTAAAAATTAATTTAATGAAAAAAACACAAAGGTTGTTGTATTAATTTATTCTACTCTCAATCCACTCACTGAAGACCCTCGATCTGTAAATAAAAAAAAAATAATAAACCAAGAATATACATACCTTCCGAGGATCTGTAAGGTCCAACGATGTAAATCCATCTGAAGGGGTTAAAATATTTTGCAGGCAGGAGTTCTGTTAATGCAGCGCTACTCCTGCCTGCAAAACCCCAGCGAATGAAGGTAAAGTAGGTCAATGACCTATATTTAGCTTCATTTGCGGTGAGGCGCCCTCTGCTGGCTGTTCCTAGATCGTGGGAACTTTCCTAGAAAGCTCCCTGGCTCGAGTTCATATGAGGACAACCAGCAGAGGGCGCCCTCTTATGATCTCGAGCCAGGGAGCTTTCTAGGAACGTTCCCACGATCTAGGAACAGCCAGCAGAAGGCGCCTCACCGCAAATGAAGCTAAATATAGGTCATTGACCTACTTTACCTTCATTCGCTGGGGTTTTGCAGGCAGGAGTAGCGCTGCATTAACAGAACTCCTGCCTGCAAAATATTTTAACCCCTTCAGATGGATTTACATCGTTGGACCTTACAGATCCTCGGTAGGTATGTATATTCTTGGTTTATTATTTTTTTTTTATTTACAGATCGAGGGTCTTCAGTGAGTGGATTGAGAGTAGAATAAATTAATACAAAAACCTTTGTGTTTTTTTCATTAAATTAATTTTTAATAATGTGTTTGTGTATTTTTTTAACCCTTTACTAGTTTTGGATTAATAATGGATAGGTGTCAGAATTGACGCCTCTCCATTATTAATTAGGCTTAATGTCACCTTACAATAGCAAGGTGGCATTAACCCTTCATTACCCCATATCCCACCGCTACACAGGAATGGGAAGAGAGTGGCCAAGTGCCAGAATAGGCGCATCTTCCAGATGTGCCTTTTCTGGGGTGGCTGGGGGCAGATGTTTTTAGCCAGGGGGGGGCCAATAACCGTGGACCCTCTCCAGGCTATTAATATCTGCCCTCAGTCACTGGCTTTACTACTCTGGCGGAGAAAATTGTGCGGGAGCCCACGCCATTTTTTTCCGCCATTTAACCCCTTAATTTACTAGCTAGAACGACCAAATTTTGCATATACACACTACTAACATTAGTAGTTTGGAATATGCAAAAAAAAATGGGGATATGAGATGGTTTACTGTATGTAAACCAGGTCTCATATCATGTCGGGTTTTAGGAAGGAGAAAGCAAAAGCCGGTAATTGAATTACCGGCTTTCTGCTAATATCGCGCTGGATGAAATATTAATATATATACACATATGTGTCTCAGTGACATATATATATATATATATATATATACCTATTCTATGTGTACACATTTATTCTACCTATTCTATTGTAAGCTGTCAGTGTGATTTTACTGTACACCGCACTGAATTGCCGGCTTTTCTCTCTAACAGCGCTGCGTATTCCTCGCAAGTCACACTGCTGGTCCGTGTGTAATCCGTATTTTTGGGGCTTCCATAGACTTTCATTGACGTTTTATTTGCGCAATACGGTGACAAACGCAGCATGCTGCGATTTTCTACGGCCGTAGAAAGCCGTATAATACTGATCAGTTTAATACGGCAGATAGGAGCAGGGGCATAGAGAATAATTGTGCCGTATTTTTTGCGAGTTTTACGGACGTAGTTTCTGCGCTCTTACGTCCGTAAAACTCGCAAGTGTGACGCCGGCCTTACCCTTGTGAAAATAAAAAAATGCTTGCTAAAACATCATTTTTGAGGAAAGAAAAATGATTTTTTATTTTCACGGCTCTGCGTTGTAAACGTCTGTGATGCACTTGGTGGTTCAAAGTGCTCACCACATATCTAAATAAGTTCCTTGGGGGGTCTAGTTTACAAAATGGGGTCACTTGTGGGGGGTTTCTATTGTTTAGGCACATCAGGGTCTCTGCAAACGCAACGTGACGCCCGCAGACCATTCCATCAAAGTCTGCATTTCAAAAGTCACTACTTCCCTTCTGAGCCCCGACATGTGCCCAAACAGTGGTTTACCCCCACACATGGGGTATCAGCGTACTCAGGAGAAACTGGACAACAACTTTTAGGGTCCAATTTCTCCTGTAACCCTTGGGAAAATAAAAAATTCTGGGCTAAATAATTATTTTTGAGGAAAGAAAACGTATTTATTATTTTCACGGCTCTGCATTATAAACTTCTGTGAAGCACTTGGGGGTTCAAAGTGCTCACCACACATCTAGATAAGTTCCTTTCGGGGTCTAGTTTCCAAAATGGGGTCATTTGTGGGGGCTTTCTACTGTTTAGCCACATCAGGGGCTCTGCAAACGCAACGTGACGCCCACAGAGCATTCCATCAAAGTCTGCATTTCAAAACTTCACTACTTCAATTCCGAGCCCCAGCATGTGCCCAAACAGTGGTTTACCCCCACATATGGGGTATCAGCGTACTCAGGAGAAACTTGACAACAACTTTTGGGGTCAAATTTCTCCTGTTACCCTTGGGAAAATAAAAAATTGCAGGCTAAAAGATCATTTTTGAGAAAATATTTTTATTTTTTTTATTTTCATGGCTCTGCGTTATAAACTTCTGTGAAGCACTTGGGGGTTCAAAGTCCTCACCACACATCTAGATTAGTTCCTTTGGGGGTCTTGATTCCAAAATGGGGTCATTTGTGGGGGATCTCCAATGTTTAGGCACACAGGGGCTCTCCAAACGTGACATGGTGTCCGCTAATAATTGGAGCTAATTTTCCATTTAAAAAGCCAAATGGCGTGCCTTCCCTTCCGAGCACTGCCGTGCGCCCAAACAGTGGTTTACCCCCACATATGAGGTATCAGCGTACTCAGAACAAATTGTACAACAACTATCGTGGTTCAGTTTCTCCTTTTACCATTGTGAAAATAAAAAAATTGTTGCTAAAAGATAATTTTTGTGACTAAAAAATTAAATGTTCATTTTTTCCTTCCATGTTGCTTCTGCTGCTGTGAAGCACCTGAAGGGTTAATAAACTTCTTGAATGTGGTTTTGTGCACCTTGATGGGTGCAGTTTTTAGAATGGTGTCACTTTTGGGTAATTTCAGCCATATAGACCCCGTAAACTGACTTCAAATGTGAGGTGGTCCCTAAAAAAAATGGTTTTGTAAATTTCGTTGTAAAAATGAGAAATCGCTGGTCAAATTTTAACCCTTATAACTTCCTAGCAAAAAAAAATTTTGTTTCCAAAATTGTGCTGATTTAAAGTATACATGTGGGAAATGTTATTTATTAACTATTTTGTGTCACATGACTCTCTGGTTTAACAGAATAAAAATTCAAAATGTGAAAATTGCGAAATTTTCACAATTTTTGCCAAATTTCCGTTTTTATCACAAATAAACGCATAATTTATTGACCTAAATTTACCAATAACATGAAGCTCAATATGTCACGAAAAAACAATCTCAGAACCGCTAGGATCCGTTGAAGCGTTCCTGAGTTATTACCTCACAAAGGGACACTGGTGAGAATTGCAAAAAACGGCAAGGTCTTTAAGGTCAAAATAGGCTGGGTCATGAAGGGGTTATAATGCAATAATGGGTGGTGATCAAAAGAACATATCTAAAACTGAGGGCTGTATGTTGTGGTAAAGGTAATACGCTCTTCACTAGACCTATGTTTATTGCTTGCCTTATAAAGCATAGTATCCTGATCAATATCATCCACAATGCTCTCAGCCCTCTGTAGCATCCAGCTGGAATAACCCCTATGGGCCAGTCTATCCTTCACCTCCCTTTTACTCCTGTCATAGACTTCCTTGGTGATACAATTCCTCTTAAACCTTTAGAGTTCCCCCACAGGTACTGTATGTTTTTTATTACATGTCTTGGATGACATGATTTGGCGTGTAATATGGAGTTAGTAGCGGTACATTTCCGGAAAGGGGAGATTGTGATGACTGAATCTGATTTAAAGGGACTCTGTCACCAGAATTTGGCGGGACTGGTTTTGGGTCATATGGGCGGAGATTTCGGGTGTTTGATTCACCCTTTCCTTACCCGCTGGCTGCATGCTGGCTGCAATATTGGATTGAAGTTCATTCTCTGTCCTCCATAATACACGCCTGCGCAAAGCAATCTTGCCTTGTGCAGGCGTGTACTATGGAGGACAGAGAATGAACTTCAATCCAATATTGCAGCCAGCATGCAGCCAGCGGGTAAGGAAAGGGTGAATCAAACACCCGAAAACTCCGCCCATATGACCCAACACCAGTCCCGCCAAATTCAGGTGACAGGTTCCCTTTAAGTCTAAAGTAACATCTACAAAATTATGTTTCTGCCACTAATTGTATAGGTGAATTTCAAATTAATTTCATTATCATTCATATATTTGAAAAGTTCAGATATCAAGTCCGCAGGTCCCTCCTTCCTGTAATGTTTTGTACACGGTCTATTTAGAGTCTTGTGCTTGGGTGCGAGGAAGACACAGTAGACAGGTTTAGTTAGGACTTGCTTGTATTACTGCATACAAGTATGCCACAGAGAAACAGGTTTTACATAATTGCAGGTACACAGGCAGGAGACACGGCGGGCGACACAGCAGACCAGAGTAAACCTTAAGTTCAGCATTAAGCACAAAGCAGGTTCAGAGTCTCTCTGTTACTTCCCTGGTACATGTAGATTAGCATGCAGCAGAGTTCCAGTGTCCACAAGTGTCCCAGAGATCCACAGTAGGAGATGGCTGGAATACTAAGTCCAAGACTTCCCTGAGCAGGTCACAGGCTGACTGCAGACATGATTCAGAAGCACTGATTGAACAGCTGAGCCTGCTTAAAAATGCAAGAGGCAGCCACCTAATATGGGGGAGAAGGAGTTAACATGTGAAAACATGAACAAACTCTCCCAGGCTGCCATATAAAAGTTAGCGATAGATGGCGAAAACCCTGCGCCCATCGGGGCTCCGCAAACCTGCAATAAAAATTCTTTGTTAAAAGAAAAGAAGTTGTGTTTAAGGGCGGAATTAAGGTGGACGTGTCTGCATTTCTGAACAGCGGGGTGGAGTTTAATTTGATCGACGTTAGGTTCATCCAGGTCCAAGGCCTCATCCCACATAATCTGTCCAGACCCATACCCATAATTGCCATCACAGAAAAAAAAAGGAGGACGTAAATCTCCAGCGTGAAACTTGGATAAAAGTTCAATTTATTTAGACAAATCCATTAAAGTCCTTGTTTCATAGTGGTACAGCAAATGATGGGGTGCATGGTCGTATCATGTACCCCATCATTTGCTGTTCCACTATGAAACAAGGATTTTAATGGATTTGTCTAAATAAATTGAACTTTTATCCAAGTTTCACGCTGGAGATTTACTTCCTCCTTTTTTTTTCCGTTGTGGACAACGCCTCTGATCCAGGCACCTCCTTGCATAAATTTCATTATGAGTCAATCAAGACTTTTGTTCCTGAGCAAACTTGTATTCAAGGACTTCTGCTTCAAACTGGTGAGCTGAATTTTTTCCCCTTCCCTTTTTTCCGTTGCATAGACATAAATGCCATCGACTCCACCCCCTTGAGACAGGGACACTTTAGTCAAGTCATCCGAGACTTGCAGCTTCAGGTGGGTGCCATGCACACTGAGGTGTTGGACTGTTATGTGCTAGAGGGTCTGCCCTCACCTGTGGTATTGGGACTTCCTTGGCTCGCTCTGCACAATCCTGTAATTGATTGGCAGACTCAGACAATAATTAACCCCTCTGTGACCTTAGACGTACTATCCCGTCGAGGTGCCCTGGGCTTATCTGACCCTGGACGGGATAGTACGTCATAGCCGATCGGCCGCGCTCACGGGGGGAGCGCGGCCGATCGCGGCCGGGTGTCAGCTGCTTATCGCAGCTGACATCCGGCACTATGTGCCAGGAGCGGTCACGGACCGCCCCCGGCACATTAACCCCTGGCACACCGCGATCAAAGATGATCGCGATGTGCCGGCGGTACAGGGAAGCACCGCGCAGGGAGGGGGCTCCCTGCGGGCTTCCCTGAGCCCCCCGCAGCAACGCGATGTGATCGCGTTGCTGCGAGGGTCTCCTCACCTCCCTCCCTGCTCGAGCCCCGGATCCAAGATGGCCGCGGATCCGGGTCCTGCAGGGAGGGAGGTGGCTTCACAGAGCCTGCTCAGAGCAGGCACTGTGAAGCAGCCTGCACTCCTATCAGATCAGTGATCTGACAGAGTGCTGTGCAAACTGTCAGATCACTGATCTGTGATGTCCCCCCCTGGGACAAAGTAAAAAAGTAAAAAAAAAAATTTCCAAATGTGTAAAAAAAATAAAAAAAAATATTCCAAAATAATGAAAAAAAAAAAAAAATATTATTCCCATAAATACATTTCTTCATCTAAATAAAAAAAAAAAACCAATAAAAGTACACATATTTAGTATCGCCGCGTCCGTAACGGCCCGACCTATAAATCTGGCCCACTAGTTAACCCCTTCAGTAAACACCGTAAGAAAAAAAAAAAAAAAACGAGGCAAAAAACAACGCTTTATTATCATACCGCCGAACAAAAAGTGGAATAACACGCGATCAAAAGGACAGATATAAATAACCATGGTACCGCTGAAAGCGTCATATTGTCCCGCAAAAAAAGAGCTGCCATACAGCATCATCAGCAAAAAAATAAAAAAGTTATAGTCCTGAGAATAAAGCGATGCAAAAATAATTATTTTTTCTGTAAAATAGTTTTTATCGTATAAAAGCACCAAACCATAAAAAAATGATATAAATGAGGTATCGCTGTAATCGTACTGACCCGAAGAATAAAACTGATTTATCAATTTTACCAAACGCGGAACGGTATAAACGCCTCCCCCAATAGAAATTCATGAATAGCTGGCTTTTGGTCATTCTTCCTCACAAAAATCGGAATAAAAAGCGATAAAAAAATGTCACGTGCCCAAAAATGTTTTCAATAAAAACGTCAACTCGTCCCGCAAAAAACAAGACCTCACATGACTCTGTGGACCAAAATATGGAAAAATTATAGCTCTCAAAATGTGGTATTGCAAAAAATATTTTTTGCAATAAAAAGGGTCTTTCAGTGTGTGACGGCTGCCAATCATAAAAATCCGCTAAAAAACTCGCTATAAAAGTAAATCAAACCCCCCTTCATCACCCCCTTAGTTAGGGAAAAATAAAAAAAAATGTATTTATTTCCATTTTCCCATTAGGGCTAGGGTTAGGGCTAGGGTTAGGGCTAGGGCTAGGGTTAGGGCTAGGGTTAGGGCTAGGGTTAGGGTTAGGGTTAGGGCTAGGGTTAGGGCTAGGGTTAGGGCTAGGGTTAGGGCTAGGGTTAGGGCTAGGGCTAGGGTTAGGGCTAGGGTTAGGGCTAGGGTTAGGGCTAGGGTTAGGGCTAGGGTTAGGGTTAGGGCTAGGGTTAGGGCTAGGATTAGGGTTAGGGTTAGGGTTGGGGCTACAGTTAGGGTTGGGGCTAAAGTTAGGGTTAGGGTTTAGATTACATTTACAGTTGGGAATAGGGTTGGGATTAGGGTTAGGGGTGTGTCAGGGTTAGAGGTGTGGTTAGGGTTACCGTTGGAATTAGGGTTAGGGGTGTGTTTAGATTAGGGTTTCAGTTATAATTGGGGGGTTTCCACTGTTTCGGCACATCAGGGGCTCTCCAAACACGACATGGCGTCCGATCTCAATTCCAGCCAATTCTGCGTTGAAAAAGTAAAACAGTGCTCCTTCCCTTCCGAGCTCTCCTGTGTGCCCAAACAGGGGTTTACCCCAACATATGGGGTATCAGCGTACTCAGGACAAATTGGACAACAACTTTTGTGGACCAATTTCTCCTGTTACCCTTGGGAAAATACAAAACTGGGGGCTAAAAAATAATTTTTGTGGGAAAACAAAAAGATTTTTTATTTTCACGGCTCTGCGTTATAAACTGTAGTGAAACACTTGGGGGTTCAAAGTTCTCACAACACATCTAGATAAGTTCATTGAGGGGTCTAGTTTCCAATATGGGGTCACTTGTGGGGGGTTTCTACTGTTTAGGTACATTAGGGGCTCTGCAAACGCAATGTGACGCCTGCAGACCAATCCATCTAAGTCTGCATTCCAAATGATGCTCCTTCCCTTCCGAGCCCTCCCATGCGCCCAAACGGTGGTTCCCCCCCACATATCGGGTATCAGCGTACTCAGGACAAATTGGACAACAACATTTAGGGTCCAATTTCTCCTGCTAACCTTGGAAAAATACAAAACTGGGGGCTAAAATATAATTTTTGTGGAAAAAAAAATATTTTTTATTTGCATGGCTCTGCGTTATAAACTGTAGTGAAATACTTGGGGGTTCAAAGCTCTCACAACACATCAAGATGAGTTCCTTAGGGGGTCTACTTTCCAAAATGGTGTCACTTGTGGGGGGTTTCTACTGTTTAGGTACATTAGGGGCTCTGCAAACGCAATGTGATGCCTGCAGACCATTCCATCTAAGTCTGCATTCCAAATGGCGCTCCTTCCCTTCCGAACCCTCCCATGCGCCCAAACGGTGGTTCCCCCCCACATATGGGGTATCAGCGTACTCAGGACAAATTGGACAACAACTTTTGTGGTCCAATTTCTCCTCTTACCCTAGGGAAAATACAAAACTGGGGGCTAAAAAATAATTTTTGTGGGAAAAAAATTTTGTTTTATTTTTATGGCTCTGCATTATAAACTTCTGTGAAGCCCTTGGTGGGTCAAAGTGCTCACCACACATCCAGATAAGTTCCTTAGGGGGTCTACTTTCCAAAATGGTGTCACTTGTGGGGGGTTTCAATGTTTAGGCACATCAGTGGCTCTCCAAACGCAACATGGCGTCCCATCTCAATTCCTGTCAATTTTGCATTGAAAAGTCAAACGGCGCTCCTTCCCTTCCGAGCTCTCCCATGCGCCCAAACAGTGGTTTACTGCCACATATGGGGTATCAGCGTACTCGGGACAAATTGGACAACAACTTTTGAGGTCCAATTTCTTCTCTTACCCTTGGAAAAATAAAAAATTGGGGGCAAAAATATAATTTTTGTGAAAAAATATGATTTTTTATTTTTACGGTTCTGCATTATAAACTTCTGTGAAGCACTTGGTGGGTCAAAGTGCTCACCACACCTCTAGATAAGTTCCTTAGGGGGTCTACTTTCCAAAATGGTGTCACTTGTGGGGGGTTTCAATGTTTAGGCACATCAGTGGCTCTCCAAACGCAACATGGCGTCCCATCTCAATTCCTGTCAATTTTGCATTGAAAAGTCAAACGGCGCTCCTTCCCTTCCGAGCTCTCCCATGCGCCCAAACAGTGGTTTACTGCCACATATGGGGTATCAGCGTACTCGGGACAAATTGGACAACAACTTTTGAGGTCCAATTTCTTCTCTTACCCTTGGAAAAATAAAAAATTGGGGGCAAAAATATAATTTTTGTGAAAAAATATGATTTTTTATTTTTACGGTTCTGCATTATAAACTTCTGTGAAGCACTTGGTGGGTCAAAGTGCTCACCACACCTCTAGATAAGTTCCTTAGGGGGTCTACTTTCCAAAATGGTGTCACTTGTGGGGGGTTTCAATGTTTAGGCACATCAGTGGCTCTCCAAACGCAACATGGCGTCCCATCTCAATTTCTGTCAATTTTGCATTGAAAAGTCAAACTGCGCTCCTTCCCTTCCGAGCTCTCCCATGCGCCCAAACAGTGGTTTACTGCCACATATGGGGTATCAGCGTACTCAGGACAAATTGGACAACAACTTTTGAGGTCCAATTTCTTCTCTTACCCTTGGAAAAATAAAAAATTGGGGGCAAAAATATAATTTTTGTGAAAAAATATGATTTTTTATTTTTACGGTTCTGCATTATAAACTTCTGTGAAGCACTTGGTGGGTCAAAGTGCTCACCACACATCCAGATAAGTTCCTTAGGGGGTCTACTTTCCAAAATGGTGTCACTTGTGGGGGGTTTCAATGTTTAGGCACATCAGTGGCTCTCCAAACGCAACATGGCGTCCCATCTCAATTCCTGTCAAGTTTGCATTGAAAAGTCAAATAGCGCTCCTTCCCTTCCGAGCTCTCCCATGCGCCCAAACAGTGGTTTACTGCCACATATGGGGTATCAGCGTACTCAGGACAAATTGGACAACAACTTTTTGGGTCCAATTTCTCCTGTTACCCTTGGTAAAATAAAACAAATTGGAGCTGAAGTAAATTTTTTGTGTAATAAAGTTAAATGTTCATTTTTATTTAAACATTCCAAAAATTCCTATTAAACACCTGAAGGGTTAATAAACTTCTTGAATGTGGTTTTGAGCACCTTGAGGGGTGCAGTTTTTAGAATGGTGTCACACTTGGGCATTTTCTATCATATAGACCCCTCAAAATGACTTCAAATGAGACGTGGTCCCTAAAAAAAAATGGTGTTGTAAAAATGAGAAATTGCTGGTCAACTTTTAACCCTTATAACTCCCTAACAAAAAAAAAAATTGGTTCCAAAATTATGCTGATGTAAAGGAGACATGTGGGAAATGTTACTTATTAAGTATTTTGTGTGACATATCTCTGTGATTTAATTGCATAAAAATTCAAAGTTTGAAAATTGCGAAATTTTCAAAATTTTCGCCAAATTTCCGTTTTTTTCACAAATAAACGCAGGTACTATCAAAGAAATTTTACCACTATCATGAAGTACAATATGTCACGAGAAAACAATGTCAGAATCACCAGGATCCGTTGAAGCGTTTCGGAGTTATAACCTCATAAAGGGACAGTGGTCAGAATTGTAAAAATTGGCCTGGTCATTAACGTGCAAACCACCCTTGGGGGTAAAGGGGTTAAATGTGTGTATTGTCAAGGACACAGCTTGAGTACCTATTTGGCTAGGGTGGAAGCCCAGTCTGTGCCTAGTTACCTGTCAGATTTTGGGTATGTGTTCTCTGAGCAGGGAAGTCAAGAACTTCCTCCTCATCGTGCCATTAATTTCGCTCCTGGTACCAAGCTGCCCAAGAACAGACTCTATAATATCTCTGGTCCAAAGAGTCAGGCCATGAAGGACTACATCAAAGCCTGGCTAAGGGTTATTTCAGACCATCCTCATCCCCCATTGCTACAGGTTCTTTTTTGTAAAGAAAAAAGATGAGGGGGTTACGCCCTTGCCTGGATTTCCGGGAACTCAATATGATCACTGTCCGTGATCCGTATCCGCTCCCTCTCATTCCTGACCTCTTTAATCAAACCTTAGGGGCACATTGTTTCTCTAAGATGGACCTCAGGGGGAGCAATTAATCTCATCCGCATTAAAGAAGAATAAGAAGAAGTGGGAGAAGGAGAAGAGGAAGAAGAAAAAGAAGAAGTGGAAGAAGGAGATGTGGAAAAAGAAGAAGAAGAGGAGAGAAAACAGGAAAAAGAGGAAGAAGAAGTTGGAAAAAGAAGAAGAGGAAGAAGGAGAAGAAGGAGAAGAAGAACGAGGAGAAGAAGAAGGAGAAGAAGAGGAAGAAGAATGAGGAGAAGAAGAGGAAGAAGATTGAGAAGGAGAAGGAGGAGGAGATAAAAAAAGAAGGTGAAGAATAGCTATAATAATTGTAATAATAATAATACGAAGAAGAAAAATGAAAACCATGATATTATTATTATTACTATTATTACTATTATCATCATTATTATTATTATTTATATTATTATTATTACTACTACTATTATTATCATCATTATTATTGTAGATTGTAAGCTTGCGAGCAGGGACCTCACTCCTAATGTCACTGTTTAAATTGTCTTAACTCGTACCGAATTTATTGTTTGTACATGTCCCTGCTTAATTGTAACGTGCTGCGGAATATGTTGGCGCTATATAAATAAAAATTATTATTATTATTATTATTAAAGAGGGGGATGAGTGGAAAACTGTGTTTAGGGACACTATGAGAATCTGGTGATGCCTTTTGGGTTAACGAACGCGCCCGCTGTCTTTCAACACTTTATAAATTATATCTTTAGTCAACTGGTAGGCAGATTCACTGTTATCTACCTGGATGACATAGTAATTTATTCACCTGACCTTGAGTCACATCAGGTACATGTCAGGCAGGTCTTATATATACTCCGAGACAATAAATTATATGTCAAACCTGAGAACTGTATGTTCTCAGTTGAGGAGATCCCTTTCCTAGGATATGTGTTGTCTTCCACCGGTTTTTGCATGTATCTGCAGCGCCCCAGAGACCTGGTCATTGCAGTATGGCCCTAAGGAGAGTAGCGGTACGTCCGATGGCACTAAAGAGTTCTCCTGACCAGGTATCACCAGAACACATTACACTTCACACTCCGGCCACTAGGGAGAGAAAAAGGCTTTATTTATTGGGCCACTCCTCTCACTGGTAAAACTAGGGGCTGGGGAGGAAGTTAGTCAGAAGCTGACTGGGTTGGAACCAGGCAACATCCCGTGGCAGGGGGTGTTGCAGGGAGAAGGCACAGGGGGGTCCCTGTCAGGCGTGGGAACCTGGCAGGTGCCTAGCAAACAGAACAGAACGTAATGGAACCGCGCCTGCACACCTTGCGGCGGTATCCCAAGAGAGAGACACGTAGGGAAGAATATTGTGGAACAGTGTAAACGAGATCAGCACAAAGGAAAGCCAGTAAGAGTCGTGCCGAGAGAGACAGGCAACATCTTACTGAGGCGCGTAGTCGGTGGCCGGATCACCGTAGGAGTAACTGACTTCAAGCCTTACTTCAAATTCCGCAGGACAGTTGACTATAGATTGGCTGTCTACCTTAAACACCTACGAAGACATAGGGGGCAACATTGGGAGAGGGGCGTCTCTAGGGTCCCGGAAGACCTCCAAGCCTTCCCGTCAAATGGGTGGCGTCCTAGCCAAAATATACCTGGGGGACGTTAGAAACTAGCAACATCTGGAACCAAAGAACGAGAGAGAGAGAGAGGAAGCTGTAGAGAACGAACGAAGGAGGACAACAGTTGTGAGGACTATTCCGAATGCTCAGCAGGGTAGGACTACAACACACAGGCGCTATTGGTAGGCAACGATTTCCATCTGCGAGGGAAACTCTGGATGTGCCCATTGGACCGGCCGGTCTCTGATAGCCCGGTTGAACGTGCTCTGGACTGAGTATATCGAAGCCTTCAGTAAAAAGGTAAAGAGACTGCAACCTTGTGTCCTCGTTATTGCCTGCACCTCACATCATTACCATCCACCTTTCTGGGAAGCCCTGGGGACATACTTCACCTGTCGGAAGGTAAACCATCCAGCTGCCATTCCATCACCCCAGCGGACCCCACAGCAGCGTCGGTCACCCTGACCGAACACCACAGGTGGCGTCACGAACCCCTGACAGACTGTACTACCACCTTCATTGGACGCCCCTTAGCAGGGTCACGACCGGGTCCAGCCACCGTGACAATGGCAGAATCAAGCAGAAAGGACCGGTACCGAGTGACTTGTGGCCCTGTGTCTGGGGGCGCTCCATATCCAGCAAAAGTCTGCGCGGTATTGGATTGGGATCGTGCAGAGTAGAGTTGAGCGACTTACTTTTTTCAGATTGAGTCGGGTTTCGCGAAACCTGACTTTGTCAAAAGTCGGGTCGGGTGAAATCGGCCGATTATTGTGAAAACTCGGGGGCCGACTGAAACACGAAACCCAATGCAAGTCAATGGGGAATCAAAGTCGGCAGTGAGTGGAGGACAGGAAAACACCTACAGTGCCCATTTTAATTCCAAAAAATCAATTCTTATTACTTAAGCTTGTCAATCTTAATTTACTTTATAATAATAGTTAGGCATTGAAAACTGGGGGTCATTTGGCTAAAGTTGTGGGGGGTAGGGCTGGCTCAAGATTTTCGTGGGCCCAGGAAACGCGGAATATGTCACGGCAGTGGAGCAGGGAGAGGTAAGTATTTCAAAGTACCGTATATATTCGAGTAATATACCGGGAGGTCGGCAGGGAAGGGGGAACGGGGGCTGTGTAATTATACTTACCTGCTCCTGTTGCGGTCCCTGCAGCTTCCCCGGCGCTGCAGATTCTTCCTGTACTGAGTGGTCACATGGCACCGCTCATTACAGAAATGAATAGGCGGCTCCACCTCCCATAGAGGTGGAGCCGCATATTCATTGCTGTAAATTATTATTATTATTATTTATTTATATAGCACCATTGATTCCATGGTGCTGTACATGAGAAGGGGTTACATACGAGTTACAAATATCACATACAGTAAACAAACTAACAATGACGGACTGATACAGAGGGGCGAGGACCCGGCCTTGCGGGCTTACATTCTACAGGATTATGGGGAAGGAGACAGTAGGTTGAGGGTGATATGATCGGTAACTGTGACCGCTCAATTACAGGAAGAAGCTGCAGCGCCGGGGAAGCCAGGGTCTGCAGGGACCGCAACAGGAGCAGGTAAGCATACGGGGAGCGCAGCGCTGCGCTATATTTACCTGCTCCTCGCTCCGGTGCGGCTCCGTCTCCAGCGTCCTCTAGCAGTGACACTCAGGTTAGAGGGCGCTGTGACGTAGTCCGTGCGCGCCCTCTGCTGAGCATCAGTGCTGGAGACGGAGCCGTACGAGGAGCAGGTAAATATTGAAAGCGCTGGCATCCTGAGCAAGAGAGGTGAGTATGTGATTTTTTTTTTATTGCAGCACCAGCAGCATTCTATATGACACAGCTTTATAAGGAGCATCTATGGGGCCATAATCAACGGTGCAGAGCAATATATATGGGGCACAGCTTTATAAGGAGCATCTTTGGGGCCATAATCAAAGGTGCAGAGCATTATATATGGCACAGCTTTATAAGGAGCATCTATGGGGCCATAATCAACGGTGCAGAGCAATATATATGGGGCACAGCTTTATAAGGAGCATCTATGGGGCCATAATCAAAGGTGCAGAGCATTCTATATGGCACAGCTTTATATGGAGCATCTATGGGGCCATAATGAACGGTATAGAGCATTCCATATGGCACAGCTTTATGTGGAGCATCTATGGGGCCATAATGAACGGTGGAAAGCATTCTATATAGCACAGTTGTATATGGAGCATCTATGGGGCAATAATGAATGGTATGGAGCATCTATTTTTATTTTTGAAATTTACCAGTAGCTGCTGCATTTCCTACCCTAGGCTTATACTCGAGTCAATAAGTTTTCCCAGTTTTTTGTGGCAAAATTAGGGGGGTCGGCTTATACTCGGGTCGGCTTATACTTGAGTATATACGGTAGGCTAAATGCAGTTCAAAATTGGTAACAGGACTAAACAGGCGGCATTGCTTTGTTCAGTGGAGGAAAACTGTAATGAGTGTCAGACACAGTTAGTAGGCCCAAGTAATAAAGTAGGCTAAATGCAGTTCAAAATTGGTAACAGGACTAAACAGGCGACATTGCTTTGTTCAGTGGAGGAAAACTGTAATGAGTGGCAGACACAGTTAGTAGGCCCAAGTAATAAAGTAGGCTAAATGCAGTTCAAAATTGGTAACAGGACTAAACAGGCGACATTGCTTTGTTCAGTGGAGGAAAACTGTAATGAGTGGCAGACACAGTTAGTAGGCCCAAATAATAAAGTGGGCTAAATGTCTGCCAAAAAATTGTTCATAAATAAACAGGCGACATTGCTTTGCTCAGTGTCGGAAGATTGTAATGAGTAGCAGACTAACTTAGTAGGCCCAAATAATAAAGTGGGCTAAATGTCTGCCAAAAAATTGTTCATAAATAAACAGGTGGCATAGCTAGGTACAGGGGTGGGCTCCTCTGCTGAGTAGCAGACAGTGGTAGTAGGCGCAAAGTATTAACTGGTCTAAATGGAGGCCAGGGCCCCTGTATATTTTAACTATCATCTATCATTTCAACAAATTTGTATTGGCAGTGCCATTGAAGGATTTAACAGCACAGACTACACAGTGGTGGAGCAGGGAGAGGTAAGTATTGCATGTGGTAGAGCACTGTTCGAGCTGGGGGGAACACTCTCTCATTGGCGGCGGTACTGGCACAGGGCCCCTCATATTACGACGGTGTGTCTGACGTTGGTTGTGCACCACCACCCTCAGAAACACTTCATTGTACTATGAGGGACCCTGTGCCAGTGCCTTCGCCCAAGAGTGGGCCCACCCACCTGTCCAGGCAAACGGCACACGCACGGGTGCTTGCGCCAGGTGGTGACCACGGCCCTGTGGGGGGAGTCAGCCCATTTAGAGAGGTATAAAAATGGCATATGGTGGACATTCGGCACCTGCAAATGGAGGAATTGGAGAAGTCAGTAAGAGGAGGCCAAAAGCAAGACATTTTTCAGGCAAGCTACGTGTCAGTAGGGGAAGGTGGGTCAAAATCATTCGAAATCCATGATTGGTTCATTTTAATGAAGGTTAGATCATCAACATTTTGGGTAGCCAGACGTGTCCTTTTTTCGGTCAGTATTGAATCAGCAGCACTGAAGACTCTTTCTGATAGCACACTAGAAGCAGGGCAAGCGAGCTCCTGTAATGCATATTCTGCCAATTCAGGACAGGTGTCTATTTTAGATGCCCAGTAATCAAAGGGGAATGACCTGTAAGGGAGAACATCGATAAGGGAGGAAAAGTAGTTCATAACCATACTGGACAAATGCTGTCTCCTGTCACTTTGAATCGATGCAGCAGTACCTGTTCTGTCAGCGGTCATTGTGAAATCACTCCACAACCTGGTCATAAAACCCCTCTGTCCAACACCACTTCGGATTTGTGCACCTCTAACACCTCTGCCATGTTGCCCCCTACGGCTCGTGTGAGAACCATCACCGTTGCTGTGTGCTGGGAATGCCTGAACCAAATGGTCTACAAGAGTTGCTTGTTTGGTAGCCAATATTTGCTCAAGGTTCTCATGTTGCATGATATTTTGTAATTTTCCTTTATATCGTGGATCAAGGGGGCAGGCCAATAAGTAATCGTCATCGGTCATCATTTTGATAATGCGGGGGTCCCTTTTTAGGATACGCAAGGCATACTCAGTCATGTGAGCCAATGTTCCAGGTGTCAATTCACTGCTTCTGCTGGGTTGAGGAGCACTTTCTTGCAAATCCAAATCACTTGTGTCCCGCAAAAACTCTGTACCTGACCTTGCAATGCCACCAGTTTCTATTGCCCCCTGAGAAGCATCCTCCTCCCATAAATATTCATCCCCATCATCCTCCTCCTCCTCCTCTTCATCCGCCACCTCGTCCAGGAGAGTTCCCTGAGCAGACAATGGCTGACTGTCATCAAGGCTTCACTCCTCCTCGGCTGCAGACACCAGCTCCTTAATGTGCGTCAAACTTTACATCCGCAGACGCATTAGTGGGATGCTCATGCTTATGATGGCATTGTCTGCACTTACCAGCCGTGTGTGTATTCCTCAAAACACTGAAGGACTTGACAGAGATCTTGTAGCTTCGACCACTGCACACCAGACAACTCCATGTCTGCCATCCAAGTGCCTGCCTGTGTATGTGTATCCTCCCACAAATTAATTACAGCACGCCTCTGTTCGCACAGCCTCTGAACCATGTGCAGTGTGGAGTTTCACCTAGTTGCAATGTCGATTATTAGGGGGTGCTGGGGACGATTCAGCGAACGCTGATGGTTCAGCATACGGCTGGAGTGTATGGGCGACCGGCGGATGTGCGAGCAAAGTCTTTGCACCTTCAGGAGCGGGGCTGGTAACTCTGGATAATTTTTGAGGAAGCACTGCACCACCAAGCTCAAGGTGTGAGCCAGGCAAGGTATGTGTTTAAGTTCTGAAAGTGCTATAGCAGCCATAAAATTCCTTCTGTTATCACTGACTACCTTGCCTGCCTCAAGATGTACACTGCCCAGCCATGACTGAGTTTGTTGCTGCAAGTACTTGGCCAGTACTTCCGCGGTGTGTCTGTTGTCGCCCAAACACTTCATTTGTAACACAGCCTGCTGACACTTACCACTAGCTGTTCAATAATGGGACACCTCGTGTGCAACACTGGCAGCTGCGGATGGAGTAGTTGTGCGACTTCGCTCTGTGGACGAGCTTTTGCTTCTGGAGGAGGAGGGGTGGCGAACGCCTACAGCCAACTGTTTCTTAGACCGTGGGCTAGGGAGAACTGTCCCACTATAGCTGTCCCCTGTGGACCCTGCATCCACCACATTAACCCAGTGCGCCGTGATGGACACGTAATGTCCCTGGCCATGCCTACTGGTCCATGCATCTGTTGTGAGGTGCACCTTTCCACTGACTGATTGCCTCAGTGCATGGACAATGCGGTCTTTGACATGCTGGTGGAGGGCTGCGATGGCTTTTTTCGCAAAAAAGTGCCGACTGGTTAGGTCATAGCGTGGTACTGCGTAGGCCATCAGGTCTTTGAAAGCTTTGCTTTCAACCAACTGGTAGGGCATCATCTCTAACAAGATTAGTATAGCAATGTGGGCGTTCAAACCCTGTGTACGCGGATGAGAGGATGAGTACTTTCTTTTCCTAACGAGAGTCTCTTGTAGGGTGAGCTGGACTGCAGAGCTGCATATGGTGGAACTAGCGGTGGTGGTGGTGAATATGGCGGATTGAGAGAGGGTTGGTGATGGTAACCAATAACCTTGTGATAACCTGACTGCTTTGGCCTTGCGACGATACCTCCACATTTGCTGCTGGTGGTGTCCTAACCGGTGGGCTTACAGTGAGGGAAGCAATGTAGCGTTGCTGACTACCTTCATTCTGAGCAGGTGTACCAACGGTACGGGACGTTTGGTAGTTAGTCCAGGCATGCAAGTGCATGCTGGTTAAATGTCTAAGCATGCTTGTTGTATTTAAATTTTGTAGATTCTTCCCTCTGCTAAAGTCCTTGAGCATTTCTTACTGATCATTCGGATCTTGGTTAAACAATTGCCACACTACACTCTTCCTACTATGGAATACCTTTTCAGGCATTGCATGCTGTGCTACTTTCACCGGATGGCCACGCTGTCCTAAAACTGTTTTTGTTTTTGACAAACGTTTTTGGCCTGATACGGGCCTGCCAGATGACAGCTGTTGCGATGTAGATGGCTGCTGCGGATCATCCTCCTCCGCTTCTGAGCTACTGGCAGCGGCACCGTCTTCCCCCAATGGCTGCCAATCTGGGTCAACAACTGGGTCATCTATCACCTCCTCTTCAATGTCATGTGCACCTTCCTCTGTGTCACCGTGTAAGGTGCTATAGCGTTCGGGACGGGGCACCATAGTCTCATCAGGGTCAGATTCTGGCTCTGTACACTGCGAGGGCAATGGAGTAATCTGAGTCAATGGAACAGCATAATAATCTAGCTGTGGCTGTGCATCAGTGCACTCCATGTCCGATTCATCTTGTAATGGGCAGTTAACAATTTCCCTTTCTAACCCAGGCACGGTATGTGTAAAGAGCTCCATGGAGTAACCTGTAGTGTCGCCTGACGCATCCTTCACTTTTGGTTTGGGTGAAGGACACAAGGAAACATCTTGCTCCTGACCGGGAGCATCCACTGACGACTCACTGCTTTTATATTTGGAACTTTCTGAAGAGGAGGCGAAAGAGCTAGAGGCTGAGTCAGCAAGGAAAGCCAAAACTTTTTCCTGCTGCTCCGGCTTTAAAAGCTGTTTTCCTACTCCCAGATAAGGGAGCCTTCAAGGCCTTGTGTAGCCAGACGATAACTCTGGCTCAACACCTCCAGCCTTAGGTGCTTTTGCCACTACCACCAGATGCACCACCGCCACCACCACCATGAGTACCAGCTGGCAACCACCGCCCACGGGCTCTTCCACCAGACTTCCTCATTTTTTGGAAAATCCAACCAAAATAAAACCGTTATATGGTACTGTAAAACAAGGTAGAAGGTGTATAGAAACTTGTTGAGAATTTAAATCTCCCTTTTTTTGGGAGACTGAACCAAAACTCAGGCCCTGTGCATAAAACAACACAATGTAAGTGGCAGAAAGTGGCTGGCTGATATACGACATACTAACAGGACTGAAATATATCCACTTTGTGAGAATTTGAATCTCACTTTTTTTTGGGAGACTGAACCAAAACTCAAGCCCTGTGCATAAAACAACACAATGTAAGTGGCAGAAATTGGCTGGCTGACATACAACAAACTAACAGGACTGAAGTATATCCAGTTTGTGAGAATTTGAATCTCCCTTTTTTGGGGAAGACTGAACCAAAAGTCAGGCCCAGTGTATATAACAACGCAATCTAGGTGGCAGAAATTGGCTTGCTGACATACGACAAACTAACGGGACTGAAGTATATCCACTTTGTGAGAATTTGAATCTCACTTTTTTGGGGGGAGACTTAACCAAAACTCAGGCCCAGTGTATAAAACAACACAATGTAAGTGGCAGAAAGTGGTTGGTAGATATATGAAAAAATACAAGGACTGTAGTACAATTTCAATCTCCCTACAATGATGTCAGGAAAAGTATGGCAGCAATAAAAAGGACTGCTGCACACAAAAGTGTGGACAAATAAACAAGATAACTGTGCAGAAAGGAGCAACAGGATTTTTACTTTAAAAAAAGCAGTTGGTTTGCACAGCAGTGTGCAAACAGCAATGCAGCTATCAGGGAGCCTTATAAGGCAGCCTAATAAGCTACAGAGCTGGAGCACAAAAATCTAGCCTCCACTGTCCCTGCAAACAAATGGTGGTGTTGGACAGTGGAAATCGCTACAGCACATGCAGTTTGGGGGTTAATCTTCCCTCCCTAACTATATCCCTCCTTCTGATGAAGCTGCAGCAACCTCTCCCTATGCTAACATCGGCAGAAGTAAGATGGCGGTCGGCATGCACGCCCCTTTATAGCCCCTGTGACGCCGCAGAAAGCAAGCCAATCACTGTCATGCCCTTCTCTAAGATGGTGGGGACCGAGACTTATGTCATCACGCTGCCCACACTCTGCGTCCTCCTTCATAGGATGAAAAATGGCACTGAAAACGTCATACGAAACGCGACTTTGGCGCAAAGATCGCCTACCTCATGGCCGATCCCACACTAGGATCGGGTCGGGTTTCATGAAACCCGACTTTGCCGAAAGTCGGCGATTTTTGAATTTTTCCGATCCGTTTTGCTCAACCCTAGTGCAGAGGATTTGAAGCATTACAAAGATTTTTATGTTTTGCCAGCTACTACTTTAAGCTCATAAAAAACTTTTCGATAGTAACTAGTGATAAGCGAGTGTACTCGTTGCTCGGGTTTTCCCGAGCACGCTCGGGTGACCTCTGAGTATTTATGACTGCTTGGAGATTTAGTTTTCATTGCGGCAGCTGAATGATTTACAGCTACCAGCCTGCTTGATTACATGTGGGGATTCCCTAGCAACCAGACAACCTCCACATGTGCTCAGCCTTGCTGTAAATTATTCAGCTGCGGCGATGAAAACTAAATCTCCGAGCAGTCATAAATACTAGGAGGTCACCCGAGCGTGCTCAGGAAAATCTGAGTACACTTGCTCATCACTAGTAGTAGCCAAAGATCTTACGGATTTGACAAGGAAGAGGACGGACTTCTCCAAGTGGTCCAGTCCTGCTAGGGAGGCATTTGATACATTGAAAAGGTGGTTTCCTTCTGCACCAATTCTCATTCAGCCTGACGTCTCTCAGCCTTTTATCATTGCCATTCATGCGTCTGAGGTGGGAGAGGGGGCTGTTTTGTCGCAGGGTGGGTCTCCTGGTAAATGGCAACCATGTGCTTACTTTTGTAAAAACTGTCACCGGCTGAGAAAAATTATGACATTGATAACAAGTAACTCTTAGCAATCAAAAGGGCTTTTGAGGAGTGGCATCATTTTTTGGAGAGAGCGGTCTACCCAGTGATGGTAAACACGGATCTTAAGAATCTGGTATACTTGTAATCAGTGAAACATCAATCACCTCGACAGGCAAGATGAGCATTGTTCTTTACTAGGTTTAACTTTGTTGGCAAATATAGGCGGGGAACAAAAACATTAAGGCAGATGCCTTACCTTTTGCTTTCCTTAAGGAGGAAATCATTGTGAACCGATACCTATTCTTCAAAATGGGGTAGTGATGACGTCTATATGCTCCGATCTGGAAGGAGATGTTTTTAACACTCAGGGGGACACCCCTGCTGCCTGTCCACATGGTAAACTGTTTGTTCCTGTAAATCTCCATCTTAGAGTCCTCAGCGAACATTAGGATTCAATGTTGTCTGGACATCCTGGTAAAAAGCCACAGCTGATCTGCTTACTCAGCATTTTTGGTGATCAGGAGCTCATCAGGATATCCGGGAGTATGTAACCACCTGCAGTGTCTGCGAGCATTCTAAGACCTCTCATACTCGTCTGTCGGGGGCTCTCCAGCCATTGGAGATTCTCAACATACCGTTGTCTCACTTGTCGGTCAATTTTATCACGGATCTTCCCGTGTCGGCGGGGAATACTGTAATTCTTGTGGTGGTAGATAGATTCAGTAAAATGTTTCATTTTATCGCTTTACCAGCTTTACCAAGAAACAAGCTTGTTCCCAAGAAACAATGAAAACCCTATATTAAGGGTCACCAATCTAACCCAAGAAGAGGTGCGAAACCGGCTAAATAAGATTAAAATAGATAAATCTCCGGGTCCTGATGGCATACACCCACGAGTACTAAGAGAACTAAGTAATGTAATAGATAAACCATTATTTCTTATTTTTAGGGACTCTATAGCGACAGGGTCTGTTCTGCAGGATTGGCGCATAGCAAATGTGGTGCCAATATTCAAAAAGGGCTCTAAAAGTGAACCTGGAAATTATAGGCCAGTAAGTCTAACCTCTATTGTTGGTAAAATATTTGAAGGGTTTCTGAGGGATGTTATTCTGGATTATCTCAATGAGAATAACTGTTTAACTCCATATCAGCATGGGTTTATGAGAAATCGCTTCTGTCAAACCAATCTAATCAGTTTTTATGAAGAGGTAAGCTATAGGCTGGACCACGGTAAGTCATTGGACGTGGTATATCTTGATTTTTCCAAAGCGTTTGATACCGTGCCGCACAAGAGGTTGGTACACAAAATGAGAATGCTTGGTCTGGGGGAAAATGTGTGTAAATGGGTTAGTAACTGGCTTAGTGATAGAAAGCAGAGGTTATAAATGGTATAGTCTCTAACTGGGTCGCTGTGACCAGTGGGGTACCGCAGGGGTCAGTATTGGGACCTGTTCTCTTCAACATATTCATTAATGATCTGGTAGAAGGTTTACACAGTAAAATATCGATATTTGCAGATGATACAAAACTATGTAAAGCAGTTAATACAAGAGAAGATAGTATTCTGCTACAGATGGATCTGGATAAGTTGGAAAGTTGGGCTGAAAGGTGGCAGATGAGGTTTAACAATGATAAATGTAAGGTTATACACATGGGAAGAAGGAATCAATATCACCATTACACACTGAACGGGAAACCACTGGGTAAATCTGACAGGGAGAAGGACTTGGGGATCCTAGTTAATGATAAACTTACCTGGAGCAGCCAGTGCCAGGCAGCAGCTGCCAAGGCAAACAGGATCATGGGGTGCATTAAAAGAGGTCTGGATACACATGATGAGAGCATTATACTGCCTCTGTACAAATCCCTAGTTAGACCGCACATGGAGTACTGTGTCCAGTTTTGGGCACCGGTGCTCAGGAAGGATATAATGGAACTAGAGAGAGTACAAAGGAGGGCAACAAAATTAATAAAGGGGATGGGAGAACTACAATACCCAGATAGATTAGCGAAATTAGGATTATTTAGTCTAGAAAAAAGACGACTGAGGGGCGATCTAATAACCATGTATAAGTATATAATGGGACAATACAAATATCTCGCTGAGGATCTGTTTATACCAAGGAAGGTGACGGCTACAAGGGGGCATTCTTTGCGTCTGGAGGAGAGAAGGTTTTTCCACCAACATAGAAGAGGATTCTTTACTGTTAGGGCAGTGAGAATCTGGAATTGCTTGCCTGAGGAGGTGGTGATGGCGAACTCAGTCGAGGGGTTCAAGAGAGGCCTGGATGTCTTCCTGGAGCAGAACAATATTGTATCATACAATTAGGTTCTGTAGAAGGACGTAGATCTGGGGATTTATTATGATGGAATATAGGCTGAACTGAATGGACAAATGTCTTTTTTCGGCCTTACTAACTATGTTACTATGTTACTATGTTACTATGTATGTTACCGAATGCCAAAATGCACAAGTCTTCATCAGGGAAATAATTAGATTGCATGTGATCCCGACCAATATTGTTTCTGATAGGGGGTGCAGTTTGTCTTCAAGTTTTGGAGGGAATTTTGCACCTGTCTGGGAATCCATTTGTCATTTTCTTCCGCTTTTCACCCACAGTGTAATGGGCAGACAGAAAGGTTAACCAGAATTTAGAGACGTATTTCAGGCATTTTGTTTCTGAAAACCAGGAGGACTGGGTTACCTATTTACTGTTAGCAGAATTCGCTGTAAATAATTGATGTCAGGGATCAACCAGTAAGTCCTCATTTTTCAGGGCATATTGGTTTCATCCTGTTAAATATGCTTTTGCACCTTTATTTAATCTGGACACTTTACCAGATGTGATACTCACACATTGCAGCGAAACATAAAATAGGTGAAGTAGTTGCAAAGAGATTGTCTATTTGAGATTCTGAATGGTAAATAGTGTCTGTCCCTGTCAAGGAGTATGGTAGAAGTCCTCATAAGCACAGCTATCAGCTGTTCATTTCTTCTGTCTGGAATCTGTCGAGAGTGAAGGTGACAGCAGGAGGAGGCCCCACGTGACCGCCCCCACACGCCGTGGATTACATATGTTTCATAGAACACGTGTTCTCTCTATATGGTGTTAACTTTTACTCTGAGCTAAATATACAGAAATAGCTTTTGTAATGTCAGCGAAACCTTCCACGAGGCTCAGTACAGAATTGAGTTTAATAATAATTCAATTAATAATTCATATTTAACACATCCTCAGTTTCGTTCTTTTAGTGGTAATCACTCTTCTGGATTACGGAGGAAGAACAGTTTTCATCTTCCATTTTTATCATTTGGCAGGGTGTTATGAATAACTAGATGGTAGCCCAATTCTAACGCATTGGGTATTCTAGAATATGTATGTAGTTCATTTTTGAAGATTTTAGAATAATACATTTAATACACTGGATGCGACCAATTAGCGAAGTGTGGTTCAAATCCCGCGCCAATTTGCGGCCGTACTGTGCCTGTCGCTGATTGTTCGTGGCCGGCCATGTAGTATATAGCACAGTCACGTAGTACATAGCACAGCCAGGTAGTATATTGCACAGCCACGTAGTATATAGCACAGCCACGTAGTATATAGCACAGCCCACTGAGTATATAGCACAGCCCACGGAGTATATAGCACAGCCACGTAGTATATAGTACAGCCCACGGAGTGTATAACAGCCCACATAGCATATAACACAACCACGTAGTTTATAGCAGCCCATGTAGCATATAACACAGCTCACGTAGTATATAACAGCCCACACACGCAGTATATAACACCCCACGCATGCAGTATATAACACAGCCCATGCAGTGTATAACACAGCCCACGTAGTGTATAACACAGCCCACGTAGTATATAGCACAGCCCATGTAGTGCATAACACAGCCCACATAGTGTATAACACAGGCCACGTAGTATGTAACAGCCCATGAAGTGTATAACACAGCCCACATAGTATATAGCCCAGCCCACGCAGTATATTACAGCCCACGTAGTGTATAACACAGCCACGTAGTGTATAACACAGCCACGTAGTATATAGCACAGCCCACGTAGTATATAGCACAGCCACGTAGTATATAGCACAGCCACGTAGTTTATTGCACAGCCACGTAGTATATTGCACAGCCACGTAGTATATTGCACAGCCCTTGTAATATATTGCACAGCCCACGTTGTATATTGCACAGCCCACTTAGTATATTGCACAGCTCACATAGTATATTGCACAGCCCACGTAGTATATTGCACAGCCCACATAGTATATTGCACAGCCTATGTAGTATATTGCACAGCCCACGTTGTATATTGCACAGCCCACTTAGTATATTGCACAGCTCACATAGTATATTGCACAGCCCACGTAGTATATTGCACAGCCCACGTAGTATATTGCACAGCCTATGTAGTATATTGCACAGCCCACATAGTATACAGCAATGTGGGCATCATATCCCTGTTAAAAAAAGAATTAAAATAAAAAAGTTATATACTCACCTTCCGTTGGCCCCCAGATCCAGGCGAAGCGTTTACCAATGCTCCTCGCGCGCTCCGGTCCCAAGAGTGCATTGCGGTCTCGCGAGATGACGACGTAGCAGTCTCGCGAGACCGCTACGTCATCATCTCGCAAGATCACAATGCATGGAGCGGTCTCCGGAGCGGGGAAGGCCTGGTCTGGATCCGGGGGCCGACAGAAGGTGAGTATATAACTATTTTTTTTATTATTGTTTTTAACATTAGATCTTTTTACTATTGATGCTGCATAGGCAGCAACAATAGTAAAAAGTTGGTCACACAGGGTTAATAGCAGCGTTAACGGAGTGCGTTACACCGTGGCATAACGCGGTCCGTTAACGCTGCCATTAACCCTGCGTGAGCACTGACTGGAGGGGAGTATGGAGCGGGCACTAACTGCGGGGAGTAAGGAGTTGACATTTTGCCACCGGACAGTGCCCATCGCTGATTGGTCATGGCTGTTTTGCCGCGACCAATCAGTGACTTGGGATTTCCGTTACAGACAGACAGAAGGACAGATGGAAAGACGGAAGTGACCCTTAGACAATTATATAGTAGATTTTAGGAAGATGGGATCCAAATAAAGAGTGTGGCTGATTGGAGATGTTTGGTGAGTCCGGACCTGTGTGTTGGTGTCTTGGTGTGGTTGTCCTATAGGAACAGTAAGCTGAAGGTTACATTTTGGAAACTGGGTTCTAAGTTTATCGGTCCTTATAAGATCATACCTATCATCAATCCTGTAGCATTTCGCCTTGCTTTACCGCCTACCTTTAAGATCCATAATGTATTTCATCTTTCTCTCCTCAAAAAATACGTTGAATCTTCTGTACCATCACCTCTACCACCATCTCCTGTCATTGTCGATGGTAATTTAGAGTTTCAGATTGCGAAAATTTTGGATTCTTGTCTTGCTCGTCGTTCACTTCAGTATCTGGTACATTGGAGGGAGTACGGTCCTGAGGAGAGGATGTGGGTACCAGCATCTGATGTTCATGCAGTCAGACTGGTCTGGGCTTTTCACGTGGCACACCCTGATAAGCCTGGTCCTGAGGTTTGGAAGGTCCCTCGTAGATGAGGGGGTACTGTCATGGGGTTACCATGACAGTGTGGAGCCAGAAGACCGCAGCATCTGATTGCTCCTACTCTGTGTTAGGAGTCGAGTTCCCATTGATGCACAGGAGGAATCTCGAACCATGTCCACTGCGGTCTCCCATTTTGCATCAGCCGCAGTGGAGCCTGCTCGGCGGAGACATCGGTCCCAGTGCCTCACTCAAGTCTGGTATTCTGCAAAGGGTTGCTGCTGCCTTTTCAGGCCCTGCTATTGTACCCTTTACTGGTCTGCAGCAAGCAGGCTTTTCTGTCCTGCTTTGCACACACTGAGCATGCCCACGAGAGGACCTCTCGTTGAAGGTCGAGGGTCACATGCTCAGGCCCTGTAGCAGCTCCCATTGGTCCTCTAGGAAGGTCCTGTAGAGCTGCAACTATAAAACATTTGCAGGTCCGCACGGCCATGCGCTAGTGTAAATTATGTATGTGCTCAGCGCCAGTGTGGTCGTGTGTGTGCAGTCAGGTACCCGGCTGAAATAGGCCCCTAGAATGCTGGCACCTCCGGCGAGGAGTTTCATGTGTGTGGATTCAGGGCTGACTAATAGCCATTAGAATTCCGGCTCCACCGGAGAAGAGCTGCGTGTTTGCATTTGACTGCATGACCACTGTCGGCTCTACTAAGTAGCTGTGTTTCCCTGTGAGCTAAACAGGGCACAGCGTTCTCTTTGCTAACGGACTCTGTGAAGTAACAGAGTTCGTTTATACCAATATACTTCACCGCCTTACTTAACAGCGGGTTCTTTCCTGCACGGTGGATCCTGGGTTGCGAACGCACCTGTTACTTCTAATAAATATATTCGGTGCGTTCCGCCAACCCTAACACTCTGATGGTGAGAAGAAGCACTTCTCCTTCATTTTAAATGTGTCCAGTCCTTCTGCCAGAATGGGTTAATTGACCATTTTGGAAGTCCCTGTGCTCACAGCTGTGCTCAGTTAGCCTAACTCAGGAGATAAGGCAAGGGTGGAGGCCTTATGAAAATGGGACTATGCAAACGTTTCGCCACTCTGCATGGTCAGTACCTAATAGCACCCTCTTTTGAAAGTATCACAACTTGTAAAGATTTTTTGCAGCCATACAAGAGTCTTTCAATTCTTGTTTGAGATATTTTCATCCATTCT
The DNA here is from genome assembly GCF_032444005.1 of Ranitomeya imitator. Classification (NCBI taxonomy): domain Eukaryota; kingdom Metazoa; phylum Chordata; class Amphibia; order Anura; family Dendrobatidae; genus Ranitomeya; species Ranitomeya imitator. The sequence continues at coordinate 621,977,910 of NC_091282.1, forward strand.
TCCTTGGAAAATTCTTGCAGTTCTGTGAAATTCCTGGGTCATCTTGTATGCATTGCTATTTTGAGGTCTAGCCACGGATTTTCAATGATATTCAGATCAGGGGACTGTGAGGGCCATTGTAAAACCTTCTACTTGCACCTTTTGTCTATTGTGCATTTTAACGCGTGTTTAGGATCGTTATCCATTTGTAGAAGCCATACTCTTATTAACTTCAGCTATTTTTCAGGTTGTGTTATGTTTGCATCAAGAATTTATTGAAATTTCATTTAAACCATTCTTCCCCTACCCATGAAATGCTCCCCGTGACATTGGCTGCAACCCAACCCCAACACATGATTGATCCACCTCCATGCTTAATGGTTGAGGAGATGTTCTTTTCCTAAAATTCTGTGCTTTTTGTTCTCTACCCATACCTTTGATCATTGTGGCCGAATAATTCTATTTTAACCTCATTAGTCCACAAGACATGTTTCCAAAATGCATCAGGCTTGTTTCGATGTTCTTTCTCAGTCGCCCATGACAGCACTACCAGAGAGAGGGGATCCGCCCTTCAGGGACAGGAAACCTACAGGATAAAAGGGCGGTACCTCTCCCCTGCATCAGGTTGGTTTCCTGTCCCTGACGGGGAACCTTCTCGGACGGTACCTGTCATGACCGACCAGAACGTAAGGACTAACCTGGCGAAGATCCGGAGCCGGCCAGTCCGGGCTCTGGCAGCGGGGAGGCCCCTACCACGGCTGGTCCGGTATCCGAAGCCGCCACGACTTCGACCGAGGGGTCTGGAAGCGTGAGCGGGGGGAAGCGCCACCGCCTCTCCGGATAGGAGTTGGAGCGCTCCAGCACACTGCCGCAGGACGCCAGGGTTCCAAGATGGCGCCGGACCAGAAGTAGTGGAGGAACTTCCAGTTCGGGGGCAGTGAGGTGAATGACTACACCAAGATGGCGCTGCCCCGGAACCGGAATCCTTCATTTCCGGGTCACTAGCTGCGTGCGCATGCGCAGTGGCTGGGGAAGAAGAAGAAAAAAAAAAAAAGCGCTTCCTCCAAACAACGCAGCCACGGGAGGAGGGAATAAGCGCCATCCTTTAAAAGAAGGTGTACTTAGCAAAACCCTTGCTGCATGCTGTTCCAAGAGCCATGGAGGACAGCGGTCAGCAGCTCCAGCCACCGCCGCCGCCACCGCCACCGCCATCGTCAGCGCCAGAAGCCAGATGCCCAGGGGAAGAGAACTTCTGCAGGCAACCGGAGTTCTCGATCCAGTAGCCATTGCACACAACGTAGTTCCAGTGTGGTAAACCTGCGGCCTGCCACGGATCATACTCTTCAGGATCCTATCCCTCCTCCAGAATCGGTACCTGTGGCTGCGTCAGATTGGTGAGTGATCTTCGTGAAAGCTCATTTTTTTTGTAATTGGGGTTCCCCTTCTCCCTTATCTTAGGCAAGGAAGAGAACGGGGAAGATGAAAAATAGAACCTGCCCCTTATGCAAGAAAGCATTACCACAGTCCTGGGAGAAGAACTTATGCGACTCCTGTATTGAGCGAGTCCTCTGTGAGGAGACCCCGAACTTCGCCTCTGAGTTACGTTCTGTAATTAAAGCGGAGGTTGAGACGGTGTTTAACTCCCTTAAAGGCGAAAGGAAATCTACTAAGAAACAATCAGTTCCTGATAGGAATTCCGACTCTTCCAGCTCCGAGAGTAAAAACTCGGATACGCAAGATTCATCCCTCTCCTCTTCAGACAGTGAAAGTGGGGGTCGTCATTGCTTCCCCCTATATGAGGTTGAAGGCCTCGTAAAGGCTGTGAGATCAACGATGGATTGGATCCTCGTCCTGATAAAACTGTGCAGGACATTATGTTTGGAGGGCTATCCCAAAAAAAGCGTAAGGTGTTTCCCCTTAACGAAAACATTCAAACATTAATAAAAAAGGAGTGGGAGAAACCTGAGAGGAAAAATGCATCGGTTCCCTCTATTAAAAGGAAAATACCCCTTTGAAGAAGAGGCTTCGGTCTCGTGGGATAAAGCCCCCAAACTAGACGTTGCAGTAGCTAAGGCCTCGAAAAAGTTCGCATTGCCATTCGAGGACATGGGAACCTTGAAAGATCCTATTGATAAAAGAGCAGATACTTTTCTTAAAGGGGCCTGGGAGTCAGCAGGAAGATGCTTAAGGCCAACTATAGCGGCGGCCTGTACGTCACGTTCCTTAATAATTTGGGTTGACAACCTAGAGAAACAGCTTAGAGATGGGGTCCCTAGAAATAAAATTTTAGAGTCCATCCCTATGATTAGAGGAGCCACGGCATTCTTGGCAGACTCATCGGCCGACTCCATTAAATTAACATCTAAATCTGCAGCTCTCTCAAATGCGGCACGTAGAAACTTATGGTTAAAAAGCTGGCCGGGGGACTTACAAACTTAACAAAAACTGTGTTCAATCCCCTGTGAAGGTAAATTTCTCTTTGGAGAGACTTTGGACGATATCCTGCAAAAAGCAGGTGATAAAAAGAAAGAGATTCCCATCCTGGCCCCAACATATAATAAACGGCCCTTTCGGAACAGAAAATTTTTTAGAAGGAGACCACCGAGGGAGCAAAACCGATGGGATGACGGGAGAAGGAAAGACAGAGTTTTCCTTTTTGGTAACTCCCCTTGGGATAGAAACCCCCCCCCCCCCCCCAAGTGACGTCTTCCCCAGGGTAGGAGGGAGATTGTCTCAATTCCTCCCGGCCTGGGAGACAATTTCGTCCAGCCCTTGGATATTGAAATTAATAGGAGAAGGGCTTCGCATAGAATTTTTATCCCTACCCCCACGGAATTATGTGGTAACACCGCTGAGATCATCTCCTCATCAACAAGAAGCTCTAGAACTAGAAATCGTAAAACTAGTAAACTAGTAAAACTAGTAATCCAAGAAGTCCCCCCTCTGGAGAGAGGGAAGGGTTTCTACTCTCCATTGTTCCTGGTTCCCAAACCGGACGGAACCTTCCGAACTATAATAAACTTACGGAAGTTGAATACTTTTGTAAAAAAAACACAGATTTAAAATGGAGTCAATAAAATCAACGATAAAAAATCTGTTTCCCAACTGTTTTATGATAGTTCTAGATCTCAGCTACGCGTATTATCACGTCCCCATCCACAAGACCTCTCAGAAATTCCTCAGACTGGCAGTAGTCATAAAAGGACAGACCAGGGAATACCAATACAGGGCTCTTCCCTTTGGCATATCAATTGCTCCCCGCATCTTCACGAAGTTGATAGCGGAGATGATGGCACATCTAAGAGAGGAAGACGTCTTGATTATTCCATATCTAGACAACTTTCTGATTGTAAGCAACTCTGCCGAACTCTGCCGTCAACAATGCGACAGAGTGATAGACACCTTAACAAAATTGGGCTGGCTGGTGAACCTCCAAAAATCAAGACTGGAACCAACCAAGGTTCAAGAATTCTTGGGTCTCACCCTGGACTCAAGTTCTCAGGTTTGTCACCTACCAGACAAGAAAAAACAAAACATAATCCACCTAGTGTCAGAAGCGCGTGCAAACCCTACCATGACTCTAAGAAAGGCAATGTTATTACTGGGGTCCCTCTCTGCCTGTCTCCCAGCGGTTCAGTGGGCACAGCTCCACACAAGGACACTTCAGTGGGATATTTCAAGGAACCAACAAATACTAGGAGGGCGGTTAGAAAGTCGAATGACTCTAAGTTTACCCACTATTCATTCCCTAGTCTGGTGGTTAAATCCCAGCAACTTATCAAAAGGGATTCCCTGGATGATAGAGGCGTCTCAGATAGTCACCACAGACGCAAGTCCCACAGGGTGGGGGGCTCACCTGGACGACAAAGTCGCTCAAGGGATATGGACAATTCAGGAGCTCAGATCTTCCTCAAATCAAAAAGAGCTGAGGGCCGTAAATCATGCACTACTGTACTTCCTAGACCAACTACAAGGCCATCATGTCCGAGTATTCTCGGACAACAAAGTAGTAGTAGCTTACTTAAACCACCAGGGGGGAACCAGGTCTCAATCATTAATGGAAACCACCTCCGAAATTTTCAGCCTGGTACAAAACAACTTCCTGTCCCTTCAGCCCTACATATAAAGGGGGTAGAAAACCAGAAAGCGGACTTCCTGAGTCGTACCCAACTAAAGCAGGGGGAGTGGTCTCTAAATCAGGGCATATTCAACAAAATTACAGATCTATGGGGAATCCCTGTAATAGACCTCTTTGCCAATATGCACAACAAGAAAGTGGGAACTTTCTGTTCCCTAGATCCCAGTGGGAACCCTCAGGCCGTGGATGCATTCACAATACCCTGGACACAGACCCTAGCGTATGCATTTCCCCCTACTATTCTCATTCCTGCAGTTCTGAGAAAGATCAGGCAGGACAAATCCAGACTCATCTTAATAGCCCCCTTCTGGCCCAAGAGAGCCTGGTTCTCATGGCTGAGGATGCTATCGATCACCGATCCCTGGGTGCTTCCGGATCTTCCGGACCTCCTGTCTCAGGGACCGGTGTTCCACCCTCAGTCAGAGAATCTCCATCTGACAGCGTGGCATTTGAGAGGTCACTATTGAGGAAAAGAGGTTTTTCTGACAAACTAGTGTCCACACTAATGAAAAGAAGAAAACCTGTGACCACAAAAATATACGGCAAAACATGGAAAAAATTTTTTTCCTCCTCCGGGGTAAGGTTGCAAGATGGTGTTCCAGTGTTTGAAATACTAGAATTTCTACAAAAGGGCTTAGACTTAGGCCTTTCAGTAAATACCTTAAAGGTACAGATAGCATCTCTAGGAGCGTTATGCTGTGAAAACATAGCGGCCAATCCTTGGGTTATACGGTTTATCAGAGCAGCTGCAAGGTCTAAACCTGTAACTATAAGTAGATTACCAACCTGGGATCTGAACTTAGTCTTGTCAGCCCTAACAGAATCCCCGTTTGAGCCTATAGAATCAGTACCCCTTAGGATTCTTTCTCTTAAAATGGCCCTCCTAATAGCCCTGACTTCGGCCCGTAGGATAAGTGACCTCCAAGCCCTGTCTGCAAACCCTCCATTTACACAAATTCTGGATGATAAGGTTATACTAAAAATAGACCTTGCCTATCTACGAAAAGTTGTGTCAACATTCCATAGATCTCAGGAAATAATCCTTCCTTCCTTCTGTCAAAACCCTAAAAATAAGAAGGAAGAGAAATTCCATACACTAGACGTTAAAAGGTGCCTGGTCCAATACATTAAAATCACCCAGCAGTATAGGAAGGAAGGGTCTCTTTTTATCTGCTTCCAGGGACCCAGAAAAGGACTCAAAGCTTCTAAGGGCACTATAGCTCGATGGGTCACAGACGCAATAGCCTTGGCGTACTCATCCTCTGGGAACGCCGTTCCGCAAGGACTGAAGGCACATTCTACAAGGGCTATGGCAACCTCCTGGGCCGAAAGGTCAGAGGTACCATTAGATCAGATTTGTAAGGCGGCCACCTGGTCATCACCTTCAACCTTCTTCAGACACTACCGCTTAGACCTAGCCTCTTCGTCTGACCTAACCTTCGGGAGAAGGGTTCTGCAGGCTGTGGTCCCTCCCTAAGCAATGATCTCTGTAATTCTCTCTGGTAGTGCTGTCATGGGCGACTGAGAAAAGTGTAGTTACTCACCGATAACGGTGTTTCTCAGAGCCCATGACAGCACCTGCTTATTCCCCCCCTCATCACGTGTGCGGTGAGCACATTATTTGTGTGAAGTGGTTTTCCATATAGACACGGTGTTCACTTGTTAAGCATTATGATTAAATTGCATATTTTTTATGTTGTTGTGACTAACCTGGAGGACCTCCGATGCTCTGTAAACCAAACTGATGCAGGGGAGAGGTACCGCCCTTTTATCCTGTAGGTTTCCTGTCCCTGAAGGGCGGATCCCCTCTCTCTGGTAGTGCTGTCATGGGCTCTGAGAAACACCGTTATCGGTGAGTAACTACACTTTTTGCATACTTCTGATGCTGAATTTTATGATAACTTAAAAACTCTTTGATATCTTCTTATAGCCTTCTCCTGCTTTGTAGGACTCAACTATTTTTATTTTCAGAGTGCAAGGCAGCTGCTTAGAAGAACCCATGGCTCCTTTTTGATTAGAGGAGGCTGGGTTTTTCCAAAGCTTGGGAATTTACATCACCTGGCCTTTCCTAACAAAAATAGTGAATAAGCCATAACCCTTAGGATATGTTTCCACATTCAGGAAACGCTGCGTGTTTGACGCAGCGTAGAGCTGCAGTGTCAAACATGCAGCATCCAGAGGTTACAGCATAGTGGAGGGGACTTCATGAAATCCTGTCTCCACTATACGTTAAAAGACGCATGAGGCAGACCCGCGGAAACGGACATGTGGCGCGTCTTTTTAGAACGTAGCATGTCCTTACAATGCTCAAACAACGCATGAACAACGCAGGTGACCTGCCAGTGACGTCGTGCAGATTTGGTGCAGATTTTACCTGCATAAAATCCTGATCAAATCCTGATGCAATCCTGAACGTGGACACATACCCTAACAGGCTAATTAAGGTCTAAAACCTTGGTCAAAGGTATCTGAGCATACAAATCCCCAAGCGTGTCCACACTTTTGCGTTATACAATTTTCCTTTTTGTTACTTTTAAAATGTAAAAGATGAAAATAAAGATTTTTTTTGCCTAAAATACAAAGGAAATGTGCGATCTTTAACCCCTTCACGCCGCAGCCCTTTTTGTTTTTGCGTTTTCGTTTTTCGCTCCCCTCCTTCCCAGAGCCGTAACTTTTTTTATTTTTCCGTCAATATGGCCATGTGAGGGCTTATTTTTTGCGGGACGAGTTGTACTTTTGAACAACACCATTGGTTTTAGCAAGTCTTGTACTAGAAAACAGGAAAAAAATTCCAAGTGTGGTGAAATTGCAAAAAAGTGCAATCCCACACTGGAATTTTGTTTGGATTTTTTGCTAGGCTCACTAAATGCTAAAACTTACCTGCCATTATGATTCTCCAGGTCATTACGAGTTTATAGACACCAAACATGTCTAGGTTATTTTTTATCTAAGTGGTGAAAAAAAACTCAAAACTTTGCTTAAAAAAAATTGTGCAATTTTCCGATACCCGTAGCGTCTCCATTTTTCGGGATCTCGAGTCAGGTGAGGGCTTATTATTTGCGTGCCGACGTTTTTAATGATACTACTTTTGTGCAGATACGTTCTTTTGATCGCCCGTTATTGCATTTTAATGCAATATTGCAGCGACCAAAAACTTAATTCTGGTGTTTTGAATTTTTTTCTCGCTACGCTGTTTAGCAATCAGGTTAATGCTTTTTTTATTGATAGATCGGGCGATTCTGAACTCGGCGATACCAAATATGTGTAGGTTTGATTTTTTTTTTTATTGTTTTATTTTGGATGGGGCGAAAGGGGGGTGATTTAAACTTTCATATTTTTTTATTTTTTTCATATTTTTCAAAACATTCTTTTTAAGTTTTGCCATGCTTCAATAGCCTCCATGGGGGGCTAGAAGCTGGCACAAGTGGTTCGGCTCAGCTACATAGCAGCGATCATCAGATCACTGCTTTGTAGCTAAATTGCAGGCTTGCTATGAGCGCCGACCACAGGCTGGCGCTCACAGCAAACCGGCATCAGTAACCATAGAGGTGTCAAAGACCTCTATGGTTACTATCCTGACACATCGCTGATCCCCGATCGTGTGACGGGGGTGGACGATGCGCTCATTTCCGGCCGCACAGCCGGAAGCGCCGGTTAAATGCCGCTGTCAGCGGTTGACAGCGGCATTTAACTGGTTAATAGCGGCGGGTAAATCGCGATTTCACCCGCTGCTATTGCGCGCACATGTCAGCTGTACAAATCAGCTGACATGTCGCGACTTTGATGTAGGCTCACCGCCGGAGCCCACATCAAAGGGGGAGAGACGACATGCGCAGTACTAGTATGGGGCATGTCGTGAAGGGGTTAAGTTTAGGTCTTTTAGAGATAATTTAATCTTCATACTGGTTAGCTGTTCACAATAACAGTAATTTTGACCAGGGGTGCCCAAACATATATATACCACTATACTTTCACATAGAATTTGAAAAACAAGAGAGAGGACACAGGTTTGTCTTGCACTTTTTTATCTTGAAACATTCTGTGTCTCCATATCTTGTTCAAACCGTAGCTTATTGATTGGCAGAGTTACATGCTTAACCAAATCAGATGTGTATCTTCGACCATTGTATATGGATTCAATTTTTATAATGAACAGGTAACAAAGCTTGAACATTTTACCAAGTTTGGATGGTACTATGCCCTTCTTCCCTTTTCTTTGCGTCAGCACTTCTACTTTATTAGAGCTTCCCAAAGCATATCATGCTCAACCCAGTCAAAAGTCTTGGTATAATCAATGAAGCACAGAGGGAGCTTCTTCTGGTACTCACTTGTCTTTTTCTATGATCCATCTCAGGTTTGAGATGTGATCATGGGTCACCATCCTTAAAGAATCCAGCTTGAGCATCAAGGACTTCTCTATTTAAAGGGGTGTAATAATTGCAGTCACAGAGGGTGCGACCATGACTTGTCCTGTGCTGGAGGGGCCCACCAACCCCAGTGCCTACTTCAGCTGAAATTTATTGCAGCATAGAGACTCAGTGAGTCCATGCACCACAATACACGTCACCGGCCAATGTATACACATGTACAGTTAGGTCCATACATATTTGGACAGAGACAACATTTTTCTAATTTTGGTTATAGACATTACCACAATGAATTTTAAACAAAACAATTCAGATGCAGTTGAAGTTCAGACTTTCAGCTTTCATTTGAGGGTATCCACATTAAAATTGGATGAAGGGTTTAGGAGTTTCAGCTCCTTAACATGTGCCACCCTGTTTTTAAAGGGACCAAAAGTAATTGGACAATTGACTCCAAGGCTATTTCATGGACAGGTGTGGGCAATCCCTTCATTATGTCATTCTCAATTAAGCAGATAAAAGGCCTGGAGTTGATTTGAGGTGTGGTGCTAGAATTTGGAAGGTTTTGCTGTGAAGTAAACATGAGGTCAAAGGAGCTCTCTGTATAGGTGAAACAAGCCATCCTTAAGCTGCGAAAACAGAAAAAACCCATCCGAGAAATTGCTACAATATTAGTTGTGGCAAAATCTACAATTTGGTACATCCTGAGAAAGAAAGAAAGCACTGGTGAACTCATGAATGCAAAAAGACCTGGGTGCCCACGGAAGACAACAGTGGTGGATGATTGCAGAATAATCTCCATGGTGAAGAGAAACCCCTTCACTACAGGCAACCAAGCGAACAACACTCTCCAGGAGGTAGGCGTATCAATATCCAAATCTACCATAAAGAGAAGACTGCATGAAAGTAAATACAGAGGGTTCACTGCACGGTGCAAGCAACTCATAAGCATCGAGAATAAAAACTCTAGACTGGACTTTGCTAAAAAACATCTAAAAAAGCCAGCACAGTTCTGGAATAACATTCTTTGGACAGATGAAACCAAGATCAACTTCTACCAGAATGGTGGAAAGAGAAAAGTATGGCGAAGGCGTGGTACAGCTCATGATCCAAAGCACACAACATCCTCTGTAAAACACGGCGGAGGCAGTGTGATGGCTTGGGCATGCATGGCTGCCAGTGGCACTGGGTCACTAGTGTTTATTGATGATGTGACACAGGACAGAAGCAGCCGAATGAATTCTGAGGTATTCAGAAACATACTGTGTGCTCAGATCCAGCCAAATGCAGCCAAACTGATTGGTCGTCGTTTCATACTACAGATGGACAATGACCCAAAACATAAAGCCGAAGCAACCCAGGAGTTTATTAAAGCAAAGAAGTGGAATATTCTTGAATGGCCAAGTCAGTCATCTGATCTCAACCCAATTGAGCATGCATTTCACTTGTTAAAGACTAAACTTCAGACAGAAAGGCCCACAAACAAACAGCAACTGAAAACCACTGTAGTGAAGGCCTGGCAGAGCATCAAAAAGGAGGAAACACAGCGTCTGGTGATGTCCATGCGTTCAAGACTTCAGGCAGTCATTGCCAACAAAGGGTTTTCAACCAAGTACTGAAAATGAACATTTTATTTAAAATTATTGAATCTGTCCAATTACTTTTGGTCTCTTTAAAAACAGGGGTGGCACATGTTAAGGAGCTGAAACTCCTAAACCCTTCATCCAATTTTAATGTGGATACCCTCAAATGAAAGCAGAAAGTCTGTACATCAACTGCATCTGAATTGTTTTGTTTAAAATTCATTGTGGTAATGTTTATAACCAAAATTAGAAAAATGTTGTCTCTGTCCAAATATATATGGACCTAACTGTATACCAGGAAGGGGGACACATGTACCATTTAGGAGAACATAAAAGTAATAAAGTAAATTTGCGCACACAACGAGGATTTGAACAAAATCAGAATCTGTATTCAATAAAATGGTGGTACAATCATGTAAATATAGAGCTCCAACTAAAGGTAACAGGCTGCGTGCATACAGCAGATTTCCGACCAGGTTTAATCTGTCTGCAGCTCTATCTCTTCGCATCGAAGCATCGCCACCGGCCGGGGCTGCTTCTTCTTACGTAGTTCTTTCACAGCATTTTCTTACCTTTTTTACATGCATGTCCTATATATGAGACTTGAAAGCTTTCCATCTCACCGTGGAGACTTTTTTCCAGTGGGAATCACACATTCTTTTACTAATCAGACTCTGATTGCCCAGCGACTAGAACTTTTTAAAATCAGCATAGCTACTCCATTGTACAGGCTGCTTTTTATATATATATATATTAGTCCATTTTTCGGGTTTCAGCATGTTCACTGCAATATTTGTTCTCTATTCATCCGTATACAATTGTTGAGCATTAATATCTATTGGTAGTAGTTTGGGCAATATAGTACAAGTTTTGTTGGAACTAGTGCAAGTTTGTCTTCGGTTTGCATATTCATATCTATATTTACATGATTGTACCACCATTTTATTAAATACAGATTCTGGTTCTGTTCAAATCCTCGTTGTGTGCACAAATTTACGTTATTACTTTTATGTGTTTCATTTGACAAGAGGGTTGTTTTTGTCTAAATTTGCAGCCCTACGAGTTATTGCGTACTAAGCGCCGCTCTAATCTCTTTTTTGAACATATATACCAGTATGGGGGACATATAAACCTGGAAAGGACATAGGATGGACGACATACAGTGCCAAATAATATTGCACGCCCCACTTATCAGTTTTTGATTTTCCACAAAAATTTTAAATAACCAATACATTTTATTCACCTTCACAATTGTGTTCCACTTGTTGATTATTCACCAAAAATTAACATTTGGTATCTTTATGTTTGAAGCATGATATGTGGGAAAAGGTTGAAAAGTTCCAGGGAGCCGAATACTTTCGCAAGGCACTGTATATAACTGGAAGGGCCCAGGATGGACTTACATATATACCTGGAAGAGGACCAGGATGGAGGGGCATTACTAGATATGAAAGGGAAGGAGGGGCAACACATATGTCTATATAGGATTTGGAATGCTACAAGCATACATCAGACTAACATGTAGCAGGGGCCATGCACAAATTTGTATTTGACCATTTGGACTCTAATTACTCCACTGTCTATCAAGGATGTTGCTCAAGCTTCTGAATGTTCTTTAGAAGCACCTTTCTTGGATGGGAAATCAAGGCAATAGTTCTATAGTTGTCACTATCCTTGATATTACTTTTCTTTGGTAGCGGAATGAAAATTTATATTTGCCAATGGTCCTGTAGATCTTCGGGTTGTCAGTGCAGCTCTTGGGACTGGTTTGAACAGCTCTTCATGGATACCATCAATGCTAAATACTTTGTTGGTTGGCCTCTGCCTTAAAGCATAATACACTTCACTTTCCAATAGATCTGATGCTGGTTCCTCTTGTCCCCGCTCCCCTCATGATGGCCAAAGCAGGCACTGATTATTCAATGCATCTTTTCTTGATGTCCGGCTAGTTAGTCATGGCAAATAATTCACTGGTAAAGCCCTTATTATAGGCTTCTCTGAGGTTCGTGAATTGGGGATTTAAGAAGCTGGTCTTATCTTTCTTGACTTCTATTTGAAAGTCAGCAAATAAGACGACGTGGGTGAGTGACAGATGTAGGCCTGCTGTGCTGCGAGCCATGATACCTCATGTAACATCATAAATGTTATTTTTTGATCAGCCACACTCAGGTGGCAAAAATTTTAGCTTGGTATACTATAAGGAGGTGGCAACTCAGTTGCGCACTCTCCTTCTCAGTGTGGCCCCTTGTCACCTTATATAAACATGTTCTTAATGTACAGTACAGACCAAAAGTTTGGACACCCCTTCTCTTTTAAAGATTTTTTGGTATTTTCATGACTATGAAAATTGTACATTCACACTGCAGGCATCAAAACTATGAATTAACACATGTGGAATTGTATACTTAACAAAAAAGTGTGAAACAACTGAAATTATGTCTTTTATTCTAGGTTCTTCAAAGTAGTTACCTATTGCTTTGATGACTGCTTTGCACACTCTTGGCATTCTCTTGATGAGATTCAAGAGGTAGTCACCGGGAATGGTCTTCCAACAATCTTGAAGGAGTTCCCAGAGATACTTAGCACTTGTTGGCCCTTTTGCCTTCACTCTGCGGTTCAGCTCACCCCAAACCATCTCGATTGGGTTCAGGTCTGGTGACTGTGGAGGCCAGGTCATCTGGCGTAGCACCCCATCACTCTCTGTCTTGGTCAAATAGCCCTTACACAGCCTGGAGGTGTGTTTTGGGTCATTGTCCTGTTGAAAAATAAATGATGGTCCAACTAAACGCAAACCAGATGGAATAGTGGAATAGCATGCTGAAGCAAGATGCTTTGGTAGCCATGCTGATTCAGTATGCCTTCAATTTTGAATAAATCCCCAACAGTGTCACCAGCAAAGCACCCACACACCATCACACCTCCTCCTCCATGCTTCACGGTGGGAACCAGGCATGTAGAGTCCATCCATTCACCTTTTCTGCGTCACACAAAGACACAGTGGTTGGAACCAAAGATCTCAAATTTGGACTCATCAGACCATAGCACAAATTTCCAATGGTCTAATGTCCATTCCTTGTGTTCTTTAGCCCAAACAAGTCTCTTCTGCTTGTTGCCTGTCTTTAGCAGTGGTTTCCTAGCAGCATTTTGCCATGAAGGCCTACTGCACAAAGTCTCCTCTTAACAGTTGTTGTAGAGATATGTCTGCTGCTAGAACTCTGTTTGGCATTGACCTGGTCTCTAATCTGAGCTGCTGTTAACCTGCGATTTCTGTGGCTGGTGACTCGGATAAACTTATCCTCAGAAGCAGAGGTGACTCTTGGTCTTCCTTTCCTTTGGCGGTCCTCATGTGAGCCAATTACTTTGTAGTGCTTGATGGTTTTTGCCACTGCACTTGGGGACACTTTCAAAGTTTTCCCAATTTTTCGGACTGCCTGACCTTCATTTCTTAAAGTAATGATGGCTACTCATTTTTCTTTACTTAGCTGCTTTTTTCTTATTTCTTTCTTTTTTTTAGTCATGAAAATACAGAAAAATCTTTAAATGAGGTGTGTCCAAACTTTAGGTCTGTACTGTATGTGCTGTATTTGTTATGCAGTGTATAATGTCATGCGTTTTATGCTGTGATGTGTTTGCAATGTGTGTACCGCCATATGTTGCACCTGTTTTACTATGTATTGTGTTGTGGGGAGTTCCCCTTTAATTGCTGTTGCTAATCTAGGGACAGTTAGGGGTTAAGTTAGGGGCTGAGCCAGCAGCAGAGAGGAGACAGGAAGATGCTGCTTCCTGGTCAGAAGCTTGGGTATGCTAGCCCAGAGCAGACGTGGTGAATAGACGGGGCACTGCCAGACTCCCAGACGTTATTCCCTGTTGGACAACATTTGCCTTATTGGACTCTATTTCACCTGGACTAAGGCTGGTTTCACACTTGCATTTTGATCTGCAGCGTTTTAAACGCATATGCAAGCGCAGGAAAAAACGCATGTAAACGCGTACAAACGCTGCGTTTTTTTGAAAAACGCAGCGTTTGTACGCGTTTACATGCATTTTTTCCTGCGTTTGCATTTTTGGTGCGCAAGAAGAGAAATTTCACAAGAGGAAAATCAAGATAACCAGACACCATCAATGGGACTAGAGAGGGCGTATATGATGGGATCTCTATATATAAACCCTAAGGCTACTGAAATTTTAACAGCTTGCTACTGTATCCTGTGTCATGATGGATCTTCGCATGTAGAGCTTTTATTTCAACCTGGATTTCAGCTTCAAGCTGTTTCTTGCCTGTGCTTTTGCTTGGGAGCAAGACCAAAATCGCGAAACATGGAGGAGACAACGTAGGCGTTTTTGGAGGCACCCCATTATTGAAGTGCGTGAGAGCCGTGGAGCCTATCACACGCTCTATGCCGAGCTGAATGCCAACCCGGAGAAATTCCAGGAGTACACCAGAATGTCGCAAGAATTGTTCCCGTGATTTGCTGTCTCATGTCCAAGGAGCCATACGGCGACAGGACACCCAGCTCCGTAGAGCGATTCCACCCGAGGAACGTCTGCTGGTGACATTAAGATATGTTAAAAATCTAAACCAATGAAAGTCCTAATTTAGGTTATTCTGACATGTATTTTTTGTGTATTTTCCTTTTTTTTTGTAACCACACCATAAAAAGAATAGATTGTAATGTTGTTTTTTTGTTTGTGTTTTTCTTCTAGATTTCTTGCCACAGGGGAGAGTTTATCATCCCTCCACTTCCAATACCGGCTTGGAATATCCACCCTGTCCGGAATAGTTGTGGACACCTGTCGGGCTTTATGGAATGTACTCCATGATCAGTTTATACCCCTACCCACCGCGGACATGTGGCGTGAAATAGCAGACAAATTCTTGAATGTGTGTGATTTCCCCAACTGTTTAGGAGCGGTGGATGGAAAGCACATCCGCATTATCAAACCTGCCAGAACCGGATCGGAGTTTTTCAACTACAAAAAATATTTTTCTGTGGTGCTCATGGCAATAGCTGATGCTGACTGTCGCTTCATCGCCGTGGACATTGGAGCTTTTGGCCGTGGCAATGATTCCCAGTCTTTCAAGAGCTCGGATATGGGCCGGCGTGTGTATGGCAACAATTTTAATTTTCCCCCTCCACAGCTTCTCCCCAACACTCAAGGTCCACCGCTGCCATTTGTTATGTTGGGGATGAGGCCTTCCAGATGTGTGAAAACCTGCTGAAGCCCTATTCCAGTCGGGACTTGGACCACACTAGAAGGATCTTCAACTACAGACTGACCAGGGCCCGAATAACAGTAGAGTGTACCTTTGGCATTCTGGTCGCTAAATGGCGCATTCTTGCATTAGCCATAAATCTAAAAGTGGAAACAGTTGACGAGGTGGTCAAAGTCTGTGCGGTTCTCCACAATTACATAATTATTAAGGAGCGATCCCACATTGAACTGGATGAACCAGTTGCACACCCACTGCCTGATTTCCAGCATCACCCCCTGCGGTCAACTGCAGCCGTTTGTCTCATGCGGGACCAATTTGCTGCCTATTTTGATTCAGATATTGGATGGGTGTCATGGCAGGACAATGTTGTGTAAATGTCCTGTTGTATCTTTATCTGTACCAGTAATTTTCTACAATGAAAATAATATTTCACATTAATAAACTTTAGTGTTGGTTGTGTTGACCGTGTCTCCTATCTTTTTCCTCTCTAAACCAAGGTTGTACAAAACCTGGCAGTATTTGATCGGTACTTAATATCATTTTTTGTAATCCAAAACCAGAAGTGGGCGATACAAGCAGAGGTGCTAGTTATTATGTTATCATAATTTACCTATAATTTTTCCACTCCTTGTTTTGGTTTACAAATACTGTTATAACACACTGGCGATGTACTGCTAATAATGACAGCCATGTTGCTTTATTGGTAAGCTTGTTGACGTCATTGCGTCATGATTGTCTTCTCATGTATCCATTGGACAAAAACTGAAGAGACAATCACTGTCACGCTATCTATACTCATCAAGTCAGGTGTCAGAAATAATGCATTCATGATACACATATACAGGCTCATGAATTCACAATTTCTGACACCTGGGCAGGTGAGCATAGATATGTAGCGTGTGACAACCATTGTGCCCTCAATTTGTGTGTAATAGATTATCAGTTATCTACTCAACAGGTCAGGTGTCATAACTAATGAGTTTTTTGACACCTGACCTGTTCAGTAGAGGACTGCACTGTATTTCCACCATTTTCTCTTCATACTGGCACACTAGGCATAGACAAAAAGAGAATATGGAGATACATGTTATATTTTTTGGCCCACCTCATATCTGCATACTAAAGACACCCAAAGCTGCAGTCTTTTTATTTTTAACTACTGGAGATATGATGTGGCCCAAAAAGTAAGTGTGTGGCGACGTTTCTTGGCGCACGGTGTGTGTTGCCGGCGGCGATAGACACAATAAACCAAACATAATTGTGGCAAATCAAAGTTTTTTTTATTTTGTTAAACAACTGCAAAAATGTATTTTTTACTGCGTCGGCTTGGGGTATAGTGATGTAAACCGGGGGTGTGAAGAAATGAGGCCTGGCTAACCGTGGACGACGCAGAGGTGGCAGGAGAAGGGGCAATGAAACTAGAAGGGTCTGGAAGTTCGAGGATGGGGCTTGACACATGAGAAGCTTCAGACGCACTGGAAGGGTGAGACAAAACTGACAATACAGACACATCGGTAGGTGAAGGGGGAGGAATACTAAGAGGTTTTTTTCTGAGTTTTTTTGGGGTTTTGCCTGGTAGGGGGACGTCGAGGTGGGCTCATATGCTGTAGCGTGGTGGCGGGTGACCCGTCAGGGTCCGGCTGCACTGTCTCACAGTCCATAGCGCTTGTCGAGCGCTCGGCCATGCCAGAGTCTTGCTGCGTCATGGTGGGGGGGTACATAAAGACCTGCCAGGGTCCTGCTGCATCATGGTGGGGGCGGTCCTGAAAGCCACACCTGGGTCCTGCTGCATCGTGGTGGGGCAGTCCTGAAAGCCACGCCAGGGTCCTGCTGCATCGTGGTGGGGGCGGTCCTGAAAGCCACACCTGGGTCCTGCTGCATCGTGGTGGGGGCGGTTCTGAAAGCCACGCCTGGGTCCTGCTGCATCGTGGTGAGGGCGGTCCTGAAAGCCATGCGAGGGTCCTGCTGCATCGTGGTGGGGGCGGTCCTGAAAGCCACGCCAGGGTCCTGCTGCATCATGGTGGGGGCGATCCTGAAAGCCATGGCAGGGTCCTGCGGCATCGTGGTGGGGCCGGTCCTAAAAGCCACGCCAGGGTCCTGCTGCATCGTGGTGTCAGTAGAGGAGGTCCAAGCCGGAGCAGCGGTTGTCACGGTGGTGGCGGTGGGATGTCCAACTGCACTCGTCATGGTGTTGGCGCTGTAGTGGAGTCCGCCTGTGGAAGGAATTGAGGTGGCCGTGCAGTGGTATGCAGCAGAGGTCGGCATTGAGGTTAATCGTGACAGTGACGACACAGTTGGATATGCCGCCACTGTCTGCTGTAAATACCGACTCTGCTGCATAGCCTGCACGTAAGCAGCATTGCAGGCCTGCATGACACTGAGCTGGAGATCAGGGCTAAGGTGTTCCGACATGCCCTGCTCAATTTGGTTAAAAAAATGATGAGCTGACCTCTGGAGGTCGGCTTTCACTTGATCAAGGCTTTTGGTGACCTCCTGGATACGGCAATTCAAGAGGTTATGAGAAACATCCATTCGGTCACCTAAAGCCTTGATTGCTTCGTGTAAAACCGAGCTCAAGTGCAAAAACTCGGGCATGAATGACCTGTCCGAAGCCCTCTGTCGCTGCCGGGATGAGCCCCAAAAAAAGGGTGCAGTGGAAGAGGACTGCGAAAGGGGAAGACCTGATGGGCCAGCTCCCTGGTCTCCAGTTAGTGTGGAAGGCCCACCTGCTGCTGCGCTGCTGGATGGCTGGGATGGGTCCGTGCTGCCGGATGAAGGACCGCTCCAGAACCTGGGCCGACAGTCGTGCTGGGTGTGCTGTGAAAAAAGGAAACAGAAAATTAATACCAAAAAATAACCAGACGCTTAATCCTGTGGAATTTTAAAATACAGATTATGTCAATACAATATAACCGAAAGCATGTGAGAAAAACTTACGTTCTCTGGACAAGGACCGGTCTTAAAAATGACAGCACGCGATGATATTTGTACGGTCTGATCCTTGCTCCTGAACCACTGGCAGCACGACTCTCTTGGCGCACGTCCTTGTTGAAGCGGTCCTTCATGGAACGCCAACGTGTTTTTACTTTGTCCACTGTTAAAAAAAAACACATTATGGTCAGGAAATGGACTTTTTGCCGTGCAAAGACAACTGTGTGTGATGAGAGAAACTCCGGAGAGTTTGTTTCATCACACACAGTCAAGAGAGCACAGCCAAGGTCTCTGCTGCTTCACACTGCAGTGCAATACTTACCAAATGCACTACGGACCCGTAGCGGGGCGTTGTCCCAGCCATCCCACAACGCTTGGGTCACATCATTCCATAAACGGCGGAGCGTGCTGTTCATCGAATGCAGTGGATCCCGGCTGTCCCACAACGGAACTCGCTCCTGGACCAATGTTATTAGGAGGTCGTTGTCGATAAGGTCATTGTCCCGTTGTGAAACCTAAAAATTAAAGAAAATCATTAAGGTTTGTTCAATCACATAAGGAAAAGAAAGAGAACAGATGATGAGACATGGCATGAATACGAAAGTCAACATACAAAAGGATTCCAGAAGAAAAATTTAAAGAAATACGAGTGTAAAGAAAGGAAGATTCAAGAATATTACTATGAGGACAGTCAGCCTTGTATACATACCCGCTGCCGTCTTCCCACCGGAGCTTGATTCCGCTGCTCCTCCCCTGTCTGTGCCTCAGTAGAAGTGCTCTAAAAAAAAAGGAAAAATCAAATTGTCACATGTGTCGATGTGAGAGTGAATACTTACCAAGCTGAAGAGGCAAATACTTACCTCACTGACATGATCCACTTCCGACTGACGTGGCTGATATTCCTCATCAGATGAAGACTCTGCAGAAGACATTCTGATGCATGTAGAAAGAAATAAATGGAAGAAATTAGGACATGTAGAGCCAAAAAATAGAAAATAAAGGCATTGGCTAGGATATACTCACATTGATCTGGGTCTTGTCCTCCAAAATGCGGCCTGCCAGTGTCTTGTCTTCTTGAGAGTCTGATGAGAAGTGTCCTGTAACTGTCCCCAACCTCCCTTTTATCACCTTGATGGTAGGGGGTGGCTTATCAGTGTCTAGACATGGTTATCTTAATTGAAACTCATGCATTCAAAAATGCAACCAAACGCATGTGAGTAAAAACGCATGCGTTTCCATAGACACCAATGTATTATTTTGACGCAAATCAAACGCAAACGAACGCATGTGTTTCCATGCGTCAAAAAAAGCCTCTGAAAATTACTACATGTTGCATTTCTGCGACAGAACGCATGCAGCAAAAACGCATGCGTTGTTAAACGCGGCCAAACGCGTACAAAAAAACCGCATGCGTTTTTAATGTTAAACATTGAAAAAAACGCATGCGTTTATATGCGGTACAAACGCTGCAGATCAAAACGCAAGTGTGAAACCAGCCTAAGCTGTGTCTGTCTCGTCTATTTTATGTACAAGGGGCCGGGGGTGCTCACTGACCGTTTGCTCAGTGGTCTTAGTGGACCCTGTCTAAGAACTGTACCTTTAAATAAATCATCCACGCCCTTGTTACAATACCACAAAAGTTATAAAAATTTAAGGATAGTAACACAGCTAGTTGACTGAAAGTAAGTGCAGGCCTGCCGGTCTGGGATACCTACTGATATAGGCAACACTCACGAAGAAGACCCAAACTGGAGTACAAATCTTTTAAAAAATTATTGACACGCACCACTTAAGTGTCATCATTATTTCAGAGTAGAAATACTAGAATAGCGCAGTTTTTTTACTTCAGTTACTGTACAATCTTCTTGACTCCCTTAATTTGGCAGCCACACAGCGGTATTATTATTATTACTAGACTAGATGGCAGCCCGATTCTAAAGAATCGGGAGTCTAGAATCCATATATACTTTATTTATTCAAATGTAAGAATAATACAATTAATAAATAATAGTAAGAAAGAACAAAAAATGGCTGCACTCACCAGCTCTTGACAATTCTTGTTATTTAAGGTACAGTTACACAGGATCCATGAACATGCTTATGAGGGGAGGGATGAAAGACATCAGACGACAACTTTGCGTGTTTGAATGCAGATATTAATAAATAGGCAGTTTATATTGCAGAGAAATTGCTGGGTAATAATGGACAATGTCCTTATGTGGCAAATAATAGAGCAATATACCCAATGTGGCAAAGAAGAGGTTAATAAACGGCAGTCTCTCAGTATAACAGTCAGTGAATAATAGGCAGTATATGGAGAAAACACCAAACAAAAGTTCAAAATTGGTGTGAAAATGTCACTGAACCACTTCACAACTAAATATATATAGTTTTGGTAAATGGTATTATCATTTTTTTGACGAAATTCGGCAGGAGCTTGAAGAGCAACGTCACTGGGCCCGCCTCCACGCAGTAGAAACTTGCTGTGAGGTAAAAATTCAAAAATCACACCAAAATGGCGGGCGGAGTGTGTCACAGTACGGCACGTTTCTGATTGGTCGCTCGCAGCAGGCGGCAACCAATCAGACACTGGACACTGTTGACGTCACTTATCTCCGGACATTAGCTCCGGACATTAGCTCCGGACATTAGCTCCGGACATTAGCTCCGGACAAAGCCACGGAAGTTGGCACAAATTGCAGGAAGTAGTATTCTAGGCAATTAATCTCCGGACATTAGCTCCGGACATTAGCTCCGGACATTAGCTCCGGACATTAGCTCCGGACAAAGCCACGGAAGTTGGCACAAATTGCAGGAAGTAGTATTCTAGGCAATTATATATTAGATGGTGGCCCGATTCTAAAGCATCAGGTATTCTAGAATATGTATGTATGTATTTATATAGTAGCCACATAGTATATAGCACAGCCATGTAGTATATAGGAGCCATGTAGTATATAGCATCCGCGTAGTATATAACACAGCCATTTAGTATATAGAAGCCACGTAGTATATAGCACAGCCACGTAGTATATAACACAGCCACGTAGTATATAGCACAGCTACATAGTATATAACACAGCCCACATAGTATATAGCACAGCCATGTATTATATAGCACAGCCACAAAATATATAGCACAGCCACGTAGTATAAAGCAGCCATGTACTATATAACACAGCCCACGCAGTATATCAGCCACGTAGTATATAGAACAGCCACTTAGTATATAGCACAGCTACGTAGTATATAGCACAGCCATGTAGTATGTAGCAGCCACCTAGCATATAGCACAGCCACGTAGTATATAACACAGCCCACGTAATATATAGCAGCCATGTAGTATATAGCACAGGCACGTAGTATATAGGAGCCACGTAGTATATAGGAGCCATGTAGTATATAGCACAGCCTCATAGTATATATCACAGCCCACGCAGTATATAACACAGCCCACGTCACACAGACAGCCACGTAGTATATAGCACAGCTACGTAGTATATAGCAGCCACGTAGTATATAACACAGCCCACGTAATATATAGCACAGCATACGTAATATATAGCACAGCCCACGCAGTATATAACACAACCCACGTAGTATATAACATAGCCCACGTAATATATAGCAAAGCCCAAGCAGTATATAACACAGCCCACGCAGGATATAGCAATGTGGGCACCATATCCCTGTTAAAAATTTTAAATAAAAAATAGTTATATACTCACCCAGCGAAGTGTGCCGATCCGCGCGATGCTGCCGCCAGCTTCCGTTCCAGAGAGGCATTGAGAAATTACCCAGATGACTTAGCGGTCTCGCGAGACCGCTAAGTCATCTGGGTAATTTCGCAATGCATCTCTGGGAACAGAAGCTGACGGCAGCATCACGCACATCGGTGGACGTCGGAGGGTGAGAATAGCACGATTTTTTATTATTTTTTATTATTTTTAACATTATATTTTTTTACTATTGATGCTTCATAGGCAGCATCAATAGTAAAAAGTTGGTCACACAGAGTTAATAGCAGTGTTAACGGAGTGTGTTACACCGCGGCATAACGCGGTCTGTTAACGTTGACATTAACCCTTTGTGAGCGCTGACTGGGGGGGAGTATGGAGCAGGCACTGACAGGATGGAAGTAGGGAGGGGCAAATTCGCGGCCGGACTGTGCCCGTCACTGATTGATCGCATCAGCGATGTGGGATTTCCGTTACAGACATACAGACAGACTGACAGACAGATGGAAGTACCCCTTAGACGATTATATAGATAGACTAGCTGAAGAGCCCGGCGTTGCCTGGGCATAGTAAATATCTGTGGTTAGTTATAGCACCTCACGTCTCTTATTTTCCCATCATTCCTCTCATTTTCTCCCTTACACCTCTCATTTTCTCCCTTACACCTCTCATTTTCTCCCTCACTCCTCTTATTTTCCCCCTCACTCCTCTCATTCCCCCCTAACACTTGTCATTTCGACCTCACATCTGTCATTTTCCGATCACTCCACTATTTTCCCTCACTCCTCTCATTTTGCACTCACACCTTTTCATTTTCACCTCACACCCCTCATTTCACCTCCGTATATACATGTTTGTCATCTCCCTTATATATAGTATACACCTGTATGTCTTCTCTTGTATATAGTATATACCTGTATGCCATCTCCCCTGTAAATAGTATATACCTGCTGTATGTCATCTCCTCCTGTATATTGTATATACCCATGTGTCATCTCTTCTGTATATACTATATACCTGTATGTCATATCCTCCTATATATAGTATATACCTGTATGTCATCTCCTGTATATAGTATATACCTGTATGTCATCTCCCCTGTATATAGTATATATCTGCTGTATGTCCTCTCCTCCTCTATACCTATGTGTCATCTCCTCTTTTATATAGTATATACGTGTGTCATCTTCTCCTGTATATAGTATGTACCTGTAAGTCATCTCCTCCTGTATATAGTATATACCTGTGTATCATCTGCTCCTGTATAAAGTATATACCTGTGTGTCATCTCCTCCAGTATATAGTATATACCTTTATGTCATCTTCACCTGTATATAGTATATACCTGTGTGTCATCTCCACTGTATATAGTATATACCTGTGTGTCATCACCTCTGCATATAGTATGTACCTGTATGACATCTCCCCTGTATATAGTATATACCAGGATGTCATCTCCTCCTGTATATAGTATATACCTGTATGTCATCTCCTCCTGTATATAGTATATACCTGTGTGTCATCTCCCCCCTTTATAGTATATATGTGTGTGTCATCTCCTCCTGTATATAGTATATACCTGCGTGTCATCTCCTCCTGTATATAGTATATAACTGTGTGTCATCTGCTCCTGTATATAGTATATACGTGTGTCATCTCCTCCTGTATATAGTATATACCTGTAAGTCATCTTCTCCTGTATATAGTATATACCTGTGTGTCATCTGCTCCTGTATATAGTATATACCTGTAAGTCATCTTCTCCTGTATATAGTATGTACTTGTGTGTCATCTGCTCCTGTATATAGTATATACCTGTATGTCATCTGCTCCTGTATATAGTATATACCTGTGTGTCATCTCCTCCTGTATATAGTATATACCTGTGTGTCATCTCCTCTTGTATATAGTATAAACCTGTGTGTCATCTCTCCTGTATATAGTACTAAATTGGCAGCCTGATAAATCCCCAGCCAACAGGAAGCCCTCCCCCCTGGCAGTATATATTAGCTCACACATACACATAATAGACAGGTCATGTGACTGACAGCTGCCGTATTTCTTATATGGTACATTTGTTCCTCTTGCAGTTTGTCTGCTTATTAATCAGATTTTTATTTTTGAAAAATAATACCAGACTTGTGTGTGTTTTAGGGCGAGTTTCATGTGTCAAGTTGTGTGTGTTGAGTTGCATGTGGCGACATGCATGTAGCGACTTTTGTGAGATGAGTTTTGTGTGGCGACATGCGTGTAGCAACTTTTTGTGTGCCGAGTTGCATGTGACAGGTTAGTGTAGCAAGTTGTGTGCAGCAAGTTTTGCACATGGCGAGTTTTGCGCGTGGCGAGTTTTATGTGTGGTGCGTTTTGAGTATGTGCAAGTTTTGAGTGAGGCAACTTTTACATGTATTGCAACTTTTGTGCATGTAGCAATTATTCCGCGTGTGCGAGTTTTGCACGTGTGGCGAGTTTTGCGTGAGCCTAGTTTTGTATGTGGCGAGTTTTGAGCGGCGACTTTTGTGTTTCGACTTTTATGTGGCGAGGTTGGTGTATGTGTGGTGAAATGTGTGCTAAGGGTGGTATATGCATTCAAGCACGTGGTAGTTTGTGGCGCCTTTTGTGTGTGTGTTCATATCCCCGTGTGTGGTGAGTATCCCATGTCAGGGCCCCACCTTAGCATCTTTCACTTTTTCCCCATTATGTAGATAGGGGCAAAATTGTTTGGTGAATTGGAAAGCGCGGAGTTAAAATTTCACCTCACAATGTAGCCTATGACGCTCTCAGGGTCCAGACGTGTGAGTGTGCAAAATTTTGTGGCTGTAGCTGCGACGCCTCCAACACTTTACCTTTCACTTTTTCCCCATTACGTAGATAGTGGCAAAATTGTTCGGTGAATTGGAAAGCGCAGGGTTAAAATTTCACCTCACCACATAGCGTATGATGCTCTCGGGGTCCAGACGTGTGAGTGTGCAAAATTTTGTGGCTGTAGCTGCGACGCCTCCATAGTAACATAGTAACATAGTAACATAGTTAGTAAGGCCGAAAAAAGACATTTGTCCATCCAGTTCAGCCTATATTCCATCATAATAAATCCCCAGATCTACGTCCTTCTACAGAACCTAATAATTGTATGATACAATATTGTTCTGCTCCAGGAAGACATCCAGGCCTCTCTTGAACCCCTCGACTGAGTTCGCCATCACCACCTCCTCAGGCAAGCAATTCCAGATTCTCACTGCCCTAACAGTAAAGAATCCTCTTCTATGTTGGTGGAAAAACCTTCTCTCCTCCAGACGCAAAGAATGCCCCCTTGTGCCCGTCACCTTCCTTGGTATAAACAGATCCTCAGCGAGATATTTGTATTGTCCCCTTATATACTTATACATGGTTATTAGATCGCCCCTCAGTCGTCTTTTTTCTAGACTAAATAATCCTAATTTCGCTAATCTATCTGGGTATTGTAGTTCTCCCATCCCCTTTATTAATTTTGTTGCCCTCCTTTGTACTCTCTCTAGTTCCATTATATCCTTCATGAGCACCGGTGCCCAAAACTGGACACAGTACTCCATGTGCGGTCTAACTAGGGATTTGTACAGAGGCAGTATAATGCTCTCATCATGTGTATCCAGACCTCTTTTAATGCACCCCATGATCCTGTTTGCCTTGGCAGCTGCTGCCTGGCACTGGCTGCTCCAGGTAAGTTTATCATTAACTAGGATCCCCAAGTCCTTCTCCCTGTCAGATTTACCCAGTGGTTTCCCATTCAGTGTGTAATGGTGATATTGATTCCTTCTTCCCATGTGTATAACCTTACATTTATCATTGTTAAACCTCATCTGCCACCTTTCAGCCCAAGTTTCCAACTTATCCAGATCCATCTGTAGCAGAATACTATCTTCTCTTGTATTAACTGCTTTACATAGTTTTGTATCATCTGCAAATATCGATATTTTACTGTGTAAACCTTCTACCAGATCATTAATGAATATGTTGAAGAGAACAGGTCCCAATACTGACCCCTGCGGTACCCCACTGGTCACAGCGACCCAGTTAGAGACTATACCATTTATAACCACCCTCTGCTTTCTATCACTAAGCCAGTTACTAACCCATTTACACACATTTTCCCCCAGACCAAGCATTCTCATTTTGTGTACCAACCTCTTGTGCGGCACGGTATCAAACGCTTTGGAAAAATCGAGATATACCACGTCCAATGACTCACCGTGGTCCAGCCTATAGCTTACCTCTTCATAAAAACTGATTAGATTGGTTTGACAGGAGCGATTTCTCATAAACCCATGCTGATATGGAGTTAAACAGTTATTCTCATTGAGATAATCCAGAATAACATCCTTCAGAAACCCTTCAAATATTTTACCAACAATAGAGGTTAGACTTACTGGCCTATAATTTCCAGGTTCACTTTTAGAGCCCTTTTTGAATATTGGCACCACATTTGCTATGCGCCAGTCCTGCGGAACAGATCCTGTCGCTATAGAGTCCCTAAAAATAAGAAATAATGGTTTATCTATTACATTACTTAGTTCCCTTAGTACTCGTGGGTGTATGCCATCCGGACCCGGAGATTTATCTATTTTAATCTTATTTAGCCGATTTCGCACCTCTTCTTGGGTTAGATTGGTGACCAGGGCCGTATTTGCCACTAGGCACTTGAGGGCACGTGCCTAGGGCGGCGGGATGCGGGGGGGCGCCCTTGAGCTAGGTTTTTTCCTTTTTTTTTTTTTTTTTATTTTATAAAACTCCGGGGTCAAGTTTCCGCCCCCCCTCCTCCCTCCCCCCTTCCCGCCCCCCCCTCCTCCCTCCTTCCCGCCCCCCTCCCTCCCTCCCTGAAGACGTAATACTCACCTTCCTCCAGCGGTGGCTGCAACTGCGTCTCAGCGCCGTCCTGTCTTCAGCGGTCACATGGTACCGATCATTAAGGGTGATGAATATGCGCATATTCATCACCCTTAATTAGCGCTACCTTGTGACCGCTGAAGACAGGAAGGAAGACGCTGAGATGCCAGGAAGTTCTGTGCTGCGCGCCGGTGAGAGGTAAGTATGACAGGGAAAAAAGTGGGGTGCCGTGCACACAGGGGAGGAGGATGGGGAGCCATGCATACAGGGGAGAAGGATGGGGAGCCGTGCATACAGGGGAGAAGGATGGGGAGTCGTGCATACAGGGGAGAATGATGGGGAGCCGTGCACACAGGGGAGAAGGATGGGGAGCCGTGCATACAGGGGAGAAGGATGGGGAGCCGTGCATACAGGGGAGGATGGGGAGTCGTGCATACAGGGGAGAAGGATGGGGAGCCGTGCACACAGGGGAGAAGGATGGGGAGCCATGTACACAGGGGAGAAGGATGGGGAGCCGTGCACACAGGGGAGAAGGTTGGGGAGCCGTGCACACAGGGGAGAAGGATGGGGAGCCGTGCACACAGGGGAGAAGGATGGGGAGCCATGTACACAGGGGAGAAGGATGGGGAGCCGTGCACACAGGGGAGAAGGATGGGGAGCCGTGCACACAGGGGAGAAGGATGGGGAGCCGTGCACACAGGGGAGAAGGATGGGGAGCCATGTACACAGGGGAGAAGGATGGGGAGCCGTGCACACAGGGGAGAAGGATGGGGAGCCGTGCACACAGGGGAGAAGGATGGGGAGCCGTGCATACAGGGGAGAAGGATGGGGAGCCGTGCATACAGGGGAGAAGGATGGGGAGCCGTGCATACAGGGGAGAAGGATGGGGAGCCATGAACGCAGGGGAGAAGGATGGGGAGCCATGAACGCAGAGTGGGAGGATGGGGGAGCCATGAACGCAGAGTGGGAGGATGGGGGAGCCATGAACGCAGAGTGGGAGGATGGGGGAGCCATGAACGCAGGGGAGAAGGATGGGGGAGCCATGAACGCAGGGGAGAAGGATGGGGAGCCATGAACGCAGAGTGGGAGGATGGGGGAGCCATGCTTGCAGGGGAGAAGGATGGGGGAGCCATGAACGCAGGGTGGGAGGATGGGGGAGGCATGAACGCAGTGTGGGAGGATGGAGTATAAATATGGAGTATAAATACTGGGCCCTATAAGGGGGACACAGTGTGAGAGGACAGTGTGAAGAGGGGACTGGTATAGAAAGGAGAGGACAGTGTGAAGAGCATGTACCATAAGAGGGACAGTGTGGGGGTCATACTTTGTGCAGACAATATAGTGAGGGGCAATTTTTTATTTGGGAGCATTATAATGACACTTGTATCTTTAAGGGCGTCATGTGGAGACTTTCTGCAAAAGAGCGGCGAAGATGGAAGTCTGCAGAGACGGCTGTGGATGAGAAAACTCATCATGGGATCTGGACAAGATGAAGAAAAGGAGAACGGCTCCAGAGGCGACGTCATCTATCAGGTACCTGGATGTAAATGTTATTTGTGATGCTAACTCTCATGTTTTTATATATGTTAGGAGATTTAAAGGGACACTGTCACCTGAATTTGGAGGGAACAATTTTCAGCCATAGGGGTGGGGTTTTCGGGTGTTTGATTCACCCTTTCCATACCCGCTGGCTGCATGCTGGCTGCAATATTGGATTGAAGCTCATTCTCTGTCCTCCGTAGTACATACTGTACCTGCACAATTTGCAATCTTGCCTTGCGCAGGCGTGTACTATGGAGGACAGAGAATGAGCTTCAATCCAATATTGCAGCCAGCATGCAGCCAGCGGGTAAGGAAAGGGTGAATCAAACACCCGAAAGCCCCGCCCCTATGGCTGAAAATTGTTCCCTCCAAATTCAGGTGACAGAGTCCCTTTTAAAGGGGATGTCCAGGCTTGTGATGAGTCTGCAGTCATTCTTTGTGACTGCAGACTTCTGAATTCTCACAGTGCACACTGCACGCTGTCAGGATTCTCTCATGCTGGGGATTTACATTAATGCGATCACGTGCTGACTAGACATGCGTGACCTCCGTCAATGAAAATGAACTGAGCGAGGCCGGGCACATCTAGTCAGAATGTGGTCAGAAGTCTACAAATCACATACTTGTGCTGACATGACCGTCCACCGGCAAGGGAGAATCCTAAAAGTGCAGTGCATGCGTTGTGAGAATTCAGAAGCTGCGATGTCAGGATTCAGCTCTGCAAGTTCCAGTAGTCGTCACATGGACACGTCACTCATATGCGATTTTTCAGACTTAGGGTGTGTGTCCACGTTCAGGATTGCATCAGGATTTGGTCAGTATTTTACATCAGTATTTGTAGCCAAAACCAGGAGTGGGTGATAAATACAGAAGTGGAGCATATGGTTCTATTATAGTTTTCCTCTAATTGTTCCACTCCTGGTTTTGGCTACAAATACTGATGAAAAATCCTGACCAAATCCTGATGCAATCCTGAACGTGGACACATACTCTTATGGTCCTGCGACATCGAGCTTCTCTTCTGCTTCTCTTAGTTTTTCACTGAACATTGAGAGCATTAGGGAGAGGAGCTCGTGGGTACATGACTGAGTGTGCAAATCACATATGTCCTTGGCGGAGGGGGGGCACCAAAATGAATTCTTTCCCCGGGTGCCAGAAACCCTAGATACACCTCTGCTGGTATGCTACTGCGAGCGGTGATTACCGGGTGCGGTGGAGGGAGGTCTGTGCACAGGCAGTGAGGCAGGGACTGAGGGTGTGCACAGAGAGGATGGAGACCCGGAGACTGCCCGTCCCAGTCTACGCCGTAGCCTAGAGCCCTCATTATCATAGGAATATGGCAGTTAATAAATTGCTTTTCTGAAGCTTTATAGTGTAGTTTTAGGTCAGGGAGGGTTGGATAGGGATGAGCTAGCAAGGTGCAGGGACAGGTAATGATGGCTACTTGCGAACATGTGCGGCAATTGCGGTTTTGCACTTACGATGATACATAAAACACTGCTAGTAGTGTTTTTTCTCATTGCTGCAAGTACCGCATTTGCCGGATGGCGGCAAAACCGCAAGAGCCGCACATGTCTGTAAGTCCCATAGGGAATGAATGAGGCCGAACGCAGTGTTGCCCTAAGTGATCCATTACGCGGCAGATGCGGAAAAACTGTCGGATCTGCTGCAAAAGGCGACTTTCACATCAGCGATTTTTGCCAAAGTCACTGCCGATAGTGTCATACTCACCAAAGGGGGAGGCAGCACTAAAAGTGCCTAGGGCAGCAGAAACTCTAAATACGACCCTGTTGGTGACCCTTAATATAGGGTTTTCATTGTTTCTTGGGATTTCACCTAGCATTTCATTTTCCACCGTGAATACCGTGGAGAAGAAGGTGTTTAATATGTTAGCTTTTTCCTCGTCATCTACAACCATTCTTTCCTCACTATTTTTTAAGGGGCCTACATTTTCAGTTTTTATTCTTTTACTATTGATATAGTTGAAGAACAGTTTGGGATTAGTTTTACTCTCCTTAGCAATGTGCTTCTCTGTTTCCTTTTTGGCAGCTTTAATTAGTTTTTTAGATAAAGTATTTTTCTCCCTATAGTTTTTTAGAGCTTCAATGGTGCCATCCTGCTTTAGTAGTGCAAATGCTTTCTTTTTACTGTTAATTGCCTGTCTTACTTCTTTGTTTAGCCACATTGGGTTTTTCCTATTTCTAGTCCTTTTATTCCCACAAGGTATAAACCGTGTACACTGCCTATTTAGGATGTTCTTAAACATTTCCCATTTATTATCTGTATTCTTATTTCTGAGGATATTGTCCCAGTCTACCAGATTAAGGGCATCTCTAAGCTGGTCAAACTTTGCCTTCCTAAAGTTCAGTGTTTTTGTGACTCCCTGACAAGTCCCCCTAGTGAAAGACAGGTGAAACTGTACAATATTGTGGTCGCTATTTCCTAGATGCCCAACCACCTGCAGATTTGTTAATCTGTCAGGTCTATTAGATAGTATTAGGTCTAAAAGTGCTGCTCCTCTGGTTGGATTCTGCACCAATTGTGAAAGATAATTTTTCTTGGTTATTAGCAGAAACCTGTTGCCTTTATGGGTTTCACAGGTTTCACTTTCCCAGTTAATATCCGGGTAGTTAAAGTCCCCCATAACCAGGACCTCATTATGGGTTGCAGCTTCATCTATCTGCTTTAGAAGTAGACTTTCCATGGTTTCTGTTATATTTGGGGGTTTGTAACAGACCCCAATGAGAATTTTGTTACCATTTTTCCCTCCATGAATTTCGACCCATATGGACTCGACATCCTCATTCCTTCGCTAATATCCTCCCTTAAAGTGGACTTTAGACAAGACTTTACATAGAGACAAACCCCTCCTCCTCTCCGATTTTTACGATCCTTTCTAAACAGACTGTAACCCTGTAAGTTAACTGCCCAGTCATAGCTTTCATCTAACCATGTCTCGGTTATTCCCACTATGTCAAAGTTACCTGTAGATATTTCTGCTTCTAGTTCTTCCATCTTGTTTGTCAGGCTTCTGGCGTTTGCGAGCATGCAGTTTAGAGGATTTTGTTTTGTTCCAATCTCCTCGCTGTGGATTGCTTTAGAAATGTTCTTACCTCCCATCTGAGTATGTTTTCCTGGGTCTTCTTTGTTCAAGTCTAATGTTTTTCTTCCCGTCCCCTCTTCTTCTAGTTTAACGCCCTCCTGATGAGTGTAGCGAGTCTTCTGGCGAATGTGTGTTTCCCAGGTTTGTTGAGGTGTAGTCCATCTCTGGCGAGGAGTCCATCGTACCAGTAGTTCACACCGTGGTCCAGGAATCCGAATCCTTGTTGTCTGCACCATCGTCTTAGCCAGTTGTTTGCATCAAGGATCCTGTTCCATCTCCTGGTGCCATGCCCGTCTACTGGAAGGATAGAAGAAAAAACTACCTGTGCATCCAGTTCCTTTACTTTCTTCCCCAACTCTTCAAAGTCTTTGCAGATTGTCGGTAGGTCTTTCCTTGCCGTGTCATTGGTGCCAACATGTATCAGAAGAAATGGGTGGACGTCCTTGGAGCTGAAGAGCTTTGGTATCCTATCGGTCACATCCTTGATCATCGCACCTGGAAGGCAGCATACTTCTCTTGCAGTTATGTCCGGTCTGCAGATGGCTGCTTCTGTGCCTCTCAGTAGTGAGTCTCCCACCACCACCACTCTTCGTTGCTTCTTGGCTGTACTTTTTGCTGTCACTTGTTGCTGTTTGCCCTTTTCTTTTTTGCTTGCTGGTATTGCTTCATCCTTAGGTGTGCCATCTTCATCCTCTACAAAGATTTGATATCGGTTCTTCAGTTGTGTGGTTGGTGATTTCGCCATGGTCTTCTTGCTTCTTTTGGTCACATGCTTCCACTCATCTGCTTTTGGAGGTTCTCTGACACTTTTTTCACCTTCTGTGACCAGTAGAGATGCTTCTGTTCTGTCTAGAAAGTCTTCATTCTCTTTGATGAGTTTCAAAGTTGCTATTCTTTCTTCCAGACCCCGCACCTTTTCTTCTAAAAGGGCCACTAGTTTACACTTCTGACAGGTGAAATTTGATTCTTCTTCTGGTCGGTCTGTGAACATGTAGCACATGCTGCAGCTCACCATGTAGGTTGTCACATCTGCCATGTTGCTCCTAGATCCTGCTGACTTGCTGTGTGTTTTCCTTCTTGTGTAATCTACTCAGCCAAGCTCTCTTGCAATAATATCCTACAGGCAAAAATTCGCGCTTCATGATCTTCTAGCTTAGGGAGACTTCGCTTTTCCCAGAAGGCACCTGGAATATGCAAATTAGCCTCCTCAAGCTTGAATCCCTGGTTTGGCGATGCTTTCCAAGCAGCTGGTCCCGGCTGTACCCAACGATCTTCTAGCTTAGGGAGACTTCGCTTTTCCCAGAAGGCACCTGGAATATGCAAATTAGCCTCCTCAAGCTTGAATCCCTGGTTTGGCGATGCTTTCCAAGCAGCTGGTCCCGGCTGTACCCAACGATCTTCTAGCTTAGGGAGACTTCGCTTTTCCCAGAAGGCACCTGGAATATGCAAATTAGCCTCCTCAAGCTTGAATCCCTGGTTTGGCGATGCTTTCCAAGCAGCTGGTCCCGGCTGTACCCAACGATCTTCTAGCTTAGGTAGACTTCGCTTTTCCCAGAAGGCACCTGGAATATGCAAATTAGCCTCCTCAAGCTTGAATCCCTGGTTTCCTTTCACTTTTTCCCCATTATGTAGATAGGGGCAAAATTGTTTGGTGAATTGGAAAGCGCGGAGTTAAAATTTCACCTCACAACGTAGCCTATGACGCTCTCAGGGTCCAGACGTGTGAGTGTGCAAAATGTTGTGGCTGTAGCTGCGACGCCTCCAACACTTTTCCTTTCACTTTTTCCCCATTATGTAGATAGGGGCAAAATTGTTCGGTGAATTGGAAAGCGCAGGGTTAAAATTTCACCTCACAACATAGCCTATGACGCTCTCAGGGTCCAGACGTGTGAGTGTGCAAAATTTTGTGGCTGTAGCTGCGACGCCTCCAACACTTTTCCTTTCACTTTTTCCCCATTATGTAGATAGGGGCAAAATTGTTTGGTGAATTGGAACGCGCGGGGTTAAAATTTCGCCTCACAACATAGCCTATGACGCTCTCGGGGTCCAGACGTGTGAGTGTGCAAAATTTTGTGGCTGTAGCTGCGACGGTGCAGATGCCAATCCCGGACATACACACATACATACACACATACACACATTCAGCTTTATATTTTAAATTATTATTATTTATTGTTATAGAGCCATTTATGTAAAAAAAAGTATGCATAATAAAAACAAGAACAATAATCTTAAAAAACAATGCAAGTCACAGACTGCTACTGGAAGAGAGAGGACCCTGCCCACAAAGGATCACAGTCTACAAAGGATGGGTGGGAATACAATAGGCGAGGGTAGAGCTGCTTGAGCAGCGGTATGATGGAGCGATGGTAAGTGTAGGTTGTAGGCTTGTCAGAAGAGGTATTTCTTCAGGTTCCTTTTGAAGGTTGCCATGGTAGGCGAAAGTATATGTTGAGGGGCACAAATCCAGAGTAGAGGGGATCTACAGGAGAAATCTAGTATTCAATTGTGGGAAGAGGAGATAAGAGGGGGGTAGAGAAGGAGTTCTTGTGATGATCGGAGGTTGAGTGCAAATTAGTACTGGGAGACTAGGTCTCAGAGGTATGGAGGAGACAGGTTTTGGATCGCTTTCTATGCCAAACTTAGGGTTCTGAACAGGAGTCTCTGGGCAATGGATTGCCATTACAGGTATTGTCATAGGGGAGAAGGCAGGTAATAGCGGAGTGACAGGTGGATTAGTCAGGCAGCAGAGTTTAGGATAGATTTGATGGGTGCGATAGAGTTAAAAGGGAGGCCACAGAACAGGAGGTTGCAGTAGTCGAGGCAGGAGATGATGAGGGCATGCACTAGTGTATTCGTAGATTCATGGTTGAAGAATCTGTGGATTCTGGAGATATTTTTGAGTTGGAGTAGGCAGGAAGGGGAAAGAGCTTAGACCTCAGATTTGAAGGAAAGATGAGTCGAGCCATTGATTTTGATGGATAGGTCAGTTGGGGAGCTTGAATGAGATGGTTAAAATATGATGAACTCAGTTTTATCCATGTTAAGTTTTAGAAATCTAGAAGAGAAAAAAAATGTAACAGGACTGACATTGTAGGATTCTGGTAAGAAATTGATGTCAAGTCCAAAAAGGTAGATCTGTGTGTCATAACCATAGTGTGATGCTGAAAGCCGTGAGACTCCATGAGGTGTCCCAGGCCGAAAGTGTAAATGGAGTAGAGTAGGGGTCCTAAAACTGAACCTTGGGGGACACTGACAGATAGGGGGTGAGATGAGGAGGTGGTGTGTGAGTGGGAGACACTGAGGAGATTCAAGATAGGGCTAAGTCTGTGATGCAAAGCGATGAGAAAGTCTGTAGTAAGAAGAAATGGTCCACTGTGTCGAAGGCAATTGTACAGAAGGAGAACAAAGTAGAGTCGCTTGGATTTGGCGGTTTGTAGGTCGTTGTTGACTTTAGTCAGGCCTGTTTCAGTGGAATCGTGCAGTTAGAAGCTACTACTGCGCAGACACGGGTGGCGCCACCTTGAAGGAGGAAATCTTTAATATTCATCTCCAGCAAGATGGCGCTACCGGCGCCTGCACAATAGCAGCTATCGAATCTCTATACACACCGATAGCTGCTACTGCGCAGGCACGGCAGGCACCATTTTCAAATTGACTTTTTTTTTCCCTTGCTCAATTAAATAAGCAAAAGGGATTAAGTGCACAGTAAATATGTGATTATGCTGCAGAGCAGGTGACCTGTCAGCAGTCTGCATTTTGAATACTATTGATGGGCAAGAACTAAAATGCTTGGGTGCTCTTTGCTCGGGTCGAGCAAATTGGAATACTCAGGTACTCGACCCGAGCAATGAGCCCAATGTAAGTCTATGGGAAACCCGAGTATATTTCACAGCGATCCCCCCAGGGGTCCTTTTAAGGTCTAAAAACATCTGAAAATGATGGAAACAGTGCTCAAATGACACAGGAACATCTTGGGGATCGCCCCTGGAAGCATTCCTGACTCCTAGGTCACAGCTGTAAGTAATGTTGTCAGAGTTTCATGCCATTTTTTACAGGTGCCCCAAAAACATACAAAAATGAAACCAAAATGGACTTTGCTGGGAAATATGTTAAGTCATTTCCAGGGTAATGACTTGTATATAAGGCAAAATAATTAACCCCAGACCAATATGTTCCTCCACCACTTGGGCTATGTTCACACACACACACCATTTTTGATGCGTTTTTCAACTTTAACATTGCTTTCAACCACTACAAATGGATTCACTAGGAAATGTCATTGTAACATTTAACAATCCTACCTAGCCATGTGTTGTGTGACACATAAGGAGACCCATATTGTTTCATTTATGAAGGATGTACTTTTAAAGTCACAAAGCCTATTTTTAAAGGGGCATCAGGCGGTATTAATATTCTTAAAGGGCGATTGTTTAACAGTGGGTCTCTTATGCTGCTGTTGCCTATGCAGAGACTGGCTGGGCTGCCAAGAATTACAACACACCCCTTTCACGAGAGGTACAGGAGGGCTTCCAGAAAAAAATGTTGCATTGAATGCACGGCCTGCCCTGCTATCAAGTCATATGCACCTGAAGAATCCTTTGAACCGAGGTACTGGATGGCCACAGGAAAACCCACTTCACATTCTTCACTTGGTCCTGCCATACTGTTTTCTTATATAATAACAGGAAGGCCTGCCCTGCTAGCAAGTCATATGCACCCCAATAAGCCTTTGAACCCAGGTACTGGATCGCCACAGGAAACTATACTTCACATTCTTCAGTTTGTCCTGCCATACTGTTTCCATATGTACTGAATGCAAGGGCTGCCTTGACCCAAATTTGCACACAACACAAATCCCCCCTTGGAAGAAACATGGAGGATGGCCTCATAAAAAAAATCCCATTACAAAGGAGCTGGTCTCCTAGACTTGTAATGCCCATACACTAAGTGCATGGGCTGACAAACATTTCCCCATGTGGGATACATTTTTTTAAAATATTGTATGGGATCATAGACACCCCTGCCCAAAATTTGACTGGCTGTAGCAGAATGGATCTTGTTAACCCTGGTGATCTAGTATAGATCTATCTATCTATAGATCTATCTATCTATCTATCTATCTATCTATCTATCTATCTATCTATCTATCTATTGTCCAGAAAGATGAAGGCAGCACTCCAGTAGAAAAAATAAGAGTATTTTATTGGCCCATGTGCGACGTTTTAGTCCAAAGTGTGAACCTTTCTCAAGTCCACACTTTGGACTGAAATGTTGCACATGGGCCAATAAAATACTCTTATTTTTTCTACTGGAGTGCTGCCTTCATCTTTCTGGACAGTAGCATGAGGTTTGGTATATACCTGGAAGGATTTTTTGCACCCTCTGTCTTCTTTCTATCTATCTATCTATCTATCTATCTATCTATCTATCTATCTATCTATCTATCTATCTATCTATCTATCTATCTATCTATCTATCTTTAGATCTATCTATCTATCTATCTATCTATCGATCGATCTATCTATCTTTAGATCTATCTATCTTTAGATCTATCTATCTATCTATCTATGTGTGTAAACATTATTCTTCAATGGAGTATGTAAAAGAAGAGGTTGGAAAGAAAATGACATAACACTTCTTTTTTTTTGTTAAATAATAGATCTTTACTTCTCTTACAAAAGCGCATACAAATCCGCATGAAAATACGCATCAAATCCGCATCTGCCAAGAGACGAAGAATCCGCGCAGAAAATTCCACAGGCAAATCCGCAACATGTGCACATAGCCTTAAGCTAGAAATGCTGCTCTAAGCTTTGTCCCAGGCCCTGTCCCATGCTGAAATGTAAAATGTGGGCTGCTGGGGCTGGAGCACAAAATTAGCACAAAGGATTCTCTTACCAGCCTGAGAATACCAGTCCACAGCTGTCTGCTTTAGTCCCCAGCCTGTCAGTTTTGCCTACGCTGGTTATTAAAAAAAAGAAGAGACCTCACATCTTAAAAAAATAAACTATTTATTTATCAGCAGGTGCCGGCTGATAAATACTTCCATCAGCAGTACCTGCTCTCGTTGTTTTTAGAGATAGTAGGTGTAGGCTGATGGGAGTGGTAATTTTTACTGATGGTCACAGCTGTTGGCTCATGCAGTCATCTGATAGCATGGGAACTGCAGCTCTATGACTGGCAGTAATGATCTTACTGCCAATCAAACATTCCGGTATTTCTCACACTATCATGTTGATGACAGTGTGGGAAATAACTGATATTCGAAGTGCCATACCCAAACAGTAACACGGACTTCATGGAGAAGTACGTGTTTAGATTCCATGTCAGAACACTAGGTGTTTGGTAAGGACGCTGAACTTTTCTGTTCGAGTTCGGCCATCTCTATTTGTCATGTCATTTGTTGCCACCCTATTGGCACTTTGAGCTGGCTACATAAAGGGAGGGCAGTGTGTTATAACTAGATGTATTCCATTAATGTTATGTTATGCAACTTTTTTTTAAAAAACAGATGCTAATGTAAATAGGGTTGAGGACAAACTTGTCTCGTGCCATTAGAAATCTCAAAGGCAAATGACTTCAATTCTGAATTTACAAAAATGGAATATATTCTTGTCTATTGCTATCAGTTGCAAGCAAATGTTAGTTATATTTGCATCACGTTATGGTTAAATTGAAAGATGAGTGGAAGAAAATAATTAGAACAGCAGAGGTTGTGGTTGGTTAAGGTTATTTTAGTCTAAGCTAAAGATGAAGATTCTATTTGAAAACTATTTTTATATTTTTGATTTTATTAATTTTTTATTTTTGGTACCAATGAACATGTTTATCTTCATTGTTAATATTCTGAACTGGGCAACATACAAAAACGCTCCACAGGGTGACCATATTATTACCGGCATAAGCGTATGCAACCTTGTGCATGAGATGATCAAGTCATTAAGATTTCTAAATATAATTTATAAAAGTCTATTAATGGCAAAGATCATTATTGCTTTATTTCATATTGTCGATTCTTGCAATTTCTGGTTGTCTGCCTTGCTCTGTGTCTACTTCTGCCTGAAGATTGTGAATATAAAACTCACTTTATACATCTTGCTGCAGAAGAATTTCCATAAGGTTTTGCCGTGGCTTTTTTTTTCAGCCATAGTGGGGTCGGTGATTGTAAGTGCTCCATTGATTAGTAAAGTTTCAGAAGAAATCTCATCACTTTCAAGAATCAACATGTCTGACACAAATAAACAACAAAGACTCATATTTTTACCTTTAAAGTTCAATGATATTTTCTACTTTATGGTTTCCTCTTTGACTGCTCTGTTGGTTTTTTCCATCTCATCTTTAGCCATCATCTTCTCTCTTTTCAATCATATGAATCAGGTCCAAAAAAACTTTGGTGATTTTAGAGGTCCTGACATGAAAGCTCACGTCCAAGCCATGAAGACAGTAATGTTTTTTCTCATTACTTATACGATTACTTTAGTTTTACTCATTATAGTATGTTCAACTTTATTATCAGCTACAACAATATGGATGTATATTGTACATCCTTTCTTTAGCTTAACTAAAGCTGCCGGCTGCTGGAGTTTAATCAAAGGAAATCGGAACTTGGACAATGCGTTGAGAACTGTCACCAGTAAATTACATTGCACCAATAAAATTAATGATGTGTAAAAGTAACATAAAAATAAATGTATCTTCTCTTAGAAGGTATTTTCAAGTTAGTTTCTATTCTTCTGTAATTGCAAAAAGGATTGGCATTTGAAAAAAAGGCTTCATATTCACCCAAGGGAAACAAAAGAGGACATATATTATTACAACAGAGTCAAGGGGATATGCAGCAGACATCATGTCCATAAATTACTCCCAATCATTGAGTGCATATGCTTTAAATATATGGAGACTTTACAAGTAATGTATTATTAGCAATAAGTTCGTGACCATATCTCTCTGTGCCAATGTATCAAAAATACAAAAAGTATGTGATTAAATAAAGGGATAATACCCATAAGTAGAAGTGTCCCGTCTGGATCCCGGTCACCTTACCCCAATGCGTGTTTTGCGTCAAATTTTTACCGCTTCCTCAAGGGGCGGTAAAAATTTGACTCGAGGCATATGCACTCAATGATTGGGAGTAATTTATGGACATGATGTCCACTGCATATCCCCTTGACTCTGTTGTAATAACATATGTCCTGGTTTGTTTTCCTTGGGTCATTTTTTTGTATCCGTGAATATAGTCACTATAAGAAATCCATACATTACATTTATATGTAATTTAGTAATTGAATTTTTTAATAAATATTGTTAATCTTTTCTGGCAACAATTGGACTCATATTTTTCTCAATGTTGGAAACAACTGACAAACTAATCTCCTGACACATTCCCACACATGCTCTCTGGTCTCCACAAAATGTCCTTCTCTCATCTGCCCTTATACATTCCTTGACCAACCATCTCCAAGACTTTTCCAGAGCATTGCCCATTCTCTGAAAATCAGTGCCTAAACACATCCAAATGTCTACCACAATTGAGGCGTAACTTGACAACTCATCATTTCAGCAAAGCCAATAGTCTGCATTAACCCCACTGCCACCTCACTACCACCTAGGCTTTCCTACCCACCAACTTACTGTCCTTTTTCCCCTCTACCCTGTAAGCTAAAAGTCTACAACAGCAGGGTCATTTCCCGCTCTGAACCAGTCTATCACTTTTAGTTTACTTTGTTTTATGTGTATCATTTGTATGTAAACCCTCTTCACATTGTGACAAACTCACTGATGAAGTGCTGTAGTGGAGATATGTTTCACTTCGCCTAATGACGTCAGTGATATAAAAGCCAGAGATTTTTTCCTCCAATACAGTAAGTGTTGCAAGGGTTAAGTAATGTAATGTTAGAGGGTGGTTTTTAGGGGGACATTAACCCCTTAACGACCGCCGATACGCCTTTTAACGGCGGCAGTTAAGGGTACTTAAACCACAGCGCCGTTAATTAACGGCGCTGTGGAAAAAGTAAATAGCGCCCCCCAGAGTCCAATTTTCTCCGGGGTCTCGGCTGCTGGGGGTAACCGAGACCCCAGAGAACATGATTCGGGGTTTTTTTTACCAACCCCGCTTTTGCGATCGCCGGTAATTAACCGTTTACCGGCGATTGCAAAAACAAAACAAAACGCGATTTCCCTTTTAATTTCTCTGTCCTCCGATGTGATTGCACATCAGCGGACAGAGAAAAGGGGTCCCAGGTAGCCCCCCGATACTCACCTGTCTCCCCGGTGATCCTCGTGGCTCCCGATGGGTGCCGCCATCTTTTTCCGGCAAAAAAATGGCGGGCGCGTGCGCAGTGCGCCCGCCGGCCGGCACTGGGAGGATCTTTGGGGTCTCGGCTGCCGGGGGTAGCCGAGACCCCAAAGAACATGATCGGGGTCGGTTTTACCGACCCTTGTTTTGCGATCGCCGGTAATTAACTGTTTACCGGCGACCACAAAAAAAAAAAAAGCAAAGTGTAATTCTCTGTCCTCTGATCTGATCGCACATCAGAGGACAGAGAAATAGGGGGGTTTGGGGACCCTATCATACTTACCGGTGTCCCTGGGTCCTCCTGCGTCCTCTCCTGCCCACCGGCGTCTTCATGGGAAAAGAAAATGGCGGGCGCATGTGCAGTGCACCCGCCATCTGTCACCATCTGCCGGCCGGCAGGAGAAGAGCAGTTGGGGCTAAAATTAGGGTTAGGGCTAGGGCTAGGGTTAGGACTAGGGTTAGGGCTAGGATTGGGGCTAAATTTAGGGTTAGGGTTGGGGCTAAATTTAGGGTTAGGGTTGGGGCTAAATTTAGGGTTAGGGTTCTTTCACACTTACGTCGGTACAGGGCCGTCGCAATGCGTCGGCCCGACATACCGACGCACGTTGTGAAAATTGTGCACAATGTGGGAAGCAGATGTAGTGTTTCAACGCATCCGCTGCCCAATCTATGTCCTGGGGAGGAGGGGGCGGAGTTACGGCCATGCACGGTCAGAAATGGTGGACACGACGTACAAAAAAACTTTACATTGAACGTATTTTGTGCCGACGGTCCGCCAAAACACAACTGATCCAGTGCACGACAGACGCGACGTGTGGCCATCCGTCGTGATCCGTCGGCAATACAAGTCTATGGGCAAAAAACGCATCCTGTGGGCACATTTGCAGGATCCGTTTTTTGTCCAAAACGACGGATTGCGATGGATGCCAAACGACGCAAGTGTGAAAGTAGCCTTAGGGCTAGGGTTAGGGTTGGGGCTAAAGTTAGGGCTAGGGTTAGGGTTGGAGCTAAAGTTAGGGCTAGGGTTAGGGTTGGGGCTAAATTTAGGGTTAGAGTTAGGGCTAGCGTTGGGGCTAAAGTTAGGGCTAGGGTTGCGGCTAAAGTTAGGGTTAGAGTTGGGATTAGGGTTAGGGTTTGGATTAAGGTTGGTATTAGGGTTAGGGTTGGCATTAGGGTTACGCTTGGGATTAGGGTTAGGTTTGGGATTAGGGTTAAGGTTAGGGTTGTGATTAGGGGTGTATTGGGATTAGGGTTAGGTTTGAGGTTAGGCTTGAGATTAGGATTAGGGGTGTGTTGGATTTAGGGTTTTGATTAGGGTTATGGTTAGGGTTGACATTAGGGTTGTTTTGGGGTAAGGGTTGTGATTATCGTTAGGGTTAGTGATTAGGATTATGGATCGGGTTGGGATTAGTGTTAGGGGTGTGTTGGGGTTAGGGTTGGAGCTAGAATAGCGGGGTTTCCACTGTTTAGGTACATCAGGGGGTCTCCAAACATGACAGCCAATTTTGCGCTTAAAAAGTCAAATGGTGCTCCCTCCCTTCTGAGCTCTGCCGTGCGCCCAAACAGTGGGTTACCCCCACATATGGGGCATCAGCGTACTCGGGATAAATTGGACAACAACTTTTGAGGTCCAATTTCTCCTGTTACCCTTGTGAAAATAAAAACTTGGGGGCTACAAAATCTTTTTTGTGGAAAAAAAATATTTTTTTATTTTCATGACTCTGCATTATAAACTTCTGTAAAGCACTTGGGCATTTAAAGTTCTCACCACACATATAGATAAGTTCCTTGGGGGGTCTAGTTTCCAAAATGGGGTCACTTGTAGGGGGTTACTACTGTTTAGGTACATCAGGGGCTCTGCAATTGCAACATAACACCCCCAGACCATTCTATCAAAGTCAGCAATCCAAAATGGCGCTCCTTCCCTTCCAAGCTCTGCCGTGCGCCCAAACAGTGGTTTACCCCCACATATGGTGCATCAGTGTACTCGGGATAAATTGGACAACAACTATTGTGCTCCAATTGCTCCTTTTACCCTTGTGAAAATAAAAACTTGGGGGCTACAATATCTTTTTTGTGGACAAAAAAATATTTTTTATTTTCACGACTCTGCATTCTAAACTTCTGTGAAGCACTTGGGCATTCAAAGTTCTCACCACACATCTAGATAAGTTCCATGGGGGGTCTAGTTTCCAAAATGGGGTCACTTGTGGGGGGTTTCCACTGTTTAGGCACATCAGGGGCTCTCCAAACGCGACATGGCGTCCGATCTCAATTCCAGACAATTCTACATTGAAAAAGTAAAACGGCACTCCTTCTCTTCCAAGCTCTGCGGTGCGCTCAAAC
Source organism: Ranitomeya imitator (assembly GCF_032444005.1). Taxonomy (NCBI): domain Eukaryota; kingdom Metazoa; phylum Chordata; class Amphibia; order Anura; family Dendrobatidae; genus Ranitomeya; species Ranitomeya imitator. Next base: position 622,021,003 of record NC_091282.1, read on the forward strand.
AGTGGTTTACCCCCACATATTGGGTATCGACGTACTCAGGAGAAATTGCCCTACAACTTTTGTGGTCTAATTTCTCCTGTTACTCTTGAGAAAATAAAAATTTGGGGGCAAAAAAATCATTTTTGTAGAAAAAATTTGATTTTTTTTTTTCACGGCTCAACGTTATAAACTTCTGTGAAGCACATGGGGGTTCAAAGTGCTCATTACACATCTAGATAAGTTCCATGGGGGGTCTAGTTTCCAAAATGGGGTAAATTGTGGGGGGTTTCCACTGTTTAGGCACATCTGGGGCTCTCCAAACGCGACATGGCGTCCGATCTCAATTCCAGACAATTCTACATTGAAAAAGTAAAACGGCACTCCTTCTCTTCCAAGCTCTGCGGTGCGCCCAAACAGTGGTTTACCCCCACATATTGGGTATCGACGTACTCAGGAGAAATTGCCCTACAACTTTTGTGGTCTAATTTCTCTTGTTACCCTTGTAAAAATAAAAATTTGGGGGCAAAATATCATTTTTGTAGAAAAAATGCGATTTTTTATTTTCACAGCTCAACTTTATAAACTTCTGTGAAGCATATGGGGGTTCAAAGTGCTCACCACACATCTAGATAAGTTCCTTAAGGGGTCTAGTTTCCAAAATGGTGTCACTTGTGGGGGGTTTCCATTGTTTAGGCACATCAGGGGCTCTCCAAACGTGACATGGCGTCCGATCTCAATTCCAGCCAATTCTGCATTGAAAAAGTCAAACGGCGCTCCTTCACTTCCAAGTTCTGCGCTGCGCCCAAACAGTGGTTTACCCCCACATATGGGGTATTGGCGTATTCAGGAGAAATTGCATAACAAAATTTATGGTTACATTTCTGTTTTTACAAAAAATGGTTCTGAATTAAAATGTTTGCAAAAAAAAGTAAAATGTTCATTTTTTCCTTCCACATTGTTTCAGTTCCTGTGAAGCACATAAAAGGTTAATAAACTTCTTGAATGTGGTTTTGAGAACCTTGAGGGGTGCAGTTTTTAGAATGGTGTCACACTTCGTTATTTTCTATCATATAGACCCCTCAAAATGACTTCAAATGTGATGTGGTCCCTTAAAAAAAAAGGTGTTGTAAAAATGAGAAATTGCTGGTCAACTTTTAACCCTTAAAAACTCCCTAACAAAAAAAAAAATTGTTTCCAAAATTGTGCTGATGTAAAGAAGATATGTGGGAAATGTTATTTATTAACTATTTTTCCTGACATATCTCTCTGATTTAAGGGCATAAAAATACAAAGTTTGAAAATTGCAAAATGTAAAACATTTTCGCCATATTTCCATTTTTTTCATAAATAATCGCAAGTAATATCGAAGAAATGTTACCACTAACATGAAGTAAAATATGTCTCGAAAAAACAGTCTCAGAATCAGCAGTATCCGTTGAAGCGTTCCAGAGTTATAACCTCATAAAGTGACAGTGGTCAGAATTGTAAAAATTGGCTCGGTCATTAAGTACCAAATTGGCTCTGTCACTAAGGGGTTAATAGAGGAGGTGGGAGAATGTCCTCCATATCTCCACCTACAGACCCAGCATTGCCCTGTGCTGACAGGACTTGGTGATGTCACAGTCATGTGACCAGTCACGTGGCTGAGGAGTCTCATGGTCTGGGCTTAAATAGCTGAGCACCAGGGGTAGTCTGGGCTGTTGAGGGCCTGGAGAGGAAGACTCCAGGAGAGTGTATGTGCACATAGTGCTTGTTCAAGGACATTGCAAACCCTGACTGGGCTGACCCCCATTAGTGCAAGGACTGCACGAAGTGCTACCATTTTGTTTAGTTTTGCTCCTTTGCCCAGAGGGTCATTTTTAGTTTTGTGCTTAAAGGGACACTGTCACCTGAGTTTGGAGGGAACAATCTTTAGCCATAGGGGCGGGGTTTTCAGGTGTTTGATTCACCCTTTCCTTACCCGCTGGCTGCATGCTGGCTGCAATATGGGATTGAAGTTCATTCTCTGTCCTCCGTAGTACATGCCTGCACAAGGCAATCTTGCCTTGCGCAGGCGTGTACTATGGAGGACAGAGAATGAACTTCAATCCAATATTGCAGCCAGCGGGTAAGGAAAGGGTGAATCAAACACCCGAAAACCCCGCCCCTATGGCTAAAGATTGTTCCCTTCAAATTCAGTTGACAGTGTCCCTTTAAACCTTGGTTAGTGCAGTACTAATAAACCAAGTGCATCCTCCGCAGTGTTCCTGTGACTACCTTCACGTGCAGCTGAGTCAGCCGATCTTCCAAAATATGTACAGCAGCATGGAATTATTGGTGCTTTAAAAATATTTAATAACAAAATATTTCTAAGAAAAATAAATATAAAGATCAGCGATGGTGACTTTATCAAATTCGTGTTTGCATTTAACCTGAGAGGATAATTCAACAATGCAGCTGAATATAAGTCACAAATGCAAACCATAATGTTTATAAATACTGGCAAATATATTGTGTTTTTGGGTTTTCTTAATATTAATATTATCCAAGTTAAGCTGTGTATGGAATTGTTATATTGTACTGATACATGAAAAACCTAAAATTAAATTCTGAAAAATTGTAATCATAACATGTAAGTGAATAGTTTTATGCCAAAAAAAGACAGATGCATTCTAGGATGGATACTTGCAATGACTAGTGTTGAGCGATACCTTCCGATACCCAGAAGTATCGGTATCGGATTGTATCGGCCGATATCCACAAAATATCGGATCTCGCCGATACCGATACCCGATACCAATGCAAGTCAATGGGACACAAATATCGGAATGTAAATAAGCCCTTTCTGTCCTTCTATATGCTGTTCCGGAGGGGGGAAGAGTGTGGGCTGTGCGTGGGCGGTGCGTGGGTGGACACTGTGAGTGTTTGTGTGTGCGGACGGGGTCTGTGCGGGCCTCCCGGGGATGTGTACCTGCCTGCTGGGGCTCTGTGTGGTGTGCCGGGGTTGTATGTGGGCTGCCCGGGCTCTATGGTGTGCGGGGTCTATGCGGCGTGCCGGGGGTCTGTGCGGGACTGCCGGGGCTGTTTGTGTGCTCTACCCGGGCTCTCAGTGGCGTGCGGGGTCTCTGTGGCATGCTGGGGCTCTGTGTTGGGAAATCTGCTTTTGGGCTCCCTCCGGTGGTTGTAGGTAGTAATGCAGTTGTCCCTGGGCTGCAGTCCTGGTCAGGTGTATCTGCTGATTGCAATTTTGACTGGGGTATTTAGGTTTGCAGGATTCATTAGTCCTTGCCAGTTGTCAATGGTTATTGGGAGGTGTTGGACCTCTGTCTGGTTTCTCCTGCTTAGCTGCCAATTCAGCAAAGATAAGTATCTGTTTGTTTTTTTCTATGGCACACATGCTATGTGCTAGATTTTTGATTGTATTTCTCATCTGTGTGTAGGATTCTCTGGAGTTGCAGATATACGTTCCACGTCTTTAGTTAGATGGAGGAATTTTTTGTATAATCTGCTGTGGATATTTTTGGAAGGGTTTTAACACTGACCGCACAGTATTCTGTCCTATCCTTTCCTATTTTAGCTAGAGTGGCCTCTTTTGCTAAATCCTGTTTTCTGCCTGTGTGTGTCTTTCCTCTACTACTCACTGTCAATATTCGTGGGGGGCTGCCTATCCTTTGGGGTTCTGCTCTGAGGCAAGATAGTATTCCTATTTCCATCTATAGGGGTATTTAGTCCTCCGGCTGTGACGAGGTGTCTAGGGTTTGTTAGGCACACCCCACGGCTACTTCTAGTTGCGGTGTTAGATCAGGATTTGCGGTCAGTACAGTTACCACCTACTCCAGTGAAAGTTATTCATGCGGCTCCAAGGTCACCGGATCATAACAGCTCTGTGCGTGTGTGCTGGCATCGTCCGATGGGACTACCAGTCCCATCGGACGATGCCTGCTACACTGACAGTGACTGGCACATTAGCCAATGATGGGACAGTAGTAGTCCCATCATCCGGCTAATGTGTTGAATGAAAAAAAAAAATACTCCATACATACTCCATACATACTCCGTACATACTCCATACATACTCCATACATTACATACAGTACATACATACAGACATACAGTACATTAAACATAGAGTTCATGCTCACCATTACTTGTCATTTTGATCCCCGAAGCCAGTGTCATCTGTAAAAAATATGAAAATAACAAACAACCAATATACGCCCTGTCCGCAGAAATCCACGAGTGTCCCACGACGATCTCCCATGGAGAACAACAGCATTAGCTGATGCCACCGCTCTCTAGGGGCTCCAGAAACACAATGACGGGAGGAAGGGATTCTGCCTCCGCGGTAAAAAAATAGTCCCTAGCCTCACTTATGGCATTGCTGGGTGAGAAATTTTCCCACGCAGCAATTGCCATAAAGTGAGACTTTGAACTTTAGTAACCTTAGTGATGCACTTCAGGAGCCATTATCTCCTGTCAGTGTGTCACTGAGGGTCCTATAGAGCAGTGACATCACCCGATGTCACTGTTCTATAGGGGAGATCGTCGTGGGACACTCGTTACTAATTGGACTACGGTGGACAGGTAGTATACGGTTTATTATTTTACGATTTTTGCTGGCGCTGAAGTATGGTAAGTATGGTTAAATGAAGAATATTAAAATACTTTTTCCGAATGTGTGCGTGTTTTATTAACCCTATCTTACTATTGGATTAATAATGGATAGGCATCTTATTGACGCCTTTCCGTTATTAACCCGGCTTAATGTCACCTTACAATAGCAAGGTGACATTAACCCCTTATTACCACATATCCCACCGTTACTCGGGAGTGGGAAGAGAGGGGCTTAGTGCCGGAATTGGCGCATCTCACAGATGTGCCATTTCTGGGGCAGCTGCGGACTGGTATTTGTAGCCGGGGGGGGGGGCAATATCCATGGCCCCTCTCTAGGCTATGAATATCAGCCCGCAGCTGTGTGCGTAGCCTTTCTGGCTATTAAATATAGGGGGACCCCACGTCATTTTTTTGGGGGGTCCCCTTATTTTAATAGCCAGTAAAGGCTACGCAGACAGCTGTGGGCTGACATTCATAGCAGGCTACAAATATTGGCCCCTGGGAGCCGACGCCGTTTTTTTTCATTTTTTTTTTAAATTCAATGCTCATAAAGGTCTCTTTCACACTTGCGTCGGTACGGGTCTGTCGCTATGCGTGGGGCCGACGTACCGAAGCACGTTGTGAAATTTGTTGTGAAATTTGTGAAATTTAGTGCTGTTTTTGATGCTGTTTTGATGCATTTTTGGTGCAGTTTTTGATGCAGGTTTTGGTGCTGTTTTTGATGTAATTTTTTGGTGCTGTTTTTGATGCGGTTTTTGATGCAGTTTTTGGTGCAGTTTTTGATGCAGTTTTTGATGCAGGTTTTTGGTGCTGTTTTTGATGCGGTTATTGATGCTGTTTTTGATGCAGGTTTTTGGTGCAGTTTTTGATGAAGGTTTTTGGTGCAGTTTTTGATGCAGGTCTTTGGTGCTGCTTTTGATGCACTTTTTGGTGCGGTTTTTGATGCGGTTTTTGATGCAGTTTTTGCTGCTGTTTTTGATGCTGTTTTTAGTGCTGTTTTTGAAAAACCGCATTAAAAACAGCACCAAAAAATGCATCAAAAACAGCACCAAAAACCTAAATAAAAAACAGCATCAAAAACAGCACCAAAAACCGCAATTTGATAAATCTGCAGGGCAAACCCGCTGCGGTTATCCCTGCAGATTTATCGCGGTTTGTCCTGCGGGTTGTGCTGCAGGATTTTACCCCTACTATTAATGCTGCATATGCAGCAATATGCAGCATCAATAGTAGTGTTAAAAATAAAAAAATAATGATATACTCACCCTCGGGTGATGTCACTGCTCTATAGGACCCTCAGTGACACTCTGACAGGAGACAATGGCTCCTGCAGTGTATCACTGAGGTTACTAAAGTTTAAAGTCTCACTTTATGGCAATTGCTGTGTGGGAAAATTTCTCACCCAGCAATGCTGTAAGTGAGGCTAGGGACTATGTTTTTTACAGCGGCAGAGGAATCACTTCCTCCCGTCATTGTGTTTCTGGGACCCCTGGAGAGCGGTTGCAACAGCTGTTGCTGCCGTTCTCCACAGGAGATCGTCGTGGGATACTCGTGGATTTCTGCGGACAGGGAGTATATTGGATGTTTGTTATTTTCACCTTTTTAACAGATGACACTGGCTTCGGGGATCAAAATGACAAGTAATGGTGAGCATGTAATCTATGTTTAATGTACTGTATGTCTATATGTATGTGATGTATGTAATTTATGAATGTATTGTATGCAGTATGTATGTAGTATGTATGTATGTAGTATGTATGTAGTATGTATGTTGTATGTATGTATGTAGCATGTATGTAGTATGTATGTTGTATTTAGTATGTATGTATGTGGTATGTATGTATGTAGTATGTATGTAGTATGTATATAGTATGTGTGTATGTAGTATGTTGTATGTATGTATGGAGTATGTATGCAGTAAGTATGTAGTATGTATGTATGTATGAGCCCTGACACACACGCACAGAGCCCCGACACATAAGCACACACCGCCCGCCCGCACACACATGCAGTCTCCGCCCACGCACCGCCCACACTCCATTATAGTGCATCATTGCACTATAGGAACTTCCGATTCCGATTTCCGATATCGCACAAGTATCGGATCTCGGTATCGGAATTCCGATACAGCGAATATCGGCTGATACCCGATACTTGCAGTATCGGAATGCTCAACACGAGCAATGACTAACCAGAACAATTACAGTTGCAAGCTTTAAGAACACTGAGCCTTCTTCCTTAAGCAAGTTTACAAATTAATGACTAAGACAATTCTTTTGGGGGGAGGTGGGAATTTGGCAAAACTGGAAAATTTGAATTTCTAAAAATGTGTTTATCTTTACTTCTAAGGCCGGCGTCACACTTGCGAGTTTTACGGACGTAAGAGCGCAGAATCTACGTCCGTAAAACTCGCAAAAAATACGGCACAATTATTCTCTATGCCCCTGCTCCTATTTGCCGTATTTTACTGATCAGTATTATACGGCTTTCTACGGCCGTACAAAATCGCAGCATGCTGCGTTTGTCACCGTACTGCGCAAGAAATACGCCAATGAAAGTCTATGGAAGTGTGAAAAATACGGATTACACACGGACAAGCAGTGTGACTTGCGAGAAATACGCAGCGCTGTTAGAGAGAAAAGCCGGCAATTCAGTGCGGTGTACAGTAAAATCACACTGACAGCTTACAGTCCAATAGGTAGAATAAATGTGTACACATAGAATAGGTATATATATATATATATATATGTCAGTGAGACACATATATGTATATATATTAATATTTATTCCAGCGCTAGACAGCTTGAAAGCCAGTAATTCAATTACCGGCTTTTTCCTTCTCCTTCCTAAAACCCGACATGATTTGAGACATGGTTTACATACAGTAAACCATGTCTTCTCTCCATTTTTTTTGCAGATTCCACACTACTAATGTCAGTAGTGTGTATCTGCAAAATTTGGCCGTTCTAGCTCTTAAAATAAAGGGTTAAATGGCGGAAAAAATTGGTGTGGGCTCCCGCGCAATTTTCTCCGCCAGAGTAGTAAAGCCAGTGACTGAGGGCAGATATTAATAGCCTGGAGAGGGTCCACGGTTATTGGCCCCCCCCTGGCTAAAAATATCTGCCCCCAGCCACCCCAGAACAGGCACATCTGGAAGATGCGCCTATTCTGGCACTTGGCCACTCTCTTCCCATTCCCGTGTAGCGGTGGGATATGGGGTAATGAAGGGTTAATGCCACCTTGCTATTGTAAGGTGACATTAAGCCAGATTAATAATGGAGAGGCGTCAATTATGACACCTATCCATTATTAATCCAATTGTAGTGAAGGGTTAAATAAAACACAAACACATTATTTAAAATTATTTTAATGAAATAAAAACAATGGTTGTTGCAGTATTTTATTCAACGCCCAATCCAGTCACTGAAGACCCTCGTTCTGTGAGTAAAAAAACATAATAAACCAACAATATACTTACCCTCCGCAGATCTGTAACGTCCAACGATGTAAATCCTTCTGAAGGGAGCTTTCTAGGTAATTTCCCACGATCTATGAACAGCCAGCAGAGGGCGCCTCACCGCAAATAAAGCTAAATATAGATCATTGATCTATTTTTAGCCTCATTCCCTGGGGTTTTGCAGCGAGGAGCAGCCTGCATTAGCACAGCTCCTTGCTGCAAAATGTTTTAACCCCTTCAGAAGGATTTACATCGTTGGACGTTACAGATCTGCGGAGGGTAAGTATATTGTTGGTTTATTATGTTTTTTTACTCACAGAACGAGGGTCTTCAGTGATTGGATTGGGCGTTGAATAAAATACTGCAACAACCATTGTTTTTATTTCATTAAAATAATTTTAAATAATGTGTTTGTGTTTTATTTAACCCTTCACTACAATTGGATTAATAATGGATAGGTGTCATAATTGACGCCTCTCCATTATTAATCTGGCTTAATGTCACCTTACAATAGCAAGGTGGCATTAACCCTTCATTACCCCATATCCCACCGCTACACGGGAATGGGAAGAGAGTGGCCAAGTGCCAGAATAGGCGCATCTTCCAGATGTGCCTTTTCTGGGGTGGCTGGGGGCAGATATTTTTAGCCAGGGGGGGGCCAATAACCGTGGACCCTCTCCAGGCTATTAATATCTGCCCTCAGTCACTGGCTTTACTACTCTGGCGGAGAAAATTGCGCGGGAGCCCACGCCAATTTTTTCCGCCATTTAACCCTTTATTTTAAGAGCTAGAACGGCCAAATTTTGCAGATACACACTACTGACATTAGTAGTGTGGAATCTGCAAAAAAAATGGAGAGAAGACATGGTTTACTGTATGTAAACCATGTCTCAAATCATGTCGGGTTTTAGGAAGGAGAAGGAAAAAGCCGGTAATTGAATTACCGGCTTTCAAGCTGTCTAGCGCTGGAATAAATATTAATATATATACATATATGTGTCTCACTGACATATATATATATATATATATACCTATTCTATGTGTACACATTTATTCTACCTATTCTACTGTAAGCTGTCAGTGTGATTTTACTGTACACCGCACTGAATTACCGGCTTTTCTCTCTAATATATGTGTCTACTGACATATATATATATATATATATATATATATATAGACAGTATATATATATTTTCTTTTCTTTTTGGGACACATGGATCACTTCTATAGCGGTATGTTGGTTTTGCTAGCCTGCGAGAAAACCACGCAGTACGGATGCCATACGGATTACATACGGAGGATGCCATGCGCAAAAAACGCTGACACACCCTGCCTACGGAGGAGCTACGGACCACTTTTTTCGGGACTTTTCAGCGTATTACGGCCGTAATATACGGACCGTATTGTTTTACGCTGTGTGTGACGCCGGCCTAAGTCATCACATCTGCTACCTTGCTATTTATTACAAATACCTTGGTTACATTACTTTGGCTTATATTTAGGATGCATCCCCTCATCTATCCAATGTAGAAATGTCTTGTTGTGGCATCTTAACTGTTGTGCTGTTGACTCATTCATTGCAAACTCACCTGATGAAGGAGCCTCTGTGACCCAGAAGCATGCAAGCATATATTAGGGAATAAAGTTGTCACTCCTAGGATACCTTTGTCTTTTTGGCATAAAAGTATTTAGAAAGATTTTCCTGTCTAACACGGTGCCACAATATAAGTTTTCTTTGTACATTGTTGTCCTTGTGTCCTAAAACATTGTATATATTTCACATTATGGTTTTGTTTGTATATTACTGTGAATAAAACATTTCAATTAGTTTGGATCTTTATCTTTTTTCCTTTAACCCCTTCATGACATGCGCCGTACATGTACTTCACATGTCGTGCCTCTTCCTTTGATGTGGGCTCCGGTGCTGAGTCCAAATCTTTCCCGGCACATGTCAGCAGTTTTGAACAGTTGACATTTGCCCCTAAAAGCTGCGGGTGGGATTGCGATAAATGTTAAATTTCTGTCAATCTCTGACAGGTGCATTTAATTTGATTGCGCCCCTAGGCGCCCATGTCACATGTCTGCTTGTTGGCATGACAACTCGGGGTCTGAAAGTGACCCCTGTGGTTGCATTGCTGGATTGCTGTGAGTGCCACCCAGCGGTCGGCACTCATACCAACTGAGTTTTTAAAAATAGGGCAAGTGGGAAGAGCAAGGCTAACCGCCAGATTTTTTGCATATTTTTCATGCACCAATTCTGGGACAGCTGAAAGCTGATGTTGTTAACCTGGGAGGAGAGTCAATTTACCTGTGCCCTTCCCTGGTTATTGACATCACTCCACATCTGTCTGTTTAGCCTTTGCTGGTTTGAAATGATGGAGGGACCCTACGTCTTTTTTTCTGTGGTTCCCCCATAAAATAACCACTAAAGGCTAACCAAAGAGCTGTGAGCTGATATTAACCCCTTCACCCCTGAGCTTTTTCCGGTTTTACGTTTTCATTTTTCACTCCTCTCCTTCCCAGAGCCATAACTTTTTTTTATTTTTCTGTCAATATGGCCATGTGAGGGCTTATTTTTTGCGACTTTTTGTACTTTTGAACAACACCATTGGTTTTACAATGTCTTGTACAAGAAAACGGGGAAAAAATTCCAAGTGCGGTGAAATTTCAAAAAAAGTGCAATCCCAGACTTGATTTTTGCTTGGCTTTTTTGCTAGGTTTGCTAAATGCTAAAACTGACCTGCCATTATGATTCTCCAGGTCATTATGAGTTCAAAGACACCAAACATAGAACATAGGCAGGGCCGTATTTGCCACTAGGCACTCGAGGGCACGTGCCTAGGGCGGCGACTTTGCGGGGGGCGGCACCTGGGCAAGGATTTTTTTTTTTTAGTCACAATCGCGACCGACCGCAAAACCCCGCCCCCCCGCCCACCTCCACGCGTCCCCCCGCCTCCGTATCCCACCCACCCTTCTTGAAGACGATACTCACCTGCTCCAGCCTCCAGCGATGCCGCTTCTCACCGTCTGTAGCGCGTCCTGAGTGAGCGGTCACATGGTACCGGTCATTAAGGTCATGAATATGCGCATATTCATGACCTTATTGAGCAGTATCACATGACCGCTCACTCAGGAAGAAGGCGCTGCGGCGGGACAGAGCGCCAGAGGGATGTCGGCGGCTGCGGCGCGCGCGGTGTGTGGGACAGGCAGCTGACAGGTGAGTATGAGGACGGACAGGGGGCGATGTTCTGCAGGGAGGGAGGGGGCGATGAAGTTCTGCAGGGAGGGAGGGGGGGCGATGAAGTTCTGCAGGGAGGGAGGGGGGGCGATGAAGTTCTGCAGGGAGGGAGGGGGGGCGATGAAGTTCTGCAGGGAGGGAGGGGGGGCGATGAAGTTCTGCAGGGAGGGAGGGGGGGGCGATGAAGTTCTGCAGGGAGGGAGGGGGGGCGATGAAGTTCTGCAGGGAGGGAGGGGGGGGTGATGAAGTTCTGCAGGGAGGGAGGGGGGCGGCGATGAAGTTCTGCAGGGAGGGAGGGGGGCGGCGATGAAGTTCTGCAGGGAGGGAGGGGGGCGATGAAGTTCTGCAGGGAGGGAGGGGGGGCGATGAAGTTCTGCAGGGAGGGAGGGGGGGCGATGAAGTTCTGCAGGGAGGGGGGCGATGAAGTTCTGCAGGGAGGGAGGGGGGGCGATGAAGTTCTGCAGGGAGGGAGGAGGGGCGATGAAGTTCTGCAGGGAGGGAGGGGGGGCGATGATGTTCTGCAGGGAGGGAGGGGGGGCGATGATGTTCTGCAGGGAGGGAGGGGGGGCGATGATGTTCTGCAGGGAGGGAGGGGGGGCGATGATGTTCTGCAGGGAGGGAGGGGGGGGCGATGATGTTCTGCAGGGAGGGAGGGGGGGCGATGATGTTCTGCAGGGAGGGAGGGGGGGCGATGATGTTCTGCAGGGAGGGAGGGGGGGCGATGAAGTTCTGCAGGGAGGGAGGGGGGGCGATGAAGTTCTGCAGGGAGGGAGGGGGGGCGATGAAGTTCTGCAGGGAGGGAGGGGGGGCGATGAAGTTCTGCAGGGAGGGAGGGGGGGCGATGAAGTTCTGCAGGGAGGGAGGGGGGGCGATGAAGTTCTGCAGGGAGGGAGGGGGGGCGATGAAGTTCTGCAGGGAGGGAGGGGGGGCGATGAAGTTCTGCAGGGAGGGAGGGGGGCGATGAAGTTCTGCAGGGAGGGAGGGGGGGCGATGAAGTTCTGCAGGGAGGGAGGGGGGGCGATGAAGTTCTGCAGGGAGGGAGGGGGGGCGATGAAGTTCTGCAGGGAGGGAGGGGGGGCGATGAAGTTCTGCAGGGAGGGAGGGGGGGCGATGAAGTTCTGCAGGGAGGGAGGGGGGGCGATGGAGTTCTGCAGGGAGGGAGGGGGGGGCGATGATGCTCTGCAGGGAGGGAGGGGGGCGATGATGTTCTGCAGGGAGGGAGGGGGGGCGATGATGTTCTGCAGGGAGGGAGGGGGGGCGATGATGTTCTGCAGGGAGGGAGGGGGGGCGATGATATTCTGCAGGGAGGGAGGGGGGGCGATGATGTTCTGCAGGGAGGGAGGGGGGGCGATGATGTTCTGCAGGGAGGGAGGGGGGGCGATGATGTTCTGCAGGGAGGGAGGGGGGGCGATGATGTTCTGCAGGGAGGGAGGGGGGGCGATGATGTTCTGCAGGGAGGGAGGGGGGGCGATGATGTTCTGCAGGGAGGGAGGGGGGCGATGATGTTCTGCAGGGAGGGAGGGGGGCGATGAAGTTCTGCAGGGAGGGAGGGGGGCGATGAAGTTCTGCAGGGAGGAAGGGGGGCGATGAAGTTCTGCAGGGAGGGAAGGGGGGCGATGAAGTTCTGCAGGGAGGGAGGGGGGGCGATGAAGTTCTGCAGGGAGGGAGGGGGGGCGATGAAGTTCTGCAGGGAGGGAGGGGGGGCGATGAAGTTCTGCAGGGAGGGAGGGGGGGCGATGAAGTTCTGCAGGGAGGGAGGGGGGCGGCGATGAAGTTCTGCAGGGAGGGAGGGGGGGCGATGAAGTTCTGCAGGGAGGGGGGGCGATGAAGTTCTGCAGGGAGGGAGGGGGGGGCGATGAAGTTCTGCAGGGAGGGAGGGGGGGGCGATGAAGTTCTGCAGGGAGGGAGGGGGGGGCGATGAAGTTCTGCAGGGAGGGAGGGGGGCGATGAAGTTCTGCAGGGAGGGAGGGGGGGCGATGAAGTTCTGCAGGGAGGGAGGGGGGGCGATGAAGTTCTGCAGGGAGGGACGGGGGGCGATGAAGTTCTGCAGGGAGGGAGGGGGGGCGATGAAGTTCTGCAGGGAGGGAGGGGGGGCGATGAAGTTCTGCAGGGAGGGAGGGGGGGGCGATGAAGTTCTGCAGGGAGGGAGGGGGGGCGATGAAGTTCTGCAGGGAGGGAGGGGGGGCGATGAAGTTCTGCAGGGAGGGAGGGGGGGCGATGAAGTTCTGCAGGGAGGGAGGGGGGGCGATGAAGTTCTGCAGGGAGGGAGGGGGGGGCGATGAAGTTCTGCAGGGAGGGAGGGGGGGCGATGAAGTTCTGCAGGGAGGGAGGGGGGCGATGAAGTTCTGCAGGGAGGGAGGGAGGCGATGAAGTTCTACAGGGAGGGAGGGGGGGCGATGAAGTTCTGCAGGGAGGGAGGGGGGGCGATGAAGTTCTGCAGAGAGGGAGGGGGGGCAATGAAGTTCTGCAGGGAGGGGGGGGCGATGAAGTTCTGCAGGGAGGGAGGGGGGGCGATGAAGTTCTGCAGGGAGGGAGGGGGGGCGATGAAGTTCTGCAGGGAGGGAGGGGGGGCGATGAAGTTCTGCAGGGAGGGAGGGGGGGCGATGAAGTTCTGCAGGGAGGGAGGGGGGGCGATGAAGTTCTGCAGGGAGGGAGGGGGGCGATGAAGTTCTGCAGGGACGGAGGGGGGGCGATGAAGTTCTGCAGGGAGGGAGGGGGGGCGATGAAGTTCTGCAGGGAGGGAGGGGGGGCGATGAAGTTCTGCAGGGAGGGAGGGGGGGCGATGAAGTTCTGCAGGGAGGGAGGGGGGGCGATGAAGTTCTGCAGGGAGGGAGGGGGGGCGATGAAGTTCTGCAGGGAGGGAGGGGGGGCGATGAAGTTCTGCAGGGAGGGAGGGGGGGCGATGAAGTTCTGCAGGGAGGGAGGGGGGGCGATGAAGTTCTGCAGGGAGGGAGGGGGGGCGATGAAGTTCTGCAGGGAGGGAGGGGGGCGATGAAGTTCTGCAGGGAGGGAGGGGGGGGCGATGAAGTTCTGCAGGGAGGGAGGGGGGGGCGATGAAGTTCTGCAGGGAGGGAGGGGGGCGATGAAGTTCTGCAAGGAGGGAGGGGGGGCGATGAAGTTCTGCAGGGAGGGAGGGGGGGCGATGAAGTTCTGCAGGGAGGGAGGGGGGGCGATGAAGTTCTGCAGGGAGGGAGGGGGGGCGATGAAGTTCTGCAGGGAGGGAGGGGGGGCGATGATGTTCTGCAGGGAGAGAGGGGGGCGATGATGTTCTGCAGGGAGGGAGGGGGGGGCGATGAAGTTCTGCAGGGAGGGAGGGGGGGCGATGAAGTTCTGCAGGGAGGGAGGGGGGGCGATGAAGTTCTGCAGGGAGGGAGGGGGGGCGATGAAGTTCTGCAGGGAGGGAGGGAGGGGGGCGATGAAGTTCTGCAGGGAGGGAAGGAGGGGGGGCGATGAAGTTCTGCAGGGAGCGAAGGGGAGGCGATGAAGTTCTGCAGGGAGGGAGGGAGGGAGGGGGGGCGATTAAGTTCTGCAGGGAGGGGGGGCGATGAAGTTCTGCAGGGAGGGAGGGAGGGGGGGCGATGAAGTTCTGCAGGGAGGGAGGGAGGGGGGCGATGAAGTTCTGCAGGGAGGGAGGGCGGGCGATGAAGTTCTACAGGGAGGGAGGGGGGGCGATGACGTTCTACAGGGAGGGAGGGGGGCGATGAAGTTCTACAGGGAGGGAGCGGGGGCGATGAAGTTCTACAGGGAGGGAGGGGGGGCGATGAAGTTCTACAGGGAGGGAGGGGGGGCGATGAAGTTCTACAGGGAGGGAGGGGGGGCGATGAAGTTCTACAGGGAGGGAGGGGGGGCGATGAAGTTCTACAGGGAGGGAGGGGGGGCGATGAAGTTCTACAGGGAGGGAGGGGGGGCGATGAAGTTCTACAGGGAGGGAGGGGGGGCGATGAAGTTCTACAGGGAGGGAGGGGGGGCGATGAAGTTCTACAGGGAGGGAGGGGGGGCGATGAAGTTCTGCAGGGAGGGAGGGGGGGCGATGAAGTTCTGCAGGGAGGGAGGGGGGGCGATGAAGTTCTGCAGGGAGGGAGGGGGGGCGATGAAGTTCTGCAGGGAGGGAGGGGGGGCGATGAAGTTCTACAGGGAGGGAGGGGGGCGATGAAGTTCTACAGGGAGGGAGGGGGGGCGATGAAGTTCTACAGGGAGGGAGGGGGGGCGATGAAGTTCTACAGGGAGGGAGGGGGGGCGATGAAGTTCTACAGGGAGGGAGGGAGGGCGATGAAGTTCTACAGGGAGGGAGGGGGGGCGATGAAGTTCTGCAGGGAGGGAGGGAGGGCGATGAAGTTCTGCAGGGAGGGAGGGGGGGCGATGAAGTTCTGCAGGGAGGGAGGGGGGGCGATGAAGTTCTGCAGGGAGGGAGGGCGATGAAGTTCTGCAGGGAGGGAGGGGGGGCGATGAAGTTCTGCAGGGAGGGAGGGGGGGACGATGAAGTTCTGCAGGGAGGGAGGGGGGGACGAAGAAGTTCTGCAGGGAGGGAGGGGGGGCGATGAAGTTCTGCAGGGAGGGAGGGGGGGCGATGAAGTTCTGCAGGGAGGGAGGGGGGGCGATGAAGTTCTGCAGGGAGGGAGGGGGGGCGATGAAGTTCTGCAGGGAGGGGGGGGGCGATGAAGTTCTGCAGGGAGGGAGGGGGGGGCGATGAAGTTCTGCAGGGAGGGAGGGGGGGGCGATGAAGTTCTGCAGGGAGGGAGGGGGGGCGATGAAGTTCTGCAGGGAGGGAGGGGGGGCGATGAAGTTCTGCAGGGAGGGAGGGGGGGCGATGAAGTTCTGCAGGGAGGGAGGGGGGGCGATGAAGTTCTGCAGGGAGGGAGGGGGGGCGATGAAGTTCTGCAGGGAGGGAGGGGGGGCGATGAAGTTCTGCAGGGAGGGAGGGGGGCGATGAAGTTCTGCAGGGAGGGAGGGGGGGCGATGAAGTTCTGCAGGGAGGGAGGGGGGGCGATGAAGTTCTGCAGGGAGGGAGGGGGGGCGATGAAGTTCTGCAGGGAGGGAGGGGGGGCGATGAAGTTCTGCAGGGAGGGAGGGGGGGCGATGATGTTCTGCAGGGAGAGAGGGGGGCGATGATGTTCTGCAGGGAGGGAGGGGGGGGCGATGAAGTTCTGCAGGGAGGGAGGGGGGGCGATGAAGTTCTGCAGGGAGGGAGGGGGGGCGATGAAGTTCTGCAGGGAGGGAGGGGGGCGATGAAGTTCTGCAGGGAGGGAGGGAGGGGGGCGATGAAGTTCTGCAGGGAGGGAAGGAGGGGGGGCGATGAAGTTCTGCAGGGAGCGAAGGGGAGGCGATGAAGTTCTGCAGGGAGGGAGGGAGGGGGGGGGCGATTAAGTTCTGCAGGGAGGGGGGGCGATGAAGTTCTGCAGGGAGGGAGGGAGGGGGGGCGATGAAGTTCTGCAGGGAGGGAGGGAGGGGGGCGATGAAGTTCTGCAGGGAGGGAGGGCGGGCGATGAAGTTCTACAGGGAGGGAGGGGGGGCGATGACGTTCTACAGGGAGGGAGGGGGGCGATGAAGTTCTACAGGGAGGGAGCGGGGGCGATGAAG
The DNA here is from genome assembly GCF_032444005.1 of Ranitomeya imitator. Classification (NCBI taxonomy): domain Eukaryota; kingdom Metazoa; phylum Chordata; class Amphibia; order Anura; family Dendrobatidae; genus Ranitomeya; species Ranitomeya imitator. The sequence goes on from NC_091282.1 coordinate 622,037,847, forward strand.
TTCTACAGGGAGGGAGGGGGGGCGATGAAGTTCTACAGGGAGGGAGGGGGGGCGATGAAGTTCTACAGGGAGGGAGGGGGGGCGATGAAGTTCTACAGGGAGGGAGGGGGGGCGATGAAGTTCTACAGGGAGGGAGGGGGGGCGATGAAGTTCTACAGGGAGGGAGGGGGGGCGATGAAGTTCTACAGGGAGGGAGGGGGGGCGATGAAGTTCTGCAGGGAGGGAGGGGGGGCGATGAAGTTCTGCAGGGAGGGAGGGGGGGCGATGAAGTTCTGCAGGGAGGGAGGGGGGGCGATGAAGTTCTGCAGGGAGGGAGGGGGGGCGATGAAGTTCTGCAGGGAGGGAGGGGGGGCGATGAAGTTCTGCAGGGAGGGAGGGGGGGCGATGAAGTTCTGCAGGGAGCGAAGGGGAGGCGATGAAGTTCTGCAGGGAGGGAGGGAGGGAGGGGGGGGCGATTAAGTTCTGCAGGGAGGGGGGGCGATGAAGTTCTGCAGGGAGGGAGGGAGGGGGGGGCGATGAAGTTCTGCAGGGAGGGAGGGAGGGGGGCGATGAAGTTCTGCAGGGAGGGAGGGCGGGCGATGAAGTTCTACAGGGAGGGAGGGGGGGCGATGACGTTCTACAGGGAGGGAGGGGGGCGATGAAGTTCTACATGGAGGGAGCCGGGGCGATGAAGTTCTACAGGGAGGGAGGGGGGGCGATGAAGTTCTACAGGGAGGGAGGGGGGGCGATGAAGTTCTACAGGGAGGGAGGGGGGGCGATGAAGTTCTACAGGGAGGGAGGGGGGGCGATGAAGTTCTACAGGGAGGGAGGGGGGGCGATGAAGTTCTACAGGGAGGGAGGGGGGGCGATGAAGTTCTACAGGGAGGGAGGGGGGGCGATGAAGTTCTACAGGGAGGGAGGGGGGGCGATGAAGTTCTACAGGGAGGGAGGGGGGGCGATGAAGTTCTACAGGGAGGGAGGGGGGGCGATGACGTTCTACAGGGAGGGAGGGGGGCGATGAAGTTCTACAGGGAGGGAGCGGGGGCGATGAAGTTCTACAGGGAGGGAGGGGGGGCGATGAAGTTCTACAGGGAGGGAGGGGGGGCGATGAAGTTCTACAGGGAGGGAGGGGGGGCGATGAAGTTCTACAGGGAGGGAGGGGGGGCGATGAAGTTCTACAGGGAGGGAGGGGGGGCGATGAAGTTCTACAGGGAGGGAGGGGGGGCGATGAAGTTCTACAGGGAGGGAGGGGGGGCGATGAAGTTCTACAGGGAGGGAGGGGGGGCGATGAAGTTCTACAGGGAGGGAGGGGGGGCGATGAAGTTCTACAGGGAGGGAGGGGGGGCGATGAAGTTCTACAGGGAGGGAGGGGGGGCGATGAAGTTCTACAGGGAGGGAGGGGGCGATGAAGTTCTGCAGGGAGGGAGGGGGGGCGATGAAGTTCTGCAGGGAGGGAGGGGGGGCGATGAAGTTCTGCAGGGAGGGAGGGGGGGCGATGATGTTCTGCAGGGAGAGAGGGGGGCGATGATGTTCTGCAGGGAGGGAGGGGGGGGCGATGAAGTTCTGCAGGGAGGGAGGGGGGGGCGATGAAGTTCTGCATGGAGGGAGGGGGGGGCGATGAAGTTCTGCAGGGAGGGAGGGGGGGGCGATGAAGTTCTGCAGGGAGGGAGGGGGGGCGATGAAGTTCTGCAAGGAGGGAGGGGGGGCGATGAAGTTCTGCAGGGAGGGAGGGGGGGCGATGAAGTTCTGCAGGGAGGGAGGGAGGGGGGCGATGAAGTTCTGCAGGGAGGGAAGGAGGGGGGGCGATGAAGTTCTGCAGGGAGCGAAGGGGAGGCGATGAAGTTCTGCAGGGAGGGAGGGAGGGGGGGGCGATTAAGTTCTGCAGGGAGGGGGGGTGATGAAGTTCTGCAGGGAGGGAGGGAGGGGGGGCGATGAAGTTCTGCAGGGAGGGAGGGAGGGGGGCGATGAAGTTCTGCAGGGAGGGAGGGGGGGCGATGAAGTTCTACAGGGAGGGAGGGGGGCGATGAAGTTCTACAGGGAGGGAGGGGGGGCGATGAAGTTCTACAGGGAGGGAGGGGGGGCGATGAAGTTCTACAGGGAGGGAGGGGGGGCGATGAAGTTCTACAGGGAGGGAGGGGGGGCGATGAAGTTCTACAGGGAGGGAGGGGGGGCGATGAAGTTCTACAGGGAGGGAGGGGGGGCGATGAAGTTCTACAGGGAGGGAGGGGGGGCGATGACGTTCTACAGGGAGGGAGGGGGGCGATGAAGTTCTACAGGGAGGGAGCGGGGGCGATGAAGTTCTACAGGGAGGGAGGGGGGGCGATGAAGTTCTACAGGGAGGGAGGGGGGGCGATGAAGTTCTACAGGGAGGGAGGGGGGGCGATGAAGTTCTACAGGGAGGGAGGGGGGGCGATGAAGTTCTACAGGGAGGGAGGGGGGGCGATGAAGTTCTACAGGGAGGGAGGGGGGGCGATGAAGTTCTACAGGGAGGGAGGGGGGGCGATGAAGTTCTACAGGGAGGGAGGGGGGGCGATGAAGTTCTACAGGGAGGGAGGGGGCGATGAAGTTCTGCAGGGAGGGAGGGGGGGCGATGAAGTTCTGCAGGGAGGGAGGGGGGGCGATGAAGTTCTGCAGGGAGGGAGGGGGGGCGATGAAGTTCTGCAGGGAGGGAGGGGGGGCGATGAAGTTCTGCAGGGAGGGAGGGGGGGCGATGAAGTTCTGCAGGGAGGGAGGGGGGGCGATGAAGTTCTGCAGGGAGGGAGGGGGGGCGATGAAGTTCTGCAGGGAGGGAGGGGGGGGCGATGAAGTTCTGCAGAGGGGGGGGCGATGAAGTTCTGCAGGGAGGGAGGGGGGGCGATGAAGTTCTGCAGGGAGGGAGGGGGGGCGATGAAGTTCTGCAGGGAGGGAGGGGGGCGATGAAGTTCTGCAGGGAGGGAGGGGGGGCGATGAAGTTCTGCAGGGAGGGAGGGGGGGCGATGAAGTTCTGCAGGGAGGGAGGGGGGGCGATGAAGTTCTGCAGGGAGGGAGGGGGGGCGATGAAGTTCTGCAGGGAGGGAGGGGGGGCGATGAAGTTCTGCAGGGAGGGAGGGGGGGCGATGAAGTTCTGCAGGGAGGGGGGGCGATGAAGTTCTGCAGGGAGGGGGGGCGATGAAGTTCTGCAGGGAGGGAGGGGGGCAATGAAGTTCTACAGGGAGGGAGGGGGGCGATGAAGTTCTACAGGGAGGGAGGGGGGGCGATGAAGTTCTACAGGGAGGGAGGGGGGGCGATGAAGTTCTACAGGGAGGGAGGGGGGGCGATGAAGTTCTACAGGGAGGGAGGGGGGCGATGAAGTTCTACAGGGAGGGAGGGGGGGCGATGAAGTTCTACAGGGAGGAAGGGGGGGCGATGAAGTTCTGCAGGGAGGGAGGGGGGGGGCGATGAAGTTCTGCAGGGAGGGAGGGGGGCGATGAAGTTCTGCAGGGAGGGAGGGGGGGGCGATGAAGTTCTGCAGGGAGGGAGGGGGGGGCGATGAAGTTCTGCAGGGAGGGAGGGGGGGGCGATGAAGTTCTGCAGGGAGGGAGGGGGGGGCGATGAAGTTCTGCAGGGAGGGAGGGGGGGGCGATGAAGTTCTGCAGGGAGGGAGGGGGGGGCGATGATGTTCTGCAGTGAGAGAGGGGGGGACGATGATGTTCTGCAGGGAGGGAGGGGGGGCGATGATGTTCTGCAGGGAGGGAGGGGGGCGATGATGTTCTGCAGGGAGGGAGGGGGGGGCGATGATGTTCTGCAGGGAGGGAGGGGGGGCGATGATGTTCTGCAGGGAGGGAGGGGGGGCGATGATGTTCTGCAGGGAGGGAGGGGGGGCGATGATGTTCTGCAGGGAGGGAGGGGAGCGATGATGTTCTGCAGGGAGGGAGGGGGGGCGATGATGTTCTGCAGGGAGGGAGGGGGGGGCGATGATGTTCTGCAGGGAGGGAGGGGGGGCGATGATGTTCTGCAGGGAGGGAGGGGGGGCGATGATGTTCTGCAGGGAGGGGGGGGGGCGATGATGTTCTGCAGGGAGGGGCGATGTTCTGCAGCTGTCGCGGTCCTGTAGAGTTATCGGACATGTTTGTCTTCTCTGTTGGGCGCAGATGGAGCAGATAACGGCAGACGACCCCCATCCTCCGCGGAGTCCCGTCCACACTGGGAGATACCGTGTCTGCCCTCAACAGGGCAGGCAAAGTACGGCTGCGCCGGAGCTGCGGTGTGAAGAGGACGTCATCTGATGAAGATGGGAGGCACCAGACCCGGACCAACAGCAGGACCGCCCCTGGGTGAGTATAATATAACGTCTTTTTCTCATCTTTTAGGTTACATCGGGGGCTTATCTACAGCATTCCAGAATGCTATAGATAAGCCCCTGATGCCGGTGGGCTTACCTCACCCACGATTTTGGGGGTGACAGGTTCCCTTTAACACCCTCCCATAGAAGTGAATGGTCCCCACAATACAGTCTGATGTTACTTACATATTACAGTGTCACCCTCGCTCAGTACATGGGGTGTCGCGCCCGTCACCCGGGCTCAGTACATGGGGTGTCGCGCCCGTCACCCGGGCTCAATACATGTGGTGTCTCGCCCGTCACTCGGGCTCAGTACATGTGGTGTCTCGCCCGTCACTCGGGCTCAGTACAGTCATGGTCAAAAGTATTGACACCCCTGCAATTCTGTCAGATAACACTCATTTTCTTCCTGAAAATGATTGCAAACACAAATTCTTTGGTATTATTATCTTCATTTAATTTGCCTTAAATGAAAAAACACAAAAGAGAATGAAGCAAAAAGCAAAACATTGATCATTTCACACAAAACTCCAAAAATGGGCCAGACAAAAGTATTGGCACCCTCAGCCTAATACTTAGTTGCACAACATTTAGCCAAAATAACTGCGACCAACCACTTCCGGTAACCATCAATGAGTTTCTTATAATGCTCTACTGGGATTTTAGATCATTCTTCTTTGGCAAACTGCTCCAGGTCCCTGATATTTGAAGGGTGCCTTCTCCAAACTGCCATTTTTAGATCTCTCCACAGGTGTTCTATGGGATTCAGGTCTGGACTCATTGCTGGCCACCTTAGAAGTCTCCAGTGTTTTCTCTCAAACCATTTTCTAGTGCTTTTTGAAGTGTGTTTTGGGTCATTGTCCTGCTGGAAGACCCATGACCTTTGAAGGAGACACAGCTTTCTCACACTGGGCCCTACATTCTGCTGCAAAATTTGTTGGTAGTCTTCAGACTTCATAATGCCATGCACACGGTCAAGCAGTCCAGTGCCAGAGGCAGCAAAGCAACCCCAAAACATCAGGGAACTTCCGCCATGTTTGACTGTCGGGACCGTGTTCTTTTCTTTGAATGCCTCTTTTTTTCTCCTGTAAACTCTATGTTGATGCCTTTGCCCAAAAAGCTCTACTTTTGTCTCATCTGACCAGAGAACATTCTTCCAAAACGTTTTAGGCTTTTTTAGGTAAGTTTTGGCAAACTCCAGCCTGGCTTTTTTATGTCTTGGGGTAAGAAGTGGGGTCTTCCTGGGTCTCCTACCATACAGTCCCTTTTCATTCAGACGTCGACGGATAGTATGGGTTGACACTGTTGTACCCTCGGACTGCAGAGCAGCTTGAACTTGTTTGGATGTTAGTCGAGGTTCTTTATCCAACATCCGCACAATCTTGCGTTGAAATCTCTTGTCAATTTTTCTTTTCCATCCACATCTAGGGAGGTTAGCCACAGTGCCATAAGCTTTAAACTTCTTGGTGACACTGCGCACGGTAGACACAGGAACATTCAGGTCTCTGGAGATGGACTTGTAGCTTTGAGATTGCTCATGGTATCTCACAATTTGGTTTCTCAAGTCCTCAGACAGTTCTTTGGTCTTCTTTCTTTTCTCCATTCTCAATGTGGTACACACAAGGACACAGGACAGACGTGGCCATTATACAGTATGGAGCATCATGTGGGACCATTATACAGTATGGAGCATCATGTGTGGCCATTATACAGTATGGAGCATCATGTGTGGCCAATGGCCATTATACAGTATTGAGCGTCATGTGTGGGCCTTATACAGTATTGAGCATCATGTGTGGCCATTATACAGTATGGAGCACTGTGTGGCCATTATACAGTATGGAACATCATGTAGGGCCATTATACAGTATCTGGAGCACTGCATAACCATTGTACAGTATGAAGCACTGCGTGGTCATATTTTTTTTTTGCTTTAATGTATATGAAACAGTGTGATCAGCAGTGCTAAATGGGTGTGGTTGGGACTTGGATATGGGTGTGATTAGTTGTGAAATGGGTGTGGTCAGAGGCATGGCCTAAAATTAGACCTTTTTCCCTTCAAAAGTTGGGAGGTATGGCACCGCATTTCCCAGATCACACCAAGTACCCCAAATCCCATAGAGAATGAATGAAACCAAACGCAGTGTTGCCGTAAGTGATCCGTTACGTGGCAGATGCAGAAAAACTGCCTGATCTGCTGCAAAAGGCGACTTTCACATCAGCGATTCTTCCCAAAGTCACTGCCGATAGTGTCATACTCACCAGAGGGGGAGGCAGCGCAAAAAGTGCCTAGGGCAGCAGAAACTCTAAATACAGCCCTGAACATAGGTTCTTTTTTTTATCTAAGTGGTAAAACAAAAGTCCAAACCTTGGTAAAAAAAAATATGCACAATTTTCCCATAACCATAAGCGTCTCCATTTTTTGTGATCTCGGGTTGGGTGAGGGCTTATATCTTGCGTGCCAAGCTGACATTTTTAATGATACCATTTTGGTGCAGATACATTCTTTTGATCGCCCGTAATTGCATTTTAATGCAATGTCACAGCGACCAAAAAAAGTAATTCTGGCGTTTTGACATTTAATAGTCTCCATAGGAGACTAAAAGCTGGCACAACTCGATCGGCTCAGTTACATAGAGGCGATGATCAGTTCGCCTCTATGTAGCTGAACTGCTGACTTGCTATGAGTGTCAATCACTGGATGGTGCTCATAGCAATCCAGCACTGACAACCATAGAGGTCTCAAGTCATGCTAATGTACCGATGACCCCCGATCACGTGAGGGGTTCATGGGTGGGTGTATTTCCAGCCCGATGGCTATTTAAATGCTTTTGTCAGAGTTTGACAGCGGCATTTAAGTAGTTATTAGCCGCCGGTGGATCGCAATTCCACCGGCAGCTATTGCGGGCACATGTCAGCTATTCAAAACAGCTGACATGTCCCGGCAAAGATGGGAGCTTACCGCCGGAGCACACATCAAAGCGGGGGGTACCGACATCTGCATACTATTATGCCCAATGTCAGTAAGGGGTTAATAGCCTGAGAATTTTTAGGGATACTGCCCTCTTTCCCAAATTATTAATATCAGCCCTCTGCTTCCTATGAAAGTATGGGGGACCCCATGCCTTTGTTTTAACTTTTTTTTTATGATCTCTTACCAGCCTGAGAATACCAGTCCCCAGCTGTCTGCTTTAGTCCTCAGCCTGTCAGTTTTGCCTGCACTGGTTATCAAAAAAGAAGAGACCTCACATATATATATTTTTTTTATCTATTTATAGTGCAGGTGTTGGCTGATAAATACTCGCATCAGTGGTGCCTGTTCTCACTGTTTTCAAAGGCAGCAGGAGTAGGCTGATGGGAGTAGTACTCTCTCATCTGCCAACGTGTGAGACTGCAGGTAAACTTTTTACCGCCGGTCACAGCTGCTGGCTCATGCAGACATCTGGCAGCATTGGAACCTCTGCTCTCTGATTGCCAGTAACGATCTTACTACCAATCAGAGAGGCCGGTGTTTCTCACGCTATCATGCAGATGATAGTGTGGGAAATAAGCGATGTTCAAGGTGCCGAACCCAAATAGTAATACGCACTTCATGCAAAAGTCCGTGTTCGGGGTCCATGTCAGAATACTAGGTGTTCGGGAAGGACACGGAACTTTACTGTTCAAGTTCGGCCGTCTCTATTTGTTTGTCATCCCCAATTGGGATGGTACCTAAGTCTTATGGTTTACCTCACTATGTGTCAGAAGATGTAAAAATAGATAAAGACAAAGTAGGATCCAACTGTTCAGCCACATGCCTGTGTAAAGCAATTTAAACAAATTGAACAGCCCAAGGAAAGAGGAGCAACGCCACTGGGCAAGAGGACTGTAAATCTGAGTTCATAGAGGTATACATGAATTCTACAATAGTAAGGCACATAGGCTGTAGAACACATCCCTCCTTCTGAAGAAAAAAGCACAGCCTCTATAGAATTTGTGAGCAAATCCGTAGAATTATTTCCATCCCATAATGCCTTCAAAATTTTAGACAAACGGTAAGCTCAAAAATCAGGAGCTGTGATAGGAACTCCAGCCACATGCACTTTCTCAAATATTTATCTAGCAGCTCTTGAGAATAATTTTGTTTTCCCTTTGTCAGCCCATCAGCACTCATGCAGCACAATCGTGGGGAGACAATGGCAGCTATGTCAACATGGAGATGTTTATTTGTGTGGTCTTCTCCACTAAAGTCTGTAAAAATTATCGTCTCAATTGAGCCATCAAATCAAATAGGCTTTGAAAGAGATAATCACCTGTAAATATGGCCACATCTCCAACATTCTATGTGACTCAAGAGAATAGCTGAACTATGAAAAGGGAAAATAAGTGGTGGAAGCCTCCAAAGTCACTAGTATGGTGGAGGCCCAGAGAATATGCCCTATTTGTCCATTCTGCAGAAGAACTGTTATATTTTTCTTCAATGTTGTCAACTTGATCATTTTCTGATGCAGAAATAATACAGAAATTCATATAGTGTCCTGTCCAGTTTATGGTCTCTGTTTATAAAAGGGATTGACCACTACAGTAATAAAACACTAAGTGGTGGAAAATTCTAAATAAAAAAAACATTCTCATCTATCAGACCGATGGAGGAAGTCACATGACTCCTGAAGTCAATCACAAGTCATTACTCCATAATTTTGAAATAGTGGAAAAACGCTTTAACTTCCACATGTTAATCTAATGTATAAAGCTGAATGTGTGTATGTGTGTGTGTATGTATGAATGTATGTCCGGGATTGGCATCTCCACCGTCGCAGCTACAGCCACAAAATTTTGCACAGTCACACGTCTGGACCCCGAGAGCGTCATAGGCTATGTTGTGAGGCGAAATTTTAACCCCGCACGTTCCAATTCACCAAACAATTTTGCCCCTATCTACATAATGGGGAAAAAGTGAAAGGAAAAGTGTTGGAGGCGTCGCAGCTACAGCCACAAAATTTTGCACACTCACACGTCTGGACCCTGAGAGCGTCATAGGCTATGTTGTGAGGTGAAATTTTAACCCCGCGCTTTCCAATTCACCAAACAATTTTGCCCCTATCTACATAATGGGGAAAAGTGAAAAGAAAAGTGTTGGAGGCAAATTGACAGCTGCCAGATGTGAACAAGGGGGACTTAAAGAGTGAGAGCGATGGCGCCAAAGAGTATATACCGTACAGTTGCTAAGGTGGGGCCTCGACATGGGATACTCACCACACACGGGGATATGAACACACACAAAAAATGCGCCACACACTACCACGTGCTTGAACACATATACCACTCTCAGCACACATTTCACCACACATACACCAACCTCACCACATAAAAGTCGAAACACAAAAGTCGCAGCTCAAAACTCACCATGCGTAAAACTCGCCAAATGCAAAATCTAGGCTCACGCAAAACTCGCCACAAGTGCAAAACTCACCTCATGGAAAACTCGCCACACACAAAACTTGCACACGCGGAAAAATTGCCACATGCACAAAAGTTGCAACACATGCAAAAGTTGCCTCACACGAAACTTGCACATACTCAAAAGGCACCACACATAAAACTCGCCACGCGCAAAACTCACCATGCGCAAAACTTGCTGCACACAACTTGCTACACTAACCTGTCACATGCAACTCGACACACAAAAAGTTGCTACACGCATGTTGCCGCACAAAACTCATCTCACAAAAGTCGCTACATGCATGTCGCCACACGCAACTCAACACACACAACTTGACAAACGAAACTCGCCCTAAAACACACACAAGTCTGGTATTATCCTTCAAAAATAAAAATCTGATTAATAAGCAGACAAACTACAAGAGCAACATATGTACCATATAGGAAATACGGCAGCTGTCAGTCACATGACCTGTCTATTATGTGTATGTGTAAACTAATATATACTGCCAGGGGGAGGGCTTCCTGTTGGCTGTGGATTTATCAGGCTGGCAATTTAGTACTATATACAGGAGAGATGACACACAGGTATATACTTTTTACAGGAGGAGATGACACACAGGTATATACTATATACAGGAGCAGATGACACACAGGTATATACTATATACAGGAGCAGATGACACACAGGTATATACTATATACAGGAGGAGATGACTTACAGGTATATACTATATGCAGGAGCAGATGACACACAGGTATATACTATATACAGGAGGAGATGACTTACAGGTATATACTATATACAGGAGGAGATGACACACATATATACTATATACAGGAGGAGATGACACACTGGTATATACTATATACAGGAGGAGATGACACACAGGTATATACTATATACAGGAGGAGATGATACACAGGTATATACTATATACAGGAGGAGATGACACACATATATACTATATACAGGGGAGATGACACACAGGTATATACTATATACAGGAGGAGATGACATACAGGTATATACTATATACAGGAGGAGATGACATCCTGGTATATACTATATACAGGGGAGATGACATACAGGTACATACTATATACAGGGGAGATGACACACACGTATATACTATATACAGTGGAGATGACACACTGGTATATACTATATACAGGTGGAGATGACATAAAGGTATATACTATATACTGGAGGAGATGACTTACAGGTACATACTATATACAGGAGGAGATGACACACGTATATACTATAAACAGGAGGACATGACATACAGGTATATACTATATAAAATAGGAGATGACACATAGGTATAGAGGAGGAGAAGACATACAGCAGGTATATACTATATACAGGGGAGATGACATACAGGTATATACTATATACAGGAGATGACATACAGGTATGTACTATATATAGGAGGAGATGACATACAGGTATATAGTATATACAGAAGAGATGACATACAGGTATAAAATATATACAGGAGGAGATGACACTTGGGTATATACAATATACAGGAGGAGATGACATACAGCAGGTATATACTATTTACAGGGGAGATGGCATACAGGTATATACTATATACAAGAGAAGACATACTGGTGTATACTATATGTAAGGGAGATAACAAACATGTATATACTGAGGTGAAAATGAGGGGTGTGAGGTGAAAATGAAAAGGTGTGAGTGCAAAATGAGAGGAGTGAGGGAAAATAGTGGAGTGATCGGAAAATGACATATGTGAGGTCGAATTGACAAGTGTTAGGGGGGAATGAGAGGAGTGAGGGGGAAAATAAGAGGAGTGAGGGGGAAATTGAGAGGTGTAAGGGAGAAAATGAGAGGTGTAAGGGAGAAAATGAGAGACATGATGGGAAAATAAGAGCCGTGAGGTGCTATAACTAACCACAGATATTTACTATGCCCAGGCAACGCTGGGCTCTTCAGCTAGTAGTCAATAAAATTTGACTTAAAGGGAACCTGTCACCCCGTTTTTTGAGATTGAGCTATAAATACTGTTAAATAGGGCCTGCGCTGTGTGTTCCTATAGTGTATGTAGTGTACCCCGATTCCCCATGTATGCCGAGAAATAACTTACCAAAGTCGCCGTTTTCGCCTGTCAATCAGGCTGGTCAGGTCGGGAGGGCGTGGTGACATCGGTGGTTCTTCCTCAGCTTTACGTTGGTGGCGTAGTGGCGTAGTGGTGAAGACAGCGCGCGATCTGCGCTGTAATCCCTTGCATCGGTGGGGGCGGCCATCTTCCTGGGGCCGCGCGTGCGCAGATCGAGTGCTCTGCTGCACGGGGCTTCAGGAAAATGGCCGCGGGATGCCGCGCGTGCGCATTAGAGATCGCGGCGGCCATTTTCCCAAAGCCGAGTTTGCATCTCGGCTTTGGGAAAATGGCCGCCGCGATCTCTAATGCGCACGCGCGGCATCCCGCGGCCATTTTCCTGAAGCCCCGTGCAGCAGAGCACTCGATCTGCGCACGCGCGGCCCCAGGAAGATGGCCGCCCCCACCGATGCAAGGGATTACAGCGCAGATCGCGCGCTGTGTCTTCACCACTACGCCACCAACGTAAAGCTGAGGAAGAACCACCGATGTCACCACGCCCTCCCGACCTGACCAGCCTGATTGACAGGCGAAAACGGCGACTTTGGTAAGCTATTTCTCAGCATACATGGGGAATCGGGGTACACTACATACACTATAGGAACACACAGCGCAGGCCCTATTTAACAGTATTTATAGCTCAATCTCAAAAAACGGGGTGACAGGTTCCCTTTAAAGGAAAATAAGACTGAGATAAAAACTAATTGAGATGTTTTATTCACAGTAATATACAAACAAAACCATAATGTGAAATATATATTATGTTTCTGGACACAAGGACTTGAATTTCCACATTGTGAACAAGATGAACAATAAAAACTAACATTGTGGAACCATGTTAGTCAGGAAAATCTTTGTAAATACTTTTATATACCAAAAAGGCAAAGAAAACCTAGGAGTGGTACCTTTATTCAGGGGTGGATTAAGGGTAGCCAGGGCCCCGGGCTGTTCAGACACTGTGGGCCCCCCCGGTCATGTGACGGGGATCATGTGACGGGGATCATGTGACAGGGATCATGTGACGGGGGTCATGTGACGGCGGTCATGTGACGGGGGTCATGATATACCTGAACCAGATTATTCCAGAAAAATGGCCGGGCCCTACTCTACTGTAACCTATTAAATATTTATTAAAATATACTATACAAGTCAGGTATATTTTGACCAATAATATCACATACAAGGAACAAATACCACCGAACCATGACCAGACCACAAATTACAACCACAGTGATCGAATAATATCACATACAAGGAACAAATACCACCGCACCATGTCAAGACCACATATTACCACCTCTTGGTGACCAAATAGCACATACAAGGGACAAATACCACAACACCACTTCCAGACCACATATTACCACCACATAGTGACTGAATACTACAATACTGATCAGTAATAAAAAAACAAAAAAAAAAAACACAATACTATCACCATAAGTGCAAGTATTCACAGGAGATCTGTACTTAGTGTGCAGTGTCTGTGTAGAGGTAATACAGAGATCACTGGTGACATTGCACACAGGACCTCTGTATATGGTATACAGTGTATAGTATCAGTGTATAGGTAATGCTGACTCACCAGTGACGTCTCTAGGTGAAGTCCTTCATCTTTCATCCAGCACAGACCGCCATCATTTCTTCCAGCCAGGACTCGTTTCTGCAGGAAATAACACAGTTATCTCAAGCTCCACTTGCAGAACACATTACTTAATTTTTCACAACTTCTACATTACACCACATGAAGAAAAAAAGGCGATATAGTGTCACTCTGCACAGTAACAGGACCGCCCCCCATTTAAAACAGTATACTCAAAAAATAAAATAAATACATCACTGCAGTAATAATATCCCTTAATTAGCCCCTATGGTAATAATATTCCCCATCCTGGCCCCGTTTATCTCATTCCTGGCTCCAGCCATATGTTCTCGCATCCTGCCCTCATGAGTATCCATTCTAGCTCATATGATCTCCCCATCCTGCCCCATCTGTCTCCATCATATCCATCCTGCCCCATGATCCAATCCTGCCCCATGTCTTTCATTCTGCCCTGTGTCTCCAATCATGCTCCGTATCTACATTCTGCCCATGCCTCCAGTCCTGCCCCCAGTGTGTCCAGCAATCTGCCCCAGTGTGTCCAGCATACTACCCCCAGTGTGTCCAGCAATCTGCCCCAGTATGTCCACCATATTGCCCCAGTGTCCAGCAATCTGCCCCAGTGTGTCCAGCATTGCCCCCAGACAGTGTGACCAGCAATCTGCCCCAGTGTCTGACTCCAGCATATTGCCCCCAGTGTGTCCAGCAATCTGCCCAAGTGTGTCCAGCATTGCCCCCAGACAGTGTGTCCAACAATCTGCCCCAGTATGTCCAATTGTCCAGCATTGGCCACAGTGTGTCCAGCAATCTGCCCCAGTGTCCAGCATTGCCCCAGTGTCTCCAGCATTGCCCCAGTGTCTCCAGCATTGCCCCCAGACAGTGTGTCCAGCAATCTGCCCCAGTGTGTCCAGCATATTACCACCAGTGTGTCCAGCAATCTGCCCCAGTGTGTCCAGCAATCTTGTTATGATCTGGTGGCCTAGGAGCAGCATGAGATGTACTCTGGAGAAGGTGGTACCTGTACTGAACGCAGACCCTGAACTTAACAACACAACTAGATGTAGCCGTGGGATGTACCTAACGCTCCCTAGACACCTCGACACAGCCTGAGGACTAAATACCCCTAAAGATAGAAACGGAAAACTATCTTGCCTCAGAGAAAATCCCCAAAGGAAAGAATATTGACTGTGAGATGAGAGGGAAATGACAAACGCAGACTGAAATCAGAATTTAGCAGAGGAGGCCATTCTAGCTAAATAGAAAGCATAGTACAGAGAACTATGCATTCAGTATTAAAACACTAGAAAATATCCACCACAGAAAATACAAAACTCCACATCTGACTAAAGACATGGAGGGTATATCTGCATCTCCAGAGATACCGCTTGTCCGTAGACGAACCCGATGTCCCGGCAGATGACTCAGAAAACCGAGACATGTATACGGGCTTAAGGAGGGACACATGAAAGGTGTCGGTGATACCAAGGCGTGGAGGAAGGGCCAGATGGTAGACCACAGGATTAACCTGTTCGAGGACCTTGAAGGGACCCAAGTAGCGAGGAGCAAATTTAGTGGACTCAACTCGCAGCCTGATGTTACGGGCGGAGAGCCACACCAAGTCGCCAGGAGCAAAGGATGGGGCGGGGCACCGATGAGCATCGGCGGAGGACCTCATTCTCTCCTTAGAGGCCCGAATGGCATCCTGAGTGCGGTCCCAAATATCCCGTGCCTCCACAGCCCAGTCTGCCACCCTGGAGTCTGCGGAAGACACGGGCATAGGCACAGGTACCCGTGGATGCTGACCATAGTTGAGGAGGAATGGGGTTTGTCCAGTGGAGTCGGCTACGGCGTTGTTCAGCGCAAACTCTGCCCATGATAGCAAGGATGCCCAGTCATCCTGCCTGGCTGAAACAAAATGTCGCAGGTATGTGACCAAGGTCTGGTTGGCCCTCTCTACCAACCCATTCGTCTCGGGATGATAAGCGGAAGAGAGATTCAACTCAATACTGAGAAGACGACACAGCTCTCTCCAGAACCGAGACGCAAACTGGGGACCCCAGTCACTGACAATTTTGTCAGGCATACCATGTAGGCGGAAGATGTGCTTAATGAACAACGCAGCCAAGGCCCGTGCAGAAGGTAACCGTGGTAGCGGCACCAAATGCACCATTTTCGAGAAATGATCGGTGATGACCCAAATGATGGTACAGCCGCGAGACTTGGGCAAGGCCACGACAAAGTCCATCCCGACCATCTCCCAGGGCCTATCTGCCACCGGCAAGGGATAGAGCAACCCAGCTGGCCTTTGATGCGGAGATTTATTTTTGGCGCAGGAGACACACGCCAGAATATAATCCCTGACATCCCGGACCATATGCGGCCACCAGTACGTCCTCGCCAGTAGCTCAGATGTCCTCTTTGTCCCAAAGTGTCCACCCACTCTGGACGAATGAGCCCAAGAGAGAACCTCCGGTCGCAAATTAATGGGCACAAAAGTCTTGCCCGGAGGCACAGACTCAAGCGAAACCGGTGCTACGGTTCTCAGGCTCTCAGAGGGAACAATAAGCCGAGGCTCCTCTTCCTCCTCTTCAGTTGACATAAGGGAGCGAGAGAGAGCATCAGCACGAATAGGACCATCTGGCTTGGCGAGAATTTACCCGCTGGGCTGTCTGTAAGTAGACCAAATTTTTGTGGTCAGTGTAAACCTGGAAGGGAAACCGCGCACCTTCCAGAAGATGTCTCCACTCTGAAAAGGCCAACTTCATTGCTAGCAGCTCCCTATCCCCGATGGAGTAGTTTCTCCCCGCTGGCGAGAAAGTCTTAGAGAAGAAGAAGCATGGATGCTTCCGACCTTGAGCATCCTTCTGGTAGAGGACTGCTCCAGCACCAACGGACGAGGCATCCACTTCCATTAGGAATGGCTTATCCACATCGGGACGATGTAAGATGGGAGCGCTAGCAAAGTGGGACTTAATAGAAGTGAAGGCCTTGGAGACCTCTTCCGACCACAATTTAGGATTCGCTCCCTTCTTGGTGAGGGCTACCAAGGGAGCTACCAGAGTTGAGAAGTGGGGAATGAACTGGCGGTAATAGTTAATGAACCACATAAAGCGCTGCACCGCTTTAAGAGAATGGGGCTCTTGCCAGTCCATCACAGCCTGTAGTTTGGCAGGATCCATAGCCAATCCCTGGGCGGAGATGATATAGCCCAGGAACGGCAAAGACTCCTGCTCAAACATACACTTCTCCAACTTAGCGTAAAGAGAGTTTACCCGTAGGAGGTCGAAGACTCTGCCAACATCTCTCCGGTGGGAGTCAATATCTGGAGAAAAGATGAGAATATCATCCAGATAGACTACAACTGAGGTGGAAAGCATATCCCGGAAGATGTCGTTGACAAAGTCTTGAAAAACGGCTGGGGCATTACAGAGCCCGAAGGGCATCACCAGATACTCATATTGCCCATCTCTGGTGTTAAACACCGTTTTCCATTCGTCCCCCTCACGGATGCGAATCAGGTTGTAAGCACCCCGCAGATCTAATTTAGTAAATACCCTTGCTCCCCGAAGCCTATCGAAGAGCTCAGATATCAAGGGCAAAGGATACTTGTTCTTAATGGTGATAGCGTTAAGACCCCTGTAGTCTATGCATGGACGTAGCTCCCCATTCTTCTTCTGCACGAAGAAGAACCCTGCCCCAGCAGGTGACACTGACTTCCTGATAAACCCTCTTGCCAGATTCTCTTGAATGTACTGAGACATGGCCTCCGTCTCCGGGAGAGATAATGGATAAACTCGACCCCGGGGAGGCTCCGCACCAGGCAAGAGATCGATAGGACAGTCATAGGGGCGATGGGGCGGAAGGGTCTCTGCCGCCTTCTTGGAGAACACGTCTGCGTAAGACCAATATTGCTTGGGGAGAGAGGATAGATCTGCGGGTACCTCAGTAGTAGTAGCAACCTGAACGCACTCTCGGTGACACCTACCCCCACATGATTCACCCCATCCCAGAATTCTGCCTGAGGACCACTCGATGTGAGGAGAGTGGTACCGTAGCCAAGGTATCCCCAACAGGACCTCATCAATATCCTCAGGAATGACGAGCAGAGAAATAATCTCCTGATGGGATGGCGACAGGGACAGAGTAACAGGGATGGTCTGATGTGTTATCTGTGCGGGGAGTGTCGACCCATTCACCACTCGTACCGTTACTGGTTGAGATAACATAACCAGGGGTATTGCGTGACGTTGGGCGAAGGCAGAAGACATAAAATTGCCCTCCGCCCCAGAATCCACGCAGAGGTCTACCTAGTGGGAGGATGAGCCAAAGGTAATTGTCCCCTTAAAGGACAATTTGGAGGCAAACGTCGCAGTGTCTAGTGCACCTCCACCTACTACCACTAGACGCTGACGTTTCCTCGACCGCTGATGACATCTGGTGGCAAGATGTCCTGACTGTTGGCAAACATGGCAACCCTGGAGTGCACGAGCGGTCTGGGACTTAGATCCCGCTTGTGACACCACCTTAGGTTCCTGGAACTCAGGAGCCTGGACTGGAGATTCCAAAGGTTTGGCGAAGGTGGGAGCCAGCCGAAACCTCTGCCTATACTGGGCTCGTTCTAACCTCCGCTCGTGAAGACGGAGGTCAATGCAAGTAGATACTGCTATTAACTCCTCCAGTGTGGCGGGAATCTCCCTAGTGGCCAGAGCATCCTTAACGTGGTCAGCCAGCCCCCTCCAAAATATAGGGATAAGGGCTTTATCCGACCACTCCAGCTCAGATGCCAGAGTGCGGAAATGGGCGGCAAAAAGGCTGACCAAGGACGAGCCCTGAGTCAGTGCCAACAGTTGGAGCGCCGTGTCATGGGTGACACGAGGTCCTAGAAAGACCTGTTTCAGAGTGCTCAGGAATAACGGAGCACTCTGCACCACATGATCGCCACGCCCCCCCAGCGGCGTAGCCCACTGCAACGCCCTGTCCGACAACAAGGAAATTATAAAGCCCACCTTAGCCCGCTCTGTAGGGAAACGAGAGGCCAGAAGCTCGAGATGTATTGAGCACTGACTCACGAAACCCCTACAGGACTTACTGTCACCAGAAAATTTCTCTGGTAGTGGGAGGCGAGATAGCGTCGGTACAGGAGCGGCAGTGGACAAGGTAGCTGCAGCCACACTTGCAGCCTGAACGGCGACAGCAGTAACATCCACAGCTGAGGTTGAACGCTCAAGAGCCGCCAACCTTCTCTCCAGCTGCTGGATGTACCGCTGTAAACGCTGGTCGTCCGCCATTTACTAGCCAGACCCTGGCGCTAGTATTCTGTTAGGACTGGCGGAACGCACCAAGACAGATGGTATAGATGCGTTCGCAGTCCGGGGTCCACCGTGCAGGTGAAAACCTGCTGCTAGCAATTAGCAGACTATATGGCGGTACACTAGAGTATACACGTGTGGGTTAACCTCACCCAGCGTGAAAGAAGCAATCCTGTTAAGGCACAGGACCGCGGTACCGCACCTAAAGCGCGAGCAAGTAGTCAGCGAACTCAACCCCAACTGGGATTGAAGTCCGATTAGACCCTTGCTGGCGCAACACCGCAACTGGGTGTGAAATGAAACAGAAGAGCATGCAGTGCCGCACTGACGAACGCCACTAACCACCCAGGCTTGGGTAAGGAAAGCACAGAGGAAGTGCACGGCGCCGTACTGGCGGTCACAGCAACTGGACGCTATAATGTGTGACTTGTGCTGTAGGATAAGTCGGGCGCTAGGTAGCAGCCATACACCTTCCGCGAACAGTCATACTATAGGGTAGGGGTATCCAAGGACGACTTGCACTCACAACATACACACATTAGCAATAGTTTGACAATACTAGCGCATGGCCGTGCGGTCATGCGCAGTTTATATAGCAGCAGCACAGGAAGTGGCCACAGCACTTTTGCCCTTCTAGGACCTGCCAAGAGGACCAATGGAATGTGCTGCAGAGCCTGAGCACATGACCCTCGATCTCCAACGGGAGACCTTACGCTGGGCATGCTCAGTACGTGCAGACAAGGACTTAGTCCCAGAGAAGTCCGCTCGCTGCTGACCAGCACAGACTTTAATAGCAGAGACTGGAGAAACAGCAGTAACTCTCAGAACAGAGTGAGAATGAGCAAGACGCTGGGACCGACGTCCTTGCTGAGCAGACTCCACTGCGGCTGGACAAGAATGGGAGACCGCAGCGGAGGTGGCCCGAGATTCCCCCTGTGCAGAAGCGGGAACTCGACCCCTAACACAGGCTAGGGAAAAAAAATGGCTCAAAACCTGTCCTCCCTTCTTCTGAGATGCAATTAACTCATTGTGGGCCACTTGTACTGTTATGATCTGGTGGCCTAGGAGCAGCATGAGACGTACTCTGGAGAAGGTGGTACCTGTACTGAACGCAGACCCTGAACTTAACAACACAACTAGATAGGGTTGAGCGAAACGGGTCGAACATTTTCAAAAGTCGCCGACTTTTGGCGAAGTCGAGTTTCATGAAACCCGATCCGACCCCTGTGCGTGGTCGGCCATGCGGTACGCGACTTTCGCGCCAAAGTCGCGTTTCAATGACGCGAAAAGCGCCCTTTCTCAGCCAATGAAGGTAAACGCAGAGTGTGGGCAGCGTGATGACATAGGTCCTGGTCCCCACCATCTTAGAGAAGGGCATTGCAGTGATTGGCTTGCTGTCTGCGGCGTCACAGGGGCTATAAAGGGGAGTTCCCGCCGACCGCCATGTTACTGCTGCTGATCTGAGCTTAGGGAGAGGTTGCTGCCGCTTCGTCAGAAGCAGGGATAGCGTTAGGCAGGGTCCATTAACCACAAAACCGCTTGTGCTATAGCGATTTCCACTGCCCAACACCACCTTCGGTGTGCAGGGACAGTGGAAGCTCCTTTTTTTTTTTTTTTCCTCAGCGCTGTAGCTCATTGGGCTGCCCTAGAAGGCTCCCTGATAGCTGCATTGCTGTGTGTACGCCGCTGTGCAAACCAACTGCTTTTTTCAAAGCACAAATCCTCTTGTTCCTTCCTTTCTGCACAGCTATCTTGTTTGTTTGTCCACACTTTTTATTTAATTTGTGCATCAGTCCACTCCTTATTGCTGCCTGCCATACCTGGCTGAGATTACTGCAGGGAGATAGTAATTGAAGGACAGTTCCTTTTTTTTTTTTTTTTTTTTTTTGTGGGAGATTAAGATTGACATTTCTGCTAGAGTGCCATCTCTGTCTGTGTCATCTCTCACTCAGTGGGCCATAGAAAGCCTATTTATTTTTTTGCTTGATTTGGGTTCCAAAATCTACCAGAAAAAATCACAACATCAATCAGTGGGAGAAAAATATTGGCCTCAGGGCTTGTGTGCCACTCCTTACTCCTGTGTGTGCCATCTCTCACTCAGTGGGCCATAGAAAGCCTATTAATTTTTTTGCTTGATTTGGGTTCTAAATTCTACCTGAAAAAATCAATAAATCAATCAGTGGGAGATAAATATTGGCCTCTGGGCTTGTGTGCCAGTCCTAAGCGTGCCATCTCTCTCTCTCTCAGATAGTGGGCCATAGAAAGCCTATTTTTTTATTATTTTATTGGGTTTATAAATTTTCCCTGGAAAAAAAAAAAAGTGGGAGATTAATATTGGCCTCTGGGCTTGTGTGCCAGTCCTGAGCGTGCCATCTCTCTCACAAATAGTGGGCCATAGAAAGTCTATTTATTTTTTTGGTTGATTTGGGTTCATAATTCTACCTGAAAAAATCAATCAATCAATCAGTGGGAGATTAATATTGGCCTTTGGGCTTGTGTGCCAGTCCTAAGCGTGCCATCTCTCTCTCAGATAGTGGGCCATAGAAAGCCTATTTATTATTATTTTTTTTATTGGGTTTATAAATTTTCCCTGGAAAAAAAAAAATGGGAGATTAATATTGGCCTCTGGGCTTGTGTGCCAGTCCTGAGCGTGCCATCTCTCTCACAAATAGTGGGCCATAGAAAGCCTATTTATTTTTTTGGTTGATTTGGGTTCATAATTCTACCTGAAAAAATCAATCAATCAATCAGTGGGAGAAAAATATTGGCCTCAGGGCTTGTGTGCCACTCCTTACTCCTGTGTGTGCCATCTCTCACTCAGTGGGCCATAGAAAGCCTATTAATTTTTTTGCTTGATTTGGGTTCTAAATTCTACCTGAAAAAATCATTAAATCAATCAGTGGGAGATTAATATTGGCCTTTGGGCTTGTGTGCCAGTCCTAAGCGTGCCATCTCTCTCTCTCTCAGATAGTGGGCCATAGAAAGCCTATTTTTTTATTATTTTATTGGGTTTATAAATTTTCCCTGGAAAAAAAAAAAGTGGGAGATTAATATTGGCCTCTGGGCTTGTGTGCCAGTCCTGAGCGTGCCATCTCTCTCACAAATAGTGGGCCATAGAAAGCCTATTAATTTTTTTGCTTGATTTGGGTTCCAAAATCTACCAAAAATAATCACTAAATCAATCAGTGGGAGATTAATATTGGCCTCTGGGCTTGTCTGCCACTCCTGACTCCTGTGTGCGTCATCTGTCACTCAGTGGGCCCTAGAAAGCCTATTTTTTGTTTTATTTGTTTTCTAAATTCTCCCTGAAACAATCATTTTATTTTCTTTGGTTTCTAAATTATTCCTGAAAAAAATCATTTTTTTTGTATTTTTTTTTCTCTCAAGACTCCCTGAAAAAAAAAAAAAAAAAAAATCTGTGGGAGATTCATATTGCCCCTTCTGCTTGTGTGCCAGTCTTGACTCCTGGGTGTGCCATCTCTCTCTCTCTCCCCAATTGTGGGCCATAGAAAGCCTATTAATTTTTTTGCTTGATTTGGGTTCCAAAATCTACCAAAAAAAATAACTAAATCAATCGGTGGGAGATTAATATTGGCCTCTGGGCTTGTGTGCCACTCCTGACTCCTGTGTGCGTCCTCTCTCACTCAGTGGGCCCTACAAAGCCTTTTTTTTTTTTTTTTCCCTAAATTCTCCCTGAAACAATCATTTCATTTTATTTGTTTTATAAATTTTTCTGTAAAAAATAATTTTTTTTTTATTTTTTTTTTTTCTGAAGTCTCCCTTTTAAAAAAAACAAACACAAATCAGTGGGAGATAAATATTTACATTTGCACTTCAGTGACAGTCCTGCGTGTGTGCCATCTCATTTGTTGCCAACAACAACAGAGTGTGTAACATTGTGGCTGATTTTCGTTGTGGTCTCACCCACCTGTAAAGGGGTAGCTAAATAATACTGAAGTTATAGCTCACCGTGTAAGTTGTGTGACAGCAACAAATACCGTTCGTTTGGTAACGTTTTTAAAACAATGAGGAAGTCTGGTGGAAGAGGTCGTGGCCGGGGGCGTTCATTGTCAGCTGGTAATGAGGGTAGTGGTAGTGGTGGAGCATCAGGTGGTCGTGGGAAAAAAAATATTGCACCTAAGTCTGGAGCTGTGGAGCCAGGTTCGTCGTCTGGCTACACAAGGCCTCGAACCCTCCCTTTTCTGGGAGTAGGAAAACCGCTTTTAAAGCCGGAGCATCAAGAGCAAGTTTTGGCTTATCTTGCTGACTCAGCCTCTAGCTCTTTTGCCTCCTCTCGTGAAACTGGTAAAAGTAAAAGCAGCGCGTCGTTAGTGGATGTTCACGGTCAGGGACAAGTCGCTTCCTTGTCCTCTTCAGCAAAAACAACAACAGAGAAGAATGCAGCAGGCGACACAACGGGTTACTCCATGGAGCTCTTTACACATACCGTCCCTGGCTTAGAAAGTGAAGCCGTTAACAGTCCATGCCCATTACAAGTTGAATCTGACATGGAGTGCACTGATGCACAGCCACAGCCAGACTACTATGCTGGTCCTTTGACTCAGACCACAACATTGCCCTCGCAGGGTGCTGATCAAGAATCAGACCCTGATGAGACTATGTTGCCCCATCACGAACGCTATACCACCGACCGACACGGTGACACAGACGAAGTTGCACACGAGCTACAAGAAGAGGTAATAGATGACCCAGTTCTTGACCCCGATTGGCAGCCATTGGGGGAACAGGGTGCAGGCGGCAGCAGTTCTGAAGCGGAGGAGGAGGGGCCGCAGCAGGCATCAACATCGCAACAGGTTCCATCTGCCGGGCCCGTATCTTGGCCAAAACGCGTGGCAAAGTCAAAACCTGTTGGAGGACAGCGTGGCCATCCGGTTAAAGCTCAGTCTACAATGCCTGAAAAGGTATCCGATGCTAGAAAGAGTGCAGTCTGGCATTTTTTTTAAACAACATCCAATTGATCAGCACAAAGTAATCTGTCAAAAATGTTCAACTACCTTAAGCAGAGGGCAGAATCTGAAAAGTCTCAATACAAGTTGCATGCATAGACATTTAACCACCATGCATTTGCAAGCTTGGACTAACTACCAAACGTCCCTTAAGGTTGTAGCACCCTCGGCCAATGAAGCTACTCATCAACGCAACATCCCTTCCGGCAGTGTAGGGCCACCATTTTCTGCACCACCTGCAGTATCTGTGCAGGTTTCTTTGCCAGGCCAAAGCAGTCAGGGTCAGGGAATCTCCAGTTTTGTAGTAGGAAACACTGCATCTAGGGCACCGGCGGCAACAATACCATCTCCCACCGTCTCTCAGTCTGCCATGTCCACCGGCACCCCCGCTAGTTCCACGATCTCCAGCTCTCCAGTCCAGCTCACCCTACATGAGACTATGGTTAGAAAAAGGAAGTACTTAGCCTCGCATCCGCGTACACAGGGTTTGAACGCCCACATAGCTAGACTAATCTCGTTAGAGATGATGCCCTACCGGTTAGTTGAAAGCGAAGCTTTCAAAGACCTGATGGACTACGCTGTACCACGCTACGAGCTACCCAGTCGACACTTTTTTTCCAGAAAAGCCATCCCAGCCCTCCACCAGCAAGTTAAAGAGCGCATCGTCCATGCACTCAGGCAATCTGTGAGCACAAAGGTGCACCTGACAACAGATGCATGGACCAGTAGGCATGGCCAGGGACGTTACGTGTCCATCACGGCACACTGGGTAAATGTGGTGGATTCAGGGTCCACAGGGGACAGCAAGTTTGGGACAGTTCTGCCTAGCCCACGGTCTAGGAAACAGTTGGCTGTAGCCGTTCGCACCCCCTCCTCCTCCTCCTCCTCGTCCTCCTGCAGAAGCGAGTGCTCGTCCACAGACCGCAGTCGCACAACCACTCCATCCGCAGCTGCCACTGTTGCACACCAGGTCTCCCATTATGGGGCAGCTACTGGCAAACGTCAGCAGGCTGTATTGGCTATGAAGTGTTTGGGCGACAACAGACACACCGCGGAAGTTCTGTCCGAGTTCTTGCAGCAAGAAACGCAGTCGTGGCTGGGCACTGTAGATCTTGAGGCAGGCAAGGTAGTGAGTGATAACGGAAGGAATTTCATGGCTGCCATCTCCCTTTCCCAACTGAAACACATTCCTTGCCTGGCTCACACCTTAAACCTGGTGGTGCAGTGCTTCCTGAAAAGTTATTCGGGGTTATCCGACCTGCTCCTCAAAGTGCGTGGACTTTGCGCACATATCCGCCGTTCGCCTGTACACTCCAGCCGTATGCAGACCTATCAGCGTTCTTTGAACCTTCCCCAGCATCGCCTAATCATAGACGTTGTTACAAGGTGGAACTCAACACTGCACATGCTTCAGAGACTGTGCGAACAGAGGCGGGCTGTTATGTTTTTGTGGGAGGATACACATACACGGGCAGGCAGTAGGATGGCAGACATGGAGTTGTCAGGTGTGCAGTGGTCGAAGATTCAAGACATGTGTCAAGTCCTTCAGTGTTTTGAGGAATGCACACGGCTGGTTAGTGCAGACAACGCCATAATAAGCATGAGCATCCCCCTAATGTGTCTGCTGATGCAAAGTTTGACGCACATAAAGGATCAGGCGTCTGCACCAGAGGAAGAGGAAAGCCTTGATGACAGTCAGCCATTGTCTGGTCAGGGCAGTGTACAGGACGAGGTAGTGGGCGAAGAGGAGGTGGAGGATGAGGAGGATGATGGGGATGAGTATATTTTTAATGAGGAAGCTTTCCCGGGGTCATTGGAAATTGGTGGCGTGGCAAGGGCGGGTTCTGGTTTTTTGAGGGACACAAGTGACGTAGATTTGCCTGCAACTGCCCCTCAACCAAGCACAACCGCAGATTTGACAACTGGAACTTTGGCCCACATGGCGGATTATGCCTTGCGTATCCTCAAAAGGGACACACGCATTACAAAAATGATGAACGATGACGATTACTGGTTGGCCTGCCTCCTTGATCCTCGCTATAAAGGCAAATTGCAAAATATTATGCCACATGAGAACTTGGAACTAATATTAGCAACAAAACAATCAACTCTTGTTGACCGTTTGCTTCTGGCATTCCCTGCACACAGCGCCCGTGATCGTTCTCACACGAGCTCCAGGGACCAGCAGACCAGAGGTGTTAGAGGGGCAGAAATCAGAAGTGGCGTTGGCCAGAGGGGTTTTCTGACCAGGTTGTGGAGTGATTTTGCTATGACCGCAGACAGGACAGGTACTGCAGCATCAATTCAAAGTGACAGGAGACAACATTTGTCCAGTATGGTTACAAACTATTTTTCATCCCTTATCGACGTTCTCCCTCAACCGTCATTCCCATTTGATTACTGGGCATCCAAATTAGACACCTGGCCAGAATTGGCAGAATATGCATTGCAGGAGCTTGCTTGCCCGGCAGCTAGTGTCCTATCAGAAAGAGTATTCAGTGCTGCAGGTTCAATACTAACTGAAAAAAGGACTCGTCTGGCTACCCAAAATGTAGATGATCTAACCTTCATTAAAATGAACCACAACTGGATTTCGAAATCTTTTGCCCCACCTTGCCCGGCTGACACCTAACTTTCCTATGAAAAGGTCTTGCCTGTGGACTCTTCTGAATGACTTTTCCAATCTCGTAATTTTCTGCACCTGATTGTCCAGCATACGACATGTTTACTCCTAACAAAATGGCCAAACTCCCCACACGGGGCCGTGGTATCGCCACTTTGCGCCAGCACCCGTGAGAGTGCTGTTTGTCTGAAGAGGTGGGTGTGCCCGCTTTTGGTCGACGGCACTGCCACTGGGTCCCTCATAGTACAATAAAGTGTCTCTGGCGGTGGTGGTGCGCACCCAACGTCAGACACACCATTGTAATATGAGGGGCCCTGGGCCTGTACCGCCGGCCACAAGACAGTTCCCCCCCCCCAGCTCAAACAGTGCTCTACCACTAGCAAAATTATCTCTCACAGCTTCACCAATGTTTAGTCTATGCGCTGACATCCTTCAATGCCTGGCACTGACAATACCATTGTTTTGACATTTTTGTTATGTTAGGCCTTCGAAGCCTGTCTGCGGTCCGTTCTTTCTACAACTACTACACTGACCAGGCCACTGCTGGCCGTGTTCCCCTGGAACCAATTTAAACTTGCCTACAGCCAGCCCAATTTTGTTATGTTAGGCCTTCTTAGCCTGTCTGCCGTCACTCCTTCCACTAGACTTCCACTGACCAGACCACTGTTGCCCGTGTACCCCTGGAACCAATTTTAAATTGCCAACAGCCAAATGTTATTATGTTAGGCCTTTGATGCCTGTCTGCCGTCACTCCTTCCACTAGACTTCCACTGACCAGACCACTGTTGCCCGTGTACCCCTGGAACCAATTTTAAATTGCCAACAGCCCAATGTTATGATGTTAGGCCTTTGATGCCTGTCTGCCGTCACTCCTTCCACTAGGCCTCCACTGACCTGTCTACTGCTGCCCGTGTTCCCATGGAACCAATTGTAAATTGCCTACAGCCAGCCCATTTTATTACGTTAGGCCTTCGAAGCCTGTCTGCGGTCCCTCCTTCCACTAGGCCTCCACTTACGTGTCTACTGCTGCCCGTGTTCCCCTGGAACCAATTTTAAATTGCCTACAGGCAGCCCAATTTATTATGTTAGGCCTTCGAAGCCTGTCTGCGGTCCCTCCTTCCACTAGGCCTCCACTGACCTGTCTACTGCTGCCCGTGTTCCTCTGGAACCAATTTTAAATTGCCTACAGCCAGCCCATTTTATTATGTTAGGCCTTCGAAGCCTGTCTGCGGTCCCTCCTTCCACTAGGCCTCCACTTACCTGTCTACTGCTGCCCGTGTTCCCCTGGAACCAATTTTAAATTGCCTACAGGCAGCCCAATTTATTATGTTAGGGCTTCGAAGCCTGTCTGCGGTCCCTCCTTCCACTAGGCCTCCACTGACCTGTCTACTGCTGCCCGTGTTCCCCTGGAACCAATTTTAAACTGCCTACAGGCAGCCCAATTTATTATGTTAGGGCTTCGAAGCCTGTCTGCGGTCCCTCCTTCCACTAGGCCTCCACTGACCTGTCTACTGCTGCCCGTGTACCCCTTGAACCAACATCAAAAAATAAAAAAAAAAGTATTTTGCTTATAAAAAAGAAAATACTGGTGAGATATCAAATGCAGACATTTTAACATTAAAAACAAACACACAACTAAAATCTGGTACAGTACTAAAAATGGCCACCAGCTACAATTACTTTATCCTGCAAGTATTTAACTGAAAGGTTTTTTAAATTGAAAACACAGATATGGCATCCACCGAGTGTTGTCCTGTCGCGTCTTCTTTATATTATTGCCGAGAAGATGCAAAACAATGAAAATAATAAAATCATTAAATACCAAAATAATAGAGAAAGTCAACACCACATTGCAAATAAACATTCATTCCAAATAAAGAAGCAGGGCGCGTCCGAGGGTGAGTATATACCTAATAAGAATATAATCACCCTCGGACGCGCAATGCTTATTTCCAACAGCCTTCCTTCCTAAGAATCAGCCCTTCCGTGGTGTAGAGAGACGTTGTGTTACACTTCAAGGTGTTCCCCAGGTTGTCTTTCCTGAGCTTCGATCTTCCGGCTCTCGTTTAGTAGTTCTTGGAAACTACACTGCATTAGGCCTTCAAATTGGGTATGGGGTGTAGAGAGAGGGTGTGTTACACTCCAAGGTGTTCCCCAGGTTGCCTTTCCTGAGCTTCGATCTTCCGGCTCTCGTTTAGTAGTTGTTGGAAACTACGCTGCATTAGGCCTTCAAATTGGGTATGGGGTGTAGAGAGAGGGTGTGTTACACTTCAAGGTGTTCCCCAGGTTGCCTTTCCTGAGCTTCGATCTTCCGGCTCTCGTTTAGTAGTTGTTGGAAACTACGCTGCATTAGGCCTTCAAATTGGGTATGGGGTGTAGAGAGAGGGTGTGTTACACTCCAAGGTGTTCCCCAGGTTGCCTTTCCTGAGCTTCGATCTTCCGGCTCTCGTTTAGTAGTTCTTGGAAACTACACTGCATTAGGCCTTCAAATTGGGTATGGGGTGTAGAGAGAGGGTGTGTTACACTCCAAGGTGTTCCCCAGGTTGCCTTTCCTGAGCTTCGATCTTCATGCTCTCGTTTAGTAGTTGTCGGAAACTACGCTGCATTAGGCCTACAAATTGGGTATGGGGTGTAGAGAGAGGGTTTGTTACACTCCAAGAGGTTCCCCAGGTTGCCTTTCCTGAGCTTCGATCTTCCGGCTCTCGTTTAGTAGTTGTTGGAAACTACGCTGCATTAGGCCTTCAAATTGGGTATGGGGTGTAGAGAGAGGGTGTGTTACACTCCAAGGTGTTCCCCAGGTTGCCTTTCCTGAGCTTCGATCTTCCGGCTCTCGTTTAGTAGTTCTTGGAAACTACACTGCATTAGGCCTTCAAATTGGGTATGGGGTGTAGAGAGAGGGTGTGTTACACTCCAAGGTGTTCCCCAGGTTGCCTTTCCTGAGCTTCGATCTTCCGGCTCTCGTTTAGTAGTTCTTGGAAACTACACTGCATTAGGCCTACAAATTGGGTATGGGGTGGAGAGAGATGGTGTGTTACACTCCAAGGTGTTCCCCAGGTTTCCTTGCCATTGCTTCGGTCTTCCGACTCTCATTTAGTAGTTGTAGAAAAGTACACTGCATTAGGCCTACAAAATGGGTATGGGGTGGAGAGAGATGGTGTGTTACACTCCAAGGTGTTCCCCAGGTTGCCTTTCCTGAGCTTCTATCTTCAGGCTCTCATTAAATTGTGGTTAAATGGAACAACTGCATTTGGCGTACTAGTTGGTTTGGGGCCTACTATCGGTGTCTGCCACTCCTTGCTGTTCTCCTGGTTTCCTGTCCTGAAATTCCATTTTCAGGCTCTCGTTAAGTAGTTGTTAATGTTAGACTGCATTTGGCCTACTAGTTGGGTTGGGGCCTACTATCGGTGTCTGCCACTCCTTGCTGTTCTCCTCCACTGAACAAAGCTGTGCCGCCTGTTTACTACGGTTGCCAATTTTGAACTGCATTTCGACTACTTACTGATTTAGCCCTACTCTCTGTGTCAGCCTCTCATTCCAGTTGTCCTCCACTGCAATGCCCCCTGGTTATTCCTGTGTTACCAATTTTGAACTGCATTTAGCCCACTTTATTCTTTGGGCCTATATCTGTGTTTCCACTTCATCGTGCCCATTGCCCAGCCAGTGATAGATGAGTCTGCTGGTACATTGACCCATAACGCAACATTCCCCGTGCATGCTACACAACAACATTGTGACCCTGCTGAAAGTCAGGTTGCTCTTCCCGCATACCATACCACCTTACACGGGGACAAAGAGGAAGGTGCAGATGAAAGTGCTGGTTCCTTCATCAGGTGGGGGGAGGAATACTAGTTGGCGACGTCACTGGCACAGGGCCTCTCATAGTACGCAAAAGTGTTGCTGCCGGTGGGAGGCGCCCCCGCCGTGCAAACACACCGCTGTACTTTGAGGGGCCCTGTGCCAGTGCCAATGCCAACAAGTGGGCCCCCCCTGCTTGCTCAGGATCACAGCACTTGCAAAGTTGAAATACTTACCTCTCCCTGCTCCACTGCCGTGACGTGGTCCAGATTTCCTGGGCCCACTAATTACTTGAACCAGCCCTACCCCACACAACTTTAGCCAAATGACCCCCAATTTCAAATGCCTTCCAATTATTATAAGGTAAATTACGCTTGACAAGCTTCATTAAGAAGAATGGATGGTTTTGACATTAAAATGGGCACTCTAGGTGTTTTCCTGGCCCCCACTCACTGCCGACTATGCTGCCCCATTGACTTGCATTGGGTTTCGTGTTTCGGTCGATCCCGACTTTTCGCCATAATCGGCCGATTTCACTCGACCCGACTTTTGAGATAGTCAGGTTTCGCGAAACCCGGCTCGACTCTAAAAAGGTCAAGGTCGCTCAACTCTACAACTAGATGTAGCCGTGGGATGTACCTAGCGCTCCCTAGACACCTCGACACAGCCTGAGGACTAAATACCCCTAAAGATAGAAACGGAAAACTATCTTGCCTCAGAGAAAATCCCCAAAGGAAAGACAGCCCCCCACAAATATTGACTGTGAGATGAGAGGGAAATGACAAACGCAGACTGAAATCAGAATTTAGCAGAGGAGGCCATTTTAGCTAAGTAGAAAGTATAGTACATAGAACTATGCGTTCAGTATTAAAACACTAGAAAATATCCACCACAGAAAATACAAAACTCCGCATCTGACTAAAGACATGGATGGTATATCTGCATCTCTAGATATACCGCTTGGCTGCAAAAAATCCTTTCACAGACAAGCTGGACAAGACTATACATGAAAATGCACAGAACAATAAGGCCCACAGCATGTGGACATCAAAAACAAAGCCAGGACTTATTTTTGAAGAAAAGCACAGCAAACAGGAGAGACCAGAAAGGGATGTGAATCCTCCAAAAACAATGGACACTGACTAAAGAATCAAGCAGGACTAAATAGCTGAGTTTAAATTGCAAAAAGTGACCAGACCTGATAGATGCTGCGATCCACAGACAGCAGCGCTACCACTCATAACCACCGGAGGGAGCCCAAGAGCAGAATTCACAACACAATCTGCCCCAGTATGTCCAGCATTGCCCCCAGTGTGTCCTGTCCAGCAATATGCCCCAGTATGTCCAATTGTCCAGCATTGCCCACAGTGTCCAGCAATCTGCCCCAGTGTGTCAAGCATTGCTCCAGTGTCTCCAGCATTGCCCCAGTGTGTCCAGCAATCATCTGCTCCAGTGTGTCCTCCAGCATT
The DNA here is from genome assembly GCF_032444005.1 of Ranitomeya imitator. NCBI lineage: Eukaryota > Metazoa > Chordata > Amphibia > Anura > Dendrobatidae > Ranitomeya > Ranitomeya imitator. Next base: position 622,069,436 of record NC_091282.1, read on the forward strand.
GCCCCCAGTGTGTCCAGCAATCTGCCCCAGTATGTCCAGCATTGCCCCAGTGTCTCCAGCATTGCCCCAGTGTCTTCAGCATTGCCCCAGTGTGTCCTCCAGCATTGCCCCCAGTGTGTCCAGCAATCTGCCCCAGTGTCTCCAGCATTGCCCCAGTAATTGTGTAGTTACACCCCTGCACACACACACACACACACACACACACACACACACACACACACACACACACACACAGGAAAACACACATAGGAAACCACACATACTCAGAAAAAAAACACATACTCTGACCTGCCATATTTAATTTGTCAAATGCCCCCTCCCCCCTGCTACTTAGCACAGCAAACCTTGAGATGAGCAGCTGGAGAGATTAGCCGGAATGTGCTGGTCAGGGGGCACACAGAGCTGCCTACCTCTCATCTTCTGCTGCCCTCCTGTCCTGTGCTGCTGCTCTGCACACTGTAGCTCCTCCCCCTCCAGGTCCTGGCTGATCGGACATCAGAGACAGATCTGCACAGTGCACACAGAAGAGGAGGAGGCTGCGTGCGATCACTATGTAAGTCTTGCACCCATCCTCCTCTTCTGTGTGCCAGGAGCTGCCCCCACTCACCGCAGCCTGCACATTTCTGAAGCCAGCCATGGCTCCGGCCACAGGTGCAGGCTGTGTGTCCCGCCCTCCTGTTCCTGCTCATCACACACTGCAGTGCAGCTCCTCCAGCGGCCATCAGCAGCTGCTTACGCAACGGCATATGCATTCCTGCAACCCGGCCCAGCCCGCCCCTGGGCACGTGAAGTAATGCCCTGATGGCGGCGGCCGGCGGGCAATCTTTGCGGTAGCCCAGGGCCCCCCACACCACTGGGCCGTGGGCTACCCCCCAGATTGACCCTCTTATAATCCGCCCCTGCCTTTATTGGCTAATATATATTGCAAGCTTCCAGGTTACAGAGGCTCCTTCATCAGGTGGGTTTGCAATGAATGAGTCAAGAGCACAGCCGTTACGTTAAATGATGCCACAACAAGACATTTGTACATGCGATGGATGAGGGGATGCATCCTAAATATAAGCCAAAGTAATGTAACCAATGTTTTTGTCATATATATATATATATATAAATAGATATTTAGAAATTAGAATTTTCCAATATTTCAGCCAAAATTGTCTTATTTATTAATTTGCAAACTTACCTCGGGAAGAAGACTCAGTGTTTTAAAAGCTTGCAAATGCAATTTTTTTAAGCAAAACAGGTATCCCTCCTAGCCTATGTCTGTCTTTTTTTTTGCATAAAACTATTTACTTACATGTTTTGATTACAATTTTCCATTTCATTTTCTTCCATGTATATGTGCAATTTATCACTTCTAGTCACAGCTTAACCAGGACAATGTGAATATTAAGGAAAACCAAAAGTGCAAATATTTGTCAGTTATTACGAACATTATGGTTTGTGTTTGTGACTCATATCCTGCTTAGTTGTTGGATTTTTTCCTAAAGACCAATGCAAATGGGAATTTGCCATCTCTGATTTTTATACTTAATTTTCTTACATAAATTAATGTTTTTTTTTAAAGCAACATTAATTCCTTGGTGCTGTACATGTAAAGAGGGTTTACATATATAAGATACATATAAAACATAGTTTACTATCAGTGACAGACTGGCAAAGAGAGAGAAAGGACCCTGCCATTGCCAGTTTACAGTTAATAGGTTGTAGGGGAAGGTGGTTGTAGGTCAGGGGATTGAGAAAGTACAGGTGCTAATGAGGTGGTACTGAGCTTATTGCAGCCTGTAGGCTTTCCTGAAGTGATGAGTTGTCATGTTGTGCATCAATTGTGGGAGACAATCGGATGTATTTAGGCACTGATTTTCAGAGCATGGTTGATGCTCTGGAAAGCATGGGAGATGGTTGGTCGAGGAATATATGAGATAGAAGAGAAGATGTGGACCAGAGAGCATGGGAGCACGGGAATTCATCTGCAGGTTGGTTTGTCAGTTGTTTCCAACATTGAGGGCAACATGGAGAAAGTATTGGTTCAACTAGAGGAGACCATCTGAATATGGAGTCTTTTTGCCAATGCCAATCTTTTTAGCAATTACAGAGCAAGAAAAACTAACTTGCAAATGCCTCCTAAGGCCAATTTCACACATCCTGATATTTCCAGTACCGGAGATATCAGTGTCTGTGTGTCTGTGTGTGTACTTGCAGTAGCACACGGACGGCTGCCGGGGAAGTAGTACTACTCTAAGTGCTGTTCCCCTGCATGTGGTGCTAAATCCGGCTGTCATCCCTTCTACCCTGCTCTGCTGGCGAGTAGTGCAAGCAGGGGAGAATGAATGAATGATACGCAGTGGGCACAGGCTCAAAAACTAGCGCTGACGTCACTGAGTCTGTGCTCGCTCGCCAGCATGAACTCCTGCGACCTCAGGACTGTGGGAGAATGCAAGTGATGAGGTCACTGTGATAGAGCTTGAACTGCCATGACCTCATCATCCTCTATGGTCGCCCCCTGGTCCCTTTAAGCAGTGGTGCAGCCAGAATGTGATGGAGATTAGAATCCCACGCGTTCCGACACACACGGGTGTCGTTTTCAAGGTGAGTGTCACCTTGAAAAAGACACCCGTGTGTGTCGGAATGCGTGGGCTTCTAATCTCCATCACATTCTGGCTGCACCGCTGCTTAAAGGGACCAGGGGGCGATCATAGAGGACTGGTTAGGGTGAAGTATACAGCTCTCGCATGTTATGTTGGCCGGAAACTATGCCATTATACGGGTATTAATGATCTGCAATATTGTTGGTACTAATGTGAGCATCTCTTTAGACCAAATACCAGGTTTAGCAACACCAATGTACCTGTGTGCACCAGTAATATGCTATTTGCAGGCAAATTTTATATAATTCATGAGTTTGTCACATTACTTGTGTCTTTCTATTTAGAGGCAGTTGTTTCTTATACATGATATATTTCTTGCTACACGAAAACCCAGACTCATAATATTAGGGCGGCCAGGAACAATGTCTAGGCCCCTATAATAACCCACTCCAGATAAACTGATGAAAACATAGGAGGACCACAGGAGTATATAGGAAGATATAAAGTTTATTATAGAAAAAACATTAAAAACTACACATTAAAAGACACCAAATGAAAACACCAGGGACACCCAAACACAAATAACATCAATTCATGTACTATGTATGATATAGCGGTTGTGCCTTGTTATTATGAATAGATATAAATAATGGAAGATCCGTGGCCCCAACACCACCTCACAATAAGGCAATAACGTCCGATCCACCTATATTAGTACTCAGTGTAACTAAACAAGCTCCATTGCTCCAGACCGGACTCTCATACGCCATGTTAAGGCTAAGGTGTGAGCAGTGTCACAGGAGAGACATAGAATAGTAAATTGTCGACCAGTGTAACCAAAAGTCCCTCCAGACATAGAACAAACCCGGATCTTACCATGCAGGGGGGGTCCCTGGATAGAGCGCAACCCCCGACGCGCGTTTCGCCGCTCCTGTACTAGGCTTTCTCAAGGGGAGTGCCTTGTTCCTACAAACAGGATCTTATATCCTCACTTCCTGGGTCACATGATAATCATGTGACCGCAGGCTGTATGACGCTGTGTGTAGCGGCGCATGCGCCAGCGGCCCATCCCCACGCCACCCCCCAAGCCCGGCATACATCAGCGGACAGGCGAGTGGCCGCATGGGAACCATGGCAACCCAGTCGCCCACCGCAGACGCACGTCGGCCGGACCCAGAGGGCGCCGAGGGGCGGAGCAAGCCGGCGCACGCGCACCACAGCAAATATAGCGCAGCTTGTAAATATGGTATAATTGCAAAGAGATATAAACCTCAGTTAGCGCATACATTAACCCCTTCGCGCCATGCGCCGTACTAGTACTGCGCTGCCGGCACTGCATTAGTGCCAGCCGCAGTACTAGTACGGCGCCGCCATTTTCCGGTCACCGCGCGGCACCGCGCGGTGATCGGGTTCCGGTGTCTGCTGTCCCTGACAGCAGACCATCCGTGCACGCAGCCCCGAGTGCCTGCACCGCCCCCCCGCATCAGCGATCGCTGTGATTGGCTGGTCAATTCTGACCAGCCAATCACAGCGATTTGACAATAAAGTTTAAAAAAAAAAAAAAAAAAGCATGTGACAGGCTGTGATTGATGCTGTGTGACGTCGCACCAATCACAGCCGTCACAGTAGGTGGGGTGATCACCACGTCACCTCACCTGATTAACCCCTATGGCGCTGATTGGCTGAACAATAGCTTCTAGCCAATCAGCGCCAAAGGGGTTAATTTAAAATACCGATCACCGCCCTGCACGCCATCATTCTCTCAGATTTGGCGTGCAGAGCGGTGGTCTAAGCCCCTCTGTCACCTTAGTCAAATAATCCATTGGTGGCCAGTGCGATCGTCCCTGCGATCTCCTGCTTCCAGCTTGTGCTCCAGCTTGTGCTCCAGTGCTGTGTGCTCTCTGCTGCCATCTGCCTGCTGTGTGACTCCTGTGATCACAGCAGCAGCAGCACCTCCCCCACCCCTTTCCCATCCCCCCATCCCTGTTCCAGTACCCCCTCCCTCCCCCACCCTCCAATTGAAATTTTTGCGCACTTTTTTGCGCTTTTTTTCCTGTGCGCGGCGTCCCGCGCAGAGCATTCGTGCTCTTCCTGTGTCCGCAGCGCTCTGATCAGTATCGCTGCTGATCAGAGACTGCGCCACAGGACTTTTTTTTTTTAGTTAGTTAGTGTAGCGGACATTGCAGTCTAAGCGACGTCCGTTTTTTTTTTTTTAGAAAAAAAATTGTAGTTAGTACAGTGTAGTTTTAGACGTAACAAGGTAGCGTAGCCGGCGTCAGTGTTTGGTGACGTCCCTCCATCCCTGTTCAAGTACCCCCCTCCAATTCAATTTTTGCGCACTTTTTTGCGCTTTTTTTCCTGTGCGCGGCGTCCCGCGCAGAGCATTCGTGCTCTTCCTGTGTCCGCAGCGCTCTGATCAGTATCGCTGCTGATCAGAGACTGCGCCACAGGACTTTTTTTTTTTAGTTAGTGTAGCGGACATTGCAGTCTAAGCGACGTCCGTTTTTTTTTTTTTAGAAAAAAAATTGTAGTTAGTACAGTGTAGTTTTAGACGTAACAAGGTAGCGTAGCCGGCGTCAGTGTTTGGTGACGTCCCTCCATCCCTGTTCAAGTACCCCCCTCCAATTCAATTTTGTGCGCACTTTTTTGCGCTTTTTTCCTGTGCGCGGCGTCCTGCGCAGAGCATTCGTGCTCTTCCTGTGTCCACAGCGCTCTGATCAGTATCGCTGCTGATCAGAGACTGCGCCACAGGACTTTTATTTTTTAGCTAGTTAGTGTAACGGACTTCGCAGTCTAAGCGACGTCCGATTTTTTTTTTTTTCTTTTACAAAAATATAATAGTAGTTAGTACAGTGTAGTCTTAGACGTAGATTAGCTGGTGTCACAGCGTTCGTGACGACCGGTCTTTTTTTTTTTTTAGAGAAAAAAAAAAATTGTACAGAGTAGTTTAGTGGTAGCGTGTTAGTGTAGCCGGCGTCACAGCGTTAGTGACGACCGATCATCTTTTAGAAAAAAAAAATCGTACTGAGTTTTATAGGTAGGGAGGTAGCGTCTTGTGCATAAAAAAAATCTGCTATCGCCGGATAATCTCTAGTGCATTAGGGGAGCGTACGTCACACTGTTAGTGGCGTTCGCTTTTCTTTTGTAAAAAGAATAATTAGTTGCGTCGTCTAATTTTTAGTGCGTTTGGGAAAAAAAAAATGGCCCATTCGTCAACAAGGCGCTATTCACCAGAGGAGGCTTACGCCATCCTTGCGTCCGACACAGATTCAGCCAGTGAGGAATATCCCACGTTCCTCTATTCCTCCTCCTCCTCCTCCTCATCCTCCTCCTCATCTGGTGAGGAAAGACCCCTAATAAGGCGCCGTAGGACCCAGGCAACTCCTGCAGCAATCGATCCCGTATGGATTGCACCCCCGGAAAATTTTCAGCCCGTCATTCCGGATTTCAGCAGCAGCTCAGGAATCCAGTTTGACACGACTGGCCTCACTGAAATTGATTTCTTCAAATTCTTTTTCAGTGATGAAATAATAAATATTATGGTGGCCCAGACGAACCTGTATGCCCAACAATTTTTCACCCAAAATCCCACGTCATTTTATGCCAGATGGACCCCCGTAAATGCAGCAGAGATGATGACATTTTGAGGAATTGTGCTGCATATGGGCCTAATCAAAAAGCCAAAGCTTCGGCAATACTGGAGTACTGACATTCTCTACAGTACACCGGTATTCCGCATGGCCATGAAAAGGACACGATTTGAAGCGATCCAAAAATTTTTGCATTTCAGTGATAATGCGCAGTGTCCTCCCCGAGACGATCCAAACTTTGATCGTCTATATAAAATTCGTCCAGTGGTTGAACACTTCAGCAGAAAATTTGCTGAGGCGTACACACCCCAGAGGGACATCGCTATTGATGAATCTCTCGTTCATTTCAAAGGGAGGCTAAAATTCCGACAGTACCTGCCCAGTAAGAGGTCCAGGTACGGAATAAAGTTGTACAAACTGTGCGAGAGTACCTCAGGGTACACCCACAGATTTAGGGTCTACGAGGGTAAGGACACCCAGATTAACCCCCCTGAATGCCCCCCCATCCTGGGGGTGAGTGGGAAAATTGTGTGGGAATTGCTGCACCCACTGCTGGATAAGGGTTATCACCTCTACATTGACAACTTTTACACCAGCATCCCACTCTTCAAGGCCCTCTCTGCCAGAGGTACAGCTGCATGTGGCACCGTGCGAAAAAATCAGCGAGGCCTCCCTAAGCCGCTAATTGGGCAAACGCTAAGAAAAGGGGAAAGCAGAGCCAAATGCAGCGACAACATGCTGGTGGTCAAGTATAAGGACAAAAGGGATGTCCTTATCCTGACCACCATACACCGTGACAACAGCACCCTTGTCACTGTTCGTGGGACCACAACACAAGTCCCAAAGCCAGATTGTATGCTGGATTACAATCGGTACATGGGTGGTGTGGATCTCTCAGATCAGGTTCTCCAACCATACAGTGCCATGCGAAAAGCTTACGTATGGTACAAAAAATTGGCCGTGCACATTGTACAGATGGCACTGTACAATGCTTTTGTGCTGTCCCGATCTGCAGGCAATACGGGGACCTTCCTTCAGTTTCAGGAGGTAGTCATCAAGGCCCTAATGTTTGGCACTCAGGGAGGTGAGGGTCCCAGTACTTCTGAATCTGATAGTGCCCGTATTGTCCAAGGTCAACATTTCCCAGGACAGGTTCCCCAAACAGCGAGGACAGGACGATCACAAAAACGGTGCAGAGTATGTTCCAAGAGGGGAATCCGAAAGGACACAATTTACCATTGTGAAACCTGCCCTGAGAAACCTGGCCTTTGCATTAAGGATTGCTTCAAAGCATACCACACGTCCACAAATTAATAAAAATTAGTTTATACCCTGTTGACACAACACACTGTGTAGTTTCCAACATGGGGTCACTTGTGGAGTGAGGCACTTGCAGGTTTACGGTGCTTACCACATATCTAAATAAATTCCTTGGGAGGTCCAGTTTTAAAAATAGGGTCACTTGTGGAGTGAGGCACTTGGAGGTTTACGGTGCTCACCACATATCTAAATAAATTCCTTGGGAGGTCCAGTTTTAAAAATAGGGTCACTTGTGGAGTGAGGCACTTGGAGGTTTACGGTGCTCACCACATATCTAAATAAATTCCTTGGGAGGTCCAGTTTTAAAAATAGGGTCACTTGTGGAGTGAGGCACTTGGAGGTTTACGGTGCTCACCACATATCTAAATAAATTCCTTGGGAGGTCCAGTTTTAAAAATAGGGTCACTTGTGGAGTGAGGCACTTGGAGGTTTACGGTGCTCACCACATATCTAAATAAATTCCTTGGGAGGTCCAGTTTTAAAAATAGGGTCACTTGTGGAGTGAGGCACTTGGAGGTTTACGGTGCTCACCACATATCTAAATAAATTCCTTGGGAGGTCCAGTTTTCAAAATGGTGTCACTTGTGGAGTGAGGCACTTGGAGGTTTACGGTGCTCACCACATATCTAAATAAATTCCTTGGGAGGTCCAGTTTTCAAAATGGGGTCACTTGTGGAGTGAGGCACTTGGAGGTTTACGGTGCTCACCACATATCTAAATAAATTCCTTGGGAGGTCCAGTTTTCAAAATGGGGTCACTTGTGGAGTGAGGCACTTGGAGGTTTACGGTGCTCACCACATATCTAAATAAATTCCTTGGGAGGTCCAGTTTTCAAAATGGGGTCACTTGTGGCGGTTTTCCACTGTTTAGGCACATCAGGGGCTCTGCAAATGCAACGTGACGCCTGCAGACCAATCCATCTAAGTCTGCATTCCAAATGGTGCTCCTTCCCTTCCGAGCTCTGCCATGCGCACAAACAGTGGTTTTTCCCCACATATGGGGTATCAGTGTATTCAGGATAAATTGGTCAACAACGTTAGTGGTCCATTTTCTCCTTTTACACTTGTGAAGATAAAAAAATTGTTGTTAAAAGATCATTTTTGGGAAAAAAATGTGAATTTTTATTTTTACGCCTCTACGTTCTAAACTTTTGTGAAGCACCTGGGGGTTCAATGTGCTCACCACATAGCTAGATAAGTTCCTTGAAGGGTCTAGTTTCCAAAATGGGGTCACTTGTGGCGGTTTTCCACTGTTTAGGCACATCAGGGGCTCTCGAAACGGGACATGGTGTCCGATCTCAATTCCAGCCAATTTTGGTTTGTAAAAGTCAAATGGCGCTCCTTCCCTTCCGAGCCCTGCCGTGTGCCCAAGCAGTGGTTTTCCCCCACATATGGGGTGTCAGTGTATTCAGGATAAATTGGTCAACAACTTTAGTGGTCCATTTTCTCCTTTTACACTTGTGAAGATAAAAAAATTGTTGTTAAAAGATCATTTTTGGGGAAAAAATGTGAATTTTTAATTTTACGCCTCTACGTTCTAAACTTTTGTGAAGCACCTGGGGGTTCAATGTGCTCACCACATAGCTAGATAAGTTCCTTGAAGGGTCTAGTTTCCAAAATGGGGTCACTTGTGGTGGTTTTCCACTGTTTAGGCACATCAGGGGCTCTCCAAACGGGACATGGTGTCCGATCTCAATTCCAGCCAATTTTGGTTTGTAAAAGTCAAATGGCGCTCCTTCCCTTCCGAGCCCTGCCGTGTGCCCAAGCAGTGGTTTTCCCCCACATATGGGGTATCAGTGTATTCAGGATAAATTGGTCAACAACTTTAGTGGTCCATTTTCTCCTTTTACACTTGTGAAGATAAAAAAATTGTTGTTAAAAGATCATTTTTGGGGGAAAAATGTGAATTTTTATTTTTACGCCTCCACGTTCTAAACTTTTGTGAAGCACCTGGGGGTTCAATGTGCTCACCACATAGCTAGATAAGTTCCTTGAAGGGTCTAGTTTCCAAAATGGGGTCACTTGTGGCGGTTTTCCACTGTTTAGGCACATCAGTGGCTCTCCAAACGGGACATGGTGTCCAATCTCAATTCCAGCCAATTTTGGTTTGTAAAAGTCAAATGGCGCTCCTTCCCTTCCGAGCCCTGCCGTGTGCCCAAACAGTGGTTTTCCCCCACATATGGGGTATCAGTGTATTCAGGATAAATTGGTCAACAACTTTAGTGGTCCATTTTCTCCTTTTACACTTGCGAAGATAAAAAAATTGTTGTTAAAAGATCATTTTTGGGGGAAAAATGTGAATTTTTATTTTTACGCCTCAACGTTCTAAACTTTTGTGAAGCACCTGGGGATTCAATGTGCTCACCACATAGCTAGATAAGTTCCTTGAAGGGTCTAGTTTCCAAAATGGGGTCACTTGTGGCGGTTTTCCACTGTTTAGGCACATCAGTGGCTCTCCAAACGGGACATGGTGTCCAATCTCAATTCCTGCCAATTTTGGTTTGTAAAAGTCAAATGGCGCTCCTTCCCTTCCGAGCCCTGTCGTGTGCCCAAGCAGTGGTTTTCCCCCACATATGGGGTATCAGTGTATTTAGGATAAATTGGTCAACAACTTTAGTGGTCCATTTTCTCCTTTTACACTTGTGAAGATAAAAAAAATTGTTGTTAAAAGATCATTTTTGGGGGAAAAATGTGAATTTTTATTTTTACGCCTCCACGTTCTAAACTTTTGTGAAGCACCTGGGGGTTCAATGTGCTCACCACATAGCTAGATAAGTTCCTTGAAGGGTCTAGTTTCCAAAATGGGGTCACTTGTGGCGGTTTTCCACTGTTTAGGCACATCAGTGGCTCTCCAAACGGGACATGGTGTCCAATCTCAATTCCAGCCAATTTTGGTTTGTAAAAGTCAAATGGCGCTCCTTCCCTTCCGAGCCCTGCCGTGTGCCCAAACAGTGGTTTTCCCCCACATATGGGGTATCAGTGTATTCAGGATAAATTGGTCAACAACTTTAGTGGTCCATTTTCTCCTTTTACACTTGTGAAGATAAAAAAATTGTTGTTAAAAGATCATTTTTGGGGGAAAAATGTGAATTTTTATTTTTACGCCTCCACGTTCTAAACTTTTGTGAAGCACCTGGGGATTCAATGTGCTCACCACATAGCTAGATAAGTTCCTTGAAGGGTCTAGTTTCCAAAATGGGGTCACTTGTGGCGGTTTTCCACTGTTTAGGCACATCAGTGGCTCTCCAAACGGGACATGGTGTCCAATCTCAATTCCAGCCAATTTTGGTTTGAAATAGTCAAAAGGCGCTCCTTCCCTTCCGAGCCCTGCCGTGCACCCAGACAGTGGTTTTCTCCCACATATGGGGTATCAGTGTATTCAGAAGGAATTGCACAACAACTTTCGTGGTCCATTTTCTTCTTTTACTCTTGTGAAAATAAAAAAAATGTTGCTAAAAGATCATTATGTGGAAAAAAAAGTTAAATGTTATTTTTTTCCTTCCACATTCCGTTAATTCCTGTGAAGCACCTGAAGGGTTAATAAACTTCTTGAATGTGGTTTTGAGTACCTCGGGGGGTGTAGTTTTTAGAATGGTGTCACTTTTGGGTATTTTAAATCCTATAAGCCTCTCAAAGTGACTTCAAATATGATGTGGTCCCTACAAAAAATGGTTTTATAAAAGTTGATGAAAAAATGAGAAATCGCTGTTTAACTTTTAACCCTTATAACTCCCTAACGAAAAAAAAATTGGTTCCAAAATGTTGCTGATGTAAAGTAGACATGTGGGAAATGTTATTTATTAACTAATTTGTGCGATATGAGTCTCTAATGCAAGGGTATAAAAATTCAAAGTTTAAAAATTGCAAAATTTTCAAAATTTTTGCCAAATTTCCATTTTTTTCACAAATAAACAAAGGTAATATCAAATAAATTTTACCACTATCATGAAGTACAATATGTCACGAGAAAACAATGTCAGAATCGCCAGGATCCATTGAAGCGTTTCAGAGTTATAACCTCATAAAGGGACAGTGGTCAGAATTGTTAAAATTATCCCTGTCACTTAGGTGAAAACAGGCTTCGGGGTGAAGGGGTTAAGGACAGCTAATGTGAGAGGGACAATATCAAACATCATAGCACACGCAGGGAATGGCAGCCATTACAACATAATATTATTATAACATTAATAGTCCATGGCAATTCCATAGTATGGCAATCCCAACGTTCCCTTTGTCCCACTCATGGATCCGCATCAAGGAAAGGAAGGATAGTAGGTCCAGTTATGATGTATACTAAATAAAAAATACAGAATACAAAGAAAATAAATATAAAGAGAAACAAAACAACACAAACAGAGGGGAACAGCACGATAAAAACGGGCCATATACAAGTGTAACTGTCTAAAACATCTTATTGAAATGGGGCAAAATTCAAAGCCTCGTTGAGGCCATGGGGTTTAACTGTGTCTAGAGTCACAATCCATTTAAGCTCTCTTTGAGCCAGAAGCTGTTTCACATTTCCGCCTCGTATACCCATATGGACCACTTCGATCCCTCGAACCATAAAGCTTCTAGGGTCACAATTGTGAACCTCCCTGAAATGTTTAGGGATCGTGGTTAACTCCGATACATCCGCCACTGTCCTGGCCGCGCCAATGCCCCGAACATGCTCCCTCACTCTCACTCTTAATTCTCTTGTCGTCAAGCCCACATAAATAAGTGGGCAACCACAAGTAGCATAGTATACCACATTCCTGCTACTGCAGGAAATATATTCTTTAATTTGGAATTCCCTTGTGCCGTCAGCAGAGTGAAAGGAGGTGCTGCGCAGGACATTGGCGCAGGCAAGACAATGGCCACAAGTAAGGCAACCCCTACTCGGTCATGTGGAACCGAACAGGCCTGTTGTAGGTGCTGTATAGTGGCTTCTCACTAAGAGATCCTTCAAATTTTTGGTCCTACGTGGGGTCATGCGAGGATAATCGGAAAGGTACGGACCCAGGGAGGGTTCTGTGTTGAGGATACGCCAATGTTTCCCAAGGATGGCTCTGATGTTATCCCATTCATGGTTGTACTCCGATATAAACCTGATTGTTTCGTCTCCAACATCCCTCCTCCTTTTGTTATAAAGCAAATGATTACGTGGGGTTCTCCTGGCCCTACTATACCCGTACCGAACACACCGCCTACTATACCCCCTTTGATGGAACCGTTCACTGAGGTCCTCGGCCTGTTTCTCAAAGGTATGGTCAGTGGAGCAGATCCGCCTCATCCGGAGGAACTGTCCGACCGGGACGGCCCTAATCGTGGCTTGGCTGTGCCCCGATGAAGCATGAACCAATGAGTTCACCACCGTTTCTTTCCGAAACACATCTGTTTCGATGGATAAATCAGAACTAACCTTAAGACAAATGTCCAGAAAATCGATGGTATCATAATCATACTTATAGGTAAGCCTGATATTGAATGATTTAGAATTGAGCACAGCCATAAAATCCTTGAGTTGTTGGTCCGTTCCACGCCAAAAAAATAAAACATCGTCGATATAGCGCAGCCAACACAGCACATGGTCGGCGGCCTCCGCCCGCGCGTCCCCAAAAACCAACCTCCCCCAAAAGCCTAGAAAGAGGTTGGCGTACGCGGGCGCGCAGGCCGCACCCATGGCCGCGCCGCGCTTTTGTTGGTAAAAAGAGTCCTTAAAAGTAAAAAAATTGTGCGTTAGAACGAATTCCAACAACTCAAGGATAAGCTCACACAAAGAGCCGTCCAGGTCGGAGGTCACCAGGAAGAAGCGGACCGCCCGTAGACCATCAGTGTGTTCGATACAGGTATAGAGGGCCTCTATGTCAGCTGTTACGAGGAGAGTCCCACTGTCCACAAGGACCCCGTCAACCCTAGTCAGGACGTCCATTGTGTCTTTCACGAATGATGGTAATGTTTCTACCAATGTTTTAAGATAGTGATCTATAAATTTGCACGCAGGGTCACATAGACCCTGCATTCCAGACACAATCGGACACCCCGGGGGGCTGACTGGGTCCTTGTGGACCTTAGGTAAGAGGTAAAATGTTGGTACCTTGGGATATGTAACCATCAGGCCATCCAGGACTTTTTTATTGATTATCCCCTCTTCAAAAGCTCGACACAGAATTTTCTGTAGCTGCACAGAGAAGGAGCTCACCGGGTTATGGGTAAGCCTTGCATACACCGTCTCATTGCGGAGCTGTCTGAATGCCTCCTTTTCATATTTTTCCACCGGCCAGATCACGATGTTTCCCCCCTTGTCAGCAGCCTTAAAAACCACATCTTTCCATGATTGAAGCTGACCTATAGCATCTCTCTCATTTTTTGTTAAATTGTCAAACTGCCTCCGTGTGGACAATTTCCTGAGATCCTCCGTTACTAATTTTGTAAAGACCTCTACTGCGGGGCATAGTGACAAGGGGGGAAACCTCGTAGATCTGGGAAGTATAGCCGGTGGAAATTTACCGCTAGGTGTGCCCGACTGTTCCTCCAATAGCTCCTCCAAAATCCGGAGAGTCTCCTCCTCCGTGCAGCCCAAAGTGTCCGACCCATGTCCCCTTCCAGAGTGCAGTTTCTTCAAAATTAATTTACGTGAAAATAAATGGAGGTCCTCAAGGCTGTAAAAAAATTAAAGCCATTAGTTGGTGAAAAGGAAAGACCTCTACTCAAAACATTAAGCTGACTACTGGTGAGGACATGGTCGGACAAATTGATTACCTGCAAGCCCCCCTGGGTCCGACCATCCGACTGTTTCCCTGCCGACCCTTTCTTCACATTCTGTCTAGTGGTCATTTTTCCACTTCCTTGCGGGCCATCATTCGATTTCTCAGAGGGACCCTTCCTCCCTCCATATTTGTCATCTACAGATGTGGTGGATTTGTACGAGGCAGATCTAGACCTTGAACGTGACTCGTTTCTTCCATTATTTATATCTATTCATAATAACAAGGCACAACCGCTATATCATACATAGTACATGAATTGATGTTATTTGTGTTTGGGTGTCCCTGGTGTTTTCATTTGGTGTCTTTTAATGTGTAGTTTTTAATGTTTTTTCTATAATAAACTTTATATCTTCCTATATACTCCTGTGGTCCTCCTATGTTTTCATGATATATTTCTTCTATATATAAAAGGTCGCCAACCTAAAGGTTCTGTCTATTGGAATTATCCTTGTATAACATATATATGCAGCATTTGTGGTATAAATAATCAAATTTGGTGCAAAAGTGCAAAAAAAATTTCTTTATGTCAGGCAATATTTTGTATGATTAGGCGAATCTTGCATGAAATATCCTTTTCTTGGACTATTGGAGCTATCTACTCTTTGGAGTATTTTTAAATGTTTTTAACTGTGTGTAGTATCTCTATGTGGAAATAAACTTTTGTAATTTTTGCAACAAATTTCTCTTGTGGAGTTCTAACCTTTTTTGGCATGTGCTTTTCTCTTTAAAATTGTGATATATATTTCACATGCTTGGTAGTGAACCCACATTATCTATAACTTATATTATTTGATGGTGCCCACTTAGAAATTTGTGTCTACGTAGTTCTGACTCCAAGGTTACAGCTGTAAACAATGTTGTCAGAGCTTCACGCCATTTTTACAGGTGAACCAAAAACAAATCAAAACTGAAACCTAAATGGATTTTGTTGGGAAATATGTTAAGGAACATCCTTTCCAAGTTCATGACTTGTATATAAGGCAAAATAATTAACCCCAAACAAAAATGTTCCTCCCCCACTTGTGCTATGCTCACACGCAGCGTTTTTAATGCGTTTTTCAACCTTAGCATTGCTTTCAGCCAATACACATGCATTCACTGTGAAATGTCATTGTAACCTTTAACACCCCTAGCTGGCCATGTGGTGTGTGACACATTAGCAGACCCATCTTGTTTCATTTATGAAGGAGGGACTCTTAAAGTCACAGAGCCTACTTTTACTGGTGCATCAGGCGGCATTAATCTTCTTAAAGGGACATTATTAAACAGTGGGTCTCCTAAACTGTTGTAGCCTACGCTGTGAGTGGATGGGCTGCCAAGATTTACGACGCACCACAATACCCCTTTCATAAGATTCATATATAAGAAAAGGATTGCTGCGCTTATGGTGGGTTGCAGGGTGTACGCGCAGTGGGTCTAGACCTATGAGGACAATTAGCCCAAAACTAGTGCCCCACTTGATGGCAATTGACAATGTTTGATAGCATAGGTGAATAAACACTCGGAGTGGTTCCTAATCTATGCACTTACTTTTGAACCCGCTGGGATTCGTGCAGTACAGTGCCGTGAGGAATGGTGTAAGGGTACCGTCACAATATAACATTTCGATCGCTACGACGGTACGATTCGTGACGTTCCAGCGATATCGTTACGATATCGCTGTGTCTGACACGCAGCAGCGATCAGGGATCCTGCTGAGAATCGTACGTCGTAGCAGATCGTTTAGAACTTTCTTTCATCGCTGGATCTCCCGCTGTCATCGCTAGATCGGTGTGTGTGACACCGATCTAGAGATCTAGCGATGCGATCTAGCGATGCGTTCGCTTGTAACCAGGGTAAACATCGGGTAACTAAGCGCAGGACCGCGCTTAGTTACCCGATGTTTACCCTGGTTACAAGCGTTAAACTAAAAAAAAACAAACAGCACATACTTACATTCTGGTGTCCGTCAGGTCCCTTGCAGTCTGCTTCCAGCACTGTGACTGCCGGCCGTAAAGTGAAAGCAGAGCACAGCGGCTGTGCTTTCACTTTCACTTTACGGCCGGCAGTCAGTGAGTGCGGGAAGCAGACTGCAAGGGACCTGACGGACACCAGAATGTAAGTATGTGCTGTTTGTTTTTTTTTAGTTTAACGCTTGTAACCAGGGTAAACATCGGGTAACTAAGCGCGGTCCTGCGCTTAGTTACCCGATGTTTACCCTGGTTACCCAGGGACCTCGGCATCTTGGTCGCTGGAGAGCGGTCTGTGTGACAGCTCCCCAGCGACCACACTACGATTTACCTACGATCACGGCCAGGTCATATCGCTGGTCGTGATCGTAGGTAAATCGTATAGTGTGACGGTACCCTAACTCCGGTGGTCTTGTGCAGCTAGCTGTCAAATGCTAGGGAGCGTCCTCCCACTGTGCACAACCCCCGTTGTGGCGCTGAGAGATACAGTGGTTTGCCTCGGCCGATGGCGCCGCTGAGAATGCGCGTAATGAGCGGGGGGCGTGGCTGAACGGTGTTGTCACCTGTCCGTATGCAACGGACATATGCAGGGGCCAATCCCGACGCGTTTCAAGGGAACTGTCCCTCTTTCTCAAGGTATGGCTTCCTGCACTACCATTGTCCTTTTATATCTATGCACGCCTCAACCTGGCTATCACTGGTACATTGCACCGGAATCCCCAGAGTACACTATTAGACAATCCTACCTCAATCCTACATTTTCTCTATCTTTCAATTAGAGAATCAATGTGTGGCGATAATAATAAAAAAAAAATGTACATACTCTATATTAAGAACCTAGTGTTTTCTTACTAACACTTAAAAAATTACATTTAGTATTTATTAGAAAATTATATAAAAAATACATGTAAAAAAAAAATATATATATAAATATAAATATTAAAGGACCCTTCAAAAAACTTTTATAGAAAATGTATTATAATGTGAATGATAAAAACCACTGTCTCCTGTTTTCTGTGTATAAGTGGTATGTATAAATAGCTAAAAATTGGTGAATGGAAATTGGCATCGTGTCAGTCTTCAATTCAGACTTTTGAAGTCTCTAAAAGGCATACAGTTCTATTTCCTGATTTAACCCATTCGGGGCTAAACTGTCTAATGTAAAAATCCATTTGGATTCAATCCGTGATACTTTTTATATAGTCCCCTCCCCTAGGATTTTTTTGAACCATTTGAAAACCACAAAATGACGTGCCTGCAAGAGACACCCCATGTTTCTCAGAAAAATGTCGTGATAGGGGGTGCCCTATGAATCCCTTCGAGATGTTGTCCAGATGTTCCTTGATTCTGTCTCTGAACCGTCTTTTGTGCGGCCCACATAAAGTTTGTCGCATGGGCACTTGATCGTGTATATCACCCCCATGGAATGACAGGATATATTTTCTTTAATAAAGAACTCTCTGGTTTTATCTGTACTCCAAAATGACGCTTGTAGCTGTCTGTTACATTTCATACATCTGCAACATGGACAGTTTCCACATGGCATGAACCCCCCTGTTGGCTGATTTCCATTTTTCCTTTTGGGGATATTTGGGCCTATCCCCATTTTTACAGTGGGTGCTAGAATATTCCCAATATTGTTCACTCTTTTATAAACAAATACAGGTCTTTTGGGTAATAATTGGGTAATAATTCTCCCACAATCTTATCTTTTTGTGGGATAGGCCCAATTTTTTTTGATTATTTTGGTAAACCTCTTATGGTTTGTATGATATTGGGTGATCAGTGAAATTTTGCCAATTTCCTGTACTAAGGAGGCTGTGTTGTCTGCCGGTTTTATCTTATGAATCAAATTGTTCCTTGTTAGCTTCTTGGCTTGCTTGCTCCATGGCTGATGAATTATACCCTCTTTCAATGAACTGTTTTTTCAAAATATGAGATTCTATATCATAATCACTGTCTTTTGTGCAATTCCGTCTAATATGTATAAATTAGCTTTTCGGAATTTTTAAAGCCATGAGGTAAGGTGACAGCTGGCCATATGAATGTAGCTGTTGCAGTCTACCTCCTTGTGATGACATTTGGTGTATATAGTATTATTTTGAACAAACACATTTAGATCCAGGAAGTTTACATCTGTTTTACTAATGGTTTCAGTAAATTCCAAGCCATAGGAATTGTCATTTAGACCCCTTAGAAATCCTTTCAGATGTTCTTGGGTCCCCTCTCAGATAAAAAGAATGTCATCGATATAGCAACCCCACATGATCAAGCCCTTTCGCAATTGGCCATTGGGATAGATATATAATTCCTCCCACTTTCCAACATACAAGTTAGCATAGCTTGGGGCGAATTTTGTCCCCATAGCCATTCCCCAAGTTTGTAAATAGAATTGATTTCAGTATACAAAATAGTTATGTTGGAGAATAAACTTCATACTTTCTACAATATATGCAGCTTGGATGGGGTTATAGATGTGTGACTTATCTAGAAAATATTCAGATGCTTCACAGCCCTTTTCTTGATTAATGACTGTGTAAAGGGACTTAATATCTAAAGTACCTAATATGAATTTATCAGTCCAATTAATAGTCTCCAAAATCCTAATTGTATCTATGGTGTCTTTGAGATAGGCTGGAAGTGATATTACACACTTCTGTAAGTGTGTATCCACATATTCTGATAAATTTGCTGTAAAGCAATTTATACCTGAAACTATCGGTCTCCCTGGTCGACATTTAGGATCTTTATGAATTTTGGGAACATGATAAAATATGACCAAACTGGGTGTTTTGTTATAAATACATTGAAACTCCTTTTTATTTAAAATGCCCATTGCTTTCCCTTTTTGAGCTAGACAATTGAGTTTCTTTACAAACCGAATGGTGGGATACCCTAACAGCTTCTTTTACGTAATACTATCATTTAGAAGTCTTAAAGATTCGTCATGATATTTGTTCCGATCCATAATTAAAATACGGTACTCCCCCCTTTGTCTGCAATACGCACAACCACATCATTGTTATCTTGAAGCGCAATTAAGGCCCTCTTTTCCTCTCTAGTGAGATTCTACATTATGTCTACCATTTCTTTTTCCTATTTTTCTGATGCCTGGAGTGACTAACGTTTCAAAAGTATGGAAAGCATTGAAGTATTCCCCAATAGGATTGAATGTAGATGGGTTGGCTAGTGTTGTATGTAAAAATTCACTGTTCTCTAAATGGTGTGAATAGGATCCTGCTAGTTCTTTTTTCAAAAAGTATTTTTAAGGGCTAGATTCAGTAGAAATTTTTTCATACTGACATATAAATTAAAATGACTTGTTCCTGTTGGGGGGAGGCAAATTTTAAACCTTTTTGGAGGAGAGACTCTTCATTTGTGGTTAGAACATGGGAGCTTAAATTATAGATTTTTTGTGTTTGGCTCCTCTCTTTCTTGTTTACCTTTTTGAAGAATTTCCTCCCTCCTCTCTTCGCACGTTTAGTTTTGTACTTTGGACATGAAAAAATTTTTGATTGGTTTTATGATGAACTTTAGATCTGTCTCCTTTTTTGAGGGAGGCTCCTATTGCTTATGTTTTTCTATAGCTTAAATTCTTTGACACCAAATTATGTGATATCAAATTTTTTCCTTTTGATTGCTTATTATTAATGTTGCTGCCTAAAGAGGACCTTTTTTCCCGATCCTTTGTCCATATCTTTTGTGCAACCCCCTAGGGGAATTGTGTGAGTACGAAGTTCCTGGAGTCTCTGGGACTGCAGCTATCTCTGCATATCTATTTTTTGTTGTTGGAATACCCATTTCTATGGGGGTATTTACATTAACCTCTGGGGTATCAAGCTGTGTTTCCCCTAGTAAGTTTTAATTTTCAACATCCTCCATTGTCATACCTGGGGTTTCCACCTGTGTGCAGTGTCTTCTGTAATTAATTGACATAGGGGTATACTGGGTGGAGTTTGAATTTCTATATGTTGAGAATACTACTGATGTGTCTAGGGGAGTTGTGGGTGGAGTCCCCTTATATTCATCAATTATCATAAATTATGTTCCCCTTGTTGATTGAATCAAGGAAGTATCATTATTGGAATCTGTAGCTTGCATAGGGTCTGAATGACCCTGCAATGTCACTTCATCCCTTAGAATTTTTTTATTTTTTTGATCTTATCTCACTTTCTTTTTCTTGTAATCTGTTACTGATACTGCCAAATCCTGTATTTCCACTAGATGATCAAACTCCTTTAGGCCATGTTCACACTATGCGTTTTTTACTGCGGAACCGCCGCGATTTTGCCGCTGCGGGTCCGCAGCTGTTTTCCATGCAGGGTACAGTACAATGTTACCCTATGGAAAACAAAAACCGCAGTGCACATGATGCGGAAAATCCCGAAAAAAAATGCGCTGAATTGCTGCGGAAAAAAAGAAGGACCATGTCACTTCTTTGTGCAGAATCGCAGCGATTCTGCACCCATAGAAATGCATTAATCTGCTGTTAGGGCTAGCGGAACGCACGGAGTAAATAGAGATGTTTATTGATATTGGTGCGTTTGCAGCCCGGGGTCCACCGTGCAGGAGTACCTGCTGCTAGCAAATGGCGGAGCTATATGGCGGTATAGACTAACTCAGTTAATTCACTGAGTAGCCGTGAAAGGAAAACACTGTGCCCTGTTAGACTCCACAGAGGCACAGGCTAACTGCCCAAACAGAGAGCAGTCAGTGGTCACACAAACACACAAAACTCCTCGCCGGAGGAGCCAGCATTCTAGGGGCTTATTTCAGCCGGGTCCCTGAATACACTCAGACTCAATCTCCTCGCCGGAGGAGCCAGCATTCTAGGGGCTTATTTCAGCCGGGTCCCTGAACACACATACATGTGACCACACTGGCGCAAAGCACATAACATAAGACAATACTAGCGCATGGCCGTGCGGTCATGCGCAGTTTATATAGTTGCAGCACAGGAAGCTGCTACTGAAGTTTTTGCCCTTTCAGGACCTTCCAGAAGGACCAATGGAAAGTGCTGCAGTACCTGAGCATGTTTTGCCCTTTCAGGACCTTCCAGAAGGACCAATGGAATGTACTGCAGCACCTGAGCATGTGACCGAACATGTGGCCCTCGACCTCCAATGGGAGACCCTGCCCTGGGCATGCTTAGTGTGAGTAAACAAGGACTTAGTCCCAGAGAGGCTCGCTTGCCGCAGATCAGTGCAGGGTACCATAGGAAAGCCAGAAAAGGCAGTAGTGACCCTATGCACCGAATCAGCCCCAGCGAGACGCTGGGAGCGACGTCTCTGCTGAGCAGAGCCCACTGCGGCCGATACCGAATGGGAGACCGCAGCAGACACGGATCGAGATTCCCCCTGTGCAGCAGAGGAAACTCGACTCCTAACATTACCCCCCCTCCTAGGGCCCCCCTCCTTGAGCCTCACTATGCTCAAAAGCTGCGATAAGCAGCGGAGCCCGAAT
Organism: Ranitomeya imitator; assembly: GCF_032444005.1. NCBI lineage: Eukaryota > Metazoa > Chordata > Amphibia > Anura > Dendrobatidae > Ranitomeya > Ranitomeya imitator. The sequence goes on from NC_091282.1 coordinate 622,091,094, forward strand.
GTGCTCCACAGGCTCCCAGGTTCTATCCTCTGGGCCGTGACCCTACCAGTCCACCAGATAAAATTTCTTGCCACGTACCACCTTGCACCCCACAATAGCATTCACCTCAAACTCATCTGTGGATGAACCCGATGTCCCAGAAGATAACTCGGAAAACCGGGACAAATGAACGGGCTTTAAGAGGGAAACGTGGAAAGTATCGGTGATACCAAGGCGTGGAGGAATAGCCAAACGGTAGACCACAGGGTTGACCTGTTCCAGAACCTTAAACGGGCCAATGTAGCGAGGAGCAAACTTAGTGGACTCAACTCGCAGCCTGATGTTACGGGCGGATCGCCAGGAGCAAACACCAGAGCGGGGCGCCGGTGTGTATCAGCCGAAACCCTCATTCTCTCCTTGGAGGCCCGGATGGCATCCTGTGTGCGGTCCCAGATGTCACGTGCCTCCACCGCCCAGTCTGCCACCCTAGAATCGGTGGATGACACGGGCATGGGCACAGGGACACGCGGATGCTGGCCGTAATTAAGGAGAAAAGGAGTTTGAATCGGCTACGGCGTTGTTCAGGGCAAATTCCGCCCAAGGTAGCAAAGATGCCTAGTCATCCTGCCTAGCAGAGACAAAATGTCGCAAATATGTCACCAGAGTCTGGTTGGTTCTCTCCACCAACCCATTCGTCTCGGGATGGTATGCAGAGGAGAGGTTTAACTCTATGCTGAGTAAACGGTAGAGCTCTCTCCAAAACCGAGATGCGAACTGGGGACCCCGATCGCTGACAATCTTATCAGGCATACCATGCAAACGGAAAACGTGTTTAATGAACAACACCGTCAAGGCCAGTGCTGAGGGTAATAGAGGAAGCGGCACCAAATGCACCATCTTGGAGAAATGGTCGGTGACAACCCAAATAATGGAGCAGCCACGCGACTTGGGTAGACCCACCACAAAGTCCATCCCGACCATCTCCCAGGGCCTGTCTGCCACCGGTAGAGGGTAAAGCAACCCAGCAGGCCGTTGCCGAGGAGACCGATTCTGGGCGCAAGAAACGCACACCTGAATATAGTCCTTGACATCTCGGGCCATATGCGGCCACCAGTATGTTCTCGCCAGAAGCTCAGATGTCCTCTTGGTCCCAAAATGCCCACCCACTCTGGAGGAGTGAGCCCAAGAGAGAACCTCCGGTCACAAGTTAGCTGGTACGAAAGTCTTGCCCGGGGGCACAGACTCTAGCGAAACCGGAGCTACAGTTCTCAGCCTCTCAGAAGGGACAATAAGCCGAGGCTCCTCCTCCTCCTCCTCCGATGACACCACGGAGCGGGAGAGAGCGTCAGCACGAACGTTCTTCTCCCCAGAGAGGAAATGGAGAGTAAAATGGAACCGGGAGAAGAACAGGGACCATCTAAGCCTGGCGAGAATTCAGCCGCTGGGCCGTTTGCAGATACACCAAGTTCTTGTGGTCAGTGAAGACTTGGAAGGGAAAGCGAGCTCCCTCCAAGAGATGTCTCCACTCCGAAAAAGCCAACTTCATGGCCAGCAACTCCCTGTCCCCGATGGAATAATTCCTCTCCGCTGGTGTGAAGGTTGGAGAAGAAGAAGCAAGGATGCTTCCGACCTTGAGCATCCTTTTGGAAAAGGACTGCTCCAGCACCAACGGATGAGGCATCCACCTCCAAGATAAATGGCTTATCAACATCGGGGCGATGTAGGATGGGAGCGCTAGCGAAGTGTGACTTGATCGAGAGAAAGGCTTTGGAGACCTCCTCTGACCACAACTTGGGATTTGCTCCCTTCTTGGTGAGGGCAACCAAGGGAGCTACCAAAGTTGAGAAGTGTGGAATGAACTGGCGATAGTAATTAATGAACCCCATAAAGCGCTGCACCGCTTTAAGAGAATGGGGTTCCTGCCAGTCCATTACAGCCTGTAGCTTGGCAGGATCCATAGCCAAACCCTGGGCAGAGATGATATAACCAAGGAAAGGCAAGGACTCCTGCTCAAACACACACTTCTCCAACTTGGCGTAGAGGGAGTTTGCCCGTAAGAGGTCGAAGACTTTGCGAACATCTCTCCGATGGGAGTCAATATCTGGAGAGAAGACGAGAATATCATCCAGATAGACTACGACCGAGGTGGTGAGCATATCCCGGAAGATGTCGTTCACAAAGTCTTGGAAAACGGCTGGGGCATTACAGAGCCCGAAGGCATCACCAGATATTCATAGTGCCCATCCCTGGTGTTAAAAGCCGTCTTCCATTCATCCCCTCACGGATGCGAATCAAGTTGTAAGCACCCCGCAGATCTAACTTTGTAAATACCCTCGCTCCCCATAGCCTATCAAACAGCTCAGATATCAGGGGTAGTGGGTACTTGTTCTTAACGGTGATGGCGTTAAGACCCCTGTACTGTAGTCTATGCATGGACGTAAGTCTCCAGTCTTCTTCTGCACGAAGAAGAACCCTGACCCTGCCGGTGACACTGACTTCCTAATGAATCCTCTTGCTAGATTCTCCTAGATGTACTGGGACATTGCCTCCGTCTCCGGGAGAGATAACGGATAGACTCGACCCCGGGGAGGCTCAGCACCAGGCAAGAGGTCAATAGGACAGTCATAGGGGCGATGGGGCGGAAGGATCTCCGCCGCCTTTTTGGAGAACACGTCTGCATAAGACCAATACTGCTTGGGGAGAGAGGAAAGATCTGCGGGTACCTGTGTAGTAGCAACCTGAACGCACTCCCTCAGACATCTACCGTCGCAGGATTTACTCCATCCCAAAATTCTCCCAGAGGACCACTCAATATGAGGAGAATGGTAGCGAAGCCATGGTATCCCCAACAGGACCTCATCAATTCCCTCAGGAATGACTAATAGGGAGATTATCTCCTGATGTGATGGAGACACAGAAAGCGTGAAAGGAATGGTTTGGTGGGTAATCTGTGAAGGTAGTGTTGACCCATTTACCACTCGAACGGTTACCGGCTTGGCGAGCATCACCAAGGGTATTGCGTGACGCTGGGCAAAAGACATAAAGTTACCCTCTGCCCCAGAATCCACGCATAGCTCGACCATAAGAGTGGATGGGCCTATGGTAATTGTCCCCTTGAAGGACAACTTTGAGGCAAACGTCGCCGTGTCTAGTGTACCTCCTCCAACTGCCACTAGACGCTGACGTTTCCCCGACCGCTGAGGACCCTTGGAGGCAAGGTGTCCTGACTGCTGGCAAACATGACGGACCTTATGTGCACGGGCAGACTGAGACTTGGATCCCGCTCGTGTCACCTCTAAGGCCTCATGTGACTCGGATGCCTGGACTGGAGATTCCAAAGGTTTGGCGAAGGTGGGAGCCAGCCGAAACCTCTGCCTACACTGGGCTCGCTCTAACCTCCGCTCGTTAAAACGGAGGTCAATACGAGTAGAGACAGTTATTAACTCCTCGAGTGTGGCAGGAATCTCCCTAGTGGCCAGAGCGTCCTTAATGTGGTCAGCCAGGCCCCTCCAAAATATGGGGATAAGGGCTTTATCCGACCACTCCAGCTCGGAAGCTAAAGTACGGAAGCGGACGGAAAAATGGCTGACCAAGGACTCACCCTGAGTTAATGCCAGTAGTTGGAGCGCTGTGTCATGGGTGACTTGAGGTCCTAAAAAGACCTTTTTCAGAGTGCTCAGGAACAACGGAGCACTCTGCACCACATGATCACCACGCTCCCACAGCGGCGTAGCCCACTCCAACGCCCTGTCCGACAAAAGAGACACAATAAATCCCACCTTAGCCCGCTCTGTAGGAAAACGTGCAGCCAGGAGCTCGAGGTGAATAGAGCACTGACTCACGAATCCGCTACAAGTTTTGCTATTTCCAGAAAATTTTTCTGGCAGCGGGAGGCGAGATAACGTCGGAACAGGGGTGGCAGTGGACAAGGTTGCTGCAGCCACGCTAGCAGCCTGTACAGCAACTGCGGTAACATCCAGAGCTGAGGTTGAGCTCTAGAGAGCCGCCAACCTACCCTCCAGCTGCTGGATATACCGCAAAGATTGCTGAATGTCCGCCATTTACTAGCCAGACCCTGGCGCTAGTATTCTGTTAGGGCTAGCGGAACGCACCGAGTAAATAGAGATGTTTATTGATATTGGTGCGTTCGCAGCCCGGGGTCCACCGTGCAGGAGTACCTGCTGCTAGCAAACGGCGGAGCTATATGGCGGTATAGACTAACTCAGTTACCATATATACTCGAGTATAAGCCGAGATTTTCAGCCCAAACTTTTGGGCTGAAAGTGCCCCTCTCGGCTTATACTCGAGTCAATGTGGGTGGCAGGGTCGGCGGGTGAGGGGGTGAGGGCGCTGAGGTATACTTACCTAGTCCCAGCGATCCTCGCGCTGTCCCTGCCGTCCCACGGGCTTCTGTGCTGCAGCTTCTTCCCCTCTTCAGCGGTCACGTGGGACCGCTCATTAGAGATATGAATAAGCGGCTCCACCTCCCATAGGGGCGGAGCCGCCTATTCATTCCTCTAATCAGCGGTGCCGGTGACCGCTGACAGGAAGAGCTGCGGCACCGAAGACCAGGCAGAGGGACAGCGCGAGGATCGCCAGGACTAGGTAAGTATAGCATATTCACCTGTCCTCGTTCCAGCTGCCGGGCGCCGCTCCATCTTCCCGGCCGGCGCCTCCATCTTCCCGGCTAGGGTTGAACGAAACGGGTCGAACATTTTCAAAAGTCGCCGACTTTTGGCGAAGTCGAGTTTCATGAAACCCGATCCGACCCCTGTGCGTGGTCGGCCATGCGGTACGCGACTTTCGCGCCAAAGTCGCGTTTCAATGACGCGAAAAGCGCCATTTCTCAGCCAATGAAGGTAAACGCAGAGTGTGGGCAGCGTGATGACATAGGTCCTGGTCCCCACCATCTTAGAGAAGGGCATTGCAGTGATTGGCTTGCTGTCTGCGGCGTCACAGGGGCTATAAAGGGGAGTTCCCGCCGACCGCCATGTTACTGCTGCTGATCTGAGCTTAGGGAGAGGTTGCTGCCGCTTCGTCAGAAGCAGGGATAGCGTTAGGCAGGGTCCATTAACCACAAAACCGCTTGTGCTGTAGCGATTTCCACTGCCCAACACCACCTTCGGTGTGCAGGGACAGTGGAAGCTCCTTTTTTTTTTTTTTTCCTCAGCGCTGTAGCTCATTGGGCTGCCCTAGAAGGCTCCCTGATAGCTGCATTGCTGTGTGTACGCCGCTGTGCAAACCAACTGCTTTTTTCAAAGCACAAATCCTCTTGTTCCTTCCTTTCTGCACAGCTATCTTGTTTGTTTGTCCACACTTTTTATTTAATTTGTGCATCAGTCCACTCCTTATTGCTGCCTGCCATACCTGGCTGAGATTACTGCAGGGAGATAGTAATTGAAGGACAGTTCCTTTTTTTTTTTTTTTTTTTTTTTGTGGGAGATTAAGATTGACATTTCTGCTAGAGTGCCATCTCTGTCTGTGTCATCTCTCACTCAGTGGGCCATAGAAAGCCTATTTATTTTTTTGCTTGATTTGGGTTCCAAAATCTACCAGAAAAAATCACAACATCAATCAGTGGGAGAAAAATATTGGCCTCAGGGCTTGTGTGCCACTCCTTACTCCTGTGTGTGCCATCTCTCACTCAGTGGGCCATAGAAAGCCTATTAATTTTTTTGCTTGATTTGGGTTCTAAATTCTACCTGAAAAAATCAATAAATCAATCAGTGGGAGATTAATATTGGCCTTTGGGCTTGTGTGCCAGTCCTAAGCGTGCCATCTCTCTCTCTCTCAGATAGTGGGCCATAGAAAGCCTATTTTTTTATTATTTTATTGGGTTTATAAATTTTCCCTGGAAAAAAAAAAAAAGTGGGAGATTAATATTGGCCTCTGGGCTTGTGTGCCAGTCCTGAGCGTGCCATCTCTCTCACAAATAGTGGGCCATAGAAAGCCTATTTATTTTTTTGGTTGATTTGGGTTCATAATTCTACCTGAAAAAATCAATCAATCAATCAGTGGGAGATTAATATTGGCCTTTGGGCTTGTGTGCCAGTCCTAAGCGTGCCATCTCTCTCTCTCAGATAGTGGGCCATAGAAAGCCTATTTATTATTATTTTTTTTATTGGGTTTATAAATTTTCCCTGGAAAAAAAAAAAAAGGGAGATTAATATTGGCCTCTGGGCTTGTGTGCCAGTCCTGAGCGTGCCATCTCTCTCACAAATAGTGGGCCATAGAAAGCCTATTTATTTTTTTGGTTGATTTGGGTTCATAATTCTACCTGAAAAAATCAATCAATCAATCAGTGGGAGATTAATATTGGCCTTTGGGCTTGTGTGCCAGTCCTAAGCGTGCCATCTCTCTCTCTCAGATAGTGGGCCATAGAAAGCCTATTTATTATTATTTTTTTTATTGGGTTTATAAATTTTCCCTGGAAAAAAAAAAAAATGGGAGATTAATATTGGCCTCTGGGCTTGTGTGCCAGTCCTGAGCGTGCCATCTCTCTCACAAATAGTGGGCCATAGAAAGCCTATTAATTTTTTTGCTTGATTTGGGTTCCAAAATCTACCAAAAAAATCACTAAATCAATCAGTGGGAGATTAATATTGGCCTCTGGGCTTGTGTGCCACTCCTGACTCCTGTGAGCGTCATCTGTCACTCAGTGGGCCCTAGAAAGCCTATTTTTTGTTTTATTTGTTTTCTAAATTCTCCCTGAAAAAATCATTTTATTTTCTTTGGTTTCTAAATTATTCCTGAAAAAAATCATTTTTTTGTATTTTTTTTTCTCTAAAGTCTCCCTGAAAAAAAAAAAAAAAATCTGTGGGAGATTCATATTGCCCCTTCTGCTTGTGTGCCAGTCTTGACTCCTGGGTGTGCCATCTCTCTCTCTCTCCCCAATTGTGGGCCATAGAAAGCCTATTAATTTTTTTGCTTGATTTGGGTTCCAAAATCTACCAAAAATAATCACTAAATCAATCAGTGGGAGATTAATATTGGCCTCTGGGCTTGTCTGCCACTCCTGACTCCTGTGTGCGTCATCTGTCACTCAGTGGGCCCTAGAAAGCCTATTTTTTTGTTTTATTTGTTTTCTAAATTCTCCCTGAAAAAATCATTTTATTTTCTTTGGTTTCTAAATTATTCCTGAAAAAAATCATTTTTTTTGTATTTTTTTTTCTCTAAAGTCTCCCTGAAAAAAAAAAAAAAAAATCTGTGGGAGATTCATATTGCCCCTTCTGCTTGTGTGCCAGTCTTGACTCCTGGGTGTGCCATCTCTCTCTCTCTCCCCAATTGTGGGCCATAGAAAGCCTATTAATTTTTTTGCTTGATTTGGGTTCCAAAATCTACCAAAAAAAATAGCTAAATCAATCAGTGGGAGATTAATATTGGCCTCTGGGCTTGTCTGCCACTCCTGACTCCTGTGTGCGTCATCTGTCACTCAGTGGGCCCTAGAAAGCCTATTTTTTGTTTTATTTGTTTTCTAAATTCTCCCTGAAACAATCATTTTATTTTCTTTGGTTTCTAAATTATTCCTGAAAAAAATCATTTTTTTTGTATTTTTTTTTCTCTCAAATCTCCCTGAAAAAAAAAAAAAAAAAAAATCTGTGGGAGATTCATATTGCCCCTTCTGCTTGTGTGCCAGTCTTGACTCCTGGGTGTGCCATCTCTCTCTCTCTCCCCAATTGTGGGCCATAGAAAGCCTATTAATTTTTTTGCTTGATTTGGGTTCCAAAATCTACCAAAAAAAATCACTAAATCAATCAGTGGGAGATTAATATTGGCCTCTGGGCTTGTGTGCCACTCCTGACTCCTGTGTGCGTCATCTGTCACTCAGTGGGCCCTAGAAAGCCTATTTTTTGTTTTATTTGTTTTCTAAATTCTCCCTGAAACAATCATTTTATTTTCTTTGGTTTCTAAATTATTCCTGAAAAAAATCATTTTTTTTGTATTTTTTTTTCTCTCAAGTCTCCCTGAAAAAAAAAAAAAAAAAAAAATCTGTGGGAGATTCATATTGCCCCTTCTGCTTGTGTGCCAGTCTTGACTCCTGGGTGTGCCATCTCTCTCTCTCTCTCTCCCCAATTGTGGGCCATAGAAAGCCTATTAATTTTTTTGCTTGATTTGGGTTCCAAAATCTACCAAAAAAAATAACTAAATCAATCGGTGGGAGATTAATATTGGCCTCTGGGCTTGTGTGCCACTCCTGACTCCTGTGTGCATCCTCTCTCACTCAGTGGGCCCTACAAAGCCTTTTTTTTTTTTTTTTCCCTAAATTCTCCCTGAAACAATCATTTCATTTTATTTGTTTTATAAATTTTTGTGTAAAAAATAATTTTTTTTTAATTTTTTTTTTTCTGAAGTCTCCCTTTTAAAAAAAACAAACACAAATCAGTGGGAGATAAATATTTACATTTGCGCTTCAGTGACAGTCCTGCGTGTGTGCCATCTCATTTGTTGCCAACAACAACAGAGTGTGTAACATTGTGGCTGATTTTCGTTGTGGTCTCACCCACCTGTAAAGGGATAGCTAAATCATACTGAAGTTATAGCTCACCGTGTAAGTTGTGTGACAGCAACAAATACCGTTCGTTTGGTAACGTTTTTAAAACAATGAGGAAGTCTGGTGGAAGAGGTCGTGGCCGGGGGCGTTCATTGTCAGCTGGTAATGAGGGTAGTGGTAGTGGTGGAGCATCAGGTGGTCGTGGGAAAAAAAATATTGCACCTAAGTCTGGAGCTGTGGAGCCAGGTTCGTCGTCTGGCTACACAAGGCCTCGAACCCTCCCTTTTCTGGGAATAGGAAAACCGCTTTTAAAGCCGTAGCATCAAGAGCAAGTTTTGGCTTATCTTGCTGACTCAGCCTCTAGCTCTTTTGCCTCCTCTCGTGAAACTGGTAAAAGTAAAAGCAGCGCTTCGTTAGTGGTTGTTCATGGTCAGGGACAAGTCGCTTCCTTGTCCTCTTCAGCAAAAACAACAACAGAGAAGAATGCAGCAGGCGACACAACGGGTTACTCCATGGAGCTCTTTACACATACCGTCCCTGGCTTAGAAAGTGAAGCAGTTAACAGTCCATGCCCATTACAAGTTGAATCTGACATGGAGTGCACTGATGCACAGCCACAGCCAGACTACTATGCTGGTCCTTTGACTCAGACCACAACATTGCCCTCGCAGGGTGCTGATCAAGAATCAGACCCTGATGAGACTATGTTGCCCCATCACGAACGCTATACCACCGACCGACACGGTGACACAGACGAAGTTGCACACGAGCTACAAGAAGAGGTAATAGATGACCCAGTTCTTGACCCCGATTGGCAGCCATTGGGGGAACAGGGTGCAGGCGGCAGCAGTTCTGAAGCGGAGGAGGAGGGGCCGCAGCAGGCATCAACATCGCAACAGGTTCCATCTGCCGGGCCCGTATCTTGGCCAAAACGCGTGGCAAAGTCAAAACCTGTTGGAGGACAGCGTGGCCATCCGGTTAAAGCTCAGTCTGCAATGCCTGAAAAGGTATCCGATGCTAGAAAGAGTGCAGTCTGGCATTTTTTTAAACAACATCCAATTGATCAGCACAAAGTAATCTGTCAAAAATGTTCAACTACCTTAAGCAGAGGGCAGAATCTGAAAAGTCTCAATACAAGTTGCATGCATAGACATTTAACCACCATGCATTTGCAAGCTTGGACTAACTACCAAACGTCCCTTAAGGTTGTAGCACCCTCGGCCAATGAAGCTACTCATCAACGCAACATCCCTTCCGGCAGTGTAGGGCCACCATTTTCTGCACCACCTGCAGTATCTGTGCAGGTTTCTTTGCCAGGCCAAAGCAGTCAGGGTCAGGGAATCTCCAGTTTCGTAGTAGGAAACACTGCATCTAGGGCACCGGCGGCAACAATACCATCTCCCACCGTCTCTCAGTCTGCCATGTCCACCGGCACCCCCGCTAGTTCCACGATCTCCAGCTCTCCAGTCCAGCTCACCCTACATGAGACTATGGTTAGAAAAAGGAAGTACTTAGCCTCGCATCCGCGTACACAGGGTTTGAACGCCCACATAGCTAGACTAATCTCGTTAGAGATGATGCCCTACCGGTTAGTTGAAAGCGAAGCTTTCAAAGACCTGATGGACTACGCTGTACCACGCTACGAGCTACCCAGTCGACACGTTTTTTCCAGAAAAGCCATCCCAGCCCTCCACCAGCATGTTAAAGAGCGCATCGTCCATGCACTCAGGCAATCTGTGAGCACAAAGGTGCACCTGACAACAGATGCATGGACCAGTAGGCATGGCCAGGGACGTTACGTGTCCATCACGGCACACTGGGTAAATGTGGTGGATTCAGGGTCCACAGGGGACAGCAAGTTTGGGACAGTTCTGCCTAGCCCACGGTCTAGGAAACAGTTGGCTGTAGCCGTTCGCACCCCCTCCTCCTCCTCCTCCTCCTCGTCCTCCTGCAGAAGCGAGAGCTCGTCCACAGACCGCAGTCGCACAACCACTCCATCCGCAGCTGCCACTGTTGCACACCAGGTCTCCCATTATGGGGCAGCTACTGGCAAACGTCAGCAGGCTGTATTGGCTATGAAGTGTTTGGGCGACAACAGACACACCGCGGAAGTTCTGTCAGAGTTCTTGCAGCAAGAAACGCAGTCGTGGCTGGACACTGTAGATCTTGAGGCAGGCAAGGTAGTGAGTGATAACGGAAGGAATTTCATGGCTGCCATCTCCCTTTCCCAACTGAAACACATTCCTTGCCTGGCTCACACCTTAAACTTGGTGGTGCAGTGCTTCCTGAAAAGTTATCCGGGGTTATCCGACCTGCTCCTCAAAGTGCGTGGACTTTGCGCACATATCCGCCGTTCGCCTGTACACTCCAGCCGTATGCAGACCTATCAGCGTTCTTTGAACCTTCCCCAGCATCGCCTAATCATAGACGTTGTTACAAGGTGGAACTCAACACTGCACATGCTTCAGAGACTGTGCGAACAGAGGCGGGCTGTTATGTTTTTGTGGGAGGATACACATACACGGGCAGGCAGTAGGATGGCAGACATGGAGTTGTCAGGTGTGCAGTGGTCGAAGATTCAAGACATGTGTCAAGTCCTTCAGTGTTTTGAGGAATGCACACGGCTGGTTAGTGCAGACAACGCCATAATAAGCATGAGCATCCCCCTAATGTGTCTGCTGATGCAAAGTTTGACGCACATAAAGGATCAGGCGTCTGCACCAGAGGAAGAGGAAAGCCTTGATGACAGTCAGCCATTGTCTGGTCAGGGCAGTGTACAGGACGAGGTAGCGGGCGAAGAGGAGGTGGAGGATGAGGAGGATGATGGGGATGAGTATATTTTTAATGAGGAAGCTTTCCCGGGGTCATTGGAAATTGGTGGCGTGGCAAGGGCGGGTTCTGGTTTTTTGAGGGACACAAGTGACGTAGATTTGCCTGCAACTGCCCCTCAACCAAGCACAACCGCAGATTTGACAACTGGAACTTTGGCCCACATGGCGGATTATGCCTTGCGTATCCTCAAAAGGGACACACGCATTACAAAAATGATGAACGATGACGATTACTGGTTGGCCTGCCTCCTTGATCCTCGCTATAAAGGCAAATTGCAAAATATTATGCCACATGAGAACTTGGAACTAATATTAGCAACAAAACAATCAACTCTTGTTGACCGTTTGCTTCTGGCATTCCCTGCACACAGCGCCCGTGATCGTTCTCACACGAGCTCCAGGGACCAGCAGACCAGAGGTGTTAGAGGGGCAGAAATCAGAAGTGGCGTTGGCCAGAGGGGTTTTCTGACCAGGTTGTGGAGTGATTTTGCTATGACCGCAGACAGGACAGGTACTGCAGCATCAATTCAAAGTGACAGGAGACAACATTTGTCCAGTATGGTTACAAACTATTTTTCATCCCTTATCGACGTTCTCCCTCAACCGTCATTCCCATTTGATTACTGGGCATCCAAATTAGACACCTGGCCAGAATTGGCAGAATATGCATTGCAGGAGCTTGCTTGCCCGGCAGCTAGTGTCCTATCAGAAAGAGTATTCAGTGCTGCAGGTTCAATACTAACTGAAAAAAGGACTCGTCTGGCTACCCAAAATGTAGATGATCTAACCTTCATTAAAATGAACCACAACTGGATTTCGAAATCTTTTGCCCCACCTTGCCCGGCTGACACCTAACTTTCCTATGAAAAGGTCTTGCCTGTGGACTCTTCTGAATGACTTTTCCAATCTCGTAATTTTCTGCACCTGATTGTCCAGCATACGACATGTTTACTCCTAACAAAATGGCCAAACTCCCCACACGGGGCCGTGGTATCGCCACTTTGCGCCAGCACCCGTGAGAGTGCTGTTTGTCTGAAGAGGTGGGTGTGGGGCCGCTTTTGGTCGACGGCACTGCCACTGGGTCCCTCATAGTACAATAAAGTGTCTCTGGCGTGGTGCTGCGCACCCAACGTCAGACACACCATTGTAATATGAGGGGCCCTGGGCCTGTACCGCCGGCCACAAGACAGTTCCCCCCCCCCAGCTCAAACAGTGCTCTACCACTAGCAAAATTATCTCTCACAGCTTCACCAATGTTTAGTCTATGCGCTGACATCCTTCAATGCCTGGCACTGACAATACCATTGTTTTGACATTTTTGTTATGTTAGGCCTTCGAAGCCTGTCTGCGGTCCGTTCTTTCTACAACTACTACACTGACCAGGCCACTGCTGGCCGTGTTCCCCTGGAACCAATTTAAACTTGCCTACAGCCAGCCCAGTTTTGTTATGTTAGGCCTTCTTAGCCTGTCTGCCGTCACTCCTTCCACTAGACTTCCACTGACCAGACCACTGTTGCCCGTGTACCCCTGGAACCAATTTTAAATTGCCAACAGCCAAATGTTATTATGTTAGGCCTTTGATGCCTGTCTGCCGTCACTCCTTCCACTAGACTTCCACTGACCAGACCACTGTTGCCCGTGTATCCCTGGAACCAATTTTAAATTGCCAACAGCCCAATGTTATGATGTTAGGCCTTTGATGCCTGTCTGCCGTCACTCCTTCCACTAGGCCTCCACTGACCTGTCTACTGCTGCCCGTGTTCCCATGGAACCAATTGTAAATTGCCTACAGCCAGCCCATTTTATTACGTTAGGCCTTCGAAGCCTGTCTGCGGTCCCTCCTTCCACTAGGCCTCCACTTACCTGTCTACTGCAGCCCGTGTTCCCCTGGAACCAATTTTAAATTGCCTACAGGCAGCCCAATTTATTATGTTAGGCCTTCGAAGCCTGTCTGCCGTCACTCCTTCCACTAGACTTCCACTGACCAGACCACTGTTGCCCGTGTATCCCTGGAACCAATTTTAAATTGCCAACAGCCCAATGTTATGATATTAGGCCTTTGATGCCTGTCTGCCGTCCCTCCTTCCACTAGGCCTCCACTTACCTGTCTACTGCTGCCCGTGTTCCCCTGGAACCAATTTTAAATTGCCTACAGGCAGCCCAATTTATTATGTTAGGGCTTCGAAGCCTGTCTGCGGTCCCTCCTTCCACTAGGCCTCCACTGACCTGTCTACTGCTGCCCGTGTTCCCCTGGAACCAATTTTAAATTGCCTACAGGCAGCCCAATTTATTATGTTAGGGCTTCGAAGCCTGTCTGCGGTCCCTCCTTCCACTAGGCCTCCACTGACCTGTCTACTGCTGCCCGTGTTCCCCTGGAACCAATTTTAAACTGCCTACAGGCAGCCAAATTTATTATGTTAGGGCTTCGAAGCCTGTCTGCGGTCCCTCCTTCCACTAGGCCTCCACTGACCTGTCTACTGCTGCCCGTGTACCCCTTGAACCAACATCATAAAATAAAAAAAAAAGTATTTTGCTTATAAAAAAGAAAATACTGGTGAGATATCAAATGCAGACATTTTAACATTAAAAACAAACACACAACTAAAATCTGGTACAGTACTAAAAATGGCCACCAGCTACAATTACTTTATCCTGCAAGTATTTAACTGAAAGGTTTTTTAAATTGAAAACACAGATATGGCATCCACCGAGTGTTGTCCTGTCGCGTCTTCTTTATATTATTGCCGAGAAGATGCAAAACAATGAAAATAATAAAATCATTAATTACCAAAATAATAGAGAAAGTCAACACCACATTGCAAATAAACATTCATTCCAAATAAAGAAGCAGGGCGCGTCCGAGGGTGAGTATATACCTAATAAGAATATAATCACCCTCGGACGCGCAATGCTTATTTCCAACAGCCTTCCTTCCTAAGAATCAGCCCTTCCGTGGTGTAGAGAGACGTTGTGTTACACTTCAAGGTGTTCCCCAGGTTGTCTTTCCTGAGCTTCGATCTTCCGGCTCTCGTTTAGTAGTTCTTGGAAACTACACTGCATTAGGCCTTCAAATTGGGTATGGGGTGTAGAGAGAGGGTGTGTTACACTCCAAGGTGTTCCCCAGGTTGCCTTTCCTGAGCTTCGATCTTCCGGCTCTCGTTTAGTAGTTGTTGGAAACTACGCTGCATTAGGCCTTCAAATTGGGTATGGGGTGTAGAGAGAGGGTGTGTTACACTCCAAGGTGTTCCCCAGGTTGCCTTTCCTGAGCTTCGATCTTCCGGCTCTCGTTTAGTAGTTGTTGGAAACTACGCTGCATTAGGCCTTCAAATTGGGTATGGGGTGTAGAGAGAGGGTGTGTTACACTCCAAGGTGTTCCCCAGGTTGCCTTTCCTGAGCTTCGATCTTCCGGCTCTCGTTTAGTAGTTCTTGGAAACTACACTGCATTAGGCCTTCAAATTGGGTATGGGGTGTAGAGAGAGGGTGTGTTACACTCCAAGGTGTTCCCCAGGTTGCCTTTCCTGAGCTTCGATCTTCATGCTCTCGTTTAGTAGTTGTCGGAAACTACGCTGCATTAGGCCTACAAATTGGGTATGGGGTGTAGAGAGAGGGTTTGTTACACTCCAAGGTGTTCCCCAGGTTGCCTTTCCTGAGCTTCGATCTTCCGGCTCTCGTTTAGTAGTTGTTGGAAACTATGCTGCATTAGGCCTTCAAATTGGGTATGGGGTGTAGAGAGAGGGTGTGTTACACTCCAAGGTGTTCCCCAGGTTGCCTTTCCTGAGCTTCGATCTTCCGGCTCTCGTTTAGTAGTTCTTGGAAACTACACTGCATTCGGCCTTCAAATTGGGTATGGGGTGTAGAGAGAGGGTGTGTTACACTCCAAGGTGTTCCCCAGGTTGCCTTTCCTGAGCTTCGATCTTCCGGCTCTCGTTTAGTAGTTCTTGGAAACTACACTGCATTAGGCCTACAAATTGGGTATGGGGTGGAGAGAGATGGTGTGTTACACTCCAAGGTGTTCCCCAGGTTTCCTTGCCATTGCTTCGGTCTTCCGACTCTCGTTTAGTAGTTGTAGAAAAGTACACTGCATTAGGCCTACAAAATGGGTATGGGGTGGAGAGAGATGGTGTGTTACACTCCAAGGTGTTCCCCAGGTTGCCTTTCCTGAGCTTCTATCTTCAGGCTCTCATTAAATTGTGGTTAAATGGAACAACTGCATTTGGCGTACTAGTTGGTTTGGGGCCTACTATCGGTGTCTGCCACTCCTTGCTGTTCTCCTGGTTTCCTGTCCTGAAATTCCATTTTCAGGCTCTCGTTAAGTAGTTGTTAATGTTAGACTGCATTTGGCCTACTAGTTGGGTTGGGGCCTACTATCGGTGTCTGCCACTCCTTGCTGTTCTCCTCCACTGAACAAAGCTGTGCCGCCTGTTTACTACATTTGCCAATTTTGAACTGCATTTCGACTACTTACTGATTTGGCCCTACTCTCTGTGTCAGCCTCTCATTCCAGTTGTTCTCCACTGCAATGCCCCCTGGTTATTCCTGTGTTACCAATTTTGAACTGCATTTAGCCCACTTTATTCTTTGGGCCTATATCTGTGTTTCCACTTCATCGTGCCCATTGCCCAGCCAGTGATAGATGAGTCTGCTGGTACATTGACCCATAACGCAACATTCCCCGTGCATGCTACACAACAACATTGTGACCCTGCTGAAAGTCAGGTTGCTCTTCCCGCATACCATACCACCTTACACGGGGACAAAGAGGAAGGTGCAGATGAAAGTGCAGGTTCCTTCATCAGGTGGGGGGAGGAATACTAGTTGGCGACGTCACTGCACAGGGCCTCTCATAGTACGCAAAAGTGTTGCTGCCGGTGGGAGGCGCCCCCGCCGTGCAAACACACCGCTGTACTTTGAGGGGCCCTGTGCCAGTGCCAATGCCAACAAGTGGGCCCCCCCTGCTTGCTCAGGATCACAGCACTTGCAAAGTTGAAATACTTACCTCTCCCTGCTCCACTGCCGTGACGTGGTCCAGATTTCCTGGGCCCACTAATTACTTGAACCAGCCCTACCCCACACAACTTTAGCCAAATGACCCCCAATTTCAAATGCCTTCCAATTATTATAAGGTAAATTACGCTTGACAAGCTTCATTAAGAAGAATGGATGGTTTTGACATTAAAATGGGCACTCTAGGTGTTTTCCTGGCCCCCACTCACTGCCGACTATGCTGCCCCATTGACTTGCATTGGGTTTCGTGTTTCGGTCGATCCCGACTTTTCGCCATAATCGGCCGATTTCACTCGACCCGACTTTTGAGATAGTCGGGTTTCGCGAAACCCGGCTCGACTCTAAAAAGGTCAAGGTCGCTCAACTCTATTCCCGGCGTCTGCGCTCTGACTGTTCAGGCAGAGGGCGCGATGACGCATACAGTGTGCGCGGCGCCCTCTGCCTGATCAGTCAGAGCAGAGACGCCGGGAAGATGGAGGCGCCGGAACGAGACGCCGGGAGCTGCAATCAAGGGAGGTGAGTATGTGGTTTTTTTTTTATTGCAGCAGCGGCGGCAGAGATTTCTATGGGGCACAATGAACGGTGCAGAGCACCGTATATGGCACAGCAATGGGGCACAATGAACGGTGCAAAGCACCGTATATGGCACAGCAATGGGGCACAATGAACGGTGCAGAGCACCGTATATGGCACAGCAATGGGGCACAATGAACGGAGCAGAGCACCGTATATGGGCACAGATATGGGGCACAATGAACGGTGCAGAGCACTGTATATGGCACAGCAATGGGGCACAATGAACGGTGCAGAGCACCGTATATGGCACAGCAATGGGGCACAATGAACGGTGCAGAGCACCGTATATGGCACAGCAATGGGGCACAATGAACGGTGCAGAGCACTGTATATGGCACAGCAATGGGGCACAATGAACGGTGCAAAGCACCGTATATGGCACAGCAATGGAGCACAATGAACGGTGCAGAGCACCGTATATGGCACAGCAATGGGGCACAATGAACGGTGCAGAGCACTGTATATGGCACAGCAATGGGGCACAATGAACGGTGCAGAGCACCGTATATGGCACAGCTATGGGGCACAATGAACGGTGCAGAGCACTATATGGGGCACAGCTATGGGGAAATAATGAATTGTGTAGAGCACTATATGGCACAGCTATGGGGAAATAATGATCTATTTTTATTTTTGAAATTCACCGGTAAATGCTGCATTTCCACCCTAGGCTTATACTCGAGTCAATAAGTTTTCCCAGTTTTTTGTGGCAAAATTAGGGGGGTCGGCTTATACTCGGGTCGGCTTATACTCGAGTATACACGGTAATTCACTGAGTAGCCGTGAAAGGAAAACACTGTGCCCTGTTAGGCTCCACAGAGGCACAGGCTAACTGCCCAAACAGAGAGCAGTCAGTGGTCACACAAACACACAAAACTCCTCGCCGGAGGAGCCAGCATTCTAGGGGCTTATTTCAGCCGGGTCCCTGAACACACATACATGTGACCACACTGGCGCAAAGCACATAACATAAGACAATACTAGCGCATGGCCGTGCGGTCATGCGCAGTTTATATAGTTGCAGCACAGGAAGCTGCTACTGAAGTTTTTGCCCTTTCAGGACCTTCCAGAAGGACCAATGGAAAGTGCTGCAGTACCTGAGCATGTTTAGCCCTTTCGGGACCTTCCAGAAGGACCAATGGAATGTACTGCAGCACCTGAGCATGTGACCGAACATGTGGCCCTCGACCTCCAATGGGAGACCCTGCCCTGGGCATGCTTAGTGTGAGTAAACAAGGACTTAGTCCCAGAGAGGCTCGCTCGCCGCAGATCAGTGCAGGGTACCATGGGAAAGCCAGAAAAGGCAGTAGTGACCCTATGCACCGAATCAGCCCCAGCGAGACGCTGGGAGCGACGTCTCTGCTAAGCAGAGCCCACTGCGGCCGATACCGAATGGGAGACCGCAGCAGACACGGATCGAGATTCCCCCTGTGCAGCAGAGGAAACTCGACTCCTAACATCCGCTTACTTCCCGCATGGGGCTTTGCGCACCATGCGGGAAGTAAGCGGATAATGTGCGGGTAATACCGGGGGTGGAGGAGAGGAGACTCTCCTCCAGGCCCCCGGAACTATATTTGTGGTAAAAAAAGAGTTAAAATAAAAAATAAGCTATACTCACCTCTGAAGTCTCAGCGCTGCACGCGGCCGTCCGGTCTCAGGTTTGCTATGCGACCAGGACCTTCGGTGACGTCGCGGTCACATGACCGTGACGTCACGAAGGTCCTGGTCGCACAGCATCTTTGGAACCGGACCGCCACCTGCAGCGCCGAGGGGATCGGGACATCAGAGGGTGAGTATATAATTATTTTATTATTTTTAACATTACTATTGATGCAGCATATTGCTGCATATGCAGCATCAATAGTAGGGGTAAATCCCGCAGCGGAACCCGCAGGACAAACCGCGATAAATCTGCAGGGATAACTGCAGCGGGTTTGCCCTGCAGATTTATCAAATCCGCTGCGGGAGAACCCGCAGGACAGAACGCATAGTGTGAACATGGCCTTAGTGATTCTAACTGTTTTGTTATCTCATTACTAGGGTTGAGCGACCTTTACTTTTATAGGATCGGGTCGGGTTTCACGAAACCCGACTTTTTCAAAAGTCGGGTCGAGTGAAATCGGCCGATCCTATAAAAAGTTGGGGTCGGGGTCGGCCGAAACTCGAAACCCAATGCAATGCATTGGGTTTCCATGGTTCCCAGGGTCTGAAGGAGCGGAAACTCTCCTTCAGGCCCTGCGATCCATATTTTAGTGTAAAATAAAGAATAAAAATAAAAAATATCGCAATACTTACCCTCTGACGCGCCCTGGTACTAACCGGGAACCTTCCTTCCTTAGAATCAGCATTCCAGGACCTTGCGGTGACATCGCGGTGTCGTCGCGGCTTGTGATTGGCCGCGCGGCCGCCCATGTGACCGCTCGCGCGACCAATCACAAGCCGCGACGTCACCACGACGTCACCGAAGGTCCTGGAAGGGCTGATTCTTAGGAAGGAAGGCTGCCGGAAAGAAGCAGGGCGCGTCCGAGGGTGAGTATATTCCTATTAGGTATATTCCTATTAGGTATATACTCACCCTCGGACGCGCCCTGCTTCTTTCCGGCAGCCTTCCTTCCTAAGAATCAGCCCTTCCAGGACCTTCGGTGACGTCGCGGTGACGTCGCGGCTTGTGATTGGTCGCGCGAGCGGTCACATGGGCGGCCGCGCGGCCAATCACAAGCCGCGACGTCACCGTGACGTCACCGCAAGGTCCTGGAAGGCTGATTCTAAGGAAGGAAGGTTCCCGGTTAGTACCAGGGCGCGTCAGAGGGTAAGTATTGCGATATTTTTTATTTTTATTCTTTATTTTCCACTTAAATCTGAATTCCAATACCAATTCCCGATATAAACATATCGGGAATCGGTATCGGAATTCCGATTCTAGATTCAAAAGATCGCCGACTTCATGGCCGGCCCCACACTGGGGTCGGGTCGGGTTTCATGAAACCCGACCTTGCCAAAAGTCGGCGACTTTTGAAAAATTTCGACCCGTTTCGCTCATCTCTACTCATTACCAACATTATGGAGATCTATTTTTCGTTTGTCAATAATAAACTGGACTGCTCTCTTAGGCTACGTTCACATTGGCGTTCCGCCAATGTGCGTCGCTGTTGCGCCGGCGACGCAGCGGCGACGCAGCGGCGACGCGCTCCTATGTTTAACATAGGGGACGCGTGCGTTTTTTGGGTGGCGTTTTTTGACACTTGCGTCGTTTACGACGCTAGCGTCGGACGCAAGAAAATGCAACAAGTTGCATTTTCTGTGCGTCCGATTCTCGTCAAAAAACGACGCACGCGTCGCAAAACGCGCGCGTTTTTGCGTGCGTTTGTGCGCGTTTTTTCGTGCATCGTGCGTTGCGTCGCCGACGCAGGGCGGCGCAACGCTAGTGTGAACGTAGCATTAGAAAAGTTAAAAAAACATGTCATCCCATTCTTGCTGAATGGATGGGTTCCCATAGTTAATTAATTTTAGGCGATGACTATCTTTCCATAAACATGATGTTGCCATCTGAGAAGCTGTCTGTTGTGATTTACACACACAAAAAAAAAGGCCGAGGCAAATTGCTGTATCTCTCAGTGCCACAATGGGGGTTGTGCACAGTGGGAGGACGCTTCCTAGCATTTGACAGCTAGCTGCACAAGACCACCGGAGTTACACCATTCCTCACGGCACTGTACTGCACGCATCCCAGCGGGTTCAAAAGTAAGTGCATAGATTAGGAACCACTCCGAGTGTCTATTCACATATGTTATTAAACACTGTCAATTGCCATCAAGTGGGGCACTAGTTCTGGGATAATTGTCCTCATAGGTCTAGACTCTAGACCCACTGCAGCGAACACGCTGCAACCCACCTTAAGCACTGCAATCCTTTTCTTATATACGAATCATTTACAGTTTTTAGGCAGACCTACACACAATATCTGCCAGATTGCCTGCAGCTTTATTTTGTGGGTACAAAAGGAGTAGAGCCATTGTGAACTATAGTTTACCCTTTCATAAGATGTCCAGGAGGACCTCCTGAAAAAATGTTGCATTGAATGCAAGGCCTGCCCTGCTACCAATTCATATGCACATGAATAAGTCTTTGAACCCACATACTGGATGGGCCCATGAAAATCCACTTGTATATTTTAATGGTGTGATGGTTCCCTCTTTGCAGAATTATTTACGGGAGAATTTGGCAATTTTATTTGCCATGTTTTTAACACTAAGGTTCAGATATGGCTTTAAAAAGGCTAATAATTGTAATACAACGCAATTTTATTGCAAACTACAAAATTCAAGGAATAGTATGATTGAATATTGTGAGTGCGTACACTTTTGTATATGTTAACATACAAAGGTTAATAAGTAGTGTTGAGCGATACCTTCCGATGTTCGGAAATATCAGTATCGGATTGGATCGGCCGATATCCAAGAAATATCGGATATCGCCAATACCGATACCCGTTGCCAATGCAAGGCAATGTGACAAAAATATCGGAATTAAAATAAACCCTTTCTTTCCTTGTAGGTTAATTCAACATGAAGGAAAACAACTAAGAATAATGCAGGATGTATTGGGGGAGGTGGAGGAGACATTAAAGGCCTAGAGGTTTAGCCCAAACAAATGGAATAGCAGGAATTAAATTTTTTCTACAGACGTTCGGAGTTACAAAGATATTGACTATGTTAACATTTTTTATATTTTCTCAGATATTTACTGTATGTTTCACTACTTCCATGCTCTTCACCTTCTTTTTTACTTCTCCCAAACTTTCTTCTTCATCATCCTCAGCAGCAGCATCTTTTTCATCAACTTCTCCTTCACCTTATTCATCTTCTTCTTCTTCACCTTCTTCCAAATATTCTTTTTTTTTTACATTCTTCATATTCTTTTTTATTCAACTATTATTCTTCTTCATATTCTACTTCTTTATCTTCTTCATATTCTGCTTCTTCATCATATTCTTATTTGTGACAGGCATTCCTGTAGTTGTTATCTATAAAAGTTTGAAGATTACACCTTCCTTTCTGCCTGTCACAAAAGATTTACAACAGGATTTGTCCGCGTTCAGTTTGGCCTGCAGCAGCAGGTTTATCCAGGGGCACCACGAGGAGGAACGGACTCACACCCATACAATGCTTAGTCTTCTTCTGCTTATAATTTAGATAATATCTTTTGCTCTGATTTTTAGTCTTCTGCTTTTTGTTCTGCAGCTTCTTGTTCTTCTGCTTCTTGGTCTTCAGGGTCGTCGTCTCCAGGGTCGTCGTCTCCCGGGTCATCGTCTCCGGGGTCGAAGTCTTCTTCAGGGTGGAATTCAGGGTCGTCATCTCTGGGGTCATCATCTCTGGGGTCGTCGTGTTCTTCGGGGTGGTCTTCAGGGTCGTCGTCTTTAGGGTCGTCGTCAGGGAGATCAGAGTGATTAGCAAAAACCATTTCCAAAAGCTTGAACTTGGAAATGTAGCAGAAGGTACAAGAAGGCTGAGGAACTGCCGAGAACAAGCTGATGGTACTGGAACCAGGATGGCTACCCGAAAGTACAAGAGCCAATGGAACTACCGTGGACCAGCTGATGGTACTGGAACCCGGTTACTAAGCAGGAGGTACCCGTGCCAGAAAGCACTACCAAGGACTACCAGACATTGTTGGAACTCGGATACCCAGAAGGAGGCACCTAAGCCAAAGGCTCTGCCTGGAACCAGCTGAAGGTATTGGAACCAGGATGGGGAGCAGAAGGTACAAGAGCCAAAGACACTGCTGAGAACAAGCTGACGGTACTGGAACCCGGATGGGTAGCCAAAGGTACAAGAGCCAATGGAACTACCGAGGACCAGCTGACGGTACTGGAACCCAGTTACTAAACAGGAGTTACCCGTGCCAGAAAGCACTACCAAGGACCACCAGACGTTGGTGGAACTCGGATACCCAGAAGGAGGCACCTAAGCCAAAGGCTCTGCCTGGAACCAGCTGACGGTACAGGAACCAGGGGGACCTATTCAAGATTGTCTTCCAAAGAACCGGCTAATGGTGCTGGAACTCAGATAGGCAGCAGAAGGTCCACAGGAAAAAAAAATTGCTAGGCCGCGAGCCGGCCGTAGTTACAGAAAACCCATAGTCTTACAGGGGGAGCTTGTCCTATTGGCACTACAGAACCAGCCTTGATTGCCAGTTTCCGCAGCCCACATAGGAAGCACCTAAACTGCAGGCACCATAGAGTTGGCAATCCCGACCGCAACCCGACAGGACAACATATTGGAGGCAAAGTGACCTTGACACTACCCAGAAACAGCTGGCGTGCTGGAACCAGGCTGGGCAGGAGGGAGTACCCCTGCCAAAGACACTTCTGAGCAGCAACTGGCGGTATTGGAGCAGGGATTACATGAGAAACAGAGTGTAGGCTGAAGCCTAATTGGACCAAATTTAAAATCTGTAGTGGTGTCAATGTGGAGGGAGCAGGAGAAATTGCCGCACACACAGCTGGGGATCAGCTGACGTTACTGAACCCCAAAACACTGGAGCATGTGTTGACTGTGCAGACGGCACTTCCGAGCAGCAACGAGCGGTGTTGGAGCCCAGAGATTACAGGAGAAACAGAGTGTAGGCTGAGACCTAATTGGAGCAAGTTGAAAGGGAACCTGTAACCCCCCCAGATGTTTGTAACTAAAAGAGCCACCTTGTGCAGCACTAATGCTGCACAAGGAAATGGTGGCTCTTTTACTTATGCTCCTTGCACACGCTGAAGTTAAAACTTATAAAATGTGCCCCCTCATACCATGAAAAAGTTCCGGAGGTGGGACTTTCCTTCTTAATGAGATGCAGCACAGCCATCATTCATACCCCCTTGGCGCCGCCTCATCAGCGTTGTTTGAATCTGACCCAGTGCCTGCGCTGTTATGTTATCTGTTGGGCATTCGCAGTTAGCGCTGCCCGTCTTTTGACATCATTTGTTGTCAGGCTGACTGCGCCTGTGCGGCCGCGCTGCCCGAGATCCCGCCCCGCAGTGTCTTCTGATTTATTCACACTGCGGGGCTGGGATTCATGGGCATGCGCAGTGCATATCTTCGCCTCTCACTCATCTCCTTTCGCCTTTGTCAGACTGTGTGGCGTCAGTTGATTCCTAAGCGCATGCCACGGCGATTAAGGATCAGCTGACACCACACAGTCTGAAGAAGGCAGAGGGAGATGAGTGAGAGGTGAAGATATGCACTGTGCATGCCCATGAACCCCAGCCCCGCAGTGTCTTCTGATTTATTCACACTGCGGGGCTGGGATTCATGGGCATGCACAGTGCATATCTTCGCCTCTCACCCAGGATCTCGAGCAGCACGGCCGCACAGGTGCAGTCAGCCTGACATCAAATGATGTCAGAAGACGGGCAGCGCTAACCTCGCATGGCCAAGGGATAACATAACAGTGCAGGCTCCGGGACAGATTCAAACAACACTCAGGAGGCGGCGCACGGTGCCAAGGGGGTATGAATGACAGCTGTGCCCCGTCTGATTAGAAAGGAAAGTCCTGCCTCCGGGACTTTCACGGTATGAGGGGACACATTTTATAAGTGTTTAGTTCAGCGTGTGCAAGGAGCATAACTAAAAGAGCCACCTTTTCCTTGTGCAGCATTAGTGCTGCACAAGGTGGCCTTTTAGTTTCAAACGCCTGGGGGGGACAGGTTCCCTTTAATTTCTGTAGTAGTGTGCGTGTGGAGGGAGCAGAAGAAGTTGCCGGATACACAGCAGGGGATCAGCTGACATTAATGAACCCCAATAACACGGCAGCAAGTGTTGACTGTGCAGACAGCACTTCCGAGCAGCAACTGGCGGTGTTGGAGCCCAGGGTCAATGCTAGAAGCAGAGTGTAGGCCGAAGCCTAATTGGAGCAAGTTTATTATCGTCCCCAGACTCACCCACCCACTTCTTTGATCACTTTTCCGCCTTGCTGCCACACTTCATGTCCTCAGAATTGCCAACCCTTATCCAGGAAGACTTCAACAGCCCAACATCCACAACTGTATCCCAACTTCTATCTCTAGCCACTGCTTGTGGCCTCTCACAATGTTCATCCTCTGAGACACACAAAGATAGTAACACCCCAGATCTTGTCTTTGTCCGGCTCAGTTCAATGTCCTTCTTAGATAACTCACCTCTTTCTCACCCTTTCTCCCCCCATGAAATTAGGAGTATACCCACAATGTACACATTTCTAGGCGCTCCTTAAAAATACATCTGTTTAGGGTGACCTATCACAATTCCTAATCAAAGTACTTTTTATATATAGCCTATTCTTTACTTCTCTGAACATAATTAGTCTTCAAACTCAACAGTACCCAAATGCCTCATGCAGCCTTTATCTACCCACCATTTCCTCAAGATGGTTGGACCATCATTGTAAATAAGCACCTGTATTTTGTGTCACCCCACCTCATTGTAGATTGAAAGCTCTGAAGAGGAGGGTCGTCATTGTTTTGTCTTTAATTGTTTGATTATCGTAAACTTTGCAACTTTTGACTGTTTGACATGAACGCCTGACTTGTAAAGCTCTGTGAAATATGCTTGCACTATTTAAATAAAGGTTATTATTATTAGTAGATTGAAGATAGGGAAGTTCAAGCTCTAAGCTTTAGCATATGTAGGAGGAAACAATCTTTTACGTGAGCACATCTGCGCAAATGAGGGCTGTATTCTGTGCTGACAATGGGTGGAGAAGCGTGAAAAAAACAAGCTGCTGGACTGTGAGAAAGTTTCAGGCGGAGATGTTGCGTGGATTGAGAAAGATGCAGTGTGCTTGGTATCTAAGATCAGTCAAAAACAGCAGGCATATCCACTTCCGTATCAGACAAAAAGGCAGCCCACTGTAGTGCCATAGCATGCAAACATGAAATACTAAAATTGAATTACATCACTGTACTAAAAATATGAAAAATTTAGAAAGTTTAGTAAATAAATCTCTGTGGAGGGGTAGTGGTCCTGCTGGGATTAAAAACACCTGTGGCTAAAAGGCAGAGTGCTCAGTCAGAAGGCTAATGAATACAAACTTCAAAAAACTGACCGTCACATCCAAACATAGACTAAGTGTAAACATGTGCTGAACCTAGAGTCACCAACTCATATACACTCAAACAAAAAGGCAGCCAATCTCTCATCCTCGTCACCAACAAAGACACAGAGGGAGAACTCATCCACCTCCAACTGCAATGGGGATTCATCATGGTGGAACTGGCTCCTGTGTGAGTCACTTGGTAAGGCTGGTTTCACACTTGCGTTTTGATCTGCAGCGTTTTTAACGCATTGCAAACGCATGCAAAAACGCATGTAAACGCGTGTAAACGCTGCGTTTTTTTGCCGCATGCGTTAAAGCATGCGTCTAAAAAACGCAGCGTTGGCACGCGTTTACATGCGTTTTTGCATGCGTTTGCGTTTTTTGTGCACATGTCCAAAAATATCACAGGAGCCAAACAAAGATAACCTGACACCACCAATGGGAATAGAGAGGGCGTATATGATGGGCTCTCTATATATAGACCCTAGGGGTACTGAAATTTTAACAGCTTGCTACTGTTTCCTGTGTCATGATGGATCTTTGCATGGAGAGCTTTTATTTCAACCTGGATTTCAGCTTCAAGATTTTTCTGGCCTGTGCTTTTGCTTGGGAGCAAAACCGAAACCGCGAAAGATGGAGAAGGAAACAACGTAGGCGTTTTTGGAGGCACCTCATAATAGAAGTGCGTGAGAGCCGTGCGATCAATATCACACGCTCTATGCCGAGCTGAATGCCAACCCGGAGAAATTCCAGGAGTACACGAGAATGTCGCAAGAATCATTCCGGGATTTGCTGTCTCGTGTCCAAGGAGCCATACGGCGACAGGACACCCAGCTCCGTAGAGCAATTCCACCTGAGGAACGTCTGCTGGTGACATTAAGGTACGTTCAAAATCTAAACCAATGACAGTCCCAATTTTGTTTATTCTGACATGTTTTTTTTGTGTTTTCCTCTTTTTTTTCTTTTTAACCACACCATAAAAAGAGTAGATTGTAATGTTGTTTTTTGTTTGTCTTTTTCTTCTAGATTTCTTGCCACAGGGGAGAGTTTATCTTCCCTCCACTTCCAATACCGGCTTGGAATATCCACCCTGTCCAGAATAGTTGTGGACACCTGTCGGGCTTTATGGAATGTACTCCGTGAGGAGTTTATACCAGTACCCACCGTGGACATGTGGCGTGAAATTGCAGATAAATTTTTGAATGTGTGTGATTTCCCCAACTGTTTAGGGGCGGTGGATGGAAAGCACATCCGCATTATCAAACCTGCCAGAACCGGATCGGAGTTTTTCAACTACAAAAAATATTTTTCTGTAGTGCTCATGGCAATAGCTGATGCGGACTGTCGCTTCATCGCCGTGGACATTGGAGCTTTTGGCCGTGGCAATGATTCCCAGACTTTCAAGAGCTCGAATATGGGCCGTTGTGTGTATGGCAACAATTTTAATTTTCCCCCTCCACAGCCTCTTCCCAACACTCAAGGCCCACCGCTGCCATTTGTTATGGTTGGGGATAAGGCCTTCCAGATGTGTGAAAATCTACTGAAGCCATATTCCAGTCGGGACTTGGACCACACTAGAAGGATCTTGAACTACAGACTGACCAGGGCCCGGAGAACAGTAGAGAGTACCTTTGGCATTCTGGTAGCTAAATGGCGGATTCTTGCAATAGCCATAAATCTAAAAGTGGAAACAGTTGACAAGGTGGTCAAAGCCTGTGTGGTTCTCCACAATTACATAATTACTAAGGAGCAACCCCACATTGAACTGGATGAACCAGTTGCACACCCACTGCCTGATTTTCAGCATCACCCGCTGCGGTCAACTGCAGCCGTTGGTCTCATGCGGGACCAATTTGCGGCCTATTTTGTTTCAGATATTGGACGGGTGTCATGGCAGGACAATGTTGTGTAAATGTCCTGTTGTATCTTTATCTTTACCAGTAATTTTCTACAATGAAAAAAATATTTCAAATTATAAACTTTAGTGTTGGTTGTGTTGACCATGTCTCCTATCTTTTTCCTCTCCAAGCAAAGGTTGCCCAAAAACGGGCAGTAGACATGTATGTAATATCATTTTTTGTAATCCAAAACCAGGAGTGGGTGATAGAGGCAGAGGTAATAGTTATTATTTTAATATCATAATTGACCTCTTATTGTTGCACTCCCTATTTTGGTTTACAAATAATGATATAAAAC
Source organism: Ranitomeya imitator (assembly GCF_032444005.1). NCBI lineage: Eukaryota > Metazoa > Chordata > Amphibia > Anura > Dendrobatidae > Ranitomeya > Ranitomeya imitator. The sequence goes on from NC_091282.1 coordinate 622,119,231, forward strand.
ACTGGCCACATACTTCTAATAATGGCAACCATGTTGATTTATTGGTAAGCTTGTTGACGTCATTGCGTCAAGACTGAGACAATCACTGTCACGCTATCTATACTCATCAAGTCAAGTGTCAGAAATAATGAATTCATGATATGTTTATATACAGGCTCACGAATTCACAATTTCTTACACCTGGGCAGTTGAGCATAGATATGTAGTGTGTGACAACCATTGTCACCTCTATTGGTGTTTAATAGATTAGGTATAAAGAAGAGAATATGGTGAATATACAAGGCAGTTATCAACTCAGTAGGTCAGGTGTCCTAACTTATGAGTTTTTGGACACCTGACCTGTTCAGTAGAGGACTGAACTGGATTTCCACCATTTTCTCTTCGTACTGTCACACTAGGCATATACAAAAACAGAGTATGGAAATAAATGTTATATTTTTTGGGCCACCTCATATCTCTACACTAAAGACACACATATAGCTGCAGTCTTGTATTTTTAACTACTGGAGATATGTTGTGGCCCAAAGAATACGTGTGTGGCAAAGTTTCTTGGTGCACGGTGTGTATTGCCGGCGGCGATAGACACAATAAACCTAACATAATTGTGGCAAATTAAACTTTTTTTATTTAGTTAACAAATTCTAAAACTTATTTTTTGGTACCGCGACGGCTTGTACCGCGACGGCTTGGGGTAGAGTGATGTAAGCGGGGAGTGTGAAGAACTGAGGCCTGGCTAACCGTGGACGACGCAGAGGTGGCAGGAGAAGGGGCAATGAAACTGGAAGGGTCTGGAAGTTCGGGGATGGGGCTTGACACATGAGAGGCTTGAGACACACTGGAAGGGTGAGACAAAACTGACAATACAGACACATCGGTAGGTGATGGGGGAGGAATACTAAGAGTTTTTTTTTTCTGAGTTTTTGTTTGGGTTTGCCTGGTAGAGGGACGTCTTGGTGGGCTCATATGCTGTAGCGTGGTGGCGGTAGACACGTCAGGGTCCGGCTGTACTGTCTCACAGTCCATTGCGCTTGTCGATCGCTCGGCTACGCCAGAGTCCTGCTGCGTCGTAGTGGGGGGAGAACATAAAGCCCTGCCAGGGTCCTGCTGTATCGTTTGGGGGGGGAACATAAAGCCCTGCCAGGGTCCTGCTGCAACGTGGTGGGGCCGGCCCGATAAGCCATGCCTGGGTCAAGCTGCATCGGGGGGGGCGGTCCGATACGCCATGCCTGGGCCCTGCTGCATCGGGGGGGTCCTGCCCGGAAAGCCATGCCTGGGTCCTGCTGCATCGGGGGGGTCCTGCCCAGAAAGCCATGCCTGGGTCCTGCTGCATCGGGGGGGTCCTGCCCGGAAAGCCATGCCTGGGTCCTGCTGCATCGGGGTGGGTCCTGCCCGGAAAGCCACGCCAGAGTCCTGTGGCATCGTGGTGTCAGTGGAGGAGGTCCAAGCCGGAGCAGCGGTTGTCATGGTGGTGGCGGTGGGATGTCCAACAGCACTCGTCATGGTGTTGGCACTGTAGTGGAGTCCACCTGTGGAAGGAATTGAGGTGGCCGTGCAGTGGTATACAGCAGAGGTAGGAATGGAGGTTAATCGTGACAGTGACGGCACAGTTGGATATGCAGCCACTGTCTGCTGTAAATTGCTACTCTGCTGCATAGCTTGCACAAAAGCAGCATTGCAGGCCTGCATCACACTGAGCTGGAGATCAGGGCTAAGGTGTTCCGACATGCCCTGCTCAATTTGGTTGAAAAAATGATGAGCTGGCCTCTGGAGGTCGGCTTTAACTTGATCAAGGCTTTGGTGACCTCTTGGATACGGCAATTCAAGAGGTTATGAGACACATCCATTCAGTCACCTAAAGCCTTGATTGCTTCGTGTAAAACCGAGCTCAAGTGCAAAACTCGGGCATGAGTGACCTGTCCGAAGCCCTCTGTCGCTGCTGGGATGAGCCCGCAAAAAAGGGTGCAGTGGAAGAGGACTGCGAAAGGGAAAGACCTGATGGGCCAGCTCCCTGGTCTCCAGTTAGTGTGGAAGGCCCACCTGCTGCTGCGCTGCTGGATGGCTGGGACGGGTCCGTGGCTGCCGGCTGAAGGACCGCTCCAGAACCTCGGGCGACAGTCGTGCTGTGTGTGCTGTGAAAAAAGGAAACAGAAAATTAATACCAAAAAATAACCAGACGCTAAATCCTGTGGAATTTGAAAATACATATTATGTCAATGCAATACAACCGAAAGCATGTGAGAAATACTTACGTTCTCTGGAGAAGGACCGGTCTTAAAAATGACAGCACACGATGGTACTTGTACGGTCTGATCCTTGCTCCTGAACCACTTGCAGCACGACTCTCTTCGCGAAGGTCCTCGGTGAAGCGGTCCTTCATGGAACGCCAACGTGTTCTTATTTTGTCCACTGTTAAATAAAAATAAAATATAATGATCAGTAAATGGACTTTTGGCCGTGCAAAGACAACTATGTGTGATGAAAGAAACTCCGAAGAGTTTCTTTCATCACACACAGTCAAGAGAGCACGGCCAAGGTCTCTGCTGCTTCACACTGCAGTGCAATACTTACCAAATGCATTACGGACCCATGGCGGGGCATTGTCCCAGCCATCCCACAACGCTTGGGCCACCTCACTCCATAAACGGCGGAGCATGCTGTTCATTGAATGCTGTGGATCCCGGCTGTCCCACAACGGAACTCGCTCCTGGACCAGGGTTATCAGGATGTTGTTGTCGATACGGTCATCGTCCCGTCGTGAAACCTAAAATTAAAAGAAAATCATTAAAGTTTGCTCAATCACATAAGGAAAAGAAAGAGAACAGATGATGAGAAATGGCATGAATATGAAAGTCAACATACAAAAGGATTCCAGAAGAAAAATTTTAAGAAATTAAAGGGTAAAGAAAGGAAGATTCCAGAATAGTACAAGGAGGACAGTCAGCCTTGTATACATACCCGCTGCCGTCTTCCCACCAGACCTTGTCTCCGCTGCTCCGGCCCTGTCTGTGCCTCAGTAGAAGTGCTCTAAAAAAAAGGAAAAATCAAATTGTCACATGTGTCGATGTGACAGTGAATACTTACCAAGCTGACGAGGCAAATACTAACCTCACTGACGTGGCTGAAACTCCTCACCAGATGAAGACTCCGAAGAAGACATTCTGATGCATGTAGAAAAAAGAAATGGAAGAAATTAGGACATGTAGTGCAAAAAATTTGAAAATAAAGGCATTGGTTAGGATATACTCACATTGACTTGGGTCTTGTCCTCCAAAATGCGGCCTGACAGTGTCTTGTCTTCTTGAGAGTCTGATGAGAAGTGTCCTGAAACTTCCTCCAAGCTCCCTTTTATCACCTTGATGCTAGGGGGTGGCTTATCAGTGTCTAGCCCTCCGTCACATACAACTGATCTGACAGGCGCTTCTCTTTTACTTTCATTTCTCCTTCCTCACCAGATTGTGAGAAAACCCCCTCCCTCCAGGTAGTCTCCTGTCTCTTGAAGGTCTGTGAAACCTGATATCACAGTTGGATTTCAGAGCTTCAGGGGAGAGGATATAGCTGCACAGATCTCTCAGGCTCATTGTATGTGAATACGTCACATTCAGTAAGGTTGGTATTTTATGTTTTTATTCATCACAATAGTTTATTTAGCTTGTTTTATGAATGTATAGCACAAAATGTGAGGATATTTCATAGAAATAAGGGAGATTTTATAAAAGAAAGTGTGCTGCTCAGGCATATACAGTAGTTCCCTAACATATTCCTTCTCTTGCTTCAGATTATCTGCTGAAATGGAGAGGAAAATGTACAATTTATCCAAACAACTTGATGTTGAGGAAGTAACAAACATGCTGTTAGATGATAGAGACCTCACACTGAATGAGGATTTAGGAGAGGAAAGTGAGATTGATTCTCATGATGAGGTGGAAGAATGTGTCCTGGATTCTGAAACAGAGCAAGATGGTGACAGTGGTGAGGATGAAGAAGTTGGATCATATTATATTGGAAAAGATAAAAATACTAAATGGAACAAGAAGCCATTCCAGAAAAAACGTAGGGAACCTTTAAACATTATTACTCACCTTCCTGCAGTAATAGGAACTGCACGTAATGCAAAAACTGCAGTTGAATGCTGGAACAGTATATTTACAGATGACATTCTGGACTCTATTGTCACATATACCAACCAATATATAGACATTATAAAGGACAAGTACATCTGCAACAGAACCATCAAGCCCACAGATGAAATAGAACTGCGTGCTTTTTTTGGATTACTGTACCTTGCAGGAGCTTATAGGGCAAATAGACAAAGTTTGGAGGAACTTTGGGGTAAAGATGGGGATGGAGTTGAAAAATTTAGCGACAGAACTACCCGAACCGAACGCAAAACACATGACCGACTTGCTCCAATTCGTGATATATTTCAAAGATTTGTTGTAAACTGTAAACAAAGTTATTACCCTGGAGAGAATCTCACTATTGACGAAATGCTCCCTGGTTTTCGTGGTAGATGTGCCTTTCGTCAATATATTCCATCAAAGCCAAACAAATATGGAATAAAAATTTATGCCCTTGTTGATGCCAGTAAGACCTACACTTACAACCTGGAAGTTTATGCAGGAAAACAACCAGAAGGTCCTTACTGTGTGAGCAACAAACCCATTGATGTTGTAAAAAGACTGGCTGAACCCATATTTGGATCGGGTCGCAATATTACAGCTGACAATTGGTTTACAAGTTGTGATCTGATTGATTATCTGAAAATTCAGAAACTGTCATATGTGGGAACTGTAAGAAAAAACAAAAGGGAATTGCCGCCACAGTTTGTAAGTGTGAAAGAGAGACAACAGTACAGCAGTATGTTTGCATTCCATAATGGAAAGGCTTTAGTTTCCTATGTACCACATGCCAAAAAAATCGTACTTCTTCTATCAACACTTCATGATGATGCTGCCATCGATCCTGGGACTGGGGCAGAAAAAAAAACGGAGATAATTACATTTTACAATGCCACCAAAGGGGGTGTGGATACAGCAGATCAGATGTGCTCCACTTTCAACGTCAGCAGAAACATCAAACGCTGGCCAATGGTCATATTTTTTGCTATGTTGAATTTGGGTGGTATAAATTCACAAGTAATTTATCTTGAAAACAAGCTTGAACCACTCCGTAGACGATTGTATCTGAAAAAATTGGCCCATGAACTAGTACTTGGAGAGCTACGCAGGAGAAGCGTGAAAACAATCGGTATCCCCTCTCGCCTTCAAGTTCAGCTCAAAAGGTTCCGCCCAGAAGATGATGGTGAAAAGTCACCATCTGCACCACCTCACAAAAGAAGGAGATGCACCACCTGCCAAATGGAAAGCGGAACCAGAAGGCTTTCAAATTATGAATGTCTCAAATGTCATAAAGCAATTTGCCTGACACATGCAAAAATGGTGTGTAATTCTTGCTATTTGCTCTGCAAGTGTGACTTTTCTGGGGAAACCTCAGCATCTACTTCTGATTGAATATGTTTTTAATAGTACTTAAGGTACCTTAAAATTAAGTTTGTGTTCAAAAATTTTCTTTGTACATTTTTTGAGAGAGTCGAACTGGGGACTATTTGGCGGGAGTTTTGAAAAGTTTGTATTTCATAGTTATTAGTTTCATGTTAAGTAAATGTTTTTTTTTGCAACTGATTATGTGTAGTCTCTTTTACTACATCCCTATGAAGGTCACTGATCACTTTTAGAGCACTGAAATTGCAAACATTAGATATTATAGGTATTTTTCCAGCAGGCGCCTGACAGGCACATTGTATGTGAACTCGTTAGTCCGAATATTGTATGTGACGGAGGGCTAGACATGCTTATCTTAATTGAAACGCATGCGTTCAAAAACGCATGCAAACACATGTACATAAAAAACGCATGCGTTTCCATAGACTCCAATGCATTTTTTGACGCAAAAAAACAAAAAAACAAACGCATGCGTTTTTATGCGTCAAAAAAAGCCTCTGAAAATTACTACATGTTGCATTTCTGCAAATAAACGCATGCAGCAAAAAATGCATGCATCGTAAAATGCGACCAAACGCGTATAAAAAAACGCATGCGTTTTTAATGTTAAACATAGAGAAAAAAACGCATGCGTTTTTTTGCGTTACAAACGCTGCAGATCAAAACGCAAGTGTGAAACCGGCCTAACTCCCACCCACCTCCGTAAGTCCCAAAACAAGCTAAAGTCCTCCCCTATTATTACCGGGTATAGTTGGTCCTTAACCACCCCAAACTCATGGGTCTCAGCCAAACTGTTTACGAGACACTCTGGAAACGGGCTAGTCCTTGGCATCCATGTGAATACATCAAATTCCTGCATGTCTTCTGAGGATCAACTGGTGGAGGGATGTAGCTCTTTCCAGGGTCACCAAACTCCCTGAGTCCAAGAGTCCTGTTACTCGTACCAGTATTCTATCTATTGTTACAGGACATACCTACGGACCTTCACCGGGCAGATAGTCCACACTGCAGGTAGGGTAGACATAATACCAATGGTGCTTCCCCATGCTACAGTCCATCTGTTTGTAGGGCATAGGATGCCAGGCAGCTATATGATCAGAACCATTACATCTCCAGCAGAGCAAGTCTTTACCAGAGGCCTTTGGCAACCCCTTAGGACCTTGGACTCCCTGCAGTAGAGGCTCTACTACTCCTCTTTTGGGATTTGGGTTCCCTCTCAGTTCTCCAGTATGGGTATGTGACACCACCTGGCTTCCTTGGGGACCTCTCAACTACCTGGTACCTTTTTACTAGGCCAACCAGGTCATCTGCATTTCAGCGATGCCTCTCGGCCACCCAGGTCTGCACCGGCCTGGGAAAATAGTTAATAAATCTGTCTATTATGACTTGCTCTACCATCTCACCTGGGGTGGAGGACTCTGGCTGCAACCACTTCTGTACCATATGCAGGAAATCGAACATTTGGGATCATGGGGGTTTATCACTGCAATACACCCAGTACTAGACCCTTTGAGCTCAGACACACACAGGCACCCCTGAGCTTGCCAGTATCTCAGTGTTTAGTTTGGCATATTCCTGGGCATCTTGCAAGGCCAGGTCATAATAAGCCTTCAGGGGATAGCCAGTTAGATAGGAGGCCAGCAACCTCTGCCCACTGGTCTGGAAAATACTTTTGCATCATCCATCAGGTCATCTTTTGCATCGCTAGTCTTACCACTTTCTGGACATAAGTGTTGTCACCTGGACTTAGGGGAAGGGGCTGCCGGTCTCCCATGAACGGCATCTGTAAGCAACTAAATCTGCTGCTGGTGTTGTCAGAACTAGTCTTGTTGATGCTGCTGTTGTTGGAGCTGCTGATGGTGTTGCTGCTGATGCTGCTATATCTGTTGCATAAGCAGATGACTTATTTCCGGCTGGGCTTTCACAAGGTGCTTAATCAGGTCCTTCATGCTGTCTGACATCGCTTCCCGCCTTCACCCAGAAAATGCAGTTTATCCACAGCCATCACACGTGCTCCATGGGGAAAGTGCCCATACTTCTAGCACCACCAGTAGTAAAATGGCTCACTTGGCTGCACAGGAAGGTAGACAATGGAATACTGTCTATTTAATCCCATAGTGACAGAGCCAATTTTGACTTTAATGACAAAGCCAGATTTTACAATTCTGACCAGTGTCACTTTATGTGGTAATCACTCTAGAACACTTCAACATATCCCACTGGTTCTGAGAATGTTTTTTAGAAACACATTGTAAATCATGATAGTGGTAAAGTTTATTTGATATAACTTGTATTTATTTGTGAAAAAAGGAAATTTTTAAAATTTTGCAATTTTTAAAATTTACATTTTTATACCCTTAAATCAGACCGTTACTTTACACAAAGTAGTTCATAAATAATGTTTCCTATATGTCTAAGGCTAGTTTCACATTTGCATTAGAATCTGCAGCATTTAATCCCCAACCGCAAATGCAGGAAAAACCGTATGGAAACGTGTACAAATGCAGCGTTTTTTAGACACATAAGATAACGCATATGGTTAAAAAAAATGCGGCGTTTTCATGCTTTTCCATGCGTTTTGCATGCATTTGTGTTTTCTGTGCACATGGTGGGAAATTTAACAGGAGAAAAATCTAGATAACGAGACAACACCAATGGGACTACAGTGGGCGTGCATTATGAGATATCTATACATAGACCCTTGGACTGCAGAAATCTTAACAGTTTGCTACTGTATCCTGTTTCATGATGGATCTTTGCCCGGAGAGATTTTATTTCAACCTCGATTTGAGCATCAAGCTATTTCTTGCCTGTGCGTTTGCTTGGGAGCAACAAAGAAATCGAGAAAGACAGAGAAGGACACGGCGTCGGCGTTTTTGGAGACACCCCGTTATTGAACTTCGGGAGAGCCGTGGAGCCTATCACACGCTATATGGCGAGCTTAATGCCAACCCGGACAAATTCCCGGAATATACTTGGATGTCTCAAGACTCTTTTCGGGATTTGCTTGGTCATGTCCATGGAGCCATCCGGAGACAGGACACCCAGCTCTGTAGAGCGATTCCTGTAGAGGAACGTCTCCTTGTCACACTAAGGTACTTAATAATTCTAAACAAATGCCAGTTATAATTATTGTTGGTATGCCATGTATTAATTGTATTTTCCGTTATGTCTTTAGCAAAACACCACCATAAATGGAATTGATTGTAATTTTATTTTTTTATTTTATTTCTGATTTCTGGCAACTGGAGAGAGCTTATCATCCCTCTACTTTTAGTATCGGTTTGGAATTTCCACCCTGTCTGGAATAGTTGCGGACACCTGACGGGCTTTGTGGAATGTTCTCCGGGATGAATTTATACCCATACCCACCGAGGAAATGAGAATGGAAATTGCAGAGAAATTCTGGAGTGTGTGTGATTTCCCCAACTGTTTGGGTGCGGTAGATGGAAAGCACATATGCATTATCAAACCCGCCAGAACGGGATCAGAGTACTTTAATTACAAGAAATATTTTTCTGTTGTGCTCATGGCAATAGCAGACTGTCGGACCATCGCTTCATCGCCGTGGACATTGGAGCTTTTGGCTGTGGCAACGACTCCCAGACTTTCAAGAACTCTGATATGGGCCGACGTGTGTATGGCAAAAATTTTATTTTCCACTGCCACGACCTCTCCCCAACACTCAAGGCCCACGATGCCATTTGTTATGGTTGGGGATGAGGCCTTTCAGATGTGTGAAAACCTACTGAAGCTATATTCCAGTCGGGACTTGAATCACACTAATAGGATCTATAACTACAGACTGACCAGGGCCCGAAGAACAGTAGAGTGTACCTTTGAGATTCTAGTCTCAAAATGGCGCATTCTTGCAACAGCCATTAATCTAAAAATGGACACAGTCGATGAGGTGGTCAAAGCCTGTGTGGTTCTCCAGAATTACATAATGGCTAAAAAGCGACCCAACATTCAACTGGATGAACCAGTAGTAAACCCATTGCCAGATTACCAGCATCACCCGCTGCGGTCAACTGTTGAAGTTGGCCACATGCGAGACCAATTTGCTGCCTTCTTTGATTCTGATATTGGACATGTGGCACGGCAAGACAGTATTGTGTCAAATTTCATGTTGGGTTTGGGTCTGTTCCAGTTATGTTTTAAATGTTACCAATATTTGTTGTTAATAAACTACGTGTTTTGATATCTTGAAAGTGTCTCCAATGTATTTCCTCTAAAATCCACTTGCTAGTGATAAGGTAGTTGACGTCATTGCATCCTTTTTAAGTTCTGCGGTATCTATTGGACGCAGACTGAAGAGATGATGGGGGTTTAATATAAAACAGATCTATACTCATCAAATCAGGTGTCAGAAATAATGAATTCACGTTGCACAAATAACAGCCTCATGAATTCCCTATTTCTGACACATGTCCAGGTGACTATAGATATGCCTTGTATGACCTCCATCGTCCCTTCACTATGTGTGAAATAGATTACGTACACAGAAGAGAAAATGGAGGTTATACATGGCAGTTCTATACTCACCAGGTCAGATGTCATAAATATATATACAGTACAGACCAAAGTTTGGACACACTTTCTCATTTAAAGATTTTTCTGTATTTTCATGACTATGAAAATTGTAAATTGACACGGAAGGCATCAAAACTATGAATTAACACATGTGGAATTATATACTTAACAAAAAGTGTGAAACAACTGAAATTATGTCTTATATTCTAGGTTCTTCAAAGTAGCCAACTTTTGCTTTGATGACTGCTTTGCACACTCTTGGCATTCTCTTGATGAGCTTCAAGAGGTAGTCACTGGAAATGGTCTTCCAACAATATTGAAGGTGTTCCCAGAGATGCTTTGCACTTGTTGGCCCTTTTGCCTTCACTCTGCGGTCCAACTCACCCCAAACCATCTCGATTGGGTTCAGGTCTGGTGACAGTGGAAGGCAGGTCATCTGGCGTAGCACTCCATCACCCTCCTTCTTGGTCAAATAGCCCTTACACAGCCTGGAGGTGTGTTTGGGGTCATTGTACTGTTGAAATATAAATAATGGTCCAACTAAATGCAAACCGAATGGAATAGCATGCTGCTGCAAGATGCTGTGGTAGCCATGCTGGTTCAGTATGCCTTCAATATTGAATAAATCCCCAACAGTGTCACCAGCAATGCACCCCCACTATCACACCTCCTCCTCCATGCTTCACGGTGGGAACCAGGCATGTAGAGTCCATCCGTTCACCTTTTCTGCGTCGCACAAACACACGGTGGTTGGAACCAAATATCTCAAATTTAGACTCATCAGACCAAAGCACAGATTTCCACTGGTCTAATGTCCATTCCTTGTGTTCTTTAGCCCAAACAAGTCTCTTCTGCTTGTTGCCTGTCCTTAGCAGTGGTTTCCTAGCAGCTATTTTACCATGATGGCCTGCTGCACAAAGTCTCCTCTTAAGAGTTGTTGTAGAGATGTGTCTGCTGCTAGAACTCTGTGTGGCATTGACCTGGTCTCTAATCTGAGCTGCTGTTAACCTAGGATTTCTGAGGCTGGTGACTCAGATAAATTTATCCTCAGAAGCAGAGGTTACTCTTGGTCTTCCTTTCCTGGGGCGATCCTCATGTGAGCCAGTTTCTTTGTAGCGCTTGATGGTTTTTACAACTGCACTTGGGGACACTTTCAAAGTTTTCCCAATTTTTCGGACTTACTGACCTTCATTTCTTAAAGTAATGATGGCCTCTTAGTTTTCTTTACTTAGCTGCTTTTTTCTTGCCATAATACAAATTCTAACAGTTTATTCAGTAGAACTATTAGCAGTGTATCCACCAGACTTCTGCTCAACACAACTGATGGTCCCAACCCTATTTATAAGGCAAGAAATCCCACTTATTAAACCTGACAGGGATCACCTATGAAGTGAAAACCATTTCCGGTGACTACCTCTTGAAGCTCATCAAGAAAATGCCAAGAGTGTGCAAAGCAGTCATCAAAGCAAAAGGTGGCTACTTTGAAGAACCTAGAACATAAGACATATTTTCAGTTGTTTCACACTTTTTTGTTAAGTATATGATTCCACATGTGTTAATTCATAGTTTTGATGCCTTCCGTGTGAATTTACAATTTTCATAGTCATGAAAATACAGAAAAATCTTTAAATGAGAAAGTGTGTCCAAACTTTTGGTCTGTACTGTATAAATATTTTTAAGCATGACCTGTTCAGTATAGTTCTGCTTTGTATTACCGCCATTTTCTCTTCAGTGTGCGACACAGATTAATCATACTAAAGAGATTATAGAGAAAATACAAGTAATTTTGTTTTTTTTTGCCAACTCATAGCTCTATACTAAACACACAAAGGTGCAGTGTTCTACTTAATAACTGCTGGAGTTATGAGTTGGTAAAATAAAGTGTGCGGCGTATTGTTTTATTAGGCACATGGTGTGTGTTGCCGGCGACGAAATACACAATTAACCAAACATTATTGGGGGCAAAAAACATTATTTATTTTTGAACAACAAACAAATTTATTTAACTGCGCCTGCCTGGGGTAGAGTGCCGGAAAGGGTCGGGGGGTGTAGCTGTGAGGCCTGGCTAACTGGGTCCGTGTGCTGCTGCTGCTGCATGGTTGTGGTGGGGGGAAGGCCATGCCAGGGTCTGGGTTCTGCTGCTGCTACATGGTGGTGGGGAAGGCCATGCCAGGGTCCGGCTGCTGCTGCATGGTGGTGGTGGGGAAGGCCATGCCAGGGTCCGGCTGCTGCTGCATGGTGGTTGTGGGGATGGCCATGCCGGAGTCCATCTGCTGCTGCATGGTGGTGGTGCGGAAAGCCATTCCAGGGCTGTTGCTGCTGCTGCATGCTGGTGGCAGTGGAGGATATCCAAGTAGGATCAGCAGTTGTCATGGTGGTGGTGGTGGGCTGTCCAACAGCACTCGGCATGGTGGTGGTGCTGAAGTGGTGTTCGGCAGTGCTTGGAATGGAGGTGGCCGTGCAGTGTTATGCTGCAGAGCTCGACATTGACATCAAGCGTGACAGTGTAGGCACAGGTGGATATGCCGCCACTGTCTGCTGAATATACAGACTCTGCTGCATAGCCTGCACATAAGCAGCATTGCAGGCCTGCATGACACTAAGCTGGAGATCAGGAGTAAGGTGTTCCGATAAACCCTGTTCAATTTGATAGAAAAAATGATGTGCTGGCCTCTGGAGGTCGACTTTTACTTGGTCAAGGCTTTCGGTATCCTCCTGGATACATGTATTCCTATGGCTAATGACATTATCCAGTCGGTCACCCATCGCCTTGAGTCCATCATGAAAAACTGAGCTCAAGTGCCAAAACTCGGGCATGAGTGATTGGTCCGAGGCCCTCTGCCGCTGCCGGGAAGAGACCCCCAAAAAAGGGGCAGAGGCAGAGGACTGGGACAGGGGAACACCTGATGGACCAGCTTCCTGGTCTCCAGTATGTGTGGCAGGCCCACATGCTGCAGCGCTGCTGGCTGGCTGGGATGGGTCCGTGGCTGTCTGATGAAGGACCACTCCAGAACCAGGGTCAAGAGTGCTGCTCCATGTGCTGTGAAAAAGAAGAAAAAAAAATTAATACCAAACATTTACAAAAGTTAAGCGCCAACTCCTGTGGAATAGAAACATACAGATTAAGGCAATACAACACAACCTAATACACCAGAAAAATACTTACGTTCTCTGGGCAAGGACCAGTCTCAAAAATGCCAGGATGTTTTGGTATTTATATTTTCGGATCCTTGCTCCAGAACCACTAGGAACCCGGCTCTCTTGACGAAGGTTCTTGTTTAAGTGATCCTTCATTGAATGCCAATGTGTTTTGACTTTGAGCACTGTTGAAAGAACAAAAAAGAATGGTTAGACAATGAACTTTTGGACGGGATCACACAACAGTGTGTGATGAGAGAAACGTCTGAGAGTTTCTCTCATCACACACAGTTGTGTGATCACGGCCAAGGTCACTGCTGCATCACACTGCATTGCAATACTTACAAAATGCATTTCGGACCTGAGTCGGGGCGTTGTCCCAGCCATCCCACATCACTTTGGCCACCTCATTCCATAGCCATCGGATCGTCACGTTGTCCGAGTGCTGCGGAACCCGGGTGTCCCACAACGGGACTTGCTCATGGACTAGGGAGATAAGGAGGTCATTTTCAATGAGGTCCTCATCCCGTTCTGGAACCTAAATAATAAATAAAGACATTAATGTTGGAGACATTAACATAAGGAAAAGAAAGAAGTTGGAGAGCCCCCCCCCCCCCCCCGTTTAGGGCAGTGGGGTACTCGGAGCCGGGCCCTTCGGTTCTCGTCAGGGATGTCACGGTGGCTGAACCGGTCCGTGGCCCTAGGGGACGTCCGTTGTAAATTTGGGGAAAGGTCTTTAAAGGGATAGTGTTCATGACGCCACCTGTGGTATTCGGTCAGGGTGACCGACGCTGCTTAGGGGTCCGCCGGGGTGATGTTATGGCAGCTAGATGGTATACCTCCCCACAGGTGAAGTGTGTCCCCAGGGCTTCCCAGAGTGTAGATGATGAATGGTGTGAGGCGCAGTGAATAATGAGGACACAAGGTTGCAGTTTCTTTACCTTTACTGAAGGCTTCAGTGTCCACAGTCCAGAGCACAGACCACAGGGCAGGCAGTGTCCGGCCGGTCTGAAGGCAATTCCAGAGTCCTTCTTTTCCAGGTGGAAATCAGTAGCCTTCCTCTAGCACCTGAGTGTTGTAGCTCCTCCCTGCTGAGCTTCTTGGTGAGGTCCTCACAACTATCGTGGATGTAATGTCTCTTTCTCTCTGTCCCCCTGATGGATAGGACGAACCCATATGACTGATGGCCTGAGGCTTTTTACAGGGACCCTACGACGCCCCAGCCCCCACAAGTTGCCACCGTGCCTCCTGGGTATAAGGTCGGGCAGCCAATGTGGAATTAACTGTCCTGCCAGTTTCTGAAGTAAAGCATAGAGATCCTTACTCCCTCGGTGCTCTGGCTACCGGCTTCTGCGCTTCAGAAGGAAGCAGCCTGCTCCTGGCTGGTCTCCCTCTGATATTCCTCTCCTTTGCTATGACTTTGTTTCTCACTCACTACAAGACAATTCCCTTCTTATGTCTCTTTCTTTGGATGCTGCCACACGTGGGGCAGGCGCAGCTCCGTGGACCCTCGTCCTCTGCAGACCTCAGTCTGCATCTGGCTCCCTCTCACTCCAGCCAGCTTCTCCCTAACTTCCCATCCAGACTACCAGTCTTACCTAATTGTGAGGAGTGCCCTAAGAGATAGAAGCATGGCTCGACTTGGCGGCCTGGAGTGTGAAGTGTTAGTGTTACCTGGTAAGGTGATCTCCTTTATTGCCTTCAGACGTAACATCACTCCCCCTGGTGGAAGAATGACATTACTGCAATGACCAGGACTCTGGGGCGCTGCAAAAACAGAGACACAAAACTGGCATGAATATTGAAACTCAAGAAAAGAAAGGAGTCAAGAAGAAAAAAGTAAAGAAAGAGGAAAGCAAAGAAATGAATATTCAAGAATAGTACAGTGAGGATACAATAAACAGTCAGCCACCTATACGTACACGCTGCCGCCTCGCCACCTGACCGCGACCCCGCTGCTACTGCTCAGCCTCTGCCGCAGTGGAAGAAGTGCTCTAAAAAAGGAAAAAAAATTGTCATATGTGTAGATGTGACAGTGAATACTTACCAATCTGAGGAGGTGAGTACTCACTTCACTGACATGTTCGGCTTGTGCGGGCCCAGGCCGTTGCTCCTCCTCAGAAGAAGATGACATTTTGATGCATGCAGAAAGAAAAAAATGGCAGAAATTAGGACATATACAGACAGAAAATAAAAAATAAAGACATTGGCTAGGATATACTCACATTGTTCAGTGTCTTGTTTCCTCCAAGGTTCTTGCTTGCGTCTGCTCTGCTTGTCTGTCTGCTGGGTAGTGATCTGCAAATGTCCACTCCCTCCCTTTATCACTTTGTATGTGGGGGGGTGGCTAATCATTGTCTAGACATGTTTTCCTGTGGTGCAATGCATGCGTTCACAAACGCATGTGCTTGCGAACGCATGCATTCACATAGACAGCAATGCGTTTTTTTTTCCACATTAATGCAGCTAACATGGAGGAAGGCCTCACTACAAAATAAGCCCAATTTAAAGGATCGGGTCTCCTCGACTTGGAATGCCCTTACACTAAGTGCATAGACTGACAAACATTTCCCCATGAGGGGTACATATTTTAAATTTTTTTATGGGGATCATGGACACCCTTGCTAAAAAATTAAATGGCTGTAGCAGCTTAGAACATGTTCACCCTAGTGTTCCAATGGTGGTGGATGATGAGGATGAGGAGCAGGTGGAGGAGTACACTAAATAGCCAAAATCAGGAAGCGTATACCTATGTGTGGGTGTGAAGACGTGCATGGGAATACACCTCCCAAAAAGACACTGTATTGGAGGTTATGTTTCAATGTCATTTGGTGATGTAGAGAAGTCTGGCCCAATCCATCCCTTGTTCATTTTTATAAGAGTCAGCCTGCCTGCATTTTCCATTGACAGGTGAATGCGCTTATCTGTGATAATTCCACCACCAGCGGCACTAAAAACCTGCTCTGGCAAAATACTAGCGGAAGGGCAGGCCATGACCTCCAAGGCGTAGAGAGACAGTTCATGCCACGTGTCTAGCTTGGATACCCAATAATTAAAAGGCACAGAGGAATCACGGAGGACGTTGGTACGGTCAGCAAACATTCCATTCCTTGTGACATTACCTTGCGCCTCAAGGCCAGGGCTATGGGAGGGTCTGAGAAAACTGTCTCAGACATTTTCCAGTGTTCCCCTGCTGTCTCTCTCGCCTGTAGTCCTTGGTTGTCCAATGAACTGTTATGTCTGCCGCCAGTGCTTTGACATAGGATTTTTTTTACTAAGTCTGCAACAATCGCCCTCTGGTAATGCACCATTTTAGTACACTTGTCTGCCTCTGAAAGAAGAGATTGAAAGTTCTCCTTATAGTGTGGTTCTAAAAGTTTCACTACCCAGTAATGACTATAACCCAAAATTTTTAAAATACCAGGGTCATGGGAAAGGCAGTGCAACATAAAGTCAGCCATGCGTGCCAGACTGGTAACAGGCAAGTCTTCCGTGTCCTCACCCACAGGACGACTGACCAAGGTGTCTTCCTCCTCCTCTTCCTCCCTGTCCTCAGTCCATCCATGCTGAACAGTATGACAGTTGTGTACCATCTATAGTGCATGAAAGTAGCTCCAGTTCTTCCGCCTCCTCATCTTCCTCATTGTCAAACAATCCACGTTGGAATAACATGAGGCTGGGCTGTGTGTAATCACCGTCTATGGTTCCTTGCTCCATGTCCTCATGCTCCACCTGCAATGCATCCTCTTTCAGTGTGAGCAGAGCTTTTAAGAATGCAGAGAAGCGTGATGGTGGCGCTAATTATGGCATGATTGCTACTCACCATCTTGGTGGAATGCTCAAAGTTTTGGAGGATGTTACATATGTCTGACATCGATGTCCACTCCTGAGGTCTTATGTGTGGAGTCTGACCTGAATAATGATGGCCTTGTTGATGCTGGCATTCAACAACTGCCCTCTTCTGCTCACAAATCCTTTCCAACATCTGCAGTGTAGAGTTCCAACATGTGGGGACATCACACACCAGTCGGTGAGCCGAAATCTGCAATCGCTAATGAAGCACCGCAAGGGCGGCTGAAGCTGTAGCTGATTTTCTAAAATGTGCACATAGGCGGCGTACTTTCACAAGCAGATCCGGCAGCTTCGGGTTGCTTTTTAGAAACCGTTGAACAACGAGGTTAAGCACATGGGCCAGGCATGGCATGTGTATCCATTCGCCTCGCCTCAGAGCCGCCATCAGATTCCTGCCATTGTCACACACAACCATGCCTGGCTGGAGGTTCAGTGGTGTTAGCCACAGATCTGCCTGCTCTTTCAGAGCTGTCCACAACTCTTCAGCATTGTGTGGTTTGTCACCTAAGCATATTAGCTTCAGCACAGCCTGTTGCCGCTTGGATTTGGCATTGCTGCAGTGCTTCCAGCTAGGGACTGATGTGCTTATTTCAGAAATGGAGGCTGAAGAGGAGGAGGTGCAGGAGCTTCAGACTGTGGGGGCAACCCTGATCGACGTAGGGTCCGCAATCATTGGCGTTGGGATTACGTGTTCCATCCCAAGGTCTGACTTGGTCCCGGCTTCCACTATGTTAACCCATTGTGCAGTCAGTAAGATGTACCGTCCCTGGCCACAAGCACGTGTCCACATGTCAGTGGTTAGCTGTACTTTCCCAGTAACTGCATTGTTGAGGGCACGGGTAATGTTGTGGGATATGTGCTTGTGTAATGTCGGGACAGCACAGTGGGAGAAATAGTGGCAGCTGGGGACCAAGTACCTTGGGAGGGCCGCTGCCATCAGGTTGTGGAAAGATTCCATCTCCACGAGCCTAAAAGGCAGCATTTCCAGTGCAAGCAGACAAGAAATGTGTGAATTTAGTACTGTGCGCTGTGTGGCGTTGGATGCGTATTTCCGCTTGCGTTTCAATGACTGGGGTATGGACAACTGAAGGCTGCGCTGGGACAAGGATGTGGACGTGCTTTATGATGGTGCTATTTGAGTGTGGGGAAACAGCAGGTGCAGGGCAGGAGGCATCTTTGCATGCACCGTGGGCAGGGGATTGGCTTGCATGCACAACAGTGGAAGAAACAGTGGTGTCACCCTCAGACACTGTTCCTGGAGCCTGGGGTTGTGCCCAAAAATAGTTCGGTGCTTTGATTCCATGTGCCTGATCATGCTGGTTGTGTTAAGACTGGTAGTTTTGCTACCCATGCTGATGCTGGCATGACAGGTGTTGCAAATGTCCTGTTTGGGGTTATCGGCAGTCTTTAAAAAATAACCAGACTCAGGAAGACCTAAAAGTTGGACTGGCAACTTCCATCATGTTGGTGTAACGGGGAACAGTTGCCCGCCTTCTGTCTGCAGCCACCACACTGCTTCTTCCTGCCTGAAAAGGGTGCTCCTCCTCCCTCCCCTGTGTGCTGCTGTCCTTGGTCTGCATGTCCTTCTGCCAGGTTGGGTCAGAAAATACATCATCCACCACCTCATTTTCCACTTCCGCACCCTGTTCCTCCTCTTGACTTTCTGGCAATTGTATCTCATCATCGTCCACTTCTTGACCGTGGTTGCTCAAATATTTGGCCATCACTACATGAAATTACTGCACCTACTGGAATTTTCCACTCAATGACTGATATGTGGACAAGTACTTGTGGCCTGGGATGCTAAATTTCCCTGACAGTACACTGGGGGAATATTGTGGAGGCTGGGTCCAAGTCACGGCACATGTGCTCTCGATACCGAGGATTGCTGGCCCTAACTCTATCAGGGCATCCTCCACCTTCTACACCAGTTCCTGCACCTTCTCCTGCTCCTCCTCATTCTCCATGTCTGATGTGCTGTCTCAGAGCACGTTGTACACATGACCCAAAAGACATTAGCTCTGCAGCACTGCCTCAGCAAAGCTGCAGCAGGTTTTGCTGAAGACAATTTGTCTAGGAGTCAAACCGCACACCGTGGCAGAGTATCGTTAAGGATTAATAGACTAGACAGGTCTTATGTTTTTTGCCTCTGAAGCTCCAAACAGGCATGGTCGTGTGTGACAATCGGCGTAACCTGGTGGCCACTGTGAAGCTTGGAAAGCTCAAACAGGTGCCTTGCTTTGCACATGTGCTCAACTTGGTAGTTCAGCATTTTCAGAAAACCTACCCAGATTAGCCAGATCTTATGGTCATGGTACGCCATGTTAGTGGCTGCTTATGCAAGTCAGATAGAATTGCCATTTTTCTGGCACTGCTGCAGCAGCTCTTGCAAGTGCCAGCTCACTGACTGGTGTGATCACGTGCTGCAACTTGACACTGTATATGTAGGCAATGCTTTGTGACTAGCAGAGGCCTGTTGTGGAATACTCGCCCATCAGTATTCTAATCAGCCTCTATAAGTAACAACTGAAGAGTGGGAATGGATGTGTGACATTTGTGCGGTTCTCCAAGACTCCACAAAAATGGTGAGCGGTGATGACGCCAATATCAGTGCAACAATCCCAATTCTGTGCCTATTTAAACAGTCACTGGAGACAATTAAACATGAAGCTTTGCATGCGGTCCAGGTAGAGATGGAGAAAGACATGAGACAGGGAGATAATACCCATCACCTCTCTACTGTCCAGAATCCCGGAGTGTCTATCAGCCATAACCTCCTTCTTCTCCTCTCGCTTCCTCAAACTCAATGTGGACCAATCTGAACTCATCATCTTTCCTCCATCTCATAGATCTTCCTTACCTGACCTATCTATCGCAATTAGCGACATCACGCTTTCCCCCGTTCCGGAAGTCCACTGACTCGGAGTAACTCTTGACTCTGCCCTGTCCTTCAGATCCAAGCTCTTTCCACCTCCTGTCGCCTCCAGCTCAAAAATATCTCCAGAATCCGTCCTTTCCTCAACCGTCAATCTACTAAAATGCTTGTGCATGCCCTCATCATCTCCCGCCTTGACTACTGCAACCAACATCCTTTTCTGTGGCCTCCCTGCTAACACCCTTCAACTCTCCAGTCCATCCTTAACTCTGCTGCCCAACTGATTCATCTCTCTCCTCGCTACTTTTCCGCTCCCCCCTCTGCAAACCTCTTCACTGGCTCCCATTCCCTCAGCGTATCCATATATCTCTGAACTAATCTCCCGATATCTTCCCTCACATAATCTCCGGTCCTCCCAAGACCTCCTTCTCTCCTCCACACTTTTTCGCTCCTCACCCAACCTGCCTCCAAAACTTCTCCTGAATATCCCCCATCCTCTGGAATTCTTTGCCCCAACATGTCCGACTATCAACCACCTTTGGATTCTTCAGACGGAACCTGAAAACCCACCTCTTCAGGAAAGCCTACAGCCTGCACTGACCCCGCTGCCTCCTCACCACTACTGAAGCTACCGCCTCACCAACATCAAAGCTCCTGCAACCCTCAACCTACTGTCTCCTTCTCCACTACTATTACAGGTGCGATCACTGAGGAATACATTCCTACAACAAGGATTCCATCCACTGTTAATAGATGAGCAGATCCACAGGGCTACAAGGTTCCGAAGAAACAGCCTCCTGTATGACAAACTGAGAGATGATAACAACAGGGTACCTCTTGTGGTCACATACAACCACCACATGAGCATCCTAAGGAAAATTGGTGCTGATCTTCAATCCATATTCCATAGAGATCACAAACTGAAAGACATATTCCCAGAACTACCACTTCTCTCCTACAAACAGCCACCTAACTGAAGGAATTTCCTTGTCAGAAGTGTCCTCTCATTACCATCAGTGACTGGCACATTCCCCTGTAACAATAAAAAATACAAAACTTGTACCCACGTATTACCAACAAATATAGTCCGTGTACCAAGCACAAATCAGGACTACAAGGTCATGGGTTCCTGTTCTTGTACATCCTCCAACGCGGTGTACATGATAGAATGTACGAGGTGCCCTGGAAGTATTTATATTTGGGAAACTATGCAAAGACTACAAACTAGGATGAATCTACCACAGACACAAAATCAAGAATGAAATGGACACACCGGTGGGAAAACATTTCTCTGGACCTAGACAGAGTGTGACAGATTTAAAAGTCTTAATACTAAAAGGTAATTTGAAGGACCACAGGGAAAGAAAAATTTGGGAATACAAACTAATGAATATGTTTAATTTGTTGACACTAGGACTCAATTTAACACCTGGATACAATTCACACCTCCACCTGACTTACTCCAGATAACTAAGAACATTAAGGTACCGTCACATTAAGCGACGCTGCAGCGATATAGACAACGATGCCGATCGCTGCAGTGTCGCTGTTTAGTCGTTGTGTGGTTGCTGGAGAGCTGTCACACAGACAGCTCTTCAGCGACCAACGATGCCGAGGTCCCCGGGTAACCAGGGTAAACATCGGGTTACTAAGCGCAGGGCCGCGCTTAGTAACCCGATGTTTACCCTGGTTACCATTGTAAATGTAAAAAAAAAAAAAACACTACATACTTACATTCCGGTGTCTGTCGCGTCCCCCGGCGTCAGCTTCCCTGCACTGTGTAAGCGCCGGCCGTAAAGCAGAGCGGTGATGTCACCGCTGCGCTCTGCTTTACGGCCGGCCGGCGCTGACACAGTGCAGGGAAGCTGACGCCGGGGGACGCGACAGACACCGGAATGTCAGTATGTAGTGTTTTTTTTTTTTTACATTTACAATGGTAACCAGGGTAAATATCGGGTTACTAAGTGTGGCCCTGCGCTTAGTAACCCGATGTTTACCCTGGTTACAAGTGAACACATCGCTGGATCGGCGTCACACACGCCGATTCAGCGATGTCAGCGGGTGATCCAACGACGAAATAAAGTTCAAGACTTTCGGCTCCGACCAACGATGTCACAGCAGGATCCTGATCGCTGCTGCGTGTCAAACACAACGATATCGCTATCCAGGACACTGCAACGTCACAGATCGCTATCGTTATCGTTCTAAAGTTGCTCAGTGTGAAGGTACCTTTATTCCCACTGCCTCTCCTTTTGTAAGAAAATGCCTAATTTAAGATTACCTTGGCTTATCTATGGACTCATCACACTTCCCACCCCCTAACAAATGTCCTACTGTAGTATTCTTTAAATGTTTTGCTTGTTTCTTATTAATCTATTTGTAATCTTACCTGAAGAAGGAGCCACTGTGCTCTGAAAGCTTGCAAACATTATTTTCTGGTTAACCAATAAAGTTATCACTCCTAGAATACTTCTGTCATCATTGGGCAGAAAAGTATTCACATACACTATCCTATAGAATGTAAGCCCGCAAGGGCAGGGTCCTCACCCCTCTGTATCAGTCTTTAATTGCTAGTTTGCTTACTTTAAGTGATATCCCAATAATAATAATAATCCCAACTTCATCTCATCTGCACAGCACAAAATTGGTTAGCAATGAGGAGGTGGAGGCTGATGAGGAGGAACAGGACCTGGCTGATAGCACAAAAGAGGGTAGCACCCACACAAGCTTCATTGTGTCTTCCTGATGTGGATAGGCTGAGGATGTGAATGAGAAGGAAGAGAGGGAGGAGGAGATCGAAAGTTGTCATCATGGTGGAGACAGGGAAGTGTTGGCTCCAAGGAGTTTGGTACATATGGCCAACTTTATGTACCACTGCTTTTCCCTCATGATACCCTCGCATTACATTCATCTGGTCTGATAAAAGAGTACTGGCTGCTCACTCTGCTAGGCCCACACTACAAGGATACTTTGCATATCTTCTTCCTGAGGTGGAGAGGTCTTTTAAAATGGTGTTATACCAGAATGCCAATGTGGAAAATATGTTGAAAAAATTCCCATCAGGCAATGCCAGCTTCCCTGCCAAATCAAATAGGAGAGGTAAGATAGAAACACACCCGGTACAGCAGAGGCAGGGGTAAAGGCCTGGGTCAGTTTTATGACACCCTCACAGCATCTATGCCCTCATGGCTGGGTATTTTTGACAAGGAAGGAAAAGTTTTAAAAGATGGTCAAACAATACCTTGACATCCAAACCAGGGTATTCCCTAAATCCTCTGCGACTCTGAGCTATTGGGTCTCAAAGCTGACACCTGGCATGAACTGTTCCTTAAAGCATTGAAGTTATGGTGCTGCTATGATGTTAGTGTCTTGTCTGAGCAGATTTTTAGTGGCACAAGGGGTCATAACAGACAGGCGTTTTCTCCTGTCAACAGAGAATGCAGACAGGCTCACTCTCAAAAAAATTAACAATGCCTGGATTAGCCCACACTTTTGCACAACACCAGATGACAGCAGCATATACAGAATTTTTAATATTCAATATTTTAATGAGGCCCACTAGTTGTTTCCTTTCAGGGGGCTATGGATGACCCTCATAATTTTGTATGGCTTTGCCCTTTCTGCAAAGCTAGTATGAGTACAGTCATGGCCAAAAATTTTGAAAATGAGACAAATATTAATTTTTCCAAAGTCTACTGCTTCATTTTTTCTAATGGCAATTTGCATATACTCCTGAATGTCAGAGTGATCAGCTTAACAGCAATTACTGTACTTGCAAAGTCAATATTTGCCCAGAAAATGAACTTTAACCCCCAAAACACATTTCAACATCATTGCAGTCCTGCCTTAAAAGGAGCAGCTAACATCGTTTTAGTGATTGGTCCATTAACACAGGTGTGGGTGTTGATGAGGACAGGGCTGGCGATCAATCAGTCATGATTAAGTAAGAATGACATCACTGGACACTTTAAAAGGAGGCTGGTGCTTGGTATCATTGTTTCTCTTCAGTTAACCATGGTTATTTCTAAAGAAACACGTGCAGCCATCATTGCACTGCACAAAAATGGCCTAACAGGGAAGAGTATCGCAGCTACAAAGATTGCACCTCAGTCAACAATCTATCGCATCATCAAGAACTTCAAGGAGAGAGCTTCCATTGTTGTCAAAAAGGCTCCAGGGAGCCCAAGAAAGACCAGCAAGCGCCAGGACCATATCTTAAAACTGTTTCAGCTGCGGGATCGGACTACCAGCAGTGCCGAGCTTGCTCAGGAATGGCAGCAGGCTGGTGTGAGTGCTTCTGCACGCACTGTGAGGCGGAGACTCTTTGAGCAAGGCCTGGTTTTAAGGAGGGCAGCAAAGAAGCCACTTCTCTCCAGAAAAAAACATCAGGGACCGACTGATATTCTGCAAAAGGTACAGGGAGTGGACTGCTGAGGACTGGGGCAAAGTCATTTTCTCTGATGAATCCCTTCTTCGATTGTTTGGGACATCTGGAAAACAGCTTATTCGGAGAAGAAGAGGTGAGCGCTACCACCAGTCTTGTCTCATGCCAACTGAAAAGCATCCTGAAACCATTCATGTGTGGGGTTGCTTCTCAGCCAAGGGAATCGGCTCACTCACAGTCTTGCTTAAAAACACAGCCATGAATAAAGAATGGTACCAGAATGTCCTCCAAGAGCAACTTCTCCCAACCGTCCAAGAGCAGTTTGGCGCCCAACAATGCCTTTTCCAGCATGATGGAGCACCTTGCCATAAAGCAAAGGTGATAACTAAATGGCTCATGGAACAAAACATAGAGATTTTGGGTCCATGGCCTGGAAACTCCCCAGATCTTAATCCCATTGAGAACTTGTGGTCAGTCATCAAGAGACGGGTGGACAAACAAAAACCAACAAATTCTGGCAAAATGCAAGCATTGATTATGCAAGAATGGACAGCTATCAGTCAGGATTTAGTCCAGAAGTTGATTGAGAGCATGTCAGGGAGAATTGCAGAGGTCTTGAAGAAGAAGGGTCAGCACTGCAAATATTGACTTGCTGCATTAACTCATTCTAACTGTCAATATAACCTATTGGTACTCATAATATGATTGCAATTATATTTCTGTATGTGATATAAACATCAGACAAACACTAATAAAAACCAGAGGGCAGCAGATCATGTGAAAATATAATTTTGATGTCATTCTCAAAACTTTTGGCCATGACTGTATATAAGTAAATAAAGTACACTTTCAAAATGTTTAAGTTCAAAAACGTTTTTACATGGTTATTGTTACATTAAGGTGGCATGTAGTGTTGAGCCATACCTTCCGATATCCAGAAATATCGGTATTGGATTGGCCGATATTCAACAAATATCAGATATCGCCGATACCGATACCAATGCAAGTCAATAGGACAAAAATATCGGAATTAAAATAAACCCTTTCTTTCCTTGTAGGTTAATTCAACATGAAGGAAAACAACTAAGAATAATGTAGGATGTATTAGGGAGGTGGAGGAGACATTAGCCCCTTCATGACCCAGCCTATTTTGACCTTAATGACCTGGCCGTTTTTTGCAATTCTGACCAGTGTCCCTTTATGAGGTAATAACTCAGGACCGCTTCAACGGATCCTAGCGGTTCTGAGACTGTTTTTTCGTGACATATTGGGCTTCATGTTAGTGGTAAATTTAGGTCAATAAATTCTGCGTTTATTTGTGATAAAAATGGAAATTTGGCGAAAATTTTGAACATTTCACAATTTTCACATTTTGAATTTTTATTCTGTTAAACCAGAGAGTAATATGACCCAAAACAGTTAATAAATAACATTTCCCACATGTATGCTTTACATCAGCACAATTTTGGAAACAAAATTTTTTTTTGCTAGGAAGTTATAAGGGTTAAAATTTGACCAGCGATTTCTCATTTTTACAACGAAATTTACAAAACCATTTTTTTAGGAACCACCTCACATTTGAAGTCAGTTTGAGGGGTCTATATGGCTGAAAATACCCAAAAGTGACACCATTCTAAAAACTTTACCCCTCAAGGTACTCAAAACCACATTCAAGAAGTTTATTAACCCTTCAGGTGCTTCACAGCAGCAGAAGCAACATGGAAGGAAAAAATGAACATTTAACTTTTTAGTCACAAAAATTATCTTTTAGCAACAATTTTTTTATTTTCCCAATGGTAAAAGGAGAAACTGAACTACGAAAGTTGTTGTACAATTTGTCCTGGGTACGCTGATACCTCATATGTGGGGGTAAACCACTGTTTGGGCGCACGGCAGGGCTTGGAAGGGAAGGAGCGCCATTTGACTTTTTTAATGAAAAATTGGCTCCACTCTTTAGCGGACACCATGTCACGTTTGGAGAGCCCCCGTGTGCATAAAAATTGGAGCTCCCCCACAAGTGACCCCATTTTGGAAACTAGACGCCCCAAGGAACTTATTTAGATGCATAGTGAGCACTTTGAACCCCCAGGTGCTTCAGAAATTGATCCGTAAAAATGAAAAAGTACTTTTTTTTCACAAAAAATTTTTTTAGCCTCAATTTTTTCATTTTCACATGGGCAAAAGGATAAAATGGATCCTAAAATTTGTTGGGCAATTTCTCTTGAGTACACTGATACCTCACATGTGGGGGTAAACCACTGTTTGGGCACATGGTAAGGCTCGGAAGGGAAGGAGCGCCATTTGACTTTTTGAATGAAAAATTATCTCCATCGTTAGCGGACACCATGTCGCGTTTGGAGAGCCCCTGTGTGCCTAAACATTGGAGCTCCCCCACAACTGACCCCATTTTGGAAACTAGATCCCCCAAGGAACTTATCTAGATGCATATTGAGCACTTTAAACCCCCAGGTGCTTCACAGAAGTTTATAACGCAGAGCCATGAAAATAAAAAATAATTTTTCTTTCCTCAAAAATGATTTTTGAGCCTGGAATTTCCTATTTTGCCAAGAGTAATAGGAGAAATTGGACACCAAATGTTGTTGTTCAGTTTGTCCTGAGTACGCTGATACCCCATATGTGGGGGTAAACCACTGTTTGGGCGCACGGCAGGGCTCGGAAGGGAATGCACGCCATTTGCCTTTTTCTTTCTTTCAATGTTCTTTTTATTGCATATTGTTAAGATTTACAAACATTTTGAGAGAGTAAAATAAGTGACATAAAGAACAAAAAAAAAAAGACGCAATCAAGAGATCATCAAGTTTTAACCAAGATACAGCTCTAAAAAATAATGTTATAAGTCTCTCAAAGGTGATCAGAACCGTAACATTTGTCAAAATGGCTAGCGATTGCCTTCTTATAAAGAGAAACAATATTTGTCATTTGTCAATACAAAAGGTAGATAAGGATGAGAAAAGAAAAGAGAGACAAGTAGGTGTGACTAAGAGAAGAGAAAAGGAGTGAGGGAGGGTAGAGGGAGTGAGGGAGGGAAGAGGGGGACACACTGGGATGAGTACTCATATTTAATAGTTATATCTCAGAGTGGAATATATTCTGAGTCCTGAATCGGGCCCAGGGGTTCCAGATGTTTTGAAATTTTGTGTACGAGTGGTTAGTTTTGGCTGCAAGTTCCTCTATGCGGTACAGTTGGTCTATTTTGAGATAAATTTGCTTAATTGAGGGTGTAGTTTTAGTGTTCCAATTTGAAGGAATCAAGGATTTACCCGCAGCCAAAATGAATTGTGATAATTTAGAAGCTTTCTCGTCTCCTGGCCACAGTGGTAGGTTCAGGAAGACGTTTTCCGGTTTTAAAGGAGTGCTTTTCCCCAATAAATCTTGGATGATTGAGGCTAACGCCTTCCATAGGGGGGAGAGAGATTGGCATGTCCACCACATGTGCAAATAGTTGCCGACATCTGCCCCACATCTCCAACAGTCAGAATTAGATGAGTGATACCATTTCTTGATTTGACTGGGAGTTAAATACCATCTGGAAATAATTTTAAATGAATTTTCTTGGATGCGCACACAGGCAGAGGGACCATGTGAATTTTTATATATATATTTGATTTGAGGCTCTGAGAAGGAAGTGGTTAGATCTTTCTCCCATCTAGCTAAGTATGCCCTTTTCATTGAGGTGTCTAATTGGAGTAGGGATTGGTATATTATCGATAGAGACTTAGTGGGTATTTTTGATCTGGCACATAGTGTTTCATAAAGGGTTAGTGATCTACTAAAGTCAATAGATTGGCGGTGGTGGCGAATGATATGAGAAATTTTACCATATTGTAGAAAAGTTAGACCTGAGAGTCCTGGGATTTGAAGTAAATCCTGTAGAGGAAGAAGAGTCCCATCCACGATCAATTGCTCAAGTGGGATATGGGCCGCACGGCTTGGTAGTGTGTCTACGATGTCAGTGACCATAGTCAGTGGTGAGATAGGGGGTGCTAGTGATGGGCCGACTTTCTTCCATATTTTAAAAGTAGCAGAAGTGTAGATATTTTGTAATTTACATGGAGTTACATCTTTAGCATAACCTAATAACATGGAGTGTAGAGGTATAGGGGACAATGCTTCTTCAATGCTTAACCATTGTTTATCTACTGATTTCCTGATCCAGTGGATCGTTCTTGTAATATGGGCTGCTTGATAGTATTTTGAAATATCTGGAGCTCCAATCCCACCCAAATCTTTTGGAAGGGAAAGCGTTTTGGCATTAATGCGTGATTTACCCTTGCCATTTGGCTTTTTAAATGGAAAATTAGCTCCAATCATTAGCAGACACCATGTCACGTTTGGAGAGCCCCTGTGTGCCTAAACATTGGAGATCCCCCACAAATGACCCCATTTTGGAAACTAGACCCCGAAAGGAACTTATCTAGATGTGTGGTGAGCACTTTGAACCCCCAAGTGCTTCACAGAAGTTTATAATGCAGAGCCGTGAAAATAATAAATACGTTTTATTTCCTCAAAAATAATTATTTAGCCCAGAATTTTTTATTTTCCCAAGGGTTACAGGAGAAATTGGACCCCAAAAGTTGTTGTCCAGTATCTCCTGAGTACGCTGATACCCCATGTGTGGGGGTAAACCACTGTTTGGGCACACGTCGGGGCTCAGAAGGGAAGTAGTGACTTTTGAAATGCAGACTTTGATGGAATGGTCTGCAGGCGTCAAGTTGCGTTTGCAGAGCCCCTGGTGTGCCTAAACAGTAGAAACCCCCCACAAGTGACCCCATTTTAGAAACTAGACCCCCCAAGGAACTTATCTAGATATGTGGTTAGCACTTTGAACCCCCAAGTGCTTCACAGACGTTTACAACGCAGAGCTGTGAAAATAAAAAATCATTTTTCTTTCCTCAAAAATGATGTTTTAGCAAGCATTTTTTTATTTTCACAAGGGTAACAGGAGTAATTGGACCCCAGAAATTGTTGCGCAGTTTGTCCTGAGTATGCTGGTACCCCATATGTGGGGGTAAACCACTGTTTGGGCACACGTCGGGGCTCGGAAGTGAGGGGGCACCATTTGACTTTTTGAATACAAGATTGGCTGGAATCAATGGTGGCGCCATGTTGCGTTTGGAGACCCCTGATGTGCCTGAACAGTGGTAACCCCTCAATTCTAACTCCAACACTAACCCCAACACACCCCTAACCCTAATCCCAACTGTAGCCATAACCCTAATCACAACCCTAACCACAACCCGAATTTAACTCTAACCCTAAGGCTATGTGCCCACGTTGCGGATTCGTGTGAGATTTTTCAGCATCATTTTTGAAAAATCCGCGGGTAAAAGGCACTGCGTTTTACCTGCGGATTTACCACGGATTTCCAGTGTTTTTTGTGCGGATTTCACCTGTGGATTCCTATTGAGGAACAGGTGTAAAACGCTGCGGAATCCGTACAAAAAATTGACATGCTGCGGAAAATACAACGCAGCGTTTCCGCGCTGAATTTTCCGCACCATGGGCACAGTGGATTTGGTTTTCCATAGGTTTACATGGTACTGTAAACCTGATGGAACACTGCTGCGAATCCGCACTGGCCAATCCGCTGCGGATCCGCAGCCAAATCCACACCGTGTGCACATAGCCTAATTCTAAAGGTATGTGCACACGCTGCGGAAAATGCTGCGGATCCGCAGCAGTTTCCCATGAGTTTACAGTTCAAAGTAAACCTATGGGAAACAAAAATCGCTGTACACATGCTGCGGAAAAACTGCACGGAAACGCAGCAGTTTACACTCCGCAGCATGTCACTTCTTTCTGCGGATTCCGCAGCGGTTTTTCAACTGCTCCAATAGAAAACCGCAGTTGTAAAACCGCAGTGAAATGCGCAGAAAAACCGTGGTAAATCCGCCATAAATCCGCAGCGGTTTAGCACTGCGGATTTATCAAATCCGCAGCGGAAAAATCTGCAGAGGACCAGAATACGTGTGCAAATGCCCTAACCCTAACCCTAACCCTATTCTAACCTTAGTGGAAAAAAAAAAATCTTTATTTTATTATTGTCCCTACCTATGGGGGTGACAAAGGGGGGGGGGGGGTCATTTACTATTTTTTTTTTATTTTGATCACTGTGATAGGTTATATGTCAGTGATCAAAATGCACTTTGGAACGAATCTGCCGGCCGGCAGATTCGGCGGGCGCACTGCGCATGCGCCTGCCATTTTGGAAGATGGCGGCGCCCAGGGAGAAGACGGACGGACCCCGGGAGGATCGGTAAGTATGATGGGGTGGGGGGAGCACGAGGTGGTGGATCGGAGCATGGGCGGGTGGATCGGAACGCGGGGGGTGGATCGGAGCACGGGGGGGTGGATCGGAGCATGGGGGGTGGATTGAAGCATGGAGGGGTGGATCAGAGCACGGGGGGGTTGGATCGAAGTGCAGGGGGGTGGATCGGAGCACGGGGGTGATTAGAGCACGGGGGGAGCGGACAAGAGCACGGGGGGAGCGGAGCACATGACGGAGGGGAGCCGGAGCAGTGTACCGGACAGATCAGTGGCTTGGGGGGACGATCGGTGCGTGGGGGGGGGCAGATGAGTGTTTCCAGCCATGGCCGATGATATTGCAGCATCGGCCATGGCTGGATTGTAATATTTCACCAGTTATAATAGGTGAAATATTACAAATCGCTCTGATTGGCTGTTGAAAGTGAAACTGCCAATCAGAGCGATCGTAGCCACGGGGGGTGAAGCCACCCCCCCTGGGCTAAAGTACCACTCCCCCTGTCCCTGCAGATCGGGTGAAATGGGAGCTAACCCTTTCACCCGATCTGCAGGGACGCGATCTTTCCATGACGCCACATAGGCATCATGGGTCGGATTGGCACCGACTTTCATGACGCCTACGTGGCGTCAAAGGTCGGGAAGGGGTTAAAGGCATAGAGGTTTAGCCCAATCAAATGGAATAGCAGGAATTAATTTTTTTTTAAGACGTTCAGAGTTACAAAAAAATTGACTATTGTAAGATTGCTCTCACTAAGTGTATTGGGGGACACTCGCTTGGCACGGGATTGACGTAGTCAGGCACGATTTTTCCAAACAAAACAGTCTATACGGTTTATTAAAGGTCATAAACCGGGTTATGCACAGTCCATGTTATACATTCCATAGAACACAATAGGCACCAACTGGTGATATTAACTTGCAGCTTTATATTGCAAACTTCATATACGGCTTGAACTCACGGACAGTAAACATGCTGGACCTCTCACTTCGCCCAGTTACCATGGGTGTCCATACGCCGTACACTTCACCAATGTCCCAAGTCACATACAGCGCATATGACACTGGGTCGCGGTCTCTAAACACGCTGAACCTCACTCTGTTCAGTCACCGTGGGAGACCACACAGTTCATGGAACATTACAAGCACCAACAGTCTGTAAAGGTACCTGACGGGAGCTCCAGCTCCACCTGCTGACTCGTCAGTCCATTCCTCCGGGAAAGCTGCCTCACAGGGATCACCAACTTGCCTGGCGGCATATCTTAGTCAGTCCAGACCCACCGAAGGACGGTAGCTTTCCCACATGAACCGCACATGTGACCTGTCCAGGTGCTATTCAGGACCCCGTTCAACACCCCAGGCCACCCGCAAGTCCAAAGCCCCACCATGTGCTCTTCAGAACTCCTACTCCCAGGAAATTCAACACAGGTTGTTCAGTGTGCTATTCAAGACTCCTACTCCCAGGAAAATCCAACACACCCGGCTCA
Organism: Ranitomeya imitator; assembly: GCF_032444005.1. Classification (NCBI taxonomy): domain Eukaryota; kingdom Metazoa; phylum Chordata; class Amphibia; order Anura; family Dendrobatidae; genus Ranitomeya; species Ranitomeya imitator. The sequence continues at coordinate 622,151,283 of NC_091282.1, forward strand.
CCAGGTCCAAAGCCCCACCATGTGCTATTCAGAACTCCTACTCCCAGGAAATTCAACACAGGTGGTTCAGTGTGCTATTCAGGGATCCGGTCCTTCTCCCAGGACCTCCCAACACACAGGCTCTCCAGGAACCTCCACAGGAACCATACACAGGAACCATACTCAGGGACCATACTCAGGGACCATACACAGGGACCATCCAGAGGGAACATGTGACCCACACCCTGGGCATATTATATACCCTTAAACCACTCCCCTGGGTGGGAGTGTGGATGTGTGGCTAGTTTGTCCCACCCATCTCACACAACTAGCCTAGTAAGTCTCCCTTACAGCTACATCATACATATACACTCTTGAAGGACTACAGGTCCCAGAACAACAACATTGCATCAGACTTACTACGCAGACTCCCTCTGCGACACATATCGGCCATTCACAACACAGCCAGTCACTGTTTCACCACGATAATCACAATAGGTATGCCTCCATGCACATCCCAAGGAGCACTCACAGCGCCCCCTAGCTGTCACAGGGGTCACTGCATCACACTATGTTAAGATTTTTTATATTTTGTCAGATATTTATGTTTCACTACTTCCATGCTCTTCACCTTCTTTTTTACTTCTCCCACACTTTCTTCTTCATCATCCTCAGCATCAGCATCTTTTTCATCAACTTCTCCTTCACCTTATTCATCTTCTTCTACTTTACCTTCTTCCTATTATTCTTTTTTTTACATTCTTCATATTCTTTTTATTCAACTATTATTCTTCTTCATATTCAACTTCTTCATCTTCATATTCTTCTTCTTCATCATATTCTTATTTGTGACAGGCATTCCTGTAGTTGTTATCTATAAAAGTTTGAAGATTACACCTTCCGTTCTGCCTGTCACAAAAGATTTACAACAGGATTTGTCCGCGTTCAGTTTGGCCTGCAGCAGCAGGTTTTTTCCAGGGGCACCACAAGGAGGAACGGACTCACCCCCATACACTGCTTAGTCTTCTTCTGCTTATAATTTAGATAATATCTTTTGCCCTGATTTTTAGTCTTATGCTTAATGTCCTTCTGCTTTTTGTTCTGCAGCTTCTTGTTCTTCTGCTTCTCGGTCTCCAGGGTCGTCGTCTCCAGGGTCGTCGTCTCCAGGGTCATCGTCTCCGGGGTTGTTGTCTTCTTCAGGGTGGTCTTCAGGGTCGTCATCTCCAGGGTCGTCGTCTCAGGGGTCGTCATCTCCGGGGTCATCGTAGTCTTTGGGGTGGTCTTCAGGGTCGTCGTCTTTAGGGTCTTGAACTTGGAAATGTAGCAGAAGGTACAAGAAGGCTCAGGAACTGCTGAGAACCAGCTGACGGTACTGGAACCCGGATGGGTAGCTGAAGGTACAAGAGCCAATGGAACTACCGAGGACCAGCTGATGGTACTGGAACCCGGTTACTAAGCAGGAGGTACACATGCCAGAAAGCACTACCAAGGACCACCAGATGTTGGTGGAACTCGGACACCCAGAAGGAGGCACCTAAGGCAAAGGCTCTGCCTGGAACCAGCTGATGGTACTGGAACCAGGATGGGGAGCAGAAGGTACAAGAGCAAAAGATACTGCCGAAAAACAGCTGATGGTACTGGAACCCAGATGGGTGGCCGAAGGTACAAGAGCCAATGGAACTACTGAGGACCAACTGATGGTACTGGAACCCGGTTACTAAGCAGGAGATACCCGTGCCAGAAAGCACTACCAAGAACTAAGGGCTCTGCCTGGAACCAGCTGACGGTACAGGAACCAGGGGGACCTATTCAAGCTTGTCTTCCTAAGAACCAGCTAATGGTGATGGAACTCAGATAGGCAGCAAAAGGTCCACAGGAAAAAAAAAATTGATAGGCCATGAGCCGGCCGTAGTTACCAAAAATCCACCGTCCTACGGGGGAGCTTGTCCTATTGGCACTACGGAACCAGCCTTGATTGCCAGTTCCCGCAGCTCACATAGGAAGCACCTAAACTGCAGGCACCATAGCGTCGGCTAACCCGACCACAACACGACAGTACAACGTATTGGAGGCAACGTGACCTTGACACTACCCGGAAAGAGCTGGCGTGCTGGAACCGGGCTGGGCAGGAGGGAGTACCCGTGCCAAGGACACTTCAGAGCAGCAACTGGCGGTGTTGGAGCCCAGGGATTACATGAGAAATAGAGTGTAGGCTGAGGCCTAATTGGAGCAAATTGAAAGAGAACCTTTAACCACCCCCAGGCATTTGCAACTAAAAGAACTACCTTGTGCAGCACTAATGCTGCACAAGGAAAAGAAGGTGGCTCTTTTAATTATGCTCCTTGCACACGCTGACCTATGTGTGGGAGCACACATAGGTGTGAGGAGCCCTTGATTTATTGTCTATACTTACCTGCTGCTTTATTGTGGTCATACCTCATTGGCACTTTTTGTGCTTTCTAAGTTATACTGCATACTCTTGTCTATATACAGTGGTTATATTAGTAGCACTGTTGCACTTTCATTATGTTTCAGTATATTGCTGCAAACGTTCTGACAGTGCTGTTGGCATTGTAGCACTTTAGTTTTATATATTTCTCTGTGCTTTTTTGAATATTATTATTACATATAGTGGCTATCTTGATATACCTTGACACCAGCAGTACCATTGTATTATCTTACAGCACATTTTTGGTTTTTGTTTATTTTGATATTAGTAGCACTGTTGCACCTTCATTGTATTGTTGCTAATTTTCTGACAGTACTATTTCAGCACTTTAGTTGCATATTATTTCCATATATATATTTTTGTGTGTGTGGATTGCACATCATTATTGCATATGGTGCCTTTTTTAGAAATATCTTGATATTAGCTGTCCTATTGCACTTTTATTTGCAATTTTGCACAATTTTGTGATTTTTGCATTTCATACAATCCATAATATTCTTTTTATTGCACTTTGCACTGTTTATGAGTAGTGTTTATATTCCCTAAAATATTTATTTTTTCTTATTATTTTTAATGAATTTTGGTGGTTGTATATAATTCTCATACTTTTGGTTTTTTTTGAGGATTTATCACATTATAAGTAAAGGTTACTAATTATTATATTATTTGGGTTGTCCTATAAATACTATTATATGTGCTCCTATCTATCAGCTATATTTGGTGAATATATTATTTTATTTTGTATTACTTTCAATAAATATTATTTTTTAATACTGTCAATTTTCTGCACTCCTTATTTGGGAGGATTGAATTGTTGACTGTGCAGACAGCACTTCCGGGCAGCAACTGGCGGTGTTGGAGCACAGGGTCAATGCTAGAAACTGAGTGGAGAACTTGCCGCACACACAGCAGGGGAGCAGCTGGCATTATTGAACCCCAATAACAGAGGAGCAACTGTTGACTGTGCAGACAGCATGTCCGAGCAGCAACTGGCGGTGTTGGAGCCCAGGGTCAATGCTAGAAACTGAGTGGAGAACTTGCCGCACACACAGCAGGGGAGCAGCTGGCGTTACTGAACCCCAATAACAGAGGAGCAACTGTTGACTGTGCAGACAGCACTTTCGGGCAGCAACTGGCGGTGTATTCACACTGCGGGGCTGGGATACATGGGCATGCGCAGTGCAAATCTTCACCTCTCACTCATCTCCTTCTGCCTTCTTCAGACTGTGTGGTGTCATGGCCGTGACATGCGATTAGGGATCAGCTGACGGCTAGTGTTGAGCATTCCGATACCGCAAGTATCGGGTATCGGCCGATACTTGCGGTATCGGAATTCCGATACCGAGTTCCGATACTTTTGTGGTATCGGGAATCGGTATCGGATCCATATTAATGTGTAAAATAAAGAATTAAAATAAAAATATTTAAATGCTCACCTCTCCGGAGGCCCCTGGACATCACCGCTGGTAACCGGCAGCCTTCTTTGTTTAAAATGAGCGCGTTTAGGGACTTCCATGACGTCACGGCTTCTGATTGGTCGCGTGCCGCTCATGTGACCGCCACGCGACCAATCAGAGACCGCGACGTCATTCTCAGGTCCTAAACTCCTCATTCTAGGAATTTAGGACCTGAGAATGACGTCGCGGCTTCTGATTGGTCGCGTGGCGGTCACATGAGCGGCACGCGACCAATCAGAAGCCGCAACGTCATTCTCAGGTCCTAAACGCGCTCATTTTAAGCAAAGAAGGCTGCCGGTTACCAGCGGTGATGTCCAGGGGCCTCCGGAGAGGTAACTATATCAATATTTTTTATTTTAATTCTTTATTTTACACATTAATATGGACCCCAGGGCCTGAAGGAGAGTTTCCTCTCCTTCAGCCCTTGGGAACCTGTTGTGAATTCTGTGGCAGAGCTCCCTCCTGTGGTCACAAGTGGTACTTCGGCTGATTCTCTCTGGGAGCTTCCGTTTGTGGAGGAAAGTGGTACTGCGGCTTCTGAGTTTCCTCCCTCAGGTGATCTGGTGAGGTCGTTAGGTGCTTCTCTACTTAACTCCACCTAATGCTTTGATCCATGCTTCCTGTCAATGTTCCAGTGTTGGACTTGTTTTTCCCTGGATCATTCCTGTGGCCTGCTGCTCTGCATAGCTAAGTTCTTCCTTGCTATTTGTTTGCTATTTTTTCTGTCCAGCTTGTCTAATTGTTTTGCTGGAAGCTCTGGGACGCAAAGGGTGTACCTCCGTGCCGTTAGTTCGGTACGGAGGGTCTTTTTGCCCCCTTTGCGTGGTTTTCTTTAGGGTTTTGTGTAGACCGCAAAGTTATCTTTCCTATCCTCGCTCTGTTAAGAAAGTCGGGCCTCACTTTGCTGAATCTATTTCATCCCTACGTTTGTCTTTTCATCTTAACTCACAGTCATTATATGTGGGGGGCTGCCTTTTCCTTTGGGGTATTTCTCTGAGGCAAGGTAGGCTTATTTTCTATCTTCAGGCTAGTTAGTTTCTCAGGCTGTGCCGAGTTGCATAGGCAGAGTTAGGCGCAATCCACGGCTGCCTCTAGTGTTGTTTGGAGAGGATTAGGGATTGAGGTCTGCAGAGTTCCCACGTCTCAGAGCTCGTTCTATTATTTTGGGTTATTGTCAGATCACTGTATGTGCTCTGACCGCTATGTCCATTGTGATACTGAATTGCCTATCACAACAGTACAGGAAGCCCAAAGTGCTAATGATTCTCAATAGAGGGAAAAAAGAAGTTCTGAGACCATTTTTTTTTCTTTGCACCGTGTTTTGCCTTTTTTTTCCCCTAGACATTTGGGTGGTTCAGGACACAGGTGTAGCAATGGACATTAAAGGTCTGTCTTCATGTGTGGATCAGCTCACGGCAAGAGTTCAAAATATTCAAGATTTTGTGGTTCAGAATTCTTTGTTAGAACCGAGAATTCCTATTCCAGATTTGTTTTTTGGAGATAGAACTAAATTTCTGAGTTTCAAAAATAATTGTAAACTATTTCTGGCTTTGAAACCTCGCTCCTCTGGTGACCCAGTTCAACAGGTTAGGATCGTCATTTCTTTTTTGCGTGGCGACCCTCAGGACTGGGCATTTTCTCTTGCGTCAGGAGATCTCATTACGAAGGAAAGTCCCACCTCCGGGACGGTTTCACGGTATGAGGGGACACATTTTGTAAGTGTTAAGTTCAGCGTGTGCAAGGAGCATAACTAAAAGAGCCACCTTTTCCTTGTGCAGTATTAGTACTGCACAAGGTGGCTCTATCAGTTACAAACACCTGGGGGGTAAAGGTTCCCTTTAATTTCTGTAGTAGTGTGAGTGTGAGTAGTGTGTAGTGTGAGTAGTGAGCTGCACTCACACAGAGACCGTGCAGACAGCCATGAACGGTGCTGCAAGGCCAAAAAAAGCTCCTCTATGTAATCCTATATAGTGTTTTTCCACAATCTAGCAGGATACGGATGGAAACCCACTAGTAGGATAAACTTGAAGAAATGTGCAGCACGCTGCACTAATTGAAAAAAGGACAATGGAACAGTATGAGGCAGTGACGTATCCTGAGCTGACTACGACCAGCTGTGGCTGCAGACCAGACTACAGAGTGAGCTGCACTCACACAGACACCTTGCAGACAGCCGTGAACAGTGCTGCAAGGCAAAAACAAGGTTCTCACACAGCGGTTGCTAAATTAGCCTGGGTAAAGCACAATGAAGCAAATTGCTATCTCAAAACTGGCCCTCAGTCAGAACACAGCGTCCTGGAACTAACTGAATTCACAGCAAAGTGAACCCAAAATGGCGGCGGCGACTTTTATAGTGCATCATGACATCATTTCAGCAGCCAATCACAGCCATGCCAGTAGTTACATGCCTAACATGCAAAACAGGATGTGCCCACACTTCTAATGATTCCTCATTGGCTGATGTTAGGGGTCGAGTTCCCACTTCTGCACAGGGGGAATCTCGGGCCGTTTCTGCTGCGGTCTCCCACTCTTCTCCTGCCGCAGTGAAACCTGCTCAGCAGAGACGTCGGTCCTTGCGTCTGGCTCAGTCTCACTCTGTGCTTAGACTTGCTGTTGCTTCTCCAGCTTTTGCCATTAAAGCCAGTGCTGGGCAGCAGCGAGTGGACGCTTTTGAGACTAAGTCCTGCTTTTTTCCCTTCTGAGCATGCCCAGGGTGAGATCTTCCATTGGAGATCGAGGGTCACATGCTCAGATGCTGCAGCGGTTCCCATTGGTCCTCCTGGAGGGTCCTGGAAAGGCTAACTTCTGTGGCAGCTGCCCATTGGTCCTTTATTGGAAGTTCCTGAACGTACTGCAGCTATATAAGCTTCGTATGACCGCACGGCCATGCGCTAGTGTATATTTGTATATGTGTGTTTGTTGTGAGTGCAAGTCGTTCATTAAATACCCCTACCCTATTGTATGACTGTTCGCGTAAGGTGTATGGCTGCTATCTAGCGCCCGACTAACCACTCAACGTGTCACACACATATCAGCGTCTATTGCTATGACCGCCAGTGCGGCGCCACGTGCCAGTTCTGCGCTTCCTGACCCACGTCTGGGTGCTTAGTGGTGTCTGCCAGCATGGCACAGTTTGCACTTCGGTGCTCTAACTATCAGTTACCTAACACACCCAGTTGCGGAGTTGTGCGCAAGTAGCCTGAACGGACTTCAACCCTTAGTCTTGGGATTGAGTTCGCTGACTCCTTGCTTTCACTCTTTACTGCGGTATTGCGGACCTGTGGGTTTACAGGGCTCACTTCCACTACCATATAGCGCTGCCATTTACTAGCAGCAGGTTTCACCTGCACGGTGGACTCCGGACTGCGAACGCACCTATTAATATTTCATCTTATACTTGGTACGTTCCGCCAGTCCTAACAGCTGAATTAAATGAAACTGACTCTTTGCATTATGGGAACTTCCAATTCCGGTATCCAATATTGCAAAAGTATCGGAACTCGGTATTGGAATTCCGATACCGCAAATACCGGCCGTTACCCAATATTTGCAGTATCGGAATGCTCAACACTAGGGTTGAGCGACTTTTACTTTTTTAGGATCGAGTCGGGTTTTGCAAAACCCGACTATCTCAAAAGTCGAGTCGAGTGAAATCGGCCGATTATCGCGAATAGTCGGGTATCGACCGAAACACTAAACCCAATGCAAGTCAATGGGGAAGCATATTTGACAGTGAGTGGAGGCCAGGAATACACCTACAGTGCCCATTTTAATGGCAAAAACATCCATTCTTGTTACTGAAGCTTGTCAATCTTAATTTACCTTATAATAATAGTTAGGCATTGGAATTGGGGGTCATTTGGCTAAAGTTGTGGGGGGTATGGCTGGGTCAAGTATTTAGTGGGCCCAGGAAACGTGGCACGGCAGTGGAGCAGGGAGAGGTAAGTATTTCAACTTTGCAAATGCTGTGATCCTGAGCAAGCAGGGGGGTGGCCCACTCGTTTGCATTGGCACTGGCACAGGGCACCTCAAAGTACAGCGGTGTGTTTGCACGGCGGGGGCGCCTCCCACCGGCAGCAACACTTTTGCGTACTATGAGGGGCCCTGTGCCAGTGACGTCGCCAACGAGTATTCCCCCCACCTGATAAAGGAACCTGCACTTTCATCTGTACCTTCTTCTTTGTCCCCGTGTAAGGTGGTATTGTATGTGGGAAGGGGAACATGACTTTCAGCAGGGTCAGATTCTGGCTGTGTAGCATGCAAGGGGAATGTAGCGGTCTCGGTCAATGTACCAGAAGAGTCATCTAGCACTGGCTGGGCAATGGGCAGGATGAGGAGGAAACACAGATATAGGCCCAAATAATAAAGTGGGCTAAATGCATTTCAAAATTGGTAACAGGAGTAACCAGGCGGCATTGTTTTGTTCAGTGGAGGACAATTGTAATGAGAGGCTGACACAGTGAGTAGGCCCAAATCAGTAAGTCGGCTAAATGCAGTTCAAAATTGGTAACAGTAGTAAACAGGCGGCACTGCTTTGTTCAGTGGAGGACAACCGTAATGAGAGGCTGACACAGTGAGTAGGCCCAAATCAGTAAGTAGGCTAAATGCATTTCAAAATTGGTAACAGTAGTAAACAGGCGGCACTGCTTTGTTCAGTGGAGGAGAACAGCAAGGAGCCAAAGACACCGTTAGTAGGCCCCAACCCAACTAGTAGGCCAAATGCTGTGTAATATAAAAACTACTTAAAGAAAGCCTGAAGATTGAAGCTGAGGAAAGGAAACCAGGAGAAAACCTTGGAGCGGCAGACACCGTTAGTAGGCCCCAACCCAACTAGTTGGCCAAATGCAGTGTAATCTAAAAATTAGTTAATGAAAGCCTGAAGATTGAAGCTCAGGAAAGGAAACCAGGAGAAAACCTTGGAGCGGCAGACACCGTTAGTAGGCCCCAACCCAACAACTAGTCCAAATGCAGTGTAATCTAAAAACTACTTAATGAAAGCCTGAAGATCGAAGCAGAGGAAAGGAAACCAGGAGAAAACCTTGGAGCGGCAGACACCGTTAGTAGTCCCCAACCCAACTACTAGTCCAAATGCAGTGTAATCTAAAAACTACTTAATGAAAGCCTGAAGATCGAAGCTGAGGAAAGGAGACCAGGAGAAAACCTTGGAGCGGCAGACACCGTTAGAAGGTCCCAACCCAACAACTAGTATAATTGCAGTGTAATCTAAAAACTACTTAATGAAAGCCTGAAGATCGAAGCAGAGGAAAGTAAACCTGGAGAACACCTTGGAGCGGCAGACACCGTTAGAAGGCCCCAACCCAACAACTAGTATAAATGCAGTGTAATCTAAAAACTACTTAATGAAAGCCTGAAGATCGAAGCAGAGGAACGTAAACCTGGAGAACACCTTGGAGCGGCAGACACTGTTAGTAGGCCCCAACCAAACTAGTAGGCCAAATGCAGTGTTATATTAACAACTACTTAATGAGAGCCTGAAGATTGAAGCTCGGGAAAGTAAACCTGGAGAACACCTTGGAGCGGCAGACACCGTTAGTAGGCCCCAACCAAACTAGTAGGCCAAATGCAGTTTTCAAATTCCGATAGGCTGAAAACCTGACAATTCAAGCTCAGCTTTTTTTAGAGGAGGACAGCTGTATTGAGTGGCGCAGACAGACACAGGTAGTAGGCCTTAAACCAAAAACTTGGCTTAAAGCAGTTTAAAAAAGGTTCCAGGGGTACACAGGCAGCATTGGTGTGGTCAGCGGAGGACAATTGGAAGGAGGGACCGCAGACAGACTTACTAGGCCTAAAATAAAAAAGTAGGCTCTATGCACTTTTAAATAGGTTCCCGGTGTACACAGGCAGCATTGGTGTGGTCAGCGGGGGACAATTGGAAGGAGGGACCGCAGACAGACTTACTAGGCCTAAAATAAAAAAAAAGTAGGCTCTATGCACTTTTAAATAGGTTCCAGGGGTACACAGGCAGCATTGGTGTGGTCAGCGGAGGACAATTGGAAGGAGTGTCTGACAGTTAGTAGGCCAAAATAATAAATTGAGGTTAATGTCAAGCAAAAAAATTTTTTTACAAATAAACAGGTGGCATACCTAGGTTCAGGGATGGGCTCCTCCGCTGACTTGCAGACAGTGGTATTTGGCGCAAAGTATTAGCTGGTGTAAATGTAGGACAGGGCCCCTGAATATTTTTACAGCCCCACACAAATAATGACTGTGAGTAGAGAGGGAAATGACATACGTAGAATGAAACCAGGATGTAGCAAAGGAGGCCAGTCTAGCTAGATAGATAGAACAGGACAGAATACTGTGCGGTCAGTATTAAAAAACTAGAAAAATCCACACAGAGTTTACAAAAATCTCCACACCTGACTAAAGGTGTGGAGGGTAAATCTGCTTCCCAAAGCTTCCAGCTTAACTGAATAAATCCATACTGAAAAGCTGGACAAAAAACATAGAATGTACAGAACAATTGAGTCCACTACATGTGGACAGAAAAGAGCAAATCAAGGACTTATCTTTGCTGAACTGGTCAGGATATCAGTGAAATCCAAGCAGAGATGTGAATCCAACCAGGAACCATTGACAAGTGGCACTGGCTGAAGGAAAGAGCCAGGCATAAATAGCCGAGCAGAAAGACAATCAGTGGAAGCAGCTGCAGACTGCTAAATCCAAGGAGCAGCCATTCCACTTAAAACCACCGGAGGGAGCCCAAGAGCAGAACTCACAAAAGTGCCACTTACAACCACCGGAGGGAGCCCAAGAGCGGAATTCACAACAGGGAGCATCCACTGACGACACGCTGCTTTTAAATTTTGCACTTTCCGAAGAGGAGGCGAAAGAGCTAGAGGCAGAGTCAGCAAGGAAAGCCAAAACTTGTTCCTGCTGCTCCGGCTTTAAAAGCGGTTTTCCTACTCCTAGAAAAGGGAGCGTTCGAGGCCTTGTGTAGCCAGACAATGACGCTGGCTCAACAACTCGAGACTTAGGTGCTATATTGCTTTTCCCATGACCACCTGATGCTCCACCACCACTACCATCATTACCAGCTGGCAATGACCGCCCACGGCCACGACCTCTTCCACCAGACTTCCTCATTCTTGGAAAAATGTAACCAAAGTGACAAACATTATATGGTACTGTAATACCAGTTAGAAGGTGTACGTAAACTTGTTGTGAGTTTAAATCTCCCTTTATAGGTGTGTGAGTCTGCTGGGAAAATCAGGCCCACTGTATTACGCAACACAGTTTAAGTGGCAGAAAGTGGATGACAGATATGCCACAAACAGGACTGACGCTGATGCACTCAGTGGCAATATATATCTCCCTTTTTTAGGTGTGGGAGAATGCAGAAAAAAATCAGGCCCACTGTATTACACTACAGTTTGAGTGGCAGAAAGTGGATGACAGATGCCACAAACAGGACTGACGCAGATGCACTCAGTGGCAATATAAATCTCCCTTTTTTATGTGTGGGAAACAGCAGAAAAAAATCAGGCCCACTGTATTACACTACAGTTTGAGTGGCAGAAAGTGGATGACAGATATGCCACAAACAGGACTGACGCAGATGCACTCAGTGGCAATATAAATCTCCCTTTTTTATGTGTGGGAAACAGCAGAAAAAAATCAGGCCCACTGTATTACACTACAGTTTGAGTGGCAGAAAGTGGATGACAGATATGCCACAAACAGGACTGACGCTGATGCACTCAGTGGCAATATAAATCTCCCTTTTTTAGGTGTGGGAGAATGCAGAAAAAAAATCAGGCCCACTGTATTACACTACAGTTTGAGTGGCAGAAAGTGGATGACAGATGCCACAAACAGGACTGACGCAGATGCACTCAGTGGCAATACAAATCTCCCTTTTTTATGTGTGGGAGACAGCAGGAAAAAATCAGGCCCACTGTATTACACTACAGTTTGCGTGGCAGAAAGTGTATGACAGATGCCACAAACAGGACTGACGCAGATGCACTCAGTGGCAATATAAATCTCCCTTTTTTATGTGTGGGAGACAGCAGGAAAAAATCAGGCCCACTGTATTACACTACAGTTTGAGTGGCAGAAAGTGGATGACAGATATATCAAAAAATACAAGGGCTGTAGTAGAATTTCAATCTCCCTACAATGACCAAAGGGCAAGTATGCCAGCAATAAAAAGGACTGCTGCACACAAGAGTGTGGACAAAGAAACAAGAGAACTGTGCAGAAAAGAAGGAGCAACAGGATTTTTTGTTTGAAAAAAGCAGCTGGTTTGCACAGTGGCGTACAAACAGCAATGCAGCTATCAGGGAGCCTTATAAGGCAGCCTTATAAGCTACAGAGCTGATGCACAGAAATCTAGCCTCCACTGTCCCTGCAAGGAAAAGGTGGTGTTGGACAGTGGAAATTGCTACAGAACAAGCGGTTTGGGGGTTAATAGTCCCTTCCTAACAATATCCCTGCTTCAGACGAAGCTACAGCAACCTCTCCCTATGCTCAGATCGGCAGAAGTAACATGGCGGTCGGCGTGCACGCCCCTTTATAGCCCCTGTGACGCTGCAGAAATCAAGCCAATCACTGTAATGCCCTTCTCTAAGATGGTGGGGACTGAGACCTATGTCATCACACTGCCCACACTCTGCGTCCACCTTCATTGGCTGAGAAATGGTGCTGAACGCGTCATATGAAACGCGACTTTGGCGCAAAGATCGCCTACCGCGTGGCCGATCCCACACTGGGATCGGGTCGGCTTTCATGAAACCCGACTTTGCCGAAAGTCGGCGACTTATGAAATTGACCGATCCGTTTCGCTCAACCCTACTCAACATGAAGAGTATAATCCCCTCTCTATTGTCCATAGTTGGCTGAAGGGGATCGAGGAAGCAACCTTAAGTGTTACCCCGCCACCATGGACTTGCACCTCATGGAAGGGCCTGACACATAAGCCCATTTTTACTGCACTATCTTCAACATGATGCCCAAATTCTTAGAGTTAGAAATAGTGCTGACTACTGGGTTGCTACACTGTTAGATTCACGGAACAAGAGTAACTATAGCTAGATGCTTTCCCCCTGGAATGGGATGCACGCATGCTGAAGTATCAACATACGCTTGTAGACAATTTTAAGAATGCTCTTCCCCAAGACTGGAGTGAGGCACACAGTGTGGATCACAGTTCTGGACTTCCAACCCCAGCAATGTCAAGGCGTCATCGCAAAAACATTACCAACAGCATCAGCCGTGTAAGTGGCATAAGCAATTTCTGCAAGTCATTTTTCATTGAGGCAAGAATTGTTTTTAAAAAATGTTTTAAAATGTATTGCTTCATGTTATGGAGCAGGACTTGCTTTTTCATCAGGCAAAATATATTTGTATTTTGCCTGATGAAGGAGCAGGTCCTGCTCCATAATGTGTAGCAATACATTTTAAAACACTTTTTTTAAATTATTTTTGCATCAGGACTGGACAGTGATGTCTCTGGACAGCGCTATACGGATCACCTGAAAACCCAATTTTTCTGCTACTTGGATTTGGACCCCAAGTGGATCTTGCAGGTGGACCAGCAGCTAACAGAGCTCTCATCCAGTTTAACCAGTGATGTGCCTCAGCTGCACATCTTCCATAGGTGAGCATTGTTTTAATCATTTTAAGCTCTCGGAAATTGTTTATCCGCACAAAGTGCGCTTTCCTTCTCCTTCGTGTAGACAATCTTAAGGGTGGTTTTCCCCAAGACACCAGTAAGACACACAGTGTGCATCCGAGTAATAGACGTCCAACCCCTGGAATGTAAAGGCGTCATCTCAAAAACATTAGCTGCAGCAGCAGTGTAAGTGGCATAAGCAATTTCTGTGAGTTGTTTCACAAATTTTTTAGAGCAGCCTGTGCACCATCAGAATTCTGACACGTTGTACATGACTGGAGAGGATGGTGCAGGAATATCTGGAGCTCAATATCAATGCTGTCAGGGGAACTTTGGACCTTTCTGTATTTTGGTCTTCAAAAATGGAAGAGTGGCCTGAGCATGCCTGTCACGCCTTGGAGGTTTTGTCATGCCCGGCAGCTAGTGTTCTCTCAGAACGTGTCTTCAGCGCTGCTGGTGGTATTGTAATGGATAAGCGCATCCAGCTGTTCCCTGAAAATGTAGACTGCCTAACTTTCATGGATAGCCAATGACTTTTGCACCTCCTTCTCAGACTGGGCAGACTAGGCGATGGTGTAGTTTTTACTGTCATGTCTTGATCTCATGTTATTGCAGTCTGTGCCATGTTTGTAATGTCTTCTGTGACTGCTGTTGCTACTGATGCTTAAGTTGAACACTATTTTTTGAAATGTGGAGACTCCAAGTTGGTCTCCATCTGGTAGGTTGCCTGTGTAAGTAGGGCTCCCAGACAGGCATGCCTCAACTTACTCTCAGCCAACAACCTGTTATACTTTCCTTACATTTTTCTACCAATAGTACTGTATGAAAATGATGTCTGTGCCATCTGAGTGTGCCTGAAAAAAAAATAAATTGGAGGTGTTGCAAGAGGTATAGGACTCATAGATAAGAAAGCTTACACTGCTCCCTTAGCCACCACATCTTAATTGAAACCTCAATTGAAAGCTGTAAATGCTGGCCCAGTCCTCTTTTTCTCTGAAGAGGCAATTTGCATATTAAATTTCCCAGAGGAGAATTGCACAGCAAATAAGCCTCCTTACCTTGACAAGCCAGAGCTGGTATGTCACTCTCCACAAGGAGAAACCTTACCCCTTAGACCTCAGTCCAGAGCCTTTCACCTAGCCTAAGCAGTTCTCATACTTTGCACTGACGAGTGCCAATAGGCCAAAACACTGTGTCTGAAAATTGAGATACTGATTTGGCTTTTATCCTAAGTCATATTGCAAGACTCGATAAAGGGTTGATTGTGACTTGTAGGATTGCTACTTAAAACAGGTGGCGCTATAGAGTTCAAGTCCTCTCTTTTTCTGAAGAGGCAATTTGAAAATGTCTTCTCTTTGGAAGTCAGCTTTGACTCCCTCTCCTCATGCTATCTGCCAATAGCCTTGATTTTCTCATCTTGCCAGCAATCTAGAGGGCAAATGCAGTTAACCAGTTTCCAACACGTACTGGTTTCTTATATGGCACATGCTTTTGAGCAGTTTCAGTGATGGTTTCTTTTATCTCTTCTCACAGCTCATCTGGGCCTACTTCATTCTGCCTGAGCAGGTGGAAACCTGCTACTCATTTTTGTAATATACTTCATTGTAATCTTATTAAGGCCTTTTTCGCACTTCTGTCTTTTTGTTTCTGTCAAAATCTGTCGTTTTGTGAAAAAAACAGATCGGGCAAATGTTTCTGCTTGATCTGTTTTTTTCTCATAGACTTGTATTAGCGACGGATTGTGACAGATGGCCTTCCGTTTCATCCGTCTTGTGCTGTATCTGCCATAAAATCACTGTCAATCGAGCGGAGACAACGCATATAGAAACTTTTTTTGTGTACGCCGGAAAATCGCCCAGCGACGGATCCTGCGCTGTCTGTCGTTGGCTATAATGGAAGCCTATGAACGCAGGATACGTCGCTGACCGTCAAAAGCAGGAATCCAGCGATGGATGCCGTCTTTTGAAACTGAGCATGCCTGGAAGAATTTCCAGTCAGGGAAATTCTCTCTCGCTCTCTCTCTTTTTACTATTGATGCTGCCTATGCAGCATCAATAGTAAAATGATATAATGTTAAAAATAATAAAAAAATAAAAAATCATGATATTCTTACCTTCTGGCATCCCGCGCAGCCTTCCCGATGCTCGCGATGCTCCTGGCAGCTCCCGTTCCCAGTGATGCCTTGCGACAATAACCCGATGACATAGAGGTCTTGCGAGACGTCATCACAGGTCATTGTCTTGCAAGGCATAACTGGGAATGGGAGCTGCTGGGAGCATCGCGAGCATTGGGAAGGCTGCGGGGGACGCCAGAAGGTAAGAAAATCACAATTTTTTTTTTTAATTATTGTTAACATGGGTTGTGTTGTGCATGCATTTTTGCAGCGAACAAATGCGGCGAAGACGCATACATAACATGTGTACATAACCTTAAATTCTTGCAACAACTGCCTCGAATGATCCATCCGAAAAACGGATCCAGTGCAGTCATTTATTACAATCTGCACAGGATCAGTCTTTTCAACATTTTGATAGATACAGTAGTGACTGGTTGTAAAAAACAGAAGTGTGAGAAAGAGGCCTTACATCCAACTTACTCTGCATGGCCACATGTTCTCTGAACCTGACTTTGGCTAAGAGAAGTTGGTGATCAGACTTACATTCTGTGTCTGATAGTGTTTTTTCAGAGGACAGTAATCTCTTCATTTTTGCTGACGAATATGTAGTCGATCTTGTTCCGAAACTGTCCATTTATGGATGTCCAAGTGAAGAGGCGCCACTTTGGTTGGGTGAAGAAAGTGTTGATGAGTCTAAGCTTGTTCTCATGACAAAATTGCACAAGGTGGTTTCTAACTTAATTTCTATACCATAGGTCACATCTGATCATCATTTCTACATCCTCTTCTTCTCCAACTTTGACTTTGAAGTGTACCATGATATAGATAATGTCCATTCTTTGAGTTCTGTTGAGTGTGGTTTGGATATGTGCGCAGAAGTTGTCCATATCCTGTCCTCATGCATTGAATTCTTTTTTTTTTATTTAACTCGCTTATATTGCGCCATTAATTCCACAGCTCTTTACAGACATTATCGGCACTGTACCCATTGAGACTCACAATCTAGATTTTTTATCAGAATGTCTTTTAAACCTATGTACCCAGAGGAAACCCACGCAAACACAGGGAGAACATACAAACTCCTTGTAGATGTTGCCCTTGGTGACATTTGAACCCAGGACCCCAGTACTGCAAAGCTGAAGTGCTAACCACTGAGCCACAGTGCTGCCACCATGCTTCCACAGTGCATCAGCTGTTTGTGCATAGATTTGGATGATGGCCACACTCAGAAATTTGAAACTGATGAGATGGACATTACCTATTCAATGAGGTACTGCTGGCTCTATGTGCACCTTGCAATCCCTTTATCAGCCACAATGCAAACCCCCTTTCATCTTTCATCTTTTATCATTGAGAAATAAATGATGTAATTGTCTGGGCTGAGACCCAATGCAGTGCAGTACACTGACTCCCACAATTGTTACTTCCATTTAACCCCTCATAATTTCCAATCTTCCAATGTTCATCCCTCTCAGGTTCCACGTTCCGTGGTATATCATTCTTTGCAGGTTAGGTAGCCCATTTCCTGACAGAAAAATCAGCAATTGGGCCCCCATGTAGGTATTTCCCTCATTGTTCTTATTACTTTGGAACTGCCTTCATTCCTTCCCAGTCGATTGAATGATGCTTTTCAGTCCTGGTGCCCCATTGTTGACCACGTTATTTAGTGCATATTGATTCTGATCCATACAGTTTGATGATGAAGGATTTATAAGGTACTGTAGGTCACAAGATCTTTTCACAACCAATAGCACTTAGCCAAACAACCACTAGCCTTGGTATGTCATTTGTTACCACCCTATTAGAAATTTGAACTACAAATAGAAGGGAAGTTTCTTGTAATTAGATGTATTCCATAAATGTTATATTATGACACATAAAAGTTTTTTTTTTAAATGCTAATGCAAATAAGGTTGGGTACAGGTGACAAACTTGTCTCGTCTCGTCCCATTAGAAATCTCAAAGGCAGATGACTTCAATTCTATATTTCAGAAAAAATGGAGTGTACTCTCTCCTATCGCTATCAATTACAAGCAAATGTTATTTATATTTGCATCATGTTATGATTAAATTGAAGGCTGGGCGGAAGAAAAACAATTAGAATAGCACAGGCTGTTGTCGATGAAGGTTTCTTTAGGTCTAAGCTAAAGATGAAGACTCTTTTGGAAAACTATTTTTCCATTTTGGATTTTATATTTTTTTTATTTTCGGTACCAACAAACATGTTTATCTTCATTGTTAATATTCTAAACTGGGCAAAATACAAAAATTCTTCACAGGGTGACCATATTATTACCGGCATAAGTGTATGCAACCTTGTGCACGAGATGATCAAGTCATTAAGATTTCTTAATATAATTTATAAAAGTCTATTAATGGCAAAGATCCATACTGTTTTGATCTATATTGTCAATTCTAGCCATTTCTGGTTGTCTGCCTTGCTCTGTGTCTACTTCTGCCTGAAGATTGTGAACATAAAACTCACTTTATACATCTCGCTGCAGAAGAATTTCCATAAGGTTTTGCCGTGGCTTTTTTTTTCAGCCATAGTGGGGTCGGTGATTGTAAGTGCTCCATTGCTTAGTAAAATTTCAGAAGAAATCTCATCACTTTCAAGAATCAACAACTCTGATGCAAATATACAAGAAAGAATCATATTTTTGCCTTCTAAGTTCAATGACACTTTATCCTTTATGATTCTCTCACTGACTGCACTGTTGATATTCTCCATCTCATCCTTAGCCATTATCTTCTCTCTTTTTAAACATATGAATCGTGTCAAACAAAACTTTGATGGTTTTAGCGGTCCCAACATGAAAGCCCACGTCCAAGCCTCAAGGACTGTAATATGTTTTCTCATTACTAACATTATTACTTTATTTTTATTCGTCACGGTAGCTTTAATGCCACCTACAACAATACAGATTTATGTGACATACCCTATCTTCAGCATAACTAAAGTCGCTGGCAGCTGGAGTTTAATTAAAGGAAACCGGAACTTGGATAATGCTTTGAGAACCTTCATCAGTAAATTACATTGCACCACTAAAATGAATGATGTGTAAAAGTAACATAAAAGTAAATTCAACTTTTGTACCTAAAGGTGGACCAAGGACAAGGATTTAAAAAAAAAACCCAATGTTTTCACTTCTTGGGCCATGCCCCTCCTGGCTGTTGTGTCCCTCACTGATTTCATGGCATGACATGAACCAATCTACTTTATACATGAACAATCATTTGTAAAGTATGTTGAAAACCGCTTTAATTTAATGTAGATCAATGCTCATTATTGTTGGGACAACTAGAACCCTAATCTGTTCTAGAGCAATAGCATTATTTGATTTTTTCCACTTTTCTGTTTCACTTTTGTTTGCTCTTTATTAAGTAGTAAAAAAAGGTTGGGAACAGGAAATATTTTTTTCAAAACTTTATTCCATTTTTTTAAATTAAAAAATAGAAATCCTTCTTTAGTTGCTATTTTCAAGTTAGTTTCTATTGTTCTTTACTCTCCAAAAGGTTTGACATTGGCAAAAAAGGCTCCATGTTCAGATGAATCAATAAGCAAAGGGTGTATAAAGTTGTGTTAGTTAATAATAGTATAATGAATAGTGATGAGCGAATATATTTGGCACTATTCGGTGAGTAGTTTGCTATTCAGCTCAGTATATTCGAATGACCCCCCCCCCAAGCATGTTTGGCGCTTATTTGCAGCCAATGAACATGCTGGGCTTGTTTGCCAGTCACTGTAAGGCCGGCTTCACACTCAGCGTATGAAAATACGGTCCGTATATTACGGCCGTAATACGCTGAAATGTCCCGAAAATAGTGGTCCGTAGCTCCTCCGTAGGCAGGGTGTGTCAGCGTTTTTTGCGCATGGCATCTTCCGTATGTAATCCGTATGGCATCCGTACTGCGTGGTTTTCTCGCAGGCTTGCAAAACCAACATACCGCTATAGAAATGATCCATGTGTCCCAAAAAGAAAAAAAAATATATATATACTGTCTATATATATATATATATATATATATATATATATATATATGTCATTAGACACATATATGTATATATATTAATATTTTTTCCAGCGCTATACAGCTTGAAAGCCGGTAATTCAATTACCGGCTTTTTCTTTCTCCTTCCTAAAACCCGACATGATTTGAGACATGGTTTACATACAGTAAACCATGTCTTCTCTCCATTTTTTTTGCAGATTCCACACTACTAATGTCAGTAGTGTGTATCTGCAAAATTTGGCCGTTCTAGCTCTTAAAATAAAGGGTTAAATGGCGGAAAAAATTGGCGTGGGCTCCCGCGCAATTTTCTCCGCCAGAGTAGTAAAGCCAGTGACTGAGGGCAGATATTAATAGCCTGGAGAGGGTCCATGGTTATTGCCCCCCCCCTGGCTAAAAATATCTGCCCCCAGCCACCCCAGAACAGGCACATCTGGAAGATGCGCCTATTCTGGCACTTGGCCACTCTCTTCCCATTCCCGTGTAGCGGTGGGATATGGGGTAATGAAGGGTTAATGCCACCTTGCTATTGTAAGGTGACATTAAGCCTAATTAATAATGGAGAGGCGTCAGTTATGACACCTATCCATTATTAATCCAATTGAATGAAAGGGTTAAATAAAACACAAACACATTATTTAAAATTATTTTAATGAAATAAAAACAATGGTTGTTGGAGTATTTTATTCTACGCCCAATCCAGTCACTGAAGACCCTCGTTCTGTGAAAGAAAAAACATAATAAACCAACAATATACTTACCCTCCGCAGATCTGTAACGTCCAACGATGTAAATCCTTCTGAAGGGGTTAAAACATTTTGCAGCAAGGAGCTTTGCTAATGCAGGCTGCTCCTCGCTGCAAAACCCCAGGGAATGAGTCTAAATATAGATCAATGAGCTATATTTAGCTTCATTTGCGGTGAGGCGCCCTCTGCTGGCTGTTTATAGATCGTGGGAACTTGCCTAGAAAGCCTGGGAGCTTTCTAGGAAATTTCCCACGATCTATGAACATCCAGCAGAGGGCGTCTCACCGCAAATGAAGCTAAATATAGCTCATTGATCTATATTTAGACTCATTCCCTGGGGTTTTGCAGCGAGGAGCAGCCTGCATTAGCAAAGCTCCTTGCTGCAAAATGTTTTAACCCCTTCAGAAGGATTTACATCGTTGGACGTTACAGATCTGCGGAGAGTAAGTATATTGTTGGTTTATTATGTTTTTTCTTTCACAGAACGAGGGTCTTCAGTGACTGGATTGGGCGTAGAATAAAATACTCCAACAACCATTGTTTTTATTTCATTAAAATAATTTTAAATAATGTGTTTGTGTTTTATTTAACCCTTTCATTCAATTGGATTAATAATGGATAGGTGTCATAACTGACGCCTCTCCATTATTAATTAGGCTTAATGTCACCTTACAATAGCAAGGTGGCATTAACCCTTCATTACCCCATATCCCACCGCTACACGGGAATGGGAAGAGAGTGGCCAAGTGCCAGAATAGGCGCATCTTCCAGATGTGCCTGTTCTGGGGTGGCTGGGGGCAGATATTTTTAGCCAGGGGGGGGCCAATAACCATGGACCCTCTCCAGGCTATTAATATCTGCCCTCAGTCACTGGCTTTACTACTCTGGCGGAGAAAATTGCGCGGGAGCCCACGCCAATTTTTTCCGCCATTTAACCCTTTATTTTAAGAGCTAGAACGGCCAAATTTTGCAGATACACACTACTGACATTAGTAGTGTGGAATCTGCAAAAAAAATGGAGAGAAGACATGGTTTACTGTATGTAAACCATGTCTCAAATCATGTCGGGTTTAGGAAGGAGAAAGAAAAAGCCGGTAATTGAATTACCGGCTTTCAAGCTGTATAGCGCTGGAAAAAATATTAATATATATACATATATGTGTCTCACTGACATATATATATATATATATATACCTATTCTATGTGTACACATTTATTCTACCTATTGGACTGTAAGCTGTCAGTGTGATTTTACTGTACACCGCACTGAATTACCGGCTTTTCTCTCTAACAGCGCTGCGTATTTCTCGCAAGTCACACTGCTTGTCCGTGTGAAATCCGTATTTTTCAGGCTTCCATAGACTTTCATTGGCGTATTTTTTGCGCAGTACGGTGACAAACTCAGCATGCTGCGATTTTGTACGGCCGTAGAAAGCCGTATAATACTGATCAGTAAAATACGGCAGATAGGAGCAGGGGCATAGAGAATAATTGTGCCGTATTTTTTGCGAGTTTTACGGACGTAGTTTCTGCGCTCTTACGTCCGTAAAACTCGCAAGTGTGAAGCCGGCCTAATGCCGGCGCCATTTTTGGTGTGGCATTACTGTGATTGGCTGTCCTTGCAGTGTCACTGGGTATTTTTAATCCCTGCCGGCACTATCTTGCGCACATTACAGAGATAGAGAGCGTAGTGTGAGCATAGAGAGAGTGAAAGGATAGTATAGGGAGAGTTTGTGATTACAAAAAGCTCTTTTGCGAGCTACTGAGAGTGAAGATTAGTTCTCTGCTAGGTTGAGATAGTGTAGGGAGAGAATTAGTAAGAGGGAGATGGCAATGCAGGCAAAGTGTTAGCATTGCAAGTACATGCTGGAGATCTCTGCTAGGCTGCATTGTGTATACTGTAGGAACAGACTGTGGGATTGGGGAGAGAGGCAGTGTTTCATCCACTACCATAATATACAAAGCATCTCTTTTTAGAGTCAAATAATATTACTTAGTACCAGCATAAATTAAAATATTTTTGGAGCTGCATAATATTCCTGTGTACTAAACCACTTTTTTTTACAGCTAAAAAATATACTAAACCATTTTTTTTACAGCCAAATAATATTCATCAGTGCCAGTATATGCTAAGCTGCATTTTTTACAGCTAAGTAATATTCCTAAGTGCCAGTATGTAGTAACCATCTTTATTGAAAGCTAATTGTTAAATAACATTCCTCGTCTATTGCTGAAATAGTTAATATTTATCTAGCAATTGTGCGATTGGCGCAAAACTTGCTGAGCTATGCAAACGTCCCTGTTTACCTGAATCTACTGTTGGTGTGTGTCATAAAGGTGGTATAAAAAATAAAAATTACATTGCTTAAATAAATAGCATATTTTTATCTAGCATTTGTGCGACTGGTGCAAAGCCTGCAGAGATACGCAAATGTCACAATTTACCAGTGCCAATCATTTTCCTAACTCTGCTTTTTGCGTGGGCAAAAGATGGCGATATCAAAAAGTACAAATTTTCTATTGGTTAAATAATATATATTCATCTAGCAATTGTACGACTGGCGCAAAGCCTTCGGAGATTGACATATGTCACAATTTACCAGTGCCAACAATTTTCCTTACTCTGTTGTTGCAGTATGTCATAAAAGCGACATAAAAAAAATACTAATTTTCTATTGGTTAAGTACATAGCGCATATTCATCTAGCAGTTGTGTGACTGCAGAGATAAGCAAAACATCACAATTTACCAATGCCAATAATTTTCCTTACTCTGCTGTTGGTGTGTGTCATAAATTCGATATAAAAAAGTACTGATTTTCTCTTGGATAAATAAATAGCTGTGATGTGCGAGCACTAAAATTCTCGAGTGCTCGGTACGAGCAAATTGGAATGGTCTGGTGCTCGACCCAAGCAATGAGGCCAATGTAAGGCTACGGGAAACTTGAGCATATTTCCAGCGGTCCCCCCTGCAGTCTGCATAGGGACTAGAAATTGAGAAAATCAATGGGAACAGTGCTCACATGACATGGGAATAGCAAGGGAAAGACCCCTGGAAGCATTTCTGACTCCCAGGTCACTGCTGTGAACAATGTTGTCAGAGTCGTACCCCACCTTTGCAGACTCACAATAAACATACAAAAATGAAACCAAAATGGATTTTCCTGGGAAATATGTTAAGGAACATCCTTTCCAGGGTAATGACTTGTCTATAAGGCAAAATATATAACCAAAAACAAAAATGCTCCTCCACACCTTGGGCTATGGTCACACATAGCATTTTTTATGGTATTTGAACTTTAGCATTGCGTTAAAACCAATACAAATGCATTCACTAGGATATGTCATTTTAACATTTTACAACCTTATCTGGCCATGTGGTGTGTGACACATTATCAGACACATCCTGTTTAATTTATGAAGGAGAGCCTATTTTCATAGGGCCATCAGGTGACCTTTACTATTCTTAAAGGGCATGCAGTCAGTCATAGTAACATAGTAACATAGTTAGTAAGGCCGAAAAAAGACATTTGTCCACCCAGTTCAGCCTATATTCCATCATAATAAATCCCCAGATCTACGTCCTTCTACAGAACCTAATTGTATGATACAATATTGTTCTGCTCCAGGAAGACATCCAGGCCTCTCTTGAACCCCTCGACTGAGTTCGCCATCACTAGGGTTGAGCGAAACGGGTCGAACATTTTCAAAAGTCGCCGACTTTTGGCGAAGTCGAATTTCATGAAACCCGATCCGACCCCTGTGCGTGGTCGGCCATGCGGTACGCGACTTTCGCGCCAAAGTCGCGTTTCAATGACGCGAAAAGCGCCATTTCTCAGCCAATGAAGGTAAACGCAGAGTGTGGGCAGCGTGATGACATAGGTCCTGGTCCCCACCATCTTAGAGAAGGGCATTGCAGTGATTGGCTTGCTGTCTGCGGCGTCACAGGGGCTATAAAGGGGAGTTCCCGCCGACCGCCATGTTACTGCTGCTGATCTGAGCTTAGGGAGAGGTTGCTGCCGCTTCGTCAGAAGCAGGGATAGCGTTAGGCAGGGTCCATTAACCACAAAACCGCTTGTGCTGTAGCGATTTCCACTGCCCAACACCACCTTCGGTGTGCAGGGACAGTGGAAGCTCCTTTTTTTTTTTTTTTCCTCAGCGCTGTAGCTCATTGGGCTGCCCTAGAAGGCTCCCTGATAGCTGCATTGCTGTGTGTACGCCGCTGTGCAAACCAACTGCTTTTTTCAAAGCACAAATCCTCTTGTTCCTTCCTTTCTGCACAGCTATCTTGTTTGTTTGTCCACACTTTTTATTTAATTTGTGCATCAGTCCACTCCTTATTGCTGCCTGCCATACCTGGCTGAGATTACTGCAGGGAGATAGTAATTGAAGGACAGTTCCTTTTTTTTTTTTTTTTGTGGGAGATTAAGATTGACATTTCTGCTAGAGTGCCATCTCTGTCTGTGTCATCTCTCACTCAGTGGGCCATAGAAAGCCTATTTATTTTTTTGCTTGATTTGGGTTCCAAAATCTACCAGAAAAAATCACAACATCAATCAGTGGGAGAAAAATATTGGCCTCAGGGCTTGTGTGCCACTCCTTACTCCTGTGTGTGCCATCTCTCACTCAGTGGGCCATAGAAAGCCTATTAATTTTTTTGCTTGATTTGGGTTCTAAATTCTACCTGAAAAAATCAATAAATCAATCAGTGGGAGATTAATATTGGCCTTTGGGCTTGTGTGCCAGTCCTAAGCGTGCCATCTCTCTCTCTCAGATAGTGGGCCATAGAAAGCCTATTTTTTTATTATTTTATTGGGTTTATAAATTTTCCCTGGAAAAAAAAAAAAAGTGGGAGATTAATATTGGCCTCTGGGCTTGTGTGCCAGTCCTGAGCGTGCCATCTCTCTCACAAATAGTGGGCCATAGAAAGCCTATTTATTTTTTTGGTTGATTTGGGTTCATAATTCTACCTGAAAAAATCAATCAATCAATCAGTGGGAGATTAATATTGGCCTTTGGGCTTGTGTGCCAGTCCTAAGCGTGCCATCTCTCTCTCTCAGATAGTGGGCCATAGAAAGCCTATTTATTATTATTTTTTTTATTGGGTTTATAAATTTTCCCTGGAAAAAAAAAAAAATGGGAGATTAATATTGGCCTCTGGGCTTGTGTGCCAGTCCTGAGCGTGCCATCTCTCTCACAAATAGTGGGCCATAGAAAGCCTATTTATTTTTTTGGTTGATTTGGGTTCCTAATTCTACCTGAAAAAATCAATCAATCAATCAGTGGGAGAAAAATATTGGCCTCAGGGCTTGTGTGCCACTCCTTACTCCTGTGTGTGCCGTCTCTCACTCAGTGGGCCATAGAAAGCCTATTAATTTTTTTGCTTGATTTGGGTTCTAAATTCTACCTGAAAAAATCATTAAATCAATCAGTGGGAGATCAATATTGGCCTTTGGGCTTGTGTGCCAGTCCTAAGCGTGCCATCTCTCTCTCTCTCAGATAGTGGGCCATAGAAAGCCTATTTTTTTATTATTTTATTGGGTTTATAAATTTTCCCTGGAAAAAAAAAAAGTGGGAGATTAATATTGGCCTCTGGGCTTGTGTGCCAGTCCTGAGCGTGCCATCTCTCTCACAAATAGTGGGCCATAGAAAGCCTATTTATTTTTTTGGTTGATTTGGGTTCATAATTCTACCTGAAAAAATCAATCAATCAATCAGTGGGAGATTAATATTGGGCTTTGGGCTTGTGTGCCAGTCCTAAGCGTGCCATCTCTCTCTCTCAGATAGTGGGCCATAGAAAGCCTATTTATTATTAATTTTTTTATTGGGTTTATAAATTTTCCCTGGAAAAAAAAAAAATGGGAGATTAATATTGGCCTCTGGGCTTGTGTGCCAGTCCTGAGCGTGCCATCTCTCTCACAAATAGTGGGCCATAGAAAGCCTATTAATTTTTTTGCTTGATTTGGGTTCCAAAATCTACCAAAAAAAATCACTAAATCAATCAGTGGGAGATTAATATTGGCCTCTGGGCTTGTGTGCCACTCCTGACTCCTGTGTGCGTCATCTGTCACTCAGTGGGCCCTAGAAAGCCTATTTTTTGTTTTATTTGTTTTCTAAATTCTCCCTGAAACAATCATTTTATTTTCTTTGGTTTCTAAATTATTCCTGAAAAAAATCATTTTTTTTGTATTTTTTTTTCTCTCAAGTCTCCCTGAAAAAAAAAAAAAAAAAAAAATCTGTGGGAGATTCATATTGCCCCTTCTGCTTGTGTGCCAGTCTTGACTCCTGGGTGTGCCATCTCTCTCTCTCTCCCCAATTGTGGGCCATAGAAAGCCTATTAATTTTTTTGCTTGATTTGGGTTCCAAAATCTACCAAAAAAAATCACTAAATCAATCAGTGGGAGATTAATATTGGCCTCTGGGCTTGTGTGCCACTCCTGACTCCTGTGTGCGTCATCTGTCACTCAGTGGGCCCTAGAAAGCCTATTTTTTGTTTTATTTGTTTTCTAAATTCTCCCTGAAACAATCATTTTATTTTCTTTGGTTTCTAAATTATTCCTGAAAAAAATCATTTTTTTTGTATTTTTTTTTCTCTCAAGTCTCCCTGAAAAAAAAAAAAAAAAAAATCTGTGGGAGATTCATATTGCCGCTTCTGCTTGTGTGCCAGTCTTGACTCCTGGGTGTGCCATCTCTCTCTCTCTCCCCAATTGTGGGCCATAGAAAGCCTATTAATTTTTTTGCTTGATTTGGGTTCCAAAATCTACCAAAAAAAATCACTAAATCAATCAGTGGGAGATTAATATTGGCCTCTGGGCTTGTGTGCCACTCCTGACTCCTGTGTGCGTCATCTGTCACTCAGTGGGCCCTAGAAAGCCTATTTTTTGTTTTATTTGTTTTCTAAATTCTCCCTGAAACAATCATTTTATTTTCTTTGGTTTCTAAATTATTCCTGAAAAAAATCATTTTTTTTGTATTTTTTTTTCTCTCAAGTCTCCCTGAAAAAAAAAAAAAAAAAAAATCTGTGGGAGATTCATATTGCCCCTTCATATTGCCCCTTCTGCTTGTGTGCCAGTCTTGACTCCTGGGTGTGCCATCTCTCTCTCTCTCCCCAATTGTGGGCCATAGAAAGCCTATTAATTTTTTTGCTTGATTTGGGTTCCAAAATCTACCAAAAAAAATCACTAAATCAATCAGTGGGAGATTAATATTGGCCTCTGGGCTTGTGTGCCACTCCTGACTCCTGTGTGCGTCATCTGTCACTCAGTGGGCCCTAGAAAGCCTATTTTTTGTTTTATTTGTTTTCTAAATTCTCCCTGAAACAATCATTTTATTTTCTTTGGTTTCTACATTATTCCTGAAAAAAATCATTTTTTTTGTATTTTTTTTTCTCTCAAGTCTCCCTGAAAAAAAAAAAATAAAAAAAATCTGTGGGAGATTCATATTGCCCCTTCTGCTTGTGTGCCAGTCTTGACTCCTGGGTGTGCCATCTCTCTCTCTCTCCCCAATTGTGGGTCATAGAAAGCCTATTAATTTTTTTGCTTGATTTGGGTTCCAAAATCTACCAAAAAAAATCACTAAATCAATCAGTGGGAGATTAATATTGGCCTCTGGGCTTGTGTGCCACTCCTGACTCCTGTGTGCGTCATCTGTCACTCAGTGGGCCCTAGAAAGCCTATTTTTTGTTTTATTTGTTTTCTAAATTCTCCCTGAAACAATCATTTTATTTTCTTTGGTTTCTAAATTATTCCTGAAAAAAATCATTTTTTTTGTATTTTTTTTTCTCTCAAGTCTCCCTGAAAAAAAAAAAAAAAAAATCTGTGGGAGATTCATATTGCCGCTTCTGCTTGTGTGCCAGTCTTGACTCCTGGGTGTGCCATCTCTCTCTCTCTCCCCAATTGTGGGCCATAGAAAGCCTATTAATTTTTTTGCTTGATTTGGGTTCCAAAATCTACCAAAAAAAATCACTAAATCAATCAGTGGGAGATTAATATTGGCCTCTGGGCTTGTGTGCCACTCCTGACTCCTGTGTGCGTCATCTGTCACTCAGTGGGCCCTAGAAAGCCTATTTTTTGTTTTATTTGTTTTCTAAATTCTCCCTGAAACAATCATTTTATTTTCTTTGGTTTCTAAATTATTCCTGAAAAAAATCATTTTTTTTGTATTTTTTTTTCTCTCAAGTCTCCCTGAAAAAAAAAAAAAAAAAAAATCTGTGGGAGATTCATATTGCCCCTTCTGCTTGTGTGCCAGTCTTGACTCCTGGGTGTGCCATCTCTCTCTCTCTCCCCAATTGTGGGCCATAGAAAGCCTATTAATTTTTTTGCTTGATTTGGGTTCCAAAATCTACCAAAAAAAATCACTAAATCAATCAGTGGGAGATTAATATTGGCCTCTGGACTTGTGTGCCACTCCTGACTCCTGTGTGCGTCATCTGTCACTCAGTGGGCCCTAGAAAGCCTATTTTTTGTTTTATTTGTTTTCTAAATTCTCCCTGAAACAATCATTTTATTTTCTTTGGTTTCTAAATTATTCCTGAAAAAAATCATTTTTTTTGTATTTTTTTTTCTCTCAAGTCTCCCTGAAAAAAAAAAAATAAAAAAAATCTGTGGGAGATTCATATTGCCCCTTCTGCTTGTGTGCCAGTCTTGACTCCTGGGTGTGCCATCTCTCTCTCTCTCCCCAATTGTGGGCCATAGAAAGCCTATTAATTTTTTTGCTTGATTTGGGTTCCAAAATCTACCAAAAAAAATCACTAAATCAATCAGTGGGAGATTAATATTGGCCTCTGGGCTTGTGTGCCACTCCTGACTCCTGTGTGCGTCATCTGTCACTCAGTGGGCCCTAGAAAGCCTATTTTTTGTTTTATTTGTTTTCTAAATTCTCCCTGAAACAATCATTTTATTTTCTTTGGTTTCTAAATTATTCCTGAAAAAAATCATTTTTTTTGTATTTTTTTTTCTCTCAAGTCTCCCTGAAAAAAAAAAAAAAAAAAAAATCTGTGGGAGATTCATATTGCCCCTTCTGCTTGTGTGCCAGTCTTGACTCCTGGGTGTGCCATCTCTCTCTCTCTCCCCAATTGTGGGCCATAGAAAGCCTATTAATTTTTTTGCTTGATTTGGGTTCCAAAATCTACCAAAAAAAATCACTAAATCAATCAGTGGGAGATTAATATTGGCCTCTGGGCTTGTGTGCCACTCCTGACTCCTGTGTGCGTCATCTGTCACTCAGTGGGCCCTAGAAAGCCTATTTTTTGTTTTATTTGTTTTCTAAATTCTCCCTGAAACAATCATTTTATTTTCTTTGGTTTCTAAATTATTCCTGAAAAAAATCATTTTTTTTGTATTTTTTTTTCTCTCAAGTCTCCCTGAAAAAAAAAAAAAAAAAAAAATCTGTGGGAGATTCATATTGCCCCTTCTGCTTGTGTGCCAGTCTTGACTCCTGGGTGTGCCATCTCTCTCTCTCTCCCCAATTGTGGGCCATAGAAAGCCTATTAATTTTTTTGCTTGATTTGGGTTCCAAAATCTACCAAAAAAAATCACTAAATCAATCAGTGGGAGATTAATATTGGCCTCTGGGCTTGTGTGCCACTCCTGACTCCTGTGTGCGTCCTCTCTCACTCAGTGGGCCCTACAAAGCCTTTTTTTTTTTTTTTTTCCTAAATTCTCCCTGAAACAATCATTTCATTTTATTTGTTTTATAAATTCTTCTGTAAAAAATAATTTTTTTTTAATTTTTTTTTTCTGAAGTCTCCCTTTTAAAAAAAACAAACACAAATCAGTGGGAGATAAATATTTACATTTGCGCTTCAGTGACAGTCCTGCGTGTGTGCCATCTCATTTGTTGCCAACAACAACAGAGTGTGTAACATTGTGGCTGATTTTCATTGTGGTCTCACCCACCTGTAAAGGGGTAGCTAAATCATACTGAAGTTATAGCTCACCGTGTAAGTTGTGTGACAGCAACAAATACCGTTCGTTTGGTAACGTTTTTAAAACAATGAGGAAGTCTGGTGGAAGAGGTCGTGGCCGGGGGCGTTCATTGTCAGCTGGTAATGAGGGTAGTGGTAGTGGTGGAGCATCAGCTGGTCGTGGGAAAAAAAATATTGCACCTAAGTCTGGAGCTGTGGAGCCAGGTTCGTCGTCTGGCTACACAAGGCCTCGAACGCTCCCTTTTCTGGGAGTAGGAA
Source organism: Ranitomeya imitator (assembly GCF_032444005.1). Taxonomy (NCBI): domain Eukaryota; kingdom Metazoa; phylum Chordata; class Amphibia; order Anura; family Dendrobatidae; genus Ranitomeya; species Ranitomeya imitator. Next base: position 622,181,859 of record NC_091282.1, read on the forward strand.
AACCGCTTTTAAAGCCGGAGCAGCAAGAGCAAGTTTTGGCTTATCTTGCTGACTCAGCCTCTAGCTCTTTTGCCTCCTCTCGTGAAACTGGTAAATGTCAAAGCAGCGCGTCGTTAGTGGATGTTCACGGTCAGGGACAAGTCGCTTCCTTGTCCTCTTCAGCAAAAACAACAACAGAGAAGAATGCAGCAGGCGACACAACGGGTTACTCCATGGAGCTCTTTACACATACCGTCCCTGGCTTAGAAAGTGAAGCAGTTAACAGTCCATGCCCATTACAAGTTGAATCTGACATGGAGTGCACTGATGCACAGCCACAGCCAGACTACTATCCTGGTCCTTTGACTCAGACCACAACATTGCCCTCGCAGGGTGCTGATCAAGAATCAGACCCTGATGAGACTATGTTGCCCCATCACGAACGCTATACCACCGACCGACACGGTGACACAGACGAAGTTGCACACGAGCTACAAGAAGAGGTAATAGATGACCCAGTTCTTGACCCCGATTGGCAGCCATTGGGGGAACAGGGTGCAGGCGGCAGCAGTTCTGAAGCGGAGGAGGAGGGGCCGCAGCAGGCATCAACATCGCAACAGGTTCCATCTGCCGGGCCCGTATCTTGCCCAAAACGCGTGGCAAAGCTAAAACCTGTTGGAGGACAGCGTGGCCATCCGGTTAAAGCTCAGTCTGCAATGCCTGAAAAGGTATCCGATGCTAGAAAGAGTGCAAAGTCATCTGTCAAAAATGTTCAACTACCTTAACCCCTTTCTGCCATTAGACGTACTATTGCGTCCATGTGGGTTGGGCTTTACTTCCCAAGGACGCAATAGTACGTCATATGCGATCGGCAGCGCTCACGGGGGGAGCGCCGCCGATCGTGGCCGGGTGTCAGCTGTTTATCGCAGCTGACATCCGGCACTATGTGCCAGGAGCGGTCACGGACCGCCCCCGGCACATTAACCCCCGGCACACCGCGATCAAAGATGATCGCGATGTGCCGGCGGTACAGGGAAGCACCGCGCAGGGAGGGGGCTCCCTGCGGGCTTCCCTGAGCCCCCCGCAGCAACGCGATGTGATCGCGTTGCTGCGAGGGTCTCACCTCCCTCCCTGCTCCCTCCAGCCCCGGATCCAAGATGGCCGCGGATCCGGGTCCTGCAGGGAGGGAGGTGGCTTCACAGAGCCTGCTCAGAGCAGGCACTGTGAAGCAGCCTGCACTCCTATCAGATCAGTGATCTGACAGAGTGCTGTGCAAACTGTCAGATCACTGATCTGTGATGTCCCCCCCTGGGACAAAGTAAAAAAGTAAAAAAAAAAAATTTCAAATGTGTAAAAAAAATAAAAAAAAATATTCCAAAATAATGAAAAAAAAAAAAAAATATTATTCCCATAAATACATTTCTTTATCTAAATAAAAAAAACAAACAATAAAAGTACACATATTTAGTATCGCCGCGTCCGTAACGGCCCGACCTATAAAAATGGCCCACTAGTTAACCCCTTCAGTAAACACCGTAAGAAAAAAAAAAAAAAAACGAGGCAAAAAAACAACGCTTTATTACAATACCGCCGAACAAAAAGTGGAATAACACGCGATCAAAAAGACAGATATAACTAACCATGGTACCGCTGAAAGCGACATCTTGTCCCGCAAAAAACGAGCCGCCATACAGCATCATCAGCAAAAAAATAAAAAAGTTATAGTCCTGAGAATAAAGTGATGCAAAAATAATTATTTTTTCTATAAAATAGTTTTTATCGTATAAAAGCGCCAAAACATAAAAAAATGATATAAATGAGGTATCGCTGTAATCGTACTGACCCGAAGAATAAAACTGCTTCATCAATTTTACCAAACGCGGAACGGTATAAACGCCTCCCCCAAAAGAAATTCATGAATAGCTGGTTTTTGGTCATTCTGCCTCACAAAAATCGGAATAAAAAGCGATCAAAAAATGTCACGTGCCCGAAAATGTTACCAATAAAAACATCAACTCGTCCCGCAAAAAACAAGACCTCACATGACTCTGTGGACCAAAATATAGAAAAATTATAGCTCTCAAAATATGGTAACGCAAAAAATATTTTTTGCAATAAAAAGCGTCTTTCAGTGTGTGACGGCTGCCAATCATAAAAATCCGCTAAAAAAACCCGCTATAAAAGTAAATCAAACCCCCCTTCATCAGCCCCTTAGTTAGGGAAAAATTTAAAAAATGTATTTATTTCCATTTTCCCATTAGGGCTAGGGTTAGGGCTAGGGCTAGGGTTAGGGCTAGGGCTAGGGTTAGGGCTAGGGTTAGGGCTAGGGTTAGGGTTAGGTTTAGGGCTAGGGTTAGGGCTAGGGTTAGGGCTAGGGTTAGGGTTAGGGCTAGGGTTAGGGTTAGGGCTAGGGTTAGGGTTAGGGCTAGGGTTAGGGCTAGGGTTAGGGCTAGGGTTAGGGCTAGGGCTAGGGTTAGGGTTAGGGCTAGGGTTAGGGCTAGGGCTACAGTTTGGGTTGGGGCTAAAGTTACAGTTAGGGTTTAGATTACATTTACGGTTGGGAATAGGGTTGGGATTAGGGTTAGGGGTGTGTCAGGGTTAGAGGTGTGGTTAGGGTTACTGTTGGGATTAGGGTTAGGGGTGTGTTTGGATTAGGGTTTCAGTTATAATTGGGGGGTTTCCACTGTTTCGGCACATCAGGGGCTCTCCAAACGCGACATGGCGTCCGATCTCAATTCCAGCCAATTCTGCGTTGAAAAAGTAAAACAGTGCTTCTTCCCTTCCGAGCTCTCCCGTGTGCCCAAACAGGGGTTTACCCCAACATATGGGGTATCAGCGTACTCAGGACAAATAGGACAACAACTTTTGGGGTCCAATTTCTCCTGTTACCCTTGGGAAAATACAAAACTCGGGGCTAAAACATTTTTTGTGGGAAAAAAAAAGATTTTTTATTTTCACGGCTCTGCGTTATAAACTGTAGTGAAACACTTGGGGGTTCAAAGTTCTCACAACACATCTAGATTAGTTCCCTGGGGGGTCTAGTTTCCAATATGGGGTCACTTGTGGGGGGTTTCTACTGTTTAGGTACATTAGGGGTTCTGCAAACGCAATGTGACGTCTGCAGACCATTCCATCTAAGTCTGCATTCCAAATGGCGCTCCTTCCCTTCCGAGCTCTGCCATGCGCTCAAACGGTGGTTTCCCCCAACATACGGGGTATCAGCGTACTCAGGACAAATTGGACAACAACTTTTGGGGTCGAATTTCTCCTCTTACCCTCGGGAAAATACAAAACTGGGGGCTAAAAAATAATTTTGGGGGGAAAGATTTTTTTTTTTAATTTTCACGGCTCTGCGTTACAAACTGTAGTGAAACACTTGGGGGTTCAAAGCTATTACAACACATCTAGATGAGTTCCTTAGGGGGTCTAGTTTCCAAAATGGTGTCACTTGTGGGAGGTTTCTACTGTTTAGGTACATTAGGGGCTCTGCAAATGCAATGTGACACCTGCAGACCATTCCATCTAAGTCCTCATTCCAAATGGAGCTCCTTCCCTTCCGAGCCCTCCCATGCGCCCAAACAGTGGTTCCCCCCCACATATGGGGTATCAGCGCACTCAGGACAAATTGGACAACAAATTGTGGGGTCGAATTTCTCCTGTTACCCTCGGGAAAATACAAAACTGGGGGCTAAAAAATAATTTTTGTGGGAAAAAATTTTTGTTTTATTTTTACGGCTCTCCATTATAAACTTCTGTGAAGCCCTTGGTGGGTCAAAGCGCTCAGCACACATCTAGATAAGTTCCTAAGGGGGTCTACTTTCCAAAATGGTGTCACTTGTGGGGGGTTTCTACTGTTTAGGTACATTAGGGGCTCTGCAAACGCAATGTGACACCTGCAGACCATTCCATCTAAGTCTGCATTCAAATGGCACTCCTTCCCTTCTGAGCCCTCCCATGTGCCCAAACAGTGGTTCCCCCCACATATGGTGTATCATCGCACTCAGGACAAATTGGGCAACAAATTTTGGGGTCCAATTTCTCCTGTTACCCTCAGGAAAATACAAAACTGGGGGCTAAAAAAATAATTTTTGTGGGAAAAAAATTTTGTTTTATTTTTACGGCTCTGCATTATAAACTTCTGTGAAGCACTTGGTGGGTCAAAGTGCTCACCACACCTCTAGATAAGTTCCTTAGGGGGTCTACTTTCCAAAATGGTGTCATTTGTGGGGGTTTCAATGTTTAGGCACATCAGTGGCTCTTCAAACGCAACATGGCGTCCCATCTCAATTCCTGTCAATTTTGCTTTGAAAAGTCAAACGGCGCTCCTTCCCTTCCGAGCTCTCCCATCCACCCAAACAGTGGTTTACCCCCACATATGGGGTATCAGCGTACTCAGGACAAATTGTACAACAACTTTTGGGGTCCAATTTCTTCTCTTACCCTTGGGAAAATAAAAAATTGGGGGCAAAAAGATAATTTTTGTGAAAAAATATGATTTTTTATTTTTACGGTTCTACATTATAAACTTCTGTGAAGCACTTGGTGGGTCAAAGTGCTCACCACACCTCTAGATAAGTTCCTTAGGGGGTCTACTTTCCAAAATGGTGTCACTTGTGGGGGGTTTCAATGTTTAGGCACATCAGTGGCTCTTCAAACGCAACATGAGGTCCCATCTCAATTCCTGTCAATTTTGCATTGAAAAGTCAAACGGCGCTCCTTCCCTTCCGAGCTCTCCCATCCGCCCAAACAGTGGTTTACCCCCACATATGGGCTATCAGCGTACTCAGGACAAATTGTACAACAACTTTTGGGGTCCAATTTCTTCTCTTACCCTTGGGAAAATAAAAAATTGGGGGCGAAAAGATAATTTTTGTGAAAAAATATGATTTTTTATTTTTACGGTTCTACATTATAAACTTCTGTGAAGCACTTGTTGGGTCAAAGTGCTCACCACACCTCTAGATAAGTTCCTTAGGGGGTCTACTTTCCAAAATGGTGTCACTTGTGGGGGGTTTCAATGTTTAGCCACATCAGGGGCTCTCCAAACGAAACATGGCGTCCCATCTCAATTCCAGTCAATTTTGCATTGAAAGTCAAATGGCACTCCTTCGCTTCCGAGCTCTGCCATGCGCCCAAACAGTGGTTTACCCCCACATGTGGGGTATTGGCATACTCAGGACAAATTGTACAACAATGTTTGGGGTCCATTTTCTCCTGTTACCCTTGGTAAAATAAAACAAATTGGAGCTGAATTAAATTTTTTGTGAAAAAAAGTTAAATGTTCATTTTTATTTAAACATTCAAAAAATTCCTGTGAAGCACCAGAAGGGTTAATACACTTCTTGAATATGGTTTTGAGCACCTTGAGGGGTGTAGTTTTTAGAATGGTGTCACACTTGGGTATTTTCTATCATATAGACCCCTCAAAATGACTTCAAATGAGATGTGGTCCCTAAAATAAAATGGTGTTGTAGAAATGAGAAATTGCTGGTCAACTTTTAACCCTTATAACTCCCTAACAAAAAAAAATTTTGTTTCCAAAATTATGCTGATGTAAAGTAGACATGTGGGAAATGTTATTTATTAAGTATTTTGTGTGACATATCTCTGTGATTTAATTGCATAAAAATTCAAAGTTGGAAAATTGCGAAATTTTCATAATTTTCGCCAAATTTCCGTTTTTTTCACAAATAAACGCAGGTACTATCAAATAATTTTTACCATTGTTATGAAGTACAATATGTCACGAGAAAACAGTGTCAGAATCACCAGGATCCATTGAAGCGTTCCAGAGTTATAACCTCATAAAGGGACAGTGGTCAGAATTGTAAAAATTGGCCCGGTCATTAACGTGCAAACCACCCTTGGGGGTAAAGGGGTTAAGCAGAGGACAGAATCTGAAAAGTCTCAATACAAGTTGCATGCATATACATTTAACCACCATGCATTTGCAAGCCTGGACTAACTACCAAACGTCCCTTAAGGTTGTAGCACCCTCGGCCAATGAAGCTAGTCAGCAACGCAACATCCCTTCCGGCAGTGTAGGGCCACCATTTTCCGCACCACCTGCAGTATATGTGCAGGTTTCTTTGCCAGGCCAAAGCCGTCAGGGTCAGGGAATCACCAGTTTCGTAGTAGGAAACACTGCATCTAGGGCACCGGTGGCAACAATACCATCTCCCACCGTCTCTCAGTCTGCCATGTCCACCGGCACCCCCGCTAGTTCCACGATCTCCAGCTCTCCAGTCCAGCTCACCCTACATGAGACTATGGTTAGAAAAAGGAAGTACTTAGCTTCGCATCCGCGTACACAGGGTTTGAACGCACACATAGCTAGACTAATCTCGTTAGAGATGATGCCCTACCGGTTAGTTGAAAGCGAAGCTTTCAAAGCCCTGATGGACTACGCTGTACCACGCTACGAGCTACCCAGTCGACACTTTTTTTCCAGAAAAGCCATCCCAGCCCTCCACCAGCATGTTAAAGAGCGCATCGTCCATGCACTCAGGCAATCTGTGAGCACAAAGGTGCACCTGACAACAGATGCATGGACCAGTAGGCATGGCCAGGGACGTTACGTGTCCATCACGGCACACTGGGTAAATGTGGTGGATGCAGGGTCCACAGGGGACAGCAAGTTTGGGACAGTTCTGCCTAGCCCACGGTCTAGGAAACAATTGGCTGTAGCCGTTCGCACCCCCTCCTCCTCCTCTTCGTCCTCCTGCAGAAGCGAGAGCTCGTCCACAGTCCACAGTCGCACAACCACTCCATCCGCAGCTGCCACTGTTGCACACCAGGTCTCCCATTATGGGGCAGCTACTGGCAAACGTCAGCAGGCTGTATTGGCTATGAAGTGTTTGGGCGACAACAGACACACCGCGGAAGTTCTGTCCGAGTTCTTGCAGAAAGAAACGCAGTCGTGGCTGGGCACTGTAGATCTTGAGGCAGGCAAGGTAGTGAGTGATAACGGAAGGAATTTCATGGCTGCCATCTCCCTTTCCCAACTGAATCACATTCCTTGCCTGGCTCACACCTTAAACCTGGTGGTGCAGTGCTTCCTGAAAAGTTATCCGGGGTTATCCGACCTGCTCCTCAAAGTGCGTGGACTTTGCTCACATATCCGCCGTTCGCCCGTACACTCCAGCCGTATGCAGACCTATCAGCTTTCTTTGAACCTTCCCCAGCATCGCCTAATCATAGACGTTGCAACAAGGTGGAACTCAACACTGCACATGCTTCAGAGACTGTGTGAACAGAGGCGGGTTGTTATGTTTTTGTGGGAGGATACACATACACGGGCAGGCAGTAGGATGGCAGACATGGAGTTGTCAGGTGTGCAGTGGTCGAAGATTCAAGACATGTGTCAAGTCCTTCAGTGTTTTGAGGAATGCACACGGCTGGTTAGTGCAGACAACGCCATAATAAGCATGAGCATCCCCCTAATGCATCTGCTGATGCAAAGTTTGACGCACATAAAGGATCAGGCGTCTGCAGCTGAGGAAGAGGAAAGCCTTGATGACAGTCAGCCATTGTCTGGCCAGGGCAGTGTACAGGACGAGGTAGCGGGCGAAGAGGAGGACGAGGAGGATGATGGGGATGATTATATTTTTAATGAGGAAGCTTTTCCGGGGCCACTGGAAATTGGTGGCGCGGCAAGGCCGGGTTCTGGTTTTTTGAGGGACACAAGTGACGTTGATTTGCCTGAAACTGCCCCTCAACCAAGCACAACCGCAGATTTGAGAACTGGAACTTTGGCCCACATGGCGGATTATGCCTTACGTATCCTCAAAAGGGACACACGCATAACTAAAATGATGAATGATGACGATTACTGGTTGGCCTGCCTCCTTGATCCTCGCTATAAAGGCAAATTGCAAAATATAATGCCACATGAGAACTTGGAACTAATATTAGCAACCAAACAATCAACTCTTGTTGACCGTTTGCTTCTGGCATTCCCTGCACACAGCGCCCGTGATCGTTCTCACACGAGCTGCAGGGGCCAGCAGACCAGAGGAGTTAGAGGGGCAGAAATCAGAAGTGGCGTTGGCCAGAGGGGTTTTCTGACCAGGTTGTGGAGTGATTTTGCTATGACCGCAGACAGGACAGGTACTGCAGCATCAATTCAAAGTGACAGGAGACAACATTTGTCCAGTATGGTTACAAACTATTTTTCATCCCTTATCGATGTTCTCCCTCAACCGTCATTCCCATTTGATTACTGGGCATCAAAATTAGACACCTGGCCAGAATTGGCAGAATATGCATTGCAGGAGCTTGCTTGCCCGGCAGCTAGTGTCCTATCAGAAAGAGTATTCAGTGCTGCAGGTTCAATACTAACAGAAAAAAGGACTCGTCTGGCTACCCAAAATGTAGATGATCTAACCTTCATTAAAATGAACCACAACTGGATTTCGAAATCTTTTGCCCCACCTTGCCCGGCTGACACCTAGCTTTCCTATGAAAAGGTCTTGCCTGTGGACTATTCTGAATGCCTTTTCCAATCTCGTAATATTCAGCACCTGATTGTCCAGCATACGACATGTTTACACCTCACTAAATGGCCAAACTCCCCACACGGGGCCGTGGTATCGACACTTGGCGACAGCACCCGTGAGAGTGCAGTTTGTCTAAAGAGGTGGGTGAGCCCGCTTTTGGTCGACGGCACTGCCACTGGGTCCCTCCTAGTACAATAAAGTGTCTCTGGCGGTGGTGGTGCGCACCCAACGTCAGACACACCGTTGTAATATGAGAGGCCCTGGGCTTGTACCGCCGGCCACAAGACAGTTTCCCCCCACCCCAGCTCAAACAGTGCTCTACCACTTGCAAAATTATCTCACAGCTCCACCAATGTTTAGTCTATGCGCTGACATCCTTCAATGCCTGCCACTGACAATACCATTGTATTGACATTTTTGTTATGTTAGGCCTTCGATGCCTGTCTGTGGTCACTCCTTCCACTAGGCCTCCACTGACCACACCAATGCTGCCCGTGTACCCCTGGAACCAATTTAAAATTGCCTACAGCCATGTGTTATTATTTTAGGCCTTCGATGCCTGTCTGCGGTCACTCCTTCCACTAGGCCTCCACTGACCACACCACTGCTGCCCGTGTACCCCTGGAACCAATTTAAAATTGCCTACAGCCAGCCCAATTTTTTTTATTTTAGGCCTTCGATGCCTGTCTGCGGTCCATTCTTTCAACTACTACTACACTGACCAGGGCACTGCTGCCCGTGTACCCCTGGAACCAATTTAAAATTGCCTACAGCCAGCCCAATTTTTTTATTTTAGGCCTTCGATGCCTGTCTGCGGTCCATGCTTTCAACTACTACTACACTGACCAGGGCACTGCTGCCCGTGTACCCCTGGAACCAATTTAAAATTGCCTACAGCCATGTGTTATTATTTTAGGCCTTCGATGCCTGTCTGCGGTCACTCCTTCCACTAGGCCTCCACTGACCACACCACTGCTGCCCGTGTACCCCTGGAACCAATTTAAAATTGCCTACAGCCAGCCCAATTTTTTTATTTTAGGCCTTCGATGCCTGTCTGCGGTCCATTCTTTCAACTACTACTACACTTACCAGGGCACTGCTGCCCGTGTACCCCTGGAACCAATTTAAAATTGCCTACAGCCATGTGTTATTATTTTAGGCCTTCGATGCCTGTCTGCGGTCACTCCTTCCACTAGGCCTCCACTGACCACACCACTGCTGCCCGTGTACCCCTGGAACCAATTTAAAATTGCCTACAGCCATGTGTTATTATTTTAGGCCTTCGATGCCTGTCTGCGGTCCATTCTTTCAACTACTACTACACTGACCAGGGCACTGCTGCCCGTGTACCCCTGGAACCAATTTAAAATTGCCTACAGCCATGTGTTATTATTTTAGGCCTTCGATGCCTGTCTGCGGTCACTCCTTCCACTAGGCCTCCACTGACCACACCACTGCTGCCCGTGTACCCCTGGAACCAATTTAAAATTGCCTACAGCCATGTGTTATTATTTTAGGCCTTCGATGCCTGTCTGCGGTCCATTCTTTCAACTACTACTACACTGACCAGGGCACTGCTGCCCGTGTACCCCTGGAACCAATTTAAAATTGCCTACAGCCATGTGTTATTATTTTAGGCCTTCGATGCCTGTCTGCGGTCACTCCTTCCACTAGGCCTCCACTGACCACACCACTGCTGCCCGTGTACCCCTGGAACCAATTTAAAATTGCCTACAGCCAGCCCAATTTTTTTATTTTAGGCCTTCGATGCCTGTCTGCGGTCCATTCTTTCAACTACTACTACACTGACCAGGGCACTGCTGCCCGTGTACCCCTGGAACCAATTTAAAATTGCCTACAGCCATGTGTTATTATTTTAGGCCTTCGATGCCTGTCTGCGGTCACTCCTTCCACTAGGCCTCCACTGACCACACCACTGCTGCCCGTGTACCCCTGGAACCAATTTATAATTGCCTACAGCCATGTGTTATTATTTTAGGCCTTCGATGTCTGTCTGCGGTCCATTCTTTCAACTACTACTACACTGAACAGGGCACTGCTGCCCGTGTACCCCTGGAACCAATTTAAAATTGCCTACAGCCATGTGTTATTATTTTAGGCCTTCGATGCCTGTCTGCGGTCACTCCTTCCACTAGGCCTCCACTGACCACACCACTGCTGCCCGTGTACCCCTGGAACCAATTTATAATTGCCTACAGCCATGTGTTATTATTTTAGGCCTTCGATGCCTGTCTGTGGTCACTCCTTCCACTAGGCCTCCACTGACCACACCACTGCTGCCCGTGTACCCCTGGAACCAATTTAAAATTGCCTACAGCCATGTGTTATTATTTTAGGCCTTCGATGCCTGTCTGCGGTCACTCCTTCCACTAGGCCTCCACTGACCACAGCACTGCTGCCCGTGTACCCCTGGAACCAACATCAGAAAATATAAAAATAAGTATTTTGCTTATAAAAAAGAAAATACTGGAGAGATATCAAATGCAGACATTTTAACATTAAAAACAAACACACAACTAAAATCTGGTACAGTACTAAAAATGGCCACCAGCTACAATTACTTTCTCCTGCAAGTAGTTAACTGAAAGGTTTTTTAAATTGAAAACACAGATATGGCATCCACCGAGTGTTGTCCTGTCGCGTCTTCTTTATATTATTGCTGAGAAGATGCAAAACAATGAAAATAATAAAATCATTAATTACCAAAATAATAGAGAAAGTCAACACCACATTGCAAATAAACATTCATTCCAAATAAAGAAGCAGGGCGCGTCCGAGGGTGAGTATATACCTAATAAGAATATAATCACCCTCGGACGCGCAATGCTTATTTCCAACAGCCTTCCTTCCTAAGAATCAGCCCTTCCGTGGTGTAGAGAGACGTTGTGTTACACTCCAAGGTGTTCCCCAGGTTGCCTTTCCTGAGCTTCGATCTTCCGGCTCTCGTTTAGTAGTTGTTGGAAACTACGCTGCATTAGGCCTTCAAATTGGGTATGGGGTGTAGAGAGAGGGTGTGTTACACTCCAAGGTGTTCCCCAGGTTGCCTTTCCTGAGCTTCGATCTTCATGCTCTCGTTTAGTAGTTGTCGGAAACTACGCTGCATTAGGCCTACAAATTGGGTATGGGGTGTAGAGAGAGGGTGTGTTACACTCCAAGGTGTTCCCCAGGTTGCCTTTCCTGAGCTTCGATATTCCGGCTCTCGTTTAGTAGTTGTTGGAAACTACACTGCATTAGGCCTACAAATTTGGTATGGGGGAAACATTGGCGCATCTGCGGTCCCTCCTTCCTCTAGGCCTCCACTGACCTGTCTACTGCTGCCCGTGTTCCCCTGGAACCAATTTTAAATTGCCTACAGGCAGCCCAATTTATTATGTTAGGGCTTCGAAGCCTGTCTGCGGTCCCTCCTTCCACTAGGCCTCCACTGACCTGTCTACTGCTGCCCGTGTACCCCTTGAACCAACATCATAAAATAAAAAAAAAAGTATTTTGCTTATAAAAAAGAAAATACTGGTGAGATATCAAATGCAGACATTTTAACATTAAAAACAAACACACAACTAAAATCTGGTACAGTACTAAAAATGGCCACCAGCTACAATTACTTTCTCCTGCAAGTAGTTAACTGAAAGGTTTTTTAAATTGAAAACACAGATGTGGCATCCACCGAGTGTTGTCCTGTCGCGTCTTCTTTATATTATTGCCGAGAAGATGCAAAACAATGAAAATAATAAAATCATTAATTACCAAAATAATAGAGAAAGTCAACACCACATTGCAAATAAACATTCATTCCAAATAAAGAAGCAGGGCGCGTCCGAGGGTGAGTATATACCTAATAAGAATATAATCACCCTCGGACGCGCAATGCTTATTTCCAACAGCCTTCCTTCCTAAGAATCAGCCCTTCCGTGGTGTAGAGAGACGTTGTGTTACACTCCAAGGTGTTCCCCAGGTTGCCTTTCCTGAGCTTCGATCTTCCGGCTCTCGTTTAGTAGTTGTTGGAAACTACGCTGCATTAGGCCTTCAAATTGGGTATGGGGTGTAGAGAGATGGTGTGTTCCACTCCAAGGTGTTCCCCAGGTTGCCTTTCCTGAGCTTCGATCTTCATGCTCTCGTTTAGTAGTTGTCGGAAACTACGCTGCATTAGGCCTACAAATTGGGTATGGGGTGTAGAGAGAGGGTTTGTTACACTCCAAGGTGTTCCCCAGGTTGCCTTTCCTGAGCTTCGATCTTCCGGCTCTCGTTTAGTAGTTGTTGGAAACTACGCTGCATTAGGCCTTCAAATTGGGTATGGGGTGTAGAGAGAGGGTGTGTTACACTCCAAGGTGTTCCCCAGGTTGCCTTTCCTGAGCTTCGATCTTCCGGCTCTCGTTTAGTAGTTCTTGGAAACTACACTGCATTAGGCCTTCAAATTGAGGATGGGGTGTAGAGAGAGGGTGTGTTACACTCCAAGGTGTTCCCCAGGTTGCCTTTCCTGAGCTTCTATCTTCAGGCTCTCATTAAATTGTGGTTAAATGGAACAACTGCATTTGGCGTACTAGTTGGTTTGGGGCCTACTATCGGTGTCTGCCACTCCTTGCTGTTCTCCTGGTTTCCTGTCCTGAAATTCCATTTTCAGGCTCTCGTTAAGTAGTTGTTAATGTTAGACTGCATTTGGCCTACTAGTTGGGTTGGGGCCTACTATCGGTGTCTGCCACTCCTTGCTGTTCTCCTCCACTGAACAAAGCTGTGCCGCCTGTTTACTACGGTTGCCAATTTTGAACTGCATTTCGACTACTTACTGATTTGGCCCTACTCTCTGTGTCAGCCTCTCATTCCAGTTGTCCTCCACTGCAATGCCCCCTGGTTATTCCTGTGTTACCAATTTTGAACTGCATTTAGCCCACTTTATTCTTTGGGCCTATATCTGTGTTTCCACTTCATCGTGCCCATTGCCCAGCCAGTGATAGATGAGTCTGCTGGTACATTGACCCATAACGCAACATTCCCCGTGCATGCTACACAACAACATTGTGACCCTGCTGAAAGTCAGGTTGCTCTTCCCGCATACCATACCACCTTACACGGGGACAAAGAGGAAGGTGCAGATGAAAGTGCAGGTTCCTTCATCAGGTGGGGGGAGGAATACTAGTTGGCGACGTCACTGGCACAGGGCCTCTCATAGTACGCAAAAGTATTGCTGCCGGTGGGAGGCGCCCCCGCCGTGCAAACACACCGCTGTACTTTGAGGGGCCCTGTGCCAGTGCCAATGCCAACAAGTGGGCCCCCCCTGCTTGCTCAGGATCACAGCACTTGCAAAGTTGAAATACTTACCTCTCCCTGCTCCACTGCCGTGACGTGGTCCAGATTTCCTGGGCCCACTAATTACTTGAACCAGCCCTACCCCACACAACTTTAGCCAAATGACCCCCAATTACAAATGCCTTCCAATTATTATAAGGTAAATTACGCTTGACAAGCTTCATTAAGAAGAATGGATGGTTTTGACATTAAAATGGGCACTCTAGGTGTTTTCCTGGCCCCCACTCACTGCCGACTATGCTGCCCCATTGACTTGCATTGGGTTTCGTGTTTCGGTCGATCCCGACTTTACGTCATAATCGGCCGATTTCACTTGACCAGACTTTTGAGATAGTCGGGTTTCGCGAAACCCGGCTCGACTCTAAAAAGGTCAAGGTCGCTCAACTCTAGCCATCACCACCTCCTCAGGCAAGCAATTTCAGATTCTCACTGCCCTAACAGTAAAGAATCCTCTTCTATGTTGGTGGAAAAACCTTCTCTCCTCCAGACGCAAAGAATGCCCCCTTGTGCCCGTCACCTTCCTTGGTATAAACAGATCCTCAGCGAGATATTTGTATTGTCCCCTTATATACTTATACATGGTTATTAGATCGCCCCTCAGTCGTCTTTTTTCTAGACTAAATAATCCTAATTTCGCTAATCTATCTGGGTATTGTAGTTCTCCCATCCCCTTTATTAATTTTGTTGCCCTCCTTTGTACTCTCTCTAGTTCCATTATATCCTTCCTGAGCACCGGTGCCCAAAACTGGACACAGTACTCCATGTGCGGTCTAACTAGGGATTTGTACAGAGGCAGTATAATGCTCTCATCATGTGTATCCAGACCTCTTTTAATGCACCCCATGATCCTGTTTGCCTTGGCAGCTGCTGCCTGGCACTGACTGCTCCAGGTAAGTTTATCATTAACTAGGATCCCCAAGTCCTTCTCCCTGTCAGATTTACCCAGTGGTTTCCCATTCAGTGTGTAATGGTGACATTGATTCCTTCTTCCCATGTGTATAACCTTACATTTATCATTGTTAAACCTCATCTGCCACCTTTCAGCCCAAGTTTCCAACTTATCCAGATCCATCTGTAGCAGAATACTATCTTCTCTTGTATTAACTGCTTTACATAGTTTTGTATCATCTGCAAATATCGATATTTTACTGTGTAAACCTTCTACCAGATCATTAATGAATATGTTGAAGAGAACAGGTCCCAATACTGACCCCTGCGGTACCCCACTGGTCACAGCGACCCAGTTAGAGACTCTACCATTTATAACCACCCTCTGCTTTCTATCACTAAGCCAGTTACTAACCCATTTACACACAATTTCCCCCAGACCAAGCATTCTCATTTTGTGTACCAACCTCTTGTGCGGCACGGTATCAAACGCTTTGGAAAAATCGAGATATACCACGTCCAATGACTCACCGTGGTCCAGCCTATAGCTTACCTCTTCAGTCCTCACTATTCTAAGAGAGCCATCAGCTGGCTAAGCTTTGTTGTTCCCATTATTAATCAATGGGTCTCCTATACTGTTATTGTGTTTGCAGTGGGTGTCAGGGCTGCCCAAAATTTGGACACACCCCAATACCCTTTGAAGAGATGTACAGGAGGGCCTCCTGAAAACAATGCTCTCATTATTAGGCAGTGGGTCTCCCATACTGTTTATCAATGCAGTGAATGCAAGGGCTGCCAAAAATTTGGAGGTACTTCAATGCCCCTTTGAACAGATGTAGAGGAGGTCATCATATAAATAATGTTCCCATAGTTAGAAAGTGGGTCTCCCATAGTGTTTTCCTATGCAGTGAAGCAACGCTGCCAAAAATTTGGAGGCACTCCAATGCCCCTTTGAAGAGATGTAGAGGAGGGCCTCATAAAAAAATGTTCCCATTAGAAAGGAGCAGGTCTCCTATTCTTGTAATGACCAGGCACTAAGTGTATGGGCTGACAAACTTTTACCCCTGTGGGTATGTATGAACATACTGAATAACAAATTTTTTTAAGGGCATCATAATCACCCTGTAAAAAAAATATGTGGATGTCGTATCACGGACCATAGTCGCCCTGGTGAAATGGTGGTGGAGGATGAGGAGAAGGAGGAGGGCAACAGTAAATAGCCAAAATCAGGAAGCATATACCCATGTATGGGTGTGAAGATGTGCATGGGAATAGACCTCCCAAAAAAAGACACTGGATTTAAGTTTATGTAACACTGCTATCATTTTGTGGTGTTAGAACTCTGGCCCAATCCATCTCTTGCTCATTTTTATAAGAGTCAGCCTGTCAGCAATTTCAGTTGACAGGCGGATATGCTTATTAGTTATAATTCCACCAGCGACACTAAAAACTCGCTCTGAAAATATATTAGCAGAAGGGCAGGCCAGGACCTCCAAGGCGTAGAGAGCCAGTTCATGACACGTGTCCAGCTTGGATACCCAATAATTATAAGGCACAGAGAAATCACGGAGGACGTTGGTACAGTCAGAAAGGTACTCCCTCAGCATCTTCCCAAACTTTGAACTTCCTGTGAGAGTACCCCACGCCTCAGGGCCTGTGCAATGAGAGGGTCTGAGAAAACACTCCCAGAAATTTGTTCCCCTGCCTCTGCTGGATTTGAGTTGTGTCTCTCTTGCCTGTACTCTTTGGTTGTCCAACGAACTGTGACCTCTGCCACCAGCGTTTTCAGATGATAATTTTTTTAATAATTCCGCAAAAGGGCTTTTGGGCACTGCCCCATTTTAGTAGACCTGTCTGCCTCAGGAATAAGAGATAAAAAGTTATCCTTGTACTGTCGGCCTAGAAGTGTCACTAATCAGTAATGATGGTCACCTAAAATTTAGAGAATGCGAGGGTCACGGGAAAAGCAGCGTAACATAAACTCAGCCATGTGTGCCAGACTGCCAACAGGCAAGACATCCAAGTCCTCACCAACAGGATGACTGACCATGCTCTCCTTCTCCCCCCCCCTGTCCTCAGGCCATCCATGCTGAACAGACGGTATGACAGTTGTGGACGTAGTTCCTTCTATAGCGAATTAAACTAGCAGCTGTTCTTCTTTTTCCTCTTCCTCATTGTCACCCAATCCACGTTGGAATGAGATGAGGCTGGGCTGTGTGTAATCACGCTGTATGAGTTCCATGCTTCATCTCATCGTGCTCCACCTGCAACGCATCCTCTTTGTGAGCAGAGAGCATTTCTGAACACAGAGAAACGAGATAGTGCTGCTTATTATGGCGCCATCGCTGCTCACCATCTTGGTGGAGTCCTCAAAGTTTTGGAGGATGGTACATACAGTATGTCTGACATCCATGTCCACTCCTGAGGTCTAATGTGTCGAGTTTGAACTGAATACCGGCAGCCTTGTTGATGCTGGTAGTCAACAACTGCCCTCTTCTTCTCACAAATCCTTCTCAACATCTGCAGTGTAGAGTTCCAATGCGTGGGGACATCACACATCAGTCGGCAAGCCGCAACCTGCAAGCACTGCAGAAGCATGGCAAGGAGGAAGCTGTAGCTGAATTTCTAAAATGGGCACACAGGCGGCATACTTTGACAGGCAGATCTGACAGCTCTGGGTAGGTATTGAGAAACTGCTGAACCACGATGTTAAGCACATGGGCCAGGCATGGTATGAGCCGCTTCCAGGATCCGGCCACTCACGACCATGCCTGGTTGTAGGTACAGGAGTGTCAGACACAGATCTGCGTGCTCTTTCAGAGCTGTCCACAACTCTTCAGCATTGTGCGGTTTCTCATCTAAGCATATTAGCTTCAGCACAGCTTGTTGCCGCTTGGCTGAGTCAGTGCGGCAGTGCTTCCAGCATGTGACTAATGTGGTCATTTCGGAGATGGAGGCTGAAGAGGGAGGTGAGGTGCAGGAGGGCATGCAATCCTCAGCGTCTGGAGGACGTGTTCCATCCCAAGGTCAAACTGGGTCCTGCTTCCACTATGTTAACCCAGTGTGCCGTCAGCAAGATGTACTGTCCCTGCCCACAAGCATTTGTCCTGGTGTCCATGGTTAGGTGGACTTTCCAAGTAACAGCATTGTTGAGGACACGGCTAATGTTATGGGATTCATGCTTGTGTAATGCGGAGTCGGCACACCAGGAGAAATAGTGGCGATTGGAACTGAGTACCGAGGCACGGCTGCCGCCATCAGGTTGCGGAAGTGTGGCCTGTGGGGCATTGGCTGCGTATTTGCGCTTGCATTTCAAGGACTGGGGTATGGACAACTGAAGCTGCGCTGGGACAATGACATGGATGTCATTAGAAGGAAGAAGTGGCAGCACTCACCGATCTTCAAAGCAGATGAATCTTTATTGCATTAAAATCTTCACGGCTCCGGGGTGCATATGCAAGGAGTGTACAAGCTCAAACGACGGCTGTTTCGCGCTGCTTGAGCACTTCAACAGGTTTGTGAATGGACGTGACGCCAGAAGGAGTTTATGCAGAGGGCACACCTCCTCCCAGATCCACTCGGGCCAATCACTGGTACGAATTCAAAATACTAAAAACAACTAAAAACAATTCATACAATTCAATGAGTAAACGCTGTATTAGACTTGTGTATAACGTGTGTTAGACCTGGTATTTAATCCCTTAGTGACAGAGCCAATTTGGTACTTAATGACCGAGCCAATTTTTGCAATTCTGACCACTGTCACTTTATGAGGTTATAACTCTGGAACGCTTCAACGGATCCCGCTGACTCTGAGAATGTTTTTTCGTGACAAATTGTACTTCATGATAGTGGTAACATTTCTTCGATATTACTTGCGATTATTTATGAAAAAAGCGGAAATATGGCGAAAATTTTTAAAATTTTGCAATTTTCAAACTTTGTATTTTTATGCCCTTAAATCAGAGAGATATGTCACAAAAAATAGTTAATAAATAACATTTCCCACATGTCTACTTTACATCAGCACAATTTTGGAAGCAACATTTTTTTTTGTTAGGGAGTTATAAGGGTTAAAAGTTGACCAGCAATTTCTCATTTTTATAACACCTTTTTTTTTTTAGGGACCACATCACATTTGAAGTCATTTTGAGGGGTCTATATGATAGAAAATAACCAAGTGTGACACCATTCTAAAAATGAAACCCCTCAAGGTTCTCAAAACCACATTCAAGAAGTTTATTAACCCTTTACGTGCTTCACAGGAACTGAAACAATGTGGAATGAAAAAATGAACATTTAACTTTTTTTTGCAAACATTTTAATTTAGAACCATTTTTTTAATTTTCACAAGTGCAAAAACAGAAATGTAACCATAAATTTTGTTATGCAATTTCTCCTGAATATGCCAATACCCGATATGTGGGGGTAAACCACTGTTTGGGTGCACCGCAGAACTTGGAAGTGAAGGAGCGCCGTTTGACTTTTTCAATGCAGAATTGGCTGGAATTGAGATCGGACGCCATGTCACGTTTAGAGAGCCCCTGATGTGCCTATACAGTGGAAACCCCCCACAAGTGACACCATTTTGTAAACTAGACCCCTTATGGAACTTATCTAGATGTGTGGTGAGCACTTTGAACCCCCAAGAGCTTCACAGAAGTTTATAACGTAGAGCCGTGATAATAAAAAATCGCATTTGTTTACACAAAAATGATCTTTTCGCCCACAAATTCTTATTTTCACAAGGGTAACAGGAGAAACTAGACCACAAAAGTTGTTCTGCGATTTCTCCTGAATACGTTGATACCCCATATGTGGGGGTAAACCACTGTTCGGGCGCACCGCAGAGCTTGGAAGTGAAGGAGTGCCATTTTACTTTTTCAATGTAGAATTGGCAGGAATTGAGATTGCACGCCATATCGCGTTTGGAGAGCCCCTGATGTGCCTAAACAGTGGAAACCCACCACAAGTGACACTATTTTGGAAACTAGACCCCCCATGGAACTTATCTAGATGTGTGGTGAGAACTTTGAATGCCCAACTGCTTCACAAAAGTTTAAAATGCAGAGTCGTGAAAATATAAAATATTTTTTTTTTCACAAAAAAGATTTTTTAGCCCCCAAGTTTTTATTTTTGCAAGGGTAACAAGAGAAATCAGACCACATAAGTTGTTGTCCAATTTGTCCTGAGTAGGCTGGTACCCCATATATGGGTGTAATCCACTGTTTGGGCGCATGGGAGAGCTCGGAAGGAAGGAGCGCCGTTTTGGAATGCAGACTTTGATAGAATGGTCTGCGGGCGTTTTGTTGCGTTTGCAGAGCCCCTGATGTACCTAAACAGTAGAAACCCCCCACAAGTGACCCCATTTTGGAAACTAGACCCCCCATGGAACTTATCTAGATGTGTGGTAAGAACTTTGAATGCCCAAGTACTTCACAGAAGTTTAGAATGCAGAGTCGTGAAAATAAAAAATATATTTTTTTTCCACAAAAAAGATTTTTTAGCCCTCAAGTTTTTATTTTCGCAATGGTAACAAGAGAAATCGGACGCCAAAAGTTGTTGTCCAATTTGTCCTGAGTAGGCTGGTACCCCATATGTTGGGGTAAACCACTGTTTGGGCGCACGGCAGAGCTCGGAAGGAAGGAGCGCCGTTTTGGAATGCAGACTTTGATAGAATGATCTGCGGGCGTTATGTTGCGTTTGCAGAGCCCCTGATGTACCTAAACAGTAGAAACCCTCCACAAATGACCCCATTTTGGAAACTAGACCCCCCAAGGAACTTATCTAGATGTGTGGTGAGAACTTTGAATGCCCAAGTGCTTCACAGAAGTTTAGAATGCAGAGTCGTGAAAATAAAAAAATATATTTTTTTCCACAAAAAAGATTTTTTAGCCCCCAAGTTTTTATTTTCACAAGGGTAACAGGAGAAATTGGACCCCAAAAGTTGTTGTCCAATTTAACCCGAGTATGCTGATGCCCCATATGTGGGGGTAAACCACTGTTTGGGCGCAACAGCAGAGCTCGGAAGGGAAGGAGCGCCGTTTTGGAATGCAGACATAGATAGAATGGTCTGTGGGCGTTATGTTGCGTTTGCAGAGCCCCTGATGTACCTAAACAGCAGTAACCCCCCACAAGTGACCCCATTTTGGAAACTAGACCCCCCAAGGAACTTATCTAGATGTGTGGTGATAACTTCGAATGCCCAAGTGCTTCACAGAAGTTTAGAATGCAGAGTCGTGAAAATAAAAAAATGTTTTTTTTTCCACAAAAAATAATTTTTAGCCCCCAAGTTTTTATTTTCACAAGGGTAACAGGAGAAATTGGACCCCAAAAGTTGTTGTCCAATTTATCCCGAGTACGCTGATGCCCGATATGTGGGGGTAACCCACTGTTTGGACGCACGGCAGAGCTCAGAAGGGAGGGAGCACCATTTGACTTTTTGAGCGCAAAATTGGCTGTCGTGTTTGGAAAACCCCTGATGTAACTAAACAGTGGAAACCCCCTAATTCTAGCTCCAACCCTAACCCCAACACACCCCTAACCCTAATCCCAACCCAATCCATAATCCTAATCACTAACCCTAACGATAATCACAACCCTTACCCCAAAACAACCCTAATGTCAACCCTAACCATAACCCTAATCAAAACCCTAAATCCAACACAACCCTAATCCTAATCTCAACCCTAACCTCAAACCTAACCCTAATCCCAAATCTAACCCTAACTTTAGCCCCAACCCTAGCCCTAACTTTAGCCCCAACCCTAACCCTAAAGCTACTTTCACACTTGCGTCGTTTGGCATCCGTCGCAATCCGTCGTTTTGGACAAAAAACGGATCCTCCAAATGTGCCCACAGGATGCGTTTTTTGCCCATAGACTTGTATTGCCGACGGATCGTGACGGATGGCCACACGTCGCGTCCGTCGTGCACTGGATCAGTTGTGTTTTGGCGGACCGTCAGCACAAAAAACGTTCAATGTAACTTTTTTTGTATGTCGCGTCCGCCATTTCTGACCGCACATGCGTGGCCGTAACTCCGCCCCCTCCTCCCCAGGACATAGATTGGGCAGCAGATGCGTTGAAAAACTACATCCGCTGCCCACGTTGTGCACAATTTTCACAACGTGCGTCGGTATGTCGGGCCGACGCATTGCGACGGCCCCGTACCGACGTAAGTGTGAAAGAACCCTAACCCTGAATTTAGCCCCAACCCTAACGCTAGCCCTAACCCTAGCCTTAGCCCTAACCCTAGCCCTAACCCTAGCCCTACCCCTAACCCTAGCCCTAACCCTAACCCTAGCCCTAACCCTAGCCCTAGCCCTAACCCTAGCCCTAACCCTAGCCCTAACCCTAACCCTAGCCCTAACCCTAGCCCTAACCCTAACCCTAGCCCTAATCCTAGCCCTAACCCTAGCCCTAACCCTAACCCTAGCCCTAACCCTAGCCCTAACCCTAGCCCTAACCCTAACCCTAATTTTAGCCCAAACTGCTGTTCTCCTGCCGGCCGGCAGATGGAGAGAGATGGCGGGTGCACTGCGCATGCGCCCGCCATTTTCTTTTGCCGGCGGCCAGGAGGAGCAGCAGGAGGACCCAGGGACACAGGTGAGTATGGCAGGGTCCCCGAATCCCCCTATTTCTCTGTCCTCTGATGTGCGATCACATCAGAGGACAGAGAATTACACGTTGACTTTTTTTTTTGCGGTCGCCAGTAAACAGTTAATTACCGGCGATCGCAAAACAGGGGTCGGTAAAACCGACCCCGATCATGCTCTTTGGGGTCTCGGCTACCCCCGGCAGCCGAGACCCCAAAGATTCTCCCGGGGCCGGCCGGCGGGCGCACTGCGCATGCGCCCGCCATTTTGAAGATGGCGGCGCCCACCGGGAGCCACGAGGAGCACCGGGGGAGATAGGTGAGTATCGGGGGGCTATCTGGGACCCCCTTTCTCTGTCCTCTGATGTGCGATCACATCGGAGGACAGAGAAATTAAAAAGAGATCGCGGTTTGTTTTTTTTGCGATCGCCGGTAAACGGTTAATTACCGGCGATCACAAATGCGGGGTCGGTAAAAAAACCCCCGAATCATGTTCTCTGGGGTCTCAGCTACCCCCGGCAGCCGAGACCCCGGAGAAAATCCGACTCTGGGGGGCGCTATTCACTTTTTCCACAGCGCCGTTAATTAACGGCGCTGTGGTTTAAGTACCCTTAGCGGCCGCTGTTAAAAGGCGTATCGGCGGTCGCTAAGGGGTTAAAGCATTATGCATATGAGAAGTTACATTATATATCCCTGAGTCAAATGGTTATCGGGCGTCTGTTTAACTATATCCAACCATACTTACTTTGATGGCATTTGATGGCTAGCCCAAACGAACTATTACGATACCCTTTCGGTACATTTAACCGACATTAGTAACATACAGTACAAACATTACGACATAGCCCCAATTTTTAAGAAAAACAGCAATACATTTATATTAGTGTGTTATACGGAGGGAATACAGATGATACTGATCACAAAAATATTGATCACAAAAATAAACCATATACAGTTATATGAAAAAGTTTGGGCACCCCTATTAATCTTATGTTTAATGTTTTAAAAAAGGTTTTTTTTTGCAACAGCTATTTCAGTTTCATAAATCTAATAACTGTTGGACACAGTAATGTTTCTGCCGTGAAATGAGGTTTATTGTACTGACAGAAAATGTGCAATCTGCATTCAAACAAAATTTGACAGGTGCATAAGTATGGGCACCCTTATCATTTTCTTGTTTTAAATACTCCTACCTACTTTTTACTGACTTACTAAAGCACTTTTTTTTTGTTTTCTAACCTCATTGAGCATTGAAATTCATTGCCAGGTGTATGCAATCATGAGAAAAGCTACTTAAAGTGGCCACTTGCAAGTTGTTCTCCTGTTTGAATCTCCTCTGAAGAGTGGCATCATGGGCTCCTCAAAACAGCTGTCTAATGATCTGAAAACAAATTCAACATAGTTGTTCAGGGGAAGGATACAAAAAGCTGTCTCAGAGATTTAACCTGTCAATTTCCACTGTGAGGAACATAGTAAGGAAATGGAAGAACACAGGTACAGTTCTTGTTAAGGCCAGAAGTGGCAGGCTAAGAAAAACATCAGAAAGGCAGAGAAGAAGAATGGTGAGATCAGTCAAGGACAATCCTCAGACCACCTTCAGAGAGCTGCAGCTTCTACTTGCTGCAGATGGTGTCACTGTGCATCGGTCAACTATACAACGCACTTTACACAAGGAGAAGCTGTATGGGAGAGTGATGCGAAAGAAGCTGTTTCTGCAAGCATGCCACAAACAGAGTCGGCTGAGGTATGCAAAAGCACATTTGGAGAAGCCAAATTCTTTTTGGAAGATGAAACCAAGATTGAGTTGTTTGGTCATACAAAAAGGCGTTATGCATGTCGGCCAAAAAACAGCATTCCAAGAAAAACACTTGCTACCCACAGTAAAATTTGGTGGAGGTTCCATCATGCTTTGAGGCTGTGTGGCCAATGCCGGCACCGGGAATCATGTTAAAGTTGAGGGACGCATGGATTCCTCTCAGTATCAGCAGATTCTTGACAATAATGTTCATGAATCAGTGACAAAGTTGAAGTTACGCAGGGGATGGATCTTTCAGCAAGACAATGATCCAAAACACCGCTCCAAATCTACTCAGGCATGGAATGACACTGTTCTGGAATGGCCATCCCAGTCCCCAGACCTGAATATCATTGAACATCTGTGGGATCATTTGAAGAGGGCTGTCCATGCTCGGCGACCATCAAACTTAACTGAACTGGAATTGTTTTGTAAAGAGGAATGGTCAAAAATACCTTCATCCAGGATCCAGGAAGCTACAGGAAGCAACTAGATAGAAAATAGTCCCGAAGTCATTGTAGTCTAATAATAATACCATGCATACAGTGGCATGTATATGCTAAATAGCATATTTGACAACAGGCAAGAGACGACTCAAAACATAACTAATATAAACAGGAGGACAGTGAGTCAAAGAAATATGCCAATAGTAACAAATGTGAAAAAGCTTTATTAATAGTGAGATAAACAAAAAAAAAAAACAGAACTGTTTAAAAAGTATCTATAGTTCAAATGAGCAATCAACACAGAATATGGCAATATTAACAACAGGTGTCAAGCGAGATTCCAATTAAAATAATGAATGGTACACCAAACCTAGATAACTGCATAGGATGTAACATGCTCTGTCAAAAAATGTCCATGACTACGGTACTGAAGGTTATATGCACAAGGAATATATCAAAGTGCATCCATAGACCAGACAGAAACGTATGTCCATGAATATGGGCAAAGAGTAAAGCAGTGAAGCAGGGGTGTATATGTGGAAGGAGTTAAACTAGTCCTTAAGGCAGCATAAATAATGTGTCCTCCATTAGTCCATATCTTATCCACCCACAAACAACTCCCAGAGCATAAAGAGTCGGTCTAGACCAACAGTGTATGTCCTCCAGCTAAACCGCAGAGACAAAGAAGTAAAAAATAGCAGCTAGTAGTTACCCATGTGTTAGAAGGCAGGTGAAACCGATCCTATGTCCCCAACGCACGTTTCGGTGCGGGTACACCTTCCTCAGACCCCCCAAGGAACTTATCTAGATGTGTGGTGATAACTTCGAATGCCCAAGTGCTTCACAGAAGTTTAGAATGCAGAGTCGTGAAAATAAAAAAATATTTTTTTTTCCACAAAAAATAATTTTTAGCCCCCAAGTTTTTATTTTCACAAGGGTAACAGGAGAAATTGGACCCCAAAAGTTGTTGTCCAATTTATCCCGAGTACGCTGATGCCCCATATGTGGGGGTAACCCACTGTTTGGGCGCACGGCAGAGCTCAGAAGGGAGGGAGCACCATTTGACTTTTTGAGCGCAAAATTGGCTGTCGTGTTTGGAAAACCCCTGATGTAACTAAACAGTGGAAACCCCCTAATTCTAGCTCCAACCCTAACCCCAACACACCCCTAACCCTAATCCCAACCCAATCCATAATCCTAATCACTAACCCTAACGATAATCACAACCCTTACCCCAAAACAACCCTAATGTCAACCCTAACCATAACCCTAATCAAAACCCTAAATCCAACACAACCTTAATCCTAATCTCAACCCTAACCTCAAACCTAACCCTAATCCCAAATCTAACCCTAACTTTAGCCCCAACCCTAGCCCTAACTTTAGCCCCAACCCTAACCCTAAAGCTACTTTCACACTTGCGTCGTTTGGCATCCGTCGCAATCCGTCGTTTTGGACAAAAAACGGATCCTCCAAATGTGCCCGCAGGATGCGTTTTTTGCCCATAGACTTGTATTGCCGACGGATCATGACGGATGGCCACATGTCGCGTCCGTCGTGCACTGGATCAGTTGTGTTTTGGCGGACCGTCGGCACAAAAAACGTTCAATGTAACTTTTTTTGTATGTCGCGTCCGCCATTTCTGACCGCACATGCGTGGCCGTAACTCCGCCCCCTCCTCCCCAGGACATAGATTGGGCAGCAGATGCGTTGAAAAACTACATCCGCTGCCCATGTTGTGCACAATTTTCACAACGTGCGTCGGTATGTCGGGCCGACGCATTGCGACGGCCCCGTACCGACGTAAGTGTGAAAGAACCCTAACCCTGAATTTAGCCCCAACCCTAACCCTAGCCCTAACCCTAGCCTTAGCCCTAACCCTAGCCCTAACCCTAACCCTAGCCCTACCCCTAACCCTAGCCCTAACCCTAACCCTAGCCCTAACCCTAGCCCTAGCCCTAACCCTAGCCCTAACCCTAGCCCTAACCCTAACCCTAACCCTAGCCCTAACCCTAGCCCTAACCCTAGCCCTAACCCTAACCCTAGCCCTAATCCTAGCCCTAACCCTAGCCCTAACCCTAACCCTAGCCCTAACCCTAGCCCTAACCCTAACCCTAATTTTAGCCCAAACTGCTGTTCTCCTGCCGGCCGGCAGATGGAGAGAGATGGCGGGCGCACTGCGCATGCGCCCGCCATTTTCTTTTGCCGGCGGCCAGGAGGAGCAGCAGGAGGACCCAGGGACACAGGTGAGTATGGCAGGGTCCCCGAATCCCCCTATTTCTCTGTCCTCTGATGTGCGATCACATCAGAGGACAGAGAATTACACTTTGACTTTTTTTTTTTTTGCGGTCGCCGGTAAACAGTTAATTACCGGCGATCGCAAAACAGGGGTCGGTAAAACCGACCCCGATCATGCTCTTTGGGGTCTCGGCTACCCCCGGCAGCCGAGACCCCAAAGATTCTCCCGGGGCCGGCCGGCGGGCGCACTGCGCATGCGCCCGCCATTTTGAAGATGGCGGCGCCCACCGGGAGCCACGAGGAGCACCGGGGGAGATAGGTGAGTATTAGGGGGCTATCTGGGACCCCCTTTCTCTGTCCTCTGATGTGTGATCACATCGGAGGACAGAGAAATTAAAAAGAGATCGCATTGTATTTTTTTTTGCGATCGCCGGTAAACGGTTAATTACCGGCGATCACAAATGCGGGGTCAGTAAAAAAAACCCCGAATCATGTTCTCTGGGGTCTCAGCTACCCCCGGCAGCCGAGACCCCGGAGAAAATCCGACTCTGGGGGGCGCTATTCACTTTTTCCACAGCGCCGTTAATTAACGGCGCTGTGGTTTAAGTACCCTTAGCGGCCGCCGTTAAAAGGCGTATCGGCGGTCGCTAAGGGGTTAAAGCATTATGCATATGAGAAGTTACATTATATATCCCTGAGTCAAATGGTTATCGGGCGTCTGTTTAACTATATCCAACCATACTTACTTTGATGGCATTTGATGGCTAGCCCAAACGAACTATTACGATACCCTTTCGGTATATTTAACCGACATTAGTAACATACAGTACAAACATTACGACATAGCCCCAATTTTTAAGAAAAACAGCAATACATTTATATTAGTGTGTTATACGGAGGGAATACAGATGATACTGATCACAAAAATATTGATCACAAAAATAAACCATATACAGTTATATGAAAAAGTTTGGGCACCCCTATTAATCTTATGTTTAATGTTTTAAAAAAGGTTTTTTTTTGCAACAGCTATTTCAGTTTCATAAATCTAATAACTGTTGGACACAGTAATGTTTCTGCCGTGAAATGAGGTTTATTGTACTAACAGAAAATGTGCAATCTGCATTCAAACAAAATTTGACAGGTGCATAAGTATGGGCACCCTTATCACTTTCTTGTTTTAAATACTCCTACCTAATTTTTTACTGACTTACTAAAGCACTTTTTTTTGGTTTTCTAACCTCATTGAGCATTGAAATTCATTGCCAGGTGTATGCAATCATGAGAAAAGCTACTTAAAGTGGCCACTTGCAAGTTGTTCTCCTGTTTGAATCTCCTCTGAAGAGTGGCATCATGGGCTCCTCAAAACAACTGTCTAATGATCTAAAAACAAAGATTATTCAACATAGTTGTTCAGGGGAAGGATACAAAAAGCTGTCTCAGAGATTTAACCTGTCAATTTCCACTGTGAGGAACATAGTAAGGACATGGAAGAACACAGGTACAGTTCTTGTTAAGGCCAGAAGTGGCAGGCCAAGAAAAACATCAGAAAGGCAGAGAAGAAGAATGGTGAGATCAGTCAAGGACAATCCTCAGACCACCTCCAGAGAGCTGCAGCTTCTACTTGCTGCAGATGGTGTCACTGTGCATCGGTCAACTATACAACGCACTTTACACAAGGAGAAGCTGTATGGGAGAGTGATGCGAAAGAAGCCGTTTCTGCAAGCATGCCACAAACAGAGTCGGCTGAGGTATGCAAAAGCACATTTGGAGAAGCCAAATTCTTTTTGGAAGATGAAACCAAGATTGAGTTGTTTGGTCATACAAAAAGGCGTTATGCATGTCGGCCAAAAAACAGCATTCCAAGAAAAACACTTGCTACCCACAGTAAAATTTGGTGGAGGTTCCATCATGCTTTGAGGCTGTGTGGCCAATGCCGGCACCGGGAATCATGTTAAAGTTGAGGGACGCATGGATTCCTCTCAGTATCAGCAGATTCTTGACATTAATGTTCATGAATCAGTGACAAAGTTGATGTTACGCAGGGGATGGATCCTTCAGCAAGACAATGATCCAAAACACCGCTCCAAATCTACTCAGGCATGGAATGACACTGTTCTGGAATGGCCATCCCAGTCCCCAGACCTGAATATCATTGAACATCTGTGGGATCATTTGAAGAGGGCTGTCCATGCTCGGCGACCATCAAACTTAACTGAACTGGAATTGTTTTGTAAAGAGGAATGGTCTAAAATACCTTCATCCAGGATCCAGGAAGCTACAGGAAGCAACTAGAGGCTGTTATTTTTGCAAAAGGAGGATCAACTTAATGTCACTTTTCTGGTGGGGTGCCCATACTTATGCACCTGTCAAATTTTGTTTGAATGCAGATTGCACATTTTCTGTTAGTACAATAAACCTCATTTCAAGGCAGAAACATTACTGTGTCCAACAGTTATTAGATACATGAATCTGGAATAGCTGTTGCAAAAAAAACAATTTTTATAAAACATTAACATCGTACTGGTAATATGTACAATGCCTGCAACGGTAATTCCCCTTAGGGGTGCTCGACTCAAGCCAATTATTTGTCTTATCGTTCACGATGCGGTTACGTACCAAAATGTCCCTTATCCTAACACTGCGTCTGTTTGAGATTAATGGGCCCCTGGCTACCACGCCAGTTAAATCTTTATCTTTGCCCAGGAGATGCCAGTTTATTCTAATGGCTGCTCTTATATGTTTATCCATGGGACCATATTGGAAGCAAAATGTAAACCTTTTATCTTTTGCACTACAATAGTTATCACCCGAACCATACGAAATGCTCGTTACCCTATAGCCAGCTCCTCAGAACACGTAGAGCCAATAACACACAAGAGGGCTTTGACTGACAATCACGTGAGTTAAGCCACAGGCTGAAGGATAGAGGGGACCCGGACAAAGTTTGGCAAGAAGCAGTGAGTAAAATGAGCGAAAGGGGTACTGATAATACTCAAGGCTAGAGTTGAGCGACCTTGACCTTTTTAGAGTCGAGCCGGGTTTCGCGAAACCCGACTATCTCAAAAGTCGGGTCGAGTGAAATCGGCCGATTATGACGTAAAGTCGGGATCGACCGAAACACGAAACCCAATGCAAGTCAATGGGGCAGCATAGTCGGCAGTGAGTGGGGGCCAGGAAAACACCTAGAGTGCCCATTTTAATGTAAAAACCATCCATTCTTCTTAATGAAGCTTGTCAAGCGTAATTTACCTTATAATAATTGGAAGGCATTTGAAATTGGGGGTCATTTGGCTAAAGTTGTGTGGGGTAGGGCTGGTTCAAGTAATTAGTGGGCCCAGGAAATCTGGACCACGTCACGGCAGTGGAGCAGGGAGAGGTAAGTATTTCAACTTTGCAAGTGCTGCGATCCTGAGCAAGCAGGGGGGGCCCACTTGTTGGCATTGGCACTGGCACAGGGCCCCTCAAAGTACAGCGGTGTGTTTGCACGGCGGGGGCGCCTCCCACCGGCAGCAACACTTTTGCGTACTATGAGAGGCCCTGTGCCAGTGACGTCGCCAACTAGTATTCCTCCCCCCACCTGATGAAGGAACCTGCACTTTCATCTGCACCTTCCTCTTTGTCCCTGTGTAAGGTGGTATGGTATGCGGGAAGAGCAACCTGACTTTCAGCAGGGTCACAATGTTGTTGTGTAGCATGCACGGGGAATGTTGCGTTATGGGTCAATGTACCAGCAGACTCATCTATCACTGGCTGGGCAATGGGCACGATGAAGTGGAAACACAGATATAGGCCCAAAGAATAAAGTGGGCTAAATGCAGTTCAAAATTGGTAACACAGGAATAACCAGGGGGCATTGCAGTGGAGGACAACTGGAATGAGAGGCTGACACAGAGAGTAGGGCCAAATCAGTAAGTAGTCGAAATGCAGTTCAAAATTGGCAACCGTAGTAAACAGGCGGCACAGCTTTGTTCAGTGGAGGAGAACAGCAAGGAGTGGCAGACACCGATAGTAGGCCCCAACCCAACTAGTAGGCCAAATGCAGTCTAACATTAACAACTACTTAACGAGAGCCTGAAAATGGAATTTCAGGACAGGAAACCAGGAGAACAGCAAGGAGTGGCAGACACCGATAGTAGGCCCCAAACCAACTAGTACGCCAAATGCAGTTGTTCCATTTAACCACAATTTAATGAGAGCCTGAAGATAGAAGCTCAGGAAAGGCAACCTGGGGAACACCTTGGAGTGTAACACACCATCTCTCTCCACCCCATACCCATTTTGTAGGCCTAATGCAGTGTACTTTTCTACAACTACTAAACGAGAGTCGGAAGACCGAAGCAATGGCAAGGAAACCTGGGGAACACCTTGGAGTGTAACACACCATCTTTCTCCACCCCATACCCAATTTGTAGGCCTAATGCAGTGTAGTTTCCAAGAACTACTAAACGAGAGCCGGAAGATCGAAGCTCAGGAAAGGCAACCTGGGGAACACCTTGGAGCGTAACACACCATCTCTCTCCACCCCATAGCCAATTTGAAGGCCTAATGCAGTGTAGTTTCCAAGAACTACTAAACGAGAGCCGGAAGATCGAAGCTCAGGAAAGGCAACCTGGGGAACACCTTGGAGTGGAACACACCCTCTCTCTACACCCCATACCCAATTTGAAGGCCTAATGCAGTGTAGTTTCCAAGAACTACTAAACGAGAGCCGGAAGATCGAAGCTCAGGAAAGGCAACCTGGGGAACACCTTGGAGTGTAACACAACGTCTCTCTACACCACGGAAGGGCTGATTCTTAGGAAGGAAGGCTGTTGGAAATAAGCATTGCGCGTCCGAGGGTGATTTTATTCTTATTAGGTATATACTCACCCTCGGACGCGCCCTGCTTCTTTATTTGGAATGAATGTTTATTTGCAATGTGGTGTTGACTTTCTCTATTATTTTGGTAATTAATGATTTTATTATTTTCATTGTTTTGCATCTTCTCGGCAATAATATAAAGAAGACGCGACAGGACAACACTCGGTGGATGCCATATGTGTGTTTTCAATTGAAAAAACCTTTCAGTTAACTACTTGCAGGAGAAAGTAATTGTAGCTGGTGGCCATTTTTAGTACTGTACCAGATTTTAGTTGTGTGTTTGTTTTTAATGTTAAAATGTCTGCATTTGATATCTCACCAGTATTTTCTTTTTTATAAGCAAAATACTTTTTTTTTTATTTTATGATGTTGGTTCAAGGGGTACACGGGCAGCAGTAGACAGGTCAGTGGAGGCCTAGTGGAAGGAGGGACCGCAGACAGGCTTCGAAGCCCTAACATAATAAATTGGGCTGCCTGTAGGCAATTTAAAATTGGTTCCAGGGGAACACGGGCAGCAGTAGACAGGTCAGTGGAGGCCTAGAGGAAGGAGGGACCGCAGATGCGCCAATGTTTCCCCCATACCAAATTTGTAGGCCTAATGCAGTGTAGTTTCCAACAACTACTAAACGAGAGCCGGAATATCGAAGCTCAGGAAAGGCAACCTGGGGAACACCTTGGAGTGTAACACACCCTCTCTCTACACCCCATACCCAATTTGAAGGCCTAATGCAGTGTAGTTTCCAAGAACTACTAAACGAGAGCCGGAAGATCGAAGCTCAGGAAAGGCAACCTGGGGAACACCTTGGAGTGTAACACACCCTCTCTCTACACCCCATACCCAATTTGAAGGCCTAATGCAGTGTAGTTTCCAAGAACTACTAAACGAGAGCCGGAAGATCGAAGCTCAGGAAAGGCAACCTGGGGAACACCTTGGAGCGTAACACACCATCTCTCTCCACCCCATAGCCAATTTGAAGGCCTAATGCAGTGTAGTTTCCAAGAACTACTAAACGAGAGCCGGAAGATCGAAGCTCAGGAAAGGCAACCTGGGGAACACCTTGGAGTGGAACACACCCTCTCTCTACACCCCATACCCAATTTGAAGGCCTAATGCAGTGTAGTTTCCAAGAACTACTAAACGAGAGCCGGAAGATCGAAGCTCAGGAAAGGCAACCTGGGGAACACCTTGGAGTGTAACACAACGTCTCTCTACACCACGGAAGGGCTGATTCTTAGGAAGGAAGGCTGTTGGAAATAAGCATTGCGCGTCCGAGGGTGATTTTATTCTTATTAGGTATATACTCACCCTCGGACGCGCCCTGCTTCTTTATTTGGAATGAATGTTTATTTGCAATGTGGTGTTGACTTTCTCTATTATTTTGGTAATTAATGATTTTATTATTTTCATTGTTTTGCATCTTCTCGGCAATAATATAAAGAAGACGCGACAGGACAACACTCGGTGGATGCCATATGTGTGTTTTCAATTGAAAAAACCTTTCAGTTAACTACTTGCAGGAGAAAGTAATTGTAGCTGGTGGCCATTTTTAGTACTGTACCAGATTTTAGTTGTGTGTTTGTTTTTAATGTTAAAATGTCTGCATTTGATATCTCACCAGTATTTTCTTTTTTATAAGCAAAATACTTTTTTTTTTATTTTATGATGTTGGTTCAAGGGGTACACGGGCAGCAGTAGACAGGTCAGTGGAGGCCTAGTGGAAGGAGGGACCGCAGACAGGCTTCGAAGCCCTAACATAATAAATTGGGCTGCCTGTAGGCAATTTAAAATTGGTTCCAGGGGAACACGGGCAGCAGTAGACAGGTCAGTGGAGGCCTAGAGGAAGGAGGGACCGCAGATGCGCCAATGTTTCCCCCATACCAAATTTGTAGGCCTAATGCAGTGTAGTTTCCAACAACTACTAAACGAGAGCCGGAATATCGAAGCTCAGGAAAGGCAACCTGGGGAACACCTTGGAGTGTAACACACCCTCTCTCTACACCCCATACCCAATTTGAAGGCCTAATGCAGTGTAGTTTCCAAGAACTACTAAACGAGAGCCGGAAGATCGAAGCTCAGGAAAGGCAACCTGGGGAACACCTTGGAGTGTAACACACCCTCTCTCTACACCCCATACCCAATTTGAAGGCCTAATGCAGTGTAGTTTCCAAGAACTACTAAACGAGAGCCGGAAGATCGAAGCTCAGGAAAGGCAACCTGGGGAACACCTTGGAGTGGAACACACCATCTCTCTACACCCCATACCCAATTTGAAGGCCTAATGCAGCGTAGTTTCCAACAACTACTAAACGAGAGCCGGAAGATCGAAGCTCAGGAAAGGCAACCTGGGGAACACCTTGGAGTGTAACACACCCTCTCTCTACACCCCATACCCAATTTGAAGGCCTAATGCAGTGTAGTTTCCAAGAACTACTAAACGAGAGCCGGAAGATCGAAGCTCAGGAAAGGCAACCTGGGGAACACCTTGGAGTGGAACACACCATCTCTCTACACCCCATACCCAATTTGAAGGCCTAATGCAGTGTAGTTTCCAACAACTACTAAACGAGAGCCGGAAGATCGAAGCTCAGGAAAGGCAACCTGGGGAACACCTTGGAGTGGAACACACCATCTCTCTACACCCCATACCCAATTTGAAGGCCTAATGCAGCGTAGTTTCCAACAACTACTAAACGAGAGCCGGAAGATCGAAGCTCAGGAAAGGCAACCTGGGGAACACCTTGGAGTGTAACACAACGTCTCTCTACACCACGGAAGGGCTGATTCTTAGGAAGGAAGGCTGTTGGAAATAAGCATTGCGCGTCCGAGGGTGATTATATTCTTATTAGGTATATACTCACCCTCGGACGCGCCCTGCTTCTTTATTTTGAATGAATGTTTATTTGCAATGTGGTGTTGACTTTCTCTATTATTTTGGTAATTAATGATTTTATTATTTTCATTGTTTTGCATCTTCTCGGCAATAATATAAAGAAGACGCGACAGGACAACACTCGGTGGATGCCATATGTGTGTTTTCAATTGAAAAAACCTTTCAGTTAACTACTTGCAGGAGAAAGTAATTGTAGCTGGTGGCCATTTTTAGTACTGTACCAGATTTTAGTTGTGTGTTTGTTTTTAATGTTAAAATGTCTGCATTTGATATCTCTCCAGTATTTTCTTTTTTGTAAGCAAAATACTTATTTTTATATTTTCTGATGTTGGTTCCAGGGGTACACAGGCAGCAGTGCCCTGGTCAGTGTAGTAGTAGTTGAAAGAATGGACCGCAGACAGGCATCGAAGGCCTAAAATAAAAAAATTGGGCTGGCTGTAGGCAATTTTAAATTGGTTCCAGGGGTACACGGGCAGCAGTGGTGTGGTCAGTGGAGGCCTAGTGGAAGGAGTGACCGCAGACAGGCATCGAAGGCCTAAAATAATAACACATGGCTGTAGGCAATTTTAAATTGGTTCCAGGGGTACACGGGCAGCAGTGGTGTGGTCAGTGGAGGCCTAGTGGAAGGAGTCACCGCAGACAGGCATCGAAGGCCTAAAATAATAACACATGGCTGTAGGCAATTTTAAATTGGTTACAGGGGTACACGGGCAGCAGTGGTGTGGTCAGTGGAGGCCTAGTGGAAGGAGTGACCGCAGACAGGCATCGAAGGCCTAAAATAATAACACATGGCTGTAGGCAATTTTAAATTGGTTCCAGGGGTACACGGGCAGCAGTGGTGTGGTCAGTGGAGGCCTAGTGGAAGGAGTCACCGCAGACAGGCATCGAAGGCCTAAAATAATAACACATGGCTGTAGGCAATTTTAAATTGGTTCCAGGGGTACACGGGCAGCAGTGGTGTGGTCAGTGGAGGCCTAGTGGAAGGAGTCACCGCAGACAGGCATCGAAGGCCTAAAATAATAACACATGGCTGTAGGCAATTTTAAATTGGTTACAGGGGTACACGGGCAGCAGTGGTGTGGTCAGTGGAGGCCTAGTGGAAGGAGTGACCGCAGACAGGCATCGAAGGCCTAAAATAATAACACATGGCTGTAGGCAATTTTAAATTGGTTCCAGGGGTACACAGGCAGCAGTGGTGTGGTCAGTGGAGGCCTAGTGGAAGGAGTGACCACAGACAGGCATCGAAGGCCTAACATAACAAAAATGTCAATACAATGGTATTGTCAGTGGCAGGCATTGAAGGATGTCAGCGCATAGACTAAACATTGGTGGAGCTGTGAGATAATTTTGCAAGTGGTAGAGCACTGTTTGAGCTGGGGTGGGGGGAAACTGTCTTGTGGCCGGCGGTACAGGCCCAGGGCCCCTCATATTACAACGGTGTGTCTGACGTTGGGTGCGCACCACCACCGCCAGAGACACTTTATTGTACTAGGAGGGACCCAGTGGCAGTGCCGTCGACCAAAAGCGGGCTCACCCACCTCTTCAGACAAACTGCACTCTCACGGGTGCTGTCGCCAAGTGTCGATACCACGGCCCCGTGTGGGGAGTTTGGCCATTTAGTGAGGTGTAAACATGTCGTATGATGGACAATCAGGTGCTGAAAATTACGAGATTGGAAAAGGCTTTCAGAATAGTCCACAGGCAAGACCTTTTCATAGGAAAGCTAGGTGTCAGCCGGGCAAGGTGGGGCAAAAGATTTCGAAATCCAGTTTTGGTTCATTTTAATGAAGGTTAGATCATCTACATTTTGGGTAGCCAGACGAGTCCTTTTTTCTGTTAGTATTGAACCTGCAGCACTGAATACTCTTTCTGATAGGACTCTAGCTGCCGGGCAAGCAAGCTCCTGCAATGCATATTCTGCCAATTCTGGCCAGGTGTCTAATTTTGATGCCCAGTAATCAAATGGGAATGACGGTTGAGGGAGAACATCGATAAGGGATGAAAAATAGTTTGTAACCATACTGGACAAATGTTGTCTCCTGTCACTTTGAATTGATGCTGCAGTACCTGTCCTGTCTGCGGTCATAGCAAAATCACTCCACAACCTGGTCAGAAAACCCCTCTGGCCAACGCCACTTCTGATTTCTGCCCCTCTAACTCCTCTGGTCTGCTGGCCCCTGCAGCTCGTGTGAGAACGATCACGGGCGCTGTGTGCAGGGAATGCCAGAAGCAAACGGTCAACAAGAGTTGATTGTTTGGTTGCTAATATTAGTTCCAAGTTCTCATGTGGCATTATATTTTGCAATTTGCCTTTATAGCGAGGATCAAGGAGGCAGGCCAACCAGTAATCGTCATCATTCATCATTTTAGTTATGCGTGTGTCCCTTTTGAGGATACGTAAGGCATAATCCGCCATGTGGGCCAAAGTTCCAGTTCTCAAATCTGCGGTTGTGCTTGGTTGAGGGGCAGTTTCAGGCAAATCCACGTCACTTGTGTCCCTCAAAAAACCAGAACCCGGCCTTGCCGCGCCACCAATTTCCAGTGGCCCCGGAAAAGCTTCCTCATTAAAAATATAATCATCCCCATCATCCTCCTCGTCCTCCTCTTCGCCCGCTACCTCGTCCTGTACACTGCCCTGGCCAGACAATGGCTGACTGTCATCAAGGCTTTCCTCTTCCTCAGCTGCAGACGCCTGATCCTTTATGTGCGTCAAACTTTGCATCAGCAGACGCATTAGGGGGATGCTCATGCTTATTTTGGCGTTGTCTGCACTAACCAGCCGTGTGCATTCCTCAAAACACTGAAGGACTTGACACATGTCTTGAATCTTCGACCACTGCACACCTGACAACTCCATGTCTGCCATCCTACTGCCTGCCCGTGTATGTGTATCCTCCCACAAAAACATAACAGCCGGCCTCTGGTCACACAGTCTCTGAAGCATGTGCAGTGTTGAGTTCCACCTTGTTGCAACGTCTATGATTAGGCGATGCTGGGGAAGGTTCAAAGAACGCTGATAGGTCTGCATACGGCTGGAGTGTACGGGCGAACGGCGGATATGTGAGCAAAGTCCACGCACTTTGAGGAGCAGGTCGGATAACCCCGGATAACTTTTCAGGAAGCACTGCACCACCAGGTTTAAGGTGTGAGCCAGGCAAGGAATGTGTTTCAGTTGGGAAAGGGAGATGGCAGCCATGAAATTCCTTCCGTTATCACTCACTACCTTGCCTGCCTCAAGATCTACAGTGCCCAGCCACGACTGCGTTTCTTTCTGCAAGAACTCGGACAGAACTTCCGCGGTGTGTCTGTTGTCGCCCAAACACTTCATAGCCAATACAGCCTGCTGACGTTTGCCAGTAGCTGCCCCATAATGGGAGACCTGGTGTGCAACAGTGGCAGCTGCGGATGGAGTGGTTGTGCGACTGCGGTCTGTGGACGAGCTCTCGCTTCTGCAGGAGGACGAAGAGGAGGAGGAGGGGGTGCGAACGGCTACAGCCAATTGTTTCCTAGACCGTGGGCTAGGCAGAACTGTCCCAAACTTGCTGTCCCCTGTGGACCCTGCATCCACCACATTTAACCAGTGTGCCGTGATGGACACGTAACGTCCCTGGCCATGCCTACTGGTCCATGCATCTGTTGTCAGGTGCACCTTTGTGCTCACAGATTGCCTGAGTGCATGGACGATGCGCTCTTTAACATGCTGGTGGAGGGCTGGGATGGCTTTTCTGGAAAAAAAAGTGTCGACTGGGTAGCTCGTAGCGTGGTACAGCGTAGTCCATCAGGGCTTTGAAAGCTTCGCTTTCAACTAACCGGTAGGGCATCATCTCTAACGAGATTAGTCTAGCTATGTGTGCGTTCAAACCCTGTGTACGCGGATGCGAGGCTAAGTACTTCCTTTTTCTAACCATAGTCTCATGTAGGGTGAGCTGGACTGGAGAGCTGGAGATCGTGGAACTAGCGGGGGTGCCGGTGAACATGGCAGACTGAGAGACGGTGGGAGATGGTATTGTTGCCACCGGTGCCCTAGATGCAGTGTTTCCTACTACGAAACTGGTGATTCCCTGACCCTGACGGCTTTGGCCTGGCAAAGAAACCTGCACAGATACTGCAGGTGGTGCGGAAAATGGTGGCCCTACACTGCCAGAAGGGATGTTGCGTTGCTGACTAGCTTCATTGGCCGAGGGTGCTACAACCTTAAGGGACGTTTGGTAGTTAGTCCAGGCTTGCAAATGCATGGTGGTTAAATGTCTATGCATGCTACTTGTATTGAGACTTTTCAGATTCTGTCCTCTGCTTAAGGTAGTTGAACATTTTTGACAGATGACTTTGCGCTGATCAATTGGATGTTGTTTAAAAAAATGCCAGACTGCACTCTTTCTAGCATCGGATACCTTTTAAGGCATTGCAGACTGAGCTTTAACCGGATGGCCACGCTGTCCTCCAACAGGTTTTAGCTTTGCCACGCGTTTTGGGCAAGATACGGGCCCGGCAGATGGAACCTGTTGCGATGTTGATGCCTGCTGCGGCCCCTCCTCCTCCGCTTCAGAACTGCTGCCGCCTGCACCCTGTTCCCCCAATGGCTGCCAATCGGGGTCAAGAACTGGGTCATCTATTACCTCTTCTTGTAGCTCGTGTGCAACTTCGTCTGTGTCACCGTGGCGGTCGGTGGTATAGCGTTCGTGATGGGGCAACATAGTCTCATCAGGGTCTGATTCTTGATCAGCACCCTGCGATGGCAATGTTGTGGTCTGAGTCAAAGGACCAGGATAGTAGTCTGGCTGTGGCTGTGCATCAGTGCACTCCATGTCAGATTCAACTTGTAATGGGCTTGGACTGTTAACTGCTTCACTTTCTAAGCCAGGGACGGTATGTGTAAAGAGCTCCATGGAGTAACCCGTTGTGTCGCCTGCTGCATTCTTCTCTGTTGTTGTTTTTGCTGAAGAGGACAAGGAAGCGACTTGTCCCTGACCGTGAACATCCACTAACGACGCGCTGCTTTGACATTTACCAGTTTCACGAGAGGAGGCAAAAGAGCTAGAGGCTGAGTCAGCAAGATAAGCCAAAACTTGCTCTTGCTGCTCCGGCTTTAAAAGCGGTTTTCCTACTCCCAGAAAAGGGAGCGTTCGAGGCCTTGTGTAGCCAGACGACGAACCTGGCTCCACAGCTCCAGACTTAGGTGCAATATTTTTTTTCCCACGACCAGCTGATGCTCCACCACTACCACTACCCTCATTACCAGCTGACAATGAACGCCCCCGGCCACGACCTCTTCCACCAGACTTCCTCATTGTTTTAAAAACGTTAACAAACGAACGGTATTTGTTGCTGTCACACAACTTACACGGTGAGCTATAACTTCAGTATGATTTAGCTACCCCTTTACAGGTGGGTGAGACCACAACGAAAATCAGCCACAATGTTACACACTCTGTTGTTGTTGGCAACAAATGAGATGGCACACACGCAGGACTGTCACTGAAGCGCAAATGTAAATATTTATCTCCCACTGATTTGTGTTTGTTTTTTTTAAAAGGGAGACTTCAGAAAAAAAAAAATTAAAAAAAAATTATTTTTTACAGAAGAATTTATAAAACAAATAAAATGAAATGATTGTTTCAGGGACAATTTAGGAAAAAAAAAAAAAAAAGGCTTTGTAGGGCCCACTGAGTGAGAGAGGACGCACACAGGAGTCAGGAGTGGCACACAAGCCCAGAGGCCAATATTAATCTCCCACCGATTGATTTAGTGATTTTTTTTTGGTAGATTTTGGAACCCAAATCAAGCAAAAAAATTAATAGGCTTTCTATGGCCCACAATTGGGGAGAGAGAGAGAGATGGCACACCCAGGAGTCAAGACTGGCACACAAGCAGAAGGGGCAATATGAATGTCCCACAGATTTTTTTTTTTTTTTTTTTTTCAGGGAGACTTGAGAGAAAAAAAAATACAAAAAAAATGATTTTTTTCAGGAATAATTTAGAAACCAAAGAAAATAAAATGATTGTTTCAGGGAGAATTTAGAAAACAAATAAAACAAAAAATAGGCTTTCTAGGGCCCACTGAGTGACAGATG
Organism: Ranitomeya imitator; assembly: GCF_032444005.1. NCBI lineage: Eukaryota > Metazoa > Chordata > Amphibia > Anura > Dendrobatidae > Ranitomeya > Ranitomeya imitator. The sequence continues at coordinate 622,222,446 of NC_091282.1, forward strand.
GCACACAGGAGTCAGGAGTGGCACACAAGCCCAGAGGCCAATATTAATCTCCCACTGATTGATTTAGTGATTTTTTTCAGGTAGATTTTGGAACCCAAATCAAGCAAAAAAATTAATAGGCTTTCTATGGCCCACAATTGGGGAGAGAGAGAGAGATGGCACACCCAGGAGTCAAGACTGGCACACAAGCAGAAGGGGCAATATGAATCTCCCACAGATTTTTTTTTTTTTTTTTTTTCAGGGAGACTTGAGAGAAAAAAAAATACCAAAAAAATGATTTTTTTCAGGAATAATTTAGAAACCAAAGAAAATAAAATGATTGTTTCAGGGAGAATTTAGAAAACAAATAAAACAAAAAATAGGCTTTCTAGGGCCCACTGAGTGACAGATGACGCACACAGGAGTCAGGAGTGGCACACAAGCCCAGAGGCCAATATTAGTCTCCCACTGATTGATTTAGTGATTTTTTTCAGGTAGATTTTGGAACCCAAATCAAGCAAAAAAATTAATAGGCTTTCTATGGCCCACAATTGGGGAGAGAGAGAGAGATGGCACACCCAGGAGTCAAGACTGGCACACAAGCAGAAGGGGCAATATGAATCTCCCACAGATTTTTTTTTTTTTTTTTTTTCAGGGAGACTTGAGAGAAAAAAAAATACCAAAAAAATGATTTTTTTCAGGAATAATTTAGAAACCAAAGAAAATAAAATGATTGTTTCAGGGAGAATTTAGAAAACAAATAAAACAAAAAATAGGCTTTCTAGGGCCCACTGAGTGACAGATGACGCACACAGGAGTCAGGAGTGGCACACAAGCCCAGAGGCCAATATTAATCTCCCACTGATTGATTTAGTGATTTTTTTCGGTAGATTTTGGAACACAAATCAAGCAAAAAAATTAATAGGCTTTCTATGGCCCACAATTGGGGAGAGAGAGAGAGATGGCACACCCAGGAGTCAAGACTGGCACACAAGCAGAAGGGGCAATATGAATCTCCCACAGATTTTTTTTTTTTTTTTTTTTTCAGGGAGACTTGAGAGAAAAAAAAATACCAAAAAAATGATTTTTTTCAGGAATAATTTAGAAACCAAAGAAAATAAAATGATTGTTTCAGGGAGAATTTAGAAAACAAATAAAACAAAAAATAGGCTTTCTAGGGCCCACTGAGTGACAGATGACGCACACAGGAGTCAGGAGTGGCACACAAGCCCAGAGGCCAATATTAATCTCCCATTTTTTTTTTTTTCCAGGGAAAATTTATAAACCCAATAAAAAAAATAATAATAAATAGGCTTTCTATGGCCCACTATCTGAGAGAGAGAGATGGCACGCTTAGGACTGGCACACAAGCCCAAAGCCCAATATTAATCTCCCACTGATTGATTTAATGATTTTTTCAGGTAGAATTTAGAACCCAAATCAAGCAAAAAAATTAATAGGCTTTCTATGGCCCACTGAGTGAGAGATGGCACACACAGGAGTAAGGAGTGGCACACAAGCCCTGAGGCCAATATTTTTCTCCCACTGATTGATTGATTGATTTTTTCAGGTAGAATTAGGAACCCAAATCAACCCAAAAAATAAATAGGCTTTCTATGGCCCACTATTTGTGAGAGAGATGGCACGCTCAGGACTGGCACACAAGCCCAGAGGCCAATATTAATCTCCCACTTTTTTTTTTTTTCCAGGGAAAATTTATAAACCCAATAAAAAAAATAATAATAAATAGGCTTTCTATGGCCCACTATCTGAGAGAGAGAGATGGCACGCTTAGGACTGGCACACAAGCCCAAAGGCCAATACTAATCTCCCACTGATTGATTGATTTTTTAAGGTAGAATTATGAACCCAAATCAACCAAAAAAATAAATAGGCTTTCTATGGCCCACTATTTGTGAGAGAGATGGCACGCTCAGGACTGGCACACAAGCCCAGAGGCCAATATTAATCTCCCACTTTTTTTTTTTTCCAGGGAAAATTTATAAACCCAATAAAATAATAAAAAAATAGGCTTTCTATGGCCCACTATCTGAGAGAGAGAGAGATGGCACGCGTAGGACTGGCACACAAGCCCAAAGGCCAATATTAATCTCCCACTGATTGATTTATTGATTTTTTCAGGTAGAATTTAGAACCCAAATCAAGCAAAAAAATTAATAGGCTTTCTATGGCCCACTGAGTGAGAGATGGCACACACAGGAGTAAGGAGTGGCACACAAGCCCTGAGGCCAATATTTTTCTCCCACTGATTGATGTTGTGATTTTTTCTGGTAGATTTTGGAACCCAAATCAAGCAAAAAAATAAATAGGCTTTCTATGGCCCACTGAGTGAGAGATGACACAGACAGAGATGGCACTCTAGCAGAAATGTCAATCTTAATCTCCCACCAAAAAAAAAAAAAAAAAAAAAAGGAACTGTCCTTCAATTACTATCTCCCTGCAGTAATCTCAGCCAGGTATGGCAGGCAGCAATAAGGAGTGGACTGATGCACAAATTAAATAAAAAGTGTGGACAAACAAACAAGATAGCTGTGCAGAAAGGAAGGAACAAGAGGATTTGTGCTTTGAAAAAAGCAGTTGGTTTGCACAGCGGCGTACACACAGCAATGCAGCTATCAGGGAGCCTTCTAGGGCAGCCCAATGAGCTACAGCGCTGAGGAAAAAAAAAAAAAAAAGGAGCTTCCACTGTCCCTGCACACCGAAGGTGGTGTTGGGCAGTGGAAATCGCTACAGCACAAGCGGTTTTGTGGTTAATGGACCCTGCCTAACGCTATCCCTGCTTCTGACGAAGCGGCAGCAACCTCTCCCTAAGCTCAGATCAGCAGCAGTAACATGGCGGTCGGCGGGAACTCCCCTTTATAGCCCCTGTGACGCCGCAGACAGCAAGCCAATCACTGCAATGCCCTTCTCTAAGATGGTGGGGACCAGGACCTATGTCATCACGCTGCCCACACTCTGCGTTTACCTTCATTGGCTGAGAAATGGCGCTTTTCGCGTCATTGAAACGCGACTTTGGCGCGAAAGTCGCGTACCGCATGGCCGACCACGCACAGGGGTCGGATCGGGTTTCATGAAACTCGACTTCGCCAAAAGTCGGCGACTTTTGAAAATGTTCGACCCGATTCGCTCAACCCTACTCAAGGCATAAGAAATGCAAAAAATAAAAGGTTTACATTTTGCATTGTACATATTGCCAGTACCATGTCACAGACAAGATTTTGAATATAGGACCTATTACACATAAAGTGACTCAATTTATATCCTGCAAAACCAATTATGTTGTATATGTGGTTTTCTGCCCATGTGGGCGGTACTACATAGGGAAAACAATAAGACATATGTATATACGGTTTAGGGAACATTTTAAATCCATAATTTCTGGTAAGGGTGTCCCAAGGTTAATTAGCCATAATCAGGAAGTACATGGGGGGAACCCCAGAGTGATGACATTCGCTGGTATAGAAAAAGTAGTACCATCTAGAAGAGGAGGTGACCTCCATAATTTATTACTGAGAAGGGAAGCAAGATGGATAATGCACACAGGAGCCATGGGACCTGCAGGCTTAAATGATAAGGTAGACATGGCAATATTTTTGTGATCAATATTTTTGTGATCAGTATCATCTGTATTCCCTCTGTATAACACACTAATATAAATGTATTGCTGTTTTTCTTAAAAATTGGGGCTATGTCGTAATGTTTGTACCGTATGTTACTAATGTCGGTTAAATATACCGAAAGGGTATCGTAATAGTTCGTTTGGGCTAGCCATCAAATGCCATCAAAGTAAGTATGGTTGGATATAGTTAAACAGACGTCCGATAACCATTTGACTCAGGGATATATAATATTACTTCTCATATGCATAATGCTTTAAATACCAGGTCTAACACACGCTAAGCACAAGTCTAATACAGCGTTTACTCACTGAATTGTTATGAATTGTTTTTAGTTGTTTTTAGTTGTTTTTAGTTGTTTTTAGTATTTCGTACCAGTGATTGGGCCGAGTGGATCTGGGAGGAGGTGTGCCCTCTGCATAAACTCCTTCTGGTGTCACGTCCGTCCATTCACAAACCCGTTGAAGCGCTCAAGCAGCAGGAAACAGCCGTCGTTTGAGCTTGTACACTCCTTGTATATGCACCCCCGAGCCGTGAAGATTTTAATGCAATAAAGATTCATCTGCTTTGAAGATCGGTGAGTGCTGCCACTTCTTCCTTCTAATGATTTACAACAGTGTGTCTTCTGGGCTTAGCACCCGAGATCAGCTGGCCAGCGTCTGCTGACAGCCGGCGTGTTCACAGAGATTGAAATTGGATGGTGCGGTCAGCTGTTTTCTCATTCAGTGACTTCAAGGACATGGATGTGCTTGCTGATGATGCTTGTTCAGTGCGTGCCGCGGCAGGTGCAGGGCAGGAAGCATCTTCGCATGCATCATGGACAAGTGATTGGCTTGCATGCATAACAGCGGATAAAGCGGTGCTGTCACTCGCAGACACTGTTCCTGTACCCTGGGGTTGACCCACAAAGTCAGGTGCTTTGCTGCCTCATTGTTCTGATGGTGATCAGGCTGGAAGTTTTGCTACCCCTGCTGATGCAAGCATAGCAGGTGATGCCAATGGCCTGTTTGAGGTTATTGGCAGACTTTTTAAAAAACAACCAGACTAGGGAAGATCTAACAGTTTTACCGGCAACTTTCATCGTGTTGGTTTTACGGGGAACGGTTGGCCTCCTTCTGTCTGCATCCACCACACTGCTTTTTCCTGCCTGTTGGGGTCCTATACCTCCCTCCCCCTGTGTGCTGCTGTCCTGGCTCTGCATGTCCTCCTGTCAGGTTGGGTCAGTTACTATATTTCCACCACCTCGTCTTCCACTTCCGCACCCTGTTTCTCCTCCTGACTTTCTGGTAATTGTGTTTCATCATCCTCCATCTTTTGTGACACTTTCCTACCGTCGCCTTCATGTGTCCATGGCTGCTCAAATATGTGAGCATTGCTACATGCGATATCTTTCCATGCTTCAAGTGGACCGGGAGAGAGGCCTGATTCTGTAAATGGAAAAGTGAACAGCTCTTCGGAGTGTCCAAGCACTCACCTGAGCATCTCACTGCTCAAAATGCTCAGAGCTCGCTGAGGTTGCTCGGCGTGAGCTCGGGGCCCCTCCGTGTAGGCTTGGCGCTTTTTAGAGAGTGAAATAACATGCAGGGATTGTCTGCCACACACTGTAATGCTGCAGACATGTTGGTAGTGGCAATACAGTGATTGGAAGGCTACACAGTGTCATCAGGTCTATATCAGACCTGGAACCGCCATGCTCGTCACAGTCTACTCCAGAATCAGGCAGTGTAGGAAGAGAAAAAAAAGAAATCCTATATAGAAAAGAAATACCAAATAATATTGAAAAATATTCAAAAAAGTAAATATTCCACACTAAGCAAATACCCAAAAGAAAATATTTACTAACCACAAATACCAAGACAATTTTTTAGAAATTCAATAAATTTTTATTATAAAACAGACATAGCACAATCAATAGCATTTTTATTAAAATATATCCATATATTTGGAATATGTATAATCTAAAATAGAAAAACATATATATGCATGTGCAATATAGATCAGCATGTGGGGGGGCCAGGGCGTACAACACCTGATCGGCAGAAATAAACCAATATAAATAATATCACGGCTTAAAGAAAAAAGCAACCATTCACATTGAAATGTATAAGCACTATATATATATAATTAATATTAAATAAGTAACATTTCATGTGATGGTATAAATAAATAATGAATTAAATACCGTATATACTCGAGTATAAGCCGACCCGAGTATAAGCCGACCCCCCTAATTTTGCCACAAAAAACTGGGAAAACTTATTGACTCGAGTATAAGCCTAGGGTGGAAATGCAGCATTTACCGGTGAATTTCAAAAATAAAAATAGATCATTATTTCCCCATAGCTGTGCCATATAGTGCTCTGCACCGTTCATATTTCCCCATAGGTGTGAACCATATAGTGCTCTGCACCGTTCATTGTGCCCCCTAGCTGTGCCATATACGGTGCTCTGCACCGTTCATTGTGCCCCATAGATGTGCCATATACGGTGCTCTGCACCGTTCACTGTGCCCCATAGATGTGCCATGTACGGTGCTCTGCACCGTTCACTGTGCCCCATAGCTGTGCTGTGCCATATACGGTGCTCTGCACCGTTCACTGTGCCCCATAGCTGTGCTGTGCCATATACGGTGCTCTGCACCGTTCACTGTGCCCCATAGCTGTGCTGTGCCATATACGGTGCTCTGCACCGTTCACTGTGCCCCATAGCTGTGCTGTGCCATATACGGTGCTCTGCACCGTTCACTGTGCCCCATAGCTGTGCTGTGCCATATACGGTGCTCTGCACCGTTCACTGTGCCCCATAGCTGTGCTGTGCCATATACGGTGCTCTGCACCGTTCACTGTGCCCCATAGCTGTGCTGTGCCATATACGGTGCTCTGCACCGTTCACTGTGCCCCATAGCTGTGCTGTGCCATATACGGTGCTCTGCACCGTTCACTGTGCCCCATAGCTGTGCTGTGCCATATACGGTGCTCTGCACCGTTCACTGTGCCCCATAGATGTTCCACATAAATTTGTGCCGCCGCTGCCGCAATAAAGAAAAAAAAACACATACTCACCTCCCTTGATTGCAGCTCCCGGCGTCTCGTTCCGGCGCCTCCATCTTCCCGGCGTCTCTGCTCTGACTGATCAGGCAGAGGGCGCCGCGCACACTATATGCGTCATCGCGCCCTCTGACCTGAACAGTCAGAGAGCAGAGACGCCGGGAAGATGGAGGCGCCGGCCGGGAAGATGGATCGGCGCCCGGCGGCTGGAACGAGGACAGGTGAATATGCTATACTTACCTAGTCCTGGCGATCCTCGCGCTGTCCCCTCCTGTCTTCGGTGCCGCAGCTTCTTTCTCTATCAGCGGTCACCGGCACCGCTGATTAGAGAAATGAATAAGCGGCTCCGCCCCTATGGGAGGTGGAGCCGCCTATTCATTTCTGTAATGAGCGGTCCCACGTGACCGCTGAAGAGAGGAAGAAGCTGCAGCACAGAAGCCCGTGGGACGGCAGGGACAGCGCGAGGATCGCTGGGACTAGGTAAGTATACCTCAGCGCCCTCTCCCCCTCACCCGCCGACCCCACCGCTACCGTGACTCGAGTATAAGCCGAGGGGGGCACTTTCAGCCCAAAAATTTGGGCTGAAAATCTCGGCTTATACTCGAGTATATACGGTAATTTGTGTATGAAACAAAATTAAAAAAATAAAAATTATAAAAAATCAATAAAGATTATCCAATTATAATTATGCGCATATCCATATGTAATGAGTCTGTATCCGATGCATGATTGACGAATTGACAAAAATATAAATATAAAAAAATAAGTAAATAAATAAATAAATATATAACAGTGATATTGTAATTAATTAACGTGATATAAAAAATATATATTCCAAACTATATGAATTAAAAAATTAATGTGCAAAAAATATATATAAATGAGTGTCAAAAAATATGTGTCAACTAATTAAAGAAAAAATAATAATAAAAACGTGAAATGTGTGTATTAGTGTTTAATATCTGTATATATATTATATATTGCAGTGATAAATTTGATAAAATGAACAATATGCATATAAGCAGAATTGAAATGTGGGAAAATATATATAGATTATATCACTCATCAACCATGCATCAAACACAAAAAATGTGGCAAACGGTTTTAATTCCACTTTGACATGAGTGTCACAATGGACATGCACATAAGTATCCAAAGGGATAAGTGATGGATAATGCACAGAGAAAAAATAATAAATAAATAATTGAAAATAATACTAAACCGTGAATACCGACCAGGAGTGCGCGCCTCAGCTCCCCCACACACCACTCCAACGCACGTTTCGCAACCGCTTCGTCAGGGAGTGGTGTGTGTAGGGTGCGACCGCATTATATAATGTGCTCACAGCTGCAGACTATTCCATAATCCGGGACGCCATAATTACATGGCGCCGAAACAAGGCACACGTCCGCTTCCATCACTAAAGCCGGAGACCGGAAGTGCGTCACCGAGTGCGACCATAAAGTCACAGTCAGCGATGCACCGAGTCACCAGCATCAGGACGGAGCGCACGCATGCGCAGTGTAGGAAGAGGTGCTGCTTAGCTAGGGAGAGATTTGCTTGTTTCTTAGTTAGTGTAGGTATACCACAATATATTATACACATATCCATCTCAACTAACAGGCCTTCTGAGGACTAATAAAGCTGCATAGATATCAGTGGCAGGCAGGCAGTATATGTGGCAGATTGCAGTGAATACAGCAAGAGGGTCCATTCCAGTACTGTCTGCTGCTGCTGCTCTTTTACAGATATCTCTAGACATAGCCCCAGTTATCAGGGGCCATGAATATTTTTTTGGGATCTTAATCCTGATTATTTGCATAAAAAGCAATACATAGAACATAGTTTTTCTGCTCCACTTGCTTGTTGGCACTAAAGAATACAGCCAGATCCTTTCCATATTAAAGCGCTAAAAATTAATCTATTTAAAACTGTGATTTGTCCATCACATGGATCACATACAGTGCGCTCAAAATTCTGCCATTTCTGGCCTCCATTTAAATTTTTTTGCAGTGTGTTAGTGAAGTTATTGACACCAGTTTGCTGTTAAAAATAGTTACCTACAATCCAGTTATTTAAAACTGTGGTTTGTCCTTCACACGGATCACATATAAGTGCACTCAAAATTCTGCCATTTCTAGACTCCATTTCAATTTTGTTGCAGTGCGTTAGTGAAGTTGTTGACACCAGTTTCCTAGTAAAAATAATCACCTATAGGCCAGCTATTTAAACTGTGGTTTGTCCATCACACGGATCACATATAGTGCACTTCAAATTCTGCCATTTCTGGCCTTCATTTCAATTTTGTTGCAGTGCGTTAGTGAAGTTATTGACACTAGTTTGCTAGTAAAAATAATCACCTATAGGCCAGCTATTTAAACTGTGGTTTGTCCATCACACGGATCACATATAGTGCGCTCCAAATGCTGACATTTCTGGCATTCATTTCAATTTTGTTGCAGTATGTTAGCGAAGTTATTGACACCAGTTTGCTGCTAAAAATATTTACCTACAGGCCAACTTTTTAAAACTGAGGTTTGTCCGTCACACGGATCACATATAAGTTTGCTCCAAATTCAGCCATTTGTAATGAACATGGAAAATATTGTCATCAATTTAAAATGGGCAAGGCGCATGGCAAGGGATGGAGAACTGGACGTGATGTTGATGGTGATGTTGGATGCAGAGGCCGAGGCTGAGGCCATGGGCAATCTGAAAGTGTGCAAGAACAAAAACCCACATCTTCTCGCCTGACCTTCCTGTCCCAATTACTAGGGGACCATAGCACACCACAATTGAACTCAGAGCAGTGTCAAAAGGTTCTTGGTAGCGGATAATGCTTCCAGTCACTTTGCCACCACCACTCTGTCTTTCACATGATCAAGTCTCAGTAGCCATGAGTCTAGACCGCATATAACTCATCCTGATGCTCCTTCCTCCCACAATGCTGAGTGCACGGAGACAACTGATAGCATACTTGGACACTCCGAAAAGCTGTTTATTTTTCCATTTACAAATTCAGGCCTCTCGCCCGGTCCACTTGAAGAGGGGAAAGATGAGATCGCATGTAGCAGTCACGGTCACATGAAGGTGAAGGTGGGAAAGTGTCACAAAAGGTGGACGATGATGAGACACAATTGCCAGAAAGTCAGGAGGGGGACCGGGGTGCGGAAGTGGAAGATGAGGTGGTGGATGATAAAATAACTGACTCAAGCTAGCAGGAGAACATGCAGAGCAAGGACAGCAGCACACAGGGGGAGCGAGGCATAGCACCCCAACAGGCAGGAAGAAGCAGTGTGGTGGCAGCAGAAAGAAGGTGGGCAACCGTTCCCCATAACACCAACACAACAAAAGTTGCCAGTACAACTGTTAGGTCTTCCTGAGTCTGGTTGTTTTTGACGGACTCTGTCGATAACCCCAAACAGGCCTTTTGCACCACCTGTATGCCTGCATCTGCAGGGGTAGCAAAACTACCAGCCTCACTACCACCAGCATGATCAGGCACATAGCAGCAAAACACCCGACTTTGTGGGCTGAACCCCAGGGTCCAGGAACAGTGTCTGCTGGTGACACCACTGCTTCTTCCGCTATTGTGCAAGCTAATCCCCTGTCCATGCTGCATACGACGATACATACTTCTCTGCACCTGTCATAGCACACACTCAACTAGCACCAACAGAAAGCACATCCATGTCCTTGTCCCAGAGCAGCGTTCAGTTGTCCATACCCCAGTCCTTGTAATGCAAGCGCAAATACGCAGCCAACGCCCCACAGGCCACACTATTAAATTCCCAAATTTAGCTACTGCTTGCGCTCGAAATGTTTCATTTTAGGCTCTTGGAGATGGAAGCTTTCCGCATCCTGATGGCGGTGACTGTCCCCCTGTACTCGGTCCCCAGCCGCCACTATTTTTCCCAGTTTGCCATCCTCGCATTACACAAGCACATGTCCAACAACATTAGCCGTGCCCTCAACAACGCAGTTACTGGGAAAGTCCACCTAATCATGGACACATGGACAAGTTGTTGAGGGCAGGGATGGTACATCTTGATGACGGAACACTGGGTTAACATAGTGGAAGGGGGACTCAGTCGGACCTTGGCATGGAACACGTCCTCCTGTCACCATGGATTGCGGGCCCTAGGTCAGGGTTGCACCCTCAGTTTACAGTTCCTGCACCTCCTCCTCCTCTTCAGCCTCCATCTCCAAAATGACCACATCAGTCACAAGCTGGAAGCACTGCATCAGCCAAGGGGCAACAGGCTGTGCTGAAGCTAATATGTTTGGGTGACAAACTGCACAATACTGAAGAGTTGTGGACAGTTCTGAAAGAGCACGCAGATCTGTGGCTGACACCCCTTAACCTACAGCCAGGCATGGTCATGTGTGTTATGACCTGGTGGTCAGGACAATAATGGACCTGGTGGTTAAGAGCACACGGAATGACCTGATAGTTACTGACAATAAAGGACGAGCTCTGGGACGTGGGAACTCTGCTGACCGCAATCCCTAAACCTATCAAACACACTAGAAATAGCCGTGGATTGCGCCTAACGCTCCCTATGCAACTCGGCACAACCTAAGAAACTAGCTAGCCCTGAAGATAGAAAAATAAAGCCTACCTTGCCTCAGAGAAATTCCCCAAAGGAAAAGGCAGCCCCCCACATATAATGACTGTGAGTAAAGATGAAAATACAAACACAGAGATGAAATAGATTTAGCAAAGTGAGGCCCGACTTACTGAACAGACCGAGGATAGGAAAGGTTACTTTGCGGTCAGCACAAAAACCTACAAAAAGACCACGCAGAGGGCGCAAAAAGACCCTCCGCACCGACTCACGGTGCGGAGGCGCTCCCTCTGCGTCCCAGAGCTTCCAGCAAGCAAGACAACAAATTAAAAAGCAAGCTGGACAGAAAAATAGCAAACCAAAGAAATACAAGCTGGAACTTAGCTTCTGATGGGAAGAAAGGTCACAAGAACGATCCAGGAGTGAACTAGACCAATACTGGAACATTGACAGGTGGCATGGAGCAAAGATCTAAGTGGAGTTAAATAGAGCAGCAGCTAACGAATTAGCCTCGTCACCTGTGGAAGGAAACTCAGAAACACCCACCAGAGGAAGTCCATGGACAGAACCAGCCGAAGTACCATTCATGACCACAGGAGGGAGCCCGACAACAGAATTCACAACAGTACCCCCCTCCTTGAGGAGGGGTCACCGAACCCTCACCAGAGCCCCCAGGCCGACCAGGATGAGCCAAATGAAAGGCACGAACCAGATCGGCAGCATGAACATCAGAGGCAAAAACCCAGGAATTATCTTCCTGACCATAACCCTTCCACTTGACCAGGTATTGGAGTTTCTCCACACGAGAATCCAAAATCTTCTCCACCACATACTCTAACTCCCCCTCGACCAACACCGGGGCAGGAGGATCAACGGAGGGAACCACAGGCGCCACGTATCTCCGCAATAAGGACCTATGGAACACATTATGGATGGCAAAAGAAGCAGGAAGGGCCAAACGAAATGACACAGGATTGATAACCTCAGAAATCTTATACGGACCAATGAAACGAGGCTTAAACTTAGGAGAGGAAACCTTCATAGGAACATAACGAGACGACAACCAAACCAAATCCCCAACACGAAGTCGGGGACCCACAAAGCGCCGGCGGTTAGCGAAATGTTGAGCCTTCTCCTGGGACAATGTCAAATTGTCCACCACATGAGTCCAAATCTGCTGCAACCTATTCACCACAGTATCTACACCAGGACAGTCAGAAGACTCAACCTGCCCTGAAGAGAAACGAGGATGGAAACCAGAATTGCAGAAAAACGGCGAAACCAAAGTAGCCGAGCTGGCCCGATTATTAAGGGCGAACTCAGCCAACGGCAAAAAGGACACCCAGTCATCCTGATCAGCAGAAACAAAACATCTCAGATATGTTTCCAAACTTTGATTAGTTCGTTCAGTTTGGCCATTTGTCTGAGGATGGAAAGCCGAGGAAAAAGACAAATCAATGCCCATCCTAGCACAAAAGGATCGCCAAAACCTTGAAACAAACTGGGAACCTCTGTCAGAAACGATGTTCTCCGGGATACCATGTAGACGAACCACATGCTGGAAAAGTAATGGCACCAAATCAGAGGAGGAAGGCAATTTAGACAAAGGTACCAAATGGACCATCTTAGAAAAGCGATCACAAACCACCCAAATGACCGACATCTTTTGAGAGACGGGAAGATCCGAAATAAAATCCATAGAAATATGCGTCCAGGGCCTCTTCGGGACCGGCAAGGGCAAAAGCAACCCACTGGCACGAGAACAGCAGGGCTTAGCCCGAGCACAAGTCCCACAGGGCTGCACAAAAGAACGCACATCCCGTGACAAAGACGGCCACCAGAAGGATCTAGCCACCAAATCTCTGGTACCAAAGATTCCAGGATGCCCAGCCAACACTGAACAATGAATCTCAGAGATAACTCTACTAGTCCATCTATCAGGGACAAACAGTTTCTCCGCTGGGCAACGGTCAGGTCTATCAGCCTGAAATTTTTGCAGCACCCGCCGCAAATCAGGGGAGATGGCAGACAAAATTACCCCCTCTTTGAGAATACCCGCCGGCTCAGGAACACCCGGAGAGTCAGGCACAAAACTCCTTGACAGGGCATCAGCCTTCACATTCTTAGAGCCCGGAAGGTACGAAACCACAAAATCAAAACGGGAGAAAAATAACGACCATCGAGCCTGTCTCGGATTCAACCGTTTGGCAGACTCAAGATAAGTCAAATTCTTGTGATCGGTCAAGACCACCACGCGATGCTTGGCTCCTTCCAGCCAATGACGCCACTCCTCGAATGCCCACTTCATGGCCAACAATTCACGATTACCAACATCATAGTTACGCTCAGCAGGCGAAAACTTTCTAGAAAAGAAAGCACATGGTTTCATCACCGAGCCATCAGAACTTCTTTGCGACAAAACAGCCCCTGCTCCAATCTCAGAAGCATCAACCTCAACCTGAAATGGAAGCGAAACATCTGGCTGGCACAACACAGGGGCAGAAGAAAAACGACGCTTCAACTCCTGAAAAGCCTCTACAGCCGCAGAAGACCAATTGACCACATCAGCACCCTTCTTGGTCAAATCAGTCAACGGTTTAGCAACAGTAGAAAAATTAGCGATGAAGCGCCCATAAAAATTAGCAAAGCCCAGGAACTTTTGCAGGCTCTTCACAGATGTCGGCTGAGTCCAATCGTAAATGGCCTGGACTTTAACAGGGTCCATCTCGATAGTAGAAGGGGAAAAAATGAACCCCAAAAATGAAACCTTCTGAACTCCAAAGAGACACTTTGACCCCTTCACAAACAAGGAATTCGCACGAAGGACCTGGAACACCATTCTGACCTGCTTCACATGAGACTCCCAATCATCCGAAAAGACCAAAATATCATCCAAATACACAATCAGGAATTTATCCAGGTACTCTCGGAAGATGTCATGCATAAAGGACTGAAATACTGATGGAGCATTGGAAAGCCCGAATGGCATAACCAGGTACTCAAATTGGCCCTCGGGCGTATTAAATGCTGTTTTCCATTCATCGCCTTGTTTAATATGCACAAGATTATACGCCCCTCGAAGATCTATCTTGGTGAACCAACTAGCCCCTTTAATATGAGCAAACAAATCAGACAGCAACGGCAAAGGATACTGAAATTTGACTGTAATTTTATTAAGAAGGCGGTAATCAATACAAGGTCTCAAAGAACCATCCTTCTTGGCCACAAAAAAGAACCCTGCTCCTAACGGTGATGACGACGGGCGAATATGGCCTTTCGCCAAGGATTCCTTTATATAACTCCGCATAGCGGCGTGTTCTGGCACAGATAAATTGAACAATCGGCCCTTAGGAAACTTACTACCAGGAATCAAATTAATTGCACAATCGCAATCCCTATGAGGAGGTAGGGCACTGGCTTTGGGCTCATCAAATACAACCCGATAATCCGACAAAAACTCTGGAACTTCAGAAGGAGTGGAAGACGAAATAGACAAAAATGGAACATCACCATGTACCCCCTGGCAACCCCAGCTGGACACAGACATAGATTTCCAGTCCAATACTGGATTATGAACCTGTAGCCATGGCAACCCCAAAACGACCACATCATGCAGATTATGCAACACCAGAAAGCGGATATCCTCCTGGTGGGCAGGAGCCATGCACATGGTCAATTGGGTCCAATACTGAGGCTTATTCTTGGCCAAAGGCGTAGCATCAATTCCTCTCAATGGAATAGGATACTGCAAGGGCTCCAAGAAAAAACCACAGCGCCTAGCATACTCCAAGTCCATCAAATTCAGGGCAGCGCCTGAATCCACAAATGCCATAACAGAATAGGATGACAAAGAGCAAATCAGAGTAACAGACAATAGAAATTTAGACTGTACCGTACCAATGGTGGCAGACCTAGCGAACCTCTTAGTGCGCTTAGGACAATCGGAGATAGCATGAGTGGAATCACCACAGTAAAAGCATAGCCCATTCCGACGTCTGTGTTCTTGCCGTTCATCTCTGGTCAAAGTCCTATCACATTGCATAGGCTCAGGCCCATGCTCAGATAGTACCGCCAAATGGTGCCCAGCTTTACGCTCACGCAAGCGTTGATCGATCTGAATGGCCAAGGACATAGACTCATTCAGACCAGCAGGCATGGGAAACCCCACCATGACATCCTTAAGGGCTTCAGAGAGACCCCTTCTGAAGATTGCTGCCAGGGCACATTCATTCCACTGAGTGAGCACAGACCACTTTCTAAACTTCTGACAATATATCTCCACTTCATCCTGACCCTGACACAGAGCCAGCAAGATTTTCTCTGCCTGATCCACTGAATTAGGTTCGTCATAAAGCAATCCAAGCGCCAGGAAAAACGCATCAACATCACGCAATGCCGGATCTCCTGGCGCAAGGGAAAATGCCCAGTCTTGAGGGTCACCACGTAACAAAGAAATAATAATCTTTACTTGTTGAACAGGGTCACCTGAGGAGCGAGGTTTCAAGGCAAGAAACAATTTACAATTATTTTTGAAATTCAAGAACTTAGATCTATCACCAAAAAACAAATCAGGAATAGGAATCCTAGGCTCTGACATCGGATTCTGAACCACAAAATCTTGAATGTTTTGTATCATTGTAGTGAGATTATCCATCCAAGAGGACAGACCTTGAATGTCCATGTTTACACCAGTGTCCTGAACCACCCAGAGGTAAAGGGGAAAAAAGAGACAAAACACACTGCAAAGAAAAAAAAATGGTCTCAGAACTTCTCTTATCCTTCTATTGAGATGCATTAGTACTTTGGACCACCTGTACTGTTATGACCTGGTGGTCAGAACAATAATGGACCTGGTGGTTAAGAGCACACGGAATGACCTGATAGTTACTGACAATAAAGGACGAGCTCTGGGACGTGGGAACTCTGCTGACTGCAATCCCTAAACCTATCAAACACACTAGAAATAGCTGTGGATTGCGCCTAACGCTCCCTATGCAACTCGGCACAGCCTAAGAAACTAGCTAGCCCTGAAGATAGAAAAATAAAGCCACCCTTGCCTCAGAGAAATTCCCCAAAGGAAAAGGCAGCCCCCCACATATAATGACTGTGAGTAAAGATGAAAATGCAAACACAGAGATGAAATAGATTTAGCAAAGTGAGGCCCGACTTACTGAACAGACCGAGGATAGGAAAGGTTACTTTGCAGTCAGCACAAAAACCTACAAAAAGACCACGCAGAGGGCGCAAAAAGACCCTCCGCACCGACTCACGGTGCGGAGGCGCTCCCTCTGCGTCCCAGAGCTTCCAGCAAGCAAGACAACAAATTAAAAAGCAAGCTGGACAGAAAAATAGCAAACCAAAGAAATACAAGCTGGAACTTAGCTTCTGATGGGAAGACAGGTCACAAGAACGATCCAGGAGTGAACTAGACCAATACTGGAACATTGACAGGTGGCATGGAGCAAAGATCTAAGTGGAGTTAAATAGAGCAGCAGCTAACGATTTAACCTCGTCACCTGTGAAACTCAGAAACACCCACCAGAGGAAGTCCATGGACAGAACCAGCCGAAGTACCATTCATGACCACAGGAGGGAGCTCGACAACAGAATTCACAACACATGTGGGACAATGACTGGAACCTGTAAGTGACTCTGAGGCAAGGCAAGCTCACATACGTACCATGCCTAGCCCTTGTGCTTAACCTCATGTTTCAACGGTTTCTCCAAAGCTGCCTGGGGCTGCCGGATCTGCTTGTCAAAGTACGCTGCCTGTGTGCCATTTTAGAAAGGCAGCTACAGCTTCCACCACCCTTATCACAGTATCACGGACCTGCCTGTTGTGTTCCTTGGTCTTCATGATGCTCTCTGTGCTTTAAACAAAACCTTGAGACTATTAGAGCAAGTGCATTTATACAGAAACTTGATTACACACAGGTGGATTATATTTATCATCATTAGGCATTTAGGACAACATTGGATCATTCAGAGATCCACAATACACTTCTGGAGGGAGTTTGCTGCACTGAAAATAAAGGGGCCGTTTAATTTTGCACGCCCCACATTTCAGCTTTTGAATTTCCACAAAAATTTAAATCAACAAATAAATTTCTGTCAACTTCACAATTGTGATCCACTTATTGTTGATTCTTCACCAAAAATTTACATTTGGTATCTTTATTAGAGTTGAGCGACCTTGACGTTTTTAGAGTCGAGCAGGGTTTCGCGAAACCCGACTATCTCAAAAGTCGAGTCGAGTGGAATCGGCCGATTATCGCGAAAAGTCGGGGATCGACCGAAACACGAAACCCAATGCAAGTCAATGGGGGAGCATAGTCGGCAGTGAGTAGAGGCCAGGAAAACATGTACAGAGCCCATTGTATTGGCAAAAACATCCATTCTTGCTACTGAAGCTTGTCAATAGTAATTTAGCTTATAATAATTGTAAGGCATTTGAAATTGGGGGTCATTTGGCTAAAGTTGTGGGGGGTAGGGCTGGTTCAAGCAGTTAGTGGGCCAAGGACATCTGGACCACGTCACGGCAGTGGAGCAGGGAGAGGTAAGTATTTCAACTTTGCAAGTGTTGTGATCCTGATCAAGAGGGGGGGCCAACTCGTTGGCATTGGCACTGGCACAGGGCCCCTCAAAGTACAGAGGTGTGTTTGCACGGCGGGGGCGCCTCCCACCGGCAGCAACACTTTTGCGTACTATGAGAGGCCCTGTGCCAGTGACGTCGCCAATGAGTATTCCTCCCCCCACCTGATGAAGGAACCTGCACCTTCATCTGCACCTTCCTCTTTGTCCCCGTGTAATGTGGTATGGTATGCGGGAAGGGGGACCTGACTTTCAGCAGGGTCACAATCTTGCAGTATAGCGTGCACGGGGAATGTTGCGTTATGGGTCAGTGTACCAGCAGACTCATCTATCACTGGCTGGGCAATGGGCAGGATGAGGAGGAAACACAGATATAGGCCCAAAGAATAAAGTGGGCTAAATGCAGTTCAAAATTGTTAACAGGACTAACCAGGGGGCATTGTTTTGTTCAGTGGAGGACAACTGGAATGAGAGGCTGACACAGAGAGTAGGCCCAAATCTGTAAGTAGTCTAAATGCAGTTCAAAATTGGCAAGAGTAGTAAACAGGCGGCACAGCTTTGTTCACTGTAGGAGAACAGCAAGGAGCGGCAGACACAGATAGAAGGCCCCAACCCAACTAGTAGGCCTAAAGCAGTGTAGTTTTCAACAACCACTAAACGAGAGTCGGAAGACCGAAGCAATGGAGAGGAAACCTGGGGAACACTTTGGAGTGGAACAAACGTCTCTACACCCCATACCCAATTTGTAGGCCTAATGCAGTGTAGTTTTCAACAACTACTAAACGAGAGTCGGAAGACCGAAGCAATGGAGAGGAAACCTGGGGAACACCTTGGAGTGGAACACACCGCCTCTACACCCCATACCAAATGTGCAGGCCTAATGCAGTGTAGTTTTCAACAACTACTAAACGAGAGTCGGAAGACCGAAGCAATGGAGAGGAAACCTGGGGAACACCTTGGAGTGGAACACACCGTCTCTACATCCCATACCCAATTTGTAGGCCTAATGCAGTGTAGTTTGCAACAACTACTAAACGAGAGTCAGAAGATCGAAGCAATGGCGAGGAAACCTGGGGAACACCTTGGAGTGGAACACACCGTCTCTACACCCCATACCCAATTTGTAGGCCTAATGCAGTGTAGTTTTCTACAACTACTAAACGAGAGTCGGAAGACCGAAGCAATGTAGACGAAACCTGGGGAACACCTTGGAGTGGAACACACCGTCTCTACACCCCATACCCAATTTGTAGGCCTAATGCAGTGTAGTTTGCAACAACTACTAAACGAGAGTCGGAAGACCGAAGCAATGGAGAGGAAACCTAGGGAACACCTTGGAGTGGAACACACCGTCTCTACACCCCATACCCAATTTGTAGGCCTAATGCAGTGTAGTTTTCTACAACTACTAAACGAGAGTCGGAAGACCGAAGCAATGTAGACGAAACCTCGGGAACACCTTGGAGTGGAACACACCGTCTCTACACCCCATACCCAATTTGTAGGCCTAATGCAGTGTAGTTTGCAACAACTACTAAACGAGAGTCGGAAGACCGAAGCAATGGAGAGGAAACCTGGGGAACACCTTGGAGTGGAACACACCGTCTCTACACCCCATACCCAATTTGTAGGCCTAATGCAGTGTAGTTTGCAACAACTACTAAACGAGAGTCGGAAGATCGAAGCAATGGCGAGGAAACCTGGGGAACACCTTGGAGTGGAACACACCGTCTCTACACCCCATACCCAATTTGTAGGCCTAATGCAGTGTAGTTTTCTACAACTACTAAACGAGAGTCGGAAGACCGAAGCAATGTAGACGAAACCTGGGGAACACCTTGGAGTGGAATACACCGTCTCTACACCCCATACCCAATTTTAGGCCTAATGCAGTGTAGTTTGCAACAACTACTAAACGAGAGTCGGAAGACCGAAGCAATGGAGAGGAAACCTGGGGAACACCTTGGAGTGGAACACACCGTCTCTACACCCCATACCCAATTTGTAGGCCTAATGCAGTGTAGTTTTCTACAACTACTAAACGAGAGTCGGAAGACTGAAGCAATGTAGACGAAACCTGGGGAACACCTTGGAGTGGAACACACCGTCTCTACACCCCATACCCAATTTGTAGGCCTAATGCAGTGTAGTTTGCAACAACTACTAAACGAGAGTCGGAAGACCGAAGCAATGGAGAGGAAACCTGGGGAACACCTTGGAGTGGAACACACCGTCTCTACACCCCATACCCAATTTGTAGGCCTAATGCAGTGTAGTTTGCAAAAACTACTAAACGAGAGTCGGAAGATCGAAGCAATGGCGAGGAAACCTGGGGAACACCTTGGAGTGGAACACACCGTCTCTACACCCCATACCCAATTTGTAGGCCTAATGCAGTGTAGTTTTCTACAACTACTAAACGAGAGTCGGAAGACCGAAGCAATGTAGACGAAACCTGGGGAACACCTTGGAGTCGAACACACCGTCTCTACACCCCATACCCAATTTGTAGGCCTAATGCAGTGTAGTTTGCAATAACTACTAAACGAGAGTCGGAAGACCGAAGCAATGGAGAGGAAACCTGGGGAACACCTTGGAGTGGAACACACCGTCTCTACACCCCATACCCAATTTGTAGGCCTAATGCAGTGTAGTTTTCTACAACTACTAAACGAGAGTCGGAAGACCGAAGCAATGTAGACGAAACCTGGGGAACACCTTGGAGTGGAACACACCGTCTCTACACCCCATACCCAATTTGTAAGCCTAATGCAGTGTAGTTTTCTACAACTACTAAACGAGAGTCGGAAGACCGAAGCAATGTAGACGAAACCTGGGGAACACCTTGGAGTGGAACACACCGTCTCTACACCCCATACCCAATTTGTAGGCCTAATGCAGTGTAGTTTTCTACAACTACTAAACGAGAGTCGGAAGACCGAAGCAATGGAGAGGAAACCTGGGGAACACCTTGGAGTGGAACACACCGTCTCTACACCCCATACCCAATTTGTAGGCCTAATGCAGTGTAGTTTGCAAAAACTACTAAACGAGAGTCGGAAGATCGAAGCAATGGCGAGGAAACCTGGGGAACACCTTGGAGTGGAACACACCGTCTCTACACCCCATACCCAATTTGTAGGCCTAATGCAGTGTAGTTTTCTACAACTACTAAACGAGAGTCGGAAGACCGAAGCAATGTAGACGAAACCTGGGGAACACCTTGGAGTCGAACACACCGTCTCTACACCCCATACCCAATTTGTAGGCCTAATGCAGTGTAGTTTGCAATAACTACTAAACGAGAGTCGGAAGACCGAAGCAATGGAGAGGAAACCTGGGGAACACCTTGGAGTGGAACACACCGTCTCTACACCCCATACCCAATTTGTAGGCCTAATGCAGTGTAGTTTTCTACAACTACTAAACGAGAGTCGGAAGACCGAAGCAATGTAGACGAAACCTGGGGAACACCTTGGAGTGGAACACACCGTCTCTACACCCCATACCCAATTTGTAGGCCTAATGCAGTGTAGTTTTCAACAACTACTAAACGAGAGTCAGAAGATTGAAGCAATGGCGAGGAAACCTGGGGAACACCTTGGAGCGGCAGACACCGTTAGTAGGCAATACCGAAGTAGTAGCCTCAATGCAGTTTTCAAATTCCTAGAGGCTGAAAACCAGACTATTGACCCTCAGCTTTTTTCAAAGGAGGACAGCTGTATTGAGTGGCGCTGAGAGACACAGGTAGAAGGCCTTAAACCAAAAATGTGGCTCAATGCAGTTTAAAAAAGGTTACAGGGGTGCACAGGCAGCATTGGTCTGGTCAGTGGAGGACTATTTCAATTATGGACCGCAGACAGACTTTGTACGCCTACTATTAAAAAAAGGATGCTCTATGCAATTAAAAATAGGTTCCAGGGGTACACGGGCAGCAGTGGTGTGGTCAGTGGAGGAGTATTGGAAGGAGGGACCACAAACAGGCGTAGTAGGCCTAACATAACAAAATTTGTCTGTAGGCACTTTAAAATTGGTTCCAGGGGTACACGGGCAGCAGTGGTGTGGTCAACGGAGGACAATTTGAATTAGGGACTGCAGACAGACTTTGTAGGCTGTCCCCTGTGGACCATGCATCCAACACATTAACCCAGTGCGCCGTAATGGACACGTAACTTTTTGTGGACATGCCTACTGGTCCATGCGTCTCTTGTCAGGTCAGGTGCACCTTTCTACTGTTTGATTGCCTGAGTGCTATGACAATGCAGAATTTTTCATGCCGGTGGAGGGCTGGGATGGTTTTTCTCGCAAAAGAAGTGACGACTGGGTAGCTTGAACCGTGGTACAGAGTAGTTCATCTGGGCTTTATAAATATAAAACAAAGAAAAAAAGTAGGCTCCATGCACTTTCAGCTGGGTTCTAGGGGTACACGGCCAGCATTGGTCTGGTCAGTGGAGAACTATTGGAAGGAGGGCCCGCAGACAGGCTTCGAAGGCCTAACATAATAACATTGGGCTGTAGGCACTTTAAAATTGGTTCCATGGGTACACGGGCAGCAGTGGTCTGGTCAGTGGAGGCCTAGTGGAAGGAGGGACCGCAGACAGGCTTCGAAGGCCTAACATAATAAAATTGGGCTGTGGCACTTTATAATTGGTTCCAGGGGTACACGGGCAGCAGTAGACAGGTCAGTGGAGGCGTAGTGGAAGGAGGGACCGCAGACAGGCTTCAAAGGCCTAACATAATAAAATTGGGCTGTAGGCACTTTATAATTGGTTCCAGGGGTACACGGGCAGCAGTGGTCTGGTCAGTGGAGGCCTAGTGGAAGGAGGGACCACAGACAGGCTTCGAAGGCCTAACATAATAAAATTGGGCTGTAGGCACTCTATAATTGGTTCCAGGGGTACATGGGCAGCAGTGGTCTGGTCAGTGGAGGCCTAGTGGAAGGAGGGACCGCAGACAGGCTTCGAAGGCCTAACATAATAAAATTGGGCTGTAGGCACTTTATAATTGGTTCCAGGGGTACACGGGCAGCAGTAGACAGGTCAGTGGAGACGTGGTGGAAGGAGGGACCGCAGACAGGCTTCGAAGACCTAACATAATAACATTGGGCTGTAGGCACTTTAAAATTGGTTCCATGGGTACACGAGCAGCAGTGGTCTGGTCAGTGGAGGCCTAGTGGAAGGAGGGACCGCAGACAGGCTTCGAAGGCCTAACATAATAAAATTGGGCTATAGGCACTTTATAATTGGTTCCAGGGGTACACGGGCAGCAGTATACAGGTCAGTGGAGGCGTAGTGGAAGGAGGGACCGCAGACAGGCTTTGAAGGCCTAACATAATAAAATTGGACTGTAGGCACTTTATAATTGGTTCCAGGGGTACACGGGCAGCAGTAGACAGGTCAGTGGAGGCCTAGTGGAAGGAGGGACCGCAGACAGGCTTCGAAGGCCTAACAGAATAAAATTGGGCTGTAGGCACTTTATAATTGGTTCCAGGGGTACACGGGCAGCAGTGGTCTGGTCAGTGGAGGCCTAGTGGAAGGAGGGACCGCAGACAGGCTTCGAAGGCCTAACATAATAAAACTGGGCTGTAGGCACTTTGAATTCTCTTGCAGGGGTACACAGGCAGCATTGGTGTTGTCAGCGGAGGCCGATTGTAATGAGTGTCTGCCAGTTAGTAGTCCCAAACAATACATACATGTTAATGTCTCGCATTACAACAAAACGAAAACACAAAAGGGTGCAATCATTAGGTACAGGGGTGGGCTCCTCTGCGTAGTTTCAGACCTAGTAATTTGGCACAAAGTATTTACTTGGGTAAATATAGAACACTGCCCCTGACTATGTTAAGTACCATCATACATGTCAACACAATGGTATTGTCAGTGGCAGGAATTTACGGATGTCAGCGCATAGACTAAACATTGGTGGAACTGTGAGAGATAATTGTGCAAGTGGTAGAGCAATGTTTGAGCTGGGGGTGGGGGAACTCTCTTGTGGCCGGCGGTACAGGCCCAGGGCCCCTCATGTTACAACAGTGTGTCTGACGTTGGGTGCGCACCACCACCGCCAGAGACACTTTATTGTACTATGAGGGACCCAGTGGCAGTGCCGTCCACCAAAAGCGGGCACACCCACCTCTTCAGACAAACAGCACTCTCACGGGTGCTTGCGCCAAGTGGCGATACCACGGCCCCGTGTGGGGAGTTTGGCCATTTAGGAAGGTGTAAACATGTCGTATGCTGGACAATCAGCTGCTGCAAATTACGAGATTGGTAAAGTCATTCAGAGTAGTCCACAGGCAATACCTTTTCATAGGAAAGCTAGGTGTCGGCCGGGCAAGGTGGGGCAAAAGAATTCGAAATCCAGTTGTGGTTCATTTTAATGAAGGTTAGATCATCAACATTTTGGGTAGCCAGACGAGTCCTTTTTTCGGTTAATATTGAACCTGCAGCACTGAATACTCTTTCTGATAGGACACTAGCTGCCGGGCAAGCAAGCTCCTGCAATGCATATTCTGCCAATTCTGGCCAGGTGTCTAATTTGGATGCCTGTTATGAAGGCAATCCAGTAACACAGTGTGCCAGTAATCAGAGCACATACAGTGATCTGACAAAAACCCAAAAACAATAGAACGAGCTCTGAGACGTGGAATCTCTGTAGACCGCAATACCTGAACCTATCCTACACACAACTAAAGGCAGCTGTGGATTGCACCTGACACTACCTATGCAACTCGGCACAGCCTGAGGAACTGACTAGCCTGAAGATAGAAATACAAGCCTGACTTGCCTCAGAGAAATACCCCAAAGGAAAAGGCAGCCCCCCACATATAATGACTGTTAGCAAGATGAAAAGACAAAACGTAGGGATGAAATAGATTCAGCAAAGTGAGGCCCAATATTCTAGATAGAGCGAGGATAGCAAAGAGAACTTTGCAGTCTACAAAAAACCCTAAAGCAAAAAACCACGCAAAGGGGGCAAAAAGACCCACCGTGCCGAACTAACGGCACGGCGGTACACCCCTTGCGTCTCAGAGCTTCCAGCAAAAACGAATAGACAAGCTGGACAGAAAAAACAGCAACAAAAGCAAAGAAGCACTTATCTAAGCAGAGCAGCAGGCCACAGGAAAGATCCAGAAGCTCAGATCCAACACTGGAACATTGACAAGGAGCAAGGAAGACAGAATCAGGTGGAGTTAAATAACAAGGCAGCCAACGAGCTCACCAGAACACCTGAGGGAGGAAGCCCAGAAGCTGCAGTACCACTTGTGACCACAGGAGTGGATAAAGCCACAGAATTCACAACAGTACCCCCCCCTTGAGGAAGGGTCACCGAACCCTCACCAGAGCCCCCAGGCCGACCAGGATGAGCCACATGAAAGGCACGAACAAGATCTGGAGCATGGACATCAGAGGCAAAAACCCAGGAATTATCTTCCTGAACATAACCCTTCCATTTAACCAGATACTGGAGTTTCCGTCTAGAGACACGAGAATCCAAAATTTTCTCCACAATATACTCCAATTCCCCCTCCACCAAAACAGGGGCAGGAGGCTCAACAGATGGAACCATAAGTGCCACGTATCTCCGCAACAACGACCTATGGAATACATTATGTATGGAAAAGGAGTCCGGGAGGGTCAGACGAAAGGACACAGGATTGAGAATCTCAGAAATCCTATACGGACCAATAAAACAAGGTTTAAATTTAGGAGAGGAAACCTTCATAGGAATATGACGAGAAGATAACCAAACCAGATCCCCAACACGAAGTTGGGGACCCACACGGCGTCTGCGATTAGCGAAAAGTTGAGCCTTCTCCTGGGACAAGGTCAAATTGTCCACTACCTGAGTCCAGATCTGCTGCAACCTGTCCACCACAGAATCCACACCAGGACAGTCCGAAGACTCAACCTGTCCTGAAGAGAAACGAGGATGGAACCCAGAATTGCAGAGAAATGGAGAGACCAAAGTAGCCGAGCTGGCCCGATTATTAAGGGCGAACTCAGCCAACGGCAAAAAGGACACCCAATCATCCTGGTCTGCAGAAACAAAATATCTCAGATATGTTTCCAAGGTCTGATTGGTTCGTTCGGTCTGGCCATTAGTCTGAGGATGGAAAGCCGAGGAAAAAGATAGGTCAATGCCCATCCTACCACAAAAGGCTCGCCAGAACCTTGAAACAAACTGGGAACCTCTGTCAGAAACAATATTCTCAGGAATGCCATGCAAACGAACCACATGCTGGAAGAACAAAGGCACCAAATCAGAGGAGGAAGGCAATTTAACCAAGGGCACCAGATGGACCATTTTAGAAAAGCGATCACAGACCACCCAAATGACTGACATCTTTTGAGAAACAGGAAGGTCAGAAATGAAATCCATCGAAATATGTGTCCAATGCCTCTTCGGGACCGGCAAGGGCAAAAGCAACCCACTGGCACGTGAACAGCAGGGCTTAGCCCTAGCACAAATCCCACAGGACTGCACAAAAGTACGTACATCCCGTGACAGAGATGGCCACCAGAAGGATCTAGCCACTAACTCTCTGGTACCAAAGATTCCTGGATGACCAGCCAACACCGAACAATGAAGTTCAGAGATAACTTTACTAGTCCACCTATCAGGGACGAACAGTTTCTCGGCCGGACAACGATCAGGTTTATTAGCCTGAAATTTTTGCAACACTCGCCGCAAATCAGGGGAGATGGCAGACACAATGACTCCTTCCTTGAGGATACTCGCCGGCTCAGATAAACCCGGAGAGTCGGGCACAAAACTCGTAGACAGAGCATCCGCCTTCACATTTTTAGAGCCCGGAAGGTACGAAATCACAAAATCGAAGCGAGCAAAAAATAACGACCAACGGGCCTGTCTAGGATTCAAGCGCTTGGCAGACTCGAGATAAGTAAGGTTCTTATGATCAGTCAATACCACCACGCGATGCTTAGCTCCTTCAAGCCAATGACGCCACTCCTCGAATGCCCACTTCATGGCCAGCAACTCTCGGTTGCCCACATCATAATTACGCTCAGCAGCAGAAAACTTCCTGGAAAAGAACGCACATGGTTTCAACACTGAGCAACCAGAACCTCTCTGTGACAAAACCGCCCCTGCTCCAATCTCAGAAGCATCAACCTCGACCTGGAACGGAAGAGAAACATCTGGTTGACACAACACAGGGGCAGAACAAAAACGACGCTTCAATTCCTGAAAAGCTTCCACAGCAGCAGAAGACCAATTAACCAAATCAGCACCCTTGTTGGTCAAATCGGTCAATGGTTTGGCAATGCTAGAAAAATTACAGATGAAGCGACGATAAAAATTAGCAAATCCCAGGAACTTTTGCAGACTTTTCAGAGATGTCGGCTGAGTCCAATCCTGGATGGCTTGGACCTTAACCGGATCCATCTCGATAGTAGAAGGGGAAAAGATGAACCCCAAAAATGAAACTTTCTGCACACCGAAGAGACACTTAGATCCCTTCACGAACAAAGAATTAGCACGCAGGACCTGGAAAACCATTCTGACCTGCTTCACATGAGACTCCCAATCATCTGAGAAGATCAAAATGTCATCCAAGTAAACAATCAGGAATTTATCCAGATACTCACGGAAGATGTCATGCATAAAAGACTGAAAAACAGATGGAGCATTGGCAAGTCCGAACGGCATCACTAGATACTCAAAATGACCCTCGGGCGTATTAAATGCCGTTTTCCATTCATCTCCTTGCCTGATTCTCACCAGATTATACGCACCACGAAGATCTATCTTAGTGAACCAACTAGCCCCCTTAATCCGAGCAAACAAGTCAGATAACAATGGCAAGGGATACTGAAACTTAACAGTGATCTTATTAAGAAGGCGGTAATCAATACACGGTCTCAGCGAACCATCCTTCTTGGCTACAAAAAAGAACCCTGCTCCCAGTGGTGATGACGATGGGCGAATATGTCCCTTCTCCAGGGATTCCTTCACATAACTGCGCATAGCGGTGTGTTCAGGCACGGATAAATTAAATAAACGACCTTTAGGGAATTTACTACCAGGAATCAAATTGATAGCACAATCACAATCCCTATGCGGAGGTAGGGCATCGGACTTGGGCTCTTCAAATACATCCTGATAATCAGACAAGAACTCTGGGACCTCAGAAGGAGTGGATGACAAAATAGACAAAAATGGAACATCACCATGTACCCCCTGACAACCCTAGCTGGATACCGACATAGAGTTCCAATCCAATACTGGATTATGGGTTTGTAGCCATGGCAACCCCAACACGACCACATCATGCAGATTATGTAGCACCAGAAAGCGAATAACTTCCTGATGTGCAGGAGCCATGCACATGGTCAGCTGGGCCCAGCACTGAGGTTTATTCTTGGCCAAAGGTGTAGCATCAATTCCTCTCAACGGAATAGGACACCGCAAAGGCTCCAAGAAAAACCCACAACGTTTAGCATAATCCAAATCCAACAGATTCAGGGCAGCGCCTGAATCCACAAACGCCATGACAGAATACGATGACAAAGAGCATATCAAGGTAATGGACAGAAGGAATTTGGATTGTACAGTACCAATGACGGCAGACCTATCGAACCGCTTAGTGCGCTTAGGACAATCAGAAATAGCATGAGTGGAATCACCACAGTAGAAACACAGACCATTCAGACGTCTGTGTTCTTGCCGTTCAACTCTGGTCATAGTCCTATCGCACTGCATAGGCTCAGGTTTAATCTCAGACAATACCGCCAGATGGTGCACAGATTTACGCTCGCGCAAGCGACGACCGATCTGAATGGCCAAAGACATAGACTCATTCAAACCAGCAGTCATAGGAAAACCCACCATGACATCCTTAAGAGCCTCAGAGAGACCCTTTCTGAACAAAGCTGCCAGCGCAGATTCATTCCACAGAGTGAGTACTGACCACTTCCTAAATTTCTGACAATATACTTCTATATCATCCTGACCCTGGCACAAAGCCAGCAAATTTTTCTCAGCCTGATCCACTGAATTAGGCTCATCGTACAGCAATCCGAGCGCCAGGAAAAACGCATTGACACCACTCAATGCAGGGTCTCCTGGCGCAAGAGAAAATGCCCAGTCCTGAGGGTCGCCGCGCAAAAAAGAAATAATAATCAAAACCTGTTGAACTGAATTACCAGAAGAATGAGGTTTCAAGGCCAGAAATAGCTTACAATTATTTTTGAAGCTCAGAAACTTAGTTCTATCACCAAAAAACAAATCAGGAATAGGAATTCTTGGTTCTAGCATAGATTTCTGATCAATTGTATCTTGAATCTTTTGTACATTTATAACGTACATTTATTGCCTCAGAGAAATACCCCAAAGGAAAAGGCAGCCCCCCACATATAATGACTGTTAGCAAGATGAAAAGACAAAACGTAGGGATGAAATAGATTCAGCAAAGTGAGGCCCGATATTCTAGATAGAGCGAGGATAGCAAAGAGAACTTTGCAGTCTACAAAAAACCCTAAAGCAAAAAACCACGCAAAGGGGGCAAAAAGACCCACCGTGCCGAACTAACGGCACGGCGGTACACCCTTTGCGTCTCAGAGCTTCCAGCAAAAACGAATAGACAAGCTGGACAGAAAAAACAGCAACAAAAGCAAAGAAGCACTTATCTAAGCAGAGCAGCAGGCCACAGGAAAGATCCAGAAGCTCAGATCCAACACTGGAACATTGACAAGGAGCAAGGAAGACAGAATCAGGTGGAGTTAAATAACAAGGCAGCCAACGAGCTCACCAGAACACCTGAGGGAGGAAGCCCAGAAGCTGCAGTACCACTTGTGACCACAGGAGTGGATTAAGCCACAGAATTCACAACAGATGCCCAGTAATCAAATGGGAATGACGGTTGAGGGAGAACATTGATAAGGGATGAAAAATAGTTAGTAATCATACTGGACAAATGTTGTCTCCTGTCACTTTGAATTGATGCTGCAGTACCTGTCCTGTCTGCGGTCATAGCAAAATCACTCCACAACCTGGTCAGAAAACCCCTCTGTCCAACGCCACTTCTGATTTCTGCACCTCTAACACTTTTGGTCTGCTGCCCCCTGCAGCTCGTGTGAGAACGATCACGGGCGCTGTGTGCTGGGAATGTCTGAAGCAAATGGTCAACAAGAGTTGATTGTTTGGTTGCTAATATTAGTTCCAAGTTCTCATGTGGCATAATATTTTGCAATTTGCCTTTATAGCGAGAATCAAGGAGGCAGGCCAACCAGTAATTGTCATCGTTCATCATTTTCGTAATGCGTGTGTCCCTTTTGAGGATACGTAAGGCATAATCCGCCATGTGTGCCAAAGTTCCAGTTGTCAAATCTGCGGTTGTGCTTGGTTGAGGGGCAGTTTCAGGCAAATCTACGTCACTTGTGTCCCTCAAAAAACCAGAACCCGGCCTTGACACGCCACCAATTTCCAGTGGCCCCGGAGAAGCTTCCTCATTAACAAAATACTCATCCCCATCATCCTCCTCGTCCTCCTCCTCCTGTTCGCCCGCTACCTCGTCCTGTACACTGCCCTGACCAGACAATGGCTGACTGTCATCAAGGCTTTCCTCTTCCTCGGCTGCAGATGCCTGCTCCTTTATGTGCGTCAAACTTTGCATCAGCAGATGCATTAGGGGGATGCTCATGCTTATTATGGCGTTGTCTGCACTAACCAGCCGTGTGCATTCCTCAAAACACTGAAGGACTTGACACATGTCTTGTATCTTCGACCACTGCACACCTGACAACTCCATGTCTGCCATCCTACTGCCTGCCCGTGTATGTGTATCCTCCCACAAAAACATAACAGCCCGCCTCTGTTCGCACAGTCTCTGAAGCATGTGCAGTGTTGAGTTCCACCTTGTTGCAACGTCTATGATTAGGCAATGCTGGGGAAGGTTCAAAGACCGCTGATAAGTCTGCATACGGCTGGAGTGTACGGGCGAACGGCGGATATGTGAGCAAAGTCTGTGCACTTTGAGGAGCAGGCCGGATAACCCCGGATAACTTTTCAGGAAGCACTGCACCACCAGGTTTAAGGTGTGAGCCAGGCAAGGAATGTGTTTCAGTTGGGAAAGGGAGATGGCAGCCATGAAATTCCTTCCGTTATCACTCACTACCTTGCCTGCCTCAAGATCTACTGTGCCCAGCCACGACTGCGTTTCTGTCTGCAAGAACTCGGACAGAAATTCCGCGGTGTGTCTGTTGTCGCCCAAACACTTCATAGCCAATACAGCCTGCTGACGCTTGCCAGTAGCTGGCCCATAATGGGACAACTGGTGTGCAACAGTGGCAGCTGCGGATGGAGTGGTTTGCGGACTGCGGTCTGTGGACGAGCCCTCGCTTCTGCAGAAGGACGAGGAGAAGGAGGAGAAGGGGGGTGCGAACACCTACAGCCAACTGTTTCCTAGACCGTGGGCTAGGCAGAACTGTCCCGAAATTGATGTCCCCTGTGGACCCTGCATCCACTACATTCACCCAGTGTGCCGTGATGGACACGTAACGTCCCTGGCTATGCCTACTGGTCCATGCATCTGTTGTCAGGTGCACCTTTGTACTCACAGATTGCCTGAGTGCATGGACGATGCGCTCTTTAACATGCTGGTGGAGGGCTGGTATGGCTTTTCTCGAAAAGAAGTGTCGACTGGGTAGCTCGTAGCGTGGTTCAGCGTAGTCCATCAGGGCTTTGAAAGCTTCGCTTTCAACTAACCGGTAGGGCATCATCTCTAACGAGATTAGTCTAGCTATGTGGGCGTTCAAACCCTGTGTACGTGGATGCGAGGATAAGTATTTCCTTTTTCTAACCAGAGTCTCATGTAGGGTGAGCTGGACCGGAGAGCTGGAGATCGTGGAACTAGCGGGTGTGCCGGTGGACATGGCAGAATGAGAGACGGTTGGAGACGGTATTGTTTCCGCCGGTGCCCTACATGCAGTGTTTCCTACTATGAAACTGGTGATTCCCTGACCCTGACTGCTTTGGCCTGGCAAAGAAACCTGCTCAGATACTGCAGGTGGTGCGGAAAATGGTGGCCTTACAGTGACGGCAGGGATGTAGCGTTGCTGACTAGCTTCATTGGCCGAGGGTGCTACAACCTTAAGGGACGTTTGGTAGTTAGTCCAGGCTTGCAAATGCATTGTGGTTAAATGTCTATGCATGCAACTTGTATTGAGACTTTTCAGATTCCGACCTCTGCTTAAGGTAGTTGAACACTTTTGACAGATGACTTTGCGCTGATCAATTGGATGTTGTTTAAAAAAATGCCAGACTGCACTCTTTCGAGCCTCGGATCCCTTTTCAGGCATTGCAGACTGAGCTTTAACCGGATGGCCACGCGGTCCTCCAACAGGTTTTGGCTTTGCCACGCGTTTTGTCCCATCTACGGGCCCGGCAGATGGAACCTGTTGCGATGTTGATGCCTGCTGCAGCCCCTCCTCCTCTGTTTCAGAACTACTGCCGCCTGCACCCTGTTCCCCCAATGGCTGCCAATCGGGGTCAACAACTGGGTCATCTATAACCTCCTCTTCTAGCTCGTGCGCAACTTCGTCTGTGTCACCGTGTAAGTCGGTGGTAGAGCGTTCGTGACGGGGCAACATAGTCTCATCAGAGTCTGATTCTGGATCAGTACCCTGCGAGGGCAATGTTGTGGTCTGAGTCAAAGGACCAGCATAGTAGTCTGGCTGTGGCTGTGCATCAGTGCACTCCATGTCAGATTCAACTTGTAATGGGCATGGCCTGTTAACTGTTTCACTTTCTAAGCCAGGGACGGTATGTGTAAAGAGCTCCATGGAGTAACCCGTTGTGTCGCCTGCTGCATCCTTCTCTGTTGTTGTTTTTGCTGAAGAGGACAAGGAAGCGACTTGTCCCTGACCGTGAACATCCACTAACGACGCGCTGCTTTTACATTTACCAGTTTCAAAAGAGGAGGCAAAAGAGCTAGAAGCTGAGTCAGCAAGGTAAGCCAAAACTTGCTCTTGCTGCTCCGGCTTTAAAAGCGGTTTTCCTACTCCCAGAAAAGGGAGCGTTCGAGGCCTTCTGTAGCCAGACGACGAACCTGGCTCCACAGCTCCAGACTTAGGTGCAATATTTATTTTCCCCACGACCACCTGATGCTCCACTACCACTACCATCATTACCAGCTGACAATGAACGCCCACGGCCACGACCTCTTCCACCACACTTCCTCATTGTTTTAAAAACTTAACCAAAGTAACGGTATTTGTTGCTGTCAAACAACTTACACGGTGAGCTATAACTTCAGTATGGTTTAGATATCCCTTTACAGGTGGGTGAGACCGCAAGGAAAATCAGGCACAATGTTACACACTCTGTTTTCGGTGGCACCAAATGAGAGAGATGCCACACATGCAGGACTGTCACTCAAGCACAAATGTCAATATTGATCTCCCACTTTTTTTTTTTTTTTTTTCAGGGAGAATTTAGAAACCAAATTAAAAAAAATGATTTTTTCAGGGAGAATTTAGAAACCAAATAAAAAAAAAAAAATAGGCTTTCTATGGCCCACAATGTTAGGAGTCGAGTTTCCTCTACTGCACAGGGGGAATCTCGATCTGTGTCTGCTACGGTCTCCCATTCTGCTTCGGCCGCAGTGGGCTCTGCTCAGCAGAGGCGTCGCTCCCAGCATCTCGCTGGGACTGATTCTGTGCAAAGGGTTACTGCTGCCTTTTCCGGCTCTCCTGTTGTACCCTGCACTGATCTGCGGCGAGCGGGCTTCCCTGGGACTAAGTCCTTATTTGCACACACTGAGCATGCCCAGGGCAAGATCTCCCGTTGGAGATCGAGGGTCACATGCTCAGGTACTGCAGCACATCCCATTGGTCCTTTTGGCAGGTCCTGAAAGGGCAAAACTTCTGTAGCTGTTTCCTGTGCTGCAACTATATAAACTGCGCATGACCGCACGGCCATGCGCTAGTATTGTCTTGATAATATGTGTGTGTGTTGTGAGTGAAAGTCGCTCTTTAAAATACCCTCCCTATTGGATGACTGTTCGCGGAAGGTGTATGTTTGCTTTCTAGCGCCCGACTTATCCAACAGCACGTTACACACATAACAGCGTCTAGTTGCTGTGACCGCCTGTACGGCGCCGTGCGCTTCCTCTGCGCTTTCCTTACCCAAGCCTGGGTGGTTAGTGGCATCCGTCAGTGCGGCACTGCATGCAGTCTCGTGCCTTTATATACTATTTTTATAGTTTACTTACACACCCAGTTGCGGTGTTGTGCCAGCAAGTGGTCTAATCGGACGTCAATCCTGTGTTGGGGTTGTGTTCGCGGACTTCTTGCTCGTGTTCTATGTGCGGTACCACGGTCCTGTGACTCAACAGGATCGCTTCCTTCTCGCAGGGTGAAGTTAACCCGTGCGTGTATACTTATAGTACCGCCATATAGTCCGTCTTACTAGCAGCAGGGTTTTTACCTGCACGGTGGACCTCAGACTGCGAACGCACCTAGTTTCATATCTTCTATACTTGGTGCGTTCCGCCAGTCCTTAACACACTATTTGAGAGAGAGAGATGGCACACCCAGGAGTCAGGAATGGCACACAAGCAGAAAGGCCAATATTAATCTCCCACTGATTTTTTTTTTATTTTTACAGGGAGACTTTAGAAACCAAATTAAAAAAATGATTTTTTTCAGGGAGAATTTAGAAACCAAATAATAAAATTTTTTTTGTTTTTTCAGGGAGAATTTAGAAACCAAATAAAAAAAAAAATAGGCTTTCTATGGCCCACTATTTGAGAGAGAGAGATGGCACACCCAGGAGTCAAGACTGGCACACAAGCAGAAAGGCCAATATTAATCACCCACTGATTTTTTTAATTTTTTCAGGGAGAATTTAGAAACCAAATAATAAAAAAAAAAATAGTCTTTCTATGGCCCACTATTTGAGAGACAGAGATGGCACACCCAGGAGTCAGGAATGGCACACAAGCAGAAAGGCCAATATTAATCTCCCACTGATTTTGTTTTATTTTTACAGGGAGACTTTAGAAACCAAATAAAAAAAATGATTTTTTTCAGGGAGAATTTAGAAACCAAATAAAAATAAATAAATAGGCTTTCTATGGCCCACTATTTGAGAGAGAGAGATGGCACACCCAGGAGTCAGGAGTGGCACACAAGCAGAAAGACCAATATTAATCTCCCACTGATTTTTTTTTATTTTTCCAGGGAGAATTTAGAAACCAAATAAAAAAAAAATAAATAGGCTTTCTATGGCCCACTATTTGAGAGAGAGATGGCACACTCAGGACTGGCACACAAGCCCAAAGGCCAATATTAATCTCCCACTGTTTTTTTTATCAGGGAGAATTTATAAACCCCACAAAAAAAAAAACTGAAAAATAAAAAGGCTTTCTATGGCCCACTATGTGAGAGAGATGGCACACACAGGGATGGCACTCTAGCAGAAATGCCAATCTTAATCTCCCACAACTTATTTTTTTAGGGAGAATTAAAAACAAACAAACAAAAAAAAAAAAACAGGGACTGTCCTACAATTACTATCTCCCTGCAGTAATCTCAGCCAGGTATGGCAGGCAGCAATAAGGAGTGGACTGATGCACAAATTAAATAAAAAGTGTGTACAAACAAACAAGATAGCTGTGCAGAAAGGAAGGAACAAGAGGATTTGTGCTTTGAAAAAAGCAGTTGGTTTGCACAGCGGCATACACACAGCAATGCAGCTATCAGGGAGCCTTCTAGGGCAGCCCAATGAGCTACAGCGCTGAGGAAAAAAAAAAAATGTAGCTTCCACTGTCCCTGCAAACAAAAGGTGGTGTTGGACAGTGGAAATCGCTACAGCACAAGCGGTTTGGTGGTTAATGGACCCTGCCTAACGCTATCCCTGCTTCTGACGAAGCGGCAGCAACCTCTCCCTATGCTCAGATCAGCAGCAGTAAGATGGCGGTCGGCGGGAACGCCTCTTTATAGCCCCTGTGACGCCGCAGACAGCAAGCCAATCACTGCAATGCCCTTCTCTAAGATGGTGGGGACCAGGACCTATGTCATCACGCTGCCCACACTCTGCGTCCACCTTCATTGGCTGAGAAATGGCGCTTTTCGCGTCATTGAAACGCGACTTTGGCGCGAAAGTCGCGTACCGCATGGCCGACCCCACACAGGGGTCGGGTCGGGTTTCATGAAACCCGACTTTGCCAAAAGTCGGCGACTTTTGAAAATGAACGATCCGTTTCGCTCAACCCTAATCTTTATGTTTGAAGCATGATATGTGGGAAAAGGTTGAAAAGTTTCAAGGATCCGAATACTTTCGCCAGGTACGGTATGTCTTTAATCATGTAATTTTGAGTAAAAAGGAATCTCCCGTCTTCTTCTCTTTCTATCTGTATTCCTAGGTAATGTTTCACAGTGTTGATCCAAAGTTTTTACTATCTCCCTTTCTTTTTCAAAACAAACTAAAATATCGTTCACATATATCAGCATATAGATCCATCTGTCTGTCAGTCTCTTTGTACTGTATATAGACAAGGATCCGCTTTGAGTCTTTGAAAGTGTTCATTTATGAGTACTTCTGTGATGTTATCATTCCACGCGTTAAGGGCTTGTTTTCAAACATATACAGTACAGACCAAGGACACACCTTCTCATTTAAAGATTTTTCTGTATTTTCATGACTA
Organism: Ranitomeya imitator; assembly: GCF_032444005.1. Taxonomy (NCBI): domain Eukaryota; kingdom Metazoa; phylum Chordata; class Amphibia; order Anura; family Dendrobatidae; genus Ranitomeya; species Ranitomeya imitator. Next base: position 622,258,939 of record NC_091282.1, read on the forward strand.
TGAAAATTGTACATTCACACTGAAGGCATCAAAACTATGAATTAACACATGTGGAATTATATACTTAACAAAAAAGTGTGAAACTGAAAATATGTCTTATATTCTACAGTAGGTTCTTCAAAGTAGCCACCTTTTGCTTTGATGACTGCTTTGCACATGCTTTGGCTTTCTCTTGATGAGCTTCAAGAGGTAGTCACTGGGAATGGTTTTCCAACAATGTTGAAGGAGTTCCCAGAGATGCTTAACACTTGTTGGCCCTTTTGCCTTCAGTCTGCGGTCCAGCTCACCCCCAAACCATCTCAATTGGGTTCAGGTCTGGTGACTGTGGAGGCCAGGTCATCTGGCGTAGCACCCCATCACTCTCCTTCTTGGTCAAATAGCCCTTACACAGCCTGGAGGTGTGTTTGGGGTCATTGTCCTGTTGAAAAATAAATGATGGTCCAACTAAACGCAAACTGGATGGAATAGCATGCTCTGCAAGATGATGTGGTAGGCATGCTGGTTCAGTATGCCTTCAATTATGAATAAATCCCCAACAGTGTCACCAGCAAAGCACCCCCACACCATCACACCTCCTCCTCCATGCTTCACAGTGGGAACCAGGCATGTAAAGTCTATACGTTCACCTTTTCTGCGTCGCATAAAGACACGGTGGTTGAAACCAAAGATCTCAAATTTGTACTCATCAGACCAAAGCACAGATTTCCACTGGTCTAATGTCCATTCCTTGTGTTTTCTTTAGCCCAAACAAGTCTCTTCTGCTTGTTGCCTGTCCTTATCAGTGGTTTCCTAGCAGCTATTTTACCATGAAGGCCTGCTGCACAAAGTCTCCTGTTAACAGTTGATGCAGAGATGTGTCTGCTGCTAGAACTCTGTGTGGCATTGACCTGGTCTCTAATCTGAGCTGCTGTTAACCTGCGATTTCTGAGGCTGGTGACTCAGATAAACTTATCCTCAGAAGCAGAGGTGACTCTTGGTCTTCCTTTCCTGGGGCGGTCCTTATGTGAGCCAGTTTCTTTGTAGCGCTTGATGGTTTTTGTCACTGCACTTGGGGACACTTTCAAAGTTTTCCAAGTTTTTCGGACTGACTGACCTTCATTTCTTAAAGTAATGATGGCCACTCGTTTTTATTTACTTAGCTGCTTATTTTTATCTATTCAGTAGGACTATCAGTTGCGCATCCACCAGACTTCTGCACAACACAACTGATGGTCCCAACCCCATTTATAAGGCAAGAAAACCCACTTATTAAACCTGACAGGGCACGCCTGTGAAGTAAAAACCATTTCCAGTGACTACCTCTTGAAGCTCATCAAGAGAATGCCAAGAGTGTGCAAAGCAGTCATCAAAACAAAAGGTGGCTACTTTGAAGAACCTAGAATATAAGACATATTTTCAGTTGTTTCACACTTTTTTGTTAAGTATATAATTCCACATGTGTTAATTCATAGTTTTGATGCCTTCAGTGTGAATGTACAATTTTTATAGTCATGAAAATACAGAAAAATCTTTAAATGAGAAGGTGCGTCCAAACTTTTGGTCTGTACTGCATACCTTTCTGTAGTTTACAAAAAATGTTTGGTTTCCTTGTATCCTTGAATCCTAGAGGTTGTTCCATGTAAATGTCTGCTGTTAAGTCTCCATTCAGAAATGCTGCCTTTACATCCAAATGTCTCAACTGCATTTGTTTCATTGCTGTATATGCAAACAAAGTTCTGATTGTAGTGTGTTTGACAACTGGAGCAAATGTCGCATCATAGTCTTCTCCATATTTCTGAGAATAGCCTTTAGCTACGAGTCTCGCTCGGTATCGATTAGCTGTGCTTTCTGCTTGGTATTTCACTTTAAAAACCTATGTACAGTGCCTTGCTAAACTATTCGGCCCCCTGGAACTTTTCATCCTTTTCCCACATATCCTGCTTCAAACATAAAAATACCAAATGTACATTTCTGGTGAAGAATCAAGAACAAGTGGAACACAATTGTGAAGTTGAATGAAATTTATTGGTTATTTTAAATTTTTGTGGAAATTCAAAAACTGAAAAGTGGGCCTTGCAATATTATTCGGCCCATTTAACTTAATACTTTGGAAGCATATGTCATAAGTATCTAAAACCACAAAAATTTTATTGAGTAAACACAAAAAAATTACCATTAAATTCATAAATGAAACATAAAATACTGTCCTCTGAGAGACACACATGCAAAATGTAACTGCAGGCACAAGGCCATGCACAGCAACCACACTAAGTCTCCAATAGTAGTATCATAAAGCACAGAAACAAGTATTAAACAATATAGATAAAGTGCTGTAAATAAAGATCAGTCCAAAACAGATGACACAAATGTCCTAAATATGTAGGGATCACTATCCCCTCACTATAGTATGTATGGACCAGTATATAACATTAGCTGCCATTAAAGTAAAGTGCTAAGTGCTCTGTAAACTCTCTCACATAGCAGCCACTGCAGAGTTAACAGCACTCTAGATAACCTGTGCATAAGGGGCTGGTAGCCACAACATGCCCCATATAAAACTCATATAGATAACAATTTTTAGTTCCATCGCTAGATTTGAACATTGATGCCTTCTGCATATTCGGACATGCGATGCAATCATTGCATGGGAAGAAACCCCATTTTGGTCCTTTAGACCCAAATGCTCTATTCGGATCTTCCCCAGGGTAATAACTGTGGACTAAGATATCTTTCAAGTTTTTAGATCTTCTATAGGTAATAGATGAGGTGTCACTGATGTGTCTAGTTAAAGTTTGCTCAGTTTTCAATATTGCCCAATATTTGTTCAGGGCTTGTCTCATATCCCTCCATTTTTCATTGTAAGTGGAGATGAATCTGATCGTCGGATCTTGTACATTCTTCTTTTCTTTTGGCTGAAGAAGATTGATCCGATTTTCTGCTGCTGCTCATCTCCGGCCCTTCTTAATGCTCCTGTTGGAGTAACCCCTGCTTCTAAATCTTTCTGCCAATTCATCCGCTTGTTGATTGAATAGTGAGTCATTGGAGCGTAGCGGTGACGTGGGACGCCAATCTGCGCATGCGCTGTGGCCCGGCTCAGAGATGCGAGCGCCATTACAACGCCGCTGCCACCAATGAAAGACATGGCTATAAAAGCCCATTACATGCACACCCACACATACATTCCCCCGGAAGAAGCAAGACGCGAAACGCGCGTTGGGGCCTTCAGGACTGCACGCGCAGGTTATGTATTGCATCCATACTCCCTTGTTATCTATATGAGTTTTATATGGGGCATGTTGTGGCTACCAGCCCCTTATGCACAGGTTATCTAGAGTGCTGTTAACTCTGCAGTGGCTGCTATGTGAGAGAGTTTACAGAGCACTTAGCACTTTACTTTAATGGCAGCTAATGTTATATACTGGTCCATACATACTATAGTGAGGGGATAGTGATCCCTACATATTTAGGACATTTGTGTCATCTGTTTTGGACTGATCTTTATTTACAGCACTTTATCTATATACTCACCTGTTTAATACTTGTTTCTGTGCTTTATGATACTACTGTTGGAGACTTAGTGTGGTTGCTGTGCATGGCCTTGTGACTGCAGTTACATTTTGCATGTGTGTCTCTCAGAGGACAGTATTTTATATGTTTCATTTATGAATTTAATGGTAATTTTTTTGTGTTTACTCAATAAAATTTGGTGGTTTTAGATACTTATGACATATGCTTCCAATGTTTCCTTCTTTGGTTTTCTTTGTATTTATGGGAAGAGTCATTTAAATAGGCCAGTTCTACAGTATATGTTTCTCTAACTTAATACTTTGTTGCGCCACCTTTTGCTGTGATTACAGCTGCAAGTCGCTTGGGGTATGTCTCTATCAGTTTTGAACATCGACAGACTGAAATTCTTGCCCATTCTTCCTTGGCAAACAGCTCGAGCTCAGTGAGGTTTGATGGAGATCGTTTATGAACAGCAGTTTTCAGCTCTTTCCACAGATTCTCAATTAGATTGAGGTCTGGACTTTGACTTGGCAATCCTAACAGATGGATACGTTTATTTGTGAACCATTCCATTGTAGATTTTGCTTTATGTTTGGGATCATTGTCTTGTTGGAAGACAAATCTCCATCCTAGTCTCAGGTCTTTTGCAGACTCCAACAGGTTTTCTTCAAGAATGGTCCTGTATTTGGCTCCATCCATCTTCCCATCAATTTTAACCATCGTCCCTGCTGAAGAAAATCAGGCCCAAACCATGATGCTGCCAACACCATGTTTGACAGTGGGGATGGTGTGCTCAGGGTGATGAGCTGTGTTGCCTTTACGCCAAACATATCGTTTGGCATTGTTGCCAAAAAGTTCAATTTTGGTTTCATCTGACCAGAGCACTTTCTCCCACATGTTTGGTGTGTCTTCCAGGTGGATTGTTGCAAACTTTAAACAACACTTTTTATGGATATCTGTGTGTGAGAGATGGCTCTCTTCTTGCCACTCTTCCATAAAGGCCAGATTTGTGCAGTGTACGACTGATTGTTGTCCTATGGACAGACTGTCCCACCTCAGCTGTAGATATCTGTTGTTCATCCAGAGTGATCATGGGCCTCTTGGCTGCATCTCTGATCAGTCTTCTCCTTGTTTGAGATGAAAGTTGGGACGGTTGGGTCTTGGTAGATTTGCAGTGGTATGATACTCCCTCCATTTCAATATGATCACTTGCACGATGCTCCTTGGGATGTTTAAAGTTTTGGAAATAATTTTGTATCCAAATCCGGCTTTAAATTTCTCCACAACAGTATCACGGACCTGCCTGTGGTGTTTCTTGGTCTTCATGATGCTCTCTGTGCTTCAAACAGAATTTATATGGAGACTTGATTACACAGATGAAGATAGATGAAGCTGCAACCCATAATGAGGTCCTGGTTATGGGGGACTTTAACTACCCGGATATTAACTGGGAAACAGAAACCTGTGAAACCCATAAAGGCAACAGGTTTCTGCTAATAACCAAGAAAAATTATCTTTCACAATTGGTGCAGAATCCAACCAGAGGAGCAGCACTTTTAGACCTAATACTATCTAATAGACCTGACAGAATAACAAATCTGCAGGTGGTCGGGCATCTAGGAAATAGCGACCACAATATTGTACAGTTTCACCTGTCTTTCACTAGGGGGACTTGTCAGGGAGTCACAAAAACACTGAACTTTAGGAAGGCAAAGTTTGACCAGCTTAGAGATGCCCTTAATCTGGTAGACTGGGACAATATCCTCAGAACTAATAATACAGATAATAAATGGGAAATGTTTAAGAACATCCTAAATAGGCAGTGTAAGCGGTTTATACCTTGTGGGAATAAAAGGACTAGAAATAGGAAAAACCCAATGTGGCTAAACAAAGAAGTAAGACAGGCAATTAACAGTAAAAAGAAAGCATTTGCACTACTAAAGCAGGATGGCACCATTGAAGCTCTAAAAAACTATAGGGAGAAAAATACTTTATCTAAAAAACTAATTAAAGCTGCCAAAAAGGAAACAGAGAAGCACATTGCTAAGGAGAGTAAACTAATCCCAAACTGTTCTTCAACTATATCAATAGTAAAAGAATAAAAACTGAAAATAGTGAGGAAAGAATGGTTGTAGATGACGAGGAAAAAGCTAACATATTAAACACCTTCTTCTCCACGGTATTCACGGTGGAAAATGAAATGCTAGGTGAAATCCCAAGAAACAATGAAAACCCTATATTAAGGGTCACCAATCTAACCCAAGAAGAGGTGCGAAACCGGCTAAATAAGATTAAAATAGATAAATCTCCGGGTCCGGATGGCATACACCCACGAGTACTAAGAGAACTAAGTAATGTAATAGATAAACCATTATTTCTTATTTTTAGGGACTCTATAGCGACAGGGTCTGTTCCGCAGGACTGGCGCATAGCAAATGTGGTGCCAATATTCAAAAAGGGCTCTAAAAGTGAACCTGGAAATTATAGGCCAGTAAGTCTAACCTCTATTGTTGGTAAAATATTTGAAGGGTTTCTGAGGGATGTTATTCTGGATTATCTCAATGAGAATAACTGTTTAACTCCATATCAGCATGGGTTTATGAGAAATCGCTCCTGTCAAACCAATCTAATCAGTTTTTATGAAGAGGTAAGCTATAGGCTGGACCACGGCGAGTCATTGGACGTGGTATATCTCGATTTTTCCAAAGCGTTTGATACCGTGCCGCACAAGAGGTTGGTACACAAAATGAGAATGCTTGGTCTGGGGGAAAATGTGTGTAAATGGGTTAGTAACTGGCTTAGTGATAGAAAGCAGAGGGTGGTTATAAATGGTATAGTCTCTAACTGGGTCGCTGTGACCAGTGGGGTACCGCAGGGGTCAGTATTGGGACCTGTTCTCTTCAACATATTCATTAATGATCTGGTAGAAGGTTTACACAGTAAAATATCGATATTTGCAGATGATACAAAACTATGTAAAGCAGTTAATACAAGAGAAGATAGTATTCTGCTACAGATGGATCTGGATAAGTTGGAAACTTGGGCTGAAAGGTGGCAGATGAGGTTTAACAATGATAAATGTAAGGTTATACACATGGGAAGAAGGAATCAATGTCACCATTACACACTGAACGGGAAACCACTGGGTAAATCTGACAGGGAGAAGGACTTGGGGATCCTAGTTAATGATAAACTTACCTGGAGCAGCCAGTGCCAGGCAGCAGCTGCCAAGGCAAACAGGATCATGGGGTGCATTAAAAGAGGTCTGGATACACATGATGAGAGCATTATACTGCCTCTGTACAAATCCCTAGTTAGACCGCACATGGAGTACTGTGTCCAGTTTTGGGCACCGGTGCTCAGGAAGGATATAATGGAACTAGAGAGAGTACAAAGGAGGGCAACAAAATTAATAAAGGGGATGGGAGAACTACAATACCCAGATAGATTAGCGAAATTAGGATTATTTAGTCTAGAAAAAAGACGACTGAGGGGCGATCTAATAACCATGTATAAGTATATAAGGGGACAATACAAATATCTCGCTGAGGATCTGTTTATACCAAGGAAGGTGACGGGCACAAGGGGGCATTCTTTGCGTCTGGAGGAGAGAAGGTTTTTCCACCAACATAGAAGAGGATTCTTTACTGTTAGGGCAGTGAGAATCTGGAATTGCTTGCCTGAGGAGGTGGTGATGGCGAACTCAGTCGAGGGGTTCAAGAGAGGCCTGGATGTCTTCCTGGAGCAGAATAATATTGTATCATACAATTAGGTTCTGTAGAAGGACGTAGATCTGGGGATTTATTATGATGGAATATAGGCTGAACTGGATGGACAAATGTCTTTTTTCGGCCTTACTAACTATGTTACTATGTTACTATGTTACACACAGGTGGATTATATTTATCATCACTAGGCATTTAGGACAACATTGGATCATTCAGAGATCCACAATGAACTTCTGGAGTGAGTTTGCTGCACTGAAAGTAAAGGGGCCGAATAATATTGCATGTCCCACTTTTCAGTTTTTGAATTTCCACAAAAATGTAAAATAACCAATACATTTGCTTCAACTTCATAATTGTGTTCCACTTGTTATTGATTCTTTACCAACAATTTACATTTGGTATCTTTCTGTTTGAAGCATGATATGTGGGAAAAGGTTGAAAAGTTTCAGGGGGCCGAATACTTTCGCAATTCACTGTAAGTAACTGTCATTGCTGCTTCACCCCAGTATTTCTCTGGTAGTTTGGAGGCTGTTAGTATACATCTTATCATTTCAGTGAGAGTTCTATTTTTCCTTTCTGCTACCCCTGTTCAGATGTGTATGGAACAGTCTTTTGATGCACTTTTCCATTCTGTCTTAAGTAGTTTTCTATTTGGTGTCTGGTAAATTCACCTCCACTATCACTTTGGCTTCCTTTGAAACTTGTTATTTGACTTTCTCACATAGTCTTCTAATTTTTCAAAAACTTCATTTTTGTTCTATATTAAGTATGTGACTGTGTATCTTGAGTAGCCATCTATGAAGGTCGCCATATATCTATTACCTCCTGATGTGGTCACTTTCATTGGTCCGCATATATCAGTGTGTACCAAGTCAAGTGGTCTTGTGCGTCTCACTCTCTTTAGGTATAGATACTCTTGTAGCTTTAGATTTTAACCCCTGAAATACTTTGATCAAAGACAATCGCAGCATTCCAAAAGCCGGCACAGGGCTGACAGCCCCTCTGCCTTTGAATTGGAGATTCCGCGGCATGACGCAGAGTCCAGGTCATTGCATTGGTGAGCGGATGTCGTCATGACAACATCTGGGGCACCAGAGCAAGGAAACTTGTTAATCATGCGCAGTGCATGATCAGCAATTCTCCCTGTCAGTGCAGCGCTGACAGTTTCCATAGAAGCGATCAGTCTGCAAAAAATGATTGTCCCATAGTGGGACAAAGTAAAAAAGTTAGAAAAAAGGTAAAATAAATTTTAAAATAATTGTAAAAATATTTGTAAAAGTTAGATATAACTCTGCCACCTTGTACTTTTGTTTCCCCATATGGATCTTCAGTCACTATGACAACCCTTGGGGTATGTACTATCCTATAGAGGTTGGATATTGCCTCATATTTATGTTAAACAAATTAGTACTGCAATAGTCTGGATCAGTTATGTTGTGCTAGATTATTACCATGCTTGGGGCATATTCAGATATACTTACTGTGCCGGGGATGTAGCGGTTTCCAAACTAGGGTTTTTTGTCTTTTTTTGTTAATTTTGCTATTTATATTTAATTTTTTATATCTTTAATAAAGCGTGCCAATTTTAAATAATACTACATGTATGGAACTCCATTTTTCTAATGTTCTATAAGTATTGGGAGTATACATTTAATGTCAGGTTACCTCATGGGTATGTATATCAGGCCAATTAGGCATTACCCTTCAGTATATGGGACCCATGTTTTTCTTGTGAGTTTGAGTTCATTATTAATTTACTCTGTGTTATTCACAGCTGCTGACTCCAGGCAAATGGATTTCAGAGCCAGAGACTCATCATGGCTTAATCAAATAAATGAAGTCTTCAAAGACGACCCTAGCTTGGTTTTAAATTGTAATTATAGAGAAAATCAGGAATCTATTCAGAAACTTAAGACGCTACTGCACAGGCGCATGAGGACATGGTGGAGCAAGGGCTTTCTTGAGAAGTACATTTCTAAGGGGTTAATACCAAGAGGTTTGAGGGTCCAAGTATTTCCCTCTTTTGACACAGATATATCATGGTTTAGAAACGGATTGGAAGAATTGGCAAATAACTGCTCTAAGGGCTTTATGTCATTACTGATCAAATTAAATTAACTGACTCTGAGTGAGATAGAGAGGGACATTGATAATATTCAGACATCCCTCAAAAAAGACCTTACGTCTGAGGCTATTAAAAAACTGAATTAGGACTTAGAAAAATATTTTTCTAAGTGGGAAGAGAAGATTAAAACTACCAAAACGAAGACATTCCAGAGGGATACATTAGATTTTCAGAACAATCAAGTCTATAGGTGGAGACAAATAAGACGGAGGGGATGCTCAACATCAAGAGCACGCACTGAGTCAATGTCATCCATGACATCTGGGGAAGTTCAGGATACGGACATAGCCCAGGGCATAAATCAGGCATTTAACAGACAGAGAAGGTCGAGCTTTAAACCAATGGAATTGGGCAAGGCAAGATCTTCTACAAAACGGAAAATGCTGGCATCAAGTCAATCTGATGATAAGAAAAAGAAATCTGGAACACTGGAGGTAATTAACCTGTCCAGTCACAAATTGACTGACGCACAATTAGAAGTACTGTCTCTTGGTCTAACCTTTGTGCCTAACAATTCGTTCAATTATTTTTCAGCCATGAAGGATTTATACCTGTTCTCTCGTAAGTTAATTTAAAAAAAATTGCACAATAAAAAGGAAAATGAAGAGCATGGTTTAACCTCTACGGCTGAAAAAGAGACATTGGCTATTCTTGAGGACTTATTAAAGGAACAAGAACCTGATGTGCAAGGTATGTTCCCGAGATCTATTCTACCCAAATCAACGACGTTCCCTCACTTGTCTATATGTCCACAGGTTGAAATATTTACCAAGTTGGTGTTGGAGGATTTCAAAAAAATCCCCAATTTTGTTGCTAAGGACAATATAACTAGATCCCAGCGCCAGGCCCTTGGTGAATTGGGGGCGCTGGATGACGTTGCAATAAAGGCAGCTGACAAGGGAGGGAACGTCGTTGTATGGCCCACTATTAAATATGAAAGGGAGGTTTTCAGACAATTGGGATGCAAGGATACGTATATCCGATTGTCCCATTGTCCCTTGGCCGCATTCAAAATGGAGCTTGATGGAATTCTTTTGGATGCAGTGGATCCTGGAATCATCAATAAAAAAATCTATGATGGATAATCAGTTGTATTTCCAAAGATTCCTACTTTGTATCTACTACCAAAGATACACAAGGATTCTAAAAATCCTCCCGGGAGACCAATTGTCTCCGGGATAGATGGTATCTGCGATCCAGTGTGTAAATACATCGATTTTTACCTAAAATCCATGGTTGAAATATTACCATCCTATATAAGAGTCACAGCGGATATGCTGACTAAAATTGAGGGTACTATCTTGGAGCGGGACATGTGGCTAGTTACTGCTGATGTCGAATCATTATATACGTGTATATCCCATGATGATGGTATTGATGCGGTCCGCTTCTTCCTGGGAGGCAGCAACTGGGATGGCCAGGTCTGTGATTTCATTGTTGAGTTGTTGCGGTTTGTGCTGACCCACAATCTATTTGTCTTCAAAGACAGATATTACCTACAAAAACGTGGTACTGCCATGGGGGCAGCTTGTGCCCCAGCCTATGCCAACCTGTTTCTTGGTCTATGGGAGAGATCCCTTTTCCAGTCGGACGAGGTCTCTTCCGAGGACCGAGTGCAGTGTTGGCATAGGTACATTGACGACATTTTCTTTATTTGGCAAGGCAGTGAGATTGGCATCAGTGAGTTTGTGGGTCAGCTCAACCGCAACCCATTCAAAATTAGATTAAGTTACAAAGCAAACAGACAAAGAATTGATTTTCTGGACATTTGTTTGGAGGTGGATGAGATGGGGACGCTGCATACGGATGTCTACAGAAAGACCACTTCTGTGAACACCCTGTTGCATGCGTCCTCATCTCATACCACACATACTATTAAGGCCATCCCAGTTGGTCAGTTTCTCAGGATGAGGCGGATCTGCTCAATGGACCAAAAATTTGAGGCCGAAGCAGAAGATTTAAGGAATAGATTCAAAGCTCGCGGGTATAGCAACCGCTGCATGAAACAGGGATATTTAAGAGCTAAAAAAACGGAAAGACACCAATTATTATTCAAAAAAGAGAAAAAATCAGCATCGGAGAATTGTGTCAGGTTTATCTCTACGTACAACTGTCAGTGGAAAAGGATGCAACAAATAATTAACACCCACTGGTCAGTACTTCTTAATGATCCAGTGTTGGCGTCCAATATTCCCGTTAAACCACAATTTACAGCAAAATGTGGTAAGAGCATTAAGGACCTACTGGTCAAAAGCCACTACGTGGCAAAGGTAACTAATCCTTTAAATCCAAGCAATAGGGGTCCAAATTGGGGATGTTATCCTTGTGGGATTGTCTTGCTTGCAAGGAAAAGAACTTGATCAGGGGCACCCACTTTTCGTCATCAAATTATACAAAAAGATTTCAGATTCAACATCATATAAGCTATACCAGCACATATGTTGTATATCTAGCCACATGTCATTGCTCCAAGAGGTATGTAGGACTTACATCACGTCAGCTCCGTGTGCGTGTAAGGAAGCATGTAAGGGACATTGCCAATGCGAAGGAGGTGGAGGACGTTGGCATCCTGAAGACTCTCCCAAAACTTTTTCGCATGTTACATGCATGCGACCCTAAAAGCCTACGGATCTTGGGAATTGACCAGGTACATTGCGGTAGTAGAGGAGGCAACATTAAGCGATTGTTGGCACAAACAGAGTGCCGCTGGATAGTGACCCTGAACTCTATGGCCCCTGTGGGACTCAATGAAAAATTGAGTTTCGCCTCATTCTTATGATTGCTCTTGTCCTCATGTGTCCTAGCCTGTGCAGTTTCGAATTATCCTGATCTATTATTATATTTTAGGATATACGTATTTTATCTGTTTGTTTTCTCTTCATTCATTTTGCGTTTGTACCCTTAGGTTGAGCTTTTAATGTGTGGCCTCTTTTTCTCTTGGTGGCTTGCCAATATTGTGGCAAGGAAATTATATCCAAAATTTGGAGGATGACGTGCTTCACCCAAGAGGACTGTGCATTCATACATCCCTTATGTGTTAGTCTGGTGGGGGTGGCGTTTATGCGCTGTGACACCTTATTACGGACATAAATTAATATGTTATATATTGTATTTGCACTAGTTTCAATGTATGTTTTTTATGTTATTATTCATCATTCATATGTATGAGATGTATGGTATACACTCCTTTTATTAGCTTCTCTTATGAGGGCAGTCCTTCACTTTGTTATAGTTGTAGTACTGGCGATTAGCACACCATCACTTTATATTGTCTCACTAGATGCAGGGGCAGTCCATTTACAATTATATCTATTGCTCTTTTTGGGCTGCTCCTTTGCTGGTAATGCCCATTAATATATCTCTTCACAACACTATACACATTTGGTCGTTATATATCTTTCTTAATTCAGTATATGCGCTGTACCACACTCAGGTATGTCTGTCTTGCGCTTTCCCTCTTCTTTGCCAGTATCCAATATGGCGGCCGATGTCTCGCGCGTGCGTGCTGTGTCCACTGGAGGAGTCCCGGCTCTCCGGCTTCACACACTCAGGTGCGCATGTCTATTGACGTCACAAGGGGATTTCCTCTAGACGTGCGCTCCTGATGAATGCCGGTGTGCGGGGACACTGTTTCCGGTGGTGGTGGCGGCGCGCATGCGCACTAAAGGCGTGCTGCATAATGAATGACACTATACGAGCGCCAGCATATTGTCAGCTTAACACATTCCCATCTTGTCATAAAGCCTATGCGAAACGCGTGTCAGGGGGGTTTACACTAGCATCCCAGCACCTAATTGTCTTCCAGCATGGGTATGGAATTTTATATCTAACTCTGCCACCTTGTACTTTTGTTTCCCCATATGGATCTTCTGTCACTATGACAACCCTTGGAGTATGTACTATCCTATAGAGGTTGGATATTGCCTCATATTTATGTTAAGCAAATTAGTACTGCAATAGTCTGGATCAGTTATGTTGTGCTAGATTATTACCATGCTTGGGGCATATTCAGATATACTTACTGTGCCGGGGATGTAGCGGTTTCCAAACTAGGGTTTTTTGTCTTTTTTTGTTAATTTTGCTATTTATATGTAATTTTTGATATCTTTAATAAAGCGTACCAATTTTAAATAATACTACATGTATGGAACTCCATTTTTCTAATGTTCTACAGTATATATTCTAGAATACCCGATATGTTAGAATTGGGCCACCATCTAGTACAGCATAACAGGAAGTCTGAAAGACCTTTTACCAGAGAGAAAGTGAAACCAAAGTACAACAAGTATATGCATTACATTCAACTAATCATATAACATTAACAACATAGACATCTATGTCAGGAACGTGTAAACTTCTCCTGCATACAAATAAGTCTGTATCTGTTGCATATCTGCCAACGTTACATTGGGCTCGATGCTTGGGTCGAGCACCCGAGCATTCCAATTTGCTTGACCCGAGCAATGAGCACCCGAACATTTTA